>NC_133931.1:2421222-3786222 GCF_031877795.1 Strix aluco | reverse complement strand
TGTGCAGGGCTTTTTCCAGAGCAAAATAAATGTGGCAGGACTTACAGAATGTTACCGTGCTTTATCTCATTCACAGAGGTGTTTTCCCAGTGATGATTCCAGTGGCAACACTTGGACCAGTAAGGTTTTCCCTGCAGAAAACTTGGCTAGATTGAGTTCTCTTGAGACTGCAAACTCTTCCACCCAGTGTAACTCTCCAGGGGTGAGCTGCTGGTTCTTCATGTTGGATCAAGGGAAATTGTGTTGCCTTGTTGAGTATAGGGTAGAATTCCTATGACTGGATGTGGGCTTCTAAAATGTTGACATCTATGTAAAAGCATATCTCTTGCTTTTTCAGTCAGTGGGAGCTAGCTAGTAGATAAAGCAGGAACATGATTGTGTCAACCTGAAGTAGTTGTCCATGTTCCTTACTTCAGTGTCTGTTGCCATTGCTTAACTTGCCACTTGGGTTGCCTCAAGGGTAATCCTCAGTGGCTGCATAATGGATACCTTCTGTGATTGTAAATGCTCTGGGATATTTTGGCTAGTTTCCAACTGCACCTGGGCTGCCAGAAGGGTGCTGGAATCCCAGAAGTCCTTTATCCTATCTGCCAGCCTCAGATGGCTCAAGTAGTCTATTGTATCTCTTGTGGCACCAGATGTGTAAGTGTGGGTAAATGAATCTTTCCCAGCAAGACCACTGTAGACGCAGATATCCGTACTGTAGATACTTACCTTTATACTGTTATAACAGTTAATGTGACACCAAATGCCTGTGTCCCAGCTAAAATATGGTCTCTGAATATAAGCTACTCAGAGAAGATTTATTAACCATTTCACTATATCTGCATCTTTTAGTTGGTCAGTTGATAACACAGGATACAGAGGAATATTGAAGCTGCCTCCTTGTTCCATAGAAAGGTTAACAAACAGAGCTGTCACCTTATAGGAGTTCGTTTAACCTATTTCTGAAAGCTCTTCTAGTGAGGGTTTACACCTTTCCCTGGGTGAGCTTCCCCAGTGCCTGGTTGCTTGGATAAACAGCTTGCAGAAATCTATGCTCTTATTTCCATAAGCTTACTTCAGACAAGAAACGTCAGGGCTTGATTTACCTGAGGCAATCACCAATGTAAAGCATAAGGTTGACAATTATTGTTGAAGAAGAAGCAGATGGAAGGACAATTCTGCTACCTGACCTTACTTCCTGCTCAGAGGACAGCTGTCACCTGTGACAGTTGTGGGTCTCTAGCACCGCCGTTTCTTGCCTGTGCTAAATGAACTCTATTTACTCTTCTGTTCATAACAGTGGTTAGCTGGAAAATGTCCAATTTTGTGACTAACAGCTGTTACTTTAAAAGTGACAGGCTCTATTCATCTACAACAATCTCCCATCTGAGCCGTACAACCAACCAAATGGACCTATCCCACAGAAACTCTGTTGCTACAAATATGCAATGCATTAAGACTCTCAGAAAGGCAGAAAGCATTTGCAGTTTGTCAGGAAAATAAAACTGCTTAGGTGAATAGGATCTGAAGTGCTAGCAGTATCTAGGCAGGTCTTTTTGCATCAAATTTTTCTGTTGGGTACCAGCTTGGTCCTTAAGAGAAGCAAAAAGTAGACAGTGGGCTTGTGTTATCTTCCCAATGTTGTTACCTTTTCTTTTATGACTTCAAGGAAATCACAATGGGACCAAATTTCATGGTGTTAGAATTTTAAATAATTTGCTAAAATGGTCATCCTGGAGGCTCCATCAGGAAGTGGAGTTACCATGGCAAAGTAAGGTCACCCTACACTGGCTATGCAATCATTGGTCACGGGACCTCTTTTGGCCTATTGTAAGTGAGGAAAATTCTGTCAACTTAAACTTCCTTCATTTTTTGTCAGTGAGTGACCTATCGCTTGTGGAGCTGCAGTAACTCAAACTTGTCTCATTTCTTTGTTTTCCTGGTAGTTTTGCATTCAGTCATGACAATACTTTGCATTTCTGTAGCTTCTCTTTCCCATGGACTTCATTAAGCTTAAAAAATGAATGAACATATCTTCACCTCACTCTCAATTAGACAATTTTTCCCCTTTTCAGATTTGGAAGAGCAAAAAGTCTGGGTTTATGCAACCCATTTGCTTTCCTTTGCAGAATGCCATGGATGAAAATCACAGGGATTGTTATTTGTTTCTCTGACAGGGGTTCAGGGGAGTCTAGAGGCTGTGAGCCTACAGAGAGCTAACAAACACAAGAGAGCTTGCAAAACAATAACTCCTGCTTAGATTTAGAAGCTTCAAAGACCAGACAAAGCCTATGATGCATAAAGCATTGAGGAGAGACAGCAGAGAGACCAAATTATCAGTCTGAGCCTAGCCACATGTACACAAGGAGACAAGAAAAGGGACCAGTTGTGACAACATGTAGAGAAAATCTGTCCTGACTTCCATCTGAGATTTATGAGGATTGGATGGGGAGATGCCTGGCATACTTCTAGGCCACCAGCTAATTATCTCTGAGATACAACCTTGTGCTGATATCTGTGTTGTGCTTTCTTGTCTACAAAACAGCAGTCCTTCCTGGGCTATGAAGTCCTGGTTGGCAGAGAAAATCGTAAAGTATAAATGACTTGCCACCTCTCCCAGGCTGTTCTCCAGAGGCAAGTCCCAGAGCTGAGTTCGGAGGGTTGACCTGTGCTTGTGTTTGCTGACATTTCAGATCTCTCCGGGCTCCTGCAGGTGTTCCAACTTTCACAAAGTCAGCAATTTTTGCATTCCTGGAAGTATGTAAATCAACACTGAAAGGTTATTTCAGTTGGCTTCCAGCTCCTTGGAAATCTGAGAGGCAGACATTTTGCTCAGGCCTGCCCTTGGCTTTCCTAGACACATCCCACAAACAGACTTACTTGTGTTATTGCTCTGTCTGGAGAAAGATTATGGGCTCTTCTGCTGCCAGGACCTCCTCATGCTGTTTCCCCACCTGGTTACCTCCTTCTGATGTCCCAACATAGCCTGGAATAAAAGGGTTAATCCACAAGTTTGTGTTTGCATACATCTGTTTGTGCATGCACAGGGACCAGAACCCCCTCCTCCCCCAAATAAATGATTTAGGGATCTTTTTATTTACATACAAGTTCATTTAAAAAAAATAACAGCATGGACAAGACAGGCGAGCACTCAGAAAAATGACCCTTCCACTCCTTCACATTTCTGTGCCTTCTCATCTAGTTCCTATCTCTAGTGTCCTACACTGCCTTTAACAGTCCTTTACTGTTATACATGCATTTGGTCATTTTACAGCTTCTCTACCCTTTATGGGATTTTCTTCTGCTTGCTGTGTACAGAACTATTCCTCATACTCTGCTTCTCAAGGGATCCATTAGTGTTTCATCCCCCCTTCTGGACCACTAACTGCTAGTCACATGTAAGATGTCTTCACTTTTCTACCTATTAACTCTCAAAGAAACTGCAGGTAGTGATAGTGGTAAAAAGCCAGGACTTCTGACAGCTCTTGAAGACAAAAGTAAATAAAAGCAACTCACTTAATCAATTGACGGCATTTACAACAAAATTCAGGAAAAGTATAGCACACCAAAAGGCAGGCACTTTTAATCCCTAAATTTTGTTGAAAGGCTGCAAAAATGTCTGAGAATTGTAAAAGTGTTTCTGGCTTGTGGATAGCCTCTCAAGTCACTGCAATTTCCTGATGCTATAATAATAAAATCCAGAAAGACTGCTCAGCCCAGCTTTTCAGATCAAACTGATTGACAGGAAGACTAATTCCACGGAAACCACAAAATCTGCCCCATTTTCTTCTTCTAAAAGACCCTCATGCATGACTGAGTCTCATTTACCTCTGCACAATTTAGCATAATTGCATGTCTCTAATTTAAGTAGAATCTCTTTTTGGCAAAGATGGGTAGAAAGATGAGATTGAATGCCTTCTGGAAACTGCACGGGGCTTTAGTCTCTGCACTATAGAAAAATACAAACGTCATTCTTCTGATCCCTTCACTGTTTCAATCCCTTTTGTATCCATGTGGGGTAGAAAAGGGACATAGTTCCTATCCAGTACAGATTTTCATTCTCTGAATTCAGCTCCTCCCCAGACACAGGCACTTGATTCAAATCAATATAAGAATTTATGGAGAAAATCAAGAATATTTCTGTCAGCTGTACTGATTAAGGAAAAGAGAGGGAAATTTCGGGTCAGGCAAGGGGAGATGTTGATTCTTTAGTAAACACATGATAAGATGTTTTCAATGACAAAAGTCATTGAAATGCACAATTGAACAGACTCAGCACGCACAATGAGATGTCTCTTACTTTCCCTGTCATTTTGGGAAACAGAGAAGTTCCTGTGTCTGTTTTGGTTTGTGAAGTAGGCACTGACAAAAATCTATATTTTTGCTAACATGTATGCTTTGAGTGGTATATAAATAATTATGACAGTAGTCAATAACAGCTTCCCATCTTAGTCGCCAAGCTCTGTGCACTAGCCACAGGAGAGCACGCACCAACATGGTGACAGTAGGAAGGACAAGGCAGGAGTAGATCTCTTGCACATTCATGCACTATTCCTACTCTCCTGGAGGCCTTGCAAATTTGGGAGAATTACAGAGATTTCTCCTGGAGTTCTAACTGCCACCAGGGTCTAAATCATGTTTCAGCCCCAAGGGCAGAAACTTCACAGATGTTTGCTTTGTGAAGAAAGTGGACCACTTCTCACTCTTGGGACTTTCTTTCCCAGTTGTATTTCTTTTTCCCTGAGGAAAGGAGGTTGGGCCAGTCCTCAGCCCATCAAAGGTTTGTAGGAGACCAGGCTCTGAAGGCTAACTTGGGGTTTGGTGACGTGTGAGCAGAGGTCCCAGCTGAGATGCTCATTGCAAACACTGCTGTGCAGCAAGTTGTCCCCTCCACACACCAGAGCTTCTTCTGTGCCTGCTTCTCATTCCCAAGATTTTACTGCTGAACTAAATCACTCCTGGAAATTATGAATGCTAATGGCATAGTAGCCAACAGCAAAGCTGCCCAGCAGGAGGTGAGTTCTTGGGCCCTGTATGATGAATTTGCATTGCTGAAACATCAGGGATTCTCATGAAAGGATCAGGGCTCTTTTTGGTGGGGATCTGAATGAATAAATAATAGCAGAGCTCTCGGCCTCAGGGATGAGAAATGTGCCACAGCATCTGAAACCAGTAAGAGAGGAGGAGGTGTGAGAGTAAAGGAGGAAAACTACCTACTAGGGACAAATAAAGCCATTTGTTCTGCCTTGCCTCAGCCAAATCCTCGTGCAAGTCTTCTGAGACTTCATAAGCAGGTAAATCATACACAAACATACCTTCATAAAAATGAAGAGAATTTAATCATATTAATGAGCTGTTGTTTAAGATGGTTTAGTTTCTAAAAAGACTATGTTAAAAGTGAGGTGGGATATGTAAAAGCAATCATTGAAAAGAAAGAGGAGCTTGAACACAGCGTTGGCTTTCCGTTTCAGGAGTTGATTAACCACTTGAAATTCATTGCACTCCTGGTTTTGATTGTAAGCCTCTCAGATCAGAATCCAACCCAGTAAACCCAGCCAAAGGGACAATCAAGTGACCTATAAAATGCCTTCTTAATTACAGCATAGCTTTTGGGACAGGGAAAAGAAAGCAGAAGGGATGATGCTTAAAGAGTATCAGTATGGGAAGCATAAATTAATTTATAATATTTAACATTTTAAAAGTTGGATACTTTCTGTCTGGCTGTTATCTAAGCCATTCCCTGACACAAGAGTTCTTCCATGTACAGGAACTAACACAAAGAACATTACTTGTTCTGCTTAAAAAAGCAAACAAAACAAACATTGTCTTTATACCTGGACTCTTACATGGACAGCAGACCAAAATCTCATTTTTCAGCCTGCACACAACACCTCTTCCTATATGAAAGGGACTCTGTGGCATCTTACCCACAAGTTCATGGTTATGGAAGACAAAGTCTGGATGACCCAATGACTAAGCTACAGCCACCTGTCCAGGCCTTGGAGCTGGCAGTTTCCCTGCTCGGAATGGCATACTGAATCTGGGCAATGCTCTCTCCACCAAATGGAGACACAGAATACATCCTCTGCTTCTCCTGCAGTTCTGACATCAGAAACTCCTTGTTCTGCTGGAAAACAGGTGTGCAAAATTCCCGTTTTGTGCAGCTTCAGCTTTTATATTTGGAGTAGAGGATCTGAAGAAGAGGGTGAGAATGCTGTAGAAATGCTGGGCTACAAAAGATTTCTGGTCAAGCCATTTCCTCAAGAGGGTATTGACTTGGATTTAAACCATGTCAGTCTAACCTTTCCTTAAATATCTCTGCTGATGGAAATTTTGCAGCTGATGTTAATGTTTAAATAATTTCTGTAGACTTTTGCTTTCTTTTCCTAATTGCTTTGTAAAGTTAAATGCTTTAACCCTTTTTCATTTCTCTCTCAAGCAATCCATTCCCTTTTTTGTCTTCTTGAGTTTCTCTGTTTTGCCTGTACTTTTGCTTCTTCAGAAAGACAAAATTCTAGTTATGGCTACAAGTGGACAACTTGGTTATGCGATGTGATCTTCTTTAAGAGCCTTGTATGTTTATCTAAAGATAGAATCAGACTAAAAGAGGTTTTTTTTTTTTTAAATTAAGATTTTTGCCAGGTCATTATATAGATGAAAATTCGTCTTCTAATCAGGGACTGTCATACAGCTTTAGGTTAATGGTGTAAAACAACACCTGTAGGGCTTTTAAACATTAGACAATTAATTGCCTGTAAAACTTCTGTTTCAAAATTTGAGGTGCCGTGTGCTGCTAGTGAATGGTAGAAGACATGTTGCACTTCTTTGCTAGTGGAATCTCAGATACCTGTTTGGGAATGCCACAGACTAGCAGAGTACTTGCATTGTGCTTTGATACTCAGTGGGAATTTAAAACACACAGCAAGAAATACTGGTATTTCTTTTTAGTTTTGAATAATCTTTCCTTCATGCTTGATTTCTCTCCAGAGCATAACAAAAGGACAGCCAATAGCCCAGGAGTCCCATTACAAAATTCTTAAGGGATGTTGGCATGAAATTCTGACTCTGGTGAATATCCCATGGTGGATATTTGAAAGGTAAGCATTGCTCAGATATTTATGGCTTAATGTTTTGAATCAGCCTTATTTTGCCTTCTCTCCTACTGTCTGTAATGATTCATGCTACCATTAAGGTCACTTAGATTACACTTCTTGAATAGATGCATGAAACACTGTATATCATCTCTCCAATTACTTTGCAAATGAACAGTGTTACTTACCTGGTCCTTCTTTCCCATCAGTGTTAGATGCTGTCCAGATAAACTGCCAACACAATGCTCAGTGTGAATCCTTACAGCCAGCAAATGGCCTTGTTTGTTGTCAGAAGTGTCACATCATTCTTGTTTGCATCCCAGCAATGGGATTTTCCATCTCTCCCATTCTGCTCCTGACTGCAAGATATATCTGGTGAATCTATTCATTAGCTACTTCTGGAAGAGGGATGTGGGCAACCACAGCATTCAACAAAATGCAATGGGACCTCATATGTGAAGTGGCTGACATGAGAAAAGCTGCCTCTCTGCTATGTCTTTTGGTCTCCTTGAGCCTCTTAGAAATCACTGCAAATGTAGCAGAAGTGACAGACATCATCCATTAGCATGTAAATATGCTTTTCACTTGATGCCAAGCCTTGATGTCAGTGCTGGAGAGCAACCACAAATTTGATGTGTGCTGATCCCCAGCATCTCAGAGGGATATTGCTGCCGAGCGGGGAGGAGAAGTCACTGCATGCAAGAATAGGAAAACCGTCAGTTGATGTCTTTTCTTAAACAGCTTCATCATACTGGAGGAGGGGAGAAAGCTGGGCTATTTCAACTTTTTTCACATGGCTGAGGTATATTGCTGTGCTGAAAAAAGCATTAGCAAGGCAGAGTTGTGGAAACGGCTTTTAAGGAAGGACATACAAATATGTTTCATGAAAGAATTCACACCCAGCTCTGTGCTCTGAACAAGTTTAAATTGGATTTATTGCTCAGCCAGAGACCTCTTTCGGAGTTTGGGGTCTGTACCTCCATCACCTGGACTGTGATCTGACTTCTGCAAAGAAATAGTTTCTCCAGGCCTTCACAGCTGACAAGTACACGCTGCAGTTGCTGTGCCTCTGAGTGCAGATTGTGTACCAGGGTTAATTGAACCAAGTTCAGTTGTTAACCTGGTCTAATTTTTTCCCCAGAAGTTTCTGAGTAAACAGCTACCTATCCTTTGTCTCAGAGATGGACTTGCCCTAGGGCTGATCATTTTTAAAGCAGTGCTGTTTCTCTCTGGAGGTATGTAGGAGTTCTCTTAGACCTCTGTGTTAATAGACTATAATTACTGGTGCCACTGCATCTTTAGTTAACAAAGCTGTAGCATAAACAGTGGCCGAGAGGATGCAGCTGCTAAGGCTTTCTATGAAATATCTGGGAGTCACATTGTATGTCCCACATTTTCTATTTTGAAAATGGTTCAATTGTGGTAAGACTGATCTCTTCCATTGGTGGATATTCTGATATCTTCCATTGGTGGGTACTTGGGCTTTATCTTCTAGCTAGCAGCTGGCTTCCAGAAGAGTTACCCCTGATTTGAATTTCATTGCCTTCCTGCTGAGTGCAATGCCTCCCTATCAATGTCACAAGAAAACTTGTTCAAAGTCAAGTCCAGGCATTTTGACACGCATGTGGAATTAGTTTGTCAGATATCTACATCACCCTTCTGCAACATGCTTTCCTTTAAACCTGTAGAAGTCTGGAGCAATTTTATATAGTAAAAGTACAATATTCTCCTGAGTGCGATGACTGCTGCTTAAGCAATATAAAAGGTGATTTTTCCACCATTTGATCTTTCAGTGGGAAAATTAGGGGCATTGATAAAATCTAAATGAAGTCCGGGTTAAGTTAACGCCAATACCAGTTTCTGAAAAATGAACAGGATAGTTCCAGTTGTACTGTGGTACAGCCATGAAAACCTCAGCACTGATTTTCACAAACCCAACTCTAATCCACAAATCCATCTGCTCATCCTCGGTCACAGCTTCTACCTTCTCCTGTTGTGGATATTTTGCCTCAATTCTGCTGAAGTCTGTGAGTTCTTGGGTGTTTGACCCTGCACTTGTCTTGACTTTAACAAGTTTTCTTGTGACATTGATAGGGTTGAGGACGCAGATGTGGAATTAATTTCACCTAGCTTAGGTGGTGCCTGCATTTCTATCAACATCAGAAACACCAAGTGCACCTTACAGGCACTGCAGAGGAACAGGCACTATCCATTGACTGATTTTTAACATTTAAATTATACCCGGTGATGGACTGTTTTTTTTCCATTGACTCTAAAAACACCCTCATAGTTTGTTCAGATGTAGACATGTACATTTTAGACCTTTTGATGAGATGAATCCAAATGACACAATCTTTTGACTGAAGAATGTAATTTTATTTGGAAATGTAGTAAATAAACAACTTTTAATCTGCTTTCTCTGAGGGTGTTATTTTTTAAAAAATAAAGTTGTCCTGTTTTCCATTTTTTGTTTTGCTCTTTTTCTTTGTCTCCTGTTCCTCTGTTGTTTTTGGTTTTTTTTTTTTTTTCCCTGCTACCACTGCATTACATCCCTCTTTCTTAAAACAGTTTTCTAACTTTTTCTTCACTTTCTGTTCCAAACGTAAGAAAGTTCATGAAAACTTAAAAATAGAATTGTTTTCACACACTAATATTTCATAAGAAGTTCAAGAAAGAATTTTTAAAATTTTTAGACAAAATTTGATTTTATATATTCAACAAAAGGCTAACTTTTAATGAAATAAAACATTATGAACTCTAATTATAACAATGAACTTAATAATAACATTTCATATTTTCATCAATACTCAGACTGACTGCAAACTTAGGCATAATGAGGTCTCTTTTACTGACAGATCCAGAAATAGTTTTATCTATAAAATTCTGATGACATGGACTAAAGAACAAGTTGTTCAATTCTTGGAAGAGTTTTTTAGTTAAATGTTACCCTTTTCTTTCTTTTTGACCATAGGAAGGACACATAGTTAAACAAATGAATAAAAATAACAAGAAGAGACAATGTAGAGACCTGGAGAATAAATGATATTCAGGTTGTGGAATTAATCCAAACCATATATTATGCTATGATTGTCTCAGTGGCAATATCTCTGACCTGCTTATGATAATTTTTTGCGTACATGTTAATATCACAGAATCACAGAATCATCTAAGTTGGAAAGGACCTTGAAGATCATCTAGTCCAACCGTTAACCTAGCACTGACAGTTCCCAACTACACCAGATCCCTAAGTGCTGTGTCGACCCTACTCTTAAACACCTACAGGGATGGGGACTCCACCCCTGCCCTGGGCAGCCCATTCCAATGCCCAACAACCCCTTCTGCAAAGAAATACTTCCTAAGAGCCAGTCTAACCCTGCCCTGGCTCAATATTCAAGATGTGAGCAAGTTAGCAAACCTGAAAAAAAAAACCCAGGCAGCATGGGGTGATAATACAGGGAGGATGGTGTGGAAATGCATGGTCCATGCGGCCCTGCTGGGATATCAGCAGGACCAGCATGTGCAGTGCTGACATCCCAGTGTCAGAAAGATGCTGCTGCAGTTTAATAAGGAGAAACACAAACAATCAAGGAAGTTGGATTTCTCCAATTTCAGAGGTGCAGGGGAGAGCTGGTGTAGCTAATTGGATGTTCAGCCATTGACTAGGTGTGCATGTTTTCTTTTTGAATGCAGATTCCTTCTGGGCATAAATCCCTAGCAGGAGAACAATTAATGGAGGTGCTTGGTGGTTTCTGCCTAGACTGTAGATAATTTGAACCTGGTGCTTTTTCCATCTTTTGTGCAGCATCTAGTATAGGGGGATCACTACTAAGCTACAATTATTACTATTAATGAAACAGCATATAAAAATTATCCACTTCCCTCTAAGATCTGCAGAGACATTTTAACTTAAATAGCAGACAGTGAATCTTAAATTGCATCCTTTTAATATAAAAGTAGCTAACCTCCTAAAAGTGGCTGTGTGTCAACCTAAAAAAGGATTTGGTCACAGTGAGCCACTTCAAAATTTCTACTTGCTAAATATGCAAATCACAAACTGCTGCACCACTCTGTCTATTAAAACATGATATATTAACTGAAAAATTACTGTTGGATACTATGGAAAGGGGATTTAGCTTATGCTAACTTTTTAACGGTGAGTTTGCACATTTTGGGGGGAATATTTGAAATGGGGGTGGGTGGTAAGATTGTGTAATCAGCCACCTTATCTTTAACTTCTCATCCAATTTCCACTTTGAAAGTCTTTAATGGAGAAACAAGGCATATTTAATTGATTGCCATTACAATCTTCAAAGGAATTGGCAAGATGAAAGTTGTTTCTAATTACTGCATTATGATGTAAGCTTAATGATACGCCACTTCTCCAAATTGATTTTATTAGAATTTAAGATGAGGAATTAATTGAGTCGCTGTATTGATCCATTTTATTTTTCCACCATTTAACATGTCCAGTGAAAAAAAAGCTATTGAGCTGTGGAATAGTAATGAGGACTTAAGAAAGAAAGTCGAAGTGAAGATGGATTGACCAATAGAAATAACTTATAAAAACCATGATGTGATGGCAGAATATAGTGGCAGAGACCAATTTATCTCTAGGTTAATTAGGGTAAATTAAGGTTAATTCTTTTGTTATTTAACTTTTATTTCTTTGTCTTGCTCTATCCTACCTGTTTGTACTAGAATAACTGCTTCTCCTGGTAAAGAAATATTCTTCCAGTTCAGATAAATTTGCCTTTTAAGATTTCTTTAGAATTAGCCCCAAAACCTAAAAAACCCCTCCATGTATATATTTAATATTTCCTAAAAATCTCCTTAAGGGTATTTAAGATTGCTTTCTTGGTTTTATTCTCTTAGAACTGATTTCTGTTTTTTCCTTATATGTCAGTGCAAGTCAGGTGCTTTTAGAGCATGAGACATGTACTGCATGGTCCTCATATTTGTTCTCCTCAGATACGGACATTCATTGGGTTCATTCATAGGTTCATTTTAATCAGCTGCTGTTTGTCATCTAAACCATAAACACCGGGCATGCGCATGCTTTTGTCATACAACCGCTGTACAACTGTGCATGGACACATCAACTTCAAGAGTGGGGTTTAATGGAACACATCTAGTCCTTCAATGAAGTGTGTGAAGCTTGCCCATTGGATCTGCTGTGGTGAAATGATCAGCAATTTGGTTTTACAAATATAACCTATTAAATTATTTTAAACTGATAGCTGTTTTCTGTGTTGTACTGGGGTAGCTATTCATAACACCACAGAATCACAGAATGGATGAAATAGGAATGGACCTCTGGAGATGAGATGACAAAGACCATCTTTGTGTCCTGTGCTTGCAGAACACAGCAAACAACAGGTTCTCATTCTATGTTTAGAGCTAAGGGCATGGTTTCACCCCATTCTTATTCATAAATCCTGCAAACAGAGCATTTCCTCTCATTTATCTCTTACCTAAACCTTGCCAAACTTGAGTGAAATGTATTCTGAAGGTAAAATGGTTCTCCAGAAGTTCATTGCTGCAGCTGACGTTTGAGGAGTGCTGTGCTGGCTTTGCTGCTTGTGTTGGGCAAATTAACTGTTCTATTTGAGATTTCGAAGTTCACACTGATGCTTTCTCTATCTTTCCTATTGATTATGCAAACTGGAATATTCTGTGCATAAAAAGAGATTGCAAGGTAATTAAATACATGATTTATAATTGTATTTTAAGCTCTGATGTAATTTAGGAGAAGCTGTGTCTATTTGAGCCTTGAAGCTGTAAATTCGAGGCTGAGTTCTGCTAATACTTAAAGCTGTAATACTGATCAGAAAGAAATGAGAACAAACATACTGGAGATGTTAAATATAGCCATGCCTGGTTTATCCTTGGCATTTATATCTCTTCATCAACACTATCTTTCCTTTGAAGACAGAAATCCCCAAATCAAAAATGTTCTCATTCCCTATGGAGGGAGAAGAAAAACTAATGAAAGCATATTTTAGTGGTCACCTCAACAAAAAAATTATCATCCTGAAGTAATATACCTCTCTTCCCTTGGAAAAGCTCTTCAGCAAAGGGAGAATGATGGCAGCTTTCTGGCCAAGTAGGGGTCTAGGAGATAATTTGTCTCTTTTGTCCCTAAATAATTTACACATGATGGAGAGCCAGTCTATTTGCAGCCACGTAGCAGATACTTATCAAAGTTTTGTCTAAGTAGCTCCTTTGTTAAAACCAGGAATAGCCTCTTACTCTAAATAACCAGCTCTAGTGGTCATGACTTCTCACACAGTTACTAATAAGTGGCACTAGCCATGAATTAATTGACAAAGTGATTGCAGAAATTGAGTGCTGCATTCAGGTGGAACTTTAATGATCTCTTAGAGGATCAAAAGCTCTTTTGGAAGTTTAGATATTGCTCATTTCTGAAGTTCAAACACTCGACCAAAACCACTAGCACTTGGAACATTGTGCTACAGGAGAAAGGAGTGTGTTCAATAACAGTCCAACAAGGGAAATAAAAGTAACAGCAAATATCTCAAAATCTGGCTTTTTAAAAATTCGATTTTCAGTTAAAGCACCAGGTGTAAGGCCAAATAATTGTGTTGAGTTTTAAATGAAATGTTAATTACAGAAATCCTCAGTGAAGAAACACACCTAAGATGCAGCCAGAAAACGCTCATTAAATAAGGAGTGATGGCTTGGTAGGGTAACTAGGTAAACCTTAAAAAGTTTTCTCAATGGTAAATATCAAATTCCTTTTTTTTTTTTATATGTTGCAGAAATATGGTCTTAGCTCCCAAATGGGCAGATACCTGCCTCACCAAAGAGAC
Source organism: Strix aluco (assembly GCF_031877795.1). NCBI lineage: Eukaryota > Metazoa > Chordata > Aves > Strigiformes > Strigidae > Strix > Strix aluco. The sequence continues at coordinate 3,772,316 of NC_133931.1, read as the reverse complement.
ACTGAACAGCTGCTGAATGAACACAAGTATTTGATTGCTTAAAATTAAAAGTAAAATTAAGAGCTATGAATCTTTATAAACATAAAATGTAACTATGTCTCATTTACGCACCCTCTAGCTGAGGAAGGAAATATGATGGAGCACAAGAGGGCTTGATTAACCCCATCTAATTTGCAGTGCCAATGAAAAAGGCTCCAGCAGAGAAGCTTGGAGAGTTGGCAGAGAAATTTGAGAGTCTTGATTTTATTTTGCCTTACTCTTTGTAGTGGAGTAGTGACACCATGCAATTGTTATGTCTCTTACATTGCCATGCACATGCACACGCACACACGCACACATATTTGTAAGAGTTGCTTCTAATAAAACTGTGGAAGGCAGGAATGGAACTATTTCTCTTTCGATGTGTAACTGCTTTTATGGGTTGTATAGTCAAAAGGTAGAAATATAACAGTATTTTATGAGTTCTAGAATAAAGCAGAAAATCAGAACAAAGAAAATATACTTTCTAAAGGATCAGTTAGGGGCTGCAGTCTCTTTTTTTTGATCCATTTACCTCTCTTTGTCACCTGGTTGTGGATCTTCTCTCTATGCAGAACAAATAAGGCTGCATCACTACTCTTGACCCTGGTTCATGGAAACAACTGGAAACTGGTACGTTAAAGGAGTGAAGTGAGGAGATTATGCACTGGAAGTCTCTATTACTCTTGCAAAATTTTCCCAGATTTATTGTCACTGATCACATGTCTGAGCACGCCCATGCATTAATCTATGCCCGCTTCACTGACTTCTTTCTATAATTAACTGTCATGTGCCTGTCAAAGCAGAGGTGGGAAAGCCATTGAGTATTTAAGTAAGTGGGGTTTGTGTGGTGTCATACACCTGAGATAAGATACCTCTCACTTAACTTCAGCTTTTAGATATCAGTTCAAACCTAACTCTCTAGGTTCGCTCAATAGTGAGTGGAAAAAGTATAGGAGAGTCTTCAGAGAATGATCCATTGCATCCTAAAACAGGGATCCAAGAACTGCCTTTTTTCTGCAACTTCTATGGCACCACTGGCACCTGAAGGAACCTGATTAACTGATTACAATAGGTGTCTAAGTATGGGATGGAAAGTAAGTTGAAATGAGTCCCTCTTTAAGTGATGATGACTTGAATAGGGTAGAGTACTACAATTAATTGCTTGTAATTTGATGCAACTCACATGCTTTGCAGGAATAGAAAAATTCAGGATGTAAAAAATGTCTTCTCACACTATCATGGAATCATAGAACCATAGAATGGTTTGGGTTGGAAGAGACCCTAAAGATCATCTAGTTCCAATGCCCCTGCCATGGACAGAGACACCTTTCACTAGACCAAGTTGCTCAAAGCCCTGTCCAACCTGTCCTTGAACCTTTCCATGGAGGGGGCAGCCACAGCTTCTCTGGGCAGCTTGTTCCAGTGTCTCACCACCCTCACAGTAAAGGATTTCTTCCTTGTATCTAATCTAAATCTACCCTCTTTCAGTTTAAAGCCATTACGCCTTGTCCTACCACTACATGCCCTTGTAAAAAGTCCCTCTCCGGCTTTCTTCTAGGTCCCTTTTAAGCACTGAAAGGCTGCTATAATGTCTCCCAGAGCCTTCTCTTCTTTAGGCTGAACACCCCCAACTCTCTCAGCCTGTCCTCACACGGGAGGTTCTCCAGCCCCCTGATCATCTTCATGGTTTCCTCTGGACCCGCTCAAGCAGGTCCGTGTCTTTCTTATGCTGGGTACCCCAGAGCTGTACACAGTACCCAACATGGGGTCTCACCAGAGCAGAGTAGAGGGTGAGAATCACCTCCCTCGACCTGTTGGTCACATTTTTTTTGGTGCAGACCAGGATACAGTTGGCTTTCTGGGCTGCAAGTGCATATTGATGGGTCAACCAACACCTGAAGTCCTTCTTGGGGCTGATCACAACCCATTCTCTGCCCAGCCTATATTTGTGCTTGGGATTGACCCAACTCATGTGCAGGACCTTGCACTTGGCCTTGTTGAACTTCATGAGCTTTGCATGGGCCCACCTCTCAAGCTTGTCCAGGTCCCTCTGGATGGCACATGCCTTCCCTCCAGCATGTTCACCGTACCACACAGTTTGGTGTTGTCAGCAAACTTGCTGAGGATGCACTGAATCCCACTGTCCATGCTGACGACAAAGATGTTAAACAGCTCTGGTCCAATCCCAACCCCTGAAGAATGCCACACATCACTGCTCTCAACTTGGACATCGAGCCGTTGACCTCCCAGACAATTCCTTATCCACTGAATGGTCCATCCATCAAATCCATGTGTCTCCAATTTAGAGACAGGGATGTTGTGTGGGACAGTGTGAAATGTTTTGCACAAGTCCAGGTAGATGACATTAGTTGCTCTTCCCTTATTGAGCAATGGTGTAACCCCATCGTAGAAGGCCATGAAATTTGTCAGGCATGATTTGCCCTTAGTGAAGCCATGTTGGCTGTCACCAATCACCTCCTTATTTTCCATGTGTGCTAGCATAGTTTCCAGGAGGATCCACTCCATGATCTTGCCAGGCACACAGGTGAGACTGACTGGCCTGTGCTTCCTTGGGTCTTCTTTTTTAAAAAATGGGGGTTATGTTTCCCCTTTTCCAGTCAGTGGGAACTTCATCAGACTGCCACAACTTCTCAAGTATGATGAATAGTGACTTAGCCACTTCATCCACCAGTTCCCTCTGGACCTGTGGATGCATCTCATCAGGTCTCATGGACTTGTGCACCTTCAGGTTTGTTAGATGGTCTCAAGCCTGATCTCCTGCAGTGGGCAGTTCTTCATTATCCCAGTCCCCACCTTCACCTCTGCGACTTTAGTGGTGTGTCTTGAGCTCTTGACAGTGAAGACTGAGGCAAAAAACTCACTGAGTACCTCAGACTTCTCCATATCCTGGGTAACCAGGTCTCTCATTTCCTTCCAGAGAGGGCCCACATTGTCCTTAGTCTTCCTTTTATCACTCACATACCTATGGAAACTTTTCTTGTTGCCCTTGACGTCCCTGGCCAGATTTAATTCTATCAGGACTGGTCTTCCTAACCTCATCCCTGGCTGCTTGGACAGTTTCTCTGTATTCCTCCCAGGCTACCTGTCCTTGCTTCCACTCTCTGTAGGCTTCTTTTTTGTGATTCAGCTTTTCCAGGAGCTTCTTGTTCATCCATGCAGACCTCCTGGTGTTTTTGCCTGACTTCCTCTTTGTTGGGGTATATGGCTCCTGAGTTTAGAAGAGGTGATCCTTGCATACCAACCAGCTTTTTGTGCCCCTCTTCCCTCCAGGGCTTTATCCCATGTTACTCTGCCAAGCAGATCCCTAAAGAGACCCAAGTCTTCTCTCCTGAAGCCCAGGGTAGTGAGCGTGCCCTAAGGATCTTGAACTCCACCATTTCATGGTCACTGCAGCCAAGACTGCTCTTGAGTTTCACACTCCTTGTTGGGGCTCCTCCTTGTTGGTGAGAACAAGGTCCAGCATAACACCTCTCCTTGTTGACTCCTCTATCATGTGGAGAAGGAAGTTATCATCAATGCATTCCAGGAACCTCCTGGATGGCTTATACTGTGTTGTCCCTCCAACAGATATTAGGGTGGTTGAAGTGCCCCATGAGGACCAGGGCTTGTGAAGATAAGCTGCTCCTATCTGTCTATAGAGGGCCTTGTCCTCTCAGTCTTCCTTCATTGGGTGGCTGTAGCAGACCCCCACTATAACATCACCTGTCCCTGCCCTCCCTTTAATCCTGACCCATAAACTCTCAGTCGGTTCCTCATCCATCCCCAGGCAGAGCTCCATGCACTCCAGCTGGTCATTGACATAGAGGGCTACCCCCTCTCCTCATCTTCCCTGCCTGTCCTTCTTCATGCACCTGTATCCTTCCATTCCAACACTCCAGTCATAGGAGCAATCTCACCATGTCTCCATGATACCAATAAGACCATAGCCCTACAGGTGTGTCTCTAACTCCTCTTGTTTAATCCCCATGTTTGCACCTGTGTTTGCACAGAGGCATTTAAGTTGGGCCCTGATGAAGCTGACTTACTGGCTGGAATTCCTTTGTCCTGCTCTTCAGGTGCTCTCCTGCTGGCTTGTGACCCCTCTCCAGGCTCTGGGCATCTATTGCTGGCACTGGCATCAAACTAGTAGGAGTGGGATGGATTGAAGTTCCCCTGTCCCAGCAGCTTTGGTTTAAATCCCTCTTCACCAGCTTGACAAGCCTATGACTAAAGATGCTCTTCCCCTCCTCTGACAGATGGACCCCATCAGCCCCCAGCAGACCAGGTTTCTCAAAGTGAGTCCCATGGTCTAAGTAGCTGAATCCCTGCATGTGGCACCAGTCCTGTAACCAAATGTTGATTCATCAGATTCGACTGGCCCTTTCAAACCCCTTCCCTTTGACCAGGAGGACTGATGAAAAAGCTACCTGCACTCCAGAGTCCCTTACTGCTACTCCCAGGGCTCTGTAATCTTGTTACTCCTCAGACTGCTCCTGGCTGTACCTCTGGTGACCACCTGAAAAAACAGCAGTGGATAATAGTCAGTGGAATGTATGAGGCTCGGCAGTCTCCTTGGTGACATCCCTGATACAGCCCCCGGTAAGCAGCACACCCCTCTAGAGAGTGTGTCAGGTTGGCAGATGGTGCCTCCGTACCTCTCAGAAGAGTCGCCCACCACTATCACCCGTCGCCTTTTCTTAGTTGTGCTGGTTGTCATACGGGGAGCAGACGGGGCTGCCTTACTGAGCTCCAGTGTCTCTCCTGATGTGGTGGGTCTTTTCTCTTCCATCTGCAGAGCAGTGAACCGGTTCTGCAAGGGCACCTCAGACTTCAGGGGAAGTCTCTTCCTCCTGCAGGCCCTTGCTGTTGCAATCTTCCATTCTTCTGCATTATTGACCCCCCTCCCTTCCGTGTGTGACGGTGGGGGAGTTTCTGGCTGTTTGGCTGTGGGCTGTGTGTCCACTGCAGACTGCTCTTGGAACCAGCTATCTAGCTTCTTCTCAGCCTCCCTGATGTCACGCAGCCTTCTCACCACCTCCTGCAGCTCAGCCACCTGCTGCAGAAGCTCCTCCGCCTGGGCACAGCTTTTGCAGGCAGGTCTGCTGCCTGTCCCTGCCCCAGGAGAAAGGTCTGGGAAATTCCTGCAGCCTGAGGTCTGCAGTGCAGCCTCTTTCTTCAGCAGCTCTGGCTGGGTGGAGGCATCGGGCACTGCTGAGGTGGATGGTGCAGACCCCCCAGCTGGAGCTGCAACGTTTGCTCTCAGACAAGTACCCACCATCCTGCCTTGAGGGTCAGGTGGGATGAGTGCCCTGGGCCGGTGCAGATGGTCACAGAATGGTGCCTGGTTGCTGTATTATGTGGACTTCAAGCCTCTCCACTCGGCCAGTAGAATGTCCCTCCTTCGAAGAGGTGCCTTCCCTGTGCACCTTCCTGCACAGAGAAAGAAGGAAGAATTGAGAATTCAGCACGGGAACAGCATGATAACAATTACGACTTTTCTTCAGGATGTTTAATATTCCTATTATCTCGTATGCATACATATTTAAATGCTACATGCTTCCTTTTAGGAAATACGGCTAGTGGTTTGAAGTACCCATAAAACTGCTGGAAAGTGACAGTGCCAATTAATCTGTTGACAGATTTGTTGTTTAAATATTAACAGAACGTTAAGCAAATGTTGGCTGCTGCACTGAGATCCCTTCAGAGTGCCTTCCTCTGAAGTGCTGAGCATTTCCAGACACTGAAAATGTCCCGGACACTGCAGGGTGGGAAGGGTATCATAAATTTTTAGTCCCTTTTTCCCCACAGCTGCTAAATACACCATAAATATCATCTACCCCTGTGAAAAAGAAAAGATTTGTAAAAGCCTCATGCAGATTGTAAACCCCTTACAGCAATAACCGATTGAGTTGTGAGCTTGTGGAGGGTATAGCAGGGAAGGGATTTGCCTCTGAGTACTTCACCTAGGCAGTAGGATGAGAAATGAAGGTGGGGTGCTGAATTTATCAATCTGCTCAGTTGGTGATGTGGGAAATCTTGGAAAAGCCTCTGCAAAGGAAGGTAATTTTGATGAAAGATCAAGATGGGCTTGTGCCATATGACCCAGGAGGGTTGGTGAATTTGGCTTCCTTGGTGCTCATGGATGCTGTGAGTTGGAAGCAGATTGGTGGAAGCCAAAGTGGAAGCCAGGTCTAGCTCAGTCTTGTCCATAAACAAAGACATGGAGTACACAAAATAAACCTTGACTTCTGATCGAATTTTTGATCCTTTGAGAAACAAAGAGAGGGGTTAGTAAAACTGCCACCTTAGACTTCCGGAGGGCTAACTTTGACCTGTTCAAAAGACTGATTAACAAAATCCCTTGGGAGGCTGCCTTGAAGGATATGGGAGTCCAGGAAGGCTGGACATACTTCAAGAGAGAAGTCTTAAAGGCACAGGAGCAGGCTGTTCCCAGGTGCCGAAAAACAAGCAGGCGGGGAAGGAGACCGGCCTGGCTAAACAGGGACCTTTGGCTGGATCTCAAGAACAAAAGGAGAATCTATCGCCTTTGGAAGAGGGGCCAGGTCTTTCATGAAGACTATAAAGGTGTAGTGAGGTTATGCAGGGAGAGCATTAGGAGAGCCAAAGTACAGCTAGAGCTCAAGTTGGCTACAGCTGTTAAGGATAGCAAAAAATGTTTCTATAAATTCGTTAACAGCAAAAGGAGGATTAGGGAAAATCTCCCTCCTTTACTGGATGCAGAGGGAAACATGGTAACTAAGGATGAGGAAAAGGCTGAGGTGCTCAACGCCTACTTTGCCTCAGTCTTTAGCAGTGGAACTGGCTGTTCCCTGGACACCCAGCCTCATGAGCTGGGAGATGGGGAGGGGAAGCAGATTGAGGTCAGCACAGTTGAAGAGGAGGTGGTCAAAGACCTTCTACACCACTTGGATGCACACAAGTCTGTGGGACCGGATGGATTACACCCAAGCGTGCTGAAAGAGTCGGCAAATGTGCTCGCCAAGCTGCTTTCCATGATTTACCAGAAATCATGGCTAACTGGGAAGGTCCCATTGGACTGGAGGGTGGCAAATGTGACACCCATCTACAAGAAAGGCAGAAAGGACGATCCAGGAAACTATAGACCTGTCAGTCTGACCACGGTGCCAGGGAAGGTCATGGAGCAGGTCATCTTGAGTGCCATTAAAAGTCATATAATGGACAACCAGGGGATCAGACATAGTCAGCATGGGTTTATGAAAAGCAGGTCCTGCCTGACAAACCTGATCTCCTTCTACAACAGGGTGACCTGCTTATTGGATGAGGGAAAGGCTGTGGATGTTGTCTACCTTCACTTTAGTAAGGCCTTTGACACCGTTTCCCACACCATTCTCCTGGTGAAACTGACTGCTTGCGGCTTGGATAGGCACAAGCTTCGCTGGGTAAAAAACTGGCTGGATGGCCGGGCCCAAAGAGTTGTGGTGAACGGAGTTAAATCCAGTTGGCAGCCAGTCACGAGTGGTGTCCCCCAGGGCTTGGTTTTGGGGCCACTCCTGTTTAACATCTTTATTGATGATCTAGATGAGGAGATCGAGTGCACCCTCAGTAAGTTTGCAGATGACACCAAGTTGGGTGGGAGTGTTGATCTGCTGGAGGGTAGGGAGGCTCTGCAGAGAGACCTGGACAGGCTGGAGTGATGGGCTAAGGCCAACTGTAGGAGTTTCAATAAGGCCAAATGCTGGGTGCTGCCCTTGGGTCACAACAACCCCCAGCAGCGCTACAGGCTTGGGGAGGAGTGGCTGGAGATCTGCCAGTCAGAGAGGGACCTGGGGGTGTTGATTGACAGCTGGCTGAACATGAGCCAGCAGTGTGCCCAGGTGGCCAAGAAGGCCAATGGCATCCTGGCTTGTATCAGCACTAGCGTGGCCAGCAGGGACAGGGAAGGGATCTTACCCCTGTACTAGGCACTGGTGAGGCCACACCCCGATGACTGTGTTCAGTTTTGGGCACCTCAATACAAAAAGGACATTGAATCACTCGAGTGTGTCCAGAGAAGGGCAACGAAGCTGGTGCAGGGTCTGGAGCACAGGTGTGATGGGGAGCGGCTGAGGGAACTGGGGTTGTTTAGTATGAAGAAGAGGAGGCTGAGGGGAGACCTCATCGCCCTCTACAACTCCCTGAAAGGAGGGTGCAGAGAGCTGGGGATGAGTCTCTTTAACCAAGTAATAAGCAATAGGACAAGAGGGAATGGCCTCAAGTTGTGCCAGGGAACTTTAGACTAGATATTAGGAAGCATTTCTTTCCAGAAGGGGTTGTTAGGCGTTGGAATGGGCTGCCCAGGGAGGTGGTGGAGTCCCCATCCCTGGAGGTGTTTAAGAGTCGGGTTGACACAACGCTGAAGGATACGGTGTAGTTGGGAACTGTCAATGTGAGGTTAATGGTTGGACTAGATGATCTTCCAGGTCTTTTCCAACCTAGACAATTCTGTGATTCTTTGCTTTTGATTTCCCTACCCAAATACGTGTACCTCAGGGAAGACCTGGAATGCATAGCAACTTAGAAACTGTGTGAACTTAAGCATCAAATTAAGAGAGCATCAACATGACAGTTAAGATGCATCTTGCTCTGCAGTTTCAGTTCACTACTTTTCCCATTTCCTTTTTCCATCAAGCATATTCATGGTTCTAAAGAGTTTCTTGTTGTCATTTCATCCTGTTACCTCTTTTATTCCAATGGGTTTCATAACTCAGAACCCATCCAGCACATTTCATTTCGGTCTTGTATTGTTGCTGGAAGCTTACCAATTTAATTTCTATTATTTTAACATGTTACATAATAGTCTAAACATAATTTGTTGACTCTTTCTAGATGCATGTATTTTTTTATTTAATGAAGGTTGTGATAAAGACTTCTTCAAAGATTTTAAAGTATCCTTACTGTAATCTTACTGCCCTTCAGCTATAATAACTCCTTATTGACTTTTGTTACAGGTTCACTCCTAAATGTTGGTCATTCATTTTAGTTGCACGTTACAGTTCTTTCTATCCAACTTTAACTGAATATGGAAGAAGAGAAAATTATTTCTTTTATGCTAATTGAAGATAAAGACTCAGGAAAGCTAGGTTGATAGCAAAAGGGCTGCTCTGGAATTTGAATTTTCCTGACTTTGTAAGGGTTTAGGGACAGGGTGTTACAGAGGGTCTCAAATAAACAAGCAGCAACCAAAATTTAAAAATTTATTGTCAACACAGTTAACTAGCCCTCTGCAACCGTTCAACAGCGGGTGAGAGGAGAACAGAACACCACTTCCTAGGGTTTAATGACAACTCAAAACGCTCTACCATTCACCTAACAAATGAGGACTCTCAACCTCGAGGAACTTCTCAGGGCAACGTCCCAACCCAAGTACCCTCAAGGAGTTTGTTTAGGTGGTGTCCCGACCCAAGGGGAGAGTGCTGCTCCAGGGGACAAGCTCAAAATGCCTCCCCCAAAGGATTCCATTTATACCCGAGCTGAATCTGATCTGTGTCAATAGTGGCTCCCATTGGCCGAAAGCCCCAACTACCATGAAGTCCTGAGAACAAGGGCATGGAGAAAGATCAATAGCTGCTGCACTTCAGCAGCCAAGAAGCCCTATTTTCATTGAGAAGATGCACCTGCCACACAGGGGCTGTGAGCTCTCCCTGTCTGGAATGTTGTTTACATGAATCAACACAGACAAAAGTTCAGTGTTGCTTCACATTTCATTTTTGGTGCTTGCTCCTCTTTTCTGAGTGATATTTGAGCTGCAGAAAAACTTTTTTTTTTTTTTTTTTCCCCCCATAGTAAGAGGCACAGAATAGCCATCACTGCAAAAGAAGAGGTGACTGCAGCTTGAAGCAAAGGCTGCATTCAGTCACAGATGGCTCATGTCACAGTCAAGAGGGAGCATTCAGGTCTCTTGGATCCCCATTCCTTCCACTCTATAGACATTCTTCTTCATCTAAAAATTCCATTTGTTTTGCTTCCTTTAAAAATAAATCATTGGATCTGGTTTTTGATTTGAAATTAAATGAAAAGGGAGTAGATAGCCAGGGAGAAAAGGCTCACTAAAACAAGAAAATGTATAGGTTTCTGTGGAATAAAAGCCAATTTGCCTCAAAAAATAAGATATTGATTACAGTTTTTCTTATGAGATTACTATTGAGTCAGGGACAGCTTCAGTAAATAATACCAAAGATCAAAAATTCTCAAGCTTTAGTTTCACAGTAAAGGGTGATAATTACAGTCTGGAGTAGTTTAAACAGATTAATAACTTTTCTTAGAGAAATATAAACCATGGGGGTGACTTATGTTCTTCCTCAGGCAGACAAGATTTGGATATTAAAAAAAAAGTATTAGGTGACATAAAACCTCATGTAATTTCCTTATTTTTTATTTCCTTTATGTGTTTACCCATATTTTTATTTTATTATTTTAATTTGGTTTTGCTGTTCTCTGATTTTCTGCAGCGAAGGGAAGCGTTACAACAGTGACAGTTTTGACAAGTCGTGTTCAAACACACTGTGGGTCCTTTGATGTCAAGGCGGGGGTTCCTGATGCCTCTGATAATTTTGACTCATGTCCTTTCAATTTGTAGCATAGCATGAAAACCTGGTAAAGTGATGTGGGAACAAAAAGCGAGGTAAAATCAAAAGCAATATTTTTTCTACGAACACATACGTATTGTTGGCAGGGTCCAATTTTTCCATGAAGACTGTGCCTGGTTGACTGTAAATGATTATTACAGGCTCCATACACAGCTGTCTCATGCCATTTGAGATGCTTTTGAGTATCTCTTTTGGCCTTCAGGTGCTTCTGCAGGAGGGTTTGCATCATCAGTAGGTTTTCTGCCATAGCTGTCAGTCCTGTGCAGATGTCCTGCACACCCAAATGTCTCAGATGACACTAGCTGCTTACGTTTAGGCAACTGAATTGCACTCTGTGGCAAAAACTGCAAATGAGAAAAGTGGAGTTGTACAAGTTAGTCTCAAAGGGCATGTGGTGGAGTTCAATGATGAGAGGAGGTCACAGGCAATGTTTACTGGAGGTCACACCTAGCACATCCAGGATGCTTCTACTCAACTAACTTGGCGCTGAGGCAATTTGCAGTCTGCTAGAACTCCAGATATACCAGATAAGCATGTACAATCTTCATGATGAATTGTAGTGCATCAGCAAGAGAGGAACCACCTAGCAAATGCAAAATAATGATTCATAAAGGTGGATGCTATGTTTAAAGGGAGCTGTGGTCTTTGGACTGCTGGATGTCAACACACAGCTGTCTGTTGCTGTCTAAGCAGCAATGCACCACATTTTTATTTGCCTGAGTAATGAATACATAAATGGCAAGTCTGTTAGTGAGCTAGTTTTACGACCCTGGAAAGGAGGAGAAGCAAAGAATAGGAGGAAAGAAGCAACAGTAGCTGAATAGGGAAAAAAATCCCTATAGTTCTCTCCACTGATGTGGTGGAGGAGTCAGCTGCCTACCCTATCATCCAATCTGGGTGAAGATAACTTGTCACCAGGTCCATAGCCACATGCCTTACAAAGTACACATACCTTATGTGGCTAACCTCAAATTTCTACCCTTAGTAATAAGTGCAATTAGTATTGTTGCACAACTAGCACTGCCAGGGATATACACAGAGATGGGTGATGAAGGTTAATGTATCCATGTACCAATTTCCATGGGCTAAGTACTTTTTCTCTGTGTCAGATGAAAGCATCCATGTTGTCTGGCTTGCTATATGTAACAGATTTTATAACTGAGCAAAGATATTGAATACACTGGGGCTTCCTCTGCAAGAAAGCTCTAGAACTCAGTCTAAGTCTGCACTTGGTTTTGAGAGTTGGGATTTAAGAGTCTTGCTGTACGTACGCTTAGCGGAGAAGGTACCCCTAACCTTTGGGCCATGGGTGGCAAGCACAGAACTTGCAAAATGTGTTAACATGCATTTAAGTTATTGTTATGACCTTACTAGACTGTTTTTTATACATTTAATAAAATAATTTTTTACTTCTCCTCTGAAATATTTTCCTATGCCACCTGTACAGAACTCTTACTACTTGAAGTGTCAGCATTTTCTGTAACTTTTGTGGGAAAAAAGTGTTATACCACATATTAACAGTCTCATCCAGAAGGAATATCTTGAAAAACAGGGATATTGTGACACAAAAGCAAAATAAAATTCAGGGTAAGTATTACTTTGGTGATTTTTTGAAAAAAAAGTTAAGAAAATATATATTTTTTTTTCATTTTCCAAGTCATTGTTCTTGAGCAGAGCCTTCCTCTATCATCAAGTGTGTCTTGCTTCCCCTTTCTTCTGAAAATGTACTATAACCAGTCACATGAGTGTTACAGTGAAATATGGTTTTGAAATATTGCTTTCTTAACATGGAAATCTCCCGTGTTTTTTCTTCCATATGTATTTTTGCAGTTTTTGTAGTGCCAAGAACACTTAACAAAAAGACAAGAGTAATGAACCTTATCTTTTGCATACAAGGAGTTGTGATCTGGGCCTTGGCTTTTGCCAACACAATAGACCTCAACATGCTTTGCACAGTCACTCCTGATAGCACCCTATGGCTGGATAGTATCATGGCTGGAAACCAATGCCTTTCGGAGAAAACAGGCTCTTTAGAACAGAAAGTTTTGGACTAATTAGAAGCTCTATAATAAGTCAAATGACAAAAACCAGATGAATCTTTATCCAGAGCAAACACCTGAAAAGGCAGTGTGTGATACTACTTGTAGTTAATCATCAAACAACAGCAAATACAGATGGTAATTTCCCTTCAGGAAAACAGAACAGACGGTGCAGATAGATGTTTTGAGCTAAAGCTACAGATAAATGTCAAGCAGGAAGCAGTTGGTTTAAGAACAGAACTTAGTTAATATTAGGTCCTGAGAGCATGAAGAAAAAAGTAATGATTTTCATTCTCACTTTATCATGCAGCAACAGGAACATCTTAACCAGACTCATTTCAGAGGTTTTGGGAGATCTTCCTTTATAGGATTCACAATGTGGGTTCCTTGTTCTGGGCCAGTGAAAGGAGGGTTTGCTGCCTATGCCTGGCCCAATGTCTCAATGAGATCTGGAAGGCTGCCCATTATTTTTCATTAGCTGCAGAGAAGCCAGAACTGCAGAGTTTTTGGAGGGATGAAACTTAACTCGTAATGCTAGGACTTGAGCAAGGGAAGATGTCATGTCCTGCATAAAAATTAATGATCTAATTTTCAAGCTGGAAGGACAGTAAAGTTATGTTAAACAGCAATGTCTGATGAACTTGTTCTGGCTCTTCTTGGTTGGTTTGGAGAATATTCCTCCAGGCACACCAGCTGTTCTAGAAATGGAATAAAGTGTAGCAGCCCAGACACTGAGGAGTGAAGACTTGGACTCTCATCCTAGCCAGCACATTTACCAGTCTGAGTAACAGAGCAGGTACATCACCTTGCAGAGTCTGACATAGTCTAAACATGGGAGAAAGCATCTAGATCTTGACTTTAACTGACATAAAACCACACAACAGATGTCAAGACACCGTATCTCATTCCACCTAAGCTCTAAGCTGGCCAGACATGGACAGCCTGTGTTCATAAAAATGTTGACATATGCTATCAGATATATTGGGGTGATAATGCAAATGGACAGCTTTTGGGCGTGTTTGGCCTTCCTTCTGGTCACCTGCCCATGCAGACCTTGTGGCCTGCCTGCCTTTCCTGTTGTGGATGTACCCACTGATTGCAAATGTCTGGAGTACCTGCTGAATGACTTAATGACTTTCAAGGATCACATCCTCCAAGGTCAAGAACTGTGCATCCCCACAAGCAGAAAGCAAGCAAAGATGACAGGAGGGCTGCACTTAGGAAGGAGGACTATCTCCATGCAGCAACATGAGCTGCAGGCTGGCTGGCTGCAAACAGCTTTACAAAGAAGGATCTGGGTGTCTTGGTGGACAAGTTGCACATGAGTCAGCAATGTGCCCTTGCCACAAAGAAGGCCAACATCTTATCACTGTGTATAAACACCCAATGTGGGGTAGTAAAAAAGATAGAGCCAGACTCTTTTCAGTGGTGTCTAGTAACCAGGACAAGAGGCAATAGGCACAAAGGGAAATACAGGAAATTCCTATGAATATAAGAAAAAGACCTTATTTACAGGGAAGATGGTCAAACACTGGAGCTTGTTAACCAGAGAGGTTTTGGAGTCTTCATCCTTAGGACATTCAAATGCAATGTCAGGACATGGTCCTGAGCACCCTCCCCTAGCTGACCCTGCTTTGAGCAGGTGATTGGACTAGACAGTCTACAGAGGATCCTACTAACCTCAGCAACTCTGTCATACTGCCAAGTAATTTATCTTCCAACATCTGCTCCTCCTCCTTTATCTTTCTAATGAGGGTGCTAATGCCCCATCTCCTAGAGGGATGCAATGCTTGGGGAAGTAAGAGGGCTCTCTGAAGGCTGGATGTATATAGGGATGCTGACTATGAATGTGACTTTCCTGTACTTCTGAGAACATCAACAATACTCGCTGGGCTTGTTTTTGCTCTCACTTTCATGGGTATAACAACACTGGCCTCTGTCAAAACCAGCTGATCTGTACCACTGTGAGCTAAGACACAGTGACCTTTATTAAGTCCTTTCTACTTTCAGCTTGATGCAGTGTGGAGATTCTCAGCTTCATCACCAGAATTGTTGGGACCCACCTTAATAACAACTCCATTTGCCTGATATGGTATACAAAGACCCTTATAAACATGGGATTGTTTATTTAAAATGCAAAGGTTGAGTCTACTGAGCACTGAGTAGCAACAAGAATAACGAAAAGATGGTGATCATCTTAAACTACACATCAGCTCATCAGGATTAATGTCATTATGACAAAAATAGGACACATTAATGGGAATTAGACTGCTGTGATTTGAAATTATTATCTTCATTTTTGGGCTGTGTGAAATCTCTGGACATGATAAAAGATACTTGGCAATACATATACCAGCTCTGATTAAGACAACTGCTACGCTGTTGAGAGTGATCTTGTATGGGTAGGAGATGAAGTAGATGATACTTCCTGTTTTGGGAACATGGAGTTTTTTGCTTGCTTGCATTTGTTTTTTCAGATTTCGCAGTCCTAGACATAATGCTATAATATGCCATCTGTTTTTGTTAGTTTGTTTTTATTTGACTGCCTTTGGGAGAAGCATGAATTGTCTTTGTACAGCAACGTCCAAACATCTCATGACACTCTTCCTCCCTCCTTTCTTGCAAGTCAGATGGAAGACACAGCAGCACAAAGGCTAACTGATCCTGACCAAGCTGGAGTTCATATCAGTGACAAATTACTTAATTTGATTTCTCATAGAAGAGGCACCAGAGGTTTTCTTGGAATTCTTTATTGTTTGAGGAGTACCTTAAAATTTAAGGAAACCACTTCCCTGCCCAGTAATGGAGAATCCACCACAACTTTAGTAAGTTTTGGTGCTTCACAACTCTTGCAATTAAAAGTTTTAACTTAATTTCCCTCTGAACTTGCCAACATTAATCTCCTAGCTATTGAGTAGATACTCTTCCCTAACCATCCGCTACTGGCAACTACTAGAAAGAGACACAGGAAACTGAATGATCCATTGGCTGCCTGGTACAACCATTTTTAAATTCTTACTCATTACTCTGCTAAACTGAAAGCACTTGTTTATACAATACCTTTACCCTTCATAGAAATTTATAGTCTCATTTTAGACTCTTTAACTTTCTTTTTGTTGAACTAAAGAGATCAAGACCTTTTTTTTCAGTCAAAAGTTTATTTTGTATCATATTGTGATCTTTGTATGATTTGCATAGCTCCTTCTTGCACTAGGGACACTGGAACTAAATGAAGAGAAAATAATCTTAACATGTCACCCTAATATATTTTGATTTGCACAATCAAAGTTCTTATTAGCCTTTACAGCTACAGGATGGAGAAATATATTGCAGAGAACTGCAAGTTAGACTAAACATTACTCCACAGGAAATTAATGACTTCAGTGGCACTATGTGTAGCATAAGAAAACTTCCTGTAAAACAATAGCAGCATCTTGTGGCTCAATATTTATCTATTATGGGGAAGGTCTTCAAACAGTCTTAGTGGAAGTCAATACAGTAGGTCACAATTATTCTGACAGAAGAAATATTACCTTTGTTTTATGTTTGCATAGGGAAAAATAGTATAAATATGCTTCTGATGATTTTTGGTTTGTACCCTAGCAGATGTGATGAAGGACAGTACAGAAACAATGATGGGAAGAGACGCTTGCCCCTTTCAATGTGAAATTTCACCACCTAGTTTATCTCTCAGCACATCTTTTTGTAACGGATTTATAGTGCTTGGACAAAACTCAGACTAGCTCTTGGAGGCCCTTCAATGTGCTTCAATCTCATTTAGGATGTGAGGTGAGTCTGGAAAATATTAAAGCTTCTCAGTCAACACAAACTGCAGTGAAATCATGGGTGGGCTCATGAGATTGCTGCTATTGTTGCTTTCATATTGCAGATGGCTCTGTTTTCCAAAATGGCCAGACAATGCCATAGATAGCAGTAAAGTTTATTTCTGACTCCTTGACCACAAAGCTCTAAGTTGTACTGGTGCAGAATTGTTTTACATGCTCCAGTCTGCTATGGTTCAAGATTTACTGAAAAACTCACAATTCTTCTCACCAGACTGAAGCATTAATTCTGTGCGTGTGCCATTGGAAAGCAAGTGGGTGTAGTCTGATGCCTTATATCATTATTAAAAAAGCACAGGCTGGCCATACTTGCTAATGTCTTCATAACTTCCCCAAGTTTCATTTTAGTACTTGTGAACAACAAGCTAATTGGGTGTGGCCAACACAAACTGTTCAGACTAGTTTCCTAGTCTATAAGGTCATCACAAGGCGAGAGTGATTTCAGATACATGCTCCTGTGAACAAACCTCAGGCTCTTCTTGAGGGAGTCCATTTCAATGCTTACATGGCTGGAGGCTGGAAGATGGGGAGGATATCTCGTACAAAATCCTTCTCTAAGTGTCCAGCTGACTGCTTAAAGAAACAAAACAGGTCATTCAGAGACTGGAAATACCTGATATTTCATTCCTAGAAAGAAGGGTAGTAGATGCTTGAAGATGGTCTGGGCACTACACACAATGTGGGGTATTGGATAATGGCATACACCCTGGTGCTACGGATGAAATGAAGACCCATCTGTCCAGCTCATTTCCACTGTTTACCCCATCATCACCTCATTACTCTTGTGCCCATATAGACTTTGGGCCATGCCAATCTTGCACCAATTGCTGATTTGAGAGCTACCTGGCTAAAATTAGCAGCCTCAGTCAACTTCAGGGCAGGACAGGAGACTTTGTTCATGATTAAAGTGTAAATACCATGACTGGCTCTGTTACAATGCTAACTTTGCCCAGCTTTGTTGATGTGTGTATAGGGGTATGCATGGCTGCAAATCTAAGTGTTGAAGGAAAATTCACTCTAGAATACCATCTTCACTCAGGAAAGCAGCACATCTCCCAGATACTGCAACAGCACAGAAGGGTGCAAATGAGGTTTGGATAGCTCACTTGGAGTCAAATAGTAAATTCCCCCAAATACCTGCTATTTCAGATGAATGCTTTTGATAAATAAAAGGGTGTGAAAGGGATTCTTTTTGATAACACCAATAGGGACTAATATTTTTTAAAAGCCTCAGTTTCAGAAAAAGCTGAAGGCTTGTTTTAGCATTTTTGAAATGAAACTTGTTCTGCTTTTTTTTTTTTTTTTTCTTTAATAACAACAATTTTTGTTAAAAAGCTGAAAGATTAAATGACTAATGTCTCCCAAACCTTGACTGGTTAAAGCTGCAGAATACCTTCCTCATGATAACTCTCCTCAGCAATTTGCAGAGGGTCCATCTCTGCTACGTGTTTCTGGTACCTAACAGCTGGTTTTTGTTATTCTTTTAATAAACCCCTCTTTGGTTTGTTAAAAAAATTCTCCCTTATTCCTGCACACTGGCAATGTCAGGGTGAGATGAGTCTTTCAGTCTCTTCAGCATCTGTGGTCTGATGATTCTGTGGTTTGTTCTTGTGGTATCCACAGTTTTTTGGTGGTGTTATACCATAGTAGCAAACATATGTCTTTATTTTCACTGCCAGTTAAAATAAAATACTTGCAGCCCATTGTGACTCAGTCTTCTTGATTCTAACAGCATAAGGGCCAATGTGAAATATTTGCTTTACCAGAAGTTTTTGGAGTGAGATTGGCTAACATTTTTTCAGCTCATTAAGATTTTCCAATAGCAACTGGTAAATACCACAAATGTGAGGTGATGACAGGATCTGCAAACCAGAAAGCAATGCAAACAAAAGGCACTAATAGTCTTTACATGGTGAGATTGCATTTTGCATAGGAACGTTGGCACAGCATCAGCAACCAGCACAAAGAGCTGTGCAGCCACAGCAGAGCATGCCCCAGACCCCAGCAATAACCCAACAGTTCTCCAAGCTTGTTTCTGCACATTAGACTCACTGCTCTCTGTCACAAATGCATGAATAATGCATTGGTTCAGCAACAAAACTGGCAAGCTGAGACTCATCAGGATTGGATTTCTTTCTTCTCCCCTTCCCACAGATCAGAAGCATCAAATGAAGCTTTGTGGGAAATCTCGATAGCAGAAACAGTGGGCAGAAATTATTTGCTCTTCACGCTTCCCCCCCAGGATGAAGTGTAAAAAATCCCAGGGACATAATAAGCCACCCAAAGAACTGGGGTATCTAAGAGAACATGGTTCCCTGGATGGGAACCCTCCTAAGAAAGACCTTTACTTATTTGCTTCTTAATCAAAACCAGCCACTGTAAAATTAGCATGTTCTGAATACTTCATGCTTTTTCCTTCCTATGCCTTCCAGACAATCAGAGAAAACAGAGCTGGAAGGAACTGAGAAAATTCACAGGATCAACTAACTATTCTGTACTATTCCATGATGGATGTTTGTACTGTTTTTGAGAACATGCAATGTTTTTGGACATGCATGGAGAATGTCCCATCCCTGTGCTAGCTATCCCAGACTTCCTTTATGTTCCTATTAGAAAGGTGGCTTTTTTTGGTGTTTGGTGTTTTTTTTTTTTTTGTGTGTGGGGGTGGTTTTTTTTAAATTTTATTTGTTTTTGTTTATTTTTTCCCCAGTGCCAAGCCTAAATTCCCTTATTTCCTTTCAAATACATGTTTTTCACCTCAGTCAGAGTGCAGAGTGATATGCTCTCTCTCCTTCATTTCTCCTTCTCTGGTGAAGAAAGTCAGCTCCTGTTTTCCTCCCCCACATGCCGTGTTTCCCAAAGAACTGATCACTACTGGTATAGCAGAAATATAACGTGTGGGTTTTTTTTTTTCTCTCTTCCCCCTCCTCCTCCCCCCCCCCCCCTTTTTTTTTTTTTTTTCCTCAGTAGTCTGATGCTGTTAAATCATCTTCAGCTTATCACCAAGAATAAGTGATAAGAAAGTGTGGTAGAACTTCTACCCCATTTATCTGTCCTGGCTTTCAGAAATACTCGTTCGGAGTATTCTCCTTGAAGATGTGTCTGTGGTGGGAATTTCAAAGCTAATATCCATCTGAGACTGGGGGGCCCTGATTTGGGACCCAGTATATACTTCTTCTGTTTGTATATTTTGAAAGGTGCAAAGAAAGAGGGAACCCGTGTTCCAGTTACCTAGCAAGTATATTGAGTGTAGTGCACCCCATTCTCTGCACCCCGGCTTCTGGTGGATGTGACAAAGGTTTGCACTACTCAACCCTGTGTCGTTAGCACTGATGTGAAGGCAGCAGAGGTGGGGTGGCCAAAAGACCAAATCCAGAGGGGCTTCCCAGTCAGATGGAGGATACCTTGGCTACTTGGGGTGTCTTAGATGGTAATAAACACTTATGTTTAGGTAGTTGACTCTCATCATATGAATCCATTTCAGGAAGAAATGAATTGCTTACTTGGCTCCTTTGATGTTTGCCCCTGGTACACATGTAGTAGACACCACTGTATAGATTGTGTCATTTAGGTGCTGAAATACAGAGCTGAATCCCACCCTTGGACAACAAAAGACTTTAAAATTCACATATGGAATATTCTTCTAGATGCATCTTTTGCTGTAAGAGTTTTTTAAAAGTGATGATTTGGACAAAATTTCATTATTAAAACATGAAAAATCAAGCATCCTAGAAATAATGCAACAGACTAATTTTTCATTTCAGAAAACCTTGGACATTACTATTCCTGACTTTAATGGTCTTAATCAGTCCTGTATGACTCCTGCTGTTAACTGGTGGCTTTAATGGAGCTCTATTACACGCAACCATTTCCTGAGCAGTCAGAGTCCTACTCTGGGGACTTGGCTTCCTGACCTAAATGTGGTCTCCTGACTATGTTACATGAACTGGAATTAATCACCAAGATAGACTGGCCACACAGATTTCTGATAAATAGATATTGCTTGGTTCTGCAGTTACCAGTTAGGAAGCTGTGGATGAATGGTCACCGAGAATTCAGATTGCCAGTAATAACCAGTCTAACTTCTAATTACCAGTACAGTTAGAATGCCAATTGCCTATTTAGAACACCAGTGTATGTACATTTGATTTTTTACATTTTAATTTAAGAAGCATAACCAAATCCTAATTTTAAAAAGTGTTTTTTATATATGTAGGTTGAATTTCAGTAATGAAATGAGCTAGAAATATTCCAATGCATCAAAGCAAAATGGAATGCCTTGATTGAGCTGAAACAATTAAGGAATGTTTCAGGCAATTAAATTTTGTGAGAAATGTCAAAAATTGGCTTTGTTTCATTTTGGTATAACAAATCTATTCTGAAGATGTCATAATTTCCACAGAATGGAAACCTCAAGTTTCTATGAGCTTCACATTTATTGTTATTGGGTTTTAAACTCCTGTGAAAATGACTTCACATATTTATTCCAATACAGTGGCTGTGAAATAAACATATTTCTTTCAACTTGTGATTAGCTTGGCTTATGTTTGAACTTGTCTTATGGCTATTTCCCTTTACCCCCTTTCTTTTTAATTATATTTATTATTGTTTTTTAAATTAGTCTTCGAGCTCAGAGCATCTGCTCTCCTTGAGTATGTACAGACAGCATGTAGGTCCACACTGACACCAAATGGACACTCAAACTGATATGACATTTACACAGCCATGAGCAGAGAAAGGTGATGTGATTCAGGCAGTGAGGTAGGTTGTGATAGCCTTGAAATGTGGGTACTCATCCTGACTTACCCATCTGTCCCATTTGGGACAAGACACTGTCGCTTTTGATCACTCTAAGCCTGTGGTTTCGCAGCATCTCTCTGCTCTTTGTAAATCCAAAATGAAGGGACTGTTTCTCTTGCAAAAAATATACAGCTCCCAGCACTATCATTTTTTCGGTCAAATCTGATTCAGAAAATGAGTTTCCTTTTGCCTTTAGATTAAGTCTGTTGAATTTCAATAATATGGTATATTATGGAAATCTTGTAACTATATTATATTACTGAGTTAGCATTTAATAAACAAAACCAAAATGTGAATCTCCTGATTATTGTTAATCCTTGCCTTCTCCTGTGAATAATAAGTTCTTCATACAGGGACAAAGAAATTCTTACAACTGAGTGTTAATCACTGAAGGCTGTTAGAAAACAATCACTGCTGGATTTTCAATAAACTGCCTCCTCGGTAGAAGCAAAATTAAGTTCAGGGTATGCTGGAAAAGAAATTCCCCATGTCCCTTAATGTCAAAGAGAGCAGGGCAGAACTGTCTTCTGCAGAAAACATAATAAAGTTAATGCTTGGATAAATATTTGTAGCTGTTTCTGAATTAACAGCAAGGCTTTAAGGAACTCCCTGTAAAAGTTGTACACAACTGTTTTGCAGGAGCAAAGAGTAGGATGTTTTGTGGGAAATTTGTTAGAAAGATAGGTAATTGAGATAAAGAAATGTCCTTGAACTGAAACTGATTCTAACATCTTGTTCTCCAGAAATGTATTTAAGCATACGCTTTGCTCTGAGCACGCAAACATTGCCACTGAAGTCACTGAAAGCGACCCTAAAGCTAAGCCAAACCATGCTGAATTTTCTTCTGTTTTAAAAATATGGTTATTAAGCAGTTAACAGTGCTATTGCCATAGCTTCTCTTTTGCTAAGCTAGACTAATAAACATGACATTTTTAATGTATAATTTGCATAATGCTTCTGTTAATTTGTTATTTTCATTATGGCAACAGAATGAAAACGACATATTATGCCTATAAAAAATATAGAGCAGTGCTAATCCCTGTAGTCATTATACTGTTAACCGAATTGCATCTTTTGCATGGTCATTATTATTATTTATTAAGCCCCTTAATAAGGGCTCAGTGCAATGCAATGGGAAAGTTTCCTGATTTATCAAGGGAAGAATGAAATACTAAAATGAAGAAGAAAGTCAAGAGTGAGAGGAACTGGGAGCCAAAAAACAAACTGAAGATTATGCTTCAATGCAGAGCAACAAATGGTCTTGTCCAGAGGCGACATTTTCTGTAACAGCCATTGGTTCTCTGGATGTGGTATCTGCTAAATTTAACCCCATCATGTCAGGTGCCTCACATGTGGTAAAGGATAAACCATTGTCGCATGACATCCTAGTACAAAAGATCTATGCATCGTGAGCATTACAGGGAGAAAGGAGCAATTTTTATGTACAGAGAGCTGTGGAGGAAGCTGGCCTAACAGTTATGGTGCTGTCCTACAAGGACCCCCATTCAGTTCTTCTGATCTGTAGAAATTTCTTGCCTGGCCTTAGAAAAGTCATGTCGTATCCCTACTTGCCAGCTATGGCACACAGCTCGTGTTTTTCAAAGGGGGAACATTAAAATGCATAACAGAGAACTAAGGAATATCATTCGTAGGTAGAAAATTCATGGTTTCACTCAGATCTGTGTTATGAAGGTCAGTGTGTACTTTATTTTAGCTGTATTTGTCTACATGTGGATATCTAACACCATTAGTGGTGCCCTAAGTTATTCCATAGCTCCATATGGGTCTGGTAGAAATAAGACAGGATTAATGGAAGACTCATACCTTTTGAGTGGCAGCTGGAGACTGAACAAGATATCCCAGGGCATCTCAAGACTTCCATGTAGGCAGCTGAATCCACCTCCAGGCTCTGCTGAGAGTATTGACTAGATCTTCAGGAGCTGTAAGAGGTGCTTGGATGTCTAGTGCACGTTGAAACACCAATATACTGACACCTGTAACACCATAGGGGTTATATTCTCAAATCGTGGGTGCAATTTAGTTACTTAAATAAAGCAATTGAGTGGCACTTTAGAAACCTCAGTGCATCTGCGACTTTTGTTCAGGGTCAACTGATATCATAGAATTAGAGAATGGTTTGGGTTGGAAGGGACCTTAAAGATCATTTAGTTCCAACCCCCTTGCCATGGGCAGGGACACCTTCCACTAGACCAGGTTGCTCAAAGCCCCATCCAGCCTGGTCTTCAACACTTCCAGGGAGGGGACAACCACAACTTCCCTGTTCCAATGTCTCACCACCTTTACAGTAAAGAATTTCTTCCTGATATCTCATCTAAATCTATCCTCTTTCAGTTTAAAACCGTTACCCCTTGTCCTATCCCTACACTCCCTGATAAAGAGTGTTTTGTCCTACACAGTGGGTTATGAGGGGGGTGAATCTCTTGAATTCCCCGAGAGCCTGCGTGCCGGTGGAAGAGCCGGTCTCTGCTCAGCAGAGCCACAGGGCGGGCCAAGTCACCACAACAACGCAGAGGAACAATTGTGCTGGTGACTTTATTAACTGACAGTGGAGAAAATTTGGCAACAATCAACTGATAACCGTCAGGAGAAGGAATAAAGTCACTTTGGTGATGAGACTAATTCCCCTATAATCCATCAATGAACAACCGATCCCAATTCAACTCCTACAAAACTTATACACATGAATAAGTAAGAGAGAGAGCAGAAAGAGGAAAGAGAAAAGAGAGGAGGAGGGGATAGAAAAAGTAGAATCACCACCCTTGGATCCCGTGTTGTTGCAGAGTAGCCATCTTGGTCCGTAGGTGGCAGGTTGACAAAGACACACGTGGGGTGTTGCCTTTATATAGTCTTTCTTGTGCATGTGCAATAGGTTGTTCCAGAATGTTCTCATTTTCTCTGGCTTGTACCTGTGCAGTGAGGCAAGTTCTGTCTCTGGGCAACAACAGGAGGGAGGGGGAGAGAAACGGCCCACCGCCCTACGTCCACAGAGCTTGCTCTGCTTCTCCCCTACAGGGCATCCCACTTGAGTTGTTTGACACATATTCTTTACAAACAGATTCTTCTTCATGAACGGTTTGTGACAAAGAGCCCCTCCTCGTCTTTCCTGTAGCCCCTTTTAAGTACTGGAAGGCCACTGTAAGGTCTCCCTGGAGCCTTCTCCAGGCTGAGCACCCCCAACTCTCTCAGCCTGTCCTCACAGGGGAGGTGGTCCAACCCCCTGATCATCTTCATGGCCTCCTATAGACCCCCTCGAGCAGGTCCTTGTCCTTCTTATGTTGGGGGCCCCAGAAAAGAACACAGCACTTCAGCTGGGGTCTCACCAGAGTAGAGTAGGGGGGAAGATTCACCTCCCTCGCCCTGCTGGCCACACTTCTCTGGATGCAGCCCAGGACACAGTTGGCTT
Source organism: Strix aluco (assembly GCF_031877795.1). Taxonomy (NCBI): domain Eukaryota; kingdom Metazoa; phylum Chordata; class Aves; order Strigiformes; family Strigidae; genus Strix; species Strix aluco. The sequence goes on along the minus strand of NC_133931.1, from coordinate 3,747,583 downwards.
TCTGGGCTGTGAGCGCACATTGCTGGCTCATAGTCAATTTTCCATCTACCAGTATCCCCAAGTCCTTCTCCTCAGGGTTAATCTCAATCCTTTCTTTGCCCAACCTGTATTTGTGCTTGGGATTGCCTCGACCCATGTGCAGGACCTTGCACTTGTCCTTGTTGAACTCCATGAGGCTTGCACAGACCCACCTCTCCAGCCTGTCCAGGTCCCTCTGGATGGCACATCCCTTCCCTCCAGCATGCCAGCCGCACCACACAGCTTGGTGTTATCGGCAAACTTGTGGAGGGTGCACTGAATCCCACTGTCCATGTCTCCAAAAAAGATGTTAAATAGCATGACAACATGTGATGCATGACGTACAGGAGCACCATGGTATTTTTGTCTAGGAGCTTGCAGCTAGGAGGGTTATGTTAGCATCATCTCAAATGGCACTAAGTGCTTGTGCGTGGGCAATTAGACTGGACCTTATGGGTCTACTCTAATTTTGTTCTGTTGTAATCTTGATTCTGGATATAAGGAAAGTGAGTTGCATGGGTGAAGGATCCTTTGTGGAGAATTAATGATCATTGCCTGTGTCTTGCAAACAGAAACTGAGGCACAGGAAAGCCTAAAATTTGGTAGTACACCCAGATAGTAAAAATGGCAAAGACTTTAGTGAATGGCCGTTAGTAGAGTGCTCAGGAAGGAGAGAATGACAATATTAGAAGAAAAGCTATGTGAAGGATGGGGTCAGTTACCATGATGCTAAGCAAGAGGATTCATCGCCATGATTTAGGATGAAAAACTGAGACAAGAAGTATCATCTAGCATAGGAAATATATGATAACAGTACTACAGTGCAGAAGTTGAAAGAAGGGAGGTAATAAATAATCTGTTCTCTGTGTTCCTCATGAGTAGGTCATGAAACAAGAAGTGTTGCTGCAACAAGGGAGTTTTGGATTAGACACTGGAAAAGAAAATTCTGACAGTAAGCATTGAGAAATGCTGGAATAAATTGTCTGAGTTTAATGTGGAGTCTGTCTCAAAAAGCTTTATAAATAGGATGCGTAAACATCTGGAAAGAATGACCTAGGGACAGGGAATTAGGCTATTGCCAGCCCTAATTTTTGATAATTCAGTGCTAAATTATCGCTACCAATGCCTAGACAGACAGACAGAGAAGGCTACAAGTGATCCTCTTATTCACACTTCCCTTTCCACCCTCTTAGGGTTCCTTGGTGCCAAACTTTCATCATTTTAAGTTTTTCTGTTTGTTTTTCTGTAATGCACGTCACTTCTCCCTTTATAATTCATCCTCTCTTCCTTTATAATTCATCCATCACCACTGTATCTATCTAAATGTCCCTCATCTATAAACATCATGCATGATTACATATCCCTTATAACCTCCTCTGCCTGCTCCCCGCCCTCACAGACTCACACAGTGCCTACTGAATAGTGCCATTAGTTACTGAATATTCACAGCAGTGTTGCTGTTAGAGGTAACACTGTTATTTTCTCTTGCACAGCATCACTAGCGGACTTACAGCCCTTTCTCAGAGGGAAAGCAAAATTGAGCCTTTCTCTCATTTCATTCTCAAATGTAAAATAGTTAAGTACTATAGGAAGCTATTTCTTTATTGCTTTTGTGCTCCTGTCCCTTTAGCCACCTACACAGCTGCCAGGTGATATAAAACTGTGACAGACAAGTTGAGATAAATCTTGCTGCAGTGATGTGAGATGCAGCCACCTGCTGCCAGGGACTATCACACTTTCAGAATGGGAGAAGGCAGAAGGATGCAGATATCTGGACTTCGGCCATTGAGCTCACAGCCTGATTTATTTGACTAAAATACATACAGAGGTGCAGTGGCACACCAAACCTGGCTTGGACTGATGTATCTGTGGCCTGATGGTGCTGCTCAGCTGAGGAGCAGTAGCATCTAGTAGCGAGGAAGGGAATATAGCTGGGTGTCATCTATGTTTGTAACCTACCAAGGTCAGGGCACAGACCATTGTCTGTTGGCCTCACCAACAGGTGACCTTCTGGATTCTTCACATGGTGATGACCTGGAGATAGAAATGCCATAAATGATTTCAGCAAAAAATGTGTCTTCAGAAATCTCAGAGGCAGGGAGATTTGACATAATTGTTTGGGGAGACAGAGAGAGAGCAGGAAAGATTTTTTAGTATATCGTGATGGAAAATGTCAGTGTTATAAGTCTGAGTTTGTTATGTTGCTTGAAAAGAGCTGCCAGATGGGCCGTCTGGAGCAAGAACAGCCTGCTCTTTCCTTTGGACTGCTTCTGAACCCACTCTTGGCAAAAAGCAGTTGAACACATGGTACAACAGGTTAGGAAATCTCAGCATAGATTTGAAGACCTGCAGACCTCAGAGACACCAAGAGGTGACCAGAAGGCTGAGACAGATCTCAGGGAGGACAAGAACTTGCCAAAAGAAAGAGATGAGTAGGAAGGGTTTGGTGCTGCTCAGAAATTAACTGAGTTAATTAAAGGGCATGCAAGGATACAGTGGGTAAATGAGTGCTGTGTAGAAACATTTTAATAGATTTTCTGTCTGACAAAGATATAATGCTTTTTAATAACAGTTGTGTTACTAGCCAGGGTAAAACCCTATTAGCATGGAGGTAGCTGGGCAATGTGTGGACATGTACAAGGAATTGAGTTAGCTTAACAAGTTAGTTCTCATTAGCTGAACACTGTTAATGACTGAATGCATGAGCCTCACCTGCTGTGGGTGCAGAGTGAAGCGTTTTGACTCTAACAGCTAGCAAAAGCACTTAGAGCTGGACAGGAGAAGTATCTTTTCATTTGATGGTATAGGCCTAGAAGATCACTTTTATCAAGAAAGCTTTGTGATTGGCTTACCCTTAAGTAGTTCTCATGGCAGCTGCATCAGCAACACTCCCTGCACCCCACAATCTTGACCTGAACTGTGGGAGCTATAGAGCATGTGACATGAACTGGAGGATGTATGGCACTGGATAATGCTGATGGGAAGGGTAGGATTTGTAGTCCTATTAACCTCTTCCCTTCTGCTTTTTCTTAGGTCGAAGGATCTGTAGAGGGGCAGGATCTCTTCCTTTGAACTGCTGGCAATGTTCTTCCTAATGTAGCCCAGGATGCTGTTGACCTTCTTTGCTGCAAGGGTACGTTGCTCTCATGATTGTGGTCAGCTTGTTGTCCATCAGGATGTTCAGGTCATTGTCTGCAGAGCTGCTTTCCAGAGGTTGGCCCCCAGCCTGTACTGGTGCATAGGGTTATTCCTCCCCAGGTGCAAAAAATTCCTTAGGTTTCTCTTGATCCATTCCTCCAGACTGTCAAAGTCCTTCTGAATAGTAGCACACCCATACAATATACCATACGTTCCTCCCAGTTCTGTATCATCTGCAAACTTGCTGTGGGTCCACTCTGCCCCACCATCCATGTCATTAATGAAGATGTTAAAGTGTATTGTCCCCAGTATTGATCCCTGAACATACAGCGTTGTTGACTGGCTTCCAGCTGAATTTTATGCCACTGATCACAACCCTTTGTGCCCAACAGTTCAGCTGGTTTTCAATCCACCTCAGTGTCCTCTTATCTAGCCCATACTTCATCACTTTGTCTATGAGGATTTTATGGGAGACAGTGTAAAAAGCCTTGATAGTCTATTTACATTCAGTAATTTTGTCTGTTCTAACATACACTAAAAAACTCCATTTTGATAGTTCCCAAATATTGCATCTGCAGAGAAGAGGAACTTGCCTTGCCTAAACAATGCCAACATAATTACATTTGGATAGGTACCACTGTAAATCATGGAACTGGTTGTATCAATCTACAAATGTTAATACATTAACAGCTGCTGGTTCTTTTGCTTAGTGTAAGTGACCTCCCGAGTTGACATGATTAAAGGTGTCCACTCTTTTTAGTCGTGTCATCACTGGAAAGTCCCTGAACTAGCCGTAATGAAGCAAGTTTAAGTTCACTCAGTGAACCCTTATGAAGCATGATGCTGATGTAATTTTCTGCCCCCAGCACTGGAGCTGGCCAGCATGACACCATGTTGTCTGCATGACAGCATGTTGGTAAATGCATTAGTAAAATGCTGTGGTACTATTGACATTCCTGTAAAGCCCTTATGCAAGGAGGAGGCACTGATATATTCATGGTATAACATCTTCCTCCTCCTCGGGCCTGGTTTAATATAATGATTTTGATAATTATTTTGAGAATAAAAAGGTAGTTTGCAAGATAATTATTCAAGAGGAGTTGAGGAAGAGGGGACAAGACAGGCTTAGCACATAACTGGTAAAGTGTAGAAGGCATTTGAGGCTGATTAGAAATCAGTTCCAAAGCAATTCTGCAAAGGAAAAATACCAGCTTAACTGTGTCACGTATCCCACAACCACCTCCCCTCTGAGTAACTCTGTCTATATACTCTCCCTTAATTGGTTTAAATGGCCTTTGCTCCTTTATTTTCTAAGCTGAGGTTCATGTCTTGCAAGAGCTGGTTGTGTTTCTTTTGCTCATTACATTAACTACTGAGTTGGAAGAATTAATTAGTTGATTACGATAAAGTCTAATTACTGTTTGCCGTTGGATTAATTAACCAAATTCCCAGAGATCCCTTCTACTCCCTAGCTGTTCCAGTGTAAGCAAGAAGATGCATCCTAAGGGGTAATGACTTGGTAAACTACTTAATAAGCAGCATCTGCAATAGACACCTTTCCAAAACTCAAACCTTGGAATTCAGCCCCTGGATGTACTTTGAAAGCTTGTCATTGAGTAGGACAAATAGGAGGATGGAAGAAAATATTCACATAATGAAGCTGCACAACTGATGTGAAAGACTCTGGTTGAGACCCAGTTTTCATGTGTGAAAGAAGACGTGCTCTGAAAAAAATATCTGGGCAATACTGTGCAAAAACCCAAAGAAACAGTGAGACAAAAACCAGCATGGCCTCACTGCCACCCATTGGGCTGGCACAAAGAAACTGTGTAGGTCTGACATGAACAGAAAGACAGGCTCTGTAGTTGCCTAGAGCAAACTGAATCAAAAACCTGTCCATGTCTTCATCAGTCTCTATCAAGAACAGCATTGTTAGTCCATCTTCATTGCTGGTATGTTGGACTGGGAACCTTGGTAGTTGAGATGGGAACATGCACCATTTTCTGATAGGCCACCCTACATGGTGTTTACCTTCAGTAAAAGAATACTACCGGTGTTAGCACAGTTTTTATTCTCTTGCTGTATAACCTTGCATGCCCTCCAGTGCTGTTAGTTAGTATATGGTGTAGGTTTAGGTGTGACTCCTGTCTGTTTTCAGATGTTTACAATGTACACTTCTTCAACCAACTCCTCTCTTTTGACTTTGTGAGGACAAACAAGCATGTCTACATGGAAATTCATCTTAATTAGGTCAGATGTCTACCTCAGGATGAGATGACTGGCACTCGAGAGAGAGAGCATTCTGCATTGAGTACAAGGGGAGCTCGGACAACAAGATCACGTGCAGATATCTCTAATTTCATCTATCCCACCCTGACAACTGATGAATTTAGTGGGACTGCATAAAAATGGTAAACAGGAGGCATATGGCTCGATCTAATCTAGACCCTAAGAACAGTAATAGGACAAGGAAAGAACAACAAGGAATAGGATGCTGGGAGATTTCCCTCACCCAAGTTCCAGCTTTAGTCATGGGACATAATCTGAAGAGTGATCATGTTCTGTAATAGCACAAAATAAGTATAAACATATTCGTAGAGCCAATGATTTGGGCCGTGACAGGACTAATGGTTTATGTGTGTGCATATGTGTATTTGCATTGTGTGAACAAGATATATACCAAATTGATTAGTATGTTATAATAGGTACTAGAGTATATAAACTTCTTCCATACCAGTAAATGAACTAGTGTAAGTAAATGTTCTCAGACACTGGCACTTACTTTGGCCTGGGCTATGGACTCACCTCTCAAAGAGTTTCTGAGACAATTTAGGGGTTACCATGATCAATAATCATCTGTTACAGGCAGTTGGATATGGCCACACTGTTTCAGAGAGTAAATCAGCTTTTTATGGACATGGTGACAGAGAATAATCTGTTGTATGTTTAATTTATCACTATAGAAGTAGCCATGCTGTCTGTAAAGTTTGCTCCAATAAAAAGCCTTTGCCTTCAAACTACAGACAACTCTTCCTTTCTTACTTCCTTCATTCTCAAATACATTGCAGCTTTTTTGACTGTTCAAAGAAAGGAAACTAAAGTATCAGTTCCCATGTTTGGTCTATCTCATATCTAAATTGCTGAAGGTGGAAGAGGTACACCTCAGGAAGATAAAACAGCATTTGGTCTTGTATCTACAGTTGCATCTCCTACTGCTGAGCTGCTCCAGGATGGCAAGGAGTAAACTGAGCAAGAGAGGAGGCTTGTTAAACCTACTACTCAATATTTCTGCACTGTCTGAATATATTTTGGCACAAGAAATACTGGATATCTGCCTGGTAAAAAAGCAGCATGTGGAAAAGTGGTATTCAGTTTTAGATTAAAGAAACTAAATCTAGACACCTATGCATATATGTCTACCTGTGCACTAAGACTTCATTTAGTCAGTGGATACTTAGTGGAAACCTATGGAACAATTCAACTGCCCAGGCAGGAGGGGCTTTATTGAACTGCCCATACGTGGGCAACTGGTGTGGTTTGAGTTATCCTAGGGTATCTCAAGGCATTCAAGCTTATTTGGAAGATATGACTCAGGATCCGTGCTCCGTACCTTTCTGGAGAATCGGCTGGAGACCAGGTGGATGTCTTCTAGGGCATTGCAAACATCACTACTCTCCTACACATGGGAAACGAAACCAAGTTGTTGGCATCTGGCTAAAGGAAAGCTGAGCAATGCCACTGACACCAGTGGGAGGTTAGATCCCGAGCACACGTGGAGCTGTGCACCTTTACATGTCTTAGTCTCAGCTGGAATCCCAACCAAAATGTTGATGTCTGGGGTATGACTTCACTGGGAAAAAAATTTTGCTCTTAACTTGAGTTTACTTGGGACTGAGGATTAGGAAGTGGTGCCCTCAGTTGGGTTTCCAGTTTGTAGTGCCATCTAGAAGAATTGTAGGAGTATGGTCCTTCTAAACTTCTTATGATCACAAACTGCCTCACCTTAGTGAGCTGGAAATGCTTATATGATGTTTTGCAGAGTGGTTTTTAATGTGGTTGGGAAGTAAATGCAATGTGAAAGTCTAACCGTGATGGCAGTAAACACACTCTGTTGCCAGGCAGTATAGCATAAAAGAGGGGAAGACCTTTATCAAAAGTGTAAGTAGATGCATTAAGTGCACCCTGGCATCCAGCAAAGTCAGGTGCCAGAAGAAGTGTTTTGTGATGTTGCCAAAACTGGTTCATTCAAAGCACTAATTGTACATGACAAAACCAGTTATACATAATGACAAAATGAAGTTCTGTTGAGAATGAGATAGCTGAATGCTTTTTTCACTGTGAAGTTCTTTTTCCACCGTCTACCCCAATAATTTCAGCTCAGCAGTACAAAAATTCAAGGCTCTTCTACAGCTGCTGTTCACACGCTACTGTCTGGCAAGCTGGCTTCCTTTCTGATTGATTTTCTTTATTGTCTAATTGAAATCTGCAAGTAAACCTCTCAGCAGCACTCTGTGGAGATAAATGTTGTGAATTGGATAATCCTATAGATTATAGGATATGAAGTAAAGGGAATGGACAGTGGAGACAACATCTGGAAGTAAACACGAAAAATTTAATTGTGTTAGGTGAAGGCTGTGAGTCACAGCTGCACACAAAATGCAGGAAAGAGGCAACAGTTTTGTGGGAAGTTGACTGCAACTATATGCCAGAAAATAGGAGAGCATAAGAGAAACAACTGTAGAATGGTGCTTCGTGAGGTTAGTCTAAATCCTCTATAAATCCAGTGTAAATACTCAACTGAAAGGGTTGTTACCTTTTACAGATACAGGATCTGAGAATGAGAGAGATCAGGGGTTAGTCCAAAGTTACACAGTGAGTCAGCAGCTGAACTGAGAGTGTCTAGAAGTTAAAGGATGGTCCTAATGAAAAAAATTATAATTTTCCAGACCTCAGTGGAACCAAGATTTTTCCCTGGTACCTCTCCTAGCTTCCACTCCTATATCCTGTTTGTCAGACCTTTCTTAAATTGCTCCATTTGGAAAATTCCCATGGGGAGTCCTGACATAACTTATTGTTCAGATGAAGAAAGTTGCTTAAATGGAGGAGATAGAAGGATAACATCTGAAATAACTAGTGTCGGCAAAAAGCTTCATGTAAGGAATCATCTATCCAACTGAATCCAACATCCATTGATAACAACTTGTAGAGTGTCTGCACCATCAAATTCAAAGCTGAGTCCTGTATCAAGCTTTAAACTCAACTCATATGGCTCTTCTGATTTGGATATATAATTTGTGCAATTTCATTAATTTGCTTCTATACCATGTTTTGTGAGCTAAATATGAAGTTTTCCAAAGGAAATTCAAAGCATTGTTATTATTTATTATTAATAAATATATGATAGTTCCCCAAATTACAGTATGTTTCACTTGTATAGAAAATATGGCACTTAATAGAGACCACTATAAGGAGAAATGTCACACAGTAATTTGGAAACAAGAGCCCAGATTCTAACATCAGGTTGAAAACTCTCCATTGCTTGTGATTTTCATTTAGCCTGCATTTGGTGAAACACATTGAAGCTCTTTGATGTAGCTCCCCAAGGACTGCAGCTGGAGACATCATAGCTAGCTTAGAGAGAGAGAGCTGCTGTTTGTTGAGGAGCAAGAGTGGACAAGCTGGGAACAAGACTGGCAGCAAGGTGAGCTGGGGCAGTGCCCTCACTGACAAGGGCTCAGTCTCACAGCACCTGGGCAAGAGCAGTAACCAGGATCAGCCAAGTGTGCAGTGACCTCCAGACAAATCCATAGAAATGAGGCAGGTCCAAGATCATGACAGATATTCAAGCCAGTGAGTTGGGTGAGGTTCAGCATGGTATATGGCCAAGCAGGGCAGACTTAGAGCATAGTTCAGGGAGGGACCAAGAACAAGTAACTGAGCTTCAATGAATCTCCCAAGCAAAGGGGTACTGCTCCTGTGGAGGCATCTCACAACTCTTTCCCACAGCAGTGTGTTCCAAGGATACAGATCGGTGACTGTCCAAGCTGGCCTTGGATGCGGACAGTGAAATCTTGCGTGGAGGAGAGTAGGTTGCAGAGCCTGTTGGTGTGCTTGGGACTGACACTTGGCAGACACTTTCAGTTAGGTGAGATGAAGCTCAAAATAGACTGCTTTCTGAAAGTTGCACTTCAGATAGAGCATAGGTTATAGGATAAAGGTGCAAATGAAAGTTCCTACCTTGACTTAGGCAACAGAAGAGGCCTGAGTGCGATTCATGCCACCTAACCTCAATAATCTAAATGCCAAGTTCCTTTTCCAAGTTGGGAGCCCAAGCTACATCGCTAGTGAAAAAAAAGGGGAGTGATCCATCCCATCCCAAGAAAGGTTAAAGATACTATGTTTTTAATGTGCCTTTCCTTTCATTGTAGCAGGGGTCATTCTGATTATTTAGGACTAGGTATCTTAAGTCTGGTTGGAAAAAGCTATGTGACGTGTGTCCCACCTACCAGGGCAAGATGGTCACAGTGGCCATTTCTGTCCTGAAAATACCTTTTGAGTACTGAAGACATAAAACCTGCTTTGACTCTATGGCTGATTTCAAAGCAACTTCAGATCAGGACCATTCAAATCAATTTGAATGACATCAATGCAGACAGCATTATACTCCTTATCTGAGTAATTTTCTCTGTTAATTTCTCCCTGCAGTAGAAGATGGCTCTAGCATTTTGGAAGGAAACATATTGCAATTCAGGCTGTTAATAACAGTGGAAAAACCTCCACTGTCATTGTTTTGTTTGATTGGTCATTTATGTATATTTACAACCAGGGATGCATGATGCTTCACAGATGATTATATTTCTGAATAAAATCCTGACAAGAATAACTAATATGTAGGATGGTTTTTTTTCTTTGCTGTTCAGGATCCTACAAAATAATAAAATGGTTTTTCTTAAATTGAATACCAAAAGACTTTCAATCATATATGACACAAAAAAAGAAAAGAAATCTTTTTTTAGGAAAAGAAAACTGTACCCAATATGTAATGTTCTGGTTGAATTAAGAAGAGAAAAGCAGACACAGCATTTCTGATGAAGAACCTGATTCTGTAGAACTGCTGAAAAGAAGAAAAGAACTTTGTATATAGAATTATTTTTGTTCTTTTATTATAGAAATGAGATTAGAAGGAAGGGATGAAGAACAGCTATTTTATATTTTAATTTTGTTAAAGGTTGTGAGTAAAAACAGAACTTCAAAGACTGCATTCTGACGTTCTGATTTGCTCTGTGGATTTTTGTTTCCATGTTAATTCTTTACAAGTTCTTTCCTTCAGCATGCACAAGTATCTCTATTCAATAAAGTGCAGATTTTCACACCTACTTTATGTATTTAACACATTCTAGTCGTATTGAATAAGGACATTTCATTTATATTTGTCTACAATGTCTAGAGAAATAATATCTTAAACTGCCTAGTAATTCTGTAATTCTGAGCATAGATCCCAGATTTTTTATACTCCTTATTGATGATTACAGCAGCAAAATACAAGTCTACAATTTCCTTGTCCTGACATTCCTAGTTTGTTTCTTTCCTTTCTCTTTGCAGAAGGTTGGGCCAGGGCTGGGCTGGATTGCTTAGACCATCTCCTGCAAGGTAGGAGAATTCAGGGTTGACCATGCTGTTAGGACTGCACATCTTTCTTGGAGCGGTTTCTGCTACCAAGCTTTGGTCAATGATGATCAGTGGTTGTCTATGGCTTGGCTCAGTTCAGAGCCATTTTTTTTAGGACAGTATATCTATGCTGATGCTGCTGCCAGTGAAATGAATGAGAATTCTTCCAACACCTTACTAGAGGCAGGAACCACTCCAGGAATGATCTTTCACTCTAGGACAGTAGTGGCCCAGCTCTCTCCTAGTTTATAGGGTTATTTTCACTCTAAAAGATTTGATGACCAAAATAGCAACATTTCCCAGACTGACTCACAGTGAAGCTAAGGAGGCGAGTTCCACCCAGTTCCATGAGGATCTGCCTCTTCTAATCAGCAGAAGCACCCCAAAGCAAACAAGTCTCCTACTCCAGGGCTGAGAGCATCCCCTCCTTCTTGTCCCTCGTTGCAATCCTTTCCTTGAGATCACAGCGTTTCACCAAATGAGAGGCAGATATTGAAACCCAAGCACTTGCAGGCGGTCAGTAGCTCACTGTCATTGGCAGGCAGTGCTAATCCAGTCTGATGACGCTGCTGGCATGGGTAAAGAATTACTGTGGTAGGAGTGAGAGTTAATCACATACCAAAGCACGGCTTGTTGCTTAAACATCCAGAACTCTCCATCACATGCAATATTTAGCAGAGAATTACCGTACCTGACAGATGTACCAAATGAATAGAGTAATCATTTCCTTTTGTAGAAAGATGGTTTAAATGAAGCAGATTTTGCTGCTTTGTCTGAAAAGTATGAAAATACTCTATTAACATACCCAGTGCTAAAGAAGATAGTTAATAGATTCAGGCCAAAAGGTAACTTTGGGTCTGTATCTCCTTTTTTTTTTTTTTTTTTTTTTTTATTTAATAGCAATATTTTCTATCTGGGAATTTTTATCTTTAGTTGTTTCTGGAAATCATCATATTCTGAAAAGAACTAAATGGCACAGGGGGCAGAGTCTGGGAGGTTTTCTGTTTGCTTGAGTGAAAAACACAGCTAGGCTGGCAGTGGTAATTTTCAGATCAGCGAAAGGATTGTATCATAACTATGGGGAAAAAATACAAAGCATAATTTGTATGGACCTAAGTATGGTACCTTCCAAGACAAAAATATGACAGAATCATGATCAATAATTGCAAGGCTTTGTCAGTCCTGGCTAGGACATCTTTTGTAAAGCACCTTCAGGGAGTCACAGGATATTAATGGCACTTTTTCCTCTGTAGCTCTTTTGAAAATAAAGATATAAGGGAAACTCATCTGCATTGCAGGGCTCTTCCCTCTATCTCCTTTCTGCTTTGTTTTTTTTTTCCACTGGGTGCCAGACACTTTTCTTTAAATCTCTTAATGGCTGTGAATGGAAACATAGCTGTGTGTGGTTTCGATGTTACCCAAAACCCGAGTTCATTCTCCATCTGTGACACAGATTCTGGGTGACATTAATCTCCCCCTGAGCATCCACTGGCCTTTTATTCCTTTTGCATTAAATGCAAGTCTTGGGGACAGAGGCCTTTCCCACAGTATGTGTGCTTGTATGTATGTAATTGCAAACAAAACATCCAGCATAACACATCCCTACTCTTGGCTGGGGCCTCAAGCTGTTATTGTAGCACAAAAAAAAGAGGGAAAAAGACAAATGTTTGGCTAAACAGCCAAATGAATGGAGGTAAAGAAAACCATGACTGAGGAGGATGGGTTGGAATAATGGGATTGGTTCAATTATGAAAGAGAGGACTGAAAGAGGACAATTCTCTACACTCTGACTAGGACAAAAAGATTTCATTCAGTCTTTAGGAAAAAAGAATATTATATTGGGAAGAATAACAAAAAAATTGAGTACCTGTGGGAGCGACACTTGGACTATCCATCAGTGCCTGTTTTTAGACACGGGTTACCAAATACCTTGAGAAATGGTACAGGTGTCAGTAGTGGCTTGAGAGCAGATCAGGGCTGTGCACCAACTGCCAAGAGTTAACAGCTTATATTTTAATATCTTCTTGCTGGTCATTGGTCTCTCAGATGAACCTGCCTAAGTGCAGGAGGATGGCCAGTGTTCCTTAAATTAGCAGAGGAGGGCTAGGAGGTATCGCAAAGATTCAGAGGAGCTTGTGAAATGTTGAGAAAGGTAATATTAGGTGAAAACTGCTCCATCCTTCACGTCAAGGCAGTAAGACAGCAAAGTGCTGGCTATCTAATTGCTGGCAGAACCTCACTTTCTCAAAGGAGGGATGTTTTCAGCTACAACTATTTGTTACAGACACCTCTCAGCCCCCACTTTAAGGAGAAAAGATGCTGCTGATGTGGAAAGGAAATATCAAGGGAGGGGAAGGTATCAGGAGTTGTGGAGTAGAATATCTCTGGAGGTCTCCCCTATACTTAATTTCTCTAAGCTGTATCCATGAGCTTTGCACACAGAGATCTGCAAAGCCCTGCTTAGTATGGCATGGCTATATTGAGCAAATAAGCAGAACTGGGACTGGGGGCAAAAAAACCCCACCAGTATTATAGCTGATGGCAGGACTAGATAACCTCCCATCCAGGGGTGTTTCTGGTTATATTCCTTATGTCTCAGGAGAATCTTATAGGGTAGATTAGTATTAATTTTCACTACTAATCAAAAAAATACATTTCAGTAATTTTAATAAGAATTCAATTTTCTTAACCATTTAGAGAAGCTGATTCAAAGAGAGTTCCAACGACCGGGGCTCATCCTGCCTTGGATCGTACAAGATACTGAGTGGGTTGGGGTGAAGACCATGCCTGTGTCAGGCTGCATGTCCCCATGGAGGAGCTGGGATGCTGGTGGGACTGAACCACTGTCCCCTGGTCCTGGCACATGATAGTTCCCATGGCAGCAGTCTGAGAGGAGAACTCAGGAAAAACGACCATGTCCTGATGGAAATTTTTACTTGATTAAAAAAATACTTTATCAGAAACCATGGTCCTAGCCAAACTTGGTGTCCAGTCATCATAACATATCAGTCAGCCCACTTCTTTATCTTATTTGCAATGTTAGCTGCATGATGGCAACTGAGGGCTGCATTTTCTCACCCCACTAGCTCTGGATGAGATTTCACGTGCAGCACAGACCTTTTGCTGGTGTTCTGCTCTGGGCTTCCCAGGTATTATCCTCAAGTCCAATCTTTTGTTGCAGGTTAGGAATGAGCACAGGTCAGGATATAGCCCAGGCCACTGCTGTTCTGAACTGAGTTTAAACTGGTTGCTCAGAAATGAAAAATTCTTCCATTTTTCACAATGAAACACCTCTGAAGTGAAATCTTCCCACCATCTAAGACAGCACAGTTCTTTTGGCCAGGTTCTCATGGATGTGAACATGTGAAAACATCTAGTGGTTTAAAAGACATCTTATACTGTGTCTGTGGTCCAGTTCTTCTGCCTCCACATTGATGTTATGGACAGCAGAGCCTGAATCTTTCCATCTGTTTACCTGTAATAAATCATGCAAGTCATCCAATCCAGATTTCTCTTCTCATTGCTTCTATATGGATCAAACCTCATGCTATATATACTGCCAGCACATTATGGAATTATTTGAAATTTAACCTCTGATTCACTAATCTTACCTAAAAATCATACATGGAACCAACCATCCCTGTCACTTTCCCACTCACCCAACACACGTAAGGCTGATTTATCGTTGCTCCAAATTCATTACGTCGCAAATAATTTTATCTTCCTCAACCTCCATAGAGACCTTCCCTACCAATTAATATTTAACATAAATATTTTATGAGAACTAAATTAGAAGAGGATGCCAAATCATGTTTTAAGTATCACAAACTACTTCTTAGAGGTTTTATCCAGATGTAATAGGTGGATGTGAAGCAAATGTGTAGCTCCCCATTACTGTGGAACAAGACAGATTGCTCCAAAATGACCCTTTGAAAGTCAGTATGTTTAGTCTAAATTAAAAATCCTTAAATGAACTGGTGTTGCTAATTGTTCATGGCAAGGTTGCTAAATATGTAAATTTCTAATTAAAATATAAATTAATCCTCACAAACAAATACCTGCTATCTACAGAATGATGAGCAAAAGTTTTATGTCACTAATTAATGTTATCACCTATTAGCTTTATTTACATAAGTATATCGTTCATGTTGCTTTGCTTTTTCTGATATGTAGCAGTCAGTTTTAAATATTTTTTTTAATGGTATCACTCTAAAATAATTACTGTCCTTTTGAACCTTCCCTGTGTATTTCAGGCTTTTTAGGTTTCCTTTTAACATGTTACTAAGTTATTTGAAGGTATTTTTCCATTATTATCTCTAAATTTGATGTCATGGGGTAGGAGACGAAAAGTCGGGAATTGCTTTGAAACATTCCAAAACAAAAAAAAGTCAATATTCATTATATTCAGAGTCTTCATGGATTAGATAATTATTTACCACTCCCAGCTTTGATTTTTTTATAGGACAGTTGAATATAACTGTTGTATTAAAAGATTATAAATTCTTTCTGGATTAATAAAGCATTATAAATGCACTGGCATTCATCTCATAGGTATGAATATGTATAATGACATTGTCTGCACTTCAGGTTGTTTTTTTAAGGGAAAATATGACTTTTTGTCCCACTGTGTATATAATGTTGCCATATAATAAATAGTATGTGATGAACTATCAACAGCAGCGGCAACAGAAAGGAAAGACAAACATTATTTATAAATGAGACTGCAACAATTTCAACTGAAATTCAACAAGGGATGATGTTCAGTAAGAAATTCCCTGCCATCAAATATCATTATCTGGGAAGCTTTCTTGTTTATATTTGTTAAGTGCCTTTTCCAATCTGCCCTCTGAATGCAGCTGATGGATTAATTTTCCCTCTTCAGGTATGGCTGCTTGGAGAAAGATATCAACCATCATAAATTCATAGCAAAGCTGCTCTGCTGACTTGGTTGTGTCTCATATTCCTCCCAAGGGCCAGCTCACTGCTTGCACTAGATCCTCTCTCTGTGGGGAACCGTTCCCTAACAACAGATGGGGTAAGCAATCATATGCCTGAGCAAATCAAGAGAGAGAATCCACTTCAGCCTTTCCCGCTGGGATCAATTCCCGCTTTCCGAACGCCACATGCAAAGCAAGTCCTGCCAACTGACTGCAAGCTGCTACTGCAGTCTGGGATTTGTTCCCCCACCACCATAACTTATGGAGCCTGGCTTGTTCCAGTCTCCTGTTTACTGATACCATTAACTTTTATGGTATTATAGTGGTAAGTGTTTATGGCTGGTCTTTGCTGGATTAAACTTTAATGAGGTTTTCACTAAACACAACTGCATGCTTTCTGACCAGAATCTTGCAGTAACCCATGAGGAATTAAAATGCAAATTCAGGCCACTTCTGACTTGAATTAACTCTCTCAGAACAACAAACACTGGTTGAAATGACAATCAGTTAATCTGATATCAACTTAGCCCCCGCCCCAGAAGGAATCTACCCAGGATGGGACAAATCAATAATGAACTACTGTATGCTGAAAATTGTTCTGCTTCTTTCAAATTGTGATCATCTATTTAATGGGTAGAGAAATGAAAATGGGACTGTTTGAGTTTATTAACAAGTATCCCACAGGCTGTTATATCACAGTGCCTGCTGAGATCTGCAATTAAAGTAAAAAAGAAGAGTTCATTTCACAACAGGAGTTTGGGATTTCTTGGTACAGTTTGGTTTGGTGTTTAAGATTGTTTATTGCCTTTACTGTGTATGAGCTTCATCTGTGAGTTGCTCTTATTTTATAGCTTACTCTTTTATTTAAACTGATCTTTGGGATGTGGAGGAGGCTCCTAGGAGTGTTCTTGAGGAACTGGCAAGGCCACGATCACTTCTCAGAGCAGAGCTTGGGATGCCGGATGTAATAAATAACACAGATCAAGGGGCACATTCATTGTTTCTTCCTTCAGCCTTGTTGCACCACCTACTTACTCTGCACAAATTTTATACACAAATAGCATACTATGGCCTTCCTTTTCTCTTTTAGTTGTTGCCTAGACTCTCAGCTGCTAAAAATCACCATAGTTCAGTGACTGTAGTGCAACCATGCCAATTAAATATGTTTGAAGAGCTGGCAAATTAAACTCCTTTAAATCAGTTTTAATGGACTGTGCTACTCCATTCTTATTTTTTAATTTTAGCTTTATAATTAATTTCTTCTAAGAAGACCAGCAATCTTTTAGCCAAGGAATGCAGTGAATCCAGTTGTATGGATATTTAAATACAATCAAAAATGCTGCTAGACACCATTTGAGAATAAACATCCAAATGAATGATAAGAAGTTCCTTTCTGTGCACAAGTAGTTTGCGAGACAAGTACCAAGCTGCATGGGTCACCGCTCTGTCCAGAATGACAGTTTCTGCTTTATATAGGGAAGTTCCCCAAACAATTTCAAAATGTGTAAGTAAGTGTCATCCTTCACTAATGTGAAGAAATCTCTTGAGTTGAATGAAACAATTGTTTGAAAGTACTCAGAGACAATATATAACACTTTAGGAAGCACAGTAAAAAAAAAAATCATAATTCACTAGAAATTTCTACAGACATAAGTTATCCAGAAGTATCCACATTTGATCAGAATCTTCCCTTTGTTGGTTAAAAAGCCACCAATTTTTTTTTTTTTTAAAAAATAAGGAATCTTTATTATGTTATTCTACAGTAGTTTTACTGCTTATATAGAGCCTTTCACCTGGAGTTCTTAGAATAAAAATCACTGAAAATTCTACCGCATTTATTAATTATTATTATTATTTATTATCATTATTACACTTTTCTTGGTCTGAATGTACTGAAGAAGCTAAGTTGGACCATATTACATTAATATAAAAACAACATTTCTAATTGTAGTAGTGCTCAGAGCACAGGATTGGGCTGTGTGTGCAGTGAGGCAAAGGGTTCCTGCTGAAGTTCCAGCAGGGTTGTGCTCCTTCTGATATTTGATGATTTACTGAGATGTTCCATGCTTTTTCAGGAAGATAACCTCCTTGTTGTTGCCTTACACATTTCCATTCTCCAAAGTATCTGTCTACATCATAGATGTCTTCTAATGTATTTTTATTAATGACAATATTAATGATATACATACATGAAAAAAAGGTTTAGAATTTTAAAGATAGGTTTAACTTTTAAAAGATAAGTTTTATGTTTTTACTGTGCACATGTCTAACCTTGAGCTGGTTGCTTACACTGCCTTTACATGCAGTGGGGGGAAATGGGTGCTTCCAGGCACAGTTCATCATATATGTTTTAGAAAAGAGCCTTAGGGTGTTTCTCTCCCACACAACAAAATAAGGTGAAATTGCCCTGCAGTTTGCCCAGACACATGAACTCTCTCCTCTACTTACATGCATAAGTGGAGTCCCTTTATTACCCTCACACTGCTGTCAGAAATACAGCACATTTACCATGTATATGAATTCAGTGCGATGTGTAATGATGTAGGAAAGCTGGTGGGGGAAGGACGCAACAGACCTTGCTCGTTCAATCACAACTGTTTGAAATGACATTTGGAAGGTAGCAACAGGCAGCACTTAACATTTACGAGGAATTGCCTCCTTGCACTCCTGGGGCATTAAGTGTTCATTGCTGTCTGTGTAGGAGGGGTAGTGTGTGGAAAGTGTAATTTGCAGCAAGTATTTACCATTTCTAAAGGTTTGTTGAATGCCAAGAGATTTTTTCTGCTTTGTTCCTGGAGAGGGTTTTCACTTGCAGAGAGAAAGATTAGCAAAATATATGTAGAATGAAACGTGGAGCTGGAGAATCCTTTACCCAGAATTACGACGCTGTTCTAATCGGGTTTACCAGAAAGCACATGAACTCTATTGGAGTGTGATGCTTTTTCCTTGAAATGTTTTGCACTCAAAATTCCCCTGCTTGACTGTTGTCTATATATAAGACTTTATTCCTTTGTCTTCTATCTGCCACCAAGACTGAAGTCTTATACAGAACTTCGCTACTACATGTGAATAAAACCAGCAGAACATCAGCTTCGGTTTCTTTTTGTGATTGTCTTTTTCTGGAGATGTCCCCTCCATGTTCCCAACCTGATCTTGGGAGCTAATGGAGGAGAGAAAGTTAAACCCTTGGACTCGTAGTATTTCATGGTGGGGTGTGTCTATCAGCTAGCTTGACCCAGCAGATGTATAGCCTGCTTAGCATGACACCATGCCTCACAGTATAAATGACATGTTGTTGCTATAAATTTCTACATCCCAGATTTCTATGTCCCTTCAATTATGACCTCTGCATTAGGCCTTTCTACATTTTCTCTTGGCTACTGTAAAAGTTGAAATGTTCAAAAACCCTGAGGAGCACTGTCAGAACCTGTGGGTGAAGCTGAAAATCCCCCTTGTTGGTCCCTGTGGATCTGCTCATAGCCAATTCCCTGAGGAACTAGATATGGCAAATTGGTGTTTTGTGAACTAGCAAACAGAAGAGACTTATCTTAGGCTTTTCAAGTTGCAGAGGTTCCACAAAGAAATGCTCTGTCAATGGCTTTGGTTACATCAGCCTGGCTCAGGGTGTGCAATTCTGTGTAAATGGCAGAGCTGCTCTGAAAAAATTATGTCAAAAGATATCTTTAAACTCTTTTTAAGCACATTCTGGCCGATTCCCATACAAGAAACAAAAATCATAATCAGTTGCAGAGTCAGCTAGATGAAGAATGGAATAGCCAAGGCCTTTCTATCTCTGCTAGTAATGCCCCTGTGAATGCAGCCATGGATGTGATTTGCCTTTGCTGACTCATGTGCAGCTCCTTCACCAGGGCCCTCAGGTCCATGTCCATGTCAACAAGGCTTCTTCCCAGAACATTTTCTATTTTCTATGCTTACTTTTAGAAAATTTGCATAAAATATCAAAAACCTGTAGATGTATTAATAAATATATAATGATAAAATAATGATATAAAAAGTATCTGCCAAGTCTTATTCCCTTTCCAGCTCTGGGTAGTCAATTGGTACTTGAATGATTCTTCAGCTTTCACATCTAACCTTCCACATCTAACCTTCCATTTATAGATGCAAGCAAACAAATGACCCAGTTTCCAGAAAATCTGGGCAGCAACAATTTATTTTATTTCTCTGGAAACTAAAAACCCCACTCAACTTACCAATGTCACTGAATGTGCAGCCTCAAACAGCCCTTGAACAGTTAACACCCATCTTCTGTTGAACCTACTGTGCTGTTGGGTGTATTATTTACCATCTGTGTAACACTTCAGGCTCTTCAGATGTAGAGTGCTATAGTTATTGAGGAGAGTTCAGTGAAAAATAGGAACAATTCTGTGGGAGGCTATCACTTTCCTAGGTTTTGCTGAAGTTTCAAATTTCCTGAACTGGTTAATAAAGCATTTCTTGTGTGTCATTAAAAGTTTTTAAAACATGGAATGTGGACAGTCTGGACCTGAACTAAACATCTATAGATAGAAAAAAGGTTTTGGGAGCTCCCTGTGATCTACCTGGTTGTCATATGAGAGTACAAACTCACTGCCCAAAGCCAGACTTGATGTTCCTCATGCCTGAGCCCTTCCTCCTACCCCAGCTGGTTAGTAGGTATTAGCTCTCTCTAGCGGTGTCTGAAAGATGAAGTCTTTCATGGATTCCTTACACCTTCTTCCATGACTGACTTGGCAGTACGTAATCATTGTTTCCATTTCCCATAAGCCTTTCTAATGTTCCAGTGGGCTACTTTTCCTAGACCCTGGCAGTCATGAAGATTCATGCTGAAGGAAGGGAATCCCTCTGCAGGTGGATTCATTAGAAGACAGACATCCTTTGCATCTCCCTCCATTACAACACTCAAGGCCTTTCAGGGCAGAAAAATGGTGGTATTTTCTTGTGTCTGAATTAATGTTTCTATTGTAAGCTGTGGAATAATCAACTGTGTGAGCTGTGCTTCAAATTAAAATCCTTATGCTACAGAAGAGGACAGTTATTTTTTTCTCAGCCGGTTTGGTTTATCTGTGTAGAGGTTTAACATTTTTTACTCTGCCAAAACAAATTACTTACTGTGGCAGGATTCTCTTCTTCCCTTTACAGCCTAGACATGTAGAAAAAAATGTAAAAACAATCAATGCCAGCTGAAAGATGGATACATCCTCTATTGAGTAAACAAAGTTACTGTGTATTGGCAAAAAGTTCCCTGCACTGGATTCTTCACTGGACTCAAGTTTCCAGCTCCAATAAATCAGTATGCTGGACTTCTACTTAGTCAATGTTTCCAGACAGCAACTAGAGAGCATCATATGTTAAAGTGTAATGAATCGTATCAGTAAGTAAGTCTACTCTCAGCCTGTGTTAGAATCTATCAATATAACAAAGTGGCTGTCATCCTGATGTACAGATAGACACTCACCTGATAGATGTGTGTGTCCTTCCCTCCCCAGTGAAAATACCCTGAACTGGCTGAAAATGAAAGTATCCCTCATTTTTCTCCATGTGGCCTGTGTCTGAGGCATGTACACCAAGAGAAGAAGCGTTTGTGGAGAGGAAAAATAGGGGATTTGAGAGATGTTTTGCCTGTGATTATGAAACAGTTTAACCACCTAAACAGAGGTTCTAACCAGCTAAATCTCTGAGGTTTGGAAATCCTCTTCCCACACTGACAGAGCAGGCTCTGTTTTTATCATTTACTATTTCTGTTTGTGATTTAGGACAGAGGAATGCCTGAATAGTCCAGCTAGATTTGATGTTTAGCCATTCTGCTTTTTTTTTTTTTTTTTTAGGGTGGAATTTTTAGCTTAACACCTCTAGAATAAATGAGATTAATTACATCTGGTGGGGCCCAATAACTAGACAAGGATAACTGTGTAAAGTAGTCATGTCTCTTGTAAACTACTGTAATAAGCAGGATTCATGTGATTAGGCAAGATGAGCCCTTCATGTCCAGAAGACCATCTTTATTTGTAAAGACAAAGAAGGCAATGAGTTGGGAGTCGGAAGGGCAGCAAAAAGGAGGTCAGCAGCCAATTTCACTGGTCAACATAAGCTAGAGATGAATGCAGAACTCTTCACTGATGGACTAGTCCTTTACCTGCTAGGCCATGTTACCTTTCCATCAACATCAGAGAACTGGATGGAGAATGTTCATCAACTATTTTGTTTCCTTCCCCAAATGTCTTTGAACAACTAGTGCTTTAAAAGAGCTTGATGAAGCTGGTGAACATCGATTAGGAGTCAAATGTTAATGGGATTATAGAAATATGTGTGGATTATTTTTGGCACCTGTGTCCTAGAAGCTGGGTGTTGGACGGGGAGTAGCATTGCTTTTTGATTTCAAATTCAAAATGGATAACTTCTTAGCACAACTGGCAAAAAACCCAAGTCTGTTATTCTATTACATATTCCTTTGAAACTTGTCAATCACTGTGAAGCTCTGCAACTGTTTTGAAGTAGGATCAGTTATCTCCTGCTTAATCAAATTGTGCTCCTTTTTCCTCAGGCTCTGTGCAGGGAGCAGATGGTACTTCTGTGTTATGACACAAAAATGTTTGGCCTCATCATAAGGAGACACTTGGCAAGAGACATGGTAAAGTGCTGCTGCAGATGGCCCAGTTGAGTATTACCATGGGAGATGCTCAAATACAGTTTGCTATAGTCATTTTCTCAGGACTTTGTTGGCACAACCAGAAGGTACCATGCTAGCTGTAGTTTGAGGCCCACAGGCATAGTAAGTTTTTCTTGAGAATAACTTCTTCACTGGGAGTAAAATTGGCTCCTTTTGCAAGACACCCATTGCAATCTTCTTTAAACAGAAAGTGGTGGTCATACAAGGATGAACTTGAAGGAGAGGATGACTTGGATTTAATAGTACTCGTGAAGCAGAACAGGCTGAGGTGCAATTGTCCTTTTGCTTAATAAAACTGAAGTAGAAAACTGTCTGGGGGACTAAACTGTTAATTTCTAGACTCATGACAGTTTGGAAAAGCTCACATACCCACTTGGTCGGGAAATACTAGGACAGGGCATAAAACTCTCATAGCCTGCATCTTGTTTTTGAAGGGAAGTCGTCTCTGTGGACAAAATTTTAAGGGTGCTTCTTAGAGAGTGCCAAATGCACTCTTAAAGAGTCCCAAATTACTTGATCTCCTCTAGAAGATTGCCCCAAAGCTGATTCTGTTAACTAAGGATGCTTTATGCTCAGACTTCACCCTGTGCTCAATGATCCATTTTGCCCCAGAGGATCACAGCTGCTACTTGAATTCTGCACAGAATTAAATTTCTGATTTCTCCAGGACATGCATCATTAAATCATTTGAAAATCAGAACGCAGGCCTTGCACTGGCACCAGGAGCCAGTGAAAAGCCAATTGCAAGATACAAGCACAGGCTGAGCCATGGAGCATTGCACTGTTGCAAGAGGTACCAGATGGAGTCTTTGCATCATATTCCCATTCAACTTCTGATACGGTAAACCTGGGTGTTCCAGCCTGAAGCTTATAAATACATTATCCACTATAGCCAAATCTTCGACTGGATGTGAAACAATATATTTGAAAGCTAAAAGCAAAAGGCATTTGGCAAGCTAATACTGGGGAACTGTCCTACCCTTGAGTGGTCAAGCAAGACCTTTTAGCTTCTCTGTAGCCTGAGGGCAGAATGCCTCAGAAGAAGGCAAAGATGATGTTTTGTCAATTCTTAAAAACTTTTGTCTTTTCTGTCAAGTGTTACCTTCATTCTGCCTGAAACACCTCAAGTCAGAGGACCCAGCCCATAAGCAGAAATCCCCACTGGCATTCAGATATATAATTGTAGTAGAATCAGTGGACTGCACCGGAGCTGTTGGCTCAGACAACGGAGTTCCCCAATGATATTGTTGATAACCCAATCCCAATCCTTGCTTCCACTTCACAGAAGACATTTTCCTAGCAGGTTTCTGGGGAATCTTCTTTACACCTACCCTGACAGATTTGGTGGTTATTCTGCCAAACTAGTGTTGTGAAAGCCTTGTTCCGCAGGAGAAATGAGATTTGACATATGCAGGTCTAACTATCAGTGGGGTGGCTTTCTCACAAGATTTCAATGGGTCTGTTGCTCTGCGCTGCCACGCAGAAAGGTGGTTGTGCCAACTTCAAAAGCTATTTCTTGTTTCTATCACACAGAATAGTGTTTGTTTTGTTCCATGTATTTAATTAATTTTGTCTTTGTTTCTGCTCATAAAGGCACTTTAATTTTTTATTTAAAAAAAAAAAATCTAAATCCCCAAAAATTCTATGAATGTTTCGTGCTAACAGATTTCATATACATCTGCTCCTGGATGCTCACCACAGCTGCATGACTGGTCAACTTAGTCAAATGGAGTTTTTAAAATTTCCTGACTGGACATATAAAACTAAATTAAAGAGGTTTGGAGGAGACTGTGAATGAATCATTTGAAGTTTTCATTCAAAAGGATATCCTGATAGGATAATGAAACCTGTACTTTCTTTTCTGAGGCTCCTTCATGAAGTCATGGGTAGACTGGGTAACAGGTGGAGAAAAAGGGACATATAGCACTCTCATTCTCTTCAGGAGATGCACTCCTGATGTTGAGCAGAAGAGTAAAGGGAGAATATCTCACTACCAGATGATTTTAGTGTGAGTTGACAAGCATTAGGGAAGAAATAAAATCTAAAAATGAAAGGAAAGCATGTGAAGGCATAA
The DNA here is from genome assembly GCF_031877795.1 of Strix aluco. Classification (NCBI taxonomy): domain Eukaryota; kingdom Metazoa; phylum Chordata; class Aves; order Strigiformes; family Strigidae; genus Strix; species Strix aluco. Next base: position 3,723,078 of record NC_133931.1, on the reverse strand, counting down.
GTTCCTGAGTGATTTCCTTCTGCTCTTCACAGAGGTATTTGTCTAAACATGAGCCTTTGGTATCTTTTAATATTTCCTGGTATTTCTTCCAGCTGCTGTTTGGCCAGGGCTGGGTTCTCTGCAGCTTCTTTATCACATCAGATTGGCGCAACAACTGCAGGTATCTCAGATACATCAGAGTGTCTGAAATGTCACTAAAAAGCCTCTTTATAAGCAACTGACTGGAGCTCTAGGGGCATGATTCTGTCTCAGATTGTCACATAAATGTGTCTGTCTCATCTTCCACCACAGTTAATGGAGATCTAATCAATGTAGTCAGTGGATATCTGTGAAGATTTGTCTCACCATGAAGTATCAGTAGCTTCTGGAACTGGAAGTAACAAAGCCCAGTATGCCAGTGAGAAGAGGAGAGAGCAGGCATAAGCCTTATGAAATCCAGTGCACCTGTGCTACCTTTTCTTACTGGTTTTTACCCTGGAAATAGCTCAAGCTCAATGGGTGGGATTCAGACACTTTAAGCATCCACTGTGAGGATGTTTATGTGTGATCTAATTGTCTAGACTCCTTTTGTACTACCTGACAGGGAATAAGTGCTCTAGGGCCAGACCTATCTCATGGATTTCAAATGTCTCAGTAGATGTATGAAACAGGTCAGATGAATCAGGTCCTAAAAGCATCTATGTCCTTTTGGCCAGTTGTGAAATTCCACAAAACTTGTAAGATCATTGTAACTTTGAAACATTTACATCTCTGTCAAATGTGGTTTAAGGGTTTGCTACTGCAGAGCTGATGGGGAAAAAGGAGGGAGCAAGATAGCACAGGCACTAAAAGATGGAAGGACCCCTAAACATAATTACCTGTGAAACTCCATGAAACATGCTGCAAGTGAAGCAACCATAAATACATTAAGGAGACAAAACCAATACACATTAAAGTTTCATGTAGTGGTGTTCATTTGTGCCCTCCCTTTTGGCTCTGGATAGGCAGATATATGTTTTTAACATTAGATAAAGTCCTTTTAATGATGGACACAGACTCATAAATCCCAGGAAACTCTCCACAGCTCACAAGGACAATTTCTTTTGCCCCACCATTTGTTCTCCCATAGAGTAGAAGAGCAGAAGATGTATTATAGTCTAAACCTACCCTCTGGTTTATGTAATTTAATGTGGCATTTAGTGAGCTCAGTTCCTTTTACCAAAGGGGCAAACACCCACTTTTTAAACAAATGGCATTTCTGTGTGAGCTATTTTGGCAATTGACGCCTCAGAAATATCACATGCTCACAGTCCCAAAATGGCAGGACAGGAATGAATAAAGACGTCACTTGATATGTTCTCTTGAACCTGGGCAATAGATACAACAGAGTATATGAGGGCCTACAATGGGCAGGTAGCAGGTCAAAGTCTTCACTCTAGTGACCGAGAAAATTCAACAAAACAAACAAAAAAAATTAAGAAATGGAGAACTTCTAAGTTATTATATCATTTCCCAGAATGCTCTCAGGTTGTTGCTATTAAAATTAAGAGAGGAAGAAGGGAAAAAAAAACCACCACAACAAAACCACCTCCTGAGCTACAGAATCATAGAATCACAGAATGGTTGGAAGGGACCTTTAAAGGTCCAACCCCTCTGCAATGTATGTTTCGTGGTAAATATCTACTTATTAAAGTGCATTGAGAGAAATTAGTTTATTAGCTAATTGCATGAAGGGCCTCAAGATGAGTTCTTTTATTGTATATATGAGGAAGTTTTAGGTGTTTTCCAGGTAGCTGAAACTTCATATTCAAGAAAACATGACTTGGAGTTTGTATATTTAACCCTATTCTGCCTAGACTAATGGACATGTGGAGGAGACATTAATCACCCAATTGAGAGGTCTGCAGGAGATGCACATTTGCCTTATGCTCCTTTGAAAATCAGTGGAGAGAATAAGGTTCCTGCAGAAGGTGATTTAGATGTTTAGCTAATTTCTGCCCTACAGGTCACAGGGAGAGAAAAGGATGCTTGATTTCATTGCTTCATCAAGTAAGTTCCTACTGCTAGGTAGGGTGAATCTCAACATGTGGCAGGACTGTTTATTAGAAGAACTACTACATAACACCTATTATATTTTAATTTAAGCAGTAGCTTATTTTGCAATAGCTTGTCCATGTAAATGAATCTTTATCCAACCCAGTTTGTGATCTCCCACAGCAATGGCAATCACTCCCAAAATAATATATTCATGGCCACCTTGTTACATTTTGTTTCTTGAAATCCACTGTACATTTGGGGTATGATCTAATGTATAGACAGAACTGCCAATAAAATTCGTGTGGGATGCATTTCTCAAAATGAAGAACAGAACTGGACCTCTTTGGGCTGGGGAAATATTTGCAGTAGCCACAAAGCAAGTTAGATGGTAACTGATTCTGAGTGCAGACAAGCTCTTTCAGATGGGCAGGGTTATTCAGGCAGACCTTCTATAGGGGAAAGAGTAGGTCTGCCTAGGCAGAAATGGCAGAATGAAGATGCTAATGGGATATAGTGCAAGTCTGTGCATGTTTTTTGCTTCTGAAGTGAACAGAGCCTACCTTTCTAAATTGTTACGTACTTTCAAACACACAATAACAGATGATATAATAAAGGAGTTCTCATACCAGCAATTAAGAACACTGATTCCTTTGATGAATGTTAGATAACAGCAGAACTCATTTTGCTGCTGTTTTCTCTTAGTATCTAAATGACATTTCATTTTGTCTCTCTTTAGGAAACATGTTGCTTCTGACAACCAGCCCAGTGCTCTGTATTCAAACTGTTCCTCCAGTTAATCAAAAATTGGCATGGAAATGTACCAGTGCACGTGATGCAACACTGTGACCTCAAAAACTGACAGCATGGGGAGAGAAAAAGAGAGAGAAGGTGCTGAGCCTCAGCACCCTGCTTTCATTGTCCATATCTCTTGTATTAAAAAGTGATTATTGGGTGAATCCTAAAAGCCTAGAGCATATGGTTTCTCCAGAAACAATGAATCAAAGTAACATGTTTTATGCAGGGAAAGCATCTTAGGTGTTTGTAACCTAAGATACCTTTGAGAATTTCAGGAATTAAGATGCTTTCAGTTTGGGAAGCAGTGCTGCTCAGTGATAGGTCTCTCCAGCCAATCTTCAAGTTGAGCATAAACCACTGTCCTTCTGCAAAGTGCCTGTACTGGTGAGATGCCTTTGGATATTCCCACTTTATGGCACTTGTGTACTTTTTCCGCTTTCTTATTTTCCGCTGCTGCTAGAGTACTTGGAGAAAGGTTCAGTAGAGCAAGGACAACCCCAGGTTATTTGTTTCTTGAACCCAGAAGGTGCTGGTGCCTCTAATTTCTTTCCAGTTCTTTTGTCTTTGGCCTCTGCAGGAACAGATGAGCTGTGATTAATGCCGATGAAAGCATTATGGAGATGATTTCCTCTCCTCCCACCAAAATTATTGACTGGAATGCACAATCTGAGCAAATCCAATTAAAACTATATCATATGGCTGTATTTCCTTCACCATCTATGTAAAGGGATGGATAAGGGGCATCTGTTATTCCCTTTGTCTCCATTATTTAGGTTACAAAGTAGGTAGTCAAAGCTGTTCTCATCTCAAGTATCAGTTCTGTTACACTTCACACATTTATCTCATTATTTTTAACATGTATGGGTAACACGACTTTTTTCTCTTTAACAAGTATCAAGATTTCAGTTATACTGTGTGCACTCTGGGTGACTTCACCATTAGCAACACTACGTTACCTGTCAAATTAAGACATGAAGAGTGGGATTGAAGAGAATTGAGTAGAACTTGCAAATTAAAACATTTTCCCTAGATCATCTGGTCATGACCTTTTCTTTTCTGAAAGCTCAACCTCCCGCCCTGTCCTGTGGGTGGGATGTGTTTTAACATTCAGTGCACAGATTCCGAAAAAAATTCCTCTGGAGTTTGGATACCCATTTCCAATTGTCCACAACAATAATAATTCAGTCTGCAAAGGCTGTAAACATGGGACTTTCTTGCAACACAAGACATTCTTACAGTACTAAGAATATTTTTTCAGTTCTTTCTCTACTGAAAGAAGAAAACTGTTTTGCATATAAAGGCATAGCTGTAATTTATGTGGCTAGGACAATCTCTGAAGACCTCAGTTTTAAGGAAATGTGTAGTTCTGTATTTTTCATGTTACACGGAATTTTTCTTTTGACTTCTGAAGAGTAAGATCAGGCCCACGGACACTCTACCTCCTCATCCATGTCTCTGCCCACAGCAAGTCAATTTGTTCTTACCCCTATCAACACAAATGCTTTAAAAGGTGCTTGATCAGCTACATTTACTATTTCAGTTGGCTAAGACAGACTATTTGTAAGAATAGAAAAACAATCATTCCACAGGTCTGGCATTGTCTCAGGCCAAAGTTACAGTGGTTTATCTAAGCCTCTTGGGTTCTGATTTTGGCTGTCTGGTCTCCTATTAACTCTTGCAAGTCTCCAGTTTAGAAGTCACTCATCCATCAGAACTTCTGATGGATGAGTTTGTGTACACCTCACTCATTTGCTTTAAAGCATTGTCATCCTCAGATATCTTTCGCACCTTCAGATCTTTCTATCTTAAGCTTGTTCCATCAGAGGTAGCAGAACAAAGTGTGCATCCATGCTTTGACAGCCCTGGTACTACTTCCAACTGCTGGCAATGGTAACATTGTATTGTGAACTCAACAGAATTCGACAAGATCTGTATTTTGACTTAAATTTGGCATGTTGGGTAGGTGGGCTGAAGTGATCCAAAAAGTTGTCTATACAATTGTACTGGTTGAATGTAGGGAGTCATTAGTAAGCAGAATAATCCTGTTCATATACCTTCCCACTCAGATACTCTTATCCTAATTAAGAATAACATTACTTTATCTGGTTTACTTTATATTATTTTCTAAATGGTTTAAATAAAACTGAAAAAACCCAGTCAGGCAGTTACACAAGTAAACTGGTATCATTATATCAGTGGAATAAGAAATATTTTCCTATGCAAGCAGCCTTTCAGCCTTTCAAGCTACACTGGGGTTATGCCATGGACACCTGGGTGCCAAGACTATAAAAATAATGATAGTAGTGCTCTATTTGGGACACATTTTTTGTGGATTTTGTTCCTCTCAGCCTTAATTGGCATGCCTCATAAGGGACCATCTCCAGTGCCTCTTCCAATGAATATTAATCATCTGGGAATGCAGAAGAAACCACCTTTGCTGTGACAATAGCTTGATTTCTCTCTGAGGGAAAGGGATTGAATCTCAGTGCCTCTCTAATGACATTATTTGTTATTTTCAGGACAGACAGTTGCATCCTAATGGAATTCAAACATAACATGAGATAAAAAGAAACAAACAGTTGCCTATGTACTCCTTATAATTACCTATGCAGTGACATAGAAGGTACTTTGTCACCTGTCAAGGAGTTAATGACTTCATAACCCTTCTCTCAAGATAGGAAAGTCCAGTGAAAAATGGGATGCCCCTTCATATATTGTAATGTAGGATTGATTCTTGGACCCTTTAAAATGTTATTTTATTATTCTGGCATTTTACTTCCTAGTGGGGTCAATGTGGTGTATCACATTGCAGCCTCTGGCATAGTGCAGAGGTGTTCAAGCTGGTGCAGGCTTGGGTACCATTCAAAATTATTCAGGCATTCACCTGCTGCTTTACAAACCATGGGTGAAGAGGCACAGGCAGTACTCTGTTCTGATACCTCACTATGTGAGGAGTCATGACGTTAGATGCCCAGCTTTAGAAAAATGTCCGGAGCTGCAAATCCATCTTGCTACATTGAGCAAGCTGATATCTAGAAAGTCTGTATGGGCTACCCCATAGGGAATGTGATGGTTCTTGGAACAACTGGTGAAGACTGACTCATCTCTCCATTGCCTAGGACCTGGCCTAGTCCTCCTTTGGGCCTTCTGTGGCAGCTCAGCTACCATGAGACAATTTCTGTTGCTGTAGGTTGTTGCAGCCAAAGGTTTAGTGTTTTTCTACAAGGATCCCTAGGTGTGTGTCCCCTGAGCATGTTGGTAGAGCATGTGAGGCCACAAAGCCTGATGAGAAAGTGCTGGAGGATTGTTCAAAGTGAATGACCATAGCTGATATGGTCTTTGTCTGTAGTGACTGTCCATAGTTGATCCTGGGCCTAATTATCCTCTGCTGTGGGTGGGTTTCTTCTTTGGAAGGGTGGAGGGAGTGAATTACTATGTTCAATGTGGGCAGGGAGGCTGTATCTGTATATTCCCAAATCTAACAAACTAAAGATCATTCCCAATTAAGAGTTTGAATGTAGCTACCTCATTTTGAAAGATAAGAGGGTTCAACAATGTGTAGATGGGTTGTGCCATGCCAGAGAATGATTCTGGGCATATTTAATTTACTAATACAGTTGTGCCTTGAGGATATCAGAGCTCTGCAGCAAACTAGGGAATGAGACAAGCCTTTCTCTTGAATTTTGGGGAGAGTTTAAGTTGTTTTGTGGAACATGAAGACTGTGTTTCCTCTGCAGGTTCCTTCCTGCTTGCTATAAGAAAGTGGACACTAGACACATGTAAGACCTCTGAAATTCAAGAATACACCTTGGCAAAGCACACCCAGGTCTTCTGAGGAAAGTGAGTAACTTCTGTGCTTTTGAGGATCTTTTGAATACTCAGAGCACAGAACTAGAAGGAATGCCAAAAATCACTGACATTGGTCCTTGCTTCAGGCTTTCCTAACAGACTCCTAATAACATTTTTTTGAGCTCAGAAAATAGTTGTGGGATCAGGATATGTGAGGCCCCATGCTGAGATGGAGGTATTTTAGTGCATGGACAAAAATGAGAAGTATAAATGAACAGATTGTAAAATGAGCCTGTCAGTGACAGTAAATGAGGGATGTGTTGCCTTAATTACCTACCAGGAAAGATTTACTGAGAGTGAATTATAGAAAGGTTTGCAGTTCTAGGGGATAAAAATCAGTGAAGTTCTGTTGATGACACCAACTCATGTCTAATTTCTATCTAGGGAGAGCCTGGCTCCATTAGCTTTTGAGGATACTTTGTAGAGTGATTTGTTTTCTTTGTTGAAAAGAGCTCCTAGACTTTGAAGCTTTCTTTAAAAGATATTTATTGTTTTAAAAAACTTGCACAACTGTTTTCAGCACAGTAACAAATGTTGGAGTGATTGTTTATTGTGAAGATAAAGGAGGGCATAAAGAAGATGGGGCTAAAGAAGAAAAGAGGGAGAAGAAGTTGAAAGATTTCCATTTGGAGTGCGACTACAGCTGTTGTGCTGCACTGGGATCTCATGTTCTTATTCTGCTCGGTGGGCAAAATATCCTGCCAGACTACATTTCCCATCACACTTTTCAAAACAGATCTGATCTCCTACCATCTGTTTAACAGAACAGGCTTCTGTTCCCAGCTGGAGCCTTGAGATACTTGCTTCTACAGAAATAATAATAAACAATAATAACACAGTGTTATCTTTTCTTTCTTTCTTTCCTCCTTTCTTCTTTTTTTTTTTCTTTTTTTTTTTTTGATAGAAAGTGTTAAAGTACAAAGAGTGCTGCGGTGCTTTTATAATCACTTGTCAGTTCCAAACTCATCTCTGGACTTATTTATACTATAATTATCTCTCAGGGACATGAATGATGAAGTGAAAATGCAGTAAGTCTTCATGATATTGGATTCTGTTGGCCTAGGCCATCCCAATGAAGCATCATTGTTTTGAAAGGGGTGGGGAGAGAATGATTAATTTCCTTTTCTGAGCATAAAAGACATTATGTGAATTCTTCAGTGCTTTTACTGAAGATTGGGCAGGTAATTGTGGTAACCTCTGCTTTTTATCTTCCTGCTGACATTTTTAGGGGTCATGTAAATTAGAAGTTTTGATGCTGATTGCATTTGTTGAAAGATGTGGTTTGGTAGACCAAACTTTTCTAAAGTTCAGAAATATATATGCAGTACCATATGAGAGTCACACTGCTGGAAACAGGCTTTCCTCACAGGGCCTGAACTAGAGAAATGAAACGTCTTTGTCTTCCTCTAACCAGGAAGTCCAAGTGTCAATATTTGCATGGGGTCAAGGTTGATAGAGTAATCAAATCTGATAGATATCTAAAAAAATGATAGATCTTGAGAAGGCAGTTGGAGAAGATGAGCTTATTTCTACAGGTCACCAGATTTTTGCATTTTTTTCCTTAGTCTGATGTCTACTCAAGCTGGTTTTCTCCACTTGATTTGGTTTTCTAGCTACTGGACTGGCTAGGGAAGTGTACAAGAGTGGTGCAAGCATGAATGAATCATATATATGTAGACACTTCCAGGCTGCAGGCATGTTTATAACCAGACAGGCAGCTGAAATATACCTAAATACTCTCAGAGAAGACTGAAAAAAATTACGCTGCTTTTGGAAAAATACTGCTACTATTTCCCAACTGTTGTACTACAGCAAAAGCAATCAGCAGTGATGGGGGAATATGTGGGATCTGAGGTGAAACCAAACTGAAGGAGTTTGGATTTAGAGAGGGATGTGGGAAAAGGGAGCAAAACTCTTCCCTAGTGGCTAGGACAATCATCTTTAATTGGAGTCCACATTTCTACAGGAGCACTTCAAGACAGTCAGTGAAGCCCCCAGATGCAAAAATGTTTATTAAGAGATTTTACTGGAGAAAACCATTAATGACTGTTTCAGTCCAATGGCATTTGGATGGTTTTGAAGGTCCCAGAAAAGTGATGGTCAACAGGTATTTTTTTATTTTATGCATTGTCAAGCATTAGGGGATCCCTCAAGATTAAAAAAAAAAACAATGAAAAAGGAGTATAAAGGCCATAACATTAAAAGTAAGATGGAAATAACATTGAAGACCAGAAGAGGAGCTGACCCTTTATGTTCTTATGATTTTGAAGGCTCCTCATTGTCAAGTCAATAAAACAAGCAGCACAAAGGGTTCAATGGGTGAAGAGGAGCAAAAATGTTATTTTGTTATTAAAAGCCTAGTTTGTTACACCTATTATAATTTTTAAATTTAGATTACTGTTCTTTGTGCTTTAGCCAAGACTTTGTTAGACTGAGGTCTGAGAGGATATCCCTAGAAAGACTTAAGACTTTTTAACAGTGAAATTTTTTGCCATATTCTTTCTGCAACTGGAAATGATGACTCAGCAAAATGTGGAGTTCTGGGGTGGTGGTGGAAACAAATGCAAAAAACCCCCCCAAAACCCACCATTTTCTTCTGGAAAATGTCCTTAAGCTCCATGATGTTGTTAGTTGATTGTGGTTGAGAGAGAGAAAAAATATCCAACTGTTCCTCAACAGCAAAACCCTTAATAGCAGTAGTAAATCTCTAGGATGTGGAGACCAAGTCTTGTGCACCCTTGGTAAACCTGTTAAACCAGGGGGCTTGAAAATGCATCATTCACATTATATGTGATGATGTGGTGCTACTCTCATATAGGTGGTTGCTTGTCTTGCCTTTTAGAAGTATTTCTTTTGATATCAAAAAATGAAATATGAACAGGATCAGTGAGAGGGTTATGAGAGAATTAGGAATAATTCCTTGCTTGAAATTACATTTAACTATTCATGTGGGATAGAACAGCTCTGGTACTGTGAACACTGTCCTGAAAGATGGAAAGAAGGCAAATGTATAGACCTGAACCTTTTCAAATGATGTATTTTTCTCACCAGCACTGGAAAGTTCAAGTTTTGATGGGGCTGCTGAACTGAAAAGTTCCTGCAACTCAAATAATTTCTCATGATTGGGATGCTATCCCTCCCTCCCTCCTACAGCCAGCAAGTTGGGATTGAATGCAGTAAATGCATGCAAGTTATTGCCTCTCTTTAATGTTTTCTCAGAACCATCTTGGGACATCAGGAGCAGTTGTCCATGCATACAGCAGTGGCACAAAAGGCGCAAATGTTGGCTGGAATCAAGTTTCTAAGAGAATCATGATACCCTGTGACACGAGTGGTGTCCCCCAGGGCTCGGTTTTGGGGCCACTCCTGTTTAACATCTTTATTGATGATCTAGATGAGGGGATCGAGTGTACCCTCAGTAAGTTTGCAGATGACACCAAGTTGGGTGCGAGTGTTGATCTGCTCGAGGGTAGGGAGGCTCTGCAGAGAGACCTGGACAGGCTGGAGCGATGGGCTGAGGCCAACTGTAGGAGTTTCAATAAGGCCCAATGCAGGGTGCTGCACTTGGGCCACAACAACCCCCAGCAGCGCTACAGGCTTGGGGAGGAGTGGCTGGAGAGCTGCCAGTCAGAGAGGGACCTGGGGGTGTTGATTGACAGCTGGCTGAACATGAGCCAGCAGTGTGCCCAGGTGGCCAAGAAGGCCAATGGCATCCTGGCTTGTATCAGCACTAGCGTGGCCAGCAGGGACAGGGAAGGGATCTTACCCCTGTACTAGGCACTGGTGAGGCCGCACCTCGATGACTGTGTTCAGTTTTGGGCCCCTCACTACAAAAAGGACATTGAATCACTCGAGTGTGTCCAGAGAAGGGCAACGAAGCTGGTTCAGGGTCTGGAGCACAGGTCTGATGGGGAGCGGCTGAGGTAACTGGGGTTGTTTAGTATGAAGAAGAGGAGGCTGAGGGGAGACCTCATGGCCCTCTACAACTCCCTGAAAGGAGGGTGCAGAGAGCTGGGGATGAGTCTCTTTAACCAAGTAATAAGCAATAGGACAAGAGGGAATGGCCTCAAGTTGTGCCAGGGAACTTTAGACTAGATATTAGGAAACATTTCTTTCCAGAAGGGGTTGTTAGGTGTTGGAATGGGCTGCCCAGGGAGGTGGTGGAGTCCCCATCCCTGGAGGTGTTTAAGAGTCGGGTTGACACAATGCTGAGAGATATGGTGTAGTTTGGAACTGTCAATGTGAGGTTAATGGTTGGACTGGATGATCTTCCAGGTCTTTTCCAACCTAGACGATTCTGTGATTCTGTGATAAAACGTCCATTTAAACTCCAGATCTGAATGTAATGAATCTGATTTTGTTCACAGTGGATTTATGTCCTGAGGACAAAAATATATATGCACACTTTATGAACTTTTTATTTAAGAGTGGATCCTCTCTGGATTACCATATGAGAATTCAAATAGATTTTGACATCTCTATTTCCGTTGCTAAGAACAGTGACTGTAAGACAGAAAGTCATTAGAGCATGGCTGTGTCTGTGCATCATGACAGATGAGCGGTTTTACATTCCTTTTTTGCTGTGTATTTAAGGATTTTGCTGGTAGACAGTAAATAATCCATGGACCACCCTTTACTAGCAGTATTTGTGGCATTGCCCGAGAATAACCAGTACCAGCTGTTTCTGAGGAAAATGCCTCAGTGGGCTTTTATTCAATTATTGATTATTTACTGAATATTATTAGTGGTTAAAAATAGACATTATTTGTTAGTTCACTACAGCTGCATAGTCCTTCACTGACAGACAAGCTTGTCTAATTAGGAAAAAAAAAGGTGCAAAGAAGGGTTGAGAAGTGTTAAATAACAAGAAAAAAAAATCCTAAAGGCTAAAATAGCATGTAGGCAGAAAACACCTCATCTGAGATGACACAATAAATCAGGGCATTGCTGTAGGCATTAGGATGTGCTGAGCATTAGGATAGGGAAGATATTGCAGAGGACAGGAGTTTAGGGCATACCAATGGCCTAATTGGAAAGACCAATGAGAAGATAAAGGGGTGACTCTGATCTGCATTACAAAGTAGATCAGGTTGAATGACTGCAATGGTCTCTTCTGGCCTTGAAATTTTGTGTCTGTGTCAGTGGAAGGCTTTCATTTAAATAATTCACAGCAAAGAGAAAATTCTGAACAATTGCAAAAAAAATTTCAGTACAAGCCTGCTAGGGACCCTAGGATTTGGTTTTCAATATCTGAGCTCTTTAACTTTCCTAATGAAAATACTAATAAGTTTTTAATTCTAAACTTCAAGCCTCATTGCAGACAATCATCAATGATATATTCAATTGCAAAATTCACAGAGGGCTTCATAGTTATATAAATCATTCAATTAAAGAGAAACTGCATCACATGACTGAATCAACTGAATGGACGTTGAGAGTGGATTCAGTTTTGCAGTTTTCTTAAAAGGTATTGTGTGCAGAGATACTTGTTATTAATTTAAAAACTGAAGCAAAATTTCAGGAAATTGTTTTTTTGCTCGTGAACTGAAAAAAGGAATATAATAACTACTATGTATCTTTTCAATGATAATCATTTCCTTGTTTTTTAAATATGTTTTGTGCTCTCAGCAATTCAGAATGTGGCTTTTTTGTTGTGCGTTGCTAAGATTTAGATTTATGAGTTTGCAGCTGTCTTTAAGTGAAAAATTAGTGGTACATCTTTCATTTGAATGACATTCAGATGACAAAAACATCAGCACTGCTATGTCTGTGAGCAAACATGCATTTGCTACCTCTGAAAATTGTGTGTAATCCATAACATTTTTACTCTTCTGCCACTCATCTCCAGCCATCCTCACCGTGCTGTTTTGTGTAACAGGTTACTGCTGGCTTATGTAGCAGCTTTTGGAAATTTGGTACCTGATAGTGCTATACATGATTGTTCTCTGCCTGTTCATGACAGGCAGATTTAGCCACATGAATACACCCATATGGAATAGTACTGGCACTTTAGCCAGTGGGTTTTTTCCAGCCTGCATCCATTACATTTGATAGTACAACTTTTACATCTCACTGAGTTATGTTGGAAGGCAGAAGCTGAAGAGTGCGTGCTCTCACACCTCAGATCACTTGCAGTGCTCAAAAGGTTAAACACTATTTGCGAGAAGCAAATAAATAAATATAAGACTTTGTAGAGCATGTGAGCAAGATGGATTGCTCAGTGTGTTACAGGATCAATAGAAAGATGGAAGGAAATATGGTCTTCATTGTAATGATTGTGCTTCTATAGCCTGAGGCATCAAAAATGTCATAGTGTTTATGCATGCTAATAAAATCTTAGCAGTAATTCTGTCCAGCTTCTCCATGCACAAAACCTTTGCTACAGTCTGTCCTCTGAATCACCTTTAAGGAAAAAAAACTCGTTCCTTTTCATTCCTCCTTAGGGAGGGATAAGGTTTGCCCTGCTCTGAGACTTAATGTTGGTGGATAACATGTAATGCATGTGTCATTGTGCATGGGAGTTTCTGAAGTGCTTAGGAGCTGTCTATTTAGAGGGAAGTGGGAGGGAAAATGAATTGGATCGAAGGTTTTAAATCTGATGAGTACCTGTTTAAAGATGCATCCCTTAATCATTAGCTTCATATTACTTGGAACCAAAGGGAAATGCCTTCCTATAATATTAATCTGAATGTGTGGAGACTTGACTTCAATTTCTCTAATTAAAATGACCTGACAGGGATTCCTTTCTCAACTGATGGTAGAAGTGAAACCTTTCAGCCTCTCCTGTTCTAAAGAAAATAAATGCAAAACTGAAAGAAGTGAATAAATACTAACAAAAAAATCTTTTTTGTTCCATTCTCACTGGAGATTTGTCAACTAGAAAAAGAAATCTTCAGGTATCATCTGTAGTGAGCCTCTCAAAGCCCTTTGTGACTGTTTTTCAGAGGTGGGTGGTCCTTCACATGGGTGCTCCTTTGAATTCAGAGAGCAGAAGTCAGAGCACCATACTTAGTGTCTGAGTGGCTAAACCAGCACACCAGCTTTAGGTACTTCTGCATAAGATCATCTCAGCAGAAGTCCATTCCTCTAGCTTACCAGGTTTGCATCCATCCATCCATCCATCACCAGTGATACGGACCTTTGATGTGGACAGCTGCAAGCCTATAAACAGTGCTTGTTTGCTGAATCTGAGTCAAGCACTGAATCAATTTAATATCTCAAGTATTTGATCTATTTTGGCTTAAGAATATTAACATACCGTGTAAAAATGGGGCCAGGAGTAGTGATCAGCACTGAACACGGCTTGACAGTGTGGGTTTTAGGACATTAAGTGAACTGAGCAGTACAGAACCAACAATTACCATTAGCGATACCTGAGCATCCAATCTCATCTGAAGGCTGGATCTGAGAAGTGCTCAGCATCCCCAGCTGATCTTGCGGTGCCACTGTGAAACAAACCAAGAAAAGTAAATATCAAGAAATTATGAAGGCCACCAGAAAGAGGAGGGGAGGAGACGATCTGGTTAGAGTTGAGGTTAGAGTTATAATTGCCCAAGTTTGACATAAAGGATGGGATTTGGTCTGATGTACATATATAAGTAGTCACAGACCTAGTCACTATAGACAGGGGAGCATAGAAAGTTTTCCACCTCACTGGTCCTGGTGCATTTCAGCTGTTAGCTTCCAGGCTTGACAAAGCAGCTGTGTAGTTTTGACTAACGTGGAACAGCACCTTTATGTCTAATATCTCCTACCCTTTCTACTGCAGCTTAACCTGTATAAACATAAATTTCTATACAACATGATATTCTTTTGGCACTCATATAATAATGCAGATCAGATCCCATCTCCCACACCTCTATTTCAGGCTCAGGTCAGGAGAGTCTCTGTGTATGCAACCTGTATGAGAGGAAAGAGAAAGCAGCTGGGATATACTCAATGCATGCGTGTTCTCGTAGACATGTAATTGGCTGCTTCCTCTGCACTGGGGTGGAGCCATAAATCAAAGCACAGTTATAAAGGTGAATGCTAATGCTGAGTGACACTCACACCCTGGAGGCTGGTAAGCAATAAATAAAGAGCTTTTCTTTCTCCTTAGATGGTGGTGATGTATAGGCTAATCCCAGGTCTGTAATTCTTCTCTCTATCCTGCCTGTGCTTTTCTCTCTGGCTCCAGATGCTGACATTTTGTTTATGAGGGTCTTGATGGGGTTTGTTCTGCTCCTGGGAGGTCTCATCTGTAATTTACTGCAGCCAGATTTGTGAATCTGCTTAAGCAAAGTTATTCACACCCAGAACTTCTATTAATCCTAAGGAAAAGGATTTTAATTAGGTATAATGGGATTCTGAATGGTCTCATTTGAGACTGGTAGTTTATTTCTTTGTAAGACCACCTAATCATGATCAAAAATCAGACCTTCCTTTATCAGCCATGGACATTTTTACTGCAGTCAAAGTGTAATTTCTAATTATTTCTTCCCACAAAATCTTTCTCTTTTGGTTTTTTTTTTTTTTTTTTTTTTTTTTTTGGGGAGGGGTGGGAGGAGAGAAACAAAACACTAAAACCAAATAACCTGACAACATAAAAAAGGTTTTTAGTAGGGTTTGTTTTTGTTTTGGGTTTTTTTTAAATTTAAAAAAACCCACCTCAAAACATTTTGGCCCAAACCCAAAACACTTCAGCATGTGAAAAAGTCTCAGTTGCTGCAATGTACAGTCAAAGGCTGTAACTTACAACACATAAGATGTCTTTTCAGATCTCCGTGATCTTTTTACATTATTTCAAATTTGGGTCCTGAATTTCGGGGTGTTGTGAGTTAGTTTTGAGATGAGTACACACTTGCTGCAATATTATAGTTCCAACAACCTGATGAATGAAAGGAGAGGTTCATGTAAATAGGTCTCTATTCATTCAACATGAAATATGAAAACCCAACGTTTTGGGGGTCATATATTTCCATTTGACTGTCACTACTTCGAAACATTTAAAAGTCTATTTTCTTTAAGTGATATATTCCTTAGGAAGAGTGTATAATTTACCTGACAACCTCTGTCATTTTGCTTGAGATAACATGTGAATAGTGTAGTCAGCACTTGTCTTGAATATATTATCCAGCAACATCATAGTACAAATAATTTTTATATATTTTTTTAGATACTATATTATAAATTATAGCCATATGTTATTTGGCTTCCCTTTCTCTGGGTCTCATGAATATTTTGATGTGATATCACAGAACCATAGAACCATACAATGGTTTGAGTTGGAAGGGACCTTCTGCACTAGTCCAACTCCCCTGACATGGGCAGGGACATCTTTCACTATACCAGTTTTCTCAAAGCCCCGTCCAACCTGACCTTGACCACTTGCAGGAAGGGTTTCCACATCTGGGCAACCTGTTCCAGTGTCTCACCACCCTCACTATAAAAAAATTTTTAGCCTTATGTCCAATCTAAATCTACGCTCTTTTGATTTAAAACCATTGTCCCTTGTCCTGTCACTATAGACCCTGGTAAAAGCGCTCTCTCTGTCTTTCTTATAAACCCTCTTTATATGTAGAAAGGCTTCAATAAGATCTCCCTGGAGCCTTCTCTTCTCCAGGCTGAACAACCTCAAGTCTCTCAGACTTTCTTCATGGGAGAGGTGTTCCAGCTCTCTGACCATTATTGTGGCCCTCCTCTGGACCTCTTCTAACAGCCCCATGTCTTTGCTGAACTGTGGATCCCAGAGCAGGACACAGTACTCCAGGTGGGGTCTAACAAGAGCAGAGTAGAGGGGGAGAATCATCTCCCTTGACCTGCTGACCACGCTTCTTTTGATGCAGCTCAGGATACAGTTGGCTTTCTGGGCTGTGAGTGCACATTGCTGGCTCGTGTCCAGCTTTTCATCCACCATTATCCCCTATGTCATTCTCCACAGGGCTGCTCTCCATTCATTCATGATACTGGCAATTACCCCACCCCATGTGCAGGATTTTGCACTTGTACTTGTTGAATTTCATGAGGTTCTCCTGGGCCCACTCCTCAAGCCTCTCAAGGTCCCTCTGGATGGCGTTTGTTGCGTTGAGTGTATCAACTGCACCACTCATCTTGGTGTCATCTGCAAACTTGATGAGGTTGTACTCAATCCCACTGTTTATGTCATTGATGAAGATATTAAACAGTATTGGTCCCAGTATGGACTCTTGAGGGACACCACTTGTTGGTGGTTTCCACTTGGACTTTGAGCCACTGATTATAACTCTTTGGATGTGGCCATCCAGCCAATTTCTTATCCATCTAAAAGTCCATCCATCAAACCCATGTCTCTCCAATTTAGAGTCAAGAATGTTGTGGGGGGTGGTATCAAAGTCCTTACAGAAGTCCAAGTAGATTACATTAGTAGCTCTTCCCCTGTCCACTGATGCAGTCCTTCTGTCTAGGAGCAGCCCTACGGGGGAGTTATACAGGCCCTGAAGATGAACTAGGGAGAAACCAGGCCATAAACTTGTTAAATGTGTGGTACAGCACTGGATTCTGTCCACTTTTAATTATGAGAAGCTGGCATTAACATGGTGGCAAGAAGAATACAGAGCAATACACACTTGTCCTATACCAATAATGTGGTTGACGTGAAACAGAGCAAGGGCTCTAGTTTTAGACTCTAACCAATTTGAGAGATGTGAATCATTATAAAAGACTCAAAAGACTACAAATCACTGCTGAGATTCTTACGAGATGCAGGAAGCAGAGAGCCTCAGAAGGTTGACTCATAACAGGCATTTAGGTCCTAAAGACTGATTGATATATCGTTTTGGCTGAATGCATCAATGCCAGTAAGAAGGGCAAATCTGAATTTTATGTCATCATTCACTGGGGAAGTAGTTACAGTATGACATGTCAACCATCTTGATTCAACCTGCCATCCAGCAAGCTGTGCATCAGGGTTTTTAATTTATTAAAATGGCTGTTTTACTTTTCTTTTTAAAAGGATTTTATAAACAGCACAATTGAAGGCTGGTATCAAGTGTCTTTTGCTTCATTAGTTTCTCTCACCATATCCTACTGTCTTAGAGCAAGGTAGGGAATTATAAGGCCATTATAAGGATCATAACTATTGCTGTCAATAAAACATACAAGGATGAATTCAGAAAATAATTCCCTCTGGATCCAGTTGGCAAATGAAGTTGATATTTTTGGTGACTTTTATGTCTTTCTCTACAGTGGGCATTAGGTTTGGACTACTCCAGACCTAGGTTTCCAAGAAGATATCTTTTTCCACGCAGTAATTTTTTCTGGACAGGAAAAAGAGAAGTAAGACATTTCTCTAAGCTTTCTTGCTATCTGGTGACTCGATCAGAGATACAACTAGGAAACATTTCAGATATCTAGAAACTGCAGATCAGCAATCTGTATATCCTGATAGAGAGTGACTCCAGCAAGTTCTGGATTCATTGACTTTTCTGCACAAATCATTTGCTGGGCCAATGCTGGATGCCACTTCTTCTAATGTGAGGATCCAGGAAATGGACAGAGAAATGGGAGCTTGCACAGGACACCCTCAGAATATTCTACTGTGGCATATTGCAGTGTCTTGGGCATTTGGTCCTAGGTACTAAGGGTCCTGGGATTGCTCTAGAGAGGGAGGTATCATCCTGCAGTGTGTCAGAATGGAGTCAATACTCTGTATCCCTTTACTAAACTCTGCTACCTGGTACCTGCAGCTATAGATACACATAGTTCCAGTCCTACGTTCCCGGAGTAATCGTTAATCCTGACCTTTTCAGAAGGGAAATATTTTAATTTCTTTCTTTTGGAAACATCTTTTACTTATTACTTAAGTATTTGTACTCTATCAGGTAACGTACTCAGTAGAAAATGAAGTTGGTTTTGTTTTTGTCAAAAAATAATAAACCTAATCCAGATGGTACTGATTTTAACATTTTCTCTCTTGAGACGTGCCTCAGAAGGTTTGTCTTCCAGTCCTTTGATCAGCTTGGTGGCCCCCTTCGAAACCTCCCTGGTGTACAAAACTCAGAGTTAAATTCCATATATCACACTTGTACATTTTATCACTGAGGACGGGAGGGGCAAGAACATCTGATCTTCCTTCAGCTCACATGAGATGACCGTATATTTTCAGAAAGGCAGTTGGCTCTTGATCCCTGCTGTCACTGTGCAGTTCTTAGAGATCTCTCTGAGCCTGTGGTGGGACATTCCTTTACTCAAACTCAGAGTGACTGATCTGCAATGTGGAAAATAAATACCTGGACAATGAGTTATCAGGAAAAAGAATGTGAGAATGAAAGCATGAAACCAATAAAAATCAGAAAACTTCAAAAACATATTGATTTTATCTAGGCCTTTCATAACTTAGTTTTCGGGGGTGAAGGTCAGCAATGTTAGGATAATCATCGGGTGGGGGACACTTCACTCTGCTTATGCTCTGTCAGCCGGATGGTAAGGCTGGATGGCAGCCAGTAACTGAGCCCTTGGATTCAGCTATTTTCTTTTCTCTTTCTGTTTTTTGAGTGTCACACTTACAAAATTAGATTTTTGTCATGAAATGAAAAATTGGTGATAGGGAAAAAAAGAGATGGTATACAATCTATCTTCTCCTTTCAAAATAAAATATTTTAAGTGATTTATGTAAGTGTGAAAAAACAGATCAAACCTCCGTGTTGTTTTTGTAAAAAAGAAGTGTGAAACATTAAGGATCCATTCTGGAATTCCTTCATCATTGCACACCTTCCAAAAATTTACTGTAGACTGGTACAATAGAGTTCCTATCCCTGCTCACCTCAGATTTAGGTCTAAATATTTCAGGAGGGGTTACTGTGTGTTGGAAGGGATTTGTCTTAGAGCACCATTAGAGAAAATGCTGGCAGTTCTAGGTGATGTGGTGGGCTGGAGAGAGCACACATGTAGCAGCAGGAATGCAGCTCACCTGGCATTTGCTTTCCCCATTAGCTGGGGTCCTGCTCTCAGGGACGAAAGTAAAACTTCATTGGTATTCTAAAGAACTTTTCAGGCATGTGATTGGGAAAAAACATGTGAAATATGTTACTGCACTGTATGGCTGAAAACTGAGCCAAACCTCAACTCTGAACACTTCCAGCCAGCAGTGTTGCCTCTGCTCAGCAAATCCTGTGTTAGATTGCTCTCAGGCATTTGAGCTCTCCAGATCTGCTCTGAACCCAGATACAGAGAGGTTGCAATGCTGAACATGACATGGAGGCCGCTGTGCTTTCTGCTCTGGTGCATGGCACTGTGTCAGTGGTCAGAAAGGAAAATGTAAGCAGCAAGACTGGTGTTTGGCTTCTCAAGGATTTCCACCATGGTATTGACCAAATTTACCAAGCTTCTTTCTCCCCCCACTATTATTTTGCCTTTGCTTCTATGCAAAGATTCAGTACTAAGACCAAAGCACAAGGTTTGAAAACGTAAATTCTAAGAGCTGTTTTCCCTCCCCTAAAAAAAATCTCCCCAGGAAATCAAGTCCCCCAGAATAGGAAAAAATCCCTTTAAAAATCTCACAGTGCTCCCCACTTCATGATTTTGGGGACCGCCTCTTGCTTTAAGTGCACTTGGCAGAGATAATGCTGATGAATTATCTTTTTTAACTGCACAAGGCTTCAGTGAGACTGCTGAACAATGCCAAAGGCAGAATTCATTGGGAGACATTAAATAGTAAAGTTTAATATGTTGAAAATGAGTTTTAAATTGATTAAGGTTTATAAACAACACAAGCTTGGGTTTTCAATTTTTCCAAGTTTGTTTTTACTTGTTCCTTATGAAAATTAATCTATTTTCTTACATGTAATTTTTTTTTTGGTACCTTTTATAGGTTGGCTTGATTGCTGTCAATTCATTTCTTTAATGTAAGCAATTAAACGGTTGATCGTTTTGCTGGCTTTCAATTATCTTCCTGCCTGACAATTGCTCCAGCTGTAACTAATTTTCCTTCTTTATGTTCATAATCCCAATCACATCAGCTGTGTCTTGCAGACAATGGGAATGTCAGGTGTTAGCTGAGGTGAAGGAGAGGGAGTTGGAGAGGAGGCAGTGGTTGGAGATTTGGTCTCTTGCTTTGTGTTCCTGATCATTTTTGCTGGTACGATTTGAGACGTGATCTCTAGGTTAAAGTATGGTGTGTTTGAGACTATGAGCTGACTTCCCAGTTGTTAGATGAGGTGACAGCTTGCTGGCTGTCAGATGGAACAGACTGTCATGCCTTGTTATATGTTTATAAAGAATTCCCCTGGCATACCCAATGCATAGATGACTATGGGACTTACTATAATTTGGGCTCTGGGCCCACTGAAGTGTTTCTGGAGAACCTGAACCTACCTAAGAGCTTTGAGGGAATGGGAAAGGGAGGAAAGAACACGGAGTCCAGGACCTCAAGCCTGGGACAAGGACTGAATTGACAGTCCCTCTTCATATTGTCATAGAATCATAGAATCCGAGAATCATAGAATGGTTTGAGTTGGAAGGGCCCTTTAAAGATCATATAGTCCAACTCTCTGCCATAAGTAGGAACATCTTCAACTAGATCAGATTGCTCAAAGCCCCATCCAACATGACTTTGAATGTTTCCAGGGATGGGGCATCTACCACCTCTCTGAGCAATCTGTTCTCACTTGTTTCACCACTGTGATTGTAAAAAATTTCTTCCTTATATTTATCCTGAATCTACCCTCTTTTAGTTTAAAACCATTGCCTCTTGCTCTATCACTACAGGCCCTACCAAAAAGTCTGTCCCCATCTTTGTTATAAGCCCCTTCTAAGCATTGAAAAGCTGCTATAAGGTCTCCCCAAAGACTTCTGTTCTCCAGACTGAACAACCCCAACTCTGTCAGCTTTTCCTCATAGGAAAGGTGTTCCATCCCTCTGATCCTCTTCATGGCCTCCTCTGGACCTGCTTGAGCAGGTCTGTGTTTTTCTTGTACTGGGGACTCCCGAGCTGTACACAGTACTCCAGGTGGGGGTCTCACCAGAGCAGAGTAGAGGGGCAGAATTGCCTCCCTCACCCTGCTGACCACACTTCTTTTGATGCAGCCCAGAATACAGTTGGCTTTCTGGGATGTGTGCACACATTGTGAGCTCATGTCCAGCTTTTAATCTTCCACTGTCACCAAGTCATTCACCTCAGGGTTGCTCTCAATCCTTTCAGCCCCCAGCCTATATTGATACCAGGGGTTGCTCCAACCCATGTGCAGGACCTTGCACTTGGCCTTGTTGAAACTCATAAGGTTCACACGGGCCCACTTCTTGAGCTTGTCCAGGTCCCTCTGGATGGTATCTCGTCCCTCAGGTATGTCAACTGCACCACTCAGCTTGGTGTCATCTGAAAACTTGCTGAGGGTGAACCTAATCCCACTGTCTATGTCACTGATGAAGATATTAAACAGTACTGGTCCCAGTATGGACCCCTGAGGGATACCACTTGTCACTGATCTTCATCCAGATATTGAGCCATTGACCACTACCCTCTGGATGTGACCATCCAGCCAATTCCTCATGCACTGAATAGTCCATTTATCAAATCCATATTTCTCCATTTTAGAGAGAATGGTGTTGTGGGGGACCATGTGAAAGGCAGAACTCCAGATAGATGACATCCATAGCTCTTCTCTTGTCCCCTGATGTAGTCACTCCATCACAGAAGGCCACTAAGTTGGTCAAACAAGACTTGCCCTTGGTGAAGCCATGTTGGCTGTCTCGAATCACCTCCCTGTCATCCATGTGTCTTAGCATAGTTTCTAGGAGGATTTGTTCCATGATCTTCCCAGGCACAGAGGTGAGGCTGACAGGTTGGTAGTTCCCAGGGTCTTCCTTCCTACCCTTTTTAAAAACGGGTGTAATGTTTCCCTTTTTCCAGTCACTGGGGGCTTCTACATGACTATCATTTCAACTAGCTAAGTTCCTCTAGGTTGCACCATTTTATAATCTACATCTCACTTGATCCCTGCCTTCTTCCAAACACTGTACTGTGTTGGCTGCTTCCTGAAGCCACGAGTAGGTGCAAAGACACTGGACCAACGTGTTCCCTCTGTTAAAGGTATGAGTTTACTGTAGTTGTAAGGTCCCTAGGGGGGGGGGGGCATCTGGGGAGATGTGTACATTTTGCTGCCACTATTTCTGCTTGTTTGTAGTAGTACCTATAGTAATATGAGTATAAACAGAATTCCCAAGCACCTTTAAGATCTTAAGATTTGTCTTTTAATGTTGTTTTTCACTGAGATGTTTTGCAGATGGCATTTCCATCATGGAAATGATCTTGTAGTGGAAACACCGGTGCATCGATCCTGGCGAATTTTGGGACAACTGTCTTAGGTATATCCTGACTGACATGGCCGTTGACAGGCATTAATGGCAGATAGATCAGGTGAGGGAGTTTGTATAACTCCACACTTTCTGGGCATCTTCCTCATTTAATTGTCACTCTGCAGGAGAAAATAAGAGGTTTCTATTACAACACTTGATCTTTCAATTCAGACTATCCATCCTGAGGTCTAGAGGTTGAGCCTTTGTTGTTGAACACTCTTCCAGGAACACAAAACAGTTCTCTGTTTTTCAGAAAAGGTTGTATGTTATTTTTCTTTTTCAGTGTATTGCATAATATTGGAATTTTTCAGGCTATCCTGAAGCTACCAGGCACCTGCTCTAGCCCTTGCAACAGGAAAATGCTTCTTGCAATGAGAAGAGCTTTGAATCAAATAGCCAATGAAAACTGTGGAAAACTGGACTTATGTCAGCTTACTATTTTGAAATAGAGTGTTCAGAGAGGTTGTTCACACTTTGGTGACTGGAGTCAGGTGACAGGCTCCATTACCCTGGTGCTCTCTATTCCTGTCTTGATTATTTAGTTCAACTCTATATGGGGCTTAGAGTATAGAAAGTGCAGTCAAAATGTGACCTGGTTCTCAGTTTGTGAACACAAAATATTGTGGCAATCCAGCGCTAAACTTGCTGACTCCAGAACCACAGGCATCTCTCCCATCAGGACAAATACTGCAACAAGGGTAATTAATTGCAGGACTAATTAGCCAGAGAATAGCACTATAGCACAGATATCCAGCTTCCTACGTCTCACCTGACTTTTTTTACAGCGTGAAACTCTGCCCAGAGTTGTATCAGCATGTTCAGAACCAACTCAAGGCTCTCTAACATAACACTGCATACTCTGGTGGAGATGCATGTTCCAATCATCTTTCTCCTCACCTAACTGCCACTGCCTGTTGCAATTATTTGGAAACCTTGAATACTATTTTTCAGAGTAAAGTTTAAAGAGATGGGTCCTCATGGCCGGAGGATTTTTGTGTTCATGAAATTCACATGTTGGAAATAACTCATGTGGAATCTGATTATATTTAGAAAAAATTCAAAGGACCCTTCTCTGGGAAGGGTTTCATTATGGGCAATCTTTCCTTTTCCTCCTGTTTCAACTATGCCTCTGCTGTTGTAAATACTTAATATTGAGCATAGGTGTTGTGGTAATTAAAATCATCAGCACTACATGTGGCCCTACAGGCAAAAGAAGCTGCAAACTGGAGCTTACATTTCACTGAGCTCAGAGCAACTGAGAACTAGGGACATCACAGCAGCTTTGATTTTTCTGTCTGTGCAAGGCACTGATTCCCTTTCAGTGCTTTCTGGAGACACCTGTGCAGCAGATACGTCTCTCTCAAGGGCTGAAGAGAGTTATACATAAACTTGTGCCTGGGAGCAACGTGCTGTCAGGGAATCTTACTGTCAGTTGCCCCATGTAAAAGCCCTTTTTCATGTATCTCAGAAGAACAGTTTAACTCCAAAAATGGTTGTGAAGGCTCACTAAAGGATTTTCACAACTGGTCTGAACACCCCCACCTCCCATCCCAATACTAGAAAACCTATTAAACAATGGGAGCAAAAAGTAAGCAATTGGAATTGGACCGCGGAGGTTACAGAAGACAATTTGTAATAGTGTTTCACAGCCAGAAGCCTGCCATTAACACTGTCTCTCACTATAGCATGGGGCATGGGAAAGATTTGCTAACAGTGGGGGGGATCTTTGTATAGAATGAAGAAAGATCTTTATCCACAGTTTTCAGAAAAATATGAATGTAATTAATGTAAAATAATACATTAATTTTACTATATCAGGCAACTCTGTGAGAAATGCAGTGGAGACAGTCTTGTCATTTCCAATACAGTCAGACACATCAGGTGAATACATGAGATCTACATAGTAAAGAAAGAAATAAAGAGAGGTAACAGAGAAAAAGTAGAAAGCAATTGTTTCAAAGAGGTAGTTATCTGATAGACAGTAGTATCTCTCTGAAAACTGGTCTGACTCACATCTCTTAACATGTTCAGTGAAACATTCTATGGCAGTGGAATATTTCACTCATAATAACTCACCTCTGAGAGGTACCAGAGGAAAGTCAGTCTGTGTCTTACATTTTGTCAATAGTTGGGTAACTTGTGCCAGGAGAGCCTCAAGGAAGTGAATGGGGAAATCTGCGTTGCTTTTCTGCTCAGGGTTTTTACATAATGAACAAATTTTGTCAGTGCTGTCGAGGATGTTACATTTGCTAAAGACTATTCAAACATGGGTATCTCCCTAAATGATGATCATAGAATCATAGAGTTGTTTTGGTTGGAAAAGACCTTTAAGATCACTGAGTCCAACTGTTGACCTAGCACTGCCAAGTCCACCACTAAACCATGTCCTTAAGTGCCACATCTACAGGTCTTTTTAATACCTTCAGGAATGGTGACTCAACCACTTCCCTGGGCAGCCTGTGTGATGGATGCGCTTGACCCCTTAACCAAATTAGCGGTAATTTATAACAGGCTCCAAAAGGGTAAAGACCTAAGCTGTAAAAGGGCCAAGAACTGCTCTAGTTTCAAACAGTTCTCTGAAAACCCACAAAAGAGCAGAATGACACAATGAGCGTCAACGCATATAAGCTTGGAATGCTGATCATGTGATTAACACATGAATAGTAGGTGGCTTTTCCAATACTCATTTATCAAGGAACAAAGAAAGTTGTGGGTACAGGAGTCTCATACATACTCCTCCCATCACATGTAATTTGACTACTAGCCAACAACTTTATTCCATAAATATGACAGCCTAAGTGAACCTTCATTGAGCTCTCCTAGCTAAGCAGTCTCGCTGCATGGCAGTGATCTCCCCTTGAAGTGGGATGCCTCTCAAGGTTGCTCTTCGAGGCAGAGAGACCTTTTACCAATGGCAGATCTTTGGTAAGTGACCGATATGCATAACCTTGTAGTGTGGTAACTTTGAATTTGTCTTGGTAACTTTGACTTGTGCCTTGGTAATTTTGATTTTGTCTTGGTAACTTCAATTTGTGCCTTGGTAACTTTGATTTGTATCTTGGTAGTTTTGAATCAGTGTTCAAATTATTGTGCTGTACAGTAATAAAGTGAACCTTGTCATCGAACTTTGTTGAGTTGCACATTTACAACATTTTATTAAAACCACTTTTGCTAATACCTTTGACAGTGGTTCTTTAAGTGATCTAAATCATCTCTTCATGACAAATTGGTATAGTCAGCAGGGCGGCAAGTAGTATCAGTGATTACTTACAGAAGCATGGAATAAGTCTGACTCCCAAATTCTCAGAAGAATGGGCTTGTGATCACTAGCATGACTGCGTTGCTATTGAAGAACAATTAAAATTAGCAAGAGGAAATGGTTAAAGGAAAAGGAATTATTTGGAAGATGTTAGGCACCTGCCTGTTAGGATAGGAAAAAGCATAATAGAGAGAGACAAAATTTGTGAGAGGAAATAGAAGGCAGGAAGGCAGTTATTATTATCTCTGCAAATTGAACAGCTACAGAAACAGTTACAGGAAGAAAAGGAGAAAATACAAAAGTTGGAAGAAAAGATCGAGATGCTCATGTGGGCCACATCCCCCCAACACCATGCAAATTAGGAAACTAAGTGTCCCCAGAGAACTGGGATGGTGATATTTGGGGTGATCCTGATGATATTATGATGAGGGAAATGATAACCCCTTGTTCCCCTCAGATTACTCTGAATATGAGACTAGACCTATCATTAAAGCAGAATACATTCTAATTGCAGTTGGTCCTCAATGACACTTGGTGAAATTTCTAACAAATACAGGATAACAAATTTCAATGCTAACACAAGAGAATGCTGAGAAGATGGGTATGCAACCTGGACAGCAGAGAGTTAAAATCACTGAAGTAAACAGAGCAAGTGTCATTTGCCAAACTGTGAAAGTTAATTTATGGCACCAAGGTGAGAAGTGAAAGTCATCTACATTTTTTATGATTAAAAAGTACAAGGAAAACACTTTGTGTTTTGATGTTTTGACTGGATGAATGCGATGCTTGTCAGATGGCAGCATGTAGTTCTTCAGTACAAGCACCCACCCCAACCCTGGTAGAAATTGGGAGACTACTGTGTGTGTACTCCACACAGCCCCTGCACTCCCCGATTTAAAAATTACCAAGGTACTGCAGTATCCGATCTCCGCTGCAGAACAAAATGGAATTTCTGATGTAATAGCAGACTTGGAAAAATGGCCCATTATTTCCAGAACTCACTCCCAATACAATTCACCTGTCTGGCCAGTCTGAAAGCCAGGTGGGAGATGGTGTCTGACAATTATTATAGGTGCTTAAATACCAACATAGCTCCGCTAATGGCTGCAATACCCAATCTTGCAACTTTAACAGCCACACTACTATCAGCCACACATCCATGGATGGCCGTGCTACATGTCAGAGATGCTTTCTTTATGGTCCCCTTGCAGGAGGACGATAAAGAGAAATTTGCTTTGACTTGGGAAGGTATATAATACACCTTCAACAGACTCTCACAAGGGTATAAACTTTCACCCATGATTGCTCATGCTATGCTTGCTGAACTTTTACAGACAGTCTCACTTCCTCAGGGTGTAAAACATTATCAATTTATAGATGATATTCTAATCGGACGGACCTCCCCTGAAAAAGTGGGAGAAGTGGCAGCAGCAGTGTGGCAGGCCCTATATAAAGCAGAAGCTGAAGTTCCATCTTCATTTCAGGGACCAAGCAGAGAAGTAAAATTTTTAAGTACTTGGTGGGTTACAGGTAGTGTGACACTTCTGCTGGACACCTTAAGTAAAATAGAACAATTGCAGATGTCCCAGTCTAGGAAAGAATTACAACAATTTATGGGTACTTTAGGCTACTGGAGAAAACATCTACCTGAATTTTCTATCATTGTTTATCTATTGTACTCACTTTTTTGAAAAGGAAAACTATGGAAATTGATCCAAGAACGTGAAAACGCAGTAAAAACCCTAATACAGGATTTAAAAACATAGTAGTCACTGGGACCAGTACATCTCCATGACCCTATTATAACAGAATGGAGTTGTGCAGAGCATGGTAGTTATTGCGATCTATTCCAGACTGGGCTGAGCGGGCCAAAAAGGCCATTAATGTTTAACTTGACTGCATTTAAAGAGACAGAACAGAGATAATCCAAGAGGGAAAAGGGATTTTTGTCTTTAATCTGAGTAGTCAAACAAGTGGACTCACTAAGGGGTAACCCATCCAGAAAAACCCTTCTGACACTTGGGGTTTTTTGCCTTTCCAGGAACGATATTAGGAACGATACCTGCACACCTGCCCTGGAGATCAGGTTAACCATCGGAGGATTGCTTATCCTTCTTAAAGGCGTAATCATCACCAGCATGAACTAAATTGGAGTCACACATCGACGAGCTCTACCCACAGGGTTGAGACCCTAATTTCTTTTATTTATGCAAATCAGTATGGTAACTCTGTACTATATGTGTTTCTCAGTTGTGGGTGCAATCTACTGTAACAGGAATTATTAGGGGAGGTGAGGAGGGTACCTGGTCCACCGAGATTTGAAAAGCAATTTGGGATAATGTGACCCAGGGATGTCCAGTCTTGGTGGCATCCAGCTAATTTCACTTATGACCCCACCGACAGTAAAGCCACAGCTTTTTTTTTTTAACAATATGCAATGCTTCGGTATACACCATATACCCAATCACTGCACTGGGATTAAATCACAACGGAATTGTCCTCTATCCATTAGAACATAGAGTATGGGCCCAACAAAACAGCAACAAATGCAAACTATTGATGTTGATGCATGTATTGTATGGGAACAACAAGGATTTATTTGTGAAAGTAATATTATTAAGGCCCAAGACATCTGTCTTGACACTGAACAAACTGTTTGTAATTTTGAAATACATCCTGATGAAAGCCCTAAGACTGTACTTGGCTATGTTGGAAATGGATGTATTTGTATGAGAACCCTTTGTGATTCTTTATTTATAGACAATACTGTTGTATAGACATATAAACACTCAGATATCTGTATTTGTAATTTTATTGAAATTATGGGATGTGACTTCAACTATTCAACTCCTGTCACAACTCACCAATTACTACAATCTAACTATACACTGTATCAAGATTATTGCCTACCCTTATTGGAATGTGTCTCACATTGGTAAGAAAACTGTTGCAACTTTCTCAATTGCTAAAATGAATTTGGAAAAACAAAGAATCCTGATTACTATCCATCACAATGCAGAGAAGATATACCATGTCCTAGAAAGAGTGAAGAAAGATGGAGAACATCACCTGTGGGAAACTCTTTTTGGATGGTCACCAACAGCAACTGGAGTTTTGAATTTGATGCTGTGTCCGATTGTAGTTTTGTTAGTTTTGACCTTATGATGTTTACTGCTTATAATCATTCTGTATATCAAAGTTTGGCAAAAGATGAAACAAATTATGTCAATCCAACATGTAAAACATACACAATCAACTGATTCTGTATGTGAAATGGTATATAACTAACATTGTCACACTTAAATTAACAACTTATCAAATAATTGTACTCTTACCTCTTATCTGAAATATGCCACATATTTATGACACAGAAACAAGAGATGACTGTACTGCCACTCAGTGAGTTAATAAAGTGGATTGACTGTAGTTATGGGTGGACTGTGACAGATGCACTTGACCCCTTAACCAAACTAGTGGTAGTTTGGCACATGCTCCAAAGGAGGTAAAGGCCTACTTCCCTGGGCAGCCTGTTCCAGGGCTTGACAACCCTTTCGGTGAAGAAATTTTTCCTAATATCCAATCAAAACCTTCCCTGGTGCAACCTGAGACTGTTTCCTCTTGTCCTATTGCTTGCTACTTGGTAGAAGAGACCGACACCCACCTTGCTGCACCCTCCTTTCAGGTAGTTGTAGAGAACAATAAGGTCTCCCCTGAGCCTCCTTTTCTCCAGGCTAAACACCCCCAGTTCCCTCAGCTGCTCCTCACAAGACTTGTGCTCTAGACCCTTCACCAGCTTTGTTGCCCTTCTCTGGACACACTCCAGCACCTCAATGTCTTTCTTGTAGTGAGGGGTCCAAAACTGAACACAGTATTCATGGTGCAGCCTCACTAGTGCTGAATACAAGGAGACAATCCCTTCCCTAGTCTTGCTGGCCATAGTGCAAGCCAGGATGCCATTGGCCTTTTTGGTCACCTGTGCACACTGCCGGCTCATATTCAGCCAGCTGTCAACCAACACCCCCAGCTCCTTTTCCACCGGGCAGCTTTCCAACCACCCTTCCCAAAGCCTGTAGCATTGTGTGGGGTTTTTGTGACCCAAGTGCAGGACCCAGCACTGAGCCTTGTTGAACCTTATACAATTGGCCTTGGCCCATCGATCCAGCCTGTCCAGATCCCTCTGTAGAGCCTTCCCACCCTCAAGCAGATCAGCACTCCCACCCAACCTGGTGTTGTCTGCAAACTTACTGAGGGTGAACTCGATCCCCTTGTCCAGATCATTGATAAAGATATTAAACAAAACTGGTATGGCAATATTTGTGTAAGACTGTATGGTTTAGATAGTAGCACTTCAGTTGTACTTAGGTCAGACTTGATGTGACAGTGATCCCTCTGCTCCTAAAACCTGTGTATGGAAGAGGTGCAGAGAGCCAGCTGTTAGTGCCCTGCAGAGCACTGCATAAAACCCACTGATGAATAAAGCTCTTGTGCAATTTGTCTGAAGAGGGATCTGTGTAAAGTTGATGCACACAGTTACACCTATTTCAAAGAGACATTTTAGTGTCCTGAGGGGTATTTATTTGAATGGTCTCCTACTGAGGCCTGCACAAAGAGCTTGCAGTTGATGATAAATCTGCTAATAGCAGCTAACAGAGATGCCTCTCTGTTCTTGACCTTTGAAGCAGATGGCTGTATAATGCTGTATAACCCGTGAAACAGTCATCCAGGTAGTGACTGATGTTTTTTTTTTTGTTTTTTTTTTTTATGAATATGGCAATAAATATTCTGTCTTGATGTAAGCAAAAGTAAGCAATCGGATGGTCAAACAGCAGTGAGTGGTGAGGTAGCTGGTGAAGGCACAGCACCTTACAGTCTACATAGAGGAGCCAACAGCATCTGGGGAAGCATAAGATGGATACCAGAATACTGGAGAATACTGTTCACAGTGCTGCTAAATTACTATCAGCCTCAGAGATGAAATTACCCCAAATTTGACTGATAAAAATTCAGAAACAAAGAAAACCAGCTTCAGGTTTTAGTCCTTTTAAGCCTCTGAGCAGAATTTTTAATGGCAACAAAGTCATGCATGCAACCCACCAGTGGGAAAAATTTATGCTGAAATGTAAATTCACTGAATGGGAGACATCTGATGGGCTCTGGGAACTGGCTCCGGTGGCTTTTTCCCCCGTTATACAAAAAAAGGGGGATGATCCAACCATCAGAGCATCCATTCAGGGTGTGGGATCTGTTCCTGGTTGCTGGTGCTAACTTCAGCTGGTTGTTTTGCTCCAGGTCCTCATGAAGGACCAGGGCTCACAACCTTAAGACATAATATTAGATGTTAGATGGTAAATAGGAAACTGTAATTAACTCAGTCACCTCCAGCTCTCTTTGGTCACTGGAGAGAAGTGAAGATGAAATGAATCAACTTAGTGTCTGTAACTCCTCCTTACCCATTGAGGGTACTTACAGCAGCTTCTCTGTTAGCTGAAATGCCTCAGTTAGATGCCTAAAATTGAGCCTGAAATCAGTAGGAATCAGGCCCTAAAAAACTTTGAAGGTCACTCACTTTGTCTAGTTTTTCATATTAAAAATGAACCCAAGTAATGTTTTCTTATCTCTGAGAAATGTCAATTGTATTACAGACTGCAGTTGGGCACTGGGATGCATGTGCTAGCAGGTAACATGGTTGGTAGTACAAAAAACATCCTTCTTTTTATTGTTATGGACTTATTCCATTTAGGTGACAACTCAGCCAGATAGACCTCATCCATCCCTTACCTGACCATTTTTTTTTGCCCGATCTTCCTTCTCAGCTATGGGTAATTGTGACTTACTCCAATGATCTTACAACAGCAGCTATGGAGATAGATATTCTGGCAGTGTTACTGTCAGATTTATATCATCTGAGAAATATTTTCTCCAAAACAAATGAAAATAAACATGACTTGGGTAAAGAAACAAACGACTTAACTTTGTCTTCTGTTTTAGGATCGCTTCTCAGCTCTACTCCAGAAACAGTCTGTCAGGATGCCTGCTTGTTTATATTCCTAACAAGATGAGCATGTCTGGGCAGTCAGAAACTGCAAAGTAAATCACAGGTATGGTGATCATCCTTCAACTCCGATTTTAGACATCTCTTTCCTTGTAGTAAGACAAAAAGCCTAACATTAAGCAGATACATTTTAATGAAACTTGTATTAGTTGGGTTGAGCTAGAAGGCATTTAAGCAAGTTGCTGGATTGTCATTTGTATGTTTCTTTTTTCTACCCTATTTTGCATAGCAGCTTCCTTCATGCTATTTATTATAATACTTGCTAATGATGATCTTCCCCTAATTTATTCCATGTTGCAGTCCATCTGGTGCTTTAAACTCCAGTATAAGTTTTTATAAAAAATGAGTTTCAGAGCTCATTCAGCAAATTTTGTTGGATTTATTGGTTCTCATTGAGCACTTGGAAAAACATAAACAGTATGGACCAATTTCTCATTTTGGTTGTAATGATGAATACATATATATTTTAGTCCTATTGATGGATATGTATGCAATGCATCTACTGCTCATTCATATCAGTAATATATATACACACACATTACTATTCCAATAATACAACATATAAGTCATTCTAGGTTATTATAAGTGGACCCAGAAATTCAATACATCATTTTGTCCTTTGAGACTTCCAACTATAAATCTCTGAGTTGTTTGACATGAAATTCTGACATTTATTTCCACTACGAGGAATTAACTGGGAATATTTTGACCCAAGCAAGCCTAAAATGCATTCTGTCCATGTTAACAATGTCTGGCAAAGCTTTGTTGGATAAGCTTGGGTGTCCTTACTGGAAAAGAGCTGCATATTCTTACCAGGTTTAGTGGAACTCTAATGATATTATGTGTTTGTGTAACAAGAACAAAAATATACACCATGACATTGAAGAAATCTGAGTACTTTCTATCTCTAAATTCTCTGATTGAAATCACAGAAGAGTCCTTTACCCATCACTGATTTTCCTTCAGCAGCTGTTGCAGAAAGTGTTGGCACTGAGCAGTTAATTTTTTATATACAGTCAACCACCATGTAATAGGAGATGCGTGTCAGCAGGGTCCAGATACACATCACTAGTCTTGTTGTAATCCAGAAATCTTTAAATTGTCACTCTCTAATGGAACAAGAAATGGGTATTCTAAATTCATACAGATTTATAAACATTCTCTCCTGCCATCTGACAGATATATGCATCACCTGCAGTTTTCTCATTCTTCAGCTCTCTCCTATAAGCCATGGGAAAATGATGTTCCTGCACCCTTAACTGCAGGGGTGAGAAATCTTAAGAAGGTCAAGTTAGAGAGTCTGAGTGAACTGGATGACTAAAAATGAACCACAAAGGAAGAACAAGACACTTAAATTGATAAATCATGAGACAAAAAAATTGCATAGGAGCTTTCATTGTAGGTGACTTACTTGCCTTGTGTTTGACAGGGTAGTCACTGGATGCCTTTATTCTAGGGCAGAGGGATTGCTGTGTGGCATTGGAGTAGTGGACAATATTCTGCTTTTGAATTGTCAGGACAAGACAAAAGGGTTGTCAGAAAACCATTTCTCTTCCTCATGTAAGAAGCTGGCATTTCATTACAGAAAACAATACCCTCTGCCCACACACAGGTAATATGTAAACCTCTTAAAACTGTATTTTGGAATATTGCTTGCAGAGAAGAAGGTTAGCATTCACTCCTGAAACTGGGAATAATTTCCTTTGAACTTCATTATTATCATGAGTGAAACCCACATAATCCACAAATAAAAAGATTATTTTACCATTAGAATTCACCCTGATAGCCCTATATTGACTCCACTTATCTGTGTTTGACTAAAATGCATCAAAATTTGATGTGACAAATGGAGAATCCATCATTTCCTTCAGGGAATTTGCTATAATCTAATCATCTTCAGCCTTACAAAAAATGATGACTAGCTTCTAATAGGAAGTGATGTGGATTTAGCTTCCAGCCATTGGGTTTTGATATGCATTCCTTCTCCAAACTGATGAGTTTGCATCTAATATTTCCCTGCATGAACTTTCTCATTTTCTCTAATGAAAACACTTTTGATTCCTTTTTTTTTTATTTTTTTTTTTTTTTTTTTATTTTATATAAGTTCAGAGTATTTGATCTCCTTAATGGTGGTATTTTTTCCAACCCCCAGACCTGTCTCTTCCTCTGCACAGAGTGTTAAACTATGCATCTGGACAGATGTGGAAATGAAATCACCCCCCAGTAGATATCTATGGATTGCAGGGCATTATTCTCCTGAAAGCCTATGCAGATCTGCTGATACCATGGGTACAGGGCTCATGTTCACTAGACATCAACTCCTTCATTTCTGGGCATATAGTCATGTTTGGCTGCTTTGGAAGACATGTTACTTACATAGTTCTGTCTTAGCCAGTGATCCTAATTGCTCTGAGTCCAGAGCTGAATATATCTAACATATGAATAAGAAAGGGGAACAGTGATGTGGCTACTTCCCAGCTGTACTCAGGAAATTACTCTACATCAGCATTAGTTGATGGGTCATGGAAGAACTACAGTCTCTTCCAACCTCTCCATTAATCCTACTCCTGTCTTTTTATAATCCACCAAGCTTGGTATTGTCTATAAACAATAGCAGCAAAGGTGATTTTGGTGTTTATTACATGATCATTGGTTTGGGTGTGAAAGCAGGTCTGGTAGAGAGCTGTGCAAGGCTTGCTGTTGGCATTGAGATCCCTCAGTATAGCTTGTCTTCAGTTTATGGGTCTAGGGATAGTCTTGCACAGATATCAGGCTCTGTGGTACTGAATGCCTCATACAAATCTTCTTTTTACCATGTCTGTGCAGATGCTTTTGTCAAGGATGTGTAGACCTGAAAAATAACATACACTCGATAATGTATACTTATTATTATACTAACAAGTGTATACCGAGTTTGAGTGACACCACTATGAAGGAGGTGATTGTACTCCTATAGAAACTGGAACATTCATAAAAATGAATGAGAACTCCTAGGTAAGGCTGAGTTGATAAAAGGCACTGAGTTTCCTAATTTCCACAATGACCCTACTCACAAGTCCAGCCACCCCTACTCTGAAAAACAGATTCAGAAAGGGAGTCTGCATAAACCATCTCCTCCACAGAGGAGCACATCAGCATGTGTCTAACAATGAGACTCTTCTGACAAGATCTTGGTTTCAGATTAGATTCCTTGGATTTGATAAAGATGAAATCACAAGTGTAATTACCTGTAGAAGAGAAATAGGAAATGTATTTGTAATGCATTTATGGAAGATTTCATTAATGATCACCATTTATCTAATCCTATCCAAACAAAAAAATATAGATATGCTGAGCTTTTCTCAGAGTGCGCGTATCTATGTGTATGTATCATTACAAAGTACTTATGATGTGTAAATCAAAAGAAAACACACAGTGGCAATATGAGGTGCTCAATAAAAGATTATGTTTAGCAAACAACAAGCATCTTTGAAATACATTTGTGACTGACAATCCTGAATATAGCTATAGAGAGCTCCAGCAATTTGTGCTCAGTTTTAGCCTTTCGTGATTAAGTTGGGTAAGTTACCAGCTACAAGTAATTTGTAACTTTAAATTAGTACAAGACCCGTGACATTTCTCTTTTGGGACTGTTCCGGTGAGTGGTTCACTGACATCATCTATACATTGAAAGAGGTAAAACTGCTTTGGTCAAACTCTATCCATTAGTTACCTGTTTCTACTGCTTCCTTGGAAGCCAAAAATGAGATGGAAAAGGAGAACAAAGGCAAACTTCTGTTGACAAATCTTCATGTTTTCTGAGTTTTCATTATTTCTGTTTAATTCTGGCTTTCACTGGAGAGATGTAAGAACCAGTAAGTGTTAATGTTTTATTTGCCAGCTCCTCTGGACTGGAGAAAGCGATTATTAGATGTACAAACAGAGAAAGCTGGGTGGAAGTTTTAAAATATTTTGATGTGCTTCTGTCAGCTAGCATCTTGTCTGCTAGCTGACAGTTTGTTTTTCAGTGTGTGAAAAGAATACCAGAAGGAAAACAAACTCCAAGGGGACTGGAGCACCTCCCCTATGAGGACCGGCTGAGAGAGTTGGGGTTGTTCAGCTGGAGAAGAGAAGGCTCCAGGGAGACCTTATAGCGGCCTCCCAGTGTTTAAAGGGGGCTACAGGAAAGATTTGGAGGGACTCTATCAGGTGGTGTAGGGATAGGATGAGGGGTAATGGCTTTAAACTGAAAGAGGGTAGATTTAGATTAGATAAAAGGAAGAAATTCTTCACTGTGAGGGTGGTGAGGCACTGGAACAGGTTGCCCAGAGAAGCTGTGGCTGCCCCCTCCCTGGAAGGGTTCAAGGCCAGGTTGGACGGGGCTTTGAGCCACCTGGTCTAGTGGAAGGTGTCCCTGCCCATGGCAGGGGGGTCTTTAAGGTCCCTTCCAACCCAAACCATTCTGTAATTCTATGATCTTTTCAATTACCATTCCTTATACACAGTTCCCCACCCCATGGCACTCTCTGCTCCTGTGATCCTCTTGTGCTGCCAGACCAGGAGGGAAGCTAGGGCTCTGCATGCTTGATGAGAGCATGGAGGCAAGAAGTTGAGTCCAACTCAGAGGAAAGAAACTGGGCAAGTTCTGTGAAGAGCAAGTCCCCTCTGCGTCTCATTACTGCCAGCACCCCACTTCTTGCTCAACAAACTGAGTTCCTGGGGCCTGGAGCATCCCTGCACGGTGGTCTATGTCCTTCTCCCACCAGCCTATCTTGTTGGAGGCAAAGCTTGGTGAGAGAGCCTGTGGGCTTGCCTCTGCCCTTCCCCTGTGCCCTGCTTGTGTCTTCTGAGCACAGTGGAAGGGCAGAAAAGAACCAGCCTGATGGAAGACATTTCTGGGAGGAATTTCTCCCTATCCCTACACAGGCATCACTGAAAGCAGAACAACCCCACACACAGACAGCCTGTTCCAGCTATAGAAACACAACCCTTGTGAGTGAGGCACTGCTGCTGGGCAGCTGCCATGCCTGCGGGGAGCAGGAATGGCCTTGTATTTGGGTGCAGCCCTGATGGCAAGGTGGGTACAGATTTGTACATCTGACAGACAGAGTGTTTCATCTCCTGAGTTATAATTATATGAATAAATGTTGAATTTCTTATTGCAGTATGCGCATCCTTCAGGAACTCTTGAAAATGTAACGACCACCAAATTGTCCTGTAGGAAATGATATTGCAACAGTATAGCAATAGTGTAGCTTAATGTGATACCTCACAGGAAGAAAGATTATTTTATTTAAAACACAACTAATTTCAGTCTCTCACACTCTCAAGCACTGAGATGCTTTTAAACAGCCTGACCAGCATT
The DNA here is from genome assembly GCF_031877795.1 of Strix aluco. Lineage (NCBI taxonomy): Eukaryota > Metazoa > Chordata > Aves > Strigiformes > Strigidae > Strix > Strix aluco. The sequence goes on along the minus strand of NC_133931.1, from coordinate 3,685,455 downwards.
CAGGCACTGACACCTGTATCCAGGCTCTCTGTCCAGGATTGTTTGCAATGATGTGAAGGACAAGGAAATCAGGTTCTGAGATCTCTCCCACACTTTCTGGATTTTTCTTAGGCCTGTGCTAGTGGTTTTGGATGTGTCTCATTATACGGTCCAGGAGCTGACAGTGATTAATCTCTTTAACCTGTCCCACCACTGTGAGTCATTGGGATTTAGTCACTGCCTCTGTTTCAGGGCTGGTTGTCACGAGAAATTGCACGAAGTTTTCTGCTAGTGTCTCAGTAACCTGCTACTTGCAGCCTTTTTTCTTCTGGTGTATTGCACCTGTGCATTCACATTCAGTTTACATTCATATCAGTATAAACATCTCTGCTACAATTTATCACAGCCCTAGAAGATTCCTGGGCTTCTATTTTCTAATACATTGTAGGCACGTTGGTATGTGCCAGCAAAAAGATGATAGCTACTTCTTATGATTCATAATTTTTCATCTCACAGATCTCCCAAGCTCCTGGTAAAGCTCCTAGTATTTCAGCAATATACTACAGCAAACTCTCCTCTTTCCTGGCCCAGGACTACAGCTTACTTCCTTCTACAAAATGACTTTGTCTATAAATTCTAATCTGAGCCAATCTTCATATTCTCTCTATTTTATTGAATTATGGTGAGCTTTATGATGTGCCTTGCTACTTTTTCATCCTCTATTCAATTTATATTATCCCTGTTTATTCAAGACAAACCAAAAAAGTTTGAGAAGAAAGTGAAAAGGAGCTTGCTGTTGGTAGGACAGACAAAAAGAGGTATTTTGAGTAATAGAAAAAAAAAAGTATTGCGTTCACTTTTAAATAATATTATAAATACTCCTTCTGTGAGTTGTTGTAATAGTCTTCCCCTGAATTTGTAGCTGCATACTTATCAAGGGTTACCTCATAGGCTAATCAGAACTTTATTTATTATGTTAGAGATTTCAGCTGACATCAGTTAGAGACCTTGATCAAAATTCTCTGTGTAGCTTCTGTAGTTGGGAGTGGCAGCTGTCCCTATCCTGAGATTAAAAGCATAGTGATCAATGACAGATAGTTAATATGAAGTTCAGTTCCACAAATCCCAGTTATGAGAAAGTCAGGGTGTTCAAAAGAAAAGTGAGCTGTGCAAGAATGAGGCAGACAATTTTAATAAGATCAAATTAATAAGAAGAAACATAGCTCAAAATATAGTTTCTGATTCACAAGCCTGTTGGCTTGCCAGAGACCTCAAAAGCATGAATCCAAATCAGAAAAGTTTAATTAGAGGGCACTGAAAATGTACAACCTTGACAGATAGGTAGAGGCAGTTTAGGGCTTCTATGAATTTTTACAGATAGGAACAGCCTCACGTTCACAAGCCCTGGTCCTCATGGGGGACTTCAACCACCCCGATATCTGTTGGAGGGACAACACAGCAGGGCATAAACAATCCAGGAAGTTGATGATAACTTCTTTCTCCAAGTGATCGAAGAGCTAATGAGGAGAAGTGCTATGCTGGACCTTGTTCTCACCAACAAGGAGGAGCTGGTGGGGAGTGTGAAGCTCAAGGGCAGCCTTGGCTGCAGTGACAATGAAATGGTGGAGTTCAAGATCCTTAGGGCAGTGAGGAGGGTGCACAGCAAGCTCACTACCTTGGACTTCAGGAGAGCAGACTTTGACCTCTTCAGGGATCTGCTTGGCAGAGGACCATGGGATAAAGCTCTGGAAGAAAGAGGGGCCCAAGAAAGCTGGTTAATATTCCAGGATCACCTCCTCCAAGCTCAGGAGTGATGCATCCCAACAAAGAAGTAGTCAGGCAAAAACACCAGAGGGCCTACATGGATGGATAAGGGGCTCCTGGACAAGCTGAATCACAAAAAGGAAGCCTACAGAGAGTGGAAGCAAGAACAGGTAGCCTGGGAGGAATACAGAGAAATTGTCTGGGATCAGGTAAGGAAGGCCAAAGTCTTGATAGAATTAAATCTGGCTGGGGATGTCAAGAACAACAAGAAAAGTTTCTAAAGGTACATCAGTGATAAAAGGAAGACTAGGGACAATGTGGGCCCTCTCTGGAAGGAAATGGGAGACCTGGTTACCCAGGATATGGAGAAATCTGAGGTACTCAATGACTTTTTTGCCTCAGTCTTCACCAGCAAGCTCTCTAACCACACTGCCCAAGTCTCAGGAGGCAAAGGCAGGGACTGGGAGAGTGAAGAACTCTCCACTGGAGAAGAATCATAGAATCGTAGAATGGTTTGGATTGGAAGGACCTTAATAGAATCGTAGAATGGTTTGGATTGGAAGGACCTTAAAGATTATCAAGTTCCAACCCCCCTGTTGTGGGCAGGGACACCTTCCACTAGACCAGGTCACTCAAAGGCCCGTCCAACCTGGCCTTGAACACTGCCAGGGAGGGGGCAGCCACAACTTCTCTGGGCAACCTGTTCCAGTGTCTCACCACCCTCACAGTGAAGAATTTCTTCCTTTTATCTAATCTAAATCTACCCGCTTTCAGTTTAAAACTGTTATCCCTTGTCTTATCCCTACACTCCCTGATAAAGAGTCCTTTAAGTACTGGAAGGGGAAGTATCTGTCAGGGACAATTTGCCCTTAGTGAAGCCAGTTGCCCTTAACAAAGCAGCATGAACTCCTACAAACACAAAAAAACACTTTGTTCAGTTATGCGTGGTGCTTTATAGTCCATATCACAAATTTCCAGAATCCTATCTGAGAAATGAAATAGGATTGTGGTGGTGCAATTCTTACATGTCCAGTCCCGCCCCCCCCGCCCCCGCCCCTCTTTCTTGGGCTGCTTGGTACTACGTGCGATTCCACCCACATCCCCCGAGCTATACACCAGTCTGTGGAGATAAGGACTGATAAGGACCTATCGTCTGGCTCACAGTGGGTCCCACAAATCCTTGTGGCTCAGTTTTAGTTCATAAAGGTCCTGCTTTTACTAATATCCACTGCCCAATACCTCAAAGACTTTATGAACACGTATTTCTAAAGACAACTTCAGTAGAGCTCAGTAAACATTGGGACCGAGCTTGAAATTATCTACAGGATAGAGAATCTTCCTTTTTTCCGTGTGAAAGTGTTTTTTAGTAGGATTAGTAGAAGAAAATACAGTAATGGGTCCAACGGTAAAGAATGATATGGGAAATTTGTAAGGAGGATAATTCGTCCAGTTATAATTTGAACCCTAAACTGTGTGCTGTTACGTGTAGCTGCAGCCTGGCACTACTTTTAATTAATTTTGTTGGGCCCATCAAAGAAAAGCAGACTAAAGCATGAATTAGTATACTTTTACACTTGGCATTTCTGTGTCCATCAAGCCATTCCAAGTGGCCTGAGAGTCATTTCACATTATGACAATTTTCCTTTAAGTTATGCTAAGTCAAGTGTGGAGAATTAAAATTAATTATTCAATGAAAACAAAGACTGAAATATGATCAAGTTTGGCTGTTTTGTTTGTTTGTTTGTTTTTCTCCTCTCTAGGCACTTTAATTCCCCAGGCTCTGTCCTCCTCTTGTGTATGGCATTTTGAAAGGCAATGACAGATTGTAAATTCAACCCAAGGTTGCTGAACCATTCAGTAGAGTCAAGGGAGGCCTGATGAATTTCTTTTACACGTCCTGCATAAGCGTGTATTATACAGTCGTTAACAATGTGAGTGATAGTCTGAAGTTTGTTGCAGTTGTGGTATGATCAATCATTGTACCTCTGTTTATACAGAAAATCTCTGCACCTCCTGTCAGTTGCTTAGATGCCGTTCTGCATAATCTAGTATCCTCAAGGTAGGACAAATCCTGGCTGTATGTGTGTGATGTTGACAATAAGCTTCAGCTTCAGCAATTGTAGTGTGTGAATATAGGTGTCCAGGACTGCTTGAGATGCTGTAGGGTGTCTGAGACAGCCATGTGTAGTGGTTAGATGTGGCTTAGGGTTGTAATAGATCATTGCGATTGGCCTGGCAACTGGATGTCCTTTCATATTGTTATGGAGTGATAGACCTTTATTGTCCACAGCAGTCTGACATTTCCTTAAAACAATTGGTGTAAAGTACCAGAAATTCGAATAGGAAAATTTCAGATAACCTATACAGAAATGTTAAGGAGTACAGGCTTTGTACAAGTTTTTTTCTGAGTTTGTGTCATGCAGTTCTAACAGAAAGGTACTCTACTCTCTCCCTAATGTGATTATACAAAGTGATTTTGCACAGAAACCTCTAGCCCCCCAAGTTTAGCACCTGCTTCCATTCACCAAGCTTGTCCTTGTTGCTTTTAGTGTGTTTTCACTGAAAAAAAAAAGAAAAAAAAGAGGCACCTGGTAGAATCTGTTCTCCATATGTTTGCTTAGAACAAATAGAGTTCTAGAAAGATAATTGGCTACTCTGAGCTTGACGAAAAGTTGTACTTCAATGCTTCAGTCTGTTCTCAGAGGACTTAGGAAGTGAACCGGCTATTCCAGAGGTCAAAGCATACAGAGCCACAAAGCTCTTGAGCCACAGAGGGCACCAGAATGGGCCAGGAATTATGTCTGTACCAGTAAGCTAAACATTGCCAGGACACATTTGCCAATCCAGAATGCAAATGCTTTACAGGGCAAAGCTAGAGATGTAGCCAAGTCTCCGATGAAACAAGCAGGCTGGACAATCAGAAGATAGTGCTCCAGCATGTTCCTGCTGAGTTTGCAGGTGTACAGAAATTTAGTTTGGTCTATAATAACTCTGCCTTCATCACATTGCTGAAACTGAGGCACAAAACCAACAGTTCTGGGCAGACGACAAAATTATCTTTGTTAGGGTCTTTTGCTGCTGGTATTTACAAGGAGACAAAGACAGAAAAGGTTGATTTGGTATCCTGCAATAGTATGCAGTTTAAATGCCAGCTAAGGAAGAATGTAATAACACTGCAAATGTCTGTAAAGTGTAAACAGTTAAGGCAGGGAAGAAACAAGTGAAGGCACCATCATGAATAAAGTATTAGGAGCAAAGCAGAGGACAACGTAGGCTCTATATCAGGAGGTTTTAATGGGAAATGCTGGACTCCTTCTAATGGGAAGATTTAATGATTGGACAGATTATGGTGTGGAAAATGGCTTTGGACCCTGAGAGACTGATTTATAGATATACATGGCTTAAGGGAGCTATTAAGATTTTCTGGCTTAATTGCCTTCACTGTTTACCCAGGCTGGTTAATGTTTAGTTAAGATGGACAGGTATAAAGACTGCTCAAAAATCTTTATTCTTCCCTAAAGCTTTTCCTTATTTTCAGCAAACTTCGGTTTTAGAATGGTTATTTTGCCCTTGTATTTATTTTCTCATCACCTGACTGATGTAGAAGGAATTGTTGTTTAATATGAGTGGTAGATCTGTACACGTCCACTCTGTGGGCTGGAGGTATGGCAGGTTACACTCAAGTGATTGCCAAAGGAAGACAACTGCTAGTAGCCCCAGGAACATGAAGTCTCAATGGATTTTAGCATTTCAAGTGGACCTCACAGCAGCTGCTGCTGCTTGCTTTAACTCATGCACACCCACAGTCCACTCAGCTTCCTACAAATGGCTTCAGCAGCCTGGGAAAAACTTGCTGCCTTAGTTGACATAGCACTTAGCGATATGGTGTAGTTGGGATCTGTCAGTGCTAGGTTAATGGTTGGACTAGATGATCTTCAAGGTCCCTTCCAACCTAGATGATTCTGTGATTCTGAGAAGTATGAGGAGAGGTGTGCTCAGGCCTGACATCTTTCTACTATTGTTGATAGGGTAAGAGAAATGCTGGCAGCAGCAATGGGCAGTGAGCAGCTCCAGCTCTGGAGTGCTGGATGTGGGGATGCCACCTAGGAATGCAAATCAAAGAAGAGTATTGGAAGAAACACTTCATTATTAACCATGCATAACATGCTAGTGGGGGACATTATTCTTCCAAGTAGGCTTCTCTTTCTTCTTTTTTACATACTTCCTTTGTATGTTCATTATTTGCTAAAAGGCAGAATGATTTTCAAATCATTCTGGCTATCTGAAAGCTTCCCACAGTGATTAAACATCTCCTGCGTGGAGTTTTCTGTATGCACACCATCAGAACATCAATCTTTCTTCACCTGGAACCGTAGTTGTGTGTTTTAACTGGATGTCTTTATCAGATCTCTGCTGACAGCCTGTCAAAGCGTTCTTGGGGAATGACTCATTTGCAAATGGCATTCCTACTTTCTCTTCTCCTTTCACTCTTTCTTTTGCTCTCTTTCTGTCTTTGTCTCCTTAAATTGTATGATATAAATAGCTCTTGAAGAAGGAGAATTTGAAAAACAATGCATTTCATATAAATCAAGGGTAGGATGTTGCCAGGGCTGGAATTTCCTGAAGAAAAAGGTGCATCCAAGCTATTTTTTGCATAGTTCTGAATATGAGTGCCATAGTCCATTAAATCAATGACCTCTCCTGACTGCCGTCATGTTTGTGATGGTGGCTGGTTATCTCACTGACCATTTTCTATGCCATTCCTAGGAGGAAAGTTTATTTCCAATCCTGAGTATTCCGTGTTAAGACATTCAGCTGTTGTAATACATGATGACTGATCTTATGAATTTTTATCTTACATATACATAGCGTAGGAATCACACTGTTAATCAGTACTAGGAAAGGGATCTGAATCTGGCTGTTAATAATGCCCTGATATGTCTCCTGAGATCATGAAAGGTTGAAAATTAAATTCCCCTGCCAAGGAAAAGTCTCCTAAACTTTCTTTGCATTTCAATCCTTCCAGCTGCAAGTTTAAGACCTGTGAAGAATTCTTGGTTTCTATTGAAATTTTCCCTTTGCACTGGAGGTTGAGAGCAAGACAGTTTTCATTAAATGCATTTCCATGAGACGAATATTCTGTATTACTGGAGAAGGAGTACTGCCTCCTGCAAGGGTCATCCCCCATTCCCCTCTGACTCCTGTGTTCCTCCCTACCCTTTTCCTCACCTCCTGACACCTCCTTGGAGGAGACCTTACACATAGGTATTTGAAAACTAAGAAAAACTATCTGCCAACAGTCTGCTCTCTCAGATCTTTTCTGCTACTAAGTGGTGTAAGACTGCACTAATCTTTTCTCTCTCACACATCCACGCTCTGTAAATTGAGTTCAAATGATTTGGAGGAGTATAAACTAGTCTGGCACCATTCTCATGAATCCCTAATCAGCCTAAAGACAGTTTGAACCCAAGGCTTTTGTGGATGCAGTTACTTGCTTTCAGTGTTTCTGGATTTGTTATATTGAAGTTAATCAGAAAGAACAATGTGAGGAATCAAGTAATAACTGGTATCTGTTATCTCCATACAGTGACAAGAACGCTGCCAGTGATGCAACTCTTTGGTGACTTCATGCATATAGGCAGTACTGTGCTATATTTAGAGTAATTAATTGAAGTGGCCAGAGGTGAATTAAAAATATATTAGCTTATCTGTCTAGTGGCTTTCTTCTTTATAACCAGTTTTAATTGCCAAATGTTAGTTTTAGGCTTAGGAGGTTAATTTTTCCCCATAGCTGGTAGAGGAGGAAAGGGAAATTCAGAACAAAAGGCTGACAGAGGTGCTGATAAATCAGGCTGAAGCTGTTTAAAACATAAAGAGGGGATGAAAGCTGATAAACATAGAACCAACTCATGGTTTGGCTCTACAAGTGACTTTCTTGTAAAAATGCCATGCACCTAGTGAGAATTTAAGCCTTTACAGGGCAGAGGGGTTTCTTTCTGTTCTGCTTCTGTGCTCAGCATCTAATGCCAAGACTGTATCCCAGAAATTGATGGGGTAGAGGAGGTGACATTAAAAGGCTGCAGGACCACAGAAAGCTGTGCTCCTCCTACTGCCGAAACATATTATGTTGGAGCCGTGTCTAGTTGTGTTCTGTGATCAGATAATTAACCACAGCAAGTGGATGTATTTGCATGTGTTAGTTAGCAAGGATGATTTCATGTTCTTGGCTTCTGGGGTGTAATTCTGTTGCCTAAATATAGATGTCATTGCCCTTAGAGATGCTGTGTAGTAACCCAGCAGGCCTCTGTCAACTAATCCATCAAGACCAAGGTCTTCCACAGGTTCTGTGTCATACCTGCCTGATCCTTATGTATGCATTGGGTACCTAGGGCTGTCTCAGATGGTACCAGGGGCCCATGTTTAGGCAATGAGACTGTACCTCAAGCATCTATCACACTCTGGACTCTGGACTGTCCAGACTCATTCACAGTCAGTGAAGATCTGGTCCATGCAATCAGTGTGGTTTATAGAATGATTCACCTGACCAAATGAAGACAGCTAATTCAGGATAAGGCAAACAGTGAGAAAACTGTAGTGACTCTAAAGGGAGCCTGCAGTGAGCTTCTGAGACAGAAACTGTATGCTGTAGATGCACGCATTTAGCCATATTGGGGAGGAGTGGCTGGAGAGCTGCCAGTCAGAGAGGGACCTGGGGGTGTTGATTGACAGCCGGCTGAACATGAACCAGCAGTGTGCCCAGGTGGCCAGGAAGGCCACCAAGAAGGTATCCTGGCTTGTATCAGCACTAGCGTGGCCAGCAGGGACAGGGAAGGGATCTTACTCCTGTACTTGACACTGGTGAGGCCGCACCTCGATGATTGTGTTCAGTTTTGGGCCCCTCACTACAAAAAGGCCATTGAATGACTCGAGCGTGTCCAGAGAAGGGCAATGAAGCTGGTGCAGGGTCTGGAGCACATGTTGTACGAGGAGCTGCTGAGGGAACTGGGGTTGTTTAGTCTGGAGAAGAGGAGGCTGAGGGGAGACCTCATCGCCCTCTACAACTCCCTGAAAGGAGGGTGCAGAGAGCTGGGGATGAGTCTCTTTAACCAAGTAACAAGTGATAGGACAAGAGGGAATGGCCTCAAGTTGCACCGGGGAAGGTTTAGTCTGGCTCTTAGGATGTATTTCTTTCCAGAAGGGGTTGTTGGGTGTTGGAATGGGCTGCCCAGGGCAGTGGTGGAGTCCCTATCCCTGGAGGGGTTGAAGAGTCGGGTTGACCCAGTGCTGAGTGGGTAGAGTTGAGAATGGTCAGTGTGAAGTTCATTGTTGGACTGGATGATCTTCAAGGTCTTTTCCAACCTCGATGATTCTGTGATTCCAGTTCATCCTGTCATGTTCAATGAAGACATTTCTAAAAACAGTCACCTACAAAACTCTTGCTTGAAAAAGCAATTTCTGGTTGTGACTACTGTCTAGAAACTAACTCATCATCCAACCAGAAGCATCCACTGATTTTTTCCTTCAGGAACAAGGATGAACTGCTGGTACTTGGGGTCCAGCATGTTCAATGAGCGTGGCCTCTGCAGAGCTGCCAGGCATCTCACCACAGTGCTTCCTGAGCTGCCTCTTCCAGAACACCATCTGTGTCACCACCCTGCCTACTATACTGAGAAACAACAGCAGGGTCTTAACTGGAAGGAATCCCCCCCCCCCCCCCCCCCGATGTTGCTATGTTTCCCCACAACCAGATATGCTATTTGTTGCTTTCATGTTGAACAAAATTTTAGGTTCAGTCATTGTTTGGATGCAGAGGTATTTTCAGATTTAAGTATCTAAGCTTGGTGGGAAATCTCAAGAACGCAGCTTGCCTAAGGACAGGATCTGGCCCCTGCATAGGGACAATTTTAGCACTGTGAACAGCCAGCAGAGGCAAAGATGCTGTTGCTGCCAGTAAATAAAGACCAGCTGGAAGGCAGGACCTTCACTGAAAAAAATACCATGAATAAAATCTAGAAAGGTAAAAAGTGAGGAAGGTGAGAGCGCTGCTTTGATTACTAAGCAGGGAAAGCAGATTGAAAATAAATGGTTAATTTTAGAAGTTGCTGAAACCAAATCTGGAGGCACAAATACTACCAAAAACCCCGTTAGAGCACCTGTTGAGCAAACCTAGTCACAGCTGAAAGAGGTGAGGCAGTGGTGACAGTGTTAAAAAGAGCCTTTATTTCACACAAATGAAGTTAAATGGGAATGAGATGTTGACGATAGGATGTCATTGTTTAACAAGTGGTGTGAGGAAGGGATATTGTAATCTGAATTTTTAAGTGAAAATTTAAGAAGGAACACTTCTGTCTGAAGAGACATGAGAATGATGTTATCTGCAGGTATTTACATTGTAGTCAGAGATTGTAAATAGTCTGATAAATGGCTTACAGTATTTAGGGGGACATGCTTCATAAGGAGCTAATTTTTTAGAGAGTTTTGCAGGCTGGATGCAGCTCATTCATTTCTATGGTGTTCCACTTTCTTTTTGCTATATGTAAAAGGACAATTTAACAACCAAAGTAACTGAACTATTCATGGTAGGATTCATCCCACCTGACTGTGCACATCACTGAAGAGCCTTTGGAGTGTGTTTGACTTCATCTGTCACCAACAGAGGTAAGAGAGGGTGGCACTTTCAAGTTTCATGGACATCACAGACAGCAGAGGTGGCTGTCCCCTCTTCCCTGCCAAACCTTGTCTCTGTGTTTGTCTTATTCCTCTGAAGGACACAGAAGTACTGATGACATTTCCTATACGGAAATCCTTTTCTTTTTGCTGACAACATTGTGGCAAGACAAGTTAATTGTAACCGATCATACTTTGCAGCAGAAAAAAGGAAAAAAGGTTTTAGTTAGTGTTAAAAACTTCAGATATTTCAGAGAAAAAAACTGTATGAGACTTCAGAAGAAAACCAATATGTGGGTCACTGGGTGGTGTATGCCATTGTTTCACAGCCCTCTGGGGTTGCAAATGAGTTAGCAGATAATAGATTTCTGTGATAATGAGGATGATTTTGTAGTTGTCAGCTGGATCAGACCCAGGATCTACCTAGAACACTACTGTGTCTTGAGCAGGTTTAAGTCAACCTGATGGCAGAGGAGGTGTACAAAACTTTCTTCTCAGTAGTTAGAAACTAGTTTAAGACTTGAAGCCTGAGGGCTTTTATTCTGACTAAACTTCTTGTTTAGCTTTTTGTTTTTCATCTCAAAACTCTGGCTATTTTATTTATCCATAAAAAATTAATTTCACTAAGGGTTGCATATGGCTAGCTCTTACTTTAGTGGTGTCTTGTGAGAGTCTGTTCCACCATGGCAAATGTTTCATTGTCTGAGAGCTTTTATTTGCTCCCCCCCCCCCCTTTGCTTATACTAGATTTCCTTTTACTTTCTTAATTTTGTTATGAGCAAAGGTGAACAGAAGAGCTCCTGGTCACCTTACCATTGCATGGCTACTGAAACAATTTATTTTGACTAGGAATATTTCTGTGCTCAAATGTGGAGGACTAGACAGCTCAGAACCTCTACAGCCAAACCTGATCTCTCTCTCAAGATAAACTACATCTTCTTCTTTTTTAAAATAGTCCTGCTTTCTGCTAATCATATCTGGTTCCCTCCAGCTGGGAGGAAAGTTCAATAATTTTGTTTTCTACAGAGTTACTCCACCATCTGGTGTATTTGTACCATGGATTTGTTGGCCTGATGGGAGGAACTTTGGGAAATTTCTTCCGCATTGCACCTTTCGTGCTTTGAATAAGTTCCTTCTAAGCCGTGTTTATGTTTATATGTTTGCAGGTACCTGCAGCTTCCTCTCCTTGACAGCCTGAATGCTCTGCACAACAAAACAGAGAGCTGTGTTGTTTTAAACTACTAGCAGATCTTTAACTCTTAGAGGATATATCTTCTAAAAAGTACATAGCTATACACTTACAGCTCCTTCTGAAGTTCCCAGAGATGCACATTCACATTTTAACCCCGCGGGTGCATAAAGACTGTGGAATCAAAACTAAAACCAAAACTTGATGTCACTCGATCCAAAACTCCCAGAATCATTAAGTTTTAAAACTGTGAGAGATTCGTTTTAGATGTCAAAGCCCAGAAATAAAAGATTTTGTCATCATGTTTGCTCTGTGTGCTTGTGTAGCTGTCTGTTCACCCAGGTAGTTTCTGTATCTGTTAGACAGGTTCACCACAGCTGACAGAATGACAGAGGTCTCAAAGATATCGATCTCGTATGAGTTTTATTAAAGTAGGTGGAAGGGTAGAGAGGTTATACAGCTGCTGGAGTGAGAAGAGAAATTCAATGACTGTTCCTAAAGTGGAGTCTATAAGGTTATTCCAGTCCCTGCAGCACGCAACAGGGACTGAATATACAGTGCTTTGCTTGTTCTTCTGCTCACATAACACACTGTAAAATTTTTGTTTTAGAGAATTGCTGCCAAGCAGCCCAAACCCTAAAGACATAAAAATTTCAGACATGACATGGCAAACAAGAACACCCCCCCTGCCCCAGTATGTTTACTGTTCATTTTAAGTCTCATGATATTTAGCCAAGCTTGTGATTTTTGTGGGGAGAAGGGGAAAAACTGATGACTGGATGTTGAATTCTGTGAGTCTGTGACACTGAATCTCTCAAATTTAACATGTAAATGCAATGCTGCATTGGTGCAGTTGATGGCTAAGGCAACCTAAAAATAGAATGTGTTGAGAAGAACAGGGAATATGACAAACATGGAAGCTGTCTCCCATGTAAGGTCACATCATTTGATCTCTGATGGCAGAAAGAAATAATGTAATACCCCTAGAGCTACCCGAGGGCTCTTCAAATTCAGGTGACAAATAGTCCTACATAAGAACAAGATATTATTGCCATACTGTGAAACATAAAGTCTCTTGCTAGATGTGCATGGTTATGTTGTCTTGTCTTTTGACTGTGGAAAGGCAAATATGGCTGTTTTCTGCCATACAACAGCTGTTGTAGTAACCACTTCATGGATCAGACAGGGAGTACATGCACAAGATGCTTCCCTCCAGGGTGTCATCTTCAGAAGAAGAAGGGAGCACGAACACAACCCACTGAAGTGGGGAAAGCAAAGGAGAAAGAAGGTAATGTTAATTAACAATGAGAGCAAGTGATGATGTGCGTAACTATATTGTGTGTATGTTGAAATGGTAATTATCGTGGCGTCCCCACCAACACCCTCAGTCCAGTGGGCTGAATGGGGGTAATGAACACACCACTTTTGTTTCAGGTTGGTCCTGAAATACTTCACTCAATTCACTACTTGATCCTAGCAAAAGGATCTGTGCTTTGCTCTCCTACATACCAGGAAATCAACATGTATTCAGCAGTGACTGACATAACACTGTTTGCTTTGGATTTTTTTGTATACTTTTTCTTTCCCAGCAGCACAATTAGAGATTCATTACATTCTTTTCACTCCTCTAATGAAGCAACCAAACAGTTTGATCTTGTTAGAAATGGACAGTCACATAAGTAGCTAAGTTAGGTGAAGTCCAATTCAAACTTCCTAGTTCGTTTACTTGACTTCAGAGCTCCCCCATGAGACATTTCCATGCCAAGAGTTCATCTCTTGGTATGACAGATGCTAGTCCATGCTGGTTTTTATATCTCTAGGATTTTGGTGTGTAAACTTGTGTTTTCAGTGGAAGTAAAACATTTGGAGAGAATGCTACAGGGATTAGGTTTTGGCTCTTCTTCTACATCTGCCCTTTGGAGCTAGGGAAACATTTGTGAGGATAACTTCAGTAAAGATTTGGAAGCATTCAGATGGTGCAGGGATGGAAATACATAAATAAACTGTATAGAGAGATGCACAAATTGCATTTAACAGCTGAGCCAATGAATCACTGTTGTTAGAATACATTTGATTTTCTGTGTGCACAGCAATTAAAGGAAATAGCTTGCAGGTGAATATAGAAGGGATAGATTCAGGTCTCTGCACAACAATGATGACTGATATAATGAAAACCTAATGAGAACAAAATTGAGATTCAGAGTTACAGATGGCATTCCTTTCCATCACTATCTGGGACATTATTTTCTTCAAGGATCTGTAGTATCATTTTTCTGTGGTGCTTTAGAACAGAACCAGCTGTCAGTAGGATTAGATATATAAAATGTCTGGGGAGTGTGTTAGGGGATTAAGCCATCTAATTTTAGCTGCCTAAAATCTAAGATCCTTGTTGAAGTCAGCTGTCTAGTGTCTCTGTAGATTTGGTGGAAATAAAGATGCTTCAAGAAGACAACTAATTTCATCTACTCTTAGCACCCAACTCAAGCTATTAGGCCCTGAAAACCCCACAGAATTTCTGCTTAACTTTGGAGACTTTAAATTCTCAAGCTATCCCATTTTTCACCAATACCATGTCCTGTCTGTCTCATTTCTGCCAGTGGGCACACGGACAACTTCTACTAGGCATCTAATCAAGTTCATTAGCATTAAGAAACTAGGGATTCTTCCAGCTATCCTGCTTGTGGTTGTTTGTTTCAGAACATACTTAACTAAGACTCAGGTGACCACACAGTATTAATAATTATTTTCTGACTTAGGGCAGTGTTCAGTGTATTTCTGTTCAAACCCTTTTTTACTGTCTTTTAAACCATGCTTTCTACCTTCCATGACAGGTCAGAACCTCATAAGTGAGACATAACTTTTGCAAGTGCTTCAGAGGTGTTTTCATGTTACTATATTTGAGGTGTAAAAAGACTGACCTGGCATAAACAAACTTACATAGGAAGGGAAATGAATGCAATTTATCTAACCTACTTGAGAAAAATCAGATGTCAGGTTTGCTGTAATGGCTTATGTCTGAGTCTGCTCTGAGGTGCATAACTTATCCTCTGTACTGCAGAGGGAGTCTTCTGACTTGAAGGTGAAGGGGCCCCACAGAGATAAAAGCTTGCAGTACTGAATTTGTCTCCTCTCCTTATTCAAAATCCAGGGGTCCTTGAAGTCTGTGAGTACTTTATATACATGGATGAACTGCAAATGCACAGACTAGTAGGGATATGTTCTTATCCTGTTATTATTTCCAGAGATCACATATCTTGTACCACTCTGATCAGTAGCAGACTAAGAAAAATACGAACTTTCCATGGTTACCTGTGTATTCACTACAAAGCTAACTTCTTCCTTGGCCAAGTATCTCTTCACTCTTTTTTCACAGGGAATGTCTCCTGTGGCCTGGTGTTGAAAAAGAACCAGCTTTCATGTTTATGAGCAGCTGCTGCTGTCTAAAAACCTGTGGAGATGTTGAACTCAACAGCTGTTTTGTGGTAACTACCTTCACCTTGTTGTGGCTGCTGCTCTCTCTCTCTGCTTTTCTTCGGGTCTGTTGGGCTCTGACAGGCTGCTCGAGAGCTCAGAGACAAGCTGCAGAGAGCAGGGTTTTGAGCTTCCCTGTCTATCTCAATTACCAGTTGGAGCTTCATTTTGGCTTCTTCTGCCCAATGGGAGGCTCTGTGTCTCAACCATGTGCTATGCAGTAACAACCATCATCTGAATGTTTATCTCTGTACTGGCTCTTGTTGGTCTAGCTGGTGGGGAGCCCACGTGTTGGATCAGACTGGTAAGCTGCTGCTGTTTCTTTTCTGGGATTGCAGGCAACATCAGACGTTTTTTTGATTCCTTGTGGTGATGCTGCAGGTGATGCCATCTGGAGCACCGCCATGTTTGCAGTCTTTTCTGCCTCTCTCCTCATCTGTTTACATTCTCAGAGCGGTGTTTTTGTTTCCTACCAGGACTCTGCCTCCCCTTCCACCCCTTTAGAGCTGTGAAAACATTTTTCCAGCTCCAGCCATAGCAGCAGATGGTTCTTTACTTTCACCATCATTGTTGCAGTGTGGTCCCTTTCCCAGATTTTGGAACAGCCAATTTCTGGCATCTTGTCCTTGATGTTTGTTATGATGCAAAGCCAGTGGCAGGCCTGAAAACTGCTTATGTCCTACCCATGCAGAAGTGCAGAGTTCACTGTCAAGATCAGAGCAAACCCTGGTTGAGGCCTTCTGCTGAATTTTTGTGTGTGCTCCAGTAATAACCCCAAAATATTTGAAGTCCAACTTTTTAATCATCACTGTTTGGGAAACCAATGTAGAATCCTATTGTATTTTTTTTTTTCATCATGATCCCATAACACCGGGATAGCAATACATGTTTTTTCCTATCTGTCTTTGCTTTCTGCCCTGTCTGTTCAGGTTGTGAACTTCTCAGGGTAGGACTGTCCTTCCTGAAGAACTAGCATTGGGCAAGCATGAGACAGTCTCAGTTGCACCCAACTTACTATAGGCTGATTAATCTTGTGAACATGGGTGGTAGAAAGTTTTAATAACCTGTTGAAGGTTGTATAGCTCAGGGGAACAACCTCAAGGGTCTCAGCTGCCCCGACCTTTCTTTCCTGGGGAGGGATTTTCACTCTTCCTTGTCCTATTCAGTGGTCCTTTATTTCCAGTTCTGGGCTCCAAACCATCGCATAGGGGGGGTTGGTATCACCTGTATATTCCCCTCTGGGAAGGTTTTCTCCTCTGCAGTTTCCTAATATCCATGATAGCTGCAGCAGGTCTGATTTAGCTTT
Organism: Strix aluco; assembly: GCF_031877795.1. Taxonomy (NCBI): domain Eukaryota; kingdom Metazoa; phylum Chordata; class Aves; order Strigiformes; family Strigidae; genus Strix; species Strix aluco. The sequence continues at coordinate 3,669,079 of NC_133931.1, read as the reverse complement.
CTACCTTGCTGTTCTTCTTCTTTTTGAGGCAATGAGCATTATAATCTGTAACTAAATAGCTGCCGTATGGAGAAGCATCTTTTATTTAGAATAAAGACTCTTCAGAGAAAGCAGATGCTTAGGAGCTTCAGTGAAGCAGATTGTATGCAAAGCTACCTTCCCTGGCAGGCTTGTCAATCCCTGGTGGTGGGAAAACCCACCTCCATCAGACTACCCCGGAGCTGCTTTTTGTCTTTGTGTTTGCGTCCTCCCCTTGAAAATAGCTTTTCAGGTCTATATGGGAGTTTTTTATTTCCTTACTCACTGCTAGTCTCAGGGTGCTCAGGAGGGGTGACTGTCAGGAACCAGGTTTCTCATATATTTAAATCGTTTTCCACCATGTGCTGTTTTCTTTCTTGGTGCTATAGGGACAATGATCATGTTTCAGTTATTTTCAGTTTAAAATTAATTCTAAAATGTATGTTTTAGAAAATGACCAGGCTGAAGACACACTGAGAATTTTCTAGAATATGCACATGTTTTTCAAGACTAAACCCAACCAAATCCATTTCTCTGAGAAAATCTTAGGATGGGATAGAGAGTGCTGATGGTAAGAGAAACAAGGCATTTCAGTAAGAATCTCATTTTAGTGTTAACCTGCAGCCCTATATGATGATAAAAGCGAACATTTTTTACCTGTCATAAATATAAACTTCTTTCTCACCATCCTATGTGGAGAGAGAAGTGTTTGCTCTTCTGTCTGCTGTTTTCTGTAGCTGAGATTATAGTAATATTGTTATCCTGAAATAAATAGATTTACTCCAGATTTGCTGATTAGCACCAAGGTAACAGAGACCAGAATCAAGCTCCAAGTCTCCAGTGCAGGGGAAAAAAAGCTAAAAAATCAGCTTTGTGGGGGAAAATAGGTGCTTAAGGGTTTAATCTACAAGCTCAGGAAAAAATGAGGGGGGTAAATGTTGAATGTGGTGAGTTCCCTCTGGACCATTTCCAACACTGGGAGACCCTCTGAAGGAGGAAGAAGTTGTCATGAAATTATTTACTCTGCTATTTATGGAACAAACCACACTCATTTTCCTGCCATAGCAACTGGTGCAGCACTTGGTATTTGCAATGCACACACAATTTCTATGAATCATCATTAAAGTAATCATCTTCGTGACCAATGGACTCTAGCAAGTGACTCATTAAGAGAAACACTGGAAAATAATTAGCACACATACTTGTTTATATGCCTGTGTCTCCACAGAGGTCTCGTTCTTGTGGTTTGGTTTAACTTCAGGGGAATTTTGCTTTCAGTGTAAAACACTTGTTTCAATCAAGGTAATTACCTGAACAGTACAGTTTTGTGTACGGTGTTTCCATTAAACCATCCTATTTATCATGAGAGTAAATGAAACAGTTATAGTCAGTTTTAGAGCAGCTCTTGGCAATGGTCCAGTTCAGTGGCTTGTTTTTTAGGGACAAGTCTATGTTGATTTCAGCTTGAGCATCTAAAATTGTATCTCTCTAAAAACCTCATTACAAAATGCTTTGGATGCAGAGATTACTGCCTCAGGTGATTAACAGGTTCTTTGAGGTCACAACCATCTCTGACTTACTGTGGATTTCTTTTGAAAAGGAGTCCCTGTTTTTTACTGTCTTGGTGTAGTGACATACATGGGAATGGATCAAAGTGGTGTTTGTTTGTGTGTACAAATGCCAGTTTGGCAAATGATCTTTTTTCCAGCCATGTTTAAAATGTGTTCTTTGTCTGGATCCACTGCTAATTTCTGAGCCTTGTGCTTTTCAGCATGTGCTTAAGAAATGTTTATTGTGTTTCTAGCAGTGATTTACTTTGAGGTGTTGGAAAACTATATTTTCTGTACAATGAAAAATCAGTCAGGATCAGAAGTAAATTCCTTAAACATAAGGGCTTAGTGTTGTTTAGGCTATTGCAAGGTATTCTCCACAAAAGTATGACTTTCTTATCATCCCATGTTTTAACTGCCAGCCTAAAATGGATGTCTTGCCCCTTGTGTGTGGGCAACTAGGTCAGCTTCAGATCTCCACTGACTATAAAAAGAGTTAAGATGTCAAGTGTAGGACTCAGTTACTCATGTGGGCATTTAGTGTCATTTGGGTTGCCTTACTATCTCCTTTCTGGCCTCTGGATGCTCCAGGAGTGTTTGTATCTCTTTTGTGTCCTGTGAGATGTCTGCCAGCATTGTATAGATGTTTTTACTCATTTATTACATCTCAAATGACACTAGATTTCTGAATTTAGGCAACCAAATCATAACCATACAGGTACTTTCATTTAGATACCTGAAGTTAGGTTTCTCCTTCCCTCCTGTGGGGTTTGTTCCTGTCTCTAATACTGTCACATGACTAAGCGTTCAATTTGCCATTTCATGGATATAAATACAATACATAGCTGTTGATTTCTTCAAAGATTAATATTTTCTACCTGTTGAGAAGCAGTTCCTGTTGTGCTGCATGTTTCGAACAGCCTAGCTTCACAGTATCGTTGGGGAGCAAATTAAGATGCTGTGATCTGCACACAAAATTCCTTTAATTTAAGATAAAAGAACACGCCTGTTATCTGCAATGAATTTGTTTGTGCTCAGCAACATCCGGTTGCACTGACTCTATTTGACATAGGTCAAAGAACTGCTATGAATGCCTGGGAAATACAAAGTCTAAATATATTAGCTATACCTCTAGAATAATGGGGAGCTACAGAACATCACTTATAAGATACTAATTATTAGACTAGTAAACTAGATGCTCCCAGTTTTTTGAAACACTAATGAGATACCTATGTCTGAAGGGATTTACAGACTAAGAAATGCCCAACTATGCTGTTTAAAGATCTGTCCCATGAACTAACCACATATGTAGTTAATCACTGGAGTTGAGCATATCGATGAAGTAATTAATCAGTTAAGAAGTACTTAATGGAGACATGATATAAGACAACAACTAACAGAAGAGCAAATGATGTCCAAAGGATTGATTTTTCTCAGATTTAAGCTGTTGGACATTTGCATCTCAAATTGCTCTATTCAGGTACCTCTGCACAGTGGTACTGTTCTTATCTACCAAACTGCCTTGAAAGAAGCCTCTGACTGGCAAATCTGGTGTTCAGTCAAGCCACGCAAGTGGGTGAAAGAGTTCTTTTTTGCTGAAAGATTTGGAGTATTTAAAGTTACAGTATATATTCTAGAGAATATAAAAATACTCTAGAAAAAAGCAATTGTTGCCAACAAGAGATGATGTCCATCCAGCTGTATCAGTAATGGGTTAAGGTCCTCCTAACCCTGAGATTTCTTACGGTGGCCACTGGAACATCATGAAGGGCAAAGCAGGTGACAATTATTTCGACAATTATTTCTCATTTTTTTAGTGAGAATGATAAACAAAATTTTGTTAACTGGAACATCTGGGTATATTGGCCTTTTTTTGTTCTTACCGTCTTTAACGCTGTCTTGTCCTGGGAAAGTGAAGTAAGTTGTGTTTCCAGACAAAAATTGAGATGTTTTATTTTTTGTCATTTTCCATTTATTACTGCTTCTGTAAATTACCCTACTGCTAAACTTTTCATGTAAATTTATGATTCTTTTTGGCCATCCTAAAATTTCATTTATTGACAGATAATATTTTCGACCAGAAGCATTCCTTCATTCTGATTACAGTACTAAAACTCAAGGAGAAGAGTCATCTCACGAATGAACAATAAATAGTGGTATCCATCACTCCCAGAAACCAAAGTTTGTGTTCTATGAAATACAGACATATTACAGTGATGTAGGCAATAAACTGAGATATAATAATGGGTGTGATATAAGAACTAGAATAGAACAGGCTGGAAGACTATCTAAAAACATAAACTTTCAGGAGCTGATGTCCTTTCCAAATAACATCCTGAAGGAGAGACTGGATTTTATGTCTCAGAATATGTCCAAACTGAACAATTCTGTGCAGCAGAGATAAAAAACATAGTTCCCAGTACAAGAAAATTATCCCCCAGGAGCTCAAAGCTAACATAACTGTTAGGGACTCAACGCAGCTGATTGTTTCTAAGCTGCACCTTACCATAGAGGATGCAAAAGAATACTTGAAGAGGCACTTTTGTTTGGAAAAAGTGATAAAATTTATTATTTACTGCAACTGCAAACTACCATGCTGTTAACCGGAAGCCTGAAATTGAAAAAAACAAGCTCCAATGGTGGGTTTAGACTTCAGGTGGTCAGCAGATATCGTAATGGTGAATGAATCCCTGGGAGAGACACATGAGAAGTCAGTGCCCAAGTATTATGTTTCTCTTAGTTAGCAAGAACTGAATCAAACTAGTAAACTCAGTATGTGAAAATTAAAATTCAGTAGTGGATTAGTCTATCCATGAGTGAAAGATTGTGTTGACCTTAAAATCAGTCATTTCTTTTGATTAACACAACATTAGTTCCGAGACAAACATATTTAGTCACAAATATTCTTCTTGCATACTCATAACTTGAACTAAATGTAATTCATTCTGGGGTCAGGTGGTCCAGTTTCGTTACAGGCAGCCAGGTTCTGTCCTAGGAAAATTATATTAAAAAAAAAAAAAAAAAAGAATGAAAAGAAGTTACGAGCTTAAATTCACCTTTTAATTCTGTTTTCTATACTTGTCATTTCTGCTGCATTTACTGTTTAAAGCATAAGATGAGTGAAACCCACAACTTTTTTCAGGCAGCAAAGCAGCAATATTTTATTTCATAGTGTTTATGCTCTGATTTATGCTGGTGCCATAGTGTTACACTCAGTTGCATATCCAATTCCATTCTTAATGTTGCTTCTACAATTTACAATGCTGGCATCTGAAGATGTAAATGTTAGGCTCGTTCTCATCTATCCTGTGGTAGATTCTGCTTGTAGTGAAGCTTCTGCCTTTTTTATGTGTGTGAAAAGATTTTAGGAAGTTTTCATCAAAGTCCATGAATGAAATGTTATGAGATTACCGATGCAAATTGATGGAGAACTAAACAGCTATAAGAAAGAAAACATTGCTTTTGGAAAAGCAGAATAATTTATTAGATCACTGTCCTCATTAGTATTTTGTTCCTTTATTTGAAGGAGCCAGGATCTTGAGAGGCTTAAACATGAACATCAAGCCATGAACACCTATACTGGAATTAATTCATATCTGCTACAATTTAGCCCTTAAGAAATTAGGATCTTAGTCTAATTACTGTGTCTGGGATCTCATTATGCTCACTGAAAAGATATGCACTTCCACAGACTGATCCATCTCACGTGCATTAGGCACAATAGGGAAGGATTTATTCTACAGATTAAATAACTGCAGTTTAGATTTCTGCATGTAGGTGATGACAAATGGACCAAGTATCTAAATTCTCATTATAAACAATAGGCATCATGTTAATGTGGTTAATGAAAGAGCTATTTTACTAACCAGGAGATTAGTTCCCTAAACACAGACATCTAGTGCCATTCAGGTGCCCTAGGGAGATGCGTGGGCTGGCAAATATGACACAATCAGAGGAGATCTACACCCTTCTGAAGACTGTGTGGGATGCCCTATAATGCATAGAACACCAGTAAGTTCCCATGGTTGGGGAACTAAATGTGCCACAGATCTCTCCAGAGTGAAATCAGAGTTTTGTAACCCAATGCACACGAAGACATCTCCATCTAGGCATTTTCCCCTGGAGCTGATTCTCATTCTGGTTTACGATTGCGTGAATTGTGCTCTGAAGGTGTTTCATTCCTTGCATCAGCTAAGACATAGATGACTATCTTAGATTAGATGCCTAATTTTTAGATGGTTGAAATTAGGTGATATAAATTTCTCCTTCCCTTTAGGGCTTAAGGGAAAAACTTTACTTTCAATGCTGGAAATACTGTAGAGCTATTACATTTTACGAGCTAGGCACTAAGCGAGGAAATGTGATGTACCCTTAATAGCAGTTTATATTTGCATGTTTAAAAGCCTGAAAAGCCTGGTTGTATTTTGCAACTTTTTGTGTGACCGGTACAAAAACAGGCAGATGAATGAAATAATATTATACAATTTTCATGTTCATGGAAGAAGAAAGATAGCAGTTCAGTATGTCTTGAAACAAAGGGTTTTCATGAAACAATATTTCAAATGTGACTTGGATAAGAACTGTGACACTTATTCATAATACACAGAGTGGTAGAAAGTTTAGAGCTGATCCTCCCAAAATTTCCACTCCAGCCCCAGCATTATGCTGAAGACCTTCTCTGAATTCATGCTGAAGTCACAGATCCCTTCTAGATCTGCTGGTTGCCTGAACACACCTATGCCCTGCAATAGCTTTACTTTGATTTGGTGATTATGTCCCTAATTAAAAATTCTGTAAAAATCTTTCCATGAAATATGTGGGACCATAGAGTAAGCGCAGGGTGCTCAGTTCCACTGTACATGCTCTTTTGGTGCTATTTCCATGGGTTTTGGTGGCATTTTTTCCTAGTTAAAATCTTCCAAGGATTGCATTAGTAAGCAAAAATGATGGTGGCAGGGACCCTCAAGGTTCTTCAGACACTTTCATTTTGGGTTGGAATAACCATTTGCATCTGGTAACAGAAAGCATCAAGCTCCATTTGACTTTGGAAGCAATGGAGTTGTCTGTGATTGGGCCGTAGAGATTTGCATTAAATTTCTTATGGTGCCTAGTCTGGCTCCCTACCCAACTGCAGCCCCCTGTAAATGTGCTTGTTTGTTCTTTTTATTGCAGCCATCTCCTGCAGACACGTAAATGCCTGTTATCAAACACCCCATTGTATTCTTGCTGGCCAGATGGCTAAAGGGGCATTACTGTTCTCTCACCATAAACTGTATGCTTTGCCGCAGGCATTAACAAGGCAATATATTTTTTAGGAACCATTAAATACTTGAGATTTAGGTAGTAGCAGGTATTGCAGTTGTGGGCTTAAAGATGCTTTTAAAGTCCTTTGCTTTGTCCTTAAAAACTCTGCTCAAATGAGGTTGCCTCAGGAGACAAATTAAAATAAAAATAACCCTCTAAACGCAAAGTTTGGTGGTGCTCCTGAGATCTGCTTCTGTTCTGTTAGGAGCAGAATCTTGCAAGTTGTGAAATGCCTTTTAGCTTTCCTTGTGAGATGCAGATCCAGATTTCCATGGGCGTAGTAATGATCTCTTTTTTTTTAAGTTGTTAGCTTGCTTCCTTTACAGGTGCATCTGTTCCTAACACCTCAGAAAGGAGCCCAGAAAATCCAATTACTGAAACAAAGCAAAGCAACCTGTGACCCTGTCACATTTCTTGAGAGAGGCAAGGCTGCCAAATCTTTAGTGAACATTTACTCTGTCACATATTCTATGCTGGGTAATAACAGAAGAGGACTCTGTGCTTGTAAATTAAACTGCTCTGTAGTTACAGAGCCATTTACAGCTGCACTGTAACCTTCCAGCCATTCTCACTCCTACTGTCAGCTCCAAAGTCTTCCCCCCTTTCCCTCCTCCAGTTTTTGCATTTTTCCTACCAAGTGGTGTTGTGTTTCTGCAGCTGAGGTTCACTTTTGTGAGCTATAAGGCCATCACCTATGAAGTGTTCACCTCCAAAGAGCCTACCTGATTTAATATGCATGGGAGACCAGACATCCAAGTAAAATGCTAAAAATGTGGAGATTTCCTAAGCAGAGCTCTTTTCTTCTGGGACCCAGTGAATGAAGAGCCCCACACTGTTTTTTCTGGCCACCCTGCCTTCTTTTGATTACTCACTTGTTTGTGTCAGGGCTTCCCATTCACAACATCCTTCTAAGGAAAATATCATTATCCCCATGGGACCAATGAGACACTGGAGCAATTAAATCATTAACTCTATGCTACCTAGTGCTTTCTTAGCATGCCTGTGAATGAGCCTTGGTGTTGCTTTCAAAATTCGTTAAGAGCTGTTCCCAATCCGTCAGATCTCAGTGCTATCAGGAAGCTTCTGCTTTCCTTTGGTCCACGAGGTCAATGATGCTCCTGCTGCCAGTTTTTTAGGTTCCTTGAAAGCAGCTTTATATCTTCTCCCAAATGCCTTCCCCTTGCAAGATGTCTGTGAAATAGCCATGGAGCTACCTTGCTGTTCTTTTCTAATCCCTCTTAGTTCACAACTAGATGATGACAGTTAGGCTAGTGATGCATGAATTTGACCAAGTCATGGATCTTACATTGTCACCTCCATCCTTCACCCACCTGCTGTGGCTTGCATGTTAAGTTGCTTGGGGAAGGGCTTATACAGCTTACACAGTTTCCTGATCTGGGTTTATACAGCTCATAACACAGCAGGAATAAGAACTGTAATCAGTGTAGGGGTTTTGACACACAATAATAATAAAAACATTAGTCATGACTTTCTAATGCTCTGACTCCATGATTACCCCCTAGCTCTGTTTGCCTTTGAAGACCATTTGTATGTACCCTTATACTCAGGCTTGGGTGGAGATGATATCTGGTATTTTCCAACTGGAGGAGAATAAAGTGAGTCTAGTGGTTTAGTTATTGTCCTGTGCCTTGATAGACTTGGACTCAGCTCACTAACAGACTTCTTGAGCATTCCTCGACCTCTCCACACCTTGCCTTCCTGCATGCTCCATTGGGATATTCACACTGCCTTGCATTGGAGTAATGAGGGGAAAACAGTAAAGATTTTGGAATGTATTAATCAGGAAGGCAAAGAGAAGCTTCTTGTTCTTACATTCAGTGCCTGTCAGTTCCTTTAGGCTGATGAGAAGTCAAGTCCATAATCTGCTGTCCTCTTATAACAGCTTTCCTACTCTCCTTGCTCAATTTTCAACAGTTTCTGTGTTATTTCTTTGCTCATATGAAGGTGTTAGCAGCAAGCAACCAAAAAAACCCCACACTGTTCTTCACATCCTCCTTAAGATTTTATTTTTCACCTAGACCTACAGAAAATGTCCAGCAGTCAGCTTATTAGGATAACTTCTTATCATGTTTGTGGCTGTATTTTCACTCTTCCTGTATTTGGATAGGCACCAAGGCAGTTCATGATTTTTCTGTATATTTTCATATGTACTCTTTGACATAATAAATCAATCACCATAATTAAGATTACATAGAGATATCAATACCTGATGTGCCTACCCTGGTGCCTCTCACATTTTATGAATGTCAATTTAGATGGGAAATATTTACAAAGCAAACCTGAAAGCTTCATGGCATCATAAGCATTTCACATAAAGTATGTTTACTAAATAGACAATGAAATAAGTAAATTTACAAATGCAAAACCATTACTAGTTTCTGAGAAGTCTGCCAGAAACTTAGTCCATGATTGCATGAAATAATTTCAAGTCGTGAAGAAATGTGAAAAAATCAAAAGCTGTTAAATACATAGTTTGCACACATGAACAAAAAGCTAAATCCTAATAAAATACTCAAGAAAAACTTTGCCCAGCCTTTTACCATGATCATAACAATGGGAACACAAAAATTTTCAGGCAAATTTAATCAATTTCTCTAAGCTATAGTCATTCTATTTCAAGATTATGCAAATCCAAAACTATTTTTCTTTTCAAAAACAAATTACTTCTTGGATCTTGATAGCTTCTATTGTCTTTGTTTTTCAGTGTGCTATTGATGTCACCTTATTTCATTTACATTAATATTTTCTGTTCATTTGGGCAACTCAATCAAAATTCAGATTTTGGTCCTGGACTTTCTTTAAGCCTAACAACAGCAAGCAGGTCAAGTCAGGGCATCAGGGCATTAGAGAAGAGACATAATTATTGTCTGTAATGCTAAGAGTTCATTTTTATCTGGAGGATCTGTTTTCACACTGCCTAATGATTTCTCAGTTCCATTATCTATTTCATCTAGTGTTTGTTGTTACAATGGTGATATTGCTTTTGGCTGATGATGTTTTATTATAATTTTTCTTTCAAACTCTTACTAATTTCCAGACTTATGCATCTCTTTTTGACCAAACCTTAATGAGTCAATATATTCATACTCATACTCATATAAATTCTATCTGTCCTTAGAAATGTTTCAGTCTGAAGAGCTGTTATTGACTGAAGGTGGCTTTTGAGTGTCACACACAATAAAGCATCTTTATGGGCTCTGACCCCATGAGCCTTCATCCCTAATGTGAATGCCTTGTTCATGCACAAATCTCAAGCTCTTTCTTGGAGTCAGTTACTTTGAGTGGTTTGGCTGCGCTCCCTGGTTTTTCTTGCTCAACATGAATGGTCACTCTGAGTCTTCCTCTGCACTGCTAATCTAATTTTGGGCTTCATCTGTCAGTCCTATGTCATCTTTAGAGAAAAAGTGGTTTTCATAATGCAAAATACTTTTGTTATCCCAAGCATTTGAATATTTTCTAGGACAGAATGGAAGAGAGAACAGAGAAAAAGAGGGCTCAGGACAATGAGCTAGCTTGGGCACAGAAGACTGCATCCACCTCTAGGTCCTGGTCCTCCTGAGCTAGCTCAGTCATTGCCAACTGTGCGGTGCTGCACCTAAGTCTCCTTCTCCACGTCTGATCTCTCATAGATTTATTTTAGACCTTAAAGAACTCACTTCATTACTCTTGGCCATAGTGCAACCGTATTTCAACTTAAGGCTTTCACCTGAAGACCCTGTGTTTAGCCAGCAAAGAGAGGAAGGCTGAAGAACAGTCCCTGACTGTACTTTTTAATAAAGTAAAGAGGTAGCTTTTGCTACCCACACCATCTTCTATTGAGCATCCAAGTCAGCAGTGTTCATAAGGGATAACTCAGACAGCTAGAGGATTTATTCATCCAGTTCAAGCACTAATAACTTCTCATGCATTCAGCAGAAAAAGGGCTTCTGTGTCAAATTTTTCTCAAAGGAGTCAGACGTCCCCACTGTTTATATTTCAGCAAAATATCAGTTACTCGTCAAGCTTCACTCATACATTTGCACGAAAAGTAAGTGTGATACGAGAGGAAATCAGAGAGCATTTCCAAGCAAGGCTGAAAAGCTGATGCTTCTTCATTGTCTGTTTCTTCTAGGGTCAAAATTTGGTTTGGCAAAGGGGACAGATCTAGCATGATGTAATAAACTATTTTAACACAGGAGTGAACTCTGTGGATGCTGCAAACTGACAAGAATGTAGCTAATCCTTGAAAACAGGTATTCCCTTTTAAAATAAAGGATTTTCTCCCAATTAAATAAATTGGACCTGCCATTTTCTGTGCTATGGTCACAGCAAAATGCAGACAAGCAATAGTAGAAAAGGTGTTCATATTTTATTTTAACCAGTTGTCCTCATATTAATAAAGCCTGCTGGAATTTAGACCTTTCCTAATTCCCAGATGTTTTAGAAAAAAAATGAAGCACTATAGAGGCACTAGAGGCCATGTCACTAATTTTCATTGTCCTGAGACATATACTAAGGTCATGACTGATCTTTCCTAGCTTGATGTGTCTAGAGTGGTTTTCTTTATATCGAACTTGGGTGTCTAAGCTGATGCTGTGGACAACAGAAATCTTGGCAGAGGGGTCAAAGGCATTTATACCTCACTTCATCTGGCCAAATGCAGGCTTGTGTTAAACATCTTTGACTATGCTGAATAGATCTCCTTGAGCTATAAAAGCTCTATATAGACGTCTCCCTCCATTTCCCCACTTTAGATGTCTAGGGCATGACATTGGATCCTATGTCGGTACAACTGAAGTTAGCCTCGATGTGAGATTTTGTTTGAAATTGAGACAACCTAATTAAATGCCTCTGTACACTAAGTGTCTGTACTAGTTTTGGCTGGGATAGACTTAATTTTCTTCATAATAACTAGCATGGGGTTATATTTTGGATTTGTGCTGAAAGCAGTGTTGATAACCCAGGGATGTTTTAGTTACGCTGAGCAGAGCTTACACAGAGTCACGGCCTTTTCTGCCTCTCACCCCACCCCACCAGCGAGGAGGCTGTGGGTGCACAAGGAGTTGGGAGGGAACACAGCTGGGACAGGTGACCCCGACTGACCAAAGAGATATTCCATACCATATGGCATCATGCTCAGTATATAAAGCTGGGGGGAAGAAGGGATGAGGGGATGTTCAGAGCGATGGCGTTTGTCTTCCCAAGTAATCATTACGTGTGATGGAGCCCGGCTTTCCTGGAGATGGCTGAGTCTGCCTGCTGATGGGAAGTAGTGAATGAATTCCTTGTTTTGTTTTGCTTACCTGTGTGGCTTTGCTTTGTTTATTAAACTGTTTTTATTTCAACTGATAAGGTTTCTCATTTTTATTCTTCTGATTCTCTCCCCCATCCCAGTAGGGGGAAGTAAGTGAGTGGCTGTATGGGGCTTAGTTTCTGGCTGGGGTTAAACCTGACATCATCTCAGCTGTCAAGCTTGATTGAGCTGCCTGAACAGAAGCATCCAGCACACGTTGAGGTGCTGTAAAGTATCCTGCCTGTACCTCAGCTGCTGGTCCAGACCAGCACTGAACCGTTTTAGGCCCTGCATTGTACCTGCCAGTTGTGTGCAGATGTCTCAAACTAAGCTCCCGGTAAATACAAGAGATATTAGGGTGAAACTCAGTTCACAGAGTAGACACCAAGGGGCTGAATATCTCTTTGTGTTCTCTTAGGAGGGACTCAGTTGCCAACACAGAGAAATCTGGCTTGAATTTAAGAGCTGTGAGATAATCTGTCTATTTTTCAAGCAGCTGAAATTTATCTCACTGACTCTGTGGCTAGATCTCTGCTGACTATATTGGGAGCTCAGACACTTGAGGCTCAACCCTGTTGCACACACACAAGCATCTAAGATCATTTGTCTTCACAGGGTGTCCAAAACACCCATATGGAGCTGCTTGATTTGTGAAGAGTTCCATGCCCTTCTGCAGCAACATCTGGAATCCAGAAAGGATAGTCTAGAACATCTCAATGTCTTTATACATCTTCAGGCAAGTTATAAAACTGAGAATCTTGTGTACATATAGACACCTACATATGGATGCAGAAATTCAGATTTGTCAGGTTAAGTGTGTATGTCTACAGAAAATTGTTTTATAGTGCAGGTCAGATGAGAGGAAATCCTTTCATCACTGATACTAATTCTGGAATAAGTATGTTGGAGAACACCCAACATCACACTCTGTGATGCTATTCTCATGCACCAGCTGAATTAGTTTAAAATCAGCCTGACTGAAAGAGTTGTGAAATCCACATTCAGAACACTCTCTGCAGGATAACTATGTAAAAGAAAAGGTCAATATTTTTCTTCCTGCTCGCAGAAATTTTTAAATGGCTGCTCGTGCAATTGCTGAAACTTAATATTCCATACAGATTTTTAGTGTCAGGGACTCATGATCTACAATTCAGGCTAATAGAAGAAGGTTGCAAATCAAACAGGTTAGAAGTATTTAGCTTCAATTTAATGTATAAAAATCTAAGCAAATGTTTATATCTGAGAGTGGAGATTTTTTTTAATCAAAAAATTTCAAATGAGAAATTATGAATAGCAATTTTCAGAATTTCCATTTTTAAACAAATATTCCTACTGTTCTAAGTCCCACTCTCAGGCAGAAATATATTTCAAAATCCTCAGTACTGCAGAGATCTAATTTTTGATCTCTTCCAGTTATAAATACTGTTATCCACAGATAGTTTCACAGTATATAAACATTTTTCTTACTCTTGAATTATTTGCCTATCTTCAGTGGGTTATTTACTTACAGTCAAGTTAAGTAACTATCAGTCTGTAAAAAAAAAATCTAGAAAAATGGGTAAAACCTTTTTTTTTTTTTTTTTTCACATGTGGTTGCCAACAGCTTTGTCAAAAGGTAATATTTTCTGTTGTGAGGTGCCTAGAATGACACATGAAGTAGTCATCAGTGGTAAGTATGATATGGCATCTGCTTAGTGAACTCTTATTTTTCTAATCTTCCATGGAAGGTCCTTCAGTCAAGGTCACATTCCCCTGATGTTTTCATCTTCAAGGAGCATGGACAATGTGCCTCTTATCCCTTCTGAATGTGCAAAGACAATTGGTATTGTCACTTTTCTAAGCAGCCTTCTGAAATGTGTGTGTGGTGGAAGGAAACAATCACAAAGAAAAGAACTTTTGCATTCAGAGGAGAACAACATGTCAAAATTCCTTAAACCATGATAAATGTACCAAAATCATCCAGCTCTTTCCAAACAGCAGTGAGTGATAGTGATTTATGACTGTGGAGATTTTTCTTAAGCTAGTAGTTTTTGCAGAAGAAAGGAAGGTGACTGTAAGTTAGGGTATACTTAGCTTATCTTGTTCTCTGCAGTCTGCTATTCCCTTTGAACTAGCCTGTACTAGATTAGAGACCTGTGCTAGGGCACTACCATTAATAATCATCATTATTGTCATGGCCAAAAGAAAATAAGGGACACATACACACAGACAAATACTTAACAAGCACTGTGTTTGTGAACCTTTTGACACCACCACATAAATAAAGCCAATAGTTCATAGATGAGAAAAGCAAGTCCTAACAGGAGAAAAAATAGCTGATCCTTAAACTGAGCAACAAAAAACAAATCAAAGAAGCTGAATGGATAAACACCAGCAATTTGCACCGTGTCAAAGAAACTGGCCAATCATTTATCGTTAACAACATGTAATCTAACCCATGATGGAAACTATTGCATGGGTAGAAATATTCTCCAGCAATTCCTGTCTCTTTGCCATATGTAATATCACAGTAAGCCTCGCTTTTCCATTGTTCACCTTAGAGACTGCCTAGCTGCAAAAGGCAATGGGATTAAAACACTTGGGTATGGTCTGAAACTAAGATTTTGTTTCACAAAGATCTCTAGTAGGATGCAACACAGAAAGCCTTAAGCATCCTCAGAGTTGGTTGTACAGAAATTAAATATGTAAGTACCGTCCACACAGCATGGGTCTGTCCAGCCCCTTGTTCTGTCTTTGATGGGACACTAACCAGAGAAGACAAACAACCAGAAAAATGTGCAGTGAGACTTCCTAAGAACACTCATTGTCCAGTAATTTACAGCTTCCTAAGCAAAAGGTGATGTCATATGGAGGCTTCAATGAGAATTCAGTGCAATTTTCTTTCCTGCCATCCTGCTGTCAAATGGAAAAAGAGTCCGGGCTAAAATAGAGTTAGAAAGAGAGTATGACCGAGGGGAGATTTAACAGATGTTTTCATGAAGGCTGAGAGGGGTGGCTGGTAGAAATCTATAAACCTCTGGCTAATACCTGGGTAGATGAATCTTGTCAGTTTTAAAGGTAAGTGAATAACCATAGCTTTGAGGTTATTTGGAAATACTCAACAGTAGGATGAAATTCATTTTATACATCAGATAGTACAATATGTTGATAATAAAACTTAGTTGGGACCTCCTTCTTGCTTTCATTTTTTGACTTGGTTTCTGTAAATAAGTGGATTTCACCCAGCAGAATTAAGCTGACTGATATTTCCTTGTTGTTGATTAAAAATAAGCCGACTAACTGAGATGATAGCAAGAGCAACCAAGCAGACAGGAGATACCAGGTGACATCCCACCAATTAATCAACACTGCCTGTTGGTATACCAGGTGAAAAAATAGAAGTGTGCTTGGAGCTAAATAGTTGGGCAGGAAGACCTGGAAATGCAGAAAATTTGCAGAGTGATCTAGACAGAAGTGTTCTCAGAACGAAGTGAAGTGGAGACAAATAGTAGAGGCCATGTCACAATAGTGCAAAATAAGGCTGGCAATTTATTTGTCTTGATCCTCTGACATAATCAACTCCAAGAATATCACCTTCTCGATTATCTAATATTGTCTTTGAAATGTCCAATGATGGAGATTTCACAGACCCTCTTTTCAGTTTCATCTTGTGCTGACAGTCCTATAGCAGGTCTTACAGAAGATGGAAAGAGTACAAAGATGAATCCCAGAAAACTGTGAATAAGTTAAGGAAAGAGCAGAATGTGACAGGAGGTTGCAAACTAGGCAACAATGTCCAGTGCACTGTTTTCAGAAAAACAAATGTCTGGGACAAACTCCTCAGAAAAAGAATCTCTGTGTGAATTTGGATTCACACAAACAAGCAAATAACTAGGAAGAAAATAGAAATACTTTCTAGATTCTGAATGAAACCACCTAAAAATACTCAGGTACAGCATCCATTGGCCCAAGCTTTGTTACCGTCTTTTAGCTCACATGCAAACGTAGTTAAGATATTGCACTGAATGAACTCAAAGTTTACTTCAGGACTTTTGGAATAAATTAAAATTCTTTGCTTATGGATGCATGTCTTGTGGTAGATTGGCTTTGGCTTTAAGCAAGGTTTGAACTACGACTGAAGCTTTTCTTGTGCTTGGGGCACCTGTAAAAGGCTCTCTCCCATGTGGATTTTCCCGTGTATGTCATGATTTATGCTTGTTTATTTTCCTATAGTGGCAGTGTCTGAAGGATCTGTCTTCTGCATTCAGCCTATTTGCATGAAATATAATTATCTATGAGGCTTCAGGCTCTTCTATCATTTTGGTTAATGAGCTCAGAACTTATTGGCAGCGCATATGCAGACAACACAAGGTGACTAAGACAACCTAGGCTTAATTTCCATGGGAAACCACTGTAAAAATGGAACAGTTAACCAGAAAAGAGATAGATGGATCATTTCCTGTGCAAAAAGCAAGAAAGGCAGTTTGGAGAGGCTGGCTTAAAAGGATGGTTTCAAAGAGGATGAGAGCACTTGAAGACAGAGTGTGAGGCAAGGTATTTCCTAATCTGTAGTTAACATGAAGCAGGGGATGTTATATGAAACATAGAGTGAAAATGGAGGCAAGATACAGGATATGTGAGGTTTGTGGGGGCAGTTGAAGAACAATGGAGCATCCACCTGCCCCAGGAGACACATCTGCTTTGGGGACATCTTCTCTTCAATGTAATGTGTGCATAGTGAGCTGTGCTGTGGGTGAGCTGTTCCCCCATCACAGCATGATAGCAGGGTCTTTGTATTAGCAGGTGAGCAAGTAGAAAGCACACAGAGGGGCCCATCCCATTATTTATCCTTAAATAGTAGAGCTGACTGATACTTCAACAGCACTTTATGTGGAGGACTAAAATAGACAACACCCAGAAGATTTAATTCTTTTTGGTGTGATATTTTGGGTTTTCCCACGAAAGTCACAAATGAATAATGTTTGCTTTATTCTTCTCTTTTCAAATCTTTGGTAGAAGAAACAAACAAAGAACCATGTATTTACCACATTCACTTCCAAAGCATTGCAGAATCTAATGTAGAGAGCCAGCTTTTCATTATCTTTTCACTGCTATAAACGATTCTCATCAACTCAGACATTCAGAAGCATATATGAAGGCATAGACATCCCTACAAACTCATCTAATATTTGTACATGAGAATCCTGACCACTCAAGTATAAGTAAACTTATAAATTAAGATCTGAACTCCTTAATCTCACCAGGAGAGGGCAATGTTTGACATACATACATTATCCAGACATAACAGACTATGACAAAAATTTCCTCATCTCCACAAATACGTACCCTTAATCAGCTTTGTGTAAGGGTAGGACCAAGGCAAGCACTGTCCACTGCCCAGAACCATGGCTTGATTGAAAAGGGTGTTATAAAATTGGTGTTATTTCAACATATGTTATGTTATAAAGTCAGTGTTATTTGAAGATTATGATTTTTGGAGCATTCTGCAGATGGTATGAACACAGAGGAATCAGTCAGTCTGCATTTAAATAGTTAATTACAGATATTAATGTCTACTTAGCTGCATTAGAAAAATAAATGTAATGGCTTTTTCTGCCAGGAGGGTGCTTCACATAATGGATCACTTTACTGATGTGACTAAATACCTTTCTGATATTGATTCATAGAGAGAAGGAGAGAAAACCTAAGAACACTCTTCAGGGTGCTATAAAACAGCCAGGGAGGCAGCTCAGGGATGTGGCAATGTAGAACAGAATTTGTGCCTTCAGAACTGACACAAAAAGCACTTCTGAGACTGCTAGGTCTTTTCAGGAAGAGATTACAGACCAACAAAAGGAGCTGTTTCTTCATCTTGTAGGTGTCTGCAGCTCCACATGTCCATCTGGAACAGTTGATTCTTGACATGCTGAGACCAAGGAGACACCTGCTATAATATTTGCATGTTGGGTGCACATGGAAGTTACCCCTCACCTGGACACTCTTACTTATCGGTGGTGCTAAGACTCCAGTCCATATTTACAGAAGAGGAGGCTCTAGCCTGAATACACCTGCCTTTGCTCACATACCCCACCTGCGTCCCAGGTAAGTCTGCTCTTGGGCCTGTTTGTTCAGCTGTTGGCAGGTAGGATGTGGGAGTGGGATTAATTCAGTTACACTGATTTCTGCAACACGGTGGATTTTCAGATGTGTTTCGTCTCACTCTAAAATAAATTGGTACATTTTTATGCTCTAAAACACCTTGACCTTATTGCCTTGATCTTAATTAATTCCAAGGAAGCCCAGGGTCACTTACTAAGTGTACACTGAAGTCATCTAAAGTTAGATAAGGTGACTCCTGCTGTAGTCTTCAAATGCCTTTAGTGTTTCATATGTTTATTAGCCCTGGTAACTCACTGGCCAGTGATTGAAAGTATAAAATTGAGTTTCAGGAGAACTGGAGTGGGATACAGTTAGGTACAGTTTCTAGGGTGCTGTTGTTGGGTTTTTCAGTGTTTGTTTTTCAGGGGTCACAGTTTCTGTCTTGACTATGCTACTGCTTGAGAACATGGTCTGTTGCTGATTGCTTTTCATCTTTAAGCCTCAGTCTCCTCTCTCCACCACCTTTTCTCTATTTGGACTGTAAACCTGTCAAGCTAAGAACATTTTGTGGAGCAGGAGCCTCACTCAGTATCTCATACTATAATAATAAATTTATTACATATCTCCTTATGTCTTCATTCTGGTGCATTGCTCTTCAGGTAAAGAGCTTCATGCTCTTTGTGACTAGCTGTGATGCCCTTAAAGCAAATCTTGCCCTGAGTAGTGGAAATAAGGAAGCACTGATTTCTATGAACTGCTGAGAGAACAAGGGTGGGAGATCCTCGTTTTGTTCTCAGCTGTTTAACATTAAGCTACAAGCTCTGAAGCTTTAGAGACATTTATAACATCTCTTTCTTGTATAGATTTCCAAATGTCTGATAGGCGATGAACTCAGATCATAGATCCCAATTTCCATTAAAGTTTTGAGAACTTAATACCTTTGAGACCTCTCCCTCTGTATCAAATTGGATTGATGCTGTCGAAGCAGGGGAAGGGCCAGCAGAGACACACACTCATGGAGCGTGATAATGTAAGCTTTGCTTCCTCAAGAAACCATGCAAAAACTGTCAGTCCTTTTCAAAGACATTGCATTCTTGGCTAGTGTCCATCTCAGTCCTTTTCTTTTTTGTACTTTTTGTGGTTTAAACCAGCATATCCTTATGACAGTGCACTGAATAGGACTGGAAAAATCCACTACCCTGGACAAAAGAAGATGATATAATTTATAATCCTCTCAGGATCATAATTCCAGTCTTTTAGATGTGTAGAAGAAGGTGCCTTGCCTCTGAGGTGAAGAATACATTAGCTGTTATCATGCTTCTGGCTTTAGATCAAGCAGTCTTCAAATAAAGCAAATGCAGTCTATAGAAAGTAGCACTTCCTTTTGAGATTATTTTGGCTTCTATTAGGTAAAGCTCTCGGATGCTGTGGGAATATTTGTCAAGATGTCTCCTGGGGACCAATTTGCAAATCAGTGGGGATGCTGGTGACATAATCCTGTATCCTTTTCTCATCCAACCCCTAGAGCACAGGTCTTCTTGGCAGAATGTAATTTGAGTGCCATAGGTTTGCAGTGCATCAACAGAATAAAATAGATTGTTATGCACTAATTCTAGAAGTCCAAGTTATCTGACCCCCATGCTCTGACAAAATAGAGAAGAGAGAAGACTGAGACGGAGACACACAAAGAGACATACAGGAAATAGATGAATATGCATAAAAGTGTATTTTTATATAAGGCCAGAGAGTGAAATTAGGCAGTAGTAGGGGTGGGATTTGGAGGGTGGGGGCTCTGTTGCCATTAAGGGGATGATGATAATGTATCTTTCATCTACATAATGATTCAGTCAGCTGCCCATCTTCTGAGAACATTGATTTCAGGGTTGTATTTATATTTTACTGTATAGAGGATCTAGAAAAAATGCTGGTTCCAAATTGTGTGGAAATCAACCCCCAAATTCCCCAGTTCTATGTAAGTACTAAGGGAGATTTGCTGCCCCACTTGCCCAAGTACCCCTAAATTTTTGTAATATCTGGGTGGACCCATATCCTGTGGGAATAAATGGGAGTAGAATTTTACTGAGACAGCTGAACAGTGGAGGTGTCACATCAGATTAGCTTTGATATTGCCCTTTTTCTCCTGGGTTCACTATGTTTTCCCTCTGAGTACCTTTTAAAAAATGTTGGTGAATTTCAACTAAATTTGAGTTTGATATAGAGGTTTCAGAAGCAATTCAATTCCTACAAGTTTCATAAAAGCCTGGTAGAGGAGAGATAGCCAAACTGATGTTTCCCCTGGAAGTCTGGCAGAACTCAGTTAGTCATCTTGTCCAGCCAGGATAGACAATCAGCACAAGTTGACTCATCAGCCTGCCACCACGCATGTAGCTGTAAGGACACTGTTTCCTTCTAGTGTGGGCATCCTGGCAAGACAGGGTTACAGGGAAGGTGATCAAGGAAGAAGAGGGCACATCAAAAATACTTGCTTCATTATTTTTACTTCTCACATAACAGGTTGCTCATGCCGATGCTCGTGGTGGTCCATAGTGACCTCATTTTGCACATGTGGAACAGTCAGGAAGGTGTAATTCATTTGGGTAATTACTGTAATTTACTTCTTGAAAAAAATAGCTTCATGGAATACGGATGACCTTCTTATCACCATCATTATTGCTCTTTATAGTTGTGGTTTTTTATTAATCTAATTCAGTTCGAACTCAACTATTCTGGGCAATATTTCAACACAGAAAGCAGAGGCAGACTCTAAGCAAGACTCCTCTTGAACTCAGTGGCTCTGCCCATATGCTTCAAAGCTGATGGGTACCCCTCTTAACATATAACTTCCATCTAAGATTGTGTTACTAAACCCTTTTGCAAATACAATGGTTCAGTCACCATGGCTTGCTTAGGAGGATTAAAGAAAATTATGTATATGCTTTAAACCCTCTTCTGACATATCTGCTTATCACCACTCAGAGACCAGCCATTCGCAAAGAAATTTTGGAGTGACTGGGAAATATTTTTGCTTTATAATGAATAGTTGATTCTTTTTGTTTGCTTTATATCTCTATTGATCATAAAATGTTTGTGGCCAGAGGTTATTAAAAAAATTCAGAAGTCTGCATTCACAGACACCGAGTCTATTACTCATATTTTAAAGTCTCTGAATTATCTTCACATGAAATTTAGATACAGAGTCTAAGTTTCTTTTGTTTCCATTCAAACACTGAAACAACTGTGGTTCTTGGAGATATTATTTCCTTTTATGCTCCCAGATGAATAATCCTCTCTAAATCAATGTGTTTGCTCTAAACCTGAAACCAAAGAAAGCATCTTTCTATAAGACAACCCCAGCTGTGTATTGTGGCAGCCAAATGCCATCAGATGTGCTCTGTATCCTCTCTCCCATTAATCACAGGCAACAGAATGGAAATTATCTCCTCAACTAATGGGTAAGATCTAGTATCAGACCAAGATTTACATCCAAGTGACTCTGTGTTCAAGAGCTCTTGGACACAGATTTTTTATTTCTGTCTTGTAGAGGACTGTAGTGATATCTTGGTCACTATGCTATGCAAGTAGTTGGTATGGATGTACAGCAGGACAGCAATTAACAGCCTAAATGTAGGATTCTGTTATAATTTGAGGCCCTTTGGAGGATTCAACCTAGCCTTCAACTCTATGCATTAGTACACTCAGCTAATAAAGATGTCTCATGGGCCTGCCACATGCACCACAGGACATGTGAGAGGTTCTGTTCTGGAATGGTAGTGGAAGGAGGAATGAATTCCTGACATCATCTACAATAACACTACACATATGTGTTTAGGGCACTGAATTCCATCCATTAGGTCTGGGCAGGTCTCTGTCTCTGGATCTGGATCCAAAGCCAAACTCCTCCAATGTTCAGCAGCTGTTTTACCGCAACTTTACTGAAACTTTTCACCAGCCTATATCACCAGCACTCACAGCCAGAAAAGTCCCACCTGATTCTGGCATAAATTTTTAATTCCCTAAGCTCTCTAAAGATGACCTTTATTAACTTCCAGGATTATGAAGTTTTTTTTTTCTTTATAGGCTGATCCCTAACGGGTGATATAACGATAATACAGACAGACCTGATTTTATGCGACACAGACCGTAACTATATATTGTAGCCCTTTTGGTAGCTGGCAAGAGTACTGGTCAACAGTTACTGAAATTAAAGAGCACCGATAGAAGCCCATATTGCATTTAGAACAACAGATTACGAGGCTAAAGGATTTGCCTACAAAAATGGTTTAGAATGCAAGTGAAAATGTCTCAGGAATTCAGATACCGAGATGATAAGCATGGCATAAAAATGGAATCAGAACAGAACAAAGTGTAGCTTTGCATGAATCACTGAAGTCTCCTATTACATTTGCAAGCAAAACACATATTAAACTGCATTACAAAACTATCATTTGCAGTAAAAAGTACCTGATGAATTTGGCTGTTAGTTGTTCTAGATGCACTATCGTGTACCAATTTCCCTTATTTGTTGAAACTAAAGAAATGTTAATCTTTGAATCTCCTACAATTTTTATTTTGTACCCTGCCATGTGTGTTAACAAATACTTATTCTATTCAATTTTACCCCCCCAACATAGAAACATCAACACTCGGCCATTAGCTTCTCAGATGAGAGTTATATTTTTTTTTCTTTTTCTGCTGTAGAAGGATTTTTTTTTTTATTCCTTCCATGAAGGTTGTAGTTATAGCTTAGGCTTTTTATGCTAGTGCCGACACTTCTAATGTGTGTCCCCTGGATTTATGTGGATCTAAATGAACAACTGCACTGAAGCATCTCATAAGCCTCTATATTTTCATTTTAGATTTACTACTAGTAATTACATGCTGTGCATATAACAGAGGATCTAAAATCAATTGTGCACTTTACTTTTTACTGGGTACTTATTAATTTCAATATCTATCTCAATTTAATCGACATTCCATGCATAAATAAATGTAGCTTTTTTTCAGGGTGCAGTGATAATCCATTAGTGACATTTATGAATACTTTTTAAATGGCTGGTGATTCTGTGACCTGGAAGAAATAAGGAAATATAGGATGACTGATGAGGCACTCCATCTTCTCCTTGGAGAACTGACCTGTCACCTAAATGTGTTACTTTCACTTTTTTGCATTACGAGTTCCAGAACAACATGTTCTTGAAATGCACAAATGATGTTACTTTAACAGATTTGCACGTCACAGCTTATAAAACAATGCTACTGCAGCAAGAGTACAACCTTCTGTGATGGCTAGTCCCCCCCTTTATTTTCCTTTTGCCATGGCTGAAGAGTTTTACATGTGATCATTGACGCTACACCATGATGATGACTGCCTGAGGTCCTGATAAGTCAGGAGCAGGACGATGTGTTTCACCACATGACCATGGCAGTGGGTAAGGGACATCTGGGAAATATCACACTGCCAACCACATGCATTTTGTTTGATTTGAAAAGTGTTCAAAGCTTGGACTGACCTTCCTCTGAAAGCTTGATATGGTGATAATATCAGCTGCTAGCAGTAGATGGGAACAACATTTCCCATTTCATTGCTTAGGTATGTGCCTCTTTGCCGTCTCTGGGAGGATGGATGAATCTGTTTGAACATAAGTTTAGATTCGTGTTTAATTGACAGTGAGGACATAAACATGTAATCCTTTAAGTCCCAATTAAAATAGAAGCATGACTTCTTGGGCAGTAGGCGCTGTAAATCATGAATATCTGTGGACTCCAAGGACTCCTGCAGAAAGATTTCATGTTCCTTTTTGGGCCCATTTTTCCTAGGAACTTTTTGGCTATGGCAAAAGATAGGTATGACTCCTCTTGTCAAGGTCTTCCCCATGTCCCTCCTCTTTTGCGTAGCTTGAGGCTGGTCCACCACGCTACTGAAACACAGGCAATGTCCACCCATGTGGTGTGTGGTAGGGTTGTGTCTCATAGGAAACCACATTGCGCTTGTCACACTGTGCTACCAGTTGTCCCATTCAAGTGTGTAGTAGGAATAAGGGATTTCGCTCATCTATGTTAACATGTACATAGTGTAAAAATGCATGTCTTCTCAGACTCTCTTCTCAATCACTGAAAAGGGCAAGACTCTGTAAGGTATTATTTACCTGGCCCATTTTAGACATCCGCTTCTGATAAAAAGCATTTCACGTTGTGCTCTCCTGTGGGAGTTAACTACCTGTTCCTTGTCTGCAAAGAGAGTCTGTGCAGGTAAGTCAGGTGTAGACTTCTCTATTTAGTCAGGTATATCCTAGTCTAAATGGTGGAACAAAGGGTGCCTATAAGTCTGTAACAGAGTCAGGAACTGAAACCATTAGTGCTGGTGAGGCACAAAAATCACTAATTTATATTTTCTTCCCATGACATTAATTAATAGATACATTGAATACATGAATAATACTGGCATTTTTAGTTAAGATGTCGCAGATGACCTTAACTCTGCCCTCTCTGCTCTCACACAAGGTCAATGATATGATCTTTAACTGTTTTCCAAAATTATGATTGCTCAGACTTTCACATGCTGTCACCAGGAGTGAGGGATAGAAACTGTAATTTTTATGGCGGATGGAAAATCAAGCACTCAGATGCTGGAGTGGTTATTCTCAGCCAATTATTTATAATTTAGGGCTCTTATCTCTCGTGTGTTTATATTTTCATTTTTCAAGCATTTGAACTCTGTTTCTTTAATGGCTTCAGAAAAGTTGCCACATGCATTCTGAGGACTGGTCTCCCTAAAGAAAATTGAGAAATGGCTGGCAATACAAGCAAGTTCAGCTGAGGAATTATTAACTCACGTTGCAATTAGTCACTCATTAACAAGCTGTCCTTGCCTCTCAGTTAGCAGAATTAACAGAAATCATTAGTTTCTATCAGCTGTGACCATATTTCCCAACATATGTGGACAATATGCAGTCAGTTAAAAGGGAACTCAGCAACATGGAAGTCAGTTTTGTAGCTGATGATTTTTCCTGGGACATGTGAAAAAGGCAGCGCCACAGACCAGACAGGTCACATTTCCACTGTCAGCACATAAAAGACTGAGAGAAACATGAAATTTATGCGTCCCAACCCATTTCTGCAAATTCCCCCTTCCCCTGTCCTGTTCGACCCCTCTTCCCAGTCAGAATCAGTTCTGGGAAATCTTCACTCAGGTGACTGAGAGGTGGAGAGCAGCAGCACTTCAAACAAGGGAATGCACATGTGATAATCTCAGATACACAAGCAAATTGTACATACAAAGTCCATTAACCTAACTTGGAGCTCAGTATGGGCAATGAAGACCTGATGTTTTAGGCATTACAGTCCCCTAGACATAACCTCAGATGCTTTTTGCGGAGGAGAATTAAGCTCCAAAATCTAAATGATGATTTAGACTTCTTAAAATTGTTTTCACACAGCTTTCCTGTCTGCCTTCTGGGCCTTGGTCTCAGCTGAAGCATCTCAATATTATCATCACAGAAACCATAATCAAGGATGCTTCACTCTAAGACAAGATGTCATGATCTGGTCCTTCACAGGTAGTCTCCAGACAGTACCAGTGAGCTTCTTGGAGTATGACAAATACCACTGTTACTTAGGTAGCTGAGATCCCATTTATTTCAATTTGCTGCCTGAAGATCAGATACTGTATGACTCCCTTCACTTTGCTAGACAGTTTCTCTACTTGACATCCTTCAGTGGTCCTTGTCATGGGTTATCCAAAAGGCACCCTCTGAGGCTTTCACTTTAATCTTAATACAGACAGAGAGACAGAGAATTGTCCGTGACCCACTTTTCTGACTGAATGGAGCTGGAGGTACCCTTCACTGTGAAGGAAAATACAAAGTGAATATGAGAAAGTAGATAGTGCACTACCACATATTGTCGTGCTACAGGTCTGAAAAGTGAATGACACCAGTTTAAAGTTGTTGCTGTTGACACTTGGAGCTGTCACTGAACAGGAAATTGTTTTCCACTCAGAGGGGACAGAGGTGACTTCTTATTTGAGAACAACACCAGAATGAGATCTTTCCCTGTATATAATGAGTTTGGTCTCTTTGTAAAGTAGCTTGCTGTTCTTGCCCTTGGATATCGTCCTAGTAGATCTGGAAGCCAACAATATCTTATCTTCCCTTTTGGAGGTCTGATGAATGACACATCAAAAAATCCAGAACCAAAAAATCTAGTCAAGGGTCAGAAAACAGAATACATCATATCTGCTCATCAGCGATCTCTGGAAGGACAAAAGACACAAAACCAACATAAGTCATCGAGGGAGAGACTTTGGATAATGTGTCACTGCTTGAGAGGCTGCACTGGGAGGTTTCCACTTCACAAGTTTCTGGATCTGTGCAGCAACATGTCATGATTGCCAATGGAGACAAAAGTTATAAGAGGAGTGTAGAAGTCCCAGAGTAGAAGTTTCCCTGTTAGGATTTCTGTTGACGTGTACAACATGTTTGACCTTTTAGGACTTGCCACCAGTTTTGATCCTTTCTATTTCCCTCCTGGGGCATGGCGCAAACCTTGGCAATAGCCAGATTCAGTTTTACTTGTATTGCTGAAAAACTTTGGACTGTGAACAGTAGATTTTGCAGAGAAACTAAGCTTGGTTATGGTACCAGCCAGCCAAACCTTTATCAAAGCAAAGTGGCAGGTAGTGACTAAATCTCACAAGAGCAGGATAGTGGAAGAAATGTTGTTTAGCAGTGATTGTGAGTAGGTCAACACTGCAGGACTAACAAATCTTTAGGAATACGCTGACTTACAGGCTTGTGATTTTACAATGTCTTTTAGTTGCTCTCATCACTCTCACTTCAAAGAGATTCATGGATTTGTCCTCACAAACTTCCAGTGAATATCCCTATTTAGCAGTTGCATCAAGAGAGGCATTTTGTGATGGAGAGATTTACCCGAGGTCGCAAAATCCATTGAAGCCAAGCCCAGAGATAGAGCTTGACCTTTTTGCATCCTTTTGAAATGGATCCTTGCAGCTACCCCCTGTAGCATCCGTTCTCAAGGCTGTAAGGCTTAACATATCTTGCACTGAAATGTTCCTTAAAGAAGAGAATGGTGGCTGATACCTAAAGTGCTTTTCACATCAAGACATGCAGGGCTGAAGACATGGAGGTCATGCAAGTTTTAGGTGCCTAGATTATTTGCAAATATAGGTAATTATTTAATAAACACTCAGAAAAATATGTCCTTATCATGAACCTAGGTTTCTAATTTCAGAATTCAAGTGTACAAAGTATTTCTTTTTGGGCTAGACTGTAGGAATATTATGGACAAAAATTTTCCTGTTTGTAAAGTGAAGACTGATACACTTATAAGCAGGATGAAATGACCTGGTGACGGATTCAGTGGGGAAGGAGAACTTCTCCATTTGGAATGGTTCCTGTTTCTGTGCATGCTTCCTTCTGTTTCAGTGATTTGCAGAATAATCAAGAGTGGTACTTAGCTATTGGCACCCATGTTCTCCATTGTTAAAGCAGAAATGAGAGAAAACGCTCAGATTTTTAAAAAAAATATGTTGTGAAAGGTAGATATTCACTATTGTCTAATTTTTCATGTACCTTACTAAATTTGGAAGGCTGTCTGAAATTTCAGGAGAAAAAAGCACTTGTATGGGACTCCTATCCTAAAACAAAGCAGTAAGTAATAGTGCATTTATTTCTTAATTTAAAAAAATATTTCTTTTAAAATCAGTGCTTAAATTTATATATCAGCCTGAAGATGAGAAATGGAGAAATTTTATTCTTTCTTTAGTTGGGTGATATGGAAACCCAACTCAACAAGACTGGACTCAGTTCCCAGGTTTGTCCATCTTTTGACTTACTTTTTAACCTCACATATGAAATCAGAAAAAATCCCAGCCTTTTCCTCCTTGATGTATTTTATCTGTAAGCTCTTCTGGGCAAGCACTTTTTCTTACTGCAGATATGTTCTGTAAGTAGAAAAAGTGTGGAGTCGAAGACCTAAACAGACAATTGCAACCAAGAGCTTTACCTTGGTCCATTATATAATTAATTTGCTTGTATAATTAACATGTAAGTCGATGGGAGGAAAAGTCTGTGGCAGATGAACCAGCTTGTAGCTAACATTTGGGGATATATACAACAGTCTGTCCCAGGCTGGTAGCACCAACTATCTCCCAGTCCCAAGATGGCAGGCATGAAATGGGCATAATATTTTGAAGATGAAAAGCAGGCAGAACAAGCCAGCAATAAATGTGAAATTAATATAGCACAGCTTGGTCATACTCTGGACTGATTTTAAGATTTCATCTGCTTTTCAATGAATTACAAAGTTAAGCTGCTCTCATAGCAATCGGAAGTGACAGAGAGACAACATGTCATACCTGTCTGGAAAATCAAGGCCAGATTGCATTTTGTGACCACAATAATATTTTTTTCTAATTACAAAAAAATGTTCCTCTGTAGGGTTTTGGTGCTGATGGGACCCTGTATCTTCCAGAGACGATGGGGGTGCAGCATGTTTCACGACAAGAGGTCTGAGCTCAATGTTTTCTTGCTGACACGCCATTTGCCTCTTGCCACACAGTGACTCATGCAGGGATTTACACTCATCAGTCCTGGTTCATTTCACATCCATCTCTGGATGGAGGAGGGAGAAATCTCTCTGACAGACTGATTTTGAATTGTTTCCACAACCTAGGTTGACACCCAGTTTCTGAGGTGATTTATGCAGTAGCTTGGCGGCAGTTTGTTTATAATGTGAGATAGTCTAAAATGATTTTGCTTGCATCTTAAATTGAGCCTTCATCCATCAATGCACTCAGAGTCATTCTTTTGGCCCCTACAAGTGCATCTGGAAGGTGTCTTTGCTATTAAGTTTCTCTACACTGTTCACACACATTTGTTAAAATAATGAATTAGAATTAGTTAGAATGTCAGATTTTCACCTGGTGTAACTCTGAAGATCATTGCAATGGCATAAGCAAGGATCTAGGTCTCCGAATCCTTGAATTACTTGGGAAATCACTTGAATCATGTTTTGTAAAGTATTTTAGAGTATCAAGGTGCCTCACCTTGGTACTAATGTTTTTAGATGTGCTCACAGTGAGAGACAGGTAGGTATCTAGACACACAGAGTGATAGCAAGGAGGGATCTTGCTGTCAGAAGTATTAAAACTTCTGCAAGGTCCACTGAATGTTAAACATTTGAGTCCGTACTACATCTGTATGCATTTTTACAGTTTTCTTCTTTCTTTCTTCTTTCAATGAAAGTTAAAGAGTGAATCAGTACATCTGAGAATCAAAGTTGTAAGGTTATTTCAAAATCAACCAATTTAGCACGTGGCTGTTCTGCAAAGATTACTGCCTAGTGGAGTTCTTCTCTGCCATTGCTTAAGACTCAGACTTACAAATTCAGTGCTTTCAAGTAATTCATGAACATTTTCAAACCGAATCATTTCTAGGAGGGCATTGTCATGACAGAACATAGTCCTAGCACTGAATGACTTAGAGTTTAAAGAAAATGAGCAAAGGAGATGGATAACAAAAATATAAATTCTCACTGTAAAAGCATGCTGTTCCTCTTCTTGTAGCTGTCCACCAACTACAAAGGGCAGCTACTTGGCACAAAACATGAACTGGAAGCTGTGCTTTCCTCATCAAACTGCACACAACATTTCTGTGGGACACCTGCCCTGTAAATGCTCATCTCAGCTGGGATGACATATGATGGGCTTTCTCTTACCTTCACCAAGATCTGTACATGGCTCCAAGCATGAAATACCACAAACTCCCATAAAACTGATGAGGTATATCGTGCCCATTGAAGACTGGCTCGACTCTTTTGACTCTGTGGGACCAAAATGCCACTCTAGACTTGGCACTGAGCACAATGAAACTCCACCTTTTATTTTAATCCTTCAGTTTAAAATGATTGTCAAAAGGAGAGAGGGTGCTTGGACAGTTAGGGATGAGCAGGGAGAAAACTTGCAGTATTTCAGCGTACTGAGAGTGGAGGATGGGAGAAAATTAGAGTTAAAGCAAAATTTTTCCCAACACTTGTGAAATGTTGAAGTCCTGTGGTGAGGTAGGAGCTGATTTGCTGTTTCAGGCTCTAGTTAGGGAAAAATTACATTCTTTAAATGTACAGAGAAGAAAGTCACTTTTCATGCTCACACATCAAGGGTTTCAGGCTTCTGTCAGTAAGCGCAGGAGCTTTGTCTCTCTCAGAGAGCTCATTTTGCACACAGAGCTCCCCAGCTGGCACATTGTACCTCCCTTCATTTTTACCTTAACAGGAAAAATCAGGGAAATATCCTTGTTTTCCAGTTTTGCAGAGACCAAGAACTTCACCAGTTTGTAAGAAAACCCTGTGCAGACCTGAGCAGGAGAGAAGGTCACTACTGCTGCACAGAGGGCTGCTATTTCTTTCTGACAGATGCTGCTCTGTTTGTTCTGAAGAAGTGTGGAATTTTATCTTTTTTATCTTTCACATTATTAGCAAGTTGCTCATTCATACTTACAGAAGGAAGTTTCATCAGGTTTTATTGGCTAGGTAGGTGATGCCAACCAGTGTGTCTCAATGTCTTTACCCAAATAAACCCAAGTCTTGTGGAGTATGTGGGCTCCCTCATACTTCCTCACTTCAGTGTTTCTGTATATAAGCTTACTAACCCCTTGAATTTTTCAGTGTTCTCCAAGGTGGCTAACCCAAGGGACCTGTTGTAACTTCCCACAGAGTGGACATAGAACTGGAAAAATAAAGATACAAAAAAGGAAAATTAACTCTCCACTGACACACTAAGACAGTCAGGAAAACCCAGGAACTCAAATTCAGATGGCTAAAGCTCAGAGTCAGGACCATGTCTGGGAACACACAAAATACTCCAATTGCCTTGATAAAACACTGCCAGAATTGCAGTAAAAATTAAGTCTTTTTCTCCCTTGCGGATGTCTGAAATGACCATTTCAACGGCAGATGTCTTTTCAGGTTCCATAATTTATCTTGTCCCTGGTCCCTCAATGGACACAGCTGGGAGAAAGCTGTGCTCATTCAGGTCCCAGAGAAGGAAGGGCAGTTGTCACTGGGGATGATACCTACAATAAGATTTCACAATTATCCATACCTTCATATCTCTGCTTGTCCATAAATAACTTGAAAAATAATTTGTAATTATTCTTCTCCTTGCTGTGAGTGCTATAACTGTTAATCAATCTTCATTTTTATGTGGTGATCTACACTTGCTACCTGGCTAATATTTTAAATTGATATTGTGTTGTTTTGTAATTATTAATAATGATATTGTTATTTGAGCATGATGATTGTGATTAGAGGCAAATGCAATTTCCCAGTGGAAAATTAAGCTAAAAATACCAGCTTCATCAATTTCTATAATTTTCTAGGGACACCTTTATGATGAATTCAGAAAGCGATACTTCAAATTAAAATATAGATCTTATATTCCAGCATTTTGCCAAGAACAAACCTCCTCTTACTGTCATAAAATCTGGAGAAATAATTAAGTAAGCTGTTTTAAGAACAATTTATTGGTCATACATTGGGTCACTGTTGTTAACTGATGTACAGAATCATGTTTCTTCTTAAACAAGATCCGTTTCTAAAGAAAGACGATTGTCAATAAAAAGATCAGAAAACATGGGTCCACACAGCTCATGCTCCACCTCTCAATTTGTTTACCATACTCTAGACCATCTCTGCAATACTCTGCATCATGCAGTGACATCTGGTGTCTGGACTACATACTGCAAATAAACATATAATTAAAGACTTTGCCTAGGATATCAGGCAAAGACCAGAATAATATTCCAGTTTGCATAAAATGTGTCATGAAAAAGGAGAAATGTTAATAGCTCAATGCTCTAAATTAATGTGGAAAATGCCTCCTAACCATGGAAGAGACTGTTTCAGTCTCTATGACTGATTCTACTCTGATTTTCAGAGGTACTGCTGCTTCCCACTCTTTGGGTCAAAATTTCAAGAGCTTTGGACAGCCCATACTTGGGTGAGTCTTTAAAAGGCATTTTGAATATCCCTTCTATTTGTAGAAGAAAATATGTCTGAAGAAGGAAGGAGAGATGTAATATATGCTTCTCAATACCATTTAAATATTTAGAAACTAGAAAAGACATCTGGCTGTTCTTAATATTATTGAGTAGTTCTACTGCAGTATTAAACAAAGATGATGACCCGTTTGGGACCTATTGCAGAGACAGCTATACAAGCATAGTATGCAGCTTTAGACCTTCTCAAAGGAGTTTGGAATCGAAATGATAAAACTTAATTGGTAGACAAAGTAAATCAACAGTAGAACATGGTGCATAGAATAAATTATGCATCACAGAGCTGCAGCAGGTAAATGGATAGGACAGACAGATTTGTTTTATCAAAGATGTCATCATTTGTATGAAAGGGGTAAAGTTTACATGATGTATACTGGCAATCACATGTGGAAAGTTCTTAAATATACCTGATTTATAATGTCTTTCATAACTCCCAGGCTCTGAATTGCTATTCAGGCCCATTCCAGAAATCTGATTCCCTTGAAGATCGTCTTTCTTGTCTCCTCCTTCTGCTTCCATGTGTGTGTTTAATATTTTATAACAATTGACTGAGAGCAAGTTTAATATTTCCCTCTGCCACCAGCAGAATATTAAGTTTTCATTAAATGTGTCAATTAGTCAATTCTTTGCTTCATCAATATGCATTTGTCACCAGAGGCATTCACTAAGCCAGACCAAAACACAATGAGGACACGAAATGTCTAGAGAGCCTTTCAGCCTTGCAGCTGTTTGGGGTTTTTCAACTCCCCTGTAGGAAGCTTAGACAACATATTAGAGAAATTGGTTAATTAAAACATAATTCCCAGATACACGGTGATAGATACTCAGGCTTGCTGTGCTACTTCTGATTGTTGGGTTAATAAATCACTGAAATTATATAATTGTTTTCCTCAGCATGTGTGGAGGTGAAATGATTTTTGTAGTAGATTTGTTGAGAAATATTGCAGCAGAATGCAACTTGCTTTCTTCAAATCCCAGTAACTTCAGTTTTGGAACACTGAACCTGACTAAAAGAAATTCAGAATCTCATCTGGTCTTTTGAAAGAAGGTAGTTGGTTGGCCAGGGGGTTACATTTAATTTATTGGTCAAGTCCATGTAACAAATTATGTCATGCAACTACTGACACTCACAGTTGCCTTTTGTCAGGAGATGGTGGTCTGGTTTGTACACCTACTCTACATCCTACATTCCTTTAGAAGCCTCAGAATGTATAAATATTTATTTATATGCACTTTAGACATTTAAATAACTGTCATGCACAATTTATCATTTCTAAATTCCCCCAGAACAAATGGGAGAATATCATAACTGCCAACTGTTTTACAGATGAGAGAAGTGAAGGCTTGGAAGGTAAAGCAAGGACCCTAAAGCTGTCTGCTAATTAAACAGGAGAGAGGAAGCATATTATTTTTCTTTCTAAAAAGTAAATTCTCTAAAAAAATTAGCTTTCACAGTGACCATAATTATTAATGAATGGATTGAGCTCAGCAAAGATTGCTACTTGAAAAATGTGCAAGGAGCAAAATGGAAAATACATGTCATTTCTGCAGTTCCTAAAAGCACATTTGTTTTTCACTTTTAAGTCAAAAATTACATTTTCATTGAGGAATTGATTATTTTCTTTTAGGAAGAAAGGAAAATAGTTAAAAATAGTGTGAAAACAAAATGCCATATCCCAATTTTCATCTAAAAGAACATTTTGTTCATTCTGGCACAAGAACATGTCATTTCATTTAGATTTTGTTAAGAAACAAAACAGAACAAAATGAAATCTTTCTTATCCCTAAACACCAGTTGGCCCCTGAAACAAGATTTCATTATTTTTCTGCTTTTAACTGTTCTCGTTACATCAAAAGGATTGCTGAATGACAGGTTCAATGTTTGCTGTTCACATTTGAAACAATAGGCAGTTTTCTTTCTATTGGGATGTTCTTTTTGCATTGGATTGATGCTTTCCTGACTTTTCCCATTCTGAAATTCAGATATGTGTAGATTATTTCCAACTCTGTCTAGGTAGCAGTTTACAGAGGTGGGTAATTTCAAGTCCTTCCTATTTGCTTGCTGATCTGATAATTGCAAGCCATATATTTTCAGTGATGCCCTCGCCAACCCCACTCCTGCCCTGGTACACAGCAAGGTTTGTAATTTATAAATAAAGGTGTTCAGCTGAAAGTTAATATCTGTGAAGGAGCCACCCGACAGCTATTCATCTTGGCACTGACCAAGCATGCACCTGGGCCTGGCTGGTCCAGCAACTCGACACTTTATTTTTATAGATGCTACGTAAATAACCTATCTAGTCCTCTTTCTTCAGGTTCACAAAGCAGTAAGGGTTTGTATTATTTGCATGACCAGATGCCTTAATAGCTTTGGGTGTATCTGCCTGGATTTTATGTTCTTTTTTTCTGTGGGCCTCGGATCAGTTCTTGGATATTCACCTGAAATAAAATATTGCTCCATCTGATTTTCACCCTTTCTTCCCTCATGTCCTTGGTTCTACAAGAAAGTGACTGCACAGGGGGATCTTCCCTGTAGAAGGTTAATAGAAAAGTATTGTATTTCCAACTTGCCTATGACAAAAAGTTTCACAGATTAATCAGACACAATGTGAAGAACTGTGTCTTTTTGTTTTAAATCTGCCTTGTACTACCTTAATTTGATGCTTCCTGGTGCTTGTACTGGAAAAAAGTGAACATCTGATCATTACTCCCTCTTCCCATGTAATTTATTATTTTATGGGCCTCTACTTTGTGATCTCTATAGATGTAAGAATGTATGTATGATCTACGCCTTGCAAGCTGAAGAATCCTAGTACACTTAGTGGCTCCTTCTCTGAAGAACTCTACCATTTTAAGTTCCCTGCCTTTCATTTCTATTCATTGGACTATACACAAGTTGACTGATTAAGAAAATAGTATTGAGTCTGCATGTTTGCACACACAAGTTGCATGTAATAGACACTCCATCTTAAGAGTGTGCATCCTGCACCACAAAACATCTTTTTAACTATTAACATAAATAATCAAAAGCCAGATACTGCAGCCTGCTAAAGAAATAGCGCAAGAGACACTGTAAATACATTAATTACCAAGCTTTTTTACTGATATTATTTTTGACAGTAGGTTTTTGTCTGGGAATTGCCAGGTGTGTGTGGCTGTGGCAGGGAGCTGTGCTGATTCTTTGCCAACTTTATTAATCTTCAAAGATTTTGGGGACATGGGGTTTTTTTAATGTGTTTGTTTTCAGATTCTTTTTTTCCATTCTCCAAAATGATAGATGTAGAATTAATCCCATAGACTGATGGATGCTGGAGCAATGGAGTGAGAGTTGTTCATTTTGACAGACTTATTCTCGGCCACTGTTTTTCTGAACTCATACTTCAAACCCATTAATTACAGACTGCTCTACTCAGTTTGGCCAGACTCAGTGCTGTGAATCCATACACCCAAGCCATGCATAAGAAGTTGCAAGATGAAAAAAATGATCCACAGATGAGCAGTGGCTTTGTGTGGTCACCAGTTATAACAATCTTTCATCAGCCAAGCAGAACAGAGATCATTCACAAAGGTAAAGCATAAAGAAACTCATGACAATGCTACAGATTACTGGCGGACAAGGAGACCTTTGAGCATTTGCTCAGTCCTACCATATAAAAGATGGGCTCCAGTTATCATTTATTCCTTTCTTGCATTTGGGGATTGCTTTTCTCTTCCTTATCGGCTCTTCTTATTTGTCAGAAGTGTTAATTTCAGTATCACTCTGGTTTTATATACCCTTTGCCTGCAGTTTCCACTGGGAGAATAAATAAGGAGGATGGAACAAGGCAATGCTTGTTATAGGCTGAGTGGTGGGAGAATGGCTAATGTGGAGCCTTCATCTTGAGTATGCACAGGTCTGGGGGAGGCTTTATTGCATTACACCTTACTATACAGAGTTTCAGAAGAACAGCAAAAGTCTTTCTGAAATGAGGGAAATTTAACAAATAGTTTTGTTGAGGTTAGGTAACATTTTCCAAAACAATGAGAAGCTTTATTTCTGTATTGTGCAAATAAGCCTTTGTACTGTTTCATACTGAAATAGCTTTTTTTTTTTTGCATGTGTAAATTGAAAGAGAGAAAGAGAGAAAGAAAAATAAATAAATAAATAAATAAAGGAAGAAAGAAAGAAAGAGAAAAAAAAAACTTAGATGAGAAGGAGAAAAGTTTGAAACAGGTTTGAATGACCTGAAAAAGAAAGTTTGGCTGTGGATGAATCAAAAACTAAAGAAAGACAAATTAGGTAGTTAATCTGTCCATTATCACTTATTCTCCATGAGACTCAGTGAATTGACCTCTCCTATTTCAGCTGTCATGTCACCATGTCAGCATTATCCTATGTTCTTGGCCAAGGACCATGACATTCTTCCCATTCCAGCGTGGTAGTGTGAGGACTCGGAGCAGGGCAGAAAAGGCAGTCTGTTATCAAGCAAGACCCTACACATGACGCTGAGCTACAAACTTCTGGCTCCAGCCCAGCACCTACCATTCTCCCCATTGTAACTGAGTGAGACTCTAAAGCATCTGATATCCAATATCAGCATATGATCTGACGTTTGGCATCCCACCCACTGGGACTTCAGGAAGCTGAGAGGTATTTCCAGCTCTTCCTCATTCTCAAAAAGAGGTGCTAAAATCCTTGCAAGGATATTACAAGGTCAGGGGAAATAGACCATGAATTAGCTGGTTTTGGGTCTGGAAGTCTGGAAGAGGGGTCATAGCTCAATCTTGAAGACAGAATGCATATAGCATTTTGGAAGATCCCCCAGATCCATCAACAGAAAAGCACTTAAAATGTTAATACACTTCTATTTTCTCCTTGTCAGTGTGGCTTTGCTAAATCCAACAGCAAGGGGCGTGGATCTCCATCTGTAGTGTATAGGGGGTGTTGTACATTGGACAAACAATATGATTTATATCCAAAAAGAAAGAGATATCACAGATCCTTGTGCTCTCAGGGACTCTAATTTATTGCCTAATTAAACACTTGCTGCCAAATTGTCCATCCTGTCATTTTTAATTCCTGATCTAATATTCCAGACAACAGAACACTTAAGGAGGCTACCTCATACAAGTGAGGCTTAAATGAAGAAAGATGTTAATGGGTGTTTCCTAATCAAAGTCAATAGTCTATCAGGAGCAATTATTCTTTAGTAGGTCTGTTTTTCTGGCACCATGCAATGTGAATGAATCTGCCAAGGTCTGTTGATAACTTATCCCCTTGCTGTAGAGGCAGAAGGAAAGACCAGCTACTCAAAACTAAGTAAAACCCTTGGGAAGACATCCGGGCAACAGGGACAAACAGAATGGGTTTCTATTTATCTTAAAACTAGATTTGCTTCTTTCAACAAGTCTTGTTGGGAAGGAATGACAAGGGGTTCTGAGGCAAGGGAGACCTTAGGACATAACGTCTTAGACTACCAAGTGCTCTTGCTGTCTTGTATGTATTTAGGCTTGCCTCATTCCTCTGAGATGGGGACATGGGACCCCATTGCTGGC
Source organism: Strix aluco (assembly GCF_031877795.1). Taxonomy (NCBI): domain Eukaryota; kingdom Metazoa; phylum Chordata; class Aves; order Strigiformes; family Strigidae; genus Strix; species Strix aluco. The sequence continues at coordinate 3,631,226 of NC_133931.1, read as the reverse complement.
AAAATGGGGCCTAGTCTTGAGCTTTACAGAGACACAGTTCTGCAAGAAAACTACAAAATAGGTAGAAATTCAGACTGGCTCTCTTGATTGGAGTCACAGCTTTGATCTGACACAAGTGAGTTGTTGTTTGGCTGGGTTTGCTTTTGCTGGAGTGCCACACAGGAACAGTGTTTAAACAGGAACATCTGAACAAGTTGTCTCCAGATTAGGTGAAACATGCAATATTGCACCTGTCTGAGCCTAAAACTCACTGAGTTTTGCTGTCATTGCCTTCCATCTCCATAAATTTGCCATCGGTACACCTTATTTTCTAGGCCAGAAGGGGTGAGAGAAGACAGTGAGAAGGGAATGTTATGGGACCATAAGAGAAAAGCTCTGAAGCAGTTCAGGACTGACCCTGCCTATTGGCTGCTGTATCTTGTCCTTGGACTGTGTACCTCCAAAAAGAGTCTGTCTCAGTTCTCTCCATTGCCACTCTTTACAGAGTTGAAGAAAACTATCAAGTCCCCTTAGCCTACTCATCTCCACATTGGAAAAACCCATCTCACTCAGCCTTAGCTTATGTGTCTTGTGTTCTAACACACAAACATTGTAGTGGCCCCCCTCTGAAGTCCCTGCAGCTTATCAGTTTGGGTTTATTTTTTTTACACTTAGCAAGAGGAACTCAAAACTGGACACAGTTCTCCTGGTGCAGCTGCACAAATAACAGTCTCAATCTGTTGGCTACACACTTGGAATACAACCCAGTATGTGGTTGGCCTGAGGTTGTGCTATATTGGGGTAGGACTTTTTCAACTGTATAAGGTTCCCATCAGCACATTTCCCCAGCCTATCCAGGACCCTCTGAAAAACAGCCCTCACCCCCAGTGTATCACTCACTCCCCACAATCTTGTGTCAAGCACAGACTTGTTGAGGGTCCATCCCACTGACTGGTTTGGTGTTGGAGATGTTAAATGGTTTCACCCTCAGCACTGATCGCCAAGACATTCCTAACAGGTGGCCAGATAGGCTTTGAACTGCTGATTACTAGCCTGTAAGCCTGGTGGTCCAGTCAATTTTTCACACATCTTGTTGTCTATTTTGTACCCATTTTGTAGACCTTCTTAATATCCAGGCTAGCAGGACATTATGGGACCACACTGAAAGTCTTAGGATAAAAGGCATCCCTGGTTTGCCCCTCATCTATACCTCTGGCCATCGCATCACTGATCATGTTGATCAGGCACAATTCGTCTTTGGTAAATCTGTGTTGGTTGTTCCTATTCATAGCTTCACAGACTCACTAAGTTTGGGAGGGACCTCAGGAGGTCTCAAGTCCAACGTCCTGCTGAAAAGGAGGTCAACACAGAATTCAGATTTTGTCCAGTGGGGTCTCAAATGTTATGGAGATATCCCAACCTCTACGAGCTCCTGTTCCAGTGATTAATTAACCTCAGAGTAAACATTTTTTTTCCTGAACATCCTCTGTTTCAATTTTTGACTATTGTCTCCCACCTTCCCAACATGTACCACTGTGAAGAGCTTGTTTGTGTTTTCTTGATGACCTCAGCATAGGTACTGACATGCTGCTATTATGTCCCTTCAAAGTCTTCATTTCTCCTGGGTAAAAAACCCAGTTCTCTCATCCTCTCCTCACACAGCATGTGATCACCTCTTTGTCCTTCAAGTGCCTGGAAATAGACTGTATGAGGCTTTGCTCTGTAATTGCCCCAGGAAATAAGGTGAGGCAGACCATCTTGTAGTTCCCTGCATCCTCTTGTTTGCCTGTTTTGAAGATGGACATATTACTTCCTTTCTCCAGGCATCAGCAGGGTTGATAGCATCTTGTCTTGGCTTTCCCTTCACAGCATATTCCCTTACACAATGTCTCTATGGATACTGTATCCAGGATGTCAGCAAATGCATGCTCAATTTCTGTGCCTCTTGAGTTTTGAGGTTTGTTACCCATTGTGAAAACCTCCTCAGAGATTATCCTACCTGAACAGGAAGGAGTCTGGCACAGCTCTGGCCTCACTTCTCTTTGGATCCAGCAAATCCCAGTAGCAGGAAAAAAAAGTTTGCAGTGCCTATGAAACCGTCTCCAGGTTCAGGGATAGTGCAGCTGCAGGTAACTACCTACATATTAGGTTTTTGTGAGGCATCCATCTCCTTTGTGTCTCTTTCCTTATTTATTCCTCCCTCCGTATTTAGCTTTTGTTATTTTATGCCTCAGATTAATGAAATAATGTGTCCTGCCTCTGTTTTGTTTGACAAGCCAGCAAGAAAGCTGGGAATATGTATATCTGGTGTATGCAGTTCTAATTAGCACCCTCGGATAAACCCAATATTATCATATAACAGAATTTATATCCCTATTATAACCAATCCCTATTCATAGCGCCTCGTAGCAATTGCTGCCTGTTGATTTTTTGTTGGAAAGGTAAGCAAAGGCATATACATTTGTGTCTGTGTGTGAATGTGTGTATGTGCACATAAATACATGTTTTTTATCAGGATTTTCTTTCCTGTAACTTCATTTGTCTAATGACATTTCAGTAATATGAAATAAATTTTCCCCCGCTATTTATGTTATTCTTTGTGACTTTCCCAGTCAAAAGCTCTGGTTTGTTTTTTTTTCATACTTTTTAAAGCAGCAGCAGAAATATCCAATACCTTACTAATGGCATACAAGGGCTTTTAGAAACAATGTTTTCTTTCATTGAAAGCTTTGAATATCCCTTTAGCTTGGCGGTCTTGGTGCGCTCTTTCTGGAGTAGAACTCTGCAGTATGTCCCGATCCATTCTTTCATCTGAGCAAATGCAGGTGTCTGCTTAGGGTGAACTAAGCACTCACTGACTGGGTGTCAAGTCTTACTGCCTGAACAATGGCAGTTAGGTTCGTTTGAGATGATGCAGAGTATTGCTCCTCTCCCCCAGCTCTGAGGCCTCCTGCAGGTACTTGTTCCTGTCCATCAGCTCTACGCCAGACCTTGGATACTTTAAGGTGTCTCATATGATAACAGACACCTACGCATAGCTGGCTGAAGCAGGCCCCATGTCTCCAGTCCTATAAGGTTTAGACAACTAACACACTTGCAGACTTTTGTGTTTGGACACCTGTTTTATAAGACTCAATTTGGATCCCACTTAGATATTTAGCAGCAAAAGAATACTGTTCCTCCAATTCCTGTGGTTTCCCTTTTTCCTGATCCTGTATCTGTCTTGCCTCTATAGGACAAACATTTCAGATTAGGATGTCCTACTGCCTCTTCTGAACAGTCCCTATATAGCTGTAGCACAACAGAGCCTTGACTTCAGCTGACATTACTGTAATGGAGATGTTTCTTGCCAATATAGTCTTTGTTCTACCTTTTGCCTTCTCTGTTTTAGTTCAAGCTCCTCCATTTACAATAAGAAGCTTATGAAAGAAGACTTGACTTGTTTACCCTGGAGACATGTAGTGAGTTGACCCTGGCTGGATGCCAGGTGCCCACCAAAGCTGCTCTATCACTCCTCCTCCTCAAACGGATAGGGGAGAGAAAATATAATGAAAGGTTTGTGGGTCAAAATAAGGACAGGGAGAGCTCACTCACCAATTACTGACATGGGCAAAACAGGCTTGACTTGGGGAAATTAGTTTAGTTTATTACCAATCAAATCAGAGTAGGGTAATGATAAATAAACACAAATCTTAAAATACTTTCCCCCCACCCCTCCCTTCTTCCTGGGATCAGATTTGCTCCCAATTTCTTTACCTTCTCCCCACAGCAGTGCAGGGGAACAGGGGATGTGGCCCATTCATCACACGTTGTCTCTGCCTCTCCTTCCTCCTCAGGGGGAGGACTCCTCACACTCTTTCCTTGTTCCAGCATGTGGTCCCTCCCACAGGAGACAGTCCTGCACGATCTTTCTCAGACATAAGTCCTTCCCATGGGCTGCAGTTCTTCACGAACTGCTCCAGTGTGGGTCCCTGACATGGGGCCACGAGTCCTGCCAGGAGCCTGCTTTAACATGAGCTTCCCACGGGGTCACAGCCTCCTTTGGGCACATCCATCTGCTCCGGCCTGGGGTCCTCCATGGGCTGCAGGTGGAGATCTGCTCCACCGTGGACCTCCATGGGTGCAGGGCACAGCTGCCTCACCATGGGCTGCACCACGGGCTGCAGGGGAATCTCTGCTCTGGTGCCTCGAGCACCTCCTGCCCCTCCTTCTTCACTGACCTTCGTGTCTGCAGCATGGTTTCTCTTACATATTCTCACTCCTTTCTCCCCTCTGCAGTTATTTCCCCCCCCACCCCTGTTCTTAAATCTGTTACCCCAGAGGCACTACCACCATCGCTGATGGGCTTAGCCTTGGCCAGCAGCGGGTCTGTCTTGGAGCCGCCTGGCATTGGCTCTGTGGGTCATGGAGGAAGATTCTAGAGCTTCTCACAGAAGCCACCCCTGTAGCCCCCCCACTGCCAAAACCTTGCCATGCAAACCCAATACAGGACAACAAGGTGCTATTGAATGAAAAATAGATTTTCACAGGAAATTAGTTTTACCTTTTCTCATTTGCTAGCTCAATAAAAAAATTAAAATATTCTTTCCCCTCAGCCCTGAGGACTTCATCCATCAAGCTACAGAGAGAAACCAACTCTAAGGGCATGCAGAGGAATTAACTGGGGAAATGTAGATGACAAGGTAAAAGACGGGATGCTATGGGATTGTAGCTCTAATAACCAGAAGGAAGACACTGTGTGACTTTACAGGAACTTTTCCCTTTGGGCCGACTTGCCATTTATTGCAGGTCCAGTAGCTGAATACTGTTTGGATGTAAGCAACATCCAGTTGAGCCTGTGGGTCCAAACCACCCTTCCTGTAAATGTGTTTCAAAAGACATTTGTGAAGTTCAGGTGTTTCCTCCTCACTTCTGCATGACTGTTGCTCACATATGCAATGAACAGTGTTCCAGCCTTACCGTGGATGGATAGATGGATGCAAGACTTTTTCGCTAGTTCTGAGTTGTGCACCTACTTGGCATCTTGCTGAAATTCTAAATGGTCTTTAAACCTTTTTTTTTTTTTTTTTTTTAATCCCCCAGATGGTTAGCTTTGTATTTCCACCTTCTGTGACCATACCGCACCACAGGGAAAGAATATTAGAGCAACCTCATCTGCATTGGGATGGTGCTACATTATGCCATGTACACAGGCACAAAGACTTGTATGGGATAGGATTTACGTTCCCTAACTTTAGGTGTCTACAAAGCATATATTACATCTGACTAAGTTTTAAAGGCACCAGTTCTAGTCAATGGAGAACTAGTTAACTTATGGATTGGAGTTAGGCTTAGTTCAGTTCACCAAAAAATACATTAGGACAAGGCGTGATATCACTCACTCTGTTGAATCTTTTGATCTACTGTCTGACTTCATCAGATGTAGATGCCAACATTGCAGACCACTGCATTTAATCAACTCAGTCATACCTTTCATAACAAATAGACTTGGGGTTTGTTTTAGAAGGCAATGAAGACATGAATTCACCTGGAACATCCAAATTCATTTTTCTGATGCCTGACTAAACCCTCACAAGGGGGTTTTCTTCCCTTTGTTGCCAACTTGTGCTGGAAGGCCAAGAAGCTCTGCTCCTGCTGTGCAGTCCCTGAGGAAAGAAGAAATCCTTTTAGTGATTTTCTTCAATTTTGCCAACCCTTAATGGGCTGTCTTTTTTACTTCATCCTCCAGATGTGGCAGCTGATAAAGGAATGCCTAAATTGCCACTAGACTTCGAGGTTTCTTCTTGTCTGTAGTAAAGAGATAGGGAATGCTGCAGGCACTGGATTCACTCACTTATAAATGATTAGTATTGAGAACTACACATATTCCCTTGACATTTTTACCTAAATAGTGTTCCAAGGATAGACAAAACAGATAATATTTTGCTCAACTCCTCTCACCACTGAAATGATGCTCCACAGACTAACAAGGAACAGGATAATATGGATCTTAGAAAACAGACAGAGTGCATGAAAGAACTGTGAAAATAGGTGTATTAGGAGTTTTGAGGTACTCAGAAAAGTAGCTAGAGAAAGCCCCAAAGAAAAGGGGAGGAGACTAAACTAGAATTGTGGCACGATCTTTGTTGTCCTCTGGAATACAACTGCATAACAGGGAGAAGATTAGACTTATTTGTTTAACTTACTTTTGTTTTAATTGTCCAGAGGGAATTCTTTTGTGTTAATAGCTTATTTTCTTTCAGGGCCACTACAATAATTCACATAAGGTTTAAGTATTAAAAAGTGATGCTGTGAATAAAATAATCCAAAATATTAATGGGGTCTAGAGACAACAATGTAAAAGCAGGAAGGAAAACCCCAAGACACAATAATGTGATGCTGGAGAAGTAAAGCAAGTGTATGGAAGTTTGCAGAAAGTGTAGAAGAGGAATTTGAAGCAGTTGGCTTAAACATGAACATGTGTAACAATAATTTAAAAAAAAATATCCCTAGTTGATAATTTTTCTAGGGTTATATGAGACTTTCTCTCCTTCCTTTCAATGCACATCAAAGCTTCCCCCCCGTCCCCTGGAGTTTCTCTTTTAGGTTTTCCTTCCCAATCTGTTGCTCCCCAACAGTTTGAATCTCTTGGCCTTCAAGACATCCTATAAAAGTTAGTTCCATCCAGAATTTGAGATAAATTTTTATAGATTTAAGAATGGAACTCTCACATACTTCTTTGCAGTAGGTGCAGAGACATTGTGAGCATAGTTCCCCACGTGAAGAACCTTAGAACCTGAGGAACCTGAGGACAGGGTGAAGCTCATGTTTTCTCTTTGGGCCTCAGATTCAATACCTAAGTTGGTTAAGGAAAGAAAGGCCCTGGAGAAGGGTATGAGTGTCAGTCCAGGGTTAGAAATGGATATTGCCATATCTAAAACTTTAGAACATGAGCTAAAATTTGGAAGCTGGAGATTAAAAAATCCTATCTCTAAGATATGGCTGGGAAAATCCTTTCATGTGCACTTACAAGTGGATGTCCTGTAGGAGCAGAAGAAGAACTGAAGGCTATAAAGCTAGACTGGATTTGGCTCTGGATTTATCAGTTTTAGCAAATTCTTGGTGAGATCTCCTTTTACACCATGTGTATTTGCCGACCACTCTTGAGCAGTGTTAGCTGAAGATCCTGACTCAAGAAAAAGTCTCTTCATCAATCTCTTATGGAAGGAAAGAAGGTTTTGTGGTAAAGTCATGCCATGCATGTCAATTCATAGGAAATCCTAACTTTACTTGAAAGCCTCATCTGGGAAAACACCAGCTTACCTCCCAGCAGCACTGAGGGGGTGCAAGCAGTCATTGAACCTAGCCTGACAGGTGGAGCTTTTTCAACCCCAAACCCTATTCCTCTGCAATTACTGACATGACAGCTCTGTGATTATTGCAGTGATGGCTAAAACACATCATGTCCTGAAAATGCCACTCATTACACTCTACCAACTTCAATTTTGTGCTTTGTTCTCAGACGCACGATGCACAAGCGTGCATCTCTGCTGTGAAGAGCAAACAGTGCCATTACCTCCTGAGTAACAATGAGAAGAAAACAAATAGAGGCTGAAATATGAAGCGTCATTATAGGAAAATGGTTGATTATTAGCCTGTATTTGCTAGTGCAGTTGCAAATCTCAGCTCCATACAAAACCAAAAACCACAAAAACCAGAAACACAGTTTGTGGCTCAATTTTCAGATGCAGGCTGGCAGCCCTTGGTACCCATGTAATTGTCAGTGGAGTCCCTGTGGACCTTCAGCCTTGGACTTCCTCGGCAATAACTTGGCCGATCTGGAGGCAGTGGGTTGACTTTGATTTATGTGACTCTGGTTTAATTTTTAACTTTCTAAACCAAACATTTTGTCTGCAAAGCTGAAAAGAAGCTGCCTGTTTCAATCAGAAGTTTTTTGGGACAAAGAGTATTTCTCAGTGTGTACCTGGTACAATAAACATTGATCTCAGATGGCATCTTGCTTTAATACAGTAATTAATGAAACAGTAACGATATTTCCTTTGTGCTAAGATCTTTGAGCAGGTTTCCATGGCAACAGTCCATGCACATGCTTCTTGCCTGTAGCAAATGTGAAGTTATTTGAATCATTTAAATTCTTTTAAGAGAAGAGGACTGGTGTAACTTGACTCAGATTTACTTCAAGGCTTAAGTATACACAGGGACAATTACCTCAGGTCTGCTGATGCACAGAAACTTGTTACCCTGCATTAACTCACTGGTGTGTTTGAATCCTCCAAGCTACCATAGGAGTTTTTATCTCAGAAATATATGTATTTTTACTACATTTACTTTTTCTCTCTCTAGCCATTTTCTGCCAATAGAAACCATGCCCATTTTACACTAGGATAGTAGTCTGCTTCAGATCTGCATCTTTATACTCCTGAGAGGGAAGGAGAACATATTCTTGTCTGACTTCTTCAGCAGCTATAATGAATGAGCAGACAAACCCCAGGCTGACCAAGGGGCAGAATAAACAGCAGGAGGAACTCTCTGCTGCCTCATCATCTCTTTGTTTCTTTGGGAACTGAGGTCTCCCCTAGAAATAAAATCATACTGACCACTGGTTTGCTGGGGTAGATCATGTCATTGGAGTTCTAGGCTAAAGCATGCTGGGTATATGAAGACTTAGTGAAGTAGGTTTGGTTAATTTGAATATGTGGAGGGAGATGGAAAATAGCCAAAGAATTTCATATTTACAGATGTCAGATGGGTGGACTAGTGGACCTACGATTTTGATATACTACTAAAATCTCTCTGCCCATTTCTGTTGGCCTACTGCAAGGGCAAAGGAAGATGAGGGATATGGGACCCCATACAGCATGATCCTTTTTGGCTGCTGATCTCTGTATGTCTCTTCTGCCAAAACAGATGTTCCTTGGGAGCAGATGGCAAGGCAGTTCTAAACGAGAAAGTTCGGGATGGGGAGAAGTATTCTAGACACAAAGCTTTTTATAATTCATTTGCTGTACCAGTGAGTGCTTTTATAGCCAAAGAGAAGAGAAGAAGAAAATGGCTTCTGGAAAAAAAGGAAAAGTATTAATTATAATGCAGATCTTTTAGGCATGTTCTTTCTAACGCATGAGAAAGTGCCTCAGCAGATCAAGAGACAGGCAATAATAACTTGATTTCCCTTCTAGTGGGAAATTCTGGTGAAGGAATCTTTAACAGGCTTCACTACCAATTTTTAAGGAAAAAAAACAGTAAATATTTTCTTCCACTAGTTTTGTCATAGAATTCATCCAGCATCATAGCTGAGAACTGTTGCTTGGCTATATGTATAAGGCCTGTATGAACCTGATTCTTTGGGCAAACCTGTACTGCAAAGATATGAAACATATTGGACTAATTGGGGTATCAACAAAATTCATGATCAAGACCTGGTCTGGGATGGAACCTTGGATAATCTAATATTAGACATGGGTTTAGATGGAATATTAGACTTGGATAATCTAATGTTAAACATGGGTTTAACACCTTGGCAACTTGGTAGAAGAAAGTTCTTGGCCTCTCCTAAATATAAGGACATCTTCAAGTAAATATTGAATTTAAAGCCAGACTTAGTAGAGATCAGAGTGAGACTTTTGAGAATATCAGTTGATTTCTAGTCTGTGAACCATGGATGTCTTACACCAGTTCTGTTCCTGTGTTTTAGTTCAGATCACTCCTAGAGACGAGGCATTGGGCTAGGAGATCAATGGAACCAAACTATCAGACTCATTCTTCACCCATGCAAAGTCTGGAAACGTGGCCTACTAAATTTAGGCCTGGAGAAGGTCCACATGACAGAGTCCCTGAAGCAAAAAGAAAGCTGAGTTTTTCAAAAGCTCCCGCTTTCTTTGTTTTTCAGGTCTAAAAATACTTTTATGTAAGAGACTTCAAACTGCTTTTTGTGCTAAACACAGAAATGGAAATCTCACTGCGCTACACACATTATTTCACTAAAATAAATATTGTTGCCTTTAATATTTAAAGAGATTTTTGAAACAGCCACAGAGGATGAAAAATACAAGCCAGAAAATGTGCTCCATGTCTCAGAGCCCTACAGAGGCATATTTCAATTCTCCTGCTTTAATTTCTTTAGCTCTCAAGGAATTCCAAGGTCTCTGAAATGGCATGCTGGGCAGGGAAAACAGAGCTGTTGTCACCAGGGCTTCTTTGGCTCTTTATTATTCACAATCACAGGAATTTTTATTCAGTGTAGGCTGAGGAACTGCATCATTTACTCCTCAAAGCTGTTGGACTAGCAAACACACTACATTCACTGTATCCCAAACACCATCAGTCACTATCTAATCCTTTAGGTAGGACAGAGGACGTGGGATTGCCTCAATTCTGTCTGTGCCACCACAGCAGAGTTCAGCATCTGTTGAAGTGAATAGGAACTTTTCTGTTGGCTTTATTGGAGTGAGGAGAATTGGTATGAACCTGTCCTTCACAGACTGATTTCAGGTGAGGTTCCTTGTCTTAACCTTCTCCCAGATCTGCATGGCTGGTCCTGCCAGACCTGTCCCTCGTGATGCTGAGGACACAGGCAGGGTGCCATGCAGTAAGCAACAAACCTGTACTCCAAACACCTGTCCCTCCAGTTGGATTCCCTGGGACATTGAAATTCTATGTGTGTCAAATTATACAGGTGGATGATAAGCTTAGAAAGCTGTGAAGGAAGCACGTGGGCCAATTCTCAAGCAGTGGATGGCAGACCAAACCCAGAGCAATACTGAGTATAATTAGTCACAGTTACTGGGACCAGAATTGCTAGCAAAAAAGCAGCCACCAGTTCTCTGTTGGATGCCCCTAATTCCTTTAATGTTGCATAGAGTAAAGGGAGGGAGAGATGACCCATTGTTGATTTTGAATAGGTGAACTCTGAGAGCTGTTTCTGTTGGAAAAATCATTTCTTTAGAGACTAATAAAATTAGGAATACCCATATGGCTCAAGTTCATGGATTCATACACATCTGTATGTGTCCTTGGACATTTTTGAATTCTGCATTTCTGGATTAATATTCTGGGATCTGATTTCCTCCTGGAGTTATCCCAATATAACGGGAGTCATACCGTGATGAATCAGATCCTTTCTGTGCACAACATGTACAACCAAATATAATGCAGGCATCATAGCCAGAGAACATAGGGCTGCATTGCAATGTCCATTTAAAGCAGAATTCAAATGCCCTTGCTTCCTCAGTCTGTTTCCCAATTATTACATTTCATTGTAACAGCAATTATGTATATTCCCCACATCTGGTACCACAGTCCTTCGCAAGGACCATTTTGTACTGCCCTCTCCCATTTAACTGGAAAATTTCCACTCTGTTGATCAGAGGAAGGTTTGTCTAAAAAGGCTCATTTGGGGACTATTCTTCTCCTTTATTTTCTATGGATTTACACTTTCACAAGTCTTATCTTGCAAGCAGTCAGAGAAGAGAGGGTTGAAAGGCTCCTGGCAAAGTAATCTACTCCAGCAGCATGCCCTAGGGCAGGGTAGACTATCTTTATGGACCGTTTAACCATCGTTTTATGTAAATTTCTCAGAGAGTTTCATCACATGGGGCCAGTAGTGCCAAACACACAGTCAAGAAGACATTCGACTGAGTTTTTCACTGTGAAACCCCTCTTCTTCCTCAACCCCTTGTAGATGCTCCAGGCTACATCAGCACTTGGGGATCACACATACCCAGAACCCTTCTCTCAAACTGATCTCACCAGGCAGAGCATGGCTTTTATCCTCACCACTGAGCTGTCTTGTTGCCCAAAACAAGATAGATGCATCCAAACTGCCTGTTGGGAATGTCTTGTGTCAGTGTTTCAAATTTGTGTAAGAAATTGTACAGGAGAGACTCAATCACTCCAGGCTGCAACAGTGCCAGGGAGTGTTATAGCAGTTTAACAGAATAGATAATTAAGTTTGAGTGTGTAATAGTGTTTCTGCCACTGTTTATTGCTAGTATAGGTCCAGCTTTGGAGTTTTCCTTCACTACATGCTGAACCATCTGATCTTGGTCCACACATCAGCATGCTATAAGCAGTGCTGAGCACACCCACATTAAGTCAGTATATGGCTAGGAAATATTCAGGTTTGGTGACTTCTCAGCTAATTTAAGTTTCAAAATGTGAGTCTTCTTTTCAGTTCTGATCACATTTCACTGATCTGATTGTGCTGTCAAACAAAGGAGAGGTGTTCACTACAGAGCACTTCTTGAAAGGAAATTCCGTGGTTAAAAAGGTGTTATTTATTGGGACAGATGTGGCTGCCTCTGCTCTGTACAATGATGCAATGCAGGGTCTGAGATGCATTGCAAGGGAGTATCGCCTGTTGCTGACGTGACAGGACACCTGTGCTCTTTGGGGGTGGACATGTCCAGGCTGTATCCCTTGTGTTGCTGCAGCAACAGCAACCAAACACTGGTGTGCAGGGTGGATACTGAAGCATTTCTCAGTGCTTGCTGCATTGCTATTTATACAGCAGGCATGTCCCCGTCTCCTTGCCATTCTTTGATCCTGCTGCCATGAAATGATGCCAGAGAGGGGTTCAGCTGGTTATTAAGAATCTACTGCCCAGCTTTGCTTTCCCAGCCTTCACCCTTCCTGCTAAGGGGGCCTCTCAGCACTTGGTGAAATGATGCAATTAAATCTCCTCAGCCATCTCCTTACTGGCCTCTTGGTGGTAGTCTTAACACAGCATATTCACTAGCTGCTCTGCCTGCCTTTAGCTAAAGGCATCAATCTCCACCCTACTCTAGGAGAACTAACGTTTTTAAGTAGATACTAAATATATACAAAGTTTATGGACACAAAGCAAGATTTTTAAAGGATTTGCCAGAGATACAGAAGCTCTGCATTGCTGATCCATGCTGACCTACTTTAGGGCTTCACCTGTTATGCAAAGCCCGGTGCTGAGATCTGTCAGATATCCCCGAAGCACAGATGTTTGGATCCAGTGTGTACAGTGAGGCAACGAAAGCAAAATGAATAGGGAGGTTGCAATTTACATACTGAGCAGTTTGTTTAGTGCCAGGCAAAAGAAAAAAAGAGTCACACTGCTCTTAGGAACGCGCTCTAGTGAACGTCATGGCAGGTTTAATTCAGTGTCTTCTTTCTAATGGAGACCCAAATGGCCAAGGAATAGCCTAACAGAAGGAAACACTGTGTGGAGTCTGAGGAATTCAAGGTGCATGAGATTTGTTAGAGCCTTCATGAAGAAGTCAGTCCTGTGTGTCAAAACAGGGTTAAGACCTATGTACATATTTAGAAAATCCCTGAGAAGCATCTAGATCAGGGTGAAAATAAGAAAGGTTTCAACTAGTGGTTAGAGTCAAAGGCTAGGCATGGGATGTAATACTGTGGTAAGACCAACTTAAAACAACTGTCCCAAGCTCAGTTCTTGATCACCAAGAAGCCATTGGCAGATAAAACTGATCTTAAAATTTGGGAAATTCAATTAGAATAAATAGAACTGGGCATTGCAAGTTAAGTTACTCAAACTGACTTAATCTTCCCACTGTGGAACAGCCATAGCCTGTAAATAATTTTTCTTAGCTAAACATTTGTCAATGGGTTTAGAGTCTGATTCATACCATGGATCTTCTCACAGTTCTCTTTGGTGGCTGCCTTGGCCACTCAAACTACATACAGCTTCTGCTCTGCAATGAGTTCAAGAAAGCCTTTTCTAAAGCAGAAAACAGTTACTAAGGAGATAATACATAACCAATATATAAAAAGATATTTACTAAATAGATATTATATACTGATATTTATTGTGGCCGCATTTAGGCTGGGGAATTGCTTCCCCTTTTAAATCAGGCTGAGCAGATATGAAGCTGGATGGCCCTCAATGCAAGATTACTCTGGTCCTTGGGTTGCAGCTCTTTTGGCAGATCTTCAGTCTCTCCCCGTAATTCATCAAGTCACTTTTACAAGTAACAACAGATGAGGGTAAACAGTTTTTATACTGGTATCAGGTATCCTGAACTGTCAGATTCCCCAAGATTTCCCAAAGATACAACTCAGTTTACCATTTTGAGTTCTTGGGGAATAATTTCACACAAGGTAGCTTTTCCTATTTATACTGTGAAGAAGAACAAAAAGAAAGACAAAGTGGAGATAAGAGAGAGAGGAATAAAATCAGACACGACTACCATGAGATAAAGACTTCACACTTGCAGAATTAGAAGTAAACGCCATTACAAATATACTAGAGAGTTATGACCAACCCCTTCTCTTTTCCTACTAAGCCTGTCAGACAATGGTTTAAACAAAGATAAGTGGTTCTTATATCCTTTGCCATTCTCTGAGATCACTAAAATAGAAAACGTCCAACACCTGCTGCAAGCATATTAATAGTCAGATGAAAAATTAATGCCTACAAATCCTCAGAGTTAACTCTCCCCTTCAGCCATTCTCAACATTCTCAATTAATAAGAAAGAAGAATGCTGCAGGAAGGAAACAGACCCTAAATATCTGCCCTAGGAGGTCCCGTTAGAGATCATAATTGCTGGCAGGGAAATGATTAGGACATGGGGATTTTGCTGGCTCTGTAGTGAAGCATGGGGTGCTGTGTGTGAAATCACTACCCCTGTCACTAGTAGAGCAATGAGGTGTACAAAGGGACTACAAAAACACCTTCGTCCTTGGCAGAATAGGCCACCTTAGGGGCCCAAGCATAACATATGGGAGTGAAGAGACCTGGTTCTTGTCACTGGCTGTGTCAGGTTGGCCAGCTGTCATCCAATGTCTGTGCCTCAATTTCTCTTACTGTAAATGACTTGAGTAGAACATAATTTTCTGTAAATGCCTTGAGTAGGACAGATTAAAACTACTTTCCTTGAGGTTTCACCTCCATTATTTACCATAATCTAAAAAAAAGAAATAATCAATATTTTTGCTGGTCTCCTGTTGTTGCTTTAATTCTTCACCCATTCTGAGCTCAGTCTTGAAACCTGCAGCAGTTTGGCTTGACATCTGCCCACAAAGTGGCTGCACCAGGGAGGCTCAGGCACTGCCCCCCAGGTCTGTGTTGCAGCAGCCTCCTTGGACCCAGCAAAATGCCAAACACCTGCTCCTCTCTTAGGTTCCTCTTTCCTTTCTCATCCTCTTTTGCTGACTGCATGCATGTCCCCTTGGAGATATGAAGAACCACGGTGAAGGTAGGAACAAAGCCACCAAGTTTAGCGCAATATCCCCCAAGGACCTTTCTTTATCTGCTGCTTGCAGTCTGCGTCTGCTGCCTTGGCACATCTTGGGCTGCCCAAATATGAACAGTGTCAACAAGACCCCATTGGAACAAAGGAATAATTTTTACTTCTTTTCTCTGGGGAAATGTTCTTATTGTCCATTCTCTTCTATGACTCTGTAGCATGGAAACAGCTTTGAGTGGAGCCTGAAAGCAAAACCTCCATGCTGCCCCTCAACACTCTTGTCTTCACCCTTGCAAGAGAACAGGACAACAACTCTCTAGGGCCTCACTGGGAGTAGAGGGAGGCCTTTTCCAGAATTGGATTGTGAGCAGTGTGGGAACAGGGTGAAATCTAGACTTTGTTCATGCCCAGCTGTGCTGTTGTAGAAATTAAAAGTTGATCACACTTTTTTCCTTGATCTCTCCCTCTTCACTTTCTTCTGCTGGAACCTTGGAGCTCAAGCAAATGGGTGCTATTATGTGCTCCAGGCGATTTACAGTGGCAAAAATGAAGCAAACTGACCATTAAGTGTTACAATTGCTGGAATAACAGAATCAAAGTATTATCTTGCTCAGGTACCTGGTATCCCTCACTTTGTGGCAGCAGCAATGTGAATAAGTCCCTGCAGACTATCACATCAGACAACCTTCCTTCTCCATGGGTTGCAGAGGATGTGGCACAGGGGAGCCTGCAAGCAGGTCCTGGGCTGTCTTGCGATGCTGCTGACACTTGCCACCTTGCATCTGGCCAATGTCAATGGCAGTGAAGAGTTTCTTTAATCAGTGGATGGCTACTTTAGTGTCTGCATGTGGGATGGGCTATTCACATTCTGTTCTTGGCCCTCCTGCAAAAATCCTCATGTGTACTTGGTAAAAGCAAGTGCCTCGGTTGATCTTCTGTGCCACAGAAACTGTGCCTCAGTTTCTCTCCTGCAAAAAAGGGGGAATAACATCACCCATACTTTGCTGGAATGCTTTGAAAGTGCTTTCAGAGTATGAAATATGGCTGTGTATTATTGTCAGGACTCTCTGTGGTTAAGGATTTTTTGTTTGTTTGCTCTGTATTAATTTTTGGCTGCAATAGTAGGAATTCCACATGAAACCCCATTCTGAGCAAAGTATTATGTCTGATTTAACTCATCTTGGCTGGGAAAGGTAGTCTTGGAAGAGTCTGTCTGCACTGGACACTCTTCAAGTATTGGCAATTTGGATGAATGAAAAGCTTGCTGAAGCTAGATACAGCTCTGCCAGCAAGGTAGGGCACATAAACATTGCAACACTATTTTATTTTATTATTCTTGTTGCTCCATTTTTCATGTGAGCTTGGCTTTCTATAGATTTCTGTCTTGAGGACTAGCTCTTGTGTGGATTCACTAATATATAGTAAGAGTTGAGTACACAGTTTACCTTTTCCTACAATGCAGGAGTTAATAAGGACTTTTTCCTCTACCTGGCTGCTTATTTTCATGAATCTTGTAAGACAATATCTTTGAAGTCTCTAACCCTGCGCCAAACTTGATTTATATTCATCACCAGGTTAAAAAAAAGTAAAACATATGTATACATAGAGATGGAGGGCTCGTGTTTAAATCTTGATGTATATAAAGAGAAATAAATCCTCTTTTCGCCAGATTACAAAGAAGGGAGGAAGGGAAAATGTCTTTTTTACGGAAAAGAAATTTGGTCTGTAGCACAGTTGTGTAAGAAAATGGAGACAAAGTCTTTTCCCAATTCACAAAGCCATGCTTCCTGAAATAGCTGCTGCACTGTCTGAGCGTCAGGAACGTCTGCTGTTTGCTGGAGGGGCAGCCAAGTAGAACAGAACAGAAAGGCTTAAAATGAAGTTGACTTACCTGCTCCTATGGCCATATGGGCATCTCCTCAGTGGCACTAAGAAGTTCCCAAACATCTGTTTTTCAAGTTTTTGTACCCAACCTTGTCCATAGACAGAGATGTCTCCTTAGAAACATTCTTAGAAAGATGCTAGGATGAATGCATTACATTTGTTATTTCAGTTGGACTTTCATCCCCAGTTGGGTAAACAGCTCAGCTAAATATTGGCTTAATATAATGTATCCCCAAACCTTAGAGAAGAGAAACTTAGAATAACTTGATAAGGCACCACTAAGGCAGCTTATGGAGAAATGTTTGTGATACAGCTACTGTGACTGAGGGTATGGTTTCGGCTCATAACTTGGCTTCTACAATAACAAACCTAACAGATTTATTTTCTGAACACACTTAATTGAGCTCCTGGGAATTTATGAAGTTTGTCTGGTTTCATAAGGAAACCAGTTCGTTTGGGTTTTTCTGCTTGTAGTACCATTTCTTGGTGAATATTTCACATTACCATAGCTGATGTGATAAGCCAATATCACAGAATCACAGAATCATTCAGGTTGGAAAAGACCTTTGGGATCATCGAGTCCAACCATCAGCCCGACTCTACAAAGTTCTCCCCTACACCACATCCCCCAACATCTCATCTAAATGACCCTTAAACACATCCAGGGATGGTGACTCCACCACCTCCCTGGGCAGCCTATTCCACTGTCTGACCACTCTTCCTGTGAAAATTTTTTTCCTAATGTCCGGTCTGAACCTCCCCTGTTGCAGTTTAAAGCCGTTCCCTCTTGTTCTATCGCTAATAATTGTGATATATTGCTAATATCACTTGATCATACACTATGACAGGCCATGGCATGCTGTGGCTGGATGTTCAGACTATGTCCACATTTTGTTGTGTAACTGGTACACCAAAATGCATGGTAGTCTTATGATCAGAGGCCTTCTTTGGTAAAGATGAGTCTTAATTTGTTGGTCTTCTTTCCTAAATAGAACACTCAGTAATGATTGCTGATAAAATATAATCATTGCAGACAAAGGTGTTATGCAAATTCAGCTATGACCCTCTCCATCATTATTTTTTTTCTACTGTTTACCATGGAGCAACTTGATAAGAAAGGTGTAATCCTGTTCAACGGACTTTTCCTCCATTTTGTATCTAATAATATAATGTTCTTTTGTGAGCAGTTTGATAAAGTTAATAAAGAACTGGTTGTAGACATCTATAGCTTCTGCAAAACCTGATGTTCTGAAACTTGCACAAAAGCCTTTAGGGAGCAGACCAGTGTAAATTAAATTCCTGAGCATGAATGAGGGTATCAGAGCAGTGGGGCCAGTGTGCAACCCAGGCTCTGCTGCACTGTTCTCTGTAACCACAAAGTAAGGCAACGTGTTTCTTGGAGTATCCATTCATGGAGCGCTATGGAAAGAAATGAGGGTGATGAGGGCCACGTGAATGACCCTATGAGAAACAAGAGGATTTAGGGACTGAATATTGATCTTTGGAGTCCTTGGTTAATCCCCAGCCCTGCTTGCTTTCATAGTTCTTTTATATTTGTACAAATGGATTTCTACATATATCATTATCCACATTTTTGCAATTAAAAGTTCCTTTTCCAAAATCTACCAAATCAAACAGGGCTCTAAGAGAAAACTCTTGTAATACCTGATAGGGATGGAACTGACTGAACTTTGCATTATTCTAGACTCATCCATTATTTCAAGGAAAATCCCTCCTTTCCTTAGGGTTTTCTTTTTTTAAAAAAAATTTAAGATTTCAAAAAAGGTATTATTATATGCCAAGACCTTTTTCAAGGATTCTTTACAGAAAACCTTCATAGAACTGCTATAATTTTCTATTAAACTATTTTTTTTCTAGCCTGGATTGTAAGGAAGCATGTATATGTGCACTGCAAGCTGTATTGCAGATCCTGTTGAAAGTGTTTATGAATAGTATTAACTAAATCCTACCTAGATCAGTGGTTCATATTTGCGTGTGCTTGTACACATTGTACACACTTGTACACATTGTGTATGTGTGTGAACATGCATTAAGTAAGCTCAGCAGCTTCTAAAATTTGCATTTCATGACCTTGGTTATGAGCTGCCCGTTTGAAAAGCAGAAGATAAATGTTCTTCTGCGTGAAAAAAATAAAATAAAATAAAATAAAATAAAATAAAATAAAATAAAATAAAATAAAATAAAATAAAATAAAATAAAATAAAATAAAATAAAATAAAATAAAATAAAATAAAATAATAAAATGAAATAATAAAACAAAACATTCAATGTTATCCCTGTTTAGTGATCAGCAAACAAATCTTAGTGAGGATTTATCTTCCCTTTATGTTTGGTCTACCGCACTTATTGTATATACATATATACCTATTATCATCTAATTATAACTGTTAAATCAATTAATTCACCTTCTCTGTTATTTCCCATTCAGGGAAGTAAACCGGTTAATCTGCAAGTGATAACTGTTGAGAATACCCATCATCATTTGCATGGAAAACGTTGCTTGACTTGAAAGATGGAAAGATCGTCACACTTCTGGGACTCAGTGGCTTCTTTATGACATTAATGCCCCCACTGTTGTGATTTCACAGGAATAGGGTGAGTCCTTCCAAACCCCTGGGAAGGAAGATATCAGAAGAGAGATTGCACCCAAGGTTTATGCTTTTGAGGTGAAAGGAGCCCAGGCTCAGCTGCTCAGCTGGTGTCCACCAGCCCAGCTCCAGCAGCAGTGCTTTCAGCAGAGCCCTGCTGGCTGATGTCAGGTAAGTGCTGGAGGGAAAAGCAAGTTCCTTCCCTTGGATGGCATTTCAAGAATAGCAGCATCGAATGTCATTCAAGTTTATAATATTTTACCAGGAGTGGGGAGCAGCCAACCTTTCTTTTCCCGACATTAACACCTTTTGCTCTTGCAGACAGCTCCAATGTCCAAACTCACCTAATACAAGATATGTCTCAACAGTTCCTGGTACACTCTGTGACATTTCTGTCCATCTTGACTTTGACTGCAGTCAGGACTTCTTCTCTTAGATGGAGGGCTCCTGGATGAGCCCGAAAACCATTTTATTTTTCATTATCACCACTGTCAGCTGCTGTTGGGTCACAGCACAATGATGGGCCTCTGAGCCTTGAAATACCTTCTGCCTCAGCTCTTTCTCTGTGTACCTGCATGATGCTAAAAGCATCATGCCTTTAGATAGGTGAACCTGGATAAGAGTTTCCCTGCAGGGTTGATGACTAACTTATTGGAGAAATGTCATCGACAACACAATATCTCCTGTCCACACGGGTAATGGAAATTTCACGGCAGGAAGAAACCGGCATTCAATGTCCCACATCCTATTCAATTCAGATGTCCCACATCCTATATGAGACTGCTAATCCTAAGAAACAGAGACAACCTTTCTAGACCAATGGTAAAGAAGATTATAAAGTGGCCCAACTCCACCATGGAAGATTAAATAAAACTTGCCCCAAAAATCTTTGTAATGCATTTCCATGTGAATTCTTTCTTAGGAAGGGTCAGGACTCCAGGTAGATACTGAGCTTTATGCTCATCCCTCATCCTGCTTGGATGGACACTATTTTTTTTAAGTGATGAAGGGTGCTGGGACCTCAGTTCCAGATATCTATCTGCAAAACCATCCCTGGGCTTACGCACAGATTTAGCAGTGACATAGTGACAAGCTGTATTTCTGTCCTTCTTACAGTATAAAGGATCTTTGTGATCCAGTGCAACGTGTGATGTGGTGAAAAGGATCTGCTGTGCTTGGGCCGGGACATGGAAAAGGAAGGGAAATTCTTTACTTAAGAAGGCTACTTTAAGAAGGCAGGACTACATTGGCATCAGCCAGCTCAGTGATGTTGGATACAGGATGTCTGTGGTCACTGGTGGAGAATCACTCTTCTTGACATCTTTCTCACTTAATAACCAGTAGGGAATAAGGTTGCCTCTACAGTCTATTTAATCTTTTCTGCAGTTAATGGGAATTTTTTTTTTTTTTTAAAAAAAAAGGATGTCTTCACCCAAAGATTTGGAATAAAGTTCCCTTTGGAGACATCCATTTGTCTCACTGACCATGCCAGGAGCTGAGGGTAACTTTTCAAAGAGTCTGTTGTCAGGTGAACCCATCCCTGAATGACAGGGTTGGATACATGCTAAACAGCCAGTTTTTTAAAAGCTAATGACCCCTAATTGTTGGGGGCTGGTACTTATAGTGATGTTTAGATGATATCCTTTGAAGATAATCTCTAGATCCTCAGCTCCCTTTTTCAGGGTTTAGATAGTACTGTTTTGTTCCCTCTGCCTATTTAAATTTTCATTTGGGTCAAGAAAAGTCTCCTACTACAAGGAGCCAGGGCACTGTCTCTGCAGTGCTCATGGTTGCAGAGTAGAGCCAGCCATATTAGGAGGAAAAAAAAACCCAAACAAACAACAAAAACCTTACTCTTGACAAACTGTAAAACTTGCAAGGACAGGATTAGATTTGTGCTAAATAACTCAGGCCTGGGTCCAGCTGTCTCTCATGTGTGCTGATTTAACACAGTGGCTGGTCTTGACTATTGAGATACTGTTTTTAGGTGTCATGCTGATTATGATAAAGGTTTATACTGTCAGCAATGAGCAAGACTCCTACGATATTTTAGTGTTTGGGTTTGAGGCATTACCAGCCTGCTTATTAGCTTATGTTATTGTCTTCTGCCTCTTTTTTTTTTAAGTATTTCTTTAACCATTGATGAATATCTCTTTTAATAATAGATAGCAGTGATTTCTGTGATGCGTGTATTTTTTATTTTCCACTTTGCATTATACCAGATAGTCATGAAAAATGGTTACAATAAGTTGCCCATGTGACCTATACGCAGATAATTTGGCCTGCCTTTCAGGACAGGCAAGGAAGGATTGTGTAATTTAAAGGAAAGTCTGAAGTTACCTGTAAACTCAAATAGATGCAACAATAATCTGCTAAAAGTTTGTGTGCTGTTTGTGCCAGGGAGTTGTCAGTCACCAGGGACTGGTGGTGGGGTCACATGTAAGAGTGCTGTTTATGTGTTATTTTCTTTTAATAGCTTAAATCAATAAGCTGATTGAGCTGAGCTGGATCGATCCTTCTGAGCTTTATTTACAATTATCCTTCAATGGTTAATACAGTAGTGCTCTATAACTGAACATACTACAGCAATTATTTCTGAGGCAATATATCTTCAGCTCAGTCTGAATCCTGCTGAACTCAATGTGTTTATAGCAGTATAGATGTGCTTAAGCTCTTTGCTAAGTGGGGACCTATGAAAGGATTTGCAAGATGATGAAGGATAGTAACAAAGGCTCATTTTAGTAAAAGGAGGACAGACACACAATATTCTTTCATTAGCGGATGAAGAAAGAGCCGCCTGCAGAGGGCAAGGAAGTGCAAGGGTAATTTTCTGAAGGGACTTCCATTTGTTATTGGGTGAACCTAAGAAAATTCTGCTGCACCCAAGCTTAGATTTTTGTGAACACCTTTCTTAGCAGATAGCCTCTCCTTAATAAACAACCTCTCCTCTATTTCCAGGAACGCCTCCCCTATTTGCCTGAAGCCACCCACGCTTGCGGTCCTGTGTTGATGTGCCAGCAGTTAGGGATGAGAACTCCTTGTGAGAAGAGGAGAGCAAGAAATTGCAAGCAAATCTGAAGTAGCTGGCCCTTCCAAAGGTCCCATTGCTCTTGCCACCCCAGAAGCAGCTGTTCAGGATGTTTCTGGGAAAGGGTTGTTAATCTTCCCATCACAGATCTCTCTTTTTAAAACGGTCCTAGTGCAACATTTATTAATTAAATTGCTAGGCTAGCAATATTTCAAAAGTACAAAATGAGATTCTGATCTCAGTTCTCTGCATATAAATGTGGGTTATGTCCACAGGTCTCAGTTCCATAAATGTATGCTAGTGAAGATCATAGAGTCACAGAATGGATTTTGTTGGAAGCAACCTTAAAGATCATCTAGTTCCAACACCCCTGCCATGGGCAGGGACACCTTCCACTAGACCAGGTTGCCCAAAGCCCGGTCCAACCCGGCCTTGAACACTGTCAGGGAGGGGGCAGCCACAGCTTCTCTGGGCAACCTGTGCCAGTGCCTCATCACCCTCAGAGTAAAGAATTTCTTTCTTATCTCTAACCTAAATCTACCCTCTTTCAGTTTAAAACCATTACCCCTCATCCTATCCCTACACCCCCTGATAAAGAGTCCCTCCCCATGTTTCCTGTGGCCTCTTTAAGTACTGGAAGGCCACTGTAAGGTCTCCCTGGAGCCTTCTCGTCTCCAGGCTGAACACCCCCAACTCTCTCAGCCTGTCCTCAAAGGGGAGGTGCTCCAGCCCCCTGAGCATCTTCATGGCCTCCTCTGGGCCTACTTGAACAGGTCCATGCCATTCTTATACTGGGGGCCCCAGAGCTGAATGCAGTACTCCAGGTGAGGTCTCACGAGAGCAGAGTAGAGGGGAAGAATCCCTTCCCTCAACTTGCTGGCCACACTTCTCTTGATGCAGCCCAAGATACAGCTGGCTTTCCAGACTGCAAGCACACATTGGCAGGTCATGTTGAGCTTTTTGTCAATCAACACCCCAAAGCCCTTCTCCGCAGGGGTGTTCTCAATCTACTTATCACCCATCCTGTATTTGTGTTTGGGATTGTCTCGATCCATGCACAGGACCTTGCCCTTGCTGAACTTCATGGCCCACCTCTCAAGCCTGTCCAGGTCCCTCTGGATGGCACATCCCTTCCCTCCAGTGTGTCGACTGCACCACACAGCTTGGTGTCATCGGCAAACTTGCTGAGATTGCCCTCAATCCCACTGCCCATGTTGCCAACAAAGATGTTAAAGATGAGACAGTTGTCTGTGTTCTCTATATAGGCAAGGAAGATGATAGTCTGAAGAAGTTAATAAGAAGTTAATATACACCTATGATTGAGAAGCCTCAAAATTCTCTGTAAGTTTAAATCGGTTTATTCACACATAATATAAATGCAAGAGTCACAGCAACATAGAGATATCATGTAACAGAACCAGAAGGATACCATTTCACATAGAGTGAGACTTAAGTCTAATGAAAATCAGAGACAAACCTCCCCTTGATTCCAGCTGGACTCATGTTCCCTCTTCTGGAGACTTTAGACACCTTGCCATGTAGAACTTGTAAACCAATGACAACGAAAAATAGATTCAGACACCTAAACACTGCTTCTTTTCTTTTGCCATTAAATCTGATGTCTCTTGGTAAAGGTGAAACCATTCTTTATTTTCACATAGTGTCAAAAGAGATGAGTATAAAATACAGTTAAAGCAAAAAACAGTCTGACACTCAGTGGGCAAATCCCTGGTAAAGCCCATTCAGGTCAACACAGTGGGTAGCCCATCAGTGGCTAATATCTCTCGGCAAGTGTAAGGCCAATACCAATCACCCTTCATGCCTTTGTATAGGGGAGGACTAAATGATAATCAACCTTGGTCATACCCCTGATGAATTCAGTGAGGAAAAAAAAAAATCCCACAAAGGAGCAGTTTCCCTTCAGTTTCTAGAAGACCAAGAATCCTTCATGGGAATGTGTTAACTGTATTAAATTTGACAGGATATTAGTAAAATACTACAATAACACATATTTCATTTTGACTTCATCTTACCATATAAAAATTGAAACTACAAAGTTAGGACTAGAAAACAGCGATTCTTTTTTTTTTTCTAAATAGTTGAAGCTTCACAGTTTATTTTCATTTTGCATCTGAACAGATGGCAACTTTTGCTGTTATAATTTTTCATCACAAAAGACTGATTGATTCCCTAGTTGTTAGGGTGTTTACTTCTTATGGGAAAAACTTAAGTTCAAATTCCTGCTTTGAATCTAATAAGGAAGGTTCTTGAACCTGTGTCTCCTTCTGTGCTAACCTCTAAGCTATCATTTTTTAAAATGCTATCGATTTTTTTATTTTTTGAGCCAGCATCTGTCTCTATTTAAAATCCGTCCTGTATGTGAGAAACCTTTCTTGAGAAAAGTTTAACTGAATGTTGTCAAATACAACCTAAAATTTCAATACTGGCTTTTTCTGATTGAAGGATTCTGTTCTAATGAATTAGCATGATCATGTAGACCTCTCCCTCTGTTTAATTAAAAACAAAAAACTGTAAAAACCTGGCCAACCTCTTTTCTTTTCACAATGCCCACAAAGTTACTGCCTTCAGTAAAAATGAATATAAACATGAGAATTATCTAGGAGGATTTCTGGTCAGCAAGTAAGTTCCAATCTGTAGTTTGGTCCAGTTTCTAAATCAAGGTCTGAAACTCATTAAACCCACTAATTCAGGAGCTGAAACAAAAAAGAAAATGGAAAAAAACATAAGCAGGAAAATCTACATAGGTGACTTTTTTTTTTTTTTTTTTATTTGACTTGCTATAACAGTTTCTTTGCTGCCATTTTGTTTTTATCAAATTAAATATCTGATATTTAAGATTTAGCATTATAGGCATTCTTATGTCTGATGTTATCACAAATATTGTCTGTCCTGCTGATGTTATTCCAATATCCATCTACTTCTAGTCCTTCCTCAGTAACTGTAAAATTTTCAATTATTATTGGGTAGGTGTGTGCATGTCATGACACTTTCTCAGCTAAATATCAGAAATTTACCTCAGCTCTTCCTTCCCAATATACTAGCGAGCTATTAAAATAATTTGATCTTTCTATCTGCTCTCTGTTTAAGCTATTACAAATTCAATTTCCAGCCTTATTTCTAATAATGAGAACTTGAAATAGTTTTTTCCTATTTCTAAAAGAAAACCGAGTTTCTTATATGGTAATTTTGTTTATGGGAATTAGAGATTTATGAAAATAATAAAGCCAATGCCAAATAAAAATTTACCAACAGTGGTAAGTCTCTCTACTGAGTTGGGATAGCTGCTAAAGCTGCATGAATCTTTCCTTAACTACAAGGAATTCCCTGATATGCTCAAGACATCCTCTTTCTAAGAGGAACTACTTGCTGTTTCCCTGATGCCATTTATGTAAATTGTCTAAAAATCTGACTTATTGAGCAAGTACCATTAGAAAGGTCATTGTCAAAATTAATCCCTAAGGTCTGCTTTTTTTTCTTTTTTTTCCCCTCCTTTTACTTTCTGATAACACAAGGAAGATGGTCCTGTCAGGACAGAGCAGGGAAATAAGATATGAACTTTCCTTCTAGAAACTTGCAATTAAATTTTTACTCATGTTTCTAAAACACGGGGGCCTGGTCTGACATATACTGAAGTCAGATCTTTCTTAGAGAAAACTTTGAATTAGCCCCTCATTGTTGTACAACTGATTAATAGTTGAGTAAAGCAGAATCTCTGCCCCAGACCAGCTCCAACTGGATCCCATTTCCTGGCAGTCTTCCAGAAGACTCTGGAGGAAGCTTTCTGATCTCCCAATTGTCTGATATTTTCAACACCTTGAATAAATTGCCATTTGCTGAATTGTTTATGTTTGGAATCTGTTGATGCAGGTACATAAAACGGGTCAGAGCATAGGGTCTTATCTGTAGATGGGAACACAATTGGGTAAATAGCAATTTATTTTTGACAGGTTTAGTGGGTCTGGCTTTCTAAGTGGCTTTTCAAGACATTTACTTCTTCTGCAGTGTTGGTTCAATGTTTTTCATATATTTTTACTTAAAGAAGAAAGTGCTGTGCACTCTGCAGGTGAGCATGGGTGGTTCTGCCCTGTTCAAAGAGAAGCAAAAGAACATTTTCACCTCTGGTTCCTATACTTTGATGAAATATCCTTCACTTAGCTGCAGTTTTCCTATATGTAGAAACTTATTCACCTCAGACAGGGTGAAGCAGTGTCTATTCCTCTTTTCTTATTCTTGAGGAAATAATCTATATTCTTGTATCCCAGGAGGAAGGAAAATTTGCATGAGCATGTATCTTCAATATGTAGAAACTTTGTGAAGAAGGCAGACCAGTAGGTAAAGTACCAAAAAGACGACCTCAAACAGCACCAGAGAATGAGGGAAAAAAGTTGAATGCAGCAGAAAGTGTTACTTGGAGACTTTTGACAGTCACCACACCATAGGTAGCAAGGTGTAAACTTCTTCCTGTGACTTTATTGCTTCTCAGTCTCTCTTGCCTTGCATGCCTAATTCTGACCATGTAATGGCTTTTTGGAATGTCTTTTGAGATTAGAACAATTCACCTGCCAAAGTTTCATTCAATACAGAACGACCTCAAAACTGGAGGAATGACAAGGACACAGTGTGGACTCACTTCTCTCTCCTCCTTCTGCCAAAACAGCTGTCGCATGTTCCTCAGCCCCCTGACTCTTCACAGACCTGCCTTCTCCAAGAAATATGTCCTGGAAATGCTAATGGCAGCTTGAGGTTTACCCTTTTGGGAATCCTTCTTCTTCTGGGCATCCTGATACGTGTGTGAAGCCAGTCTCTGTTTGCCAGACTACACCCTTCAGCCACAAATCTGCTGCCTTCACTGACAGGAGAACATTTCCTTTTGAAAATAAATGTGAAGAATTGAAGAACTGAAGTCTAGGGTCATCTTTAATATGGTAAATAAATCCATCCCTAATTAACTTCCTTTATTCACCTTTACACATTTCTAGTGAAAGAGTTATAATCCCTCTTATAAATGTGGTCTTTGTTTTCTGTGATTTTAGATCCTGATCTATGAGGAAGTAATAATGAATATAATCAAACATACCACTGAATAGGATTTTTTTTTTTTTTCCCTCTGGTAGTATGTCTAGATATGGTCAAAATGGAAGAGCTGTACCAATAATTCACTGGAATTTATCGTGTAGTTTATTGACACTGATAAATGGAGATCTCAGATAATTTTTCACACCAATAGCTTTACACAGTGAGAGCTGTTACTTGGTGTTAAAGAGTCTGTTTCCTCTCTTTTTAATACTTTCTTTTTTTTCACATTGGTCTTTTTCAAAGTAAACCCATAGCTGAAGTTCCCTCCTTGTTTGCTTCTTCTTCATTATTTGTGTTCAGTCTTTGATTTGGGTCTTTTCGGGTCTGGTCCCACATCTGATCATGGTACACCATCCCTGAGAAATTCCTGACTGCATTAAAGGTGTCTTTGATCTCTTCAAGGCCAAGACTTTACCCTGCACACCCTGTTACTGATAAAACATGTGAACTCTTTTAGCTTGCCAACCTTCACTGCTATGTGTATGTGGCCAAGTTCTGAGTTTAAATGAAATGGAAATAAAAAAGTTACCTTTTTTTTATTTTTTTAAATTTCCCCAATCTTTAGAAAAGATTTTCACTTCCACTTTTTTCCTTGTCCTGTGTCAGATGCCTCATCTTTCCTCCTTGGCCTTTCTTCTTCTTTAAGTCCCCATGCAGACCCATGAAGTGCCATGTGCCATGTGCAGAATCATCAAGTATCATGTATTTAGTATAAAGTGTCATAATTCTCACATTACTTGCTTGCTAACTTTATGAATACAGATGGCTAAGTATAAAAAAGAGGAACCCTGCTAGTGCTTCCAAAAGAAATCTGCAAAGTGAATCCAATATGCATAAACCAGCACAGAATCAACACAAGAGACGCTCCTAACTCATACACTCATTTCATGGGACTTGAGAAAAATGTAACCACAGGACAGACATTTCTTTATGAATCCCTTCCAAAGAAAGCTTCTAATTTCATTAAATATCTAAGGTTTTGTTTCTTTCCCCCAACCCTGATATTGCTTGCTCTTGAACAATGTAGCAGTATTGTTGTTGCAAAGTCTTTTCAAATTTTTTTTAAGTTTACTTAGACCATAGGAACATTTTTCTCTGGCTCCAGCTGTACCAGGTGAAGAAGCTAACGTCTTCAGCTGCCCCTTCCCAGAGTTTGCCATCTCCTCTTTTCTGCCAGATGTGCTGTTTCAGTGTGATTTCTAATCCTTTTCTGTCAATGTGAGCCATTTTAGGAAAGATCTGTAGCTGCATGCTATAAGCCAGTCTAACTATTTTTGACTGAAATTTGTGGAGAAACAGTCAAGTGCACCACTCAGTCAGCAAGAGGTGGTTGGGACATAGTGTTCTACTGCCTTTGTGATACCACAAAGCAAACAAGAGACAAAAGTATGAAATACTTTTCAATATAACTAGTTCCTGATTTAGACTGAGCTCATGAAAGGGTTATGACTGAATGTGTTCCAATGTTGTGCTAAATATCACTGCTGTATCCCATTTCTTTTCTCTTTGCTACTGTAACCAACTACAATAAAAAATGAAGGGTTTAGATAGTGGTAGCCTGGTTTGGAAACCAGGACAAGGTGGAGTGAAGGAGAGACATCTAAGGTATACATCTCTTATCAAATCCAGGCTCCTACCCCATGCTGTTCTTAGAGCATCAGCAACAAGAAAATTGGGCCAGATGAAGCTGTGATAACTGTTTTGTACATTGGCCCTCTGAGATTCCTCACTGGAAAGCACTAGGTGTGTTTATCCTATTTTAAATCTATGGGAAGAAATATTCCTGAGCATTAAAATGGTGAAAAAAAAAATATTTATAATGTCCTCCCTTCCTTTTCAAGCCCTTCAGGACGTGGCCTGTTTTTTATGCCTGTGATGCTACCTTAGACTTTGGACATTGAAATAAAGACTGTATGTTGGATGCTGGCACAGTCAGCTTGAAAGACTGATGAAGCTTATTTGCCTCCTGCTTGGAAACCTATCAAAAAATGCCAAGAATTAAACTATGGGATTAGGAAACCTGCCATTTCTAAGATTTGTGGCACTAGCAATTGACTTAATGCCTTGGCAGGGAACAGGCTGTGCATGGATTCACTCATGTGGCTTCTCTAATTGTTTGTCAGGGAAAGGATTGCCTCAAATCCTTGTGAAAACTGGGTAGAGTATCACAGCGGACCTGAGGTTTACATTCACTCTGTGCCAAGCTCAGGAACACTTTAAAACCAGTCACTGATTATTGGATGCTTCTCATGCCTATAGTGCTGTATAAAGATCAGTTTACTAGTCCTCATGCCACATTTGTGACACACGTTTGACTGCAATTTTTGGGAACCCATTTCCAGAGGCAGTGGAGCAGAGAAGAGCAAGGTAAGGAAATGGTAGACTTAGCTGTCAGACACATGCCATTGATGAGATCCACAACCCTGGGTTGGGGATTTAAGTGACTTTCTTACTAGGCCTTGTTGTACAAGATACTCCCTATCCATTTTTCATGGCAGCACTACAGAGTTCCTTTGGTCAACATGACTAGAAGGACACTGGCTAGGTGGAGTTTGACATCTACAACCTCTTCTGTCTTCTGCTTTCTTCTGCTCAACTCACACTCCCCATTGACATCTCAGGCCAGCCTTACTGTTACCTTAGATTTAACCAGTGCTTGTTAGGACATTTTGCCTTACAACTCCTCAGAGAAGCCTCTGCACAGAGCTGACAAAGACACCATGTGTTTGATGGGACTTAAGCAATCTACTGAAAATTGGGAGGTGATTGATTGAGGAGCTATTCTCCTCTGTCAAACAGTCCTGTTAAGACCACACCTAAAACTAGAGTGTGCATATAAGGAGGTAGCCTGCCTCTCTGCCTAGGATTAGGCTGTGTAAAGAATTGATGAAGCTGAGCAACAAGACAACACCACGAGTATGAATCTGGCTGCTATAATTGCAGACATTTCAGGTACAGGCTTCAACCCACCACTCATAACAATGATGGTATGCTTCTCTCTATAAGATTATCTTACAAGGAAATAATTTTTGGTTGGCTTGATTTGGCCTCTTGAGATCAATTCTACAGCAGAACCGCAGCAGATAAAAGATAGTGTAGTCCTACTGCGGTGTTGGTTTACACCAGCAGTGGTATAGCCCTTTGTGCATGTCCTCAGGGAGATATTTCTCCGTGGACAATAGTGTTCCCTACTCTCAGGGTTATTGTAAGATGGAAATCACTGATTATAAAATTTATTGAAGCTGTGGAGTGGGATAGAGAATGTCTGATTATATACTATTTATTATATTTACATCCATTCTGTCTTGACACGTTTTACTTTTTCCAGTGAATGGAAAACCTGAAGAATGGGCTGAAGAGTGGGCTTGGGGGAGGTGGGGGGAAAAATTAGATCAAAGTGAAGCAGAAGTGGACTTTAATAAAATATTTCAGTAAAAACCACAGTAGGGAATTTTGGTTTTTTGATATATGTGCCCACTGTAGCCAGACCTCCCTGTACATAACTGTAGATACACCAATCGATTTCTATTAATTTAATCTCTTTCTTGCAGAAAATTGAACAACAGCAACAACAACAAAGAGTCAAAATGAAACAAACTACAAAGGAGGCCAGAACAAATGTCTCCTAAACTGAGTGCCACTGAGAGTTTTTCTTTCTTCTTGGCTACACTGTGTGATATTTTTCTCCACGTTTTCTGCTCCGATTAAGAACACTTTCATCTTCTGTGATGCTCGTAGTGCGTGGGCCTGTGCAAAAGCATGCACACAAATGAAGACTAAAGCTTCATCTCTGTTCAGCAGCGCTGGCAGTTCACCATCAATCTTGTTTCTGTATAACACAGAGAGAGGGACAAGAAGGGATGGATCTTCTCAGCAATTCAGGGCATATGTTTTCAATGCTCAAGTTAAAAGAAAGGCAAAAATATGAAAAATCTGGATCCAAAAAAAAAGAAGACAAGCAGAATTTCAATCCAAAATTTGGACATTAAATACTCTCACTAAGCTACGCCATCATTGCAGAGTTTCCTGTCATCATGTGACAATGTCTAAAGCTAAATAAGGACCTGAAATTTTAATGTATGGGCACGCACTAAAATATTACAGCATTGACTCTGGTCTGTGCCTCATCCATCTTCTCATACACTTAACAAGGGAATCTCAAGAACAAGTGTTTTGCACTTTCACCTTGTGCAGGGCTTATCCTGTTCTTAGGAGTCACTGAATTTGTCTGGAAAGTACTCCTACATATCTGCTTTAGAGTGCTTACCCATGAAGTAGAAAACCAGTTTCCACTCTCTCTCCAGCCTCCCAGGGGAGTACCTTCCCAACATTATAATTTAATTATTTGCCTCTTAGACACAGCTGATTAGGAAGATACTAGATTGTTTAGACTACAATTCCCAAGTTGCCTAGAGCTTCTTAAATGTGTCCCTTTCAGAAGACTAACATTTACGATTGCTAAAGGCACAGTTATACGTCTAGTAACAAGAAGCACAACCTGACCTACAAGGCAGGGAAAAGAGCTGGAAAGCACTGCCATGGTGCAGTAAATGAGCCACTCGTTTAGTGTTCCCAGGGCTGCAGCTCTAACAGGAAAACAGTGCTAATGAGATCTTGGGTGCACAACCAAGAGTCCTGTGACAAGAAGCTGATGTTATTTCCCAACCCATAGCTGTTTGTGGCAATGAGGACACAAGCTCTGGAAGTGAGCCACAGACAGGATTTGCAGTCTGGATATAACACTGATCAGTAACCAACTGAAAGAACTCAATCTTTTCAGTTTATAAAAGAGAAAGAGGTTAAAAAAAAGACTGGAAAGTGCTTTGATCACAATGCATAAAATGCTTTTGCGAAGAGAAAATACAGGGTAGTAAAGAGTTCTTTAACCTAGCAGGGAAACGTGTTGCAAGAAGGAGCAGCAGGCAGTGACAGCCAAGCAAACACTAATAACTGGCATGTTTTTAACAGTGGAGGCTATTAGTCACTGCAACAAACAAACAAGGGAAGCTGCACGTTCCCTATTTTTTAGTATTGTCAAATCAAGTCGGAACATTTTTGTGGAAAACATGTTTTTGTCATGCAGAAACATGAACCAGCTCAAGTTAGGAAAAAAAAAAAAAAGCAGAGCTAAAAAAAGATGCAGAGAAGGACAATTCACACTGCTGATGGAAAGAAGAAGCTGCTTTATGGAGAGAGAATATAAAGTTGGAGACTCTTCAGTTTGGAGAGGAGAAGGCTGAGGGGGATATGGTCAAGGTTATTGAAATAACAATGGTGGTGGATGAGTTCAATTTAATCCACTGACTAGAGAAAATCCCCTGAAATTACAGGAGACTGATTTAAAACAGGAAATAATGAAAGTACATATATATATATTTTAAGACAGAATAACAATGAACTTTTGGAGTTTTGTTGCCACAGAAATTGTAAAGACTGAAAATATAAAAATACCATGGACAAAATAATGTAAGGGAATATCTGTGAATGCAATGAATAGGCAGGGGTTATACTCTTTATCATCTCTAATGCAAAAACTGTAGAAATTGTGGACTACAAGAGGAAAAGACTGCAGACAGTGGCCAGGTTTGTGTGTCCACTTTAAACAGCATCTCCTCTTGATGCAGATTATTGGTCTAGCCAGATTCAACCTAGTAGGATATGTTTTCTGTTCACATATTCTTATGTTCTTAACTATAGCACAAGTTAATAATTGGGGACCTGACCTATTTTGACACTTGGTCAGCCTCTTGAAGTGTTGGCTGTTGGCCAATTCAGCAGAGTGAGGCTGAAGCAACCTACTGTCTCTTCAGGTTGTGCCTTTGGGTTTTGTGCTGGGAGAAATTATGTCAGTACTCAGGCAGACTATGTCCGTTCAAATCAGAAGTGGGAATATTAATGTCCTACTTGCTGGCTTGATTTGGGAGAGACAGTTCTACTTCATGATGTAGATGATCTAAAGGCAGTAGTGTATCTCGTATCAGCAGTAGAGCACAGTGGGCTCCCTTTTCAGATGTTTTCCTCCTGTGCATCTGTCTCATCTTCAGAAGTGTTGCGGGTTGACTGAGACAAAGGGAGGGACTCATCTGGGAGGACACCATTCCACAATGAGGAATTCAGGGGAATATAGGAGGCAGAAGGAGGTGGGGGAGGCAGTCCAAAGCTTTATTACGGAGCATCCTTTTGCTTTAGATGCCAAAACATCTTGCTAATAGCTCGTGATAAGAAGTAACTTTTTGCCCTCATGTCAGGGCAGCCTCTTGACTCCTTGCTAACATATAGAAGCTATATCCACATGTAAATGATTAAGGATTCCTTCTGATTTTAGTCTCTATAAAACTGAGGAATGGCAAACTTTGTCGTAAGTTAGTGTCAGATACAGTAGGGAAGAGTTAAGGCATTCCAATTATATTTCTCTTTTTGTTAAAAAAAAAAAAAGAAAAAAAAAGAAAGATTATTCTAGAAACACACTTCTATCATCATATTAACTAGGGAAGGAGAGTGTGCTCTTCCAGATGTCCATATCCCTACCAAGGACTATTATTATTCCTGCAAGTATTTTTCTCTGTTTCACCTGCAGAGTTTCAAGTTCTGTTTCCTAACAACTTTCTCATAAAAATCCAAACCCATTTGATTTTAGCTTCAAAGTCCATCAAGTCCAAGATTCAACTGATGTTGTACCAGCACTCGTGTGATATAACACATGTGGTTGGGATTATTTTGTTTTCTCTGCCACAGAGCCATCATGTCACATTTTGCTTCACATTAAACTACTGAGATGAAAAAAGAATGTTCTGTGGATTAGCACAGGACTTCGCCCTAGGAAATGATGGTTCAATTCCCATCTTGGTCACATATGCAGCAAACCCATCACAAGCCTCTTGATCTATCTGGAGTCAAATTCACTGGCAGAAGGGTAATGAAACCTGTAGGTATCATTTCTCTATTTGTATAATGATATGGTTGTTATATCCTAGTCCCTTGGGGAGTTTGAGGATTATTCACCTTAACACCCAGAATATCCTGATATTTCCCTATTGAGTGTTATATAAGAATCTGGAGGGAAAGACTAATCATACATGAGGTAAACAAGTAGCAAATGGATTATACAAGAGTAATGTCATGTGCAACGTAGACTAATAAAATTAACATTTGAGTGATGACAAATAGAGAGCCTTTGGGGATGGGAGTATTGGAAACAGTGAAGAGATTTCTAAGAGACGACAAATAAACCAAAATGAGCTCTATTTTTTCTCCCTGACCCATGCTCTTACACTCAAGATTTTGATTTCATGTGCTGAATAATCATAGAATCATAGATTCATAAAATGATAGAATGGTTTGGGTTGGAAGGGACATTAAAAATCACCTTGTTCCAAAACCATGCCACGGGCAGGGACACCTTCCACTAGACCAGGTTGCTCAAAGCCCCATCCAACCCGGCCTTGAACACTGCCAGGGAGGGGGCAGCCACAGCTTCTCTGGGAAACCTGTGCCAGTGCCTCACCACCCTCACAGTAAATAATTTCTGTCTGAAAGGCTTCTGTCTGCTCTTCAGCCACTGCTCAATCAAATGACATAGCCGTAACCACATAGTGTAAGGGAGATGTCCAGGCAGGAGTTTTTCTGCTGTTAGTTTCTAGTCCCTCCCTGAGACCCTTTGGTCCAGGCTTTAGGACACTGCAAATTACTCCTCTGTTACAGCCAGCCATTTCTCAAGGTGCAGAATGAAGAGGTTAAGCTCTGACTTGACTTGGAGAACAGCAGGACCTCTATCATGGTCAAGGCTGGCTGTGAAAATGGCTGTGCAAGGACAATTCACAGAAGCCACATGAACTCTCCCTCCCAATCTCTGCAAGCTCAGATACTGCCCAGAAATGCAGAATTCTCTTCTGTCAAAAGGTGGAGGCATCAAGGTTTGGTTTTGTTCCATATTAAAAATAAAGGAACAGGATTTGAAGTCTTGGAGGGAAAGGAAAGTTTGTCAAGAGAACGCCAGTTCCTGTCTCCTTTCCAGACTTAAAGATAAGGCAGGAGAAGCTTTGATTTCAGCCAGTGCTCAAACAGCTAAGCCACTGACCAATCTGTGTGTGTATCTAGGCTTATCTTCCAGAAAATAAATCTGTGAAAAAAACTTTTGCCATTTCCATATTTCATTAAAACATAACTATCTGAAAGAAAAACAAACAAATCTTAAAGAAATTGGTGTTTCTATCAAAGCAGAG
The DNA here is from genome assembly GCF_031877795.1 of Strix aluco. NCBI lineage: Eukaryota > Metazoa > Chordata > Aves > Strigiformes > Strigidae > Strix > Strix aluco. The sequence goes on along the minus strand of NC_133931.1, from coordinate 3,595,230 downwards.
TTGACTAGTGCTGCAGGTGGAACCTAGGGAAGACAAAGGATCATGCTGCCCTGTATCCTGCTCTGCTCTTGTATAGTTACCTTCATCTTAATTAAGTCATCTTAACTTCATCAAAGTTAAATCATCTTTATCTTGCAGCAGGTATGACTTCAGTTTTGTGGAAGAGAATATGAGAGCTAGGCTGGCTTTGTGGTTCACAACACTTCCCCCAACCAATTTTAGGAATTTACTCAGCAATGATTATTAATGCACCTGACTTGCTCTTTATTGAGCACAGGTGGATCCCAGGGTGCCTTGCTTCTACATAAACTCCTTTGCTGTAGGTGGTCATGGCTAGTCAGATGTATTGCTCATTGAGGAATAGACAACTACAAGTCATCTGTGTCTTTAAGACTCTCCCCTACTGACTGTGTAGCTTTAAATATCCTAAGGGGCTCCAGCAAGTCTATGCTCCCTGCAGAGACATTTCTGTTTGAGCACAGAAGGAAAAATGCATCAGCTGACAAAAAGATATTATTAATGCAGAGAAAGGTAAAATTCTTTCAGCTCTAGCATAACATATCCAATCTGTTTGGAATATTTGGCTCTAATTGTGTGTGTATACTCAGCAATGTGTTTACTCTGATGAAGACATTATGGCAACAATTTCCACTGATAAAGTGTGCTTCTGTTAATGAGATCACCTGGGCCAGTGATTGGAGAAATGACAACTGTGTATTCATTTCTAGGTTGTTCAGATATTCCCTACGTTGTGTTCTTCCTCCAGTCACAAAGTCAAAGTAAATATCCCTCAACTCAGCAACACTTCTTCTCTGACTTTCCCCTTGAAATCACAGTTTATTTGCGTTAGAGAACTTGGCATCAAACAAGAGATAAGACAAGTCAGTGGAAAAAAATGTGTACTGTCCCTCAGCTTTCTCTTTGTGCCTCAAGGAATAAATGAACTTGAAATAGTGACTTTGACTCAGATGCTGATAAAACTATCAGTCATTATTTTACTTTTCCAGGAGATGGGGGAATTCATGGGAAGCTCAGGGCTAAGAGAAGCTAATTCTCCATAATCTCACTTCTGTACAGGTTACAGGCCAATTGAGAGTGAGAACAGCTTGGATTGTAATGTAGAGTTGCTCTAAATTATGTCAACATCCATCAGAAAACTCACCAGAAACTGGGAATGAGACTGAAATGGAAATGCCAGTGCCACTCTGATTACAGCGTTTGCAGCAAGAAAATTGCTGGGAGAAGGATGAAGGTAGTAAAGGGTTTGACTCTTGAAGTTAAACCCTTGGAAATCCATTCTCCTGTTTTAATGTTTACATTGTTACAATATCAGAACAACTCCTAGAAGCATATTAAGCATTATAGATAAGTATGAATAGCATCTGTGGTGTTAGTTTTCTTCTTTATACTGTCCCTTTCCAAGAAGAATTATATAGGCAGCACAGAATTTCCTTTCGGGGCAGATTGATTTTCGTCTGTATTTACACAGAAGGAGGTCTGTACTTGGAGAAGTCACTAAGACATATGAGGATCCTTATGTCTTGGTGGTGATCATTCTGCAGTCTTTGAAAAGCTCTCTGAAACCTCTGATTATATTTACATGAGAAGGTGAAGACAGACTCACCCTTTCTCCACCGCACACCATACCAAGCCAGCAGTCTGGACTCCTCATGCTTGGTTCTTGCTGAAGATCAATAAATTTGGAAGGGAAAACAAATAGCTTTGGTGTAGCATGACAGATAATAAGGATCTAATGTAAGTAGCTCAGCACCAGGTGGAATGAGCATGTTTCTGCCTGTATGCTCATCCCCTAGGTAGAAATACCCTTCGGGTTCCTACATGGTGAAATCTTAAGCATCAGGTATTATGTTCCCTTTTATCATGTACAGGATTTGCTGATTTCCCTCCAGGAATTTTAGATACGAAGAAAAAGACACAGAAAGATGACAGCCTTTAATCTCATTCAATATTATGAGAATAATAATACTGCAATAATAATATTACTGTGATAATAATAATCTGTGATAATTCTGTGATATACAGAATAAATGCCGCTGTGACCGAGTCTCCGAGTCAATTTTTATTTCTCTCGACTCTTCTCCAGGACTTCATAACATCTCTTTTGGGATTGAGCAAGTAGCTGGTGGTGAGCAAGGAAAGTTAGAGTGGGATCACCACCCATCAAGGCCTTCCTCTTTGTCTCAGTTACTTGACCTGTGCCAAGTGTGAGCATGACAGCAGAGCATTGGTATCAGAGGGGAAGGCTGGCAGTGATTTTCCATTCTAAACTCTGATGTTCAATTATCTGCAACAACCTTTTACTCTTTCTTAGGTTAACATTTTTTTTCTCCTAGTACCTGTCTTAGCAGATTATAAGTTATTTGTTTTTGTTTTCAGAAAATTTAACTAAAGTAGGTTTGGCCATTTTCAGGAATGAGGTTAGTAAAATATTTCAGTCATTTCAGCATTTCTGAAAAATCCTGGGGACTTTTCTATTCCTTTTGCTTCCAGTGAGTATTTTGAAAGTGCTTTTCTATGCCTGAAAAAGCAACCTACACCTGAACAAAGTGCTAGTCCTTGGAGATTTGACCAACACTAGCAGTGAAATTCCCAAATATGCTATCCCTTCTGTATGTCTTCCAGCCACAAACTGAGTAGGATTTTCTTTGGACTAGTATCTCTGCAAGTTGGATATTCAAGATAAAGAGTTTTAATTACAGTTCATGAGGTAGGGCTATCTGTAGACCTGGGGAACAAGGGATAATGTTTTGCACTCACAAGGATTTGCACAGCTTCAGATCCTGATATGAGAAAAATATAATTCTATGTCTCACTGTTCTCCTGCCACTATTAAATAACCATGAAGTTTCCTTGTGGAGTTTCTCAAATACAGAAGTAAAAAGATATTTATATGATTAAAGACTATATGAATAATAACATAAATGCACAGGGGATCTAAACACTGGATTAACAGTGCACTAACAGTTAAGATTCATTGTAGCATTTCCAAAGCTAGCAATACTTGACTTAGTGACCATATCAATGTATTTTTATTGTTATTTTTTGGCTTGTAATTAAAGCGTAAGCAGATGGGAAAATAGGAAGAAATGAGAGTTGCTGGATGATGTTAGTTCCTGTTGACCTAACACCTTTGCTCCATGGTGAGCAGAGAAAAACAAGATTCTTATTCTTCTATTCTAAAATATTGTCTAGTAAATAAATAATGTTCCTCTTTGTAATACATCTTCTGCAGTCCCCCATGCTCAAGCTCCCAAATGAGCAATTAAATTACATTGTACCTCAATAAGGAGGAACCAACGGGTTGACAAAGAGCCAGCTCTGTGTCTGGTATATGTTCAGGTCAAATGAATAACAAGGCTGCAGACAAGTAAAGATTGGTTTTATTGTTATATTTAGACAAGTAAAGATTGTTTTTATTGTTATATTTAGAGGACACCTGACCAGGACAGGAATCTGCCATTTTAAGCATCTCAAACATTAATAAAGGGTATTCACTTTCCACACACATGCATTGGGAATGTAGACAAAGACACAAAGAGGTGATGAGATATTCCCACATTTGGGTTTTACAAAATAGTGTTGACTAAGGGGAGAAGCCAGAGGTGCTGCCTATTGGCCTTACGTGTGTGCCCATCATTACAGCACATCTGATGGGTCTCTGAAAGTTTGTCTTCAAGGGTTTCATCCATCCCTGAATGGTCGAAGGAAGTGCTGCATTTGATCAGAGAAAAATTACCTCTAACTGTTTTTGCAGTAAGACAGGAACTATTTCCTCTTCAACTCACACCTTCTCCTTAACATGATGCTTCTCAGGAGGCTGGCAGGTGTTGTGGAGGCTCTCAAAATAAACAAGTAATAATTAAAATAAAAGGTATTTTAAATACAATTGTTTGGCACACCAGCAATTATTCATAAATGGTAGATCCGAATGTCCATGAGGGGAAAAAAACCTATTACTGCACAATTAGTTAGATAAATTCCCAGGATTTAATGGCAGTACAGAACACTCACTCACCTAAAAGGATTTAATGACAATCCAGAATGCTCAATCACTCACTTAAAAAGTAAGGGCTCTCAACATCACAGAGTTTTCTTGGGTAGTGTCCTGACCCAAAGCGAGAGTCCTTGACCACAGCTGTGCTGCTTCAAGGAGGACTAGCTCAAAATTACTCCCCCAGGAGAGTCCATTCATGCCTGAGCTGAATCTGATCTGCAATCAGTATCAGCTCCCATTGGCCAAGGGCTCCAAGTACTGTAAAGACCTGAGAGCAAGGGTGCAAATATGGAATCAGCAGCCACTATATCTCAACATCTAGGAAGTCTCATCTTCATCAGGGCGGTTGCATTTGCTGCAGCTGGATCCTGCTCTGGTTTCTAGAGAAGTTGGAGGCTTTTATTTCCTGGTCTGAGTCACAAACAAAGCAGGTTTGGATTGTTAAAGCACCTCATCATTCTCACAGTGCTCATCATCATGAGCTGTCCTTTTGTCTGGAAAACTTAATAAATTAATGTGATCATGGGTGAAACCCCTTCATGGGGTGCAGGTTGGTTCCCTGGCAGACTGAGGAGGGAAAAAGACTTCTTGGATCTCTTTGTGGTACCAGTGGTATTTAGTGTTACATACATAGCAAGGATTTTACTAACCCTGAAATAACCCTGCTCAAGTGCTGCTCAGTAAACCCTAAAATCAACAGTGAGGCTGAGGGAGCGTGATGGAGGGAGAGGGGTGTTCAGTCTGAACAGCCAGTTCTTAGGCTCCACATCTTGTATGTTGTGGATGCCCCCTCCCTGGCAGTGTTCAAGGCCATGTTGGATGGAGCTTTGAGCAACCTGGTCTAGTGGAAGGTGCCTCTGCCCATGGCAGGGGTGTTGGGTCCCTTCCAACCCAACCCATTCTACGATTTTGTGATGATCTTTTCCTTCCTTGTGTCCAGGGTGGTGACTACAAACTAAGCTTCTATGGTATGTTCATTTGTAATGTGAGAGGAGGGTGAAATTCGGTTGACTTCTGGAGATAAAAGTCCTTGAGGGAGTATGAATCAGCCCTCCAAAGGTGCTGTCTGCATATCAAAGTGAAACTGTAATTTCTCTAGCCAGAGGTGCTCCATCTGCATTTGTGGCAGGCAGGAGGCAGCTAGAAAATTTTGCAGCAGGATAAGGTTTCCTAAATTATAAGAAAGCCTGGGGAATCCTTAAAATCTGCTGAGAAGCTTCAGCGAAACTTATTCTTAGCCAGAAAAGTCTTGTGCGTCAGTGAAGGAAGGTGTTTAGGGATGTTGTCAATTCTGAATAGTAACATTCAGATTGGAGAAGTGTTATTGGATCATGACCTTGGATCCCAACACAATGGTGTCCCACAGAGAAATCCAAAGTGGCAGCTAGAAAAGGAGACAGTATAATCTCACTTCACCTTTTATTGGTTTTTATGTTTCTCTGTTTGTTTCCAATTTTGCTATCATGTTCTTAAAGGTTTTTTTGGCAAAGATAAATCTCTTATCGTCCTTATGTTTGTCTGTTGTCAGAAGCAATCTCAGGTGAATCTGACAAGATCAAGGCCCCTCATTTCCCCAGAAACTAGAAAAAAAAAACAACTGACAAAACAAACCCTCAAAAGAGGCCTCCTTCAAACCTTTCTGACAAGATATGTTTGAGAACTGACAAATCCAGGGAAGAAACGTTCACTGTTGAGCATAAACTAATGGCTTTTACAGACAGGCAAGACTGCTCTCATTTCCAGGTAGCCACATCTCTAACCAAAGAAGGATGTCCAGAGCCTGAGGCATTATAGTGAGGAAATAATTTTCAGCTTAGGAAAAGGAAAACCAAGAAACTATTTGTGTTTTTCAAGCAGAGCTAGGACTACAATACCATAGCCCTGGCAGCCAGAGCAGCAACATCCAGGGATCAATACTGCCTTTTATCTGAAACACAATTCCAGTTTTAAGCTTTAAAGTGTGAACAATACATAAATAACAGTAAAGATGTGGCTCTGCCCCCTCTATTCCCAGAGGCACTGGGAATGTAAGAGAGACAGGAAAAGGGAAAGAATTGTCCTATGAATCCAAGCGATGATGTTAAGAAAATGATGTCAATGACTTTTTTCAACATGTATTTTGAATAAAAGAGCATACATCTACACATGTCAGAACATGGGTAACTGTGCAACAGAGTTTAGGCAATTCCAGCTGAGTCTTTCAAACAGCAAAACCACCAGTTACACTAATAATATGAAGTCGCTAAGAGATGAGGTGGGGAAGGGAGTCAGTGAGATTTCAGAAATGTAGGGTAAGGGAAGGGTCTTTATTTCTGTTTCTGAATGCCTTCCTACACTCATTGCGCATCTTGTGTCCATCTTTATGCAGTTGAGGCTTTTCCCTGGGGACTTCATATGATGACGGAGGCTCCAGAAGAGGCTAGCATTAGGGATGCTGGTCTCACTGGAAGGTATGCAACCATATCCCAGCACAATATCTTCCCTCATCCAGGAAGCTCAGGCATCTTCCAGGACTTAAGAGACCTTCATGAACCCTGTGTAGGCAGCAATGCTGCTCTGGTTCATCCTGTCAAGGAAGGAGGGCAGGGAGGAGGATAAGAGACTGTCAGAGGAGGAGCCATTTTTTGGAAGAGGTCAGCTGAGGGGAGATGCTCAATAATTCAAACAGGAGCAGGGATAAGCCTTGTAAATTGGCACAGAGTGGGGTGCAAATCTAGTGTTCCTGAGACTGTGATAGTGTTGTCACCTCAGTGGGGATTCATTTCACTATATGTTGTTTTACACGATGGAGATGACTCAATCTGAGCAAGCCACACCAAGCTCCTTGTATAGTCAGAGTAGAGCAAGTCAATAGACTCACTGAAATTTAGAGATCAATTTGCCCTCATCTAAATTATTGATGTGACTCATCCTGCATGTGCTCTGACCATTGGTTAGGTCTCTGCTTTTTATAATTGTACCCAGATAACTACCTTGGATATAGACTTCCAAACTGCTGTGTTTGGTTTGGCTGGGATAGACTTAATTTTATTCACAGTAGCTTGTATGGGGCTATGTTTTGAACTTGTGATGAGAACAATGTTGATAACATGGATGTTTTCATTGTTGCTGAGCAGTGCTTATGCAGAGTCAAGGCCTCTTCTGCTTATCACACTGCCCAGATAACAAGAGGTTTGGAAGGGGACACAGCTGGGACAGCTGAGCCCAACTGACCAAAGGGATATTCCATACCATGTGACATCACACTCAGCAACAAAAACTGGGGGAAGAAGGAGAAAGGGGGGCAAATTCAGAGTGACAGCATTTGTCTTCCCACATAACTGCTATGTGTGATGGAGCCCTGCTGTCCTGGACACGGCTGAACACCTGCTTGCTGGTGGAAGTAGTGAATGAATTCCCTGGTTTGCTTTCTTGTGCACACAGCTTTTTCTTTACTTATTAAACTGTATTTATCTCAACCCACAAGTTTTTACACTTTTACCTTTCCTATTCTCTCCCCCATCCCACTAAGGTGAGAGTGAGCGAGCAGCTTTGTGGTGCTTAGCTGCTGGCCGGGGTGAAACCACAACTTCAGACAGCTAAAGTTAGGGGAAATGAACCCTGGCCTACATCACCGTAGTTTAGTTCGGTTTGGTCTTGCATATATTTGTATCACAATATTCCCGTGATATTCAATGTTGCATACCTTCATTTTTGAAAGCAGACATTCTGTGACTTAACAACACATTCTAATGAAAATAACTAACACTTCAGTCCCCAGTTTCTTTTTATGGGTTTCACATTAATCTTCTATGGTGACTCTGTTGTCATTCTTATTATTATTATCCCATCTTCATCTCCAGGAAGAACCCTGGAGATCTAGAGGAGAGATTACAAGGAGAGGAGAAAACAGAAGCCCCACAAGCAAATGCAGCTTCAACATAGCTCACAGCTGATGGCAGAACACTTCCCTATTTTACAGTGGGAAAAAAGATTTTTCAGCTAGAAAAAACAGCCAAAATAATGCAACAAACCAATAGCAGACACTAAAGTCTGATGCTCCTGAGCACCACACTCATGATCTAACCTATAGGCCTTACCAGCAAAAGACATAACCAGTATTGCTATTTTGAAATTCTGTACTGAGTGCATTGATTCATGTAAGCATTGCAACATAACCCATTTAACAGATTTGCTTTCAGTTCTCCCCTTCTTAAAATATTCCTCGTTCAGATTTAATATTGAACAAAGAAGAAGCTTCCTGGTGTGTATTAAGGACATCCTGCCCATGTGTCTGCTTCTGAAAATAACTCCAAGAGCCTTGAGCTCCTTAAAAATGCGTGGACCAGAAGACTTTCTCAGGGGGATGAGGATTCCTGATTAAACACCCTGCATTACTGGAGATTTCCAATCCGTGAGCAGCAAGCCTTCAGGCAAACATGAGTTCCCAGCGGTCAGACTATATATGAGAAACCAAGTGCTGAAATGATATATTATATAAGCAAAGCAAATAAGCAGAGATTATTCCGAAATTAGTTTTCATATCTTACCAGGGCACCAGATATTCCTGATAAGTATTTTTTAGAGAGAGAGGGATAGAGTTTTCCAGTTGTCTTTTTTTTTTTTTTTCTCTTTTCCCATTTTTTCAGCCATTTTCCAGTAGGAGCAAAATGTCTGCAAAAATATGAAAGTGTCTTTCAAACCTTGTTTTGCTGTTGTTCTTCAATTAATTGCCTGCATTGAGTGCCAAAGTACTTATGTGATGTATTACCCCTCGATTTTTGTCCCCAGCGTCTTTCCTGTACCATCCTGACCTACTTGCTACCCTATTACTTCAGATTCTTGTCAATGCTTCATTATGATGCAGCTTTTTCTGTGAAATCTAAACAATCTCTGCCCTAGTTTTGTTTTACGCAGAGTAAGGATTGCACAAGAAAAAGGATATTTGAGTTCACTGACTGACCTACAAACAAATAAATAATTTAGTTCAAATTGACCAGAAATGAACAATTTTTCAACCCTGTGGGAATGGCTATGTATCCTTATAATCAGGACAAAGTCAAGGCAAGATCAACATACAGGATAAATTCCCTGGATCAGACAATGGATTTTAATCCCTGTTTTCCATCAACAAGTTTCATAACCTCTCACCATTTGTTTTTTCCTTCCACATATATGAACTGAGCCATGCACATAATTTCTTTAGCCAATAGTTCTGAAGAATTTAACCCATAATCATAAGTACTTTAGAGATCTACTCAATCCATTCCCAAACACGTTGATTTAGAAAACTAAAGATACCAAGCTGGTATTTGAACTCAGTGTGAAGAGTTACAAAGTTAATTTCCAAAATGCCACTTGAACAGCTGTTGATTAACCTAATCAGTTTGATTATTTTTTAAATTAGAAATCATGTTGTTTTAATTAAAATAAATTTCAGTGTTGGAAAAATGAAAACAGACTAACTATAATAAATAAAATTATAAGGTACTTTTATTTCCAACCCATGTGGTTAACTTCCAGAGAACTAGACTGAAGATCTGGCTTAAACTCACTCTCCCATTTCCATCTCTTTCTTTCCACTGTTAAAGAAAAAGATTTCCTTTCAAGGTGGATATGACATAGCATCTCAATTTCGCCATGCCAAAGAGTCTTGATGAACAAGTTTATGAACAAAGAAATAATTCAACTCAGAGATGTGTAACTACAATTTTTCAAAAATATATCACTGAAGAAATTTTAGTTGGTAGTACACCATACACGCCAAGGAATGCTTACTGCAATCTTTATCAGGACACTTTTTCAGGAACAAATCAATGGACAGCCTGGGAATATGTCGAGGAGAGAGTTTGTGCACAGTGGTGTGAATTATCTAGCTGGACCTATGAAAAATGCCTCTCAGCTGTTCCTTGTCTGCATGTCAGGTGCACCTACATAAGGGTAATCACAACCTTTGCTCTTTCTGTTTCTGAAGACCAGAACGGCTACTGACAGGAGAAGTCATCCCAGAGCAGTAGGTCAGGCATAAACACAAGAACTGCTGGGCATTCAAGTTAACTATTCTGCTTCACTTTTCATACAAATGAGATCTGTAAACAGGACTTTCTTTATATGAAAGAGGGCAAAGCAGAAAGAAGAATTAAGAAGTTTCACTGGTGAATCCAAAGCAGCTTCTCATGCAACCAAATATTTTTGGCAACGTTCTCCCTTGACTTACATCACAGGGCCCAGTCAAACACCACAACCATTTTTTGGAAGGAGTTCTGGAGAGATTAAAAGATGTAATCTTTCTCAAACCCACCACTGAACCTTAGCACCCTCTCCAACCTGTTATTGCTCCAAACCTTTGTCAATGAGAATGGCTCTGCAGAACAGGGAGGAAAACTTCTAGCCTTCTCATCTGTATCCAGAATTCGGTCTTTTCCTCCTTTAGGCTGATAAATGAGAGGCGATCTTCAAGTTGAATTGCTCCGAGTTGTGAGTCAACTCACAGCATAAATACAGCTGGAATGTACACAAACGATTCTGCTCATTCCAGTGGTGCAATTTCCCATTATGCTAATTAAAGTTTCATCTTAAGAAATCCTACTATCTGAACAGATGTAAGCTTGCGTTCCTATTCCTACAAAGAGCGTTGTAGTGCAGATGAGGTTTACCCTGTTCCCACTGAATACATTTGGTCAGGCACTTGCCTTGCACTAGACTGATCACTTTCCAGGATCTTGCTTCATTCATAGGAACAGTCCTTTCTCACTTCACTTGCGTGCAGTGGGATTCCCCAGGTGAGTCAAGGTTTGCAGCACTTCCTTTCCAAGATGCTATGTGGGGAGGGAATAAAGCCAGAAGAGAGAGAGATTGCAACTGGATATGCTGATACATATTTGCTATATAGCAGGAAAAAGCAAATAGTTGTCTAGCAAGACATTCCTTAATTCCTGTTATTGGCCCAAATGGAGTTCCTCATGAAAGCTGACTTTCTTCTTCCAGGTCTGTTTATTGTATGTATGGGATCAGGCCAACTGTTTTTACTCATTCATCTCTCCTTTCTAACATGGAGATACCAGGGTCATCCATGCTGTATGAAGGCTGTATGCTCTGTTGTGCTTTTTCAAGACCTGTTGGTGCCTGCTTTTTTCCACACTGCCCCTGTCAGCCACAGACATGGGCTTGAGACTCCTGATGGCCACTACCAAACTGATGTCTTCCTTGCATTGCTTCTGAGGATTGGGATCAAAATTTGGTCATCACTGACAGAAACAGACTGCCCCAGCAGTAATTTTCATTCTCTGTTTGGGGTAGGGACCTACTCCAGGAAAAGCCAAGCAAAAATTATAGTCCTTTCTTCAGGCATTAAAGCAATAATATTTTTTGGTTAAGAACTTGGCAAACATCCCACTGACTGAAGTGGGAACATTCAGAGATAAAAGTGTGAGGTGCCACTTCTCCTTTGCCAGGGCAATAACAGATCAAACCTCTGCAAATCAGGAACAAAGAAAGACAGATTTTGCAGAGCAATCCATGAGAGAGACTGCAGGAGGGCTTAGCCTGCTGTGCATATCAAAGTTTCTCTTGTACGCCTTGTCTCATTGCAGCTTTAAGAAATTCCTGAGGAAGGGAGCTGCCTTAATAGCAAGTTGTACCACGTTTAAAGCCACATTTGTATCGCTCACCCAGCAAGAGCTCTTGTCACATGGAAGTCATCGAATCAAAACACTGACATGGCAAGAGAATAAGGCAAGATAATGAAATGAGAAATTAAGAGCATGAAAAGTAAATGCTGTAGAAAAGCTGACACTTCATAACACTCCAAGTGAACACTTGCCTGTATTTCAAAGTCAACCGATAAGAAATTATTTGCTTTTCTTATATAACAGAAATAGATAAAGGATTCCGTTTGGATAGGAGAAGATTCCACTAGGCTGCAATTTACGTATGAATGCTCAATATTTAAGGAAATTGCTTCTTTCACTTTGTCAACTGGCATAAATGTATGCTAAAGAGGGATTCATTAGAAAAAGCCATGCAATGCATGAGCTCAGCTCAAATAATCCTGATCTTGCCAGGCAGGTGTTTTGCATCCTATTAGGACATGGCACATTGAGCTGCAGGAAGCTTGACACATGGGTTATGTTGTTCTTTTGTGAAAACAGAACACAGGGATCTCACCTCTCTCTCTTAAAACTACTTGCCATTTACTCTACCTGCAGTCACTGTGGAGATAGTCATCCTAGCTCACAGGCCTGCAGTTGTCCAGAGATTAATGTCTCTTAGTTTGACCCCCTGTGAATAAGAGTGGAGCCATGGGGCTTTTCTCCTGCACTCTAACCTCCACGGTTGGCTCTGCAGGCTGCTGCAGAGTCCCAGAGGCCTCTGATCAGTATCAGCAGGAGTTCCTTGTGTCCCAGAGAAAAGCTGAGAGTCTTACAGGACAGAGCTGTGTGTGACTGACAGCTCAGGAGAATTACTGTTTCCTGTGTCATTACAGCATGAAGGTGTAAGGAACTGAAGGAGTTAATGACTCAAACATTCATCGACAGAGAAAACCTCAAGGACAAGCTGTGGCCTTTGTGATTAGTCAAAGGAATGTCACCCAAGGAAGCTCCCCCACTCCCTTGCAGTTGTATTGACAAATTCCTTAGATAAGCCTCAAAGGGGGAGACATGGACTGAGTGAAAGCAAATGTTTCCCATCAAGCACAAGGACTGCTAATCACTGGCTCCCTTGTGTAAGCCCTATACTATGTGGCTCTATTGTGTAAGCCAGACACCATGCATGCCTTGTTAACGAGTGACTTCACCATTGAAGAGGTGATAAGAGCTGATAAGAAGTGATCATTTCTGCCCCAGAAGCCAGATAATTACTTAAGAAGCATGAAGTCAGCAAAATTCTGGGAACTGAGAAAAAAACGAAGGTGGGCAGGGCGAGCACAACCTCCTACTCAATTGGACAAGGGTTGGTGCACTCCATTCCCCCTCAATGCATGCGCAAAAACCCATGCTCCACATTTTTCCTCATCTCTCATGGAAATGAGTTTGTGGAATATCTGCCTCTCTTTATCTAGTATGCTAATCAGCCAATAAGATGAACTTAAAAGTCGACAGAAACTTTGCTGTGCGTGTACCCACCACCCAAGATTACCAGATCTGACACCACACTGGATCCAGAGGTGGTGATTTGGATTTCTTTGACTCTTTCTCTTCTTTCTTTTTCTTTTCTTTCCTACCTTCTCTTTCTTATAGATTTATAAGAGACCACATTGCTTATTACCCTTTTCCAAGTTTAAATTGTTTTCTACTGAAGTAAAACATTTTAACTGGTTGTTTGGTGTTGTTTCACCTTAATTTAACCTGAGGGGATCACAGAACTATTGTGACTCTCTGGGCTCCCAGAGTAGTAGTACTCCCTATAGTAGTACTTATGGCAACTTACACGAGATTTATATGTGCATATTTAAAAGGATGATCCAAAATAACCTGTCTAACCTGAATAGTTATCTGGGAGTCTGATGGTATATGTCTTGTTTTGCTGCTTCTCCTGGAAAATTTACTCAGGCCCTCAGTTTCTGCTGCATGCCATAACCAGGTGTGTTGTCATCTTTGCTGAGCTGAGAAGCTTGCTTTCTCCATCTTACCTAAAACTGTTTTAACTGATCAGAGTTTACTTTAATTAAGCTAGACTGAAGTAGACACACCCCTACGCCCCTGTAAGGAATCCTTCTGGGTTCCTAGAAGTTCCTAGAAAGGCCCAGGTCCATTTGCCCTGACCTCAACACTTTCTTTCCCAGCCACAGTAAGGGGATAATTTGCACCCTTTTAAGCACAATATATTGGTGGTTAGGGCATTCAGTGAGGAAATGGGAGACCTTGGTACTTGACTTTCTCTAGCTGAAGAGTTTGAATCCAGACTTTCATTTCCAGGGAATACTGGGTTACAGACCAAGCTGATGAAAGTGTCCTGTTGATTAACCCGTAGAAACAGGACCACAATATCTGTGGACTAGTATATTGTGATTCTCTGGAGGGAATTGCATAGCAGGTTTCTTTTTTAATATTATTCTTGGTGGTTCATCCAAGACATTTTCAAATGATGATGGGGATATGTCGCTGCTCAGGTGGCTAACTTCTTAGTTGTATCCACTGGATGACCTTTTTTAATGCAATATACCCATATTATTGTGCATGGAATGTAATAGGGAGAACCCACAGGATTCAGCTTCTCTATAATCTAATTTTAGGGTTATAGCTAGTAATACGGATACTTTAGTTATGTTAGTGAGAAGATCTGATCCTCATCCATTACTTTTATCTACTGTGGCTTTCCTAAGATTTAATGAGATATAGCTAGGTTAATCTAAAATCTCAGATTTCTCTTGTTGCCGTGCTACACGGAAGGAGGTTGTGTCACCTGGATAACACTTTTCAAGTATAGCTATATTACTATTAAATAAGATGTTACCATGCTGGGGACTATGTCCTTGTTTGTACAGCACAACTGTTGGCTGACTCCCCAGCGCTGATTAACTTCTTAAAGGTACATCTGCTGTAGTGGAAGATAGCTGGAAGCAGTGGTGTTGGGGTGTACAGAGGTGTCAGATTGTTCACTCAGAGCAGTCCCTGAAATCTGTGAAGACAATGACTGCTGTCAAAGCCTGTAGATTCAACAGCACACAAAGGAATGGCATAGCTATCCCCTGTACCAGTCTATATGTCCTTCCCCAAACTACACGGTGTCACTTGGCCAACATTCCTTGGGTGTAGGAAAACAGTAGCAAATCAGGCACCTCTCTGGTGGTGGTCAGAAAAGGATGGATGCCTTTGGCACATGTTCAAGGAGTAGCTTTCATTCATACTTCTGGATACACAGCAAAATGAGCTCCACTGCAGAAGACTGTGACCTTGGGGAAAACAAGAACCTCAGATGAATGTCATGAAAGCTTTTCATGCCATATGATGCCATATGAGATTGTGTTTATTTCCAGATTAGTGACTCACCTGCTATTGCAGATTCCCACCCAGAAGGAGACTAATTCAGGTTCAAGTTAAGCTCAAGTCTATCTAATTCTGGGCAGGTACATTTATCTGATCATACCAAAGGAGAAGTACTGTCTTGGGGCCATTAGAAATGCTAAGGAGCATTTCGTTTAGTTGTTTCCTACAACAAATAAGGTTTTCCAACCATTCACTGAACTATTTCATGAGAATAAGTTCTTTTGTGACATTATGTTCCAGTAAAAGGTTTTGAAGGGACAGGGAAAGAGGAAGGTTCACTGGTCCTCACCAGTGATCTGCAGATATTTTTTTCAGGGAAGACCTTTCTTCTAGAAGGAGATGTGTTATTGCCATAGCTCCCAAGGAGACAAGTCATAACTTGAACTGAAGTGAGCAGGGGTGAGAAGTACTTAACATTCAGGCTTTTTTGTCATGACCTTGCTGCTAATGAAGTACCATGCACATGGTATCATCTGGCTTTCCCTGCTCCCTAAACCACCATTTATCACACTGAATCCTGCCCACTAGATCATCAGTGGACACAGAAGATGTTTTATCTGGAATAGAAATGTGCCTTGAGTAAATGTGTCCTAGTCACAAAAGAGGAAAGGAAAAATCAGAAAAAAAATGAACAAACCCTGAACATTTCTATAGGTAATGTGAAAGACTGGATCACTTAAATCCTACAGTGATTTCCCAGTCATTCAAATAAGCTGGGCTCCTGACAATAAGCCTGGATCAGAAGTGATTCATCTGATGTAGCTTTAGCTGCTTGAAAGGAGGGCAGCTCTGAAGTTGGTGCTGAAAATGTGATCAGAAATTGAAAGATAATTAGGTTTTTGATATCCTTAATATTTGTGTTCTCTTCTGAGAGAATATTTACTCTTAGAAGGCATAAAAGCTCTACAGGTAAATGGTGTCAAATAATCAACAGAGTAATAAATGTTGAGAGCTGTTTGTTTTGTTGTTACAAGACCTGCAAAAATTACAAACACTTTTAAACAAATTCTTGGAGGGTTCATTGCTATACCAGTTTTTGACAGAAGCCCCTCTGCTGATCATATTCAAGTTTTGTAATAACAAACATAGGACATTCCAAGATGCCCTACTCCTGGCTAAGCTATATATCTGATGCAAGACATGACTGTCAGTCCAGTTTCACCTGGAAACCTTGGGAAAAGTCTCAGTGAGGTGGTTAATCAAAGAAAGATGATAATACTTGCTAGATGGAAAACAAAGCATCCTCCCTGATGCTTTTAGAAATAGCTGAGATTTACATGGAAATAGGCATTGCTAGCCTGACTCGTGAACTTTAAATGCAAATTGAGCATCTGGAGTGCTTTTTTACATGGGCATTTGAAGTACAAACAGAAATTACACACTTGGATGATTTTTATAAAGCCCTTTAATAGCCATTATTATAATCTTAAAATAATTGCAAAGGGAGTGGGCTGGCCAAAGGGCTTAAGAAACATATTTTGCCTTTCTCATTTGTATCTTTTAAGTTCAGTTTGTCCCTCAGTACGTCTTGGGTGAACTTAAGGGCCTTGTGGGCAGAAGCTTGTCTTGTGGTGTTTGATTAGGGGAATATGGACCCCATTTCTGTCTTCTGCCACTTGCCTTGTAAGAAATTGGTGCCTGCCCTAGTTAAAGATGGGTCTGAGTCTTCTCATAGAAGTGGCTGTCTTGCAAACTCAGTACAGGAATTTCAAATCTGCTTTTTTTTCCCCACACAATTCCGCACTCCCTTTCTAGGCCTGCGAAACAAAGAAAGGTGATGAATCTGCACAGAAGAAAAACAGAAGTGATGTCACTTAATGGCAAGAAATGGCTCAGTGCAGAGATGTGATTAGACATCAATGTTTCACTCTACCTTCTTGCTCCCAAACAAACTCAGCATATGATCCTGGGGAAACAAATGTGCCTTGTTTTTCTTACTACAATTGCCCACCTTGTCTATTTATATAACAGACTCTCTGAAGCATATTTTTGTTCTCATCTTATGTTTACAGCATAGCCAGTATGCAAGGGGGCTCTGATCTTCCTTGGGACCTTGAGGCAATGTTATTCTCTTCCTCTCTTTGGTTTTCTCTCTCTCTGTTCACTACACAGGGTTCAAAAGAGCAGTTCTAGCTGAAGAGTATTTTACATTTTTTATCACATTGTTGGAATTGAACCTGGTGAGGGATGTGAAGAGCAGCAAGAAATGCTTCTGCAGGTACATCTGCAGCAAAAGGGAGATCAGGGAATATGCTGCTGCTGAACTGGGCAGGGCATCTGGTGACAAAGGATATGGAAAAGATCAAGGTACTCAAAGTCTTCTTTGCCCTTACTGATAAGACCGGTCTTCAGGATTCCCAGGTCCCTGAGACCAGACGACAAGTCTGGATCAAGGAAGACACTCTCTGTGGAGGAGGATGTGGTGGGTTGACCCTGGCTGGATGCCAGGTGTCCACCAAGGCCACTCTATCATTCTCCTCCTCAGATGGACAGGGGAGAGAATATATAACAAAAGGCTTGTGAGTTGATCAGGACAGAGAGATCACTCACCAATTACCATCATGGGCAAAAGAGAGTCAACTAGAGAAAATTAATTTAATTTACTGACAACCAAAGGTCAGAGAAGGATAATGAGAAATAAAAACTAAATCTTAAAACACATTCCCTCCATCCTTCCCTTCCTCCAAGGCTTAACTGCACTACTGATTTCTCTACCTCCTCCCCCAAGTGGTGCAGAGGGGCAGGGGATGGGGGTTGTGGTCAGTTCATCACACATTGTCTCTGACACTCCTTCCTCCTCAGGGGGAGGACTCCTCACACTCTTCCCCTGGTCCAGTGTGGGGTCCCTCCCATGGGAGACAGTTGTCTGTGAACTTCTCCAACGTGAGTCCCTCCTGCACGCTGCAGTTCTTCACAAACTGCTCCATCGTCTGTCCCTCCCACAGGGTGCAGTCCTTCAGGCACAGACTGCTCCAGTGTGGGTCCCCCATGGGGCCACGAGTCCTGCCAGGACCCTGCTCCAGTGTGGGCTTCCCACAGGCTCACAGCCTCCTTTGGGCATCCCCCTGCTCCAGCGTGGGGTCCCCCACGGGCTGCAGGTGGAGATCTGCTCCACCATGGACCTCCATGGGTGCAGGGCACAGCTGCCTCACCATGGGCTGCACCACGGGCTGCAGGGGAATCTCTGCTCTGGTGCCTCGAGCACCTCCTGCCCCTCCTTCCTCACTGACCTTGGTGTCTGCAGAGTTGTTTCTCTCACATATTCTCATTCCTCACTTTTGTCTGCTGCTGGTGTTCCACCACAGGTTTTTTTCCTCCCTTCTTAAATATGTTATCCCAGAGGTGCTACCACCATTGCTGATTGGCTCTGCTTTGTCTTGTAGCCAGCTGGCACTGGCTGTATTGGACATGGGGGAAGCTTCTGGCATCTTCTCACAGAAGCCACCCCTGTAGCCACCCTCTAACAAAACCTTGCTATGCAAATCCAATACAAGGGATCATGTCAGGGAACACTGAAACAAAGTGAATGTACCCATGTTCATGGGATCTGTCAAAATAAATCCAAAAGTGAAGAGGGAGCTGGCTGATGTCTTTATAAGGCCACTTTCAAATGTCTTTGAAATGTCATGGCTTTCAGGGCAGATTCCTGAGGACTTTTCAAATAATAAAAATTAGTAGGAGTGGTTCATACATCAGATGGTTGCACCACCATTCTGAGGGACCTCAACAAGCTGAAGAAATGGACTGACAGGAATATCAAGAAGTTCAGTAAGGAAAATGCAATTTCCTACACCCAAGGAAGAATAATCCCAGGCACCAGCACACACTGGGGACCAACCAGCTGGAAAGAAGCTCCATACAGAAGACCTGGAGTTCCTGATGGACAATAAGCTGACATGAGCCAAAAATGACCCTTGTAATAAAGAAGGCCACTGGTCTCCTGACCTGCATCAGGTAAAGCATTGTCAGTAGGTCAAGGGAGGTGATTCTTCCACTCTGCTCAGCACTGGTGAGACACATCTGGAGCACTGCTTCCAGTGCCAGACTTGCCAGGACAAGAGAGATATGAGCATACTGAAGCAAGTCCAACAAAAGGTCATAAAGATGATGAAGGGACTGGAGCATGTGACATATGAGGAAAGGCTGAGAGAGCTGGGGCTGTGACCTGGAGAAAAGAAGGCTCAGGGCGTGCTCTTATCCATGTTATAAATATTTGATGAGGAGAAGTAAAGAAGATGGAACCAGGCTTTTCTCAGTGGTTCACACTGGCAGCACACTAGGCAATGAGCACAAGCAGAAAAATAGGAAATTCCATTTAAACACACAAAAAAAGCATTTTTACTGTGAGGATGGTTGAACACTGGAACAGATTGACCAGAAACACTGAGGAGTCTCCATCTTTGGAGACATTAAAACCCAACTGGACACAGCTCTGAGCAACTTTGTCTGGCCCTACTCTGAGCAGGAGGTTAGACTAGATGTTCTCCAGAGGTGCCTGCTCACCTCAATGACTCTGTGATTCTGTGTTACTACCTCAGCAGCTCCCTGGAAAAAGATGGATTCCTGAATAAGGTCCAGGAGACACATTCAAATTTAATTTCCAGACATAGCTATTATATTCTAAAGCAATTTTTGCTTTCTCTGCCAAGGGGATTTTATGCTTAGGGACTTGGCCATGCTGTATCCATATGCAAAGGTGATGCACCATAAACATGAACTTTACCATGACTGAACGGTAGCTAATGTGCATCTGAGAGCAACACTTCCACCTCTGAGCTTGCCATGGCAGATGGACTTAGTGACTTTCTGTCTTTGTTAACTCAGGGTTTGTACTGTGCAACATAAATATACCTCTCAGTATCCTGGCTGTAAATCAGTGATAATTTCTCCTTATCTTTCAAGGGAACTGTTAAAATAAAGTGAGAGATTTCTTGTAAGCTACCTGGATCCCGTGTGCTAATCTGCAGGTCGTACACCTTCCCATGGTTGCTTTGATATAACAACTAACTGCTTCCAACTCTCTGAATTAATATTCCCCCAAAACACACTTCCTTTGAAGGGAGGTAGAAGTGAATGAAACTCAGAAACAAAGGGCACAACCACTTTTCTTCCAGGAACAACAATAATAGAGGCTGCATGGTGCCTTAGTTAGTTAACTCAAGGACCCAAGAACTTTTCCCTTCATTTTTTCCTTATGTCCTTGCTTTTGCAAATGAAGCTTATCATTCATGCTTGCTTGGGGATTTGACCAGCTGCATCCGTTGGTAGCTGAGAGACAAAAATTTCCATCAAAACACCATTTAAAATCTCCAGCCATTCAAGGCATATGGAACTCAAGCTGCAGGATTTAAAGTACAAACATATATGCGTAAATATATATATGTTATAATTATCCTTATTTTTTGGCTGCTTTCTTCTATATTTAGCATATGTACTGGATTACCAGGTAAAGCATAATGTCCCTCTCATCACTCAGTCTTACTTCAAGTTACGTAAAATAGACAAAGCATTAATTTGTCTATTACCCCCAAGAATTACACATAAAGAATTCTGACAACTTTGGGCTTTTTTATCTTTTTTTTTTTTTTTTTTTTTTTTTTTAAATTATTCCATTCTTGCTTGTCTGCTTTGGAAGCTGAAGAAAATGACAAGGGATAAAACTTCCCATCTACTCCAAAGCTTAATGTTTTTTTTTTTAATGGTTTAATATGTTCTGAATTGGTTAACAGGGAGAAGTTGTTGGAGGCTGAAAGAGTGTCTTGCATGTTGCTGTATATCTTTTATTAGTGTACAGCATTGCCTGCACGAAGAGTTGTTCTCCAAGCCATCTGAATGCCTGTTTACCATGAAGCAGCAGCTGTCCCCATTGTAAAGAAGAAGTAAGAGAAAGACTACATTAAATTCATTCATCCCTAGCAGAAAGGAAACAAACAAATGAAAGAAAGAATCTATAACCTGCTGTTACAAATGCTTGGAAATAAAGCGCCACTGCTCAGAAATACCTGAAAAGTAGGTACATTGCCCTGGAAAGTCAAATAGAAGTGCTGCAAAGAAGACTTGCCTGTGCACATTACTAATATCAGGAAGAATTCAGTAGTAAAGCACATAGCAATGGATTTTTAAAGGTAGTACTTCTAAAAGCCACCACTTGCAAAATTATGAATAAATAATATTCCCTGGTCTGTGTTACACGTTCAGGTGAACTGCAGGATAAATGAGGATAGGAAGACTAATATGAATGTTGCTGTCAGCTTAATATACAAAAGTCTCCCTGGATGAAGTGATGGGTGGGGGAGATGTAGAAGGAGCCCACGGCAGGTCACATCCCAGCAGGTAGGACAGACCATGTCTTCCTCTGCTGTGGGATGAGGCTGCATGGGACATACATGTGGTCATGGCTGTCCCAGTACATGCTGAGGTTTGCAGAGGTCCCTGTGGCTCAGCTATACCAGAGCAGGAGACTGAGCTGCCCCTGGTTGTTTGAGAAGCTGCAGGTGAAATCTGTGTGTGCACTTTGGCAGGAATTATTTCTTTGAGTGCTTCCAACAGGAAACATTAAAAATAACCCAGGGGAATATTACTGAAGAGAGTTCTCTGGGGAATAAACTTTAAAATTATTTAAAATTTTTGAACAACTAAGTGTCATCACAAGATTCCCAACAGGCCTGTCCCAGGATACACAGAATCATCTCAGTTGGAAAAGACCTCGAAAATCATCCAGTCCAACCATGAACCTCACACTGACCATTCTCAACTCCACCAGATCCCTCAGTGCTGGGTCAACCTGACTCTTCAACCCCTTCAGGGATGGGGACTCCACCCCTGCCCTGGCAAATGAAGACTGGACAAATTTTTTCCTGACTCAATCTCTCTGTGTATTATGGGGTGAACAAGCATGAGCTGTCTTCACCTGTGTTAACCAGGGAACTGGAAATGTGGTGATTATGGCACAGAAAAAATCTGAAGCTGATGAGCACAAACCTCACGCTTCCACATTATATGTCCATCTGGTAGTATGGTTGAGGAGAAGAGTTTATTAGCTGTGGCATAGTGTTGTGCATGCACAGAGATTTTGCTGCTAGATTTTGAATGGCAACATGCAAATATTTTGTAGACTTGCCAGGCCAGGCCTTCACTAGCCAAGGGGTCACTCAATTGTTCTTGTGATGCAGAAATTCCCTGCTAATCTCATTTGTTATGTTAGCTCAAAGACTTTGGGGTACATCAGGGTACCTCTGGTCCTAGTTCGTTCTGCTGCACCGGTCACACCTTTCTTCTGCTTCAGAGAGAGACTGGGAGCTTCCGAACATCATGAAAACCTGCTGTGGGTTAGGAAGGGGAGATTTTCAGGTTCCTGGGACTGTCTGAATAAACTCAGCAGAGCAGGTCACTCCCCCATGCTGAACTGTCCTTAATCTTCTTCGGAGACCTTGAACTCATTGAGGAGGGTCTGTGTTTCTGGCAGCAATATTTCAGAACCTTCACCAGAAATTCAGGGGACAAGAGGGATCAAACCAGTCAGAGTCATATGACTAGTGATGCATCTGCTAGGACAGGGAAAATAATCACAATCAAAGCAATGGGCTCTCCTAAAAAACCTCTTTGTTCAGTCAAGTATCAGAACTAGATCAAATACAGTAAAAATGAACCATACAAAACCGAATAATTACCAGTTTCCACTCCCTTGATCACCCAGAGGAAGTTATTTCTGACATTTCTCTCAGTGTTAGCATCTTGTAGATTCAGAGCAAATAAAATTGCTAGACAGGAAAGCAAATTATTACATTGATTCAATCATGTTGGATGAATCATTTTAGATACTGAATGGGTCATGAAACAGGCTAGGAGGTTAGATGACTTGTCAAGGTTATTTTCAGCTTGATTTTGTATTTTTCTATGATTTGTAGCATTGGTCAAGTTCAACATTAACATTTGAATTTCTCACTTGGACTGCCTTATGGGCTTGGCAATATTATTCTCTTTCTGTGTTGCCAGAAAATCCTGACTAATTGGAGAAGTCCAGAAGGTTTCATATGATTTTGAATTAACATTTTTCCTGCTTTGACCAACAATTAGCTTGTAGTAAACCTTTCTCACATATGACTTAATCTCATCACCATTTACCAGAATTTCCTTACCAATCCAGTCTTCCAGGACACATTTTTTCATTCCTTCTCACACTGCATTACACCATTCTCAGTTTATATAAACCAATTTAACTCAGGAAGGTGTAAGAAGCTGCAAGGACAGCGGGACGAAGGTCTTGTGGGTAATGTATTAAGACTAGGTGTTTTACACCTGAAGCTCTGCACACAACCTTCAACAAGTTACTAAACTTCCCTGTTAACCTATTTGTTTCATCTGCCCCAAAACCTATCACCTGCCACATGGAGATGTTGGAAAAGATTCAGCTCTTCAAGCAAGGAGGGATGCAACTACCACCTGAAGAAAAGATAGTCTTGAAATTATTTTTATTTTTTAATTGAAATTCTATTTTAAATATCTGTTTCTATCTCAGTATTTCATGTCCTTTGCCTTTTTTTCCTTAGCATCTCTCTGTGTTTATTATCTGGACATCATGCTTTGCTCTGAACTTTTAAGTGAAAAGGCTGCATTTGATGGTACTTTCCAGATGTGTGTGTTTGTCTGCAGCCGGTGAAGTTTCTGCAGGCAAATGATTTCCTCTGGTTCATGCTCTCTCACAATGAGATACAATATCACTTTCCAGCTCTCAATCTTTAGGAAAAGTGGCACATCTTTGCATTTCTGACGGCTGTCAGCTTCAGGTAGATGCCAAGAAGATGAACATCAGGAAGTCAGAGAGAGAATCATTTAAGGATATTGAAAATGAGAGATGGGTGAGTGTCAGTACGTAATTTGTTTTCTCAAGGCATAATAAACCTGCAGGATAAACTTTTATCTCCAGTGATCACAGCAAGGTGGTGGTGATATTTAAGAATAGACAAGCAGATTTCAGTGTAACAGAATATTGCTGGAAGAGCTAAATAAAAAGAAGTACTTGGCATTACCATCCAGGACAGATAACAGACCAGATCTTCAATGAACTGCAAAGGCAGCAGGAGCTTTGGCAGGTGCAAGTGGAGTTAAAACTGAATATTTATGTGAGTGATTCACTACATCTTTCTGTTTTGCAAAAAGGCATTGCTGAACTCTTAAAAGAGGCCTATGTATACCACAAGGACCTTTATGTACATTTCCAGTACTTCTATTCAGAACTTTCGGAGAAAATACCAATTCATCAGTCCCTCTGAATCTTGTTAGGCTTGATGAACTTTGCTGAATTCAAGACAGGGTTTCCATGGAAACTTTGCTGTTTTTTCATCGCTGTGCTACTGAGGTACACAGCTCTGTGGCAAATCAGCTATATGAATTAACCAAGGACTCTTTTCCCAGAATTATATAATCATAGAGTGGTTTGGCTTGGAAGGGACCTTCAGAGATCATCTAGTCCAATTCTCCTGCTACAAGCAGTGAGATCTTCCACATCTTCCAACCATCTCTGAGGGTTGCTCAAAGCCCTTATCCAACTTGACCATGAACACTTTCAGGGATTGGGCATCCACAGATTTTCTGGGTAACCTGTTCCAGTGTCTCACCTCCCTCATTGTAAAAAGTTCCTTCCTTATGTCCAATCTAAACCTACCCTCTCTCACTCTGAAACCACTGTCCCTTGTCTGTCACTACAGGCCTTAGTAAAAAGTCTTTCTCCATCACAAAGTCTTTTCCTTCAGGGTCTCCAGCTCAGGGAGGTGCCCTTGATCAGGGCTGCTCTTGAGATCCAGAAAAAGACTTCTGGGGAATTGACCTGTTGCTTTCCAAAGAATTGATAAGGTATTTTTACCGAGTAGGTATAGGGCTCATGTGGACTGAAACCAATTAAAGTGAAAAATGGTCTCAGGTCACATTGAATCCAAATCTTTACTGAGATGACTAAAATGTCACTTAGGGCATTCAATATTTACAATGATCTTCAGCTCTTATCCAAGTTTCCACAAGGCTGATTTTCCCAAGCAGTGTTTGTCCAGGTGACTTTTATCTGTACTGAGTTTTCCAAATGAAAGCACAGATTTTGAAAAAAAAAAAAAAAAGAAAAAAAGAAAAAAAAAATTATGATGGGCCAGCTATGTCAACATTTACTTATTCTATCTACTTTTTATTTTTATATCCCATTTTTGAAAGGCTTTATTTGTCTTACTTATTGACAATCAGCTTCTCACTTTTTAGTTGGAGTATGCTGGGTTAGGGAGGTTACTGCTGACTGACATCTTCACAGAGTGGAGTTACTGGTTTATGGATGAAAGGGGTTCTTAAAACTCTTCTACCTGAGAGATCACTTCATGGGATGTAACTAGGGTTAGAGGAAATGTAGGGCTACTGAGTGTTTGCAGATCATTTTCTGATATAGTAGTCAAGTGTAAATTTTAAAGTCCCTGATGTCGCACCACCAGGCATGAGGGACCATCCATCATAGTCTGATAAAGACACCGAGTCTATATCTGTGTGAAATGAACTAGAGGGCAGTGGGCAAAGTTGTTTCTGAGACTAAATTCATTGAGCATCATCTTTGCTGGGAATTTCAGCTGAAAGGATAACCTGTGAGGAAAATTATTACAATGCATGAGTAAAAGCTAGCTGAGTCCTGGGGTCTATACAAAGAAAAAAGGAAGCTTCCCGCTGGAAATATATTTTAGTTCCACCAGGAAACTTTCTCTTTATATAAAGTTTTTCATTCCATCTCTGGATCTCTCATTTGGCAGAAAACTTTGAAGAAGCTTTCCTTCAACTTCAACAGAGAAGAAACAAAAAGTCGCAGGGACATCTGAAAAATCAAGATGACAATTTTTGTATCTAAGACAATAATTAGATTAAGGTGTCTAATCTGAGACAATGCAACTCAGTGAAGATTGCCCCAAATCTTTCTATACTTAATTTTCCTCATCTTCACTGTGAGGATAAAGAACTAAGAAACACATTTTGCTCATTGGTTAATAATGTGTTTTGAAATCTGTTAGATTATAAAATTTATATCTAAGTATATTTAATATAAATTTATTTTGCCCCTCCCACTTCTAGACATTTCATAGTTTGAACAGGAATTGTAAGTGTCTGCTTTGGATCTCTTTCCAATATTGTACGAGACTATTGTGATTAGATTTATACAAAAATGGTGAGGATGAGATCAGATTGAGCTCTTTTGTTCATCCAGTCTAACATGGATACCTGTCTAAGGAACACGGGCATCCGAGGATTCCTTAGGAGTCAGTGAAAGTAAATATTTCCAGTGGACAATACAACCCATCTACTACCCTAATCACAGACAGAACACAAGCTGACCCTGCCTCGGTTAGGTAGGATGAATTCAGGATATACTTTGAAGGAGGATCAGTGTTTAATGATGTGCTATTCCATGGGGAAAAGCTGATCAGACTGTGAAAGTACCTCCAAAAGTGGAAACTCATAGCATTGCATTTGCCATGTCATTTATATGTTGCACTGGAAACTGAATGTCAATACCCTCATTCTTAATTGCAAATTTAAAAATAAAAATAAACCCATGATGTTTTCTTGAACCAAACATTTTGCTTGCAAGTAGCAATGCCAGTAACTGACAGGGAGAAAATGATAATTCTGTTGCTGTTCATTATAACTGAATGTTGGAAGTTTTCTCTATGTCTTCTGAGCACAGAAGGGGACAGGTTTTCTGATTTAAAAAGCTCTACTGACTTAGAAAGTTCATTTTGTTATTGGAGACACTACACTCGGTAGTGCAGAGGAGCGCTGCTGGAGTGAGTAATATTCATGAAAACAGAATTTACTTTTCCACTGAGGATGCCATATATTATCTCTTAATCCAATTCACTGTTTGGACCCATAAACAGTTGGCCTGACAAAGCTGGCATGCTGTTATGTGTAAGTTGGATGGAAGGAGAGGTAAAAAGTGGGGTCAACAATAATTTAAGTGAGTTTCACAGCTGAATGCTTTGGACTGTGAATCCACGGTTCAAGCTGCATATGAAAGCTATGTTATTACTAGCTTGGGAAAATCAGTATAATCATGTTAACATAGTCTGAGCTCTTTTGGCTTAAAATGATTGTTGTAATGCATTTAAGAAATTTAATGATGTCAATAAAAGGCACCTTTGCATAGTATACTGCATCTCTGCAGAGGCTTATATTAATTTACACTGCTGCTCACCTTCTGGCCATACCTGCATAGTGGTCACACTTTGTGCAATTTTGAGCTACAGGTAACTGACATTTCAGATCTGAAGTATGTCATGAATAAATGGTAATCATGGGAGGTAAAGACTGAAGGGAGAAAGATGTAGCTATAATGCAACAAAACACAAAGATTATTTTTTAATTTTTATATATGTATTTTAAAATCACAATTCTAATGCAATTAACTAAATTGGTGCAAGTAGTACAGGCACATTAGACTTTGTGCCTCTGAAGATTTCCATTTTTTGACCCACTGTCCAAAAAGTAATAGTCAAAAAATAAAAAAAAAGACTAAAATCTGTCATCTGACTCACATACTCACAATGATGCAGAGGCATTTTCCCAAGAGGGTAAAGCTCACTACAGGGCCAAAAGCCAGCTGAGGGTTTAGCACCACTTTAAATCCCTCCAGAAAATGACATTTCACTAATGGGTAAGTCTCAGAACAGGCTTTTACACAGTAGGGATTTTCATAAATGTGGAGGTTTTATTCTTTTGTGCTTTCTCAGTGACCTTTGACTAAATGTATCTTTTCTGGAGCAATTAAAAAAACATTAAGAATATAACAGGAAAGATAAAAAAACACCTTGAGAACATTTGTTTTTATTGCAAGGTGTCCCATTCCCTGCCATCCTGGGGAAATGAAGCCTGGGAGGGATAGCAGTAGAAATAGCACTTTATTGAATTGGCACTTCCCATTCCCATTTCATAACAATGAAGTATGAAACACAAATTTTAACACCTAGACAATGCATTTTGGCATCAATACACAGCCTTAAAAATTAATAAAAAGCTATATCAATTATAAAAGTGATTTACCAAGTACAACAAATTTTGTCATCTGTCACTTTTATGCCTGCATACCCACTCTCTCTCTCCCATTGACTTTTACGCTTTCTATATGCTAAATACTCTCATGAACCTACAATAGATTTCACAGGATTTGACAGCCAACAAGTTTTGTTAAATGATTTTCTTTTTTTCTTTTTTGTTCTTTTCTTTTTGGTTATTGTTTAGGGAAATAATTCAACTCTTTGTTTTATTCTGCTTTCATTTACAGACACTTGCAGCCAGTCACCTTGGATACTTGTCTTTTTCATCATTTTTCATCAGATGTGCGGTGATGCTTAATGCAACAGAGATGGGTTCTCATTTGCCATTTGCACACACAAAATAAGAGAAAATATCTTAATTCTTTTTCAGGGAATACTGTAAATTTGAAGCTAGATTGAACTCCTATATGATAAAATTCATCTTTATATGGCCCGAGTGTTCTGTAATATTCTTCAATCTCAGCACAATGTAAGTCTAAATGGTTTGGAGCTCAAATTTTTGCAAACATCTGCCATTCTTTCTTGCATTTATTTTGGTTTTGCAAGAAGAGAGATTGGAGGTATTAATTCTCCATGGAGAGCTATTTTTCCTCCCCATTAATGAAACTAAGGGGTTTAGATGCTGGAAACTGTTCTCTCAGAAAGATAGACTGTTAGTAGATGCTATATTGGACTTTAATAAAGAAATTTTATATTTTTAACAGAACAAGAGCTTAAAAAACCAACAGATAAACTTATAAAAAGTAATTCTCCCTGCTGCCAAACACTGTAACCTAGAAATACAATATAGAGATTTCTACAGAGGTCATATTTATGGATACTCCACCACCCTAAGTTATGTTTAATATTATTGAAACTAGACAAGCCTGAACTCTGACTTTTTTTTTTTTTTGAGAAAAAAAAATCAGAAACAGAAGTCTTTGTGCTGCCTGTTAGAGATTCTTCTGCTGGTCTTGACTGATGTCTCAATGCCATTGCATGGGACCCTATTATCAGAAAGGGTAAAAGTCCATCTTGAACATATGTGCAGCAAATCCTGTTTGATGAGAATCTGGTATCAAATGCAGAAAACTAGCATTAGTAAGTGACAGGTTTATTGATTATTGAATGCCAAAACTCTGAAAACAGCCTGAAAGAGTTTCACAAATCAGTGACTTCTGTAAATCAGCGGACCTTTTTCCTAAGACAGTGGGTCTCTAGCACAAAAAACATCAGTGACATGGGGTACTCTAGGCTATGCTTGGAGATAGCATCTGCTTCCATCTTTTGAGATATCCCTTCAGGGCATATACTGGAGAGGTGGCTCAGTAGGAGGACCACACAGGTGTATTCCTCTTGTCCTTTCTGAGCCTCTCCTACAGTCTGCTTTCCTCCCACACTGCATTGCATCCATGCATGTGAAGAGGAGGTACCTCTGAATGCCAGCCAAATCTTTCCACTGTGTTTGGGCAGCTGGAAGAAAATGTGAGATGTCAACATCTACCTTCCAGAAGTTTGAGGTTTAATGTTATTTCCTCAGAACTGAGCTATTACTTCTGGATGTCTTGCAGAGAATTCAGTCCACCACAATTTTATATCATTCAGTCAATAAAAGCAAACCACAGGACTTTTCTCTAAAGAGGAGGGAATTTATTCACCTCATCCCATACCTTGGAAATGCTCAGTTCAACACTGCTAGGTAAATCCTTACCTCAGCTTTTGTCAATGTAGAGGTTTTTTGCCAAGGAGATTTGCCAACAGAAAATTAGTCCCCAAATATCCTCAAATGCAGCTTCATGCAGTGCGAATTTTGTCTGTTTGGTGACAGCTGCCTGCTTAACCGCAGAGATTTCTGAGGAGAGCAGCAGGGAAAATGTGTGCCTGATAGTATCGCTTCCCTGTAGTGACTGTAATGGTACCAAACCTCAAGGGGCTTCACTATAAATACTGAGTGATCCTACTGTTGGAAGAAGATGTTGACTGAAGGTAGGGAATCTGTATAAAACAAATACATCCCCCTCATAAAGAACATTCAAGCCAATTAAGGGTTCTCATCACAATTAGAGCTAAACAGCTCATGTCCAACAAATATTTTTAAGTCATTAACTTCAAAAAGCTGGAGCAGGAAGGAGTAGATCTTTTAGTCCTGGAGGTAAAGGAAATTAAACATTTCAGGACATGCTAACTGAAACGGAGATGCTGGTCTACCACTTTCTAGTAACATTTAGGCATTAACATTGACTAAAACTCAGGGGCTGGGGCTAATTTCAACAGTGCCACTGAAAAAGGCAGTTTTACAGTGGAGCGGGAGAGAATAATGGATATAAATGGACACTCCCTTAATGGCCTTGGGCATAAAGTCTTAAGTTTCCACCACCCCCTTCAACTAACCTCAGAGGATGAGATGAAATGTAGGAGGTTCTTGAAATTTGGTACTACCCTGTCAAGCTTCATTGCAACTGCTCTTTGAGGAGAGCAGTGAAGGAAAGTGATGGCTCATTACACATTCTGAGGGACACAAGGACGGGGAGAAGGGTTTCCTGCACATATCCCAGCTAACTCAGCTCCATTACCTGTGGTGAATCTGTGATTTTAGAAAACTCACATGATCCTATTGGCTAACAAAACTTCTTACAAAACTTGAATATTTTCAACAGTTTTCATACAGATCTTTGTTTAGAATTTCTAGCTTGTGTATTGAGGAAGACAAATAGAGAACTAAGGAGGCAAAACAAATCCTTATTTTTCCCAGTTTTATATATATATATATAAAAATATATATTGATGTGGACAGTTCCCTGAGAACCAACACCTGGATCTAATATATACTTGTGACTAGATTTTCTATCTCCATGATATTTCAGGGAAAACAAGTTTTGCCAGTTTTGCATGGGATGGTGGTAAGCACTAGGGGAGGAGCAAGACAGTGTTACAACAGCTTAGTTTTTCCAAGACCTTCATATTCTTAGTGATATTCAAGAACCCAAATCTTTAGACTTGGGATGCTCTTACAGTCTAGATCAGAATTTTTGTAGAGTCAGGACTACTTTTACAGCCCCAGATATGCAGTTGCTTTGCTTCAAGAATATTTGATGATTTTTTATGTTTCTATTGATATTAACATCACATAGGCTAGAAGAGTCCGTCAAATGTTGTGTTTACCCTAGTGATAGGCTATAGATTTTCTGTTAGCATCAGCCTTTAATGAATAGTAAATGCATAGGACGTACTTGAAGAGCATGCAGGGAACAACATGAGATGCCTTTATGGGTAATTATGAGTGCCCATTAAGGCAGATAACCAGTGGGGAAACCAGTGGTTCAAGTCTGACTGTATTACAGGTTAGTCCTTTTTTTTCCCCCAGAAAATACTGTTGTCTTTTTTTTTTAATTCCTCAAATAAGTCAGTGTGAGAGTCAAGTACTGCAGACTTTAGACCAAAATATTCTTGGGTTTTGTGGGAATAGCCCCTGGTTAGGGAGCTGTAAAAGATCTTCAAGACTGGTCCTAAGCTCTTGAATAATTTTCTATGTGGTATTTTGCCAGACAGATTGTGGACTGTGACTTGTATCACAATAATAAATGCCAGACATTTCTCATGCAGATAATGTCTCATGAAAGCTCTTTAACAGGAGAAATGAAAGTCTAAATGTATGGGCACTTTAATCAAGGGCAGGAATGTTGATCTTTAGCAGAATACAAGGTGACCCTCTTTGTCTGATGGAAGTGGAGACTGAAGAGAAGAAAATTCTTTGTCTCTTTTTTTTTTTTTTTTTTTCTTTTCTCTCTTTTTTGATCTGTGTTTTAAGGCTGCACTTCCAAGGCAGAAATGTAATACTTGTGCATTTTCCAGATGATTAAGTGTTTGAATATAACCATACTTTCCGTTAAATGGAAGCCATATTCTTCAAATTACAACAGTTTGTCAACCTCTCCCAAGATATTATTTGGCAAGGGTGAAGCAGGGGCACTTAAGATTTATTATGAGATGTATTCCCAAAAGGTATTTAGTACTGTAGAGTTTTGCTCCAGACGCACCTGAATATGTGGAAAAAAAATAGGACTAAGCATGCTTTCAGGATCTTTGTGGAGAGAAGAATCTACAGCTGGAGAAACAGTCACTACAGATGCCATGACAAGTAGATACCATGACAGGATACCAGGAAAAAAAATACTGTAATCACAAACCACATTTTGTGACGTATATGACACCATTTATTGACTTCTTCCATAGTTTAGAGTAATTTATCTTTTCAGAGGAAGGGTTTTTTTGATCAAGATTCTAGAAATAAGGTCCCAGATCAGCGAAGTACTTTACACATGCTCAACTATAGGTATTATAGCCAGTTTAGTGGGATTGTTGTCATGTTTGTGTACAATCCTCTTTCAGAGTTTGAAAAATTCTGCTGTGCAACAGAGTGGAGTTTAATGGCTTTATATTCAGCCTGCTGACAGGCAGTACACAGCCACAGGAAAAAACAGTGTCTAAAATTATAATAGCAGGAAGACATAAAAGGAAGATTCAAGTAGTGGGAAAAAAATTGTTTTGTGTAGGCACCAATATACTGATTTCAGTACCTACAAGAATGGGTTCCTACCCAGGAGTCATTCAAGTTATATTTCAAAGAAAATGGCATTTTTTCCTCCTCCCTCAAAGCTAGGCAGGGGAAAAAAGTTCCACTTAAAGGAATTCTATAATTTCAAACTATTTTGTTATTTAGAAATGGATCAAATATATTGTATCTCAAAATTTCCAAGGAAATGTAATTTTAGAGGAAAAAAATTTGGCTCAATATATGATCAACATTGGAACTGCTTTTTTAAAACTTAATTTCTTGTGCACCAAAAATGCATTTCCAACTGTTTAATTTCCTCTTTCTAAATAGAATTTTAACTTCCTTTTCTTATTTCAAAATGCTTTCATTTAAATGAAAATGGAAGTGTATGATCAAAACAACTTATGACTAAACAGCCTGACCAACTTTTTCAGAGAACCTTGGCAAGGCTTTTGAAGGTTTCATTCCAGCCCACACATTGAAGGAGCTTTGCGTGAGCTCCCTTTAAAGGGTGAACTGAAGAGCTTGGGTGAATAACAATAAATTAGACTTCTAAACCCACATGTTATCATCTTTCCCAGTAGGTTGCAGATATCTCTTTCAGAACCTGGTTCTTTTAGTCAGATCTCTGTCATTGCGAAATGATATCTAGAGAACTTCACCTTCAAATTAGCCAGAAAGTGAAGCTATTTGGAAAGAAACAATTAAAATATTGGTTGAAATGCAAGACAGGATATTATATCAGGAAAATTAGAGAACTGTGAATTCTAAAGTCTTTTCTGCAGTTGGAGAAGCCTTGTTCAGGTCTGAATGACAGCCTTATCATCTCAGAAGGCTGCACATGTGGACACAAAACACTTCCACCTTTCTGAGACAAACCAGAAAGATCTACTGCACTGAGCAGGAGAAAAATTTATAGCTGAGGTCTCAGTCCCTAGGAATATAACAAGGCTGCTCTTTTCCAGTTGCTGTAAGCTTGCATAACAGTAACAGGTGACACATTCAGTTGAGGCTGGTCAGAACTGTTCTATCAAAGTAATTTGTAGAAGAATTAGTTTTTTCAGTCCAAGGATGCTAACTTTGTTTAAAAAAAAAAAAAAAAAGTTAATTTGGGGGTTTTGGAGGGTTTTTTGGATTAGATCTCATGGGATTTAAGAGGCAGGTAACAGGGCAGAAAATACAGACATATTCTGGTGACTGTAAGAAGACTCTTCCCAGTTAGACTGAGCAAAATTTGGCCATAGCAACATCATGACTTCAACATGCTAAAAGGAGAGATGTAATCTTACAGGTGAGATCAAAATGTCATTGACAGGTAAGTGTTATTTTTTATTAGCCTATGTGATGGGTTGACCCTGGCTGGATGTCAGGTGCCCACCAAAGCCGCTCTGTCACTCCCTCTCCTCAACTGGACAGGGGAGAGAAAATATAATGAAAGGCTCATGGGTCAAGATAAGGACAGGGAGATCACTCACCAATTACTGTCATGGTCCAAAAAGACTTGACTTGGGGAAATAAGTTTAATTTATTACCAATCAAATCAGAGTAGGGCAAAGAGAAATGAAACCAAATCTTAAGAACACCTTCTCCCTACCCCTCCCTTCTTCCCAGGCTTAACTTTATTCCCAAATTTTCTACCTACTCCCTCCCAAGCAATGAATGGAGACGGGGAATAGGGATTGTGGTCAGTTCATCACACATCTCTGCAGCTCCTTCCTCCTCAGGGAAAGGACTCCTCACACTCTTCCCCTGCTCCAGCATGGAGTCCCTCCCAGGGCAGGCAGTCCTCCATGAACTTCTCCAATATGAATCCTTCCCACAGGCTGCAGTTCATCATGAACTGCTCCAGCGTGGGTCTCCCACGGGGTCACGAGTCCTGTCAGCAAACCTGCTCCAGCGTGTGCTCCCCTCTCTATGGGGCCACAAGTCCTGTCAGGACCCTGCTCCAGCGTGGGCTTCCCACAGGCTCACAGACTGCTTTGGGCATCCTGTGCTGCAGGTGGAGATCTGCTCCACCATGGACCTTCATGGGTGCAGGGCACAGCTGCCTCACCATGGGCTGCACCACGGGCTGCAGGGGAATCTCTGCTCCAGTGCCTGGAGCACCTCCTGCCCCTCCTTCTTCACTGACCTTGGTGTCTGCAGAATTGTTTCTCTTGCATATTCTCACTTCTCTCTCTGGCTACAATTGTGCTGTTTTGGGGGTTTTTTTGCGCTTCTTAAATGTGTTATCCCAGAGGCTTACTACGGTCACTGATGGGCTCGGCCTTGGCCAGCAGTAGGTTCATCTTGGAGCCAGCTGGTGTTGGCTGTATCGGATATGGGGAAGATTCTAGCAGCTTCTCACAGAAGCCGCCCCTGTAGCCCCCCCGCTACCAAAACCTTGACATGCAAACCCAATACAGCTTATGAATTGCAAATTGTAGGTAAGGCTTAAATGACGTAAAGGATAATGTTGTTTCGCATACATCTTACTGGTAAGGGTAGAATTAAGTTTATGAGTTCTTGCATGTTTGGAAACCTGGACAAGCAATGTGATGCTCAAGCATCATTGACATAAGATGGTGAATATAATGAGAGGTGTATTGATATAAAGTTGTCTTCATGCACTAGAGGAAGTCTCACATTAGGCAAAATCTGAGTTCAGCATTTAGTTTAAGATGCTGACCTTCAGTAAGACCTTGCTGTAATGTCTTGGATTTGTTGACCATCCTTGAAGTAGAAGAAGAAAATTCACACAGGAAATTCAGCTCCTGAATGGTCAGTGAAGACATAGCCCAAATATAAACCTATTTTGTTTCAAATTGCAGTTGCTTTCATTGATGAATATGGTATAGATCATAGCAGTCTTCAAAACAGGAACTAGCATAACTACTAAGGAATTTTTAAATCATATGAAAAAATTTGAAAGTATCAATTCATCAGAATGGAGACTCCTCATGGAGACATATAAAAATTATCAGAAAAAAAATCTGTAATCCAGGCCAGAATTAAACTGAATAGTCCATGATAAAATTAAACTAAACTAAGAGAGAGAGAGAAAGCCATTCCAGGAAAAAAAACCTTATAGATTCTGTCATTACGGTATATTTGGCTCTGGATCCTAAGCAAATTCCTTTTTTTTTTCCTGTAATTGTACAAAACAGAATGCGTGAGACAGGGAACAATCAGAAAAAAATCCGTAACATGGTAGCTAGGCTGCTTTTCCTCTCAAACCCAGCTCAAAGGCTGTTCAAATGAGGATTTGAAATCAAACCTCCCACAGCCTAAATTATTTCATAACAAATTCTCTAGAGCAAGAAAGTTGCATTTTCTGATATCTGATGTTCCAAACAGTAGATTGACATATATGGAGTATGTGAGCCACACCAAAGCTTGTCTTCTTTTCCAGTCTAATTTTTTCTTTCTTTGATACAGCAACAACTTCTTTTTTTGTTGTTTTTTCTGTGCCAAAGTTTTATCTTCCCTGGCTCTGGGTCTGGTATGGCACCCTCTAAAACAAAATAACAACACGCTTCCTTCCTCTACAAACTGTGTCCCAGTGGGAAACTCTTCTGTTATTTAAAAGATTTAAATACTGAAATGGTACCTTTGTATAAGCCAGAGACACTGCTTTAGAGACTAACTGCCTGTAAAGCCCAAATGCTGATCTCCTTAGTCAAGCTAATGATAGCTTCTAGTTCAAGGAGAGCTATTCTTTTTATTACTACTATTACTGTTAGTGTTGTAATTATTTTGTTCATCTAACTGTCTCTAGAAAAATTCTGACTAGTTATTAATATCTCAAGATACAGCTAAAACTTTCATCAGCTTCATTTGAAAGGAAAAGCAAGGTTTTTGTTTGCAACTGAGCCAGCTATCCTTTTCCACTGGGGTTTTAATTTCACTAGAAAGTGTTAGGTTGCCATGGCAAAGCTCATATCTTCACTTCCCTGTCTCAGTAGGTGCTTTGAAGAGGGGAGGTGGTCAGAACAAGAGGTAATTTGTGCTAACGAATGGCTATATTGTAATAACGTGCTCCTATTGGGTTCACTTTCAAGTTCCTCCAAAAAATACCCCCACTACCAATTCAGTATATTGTCAGCACAAACAGCCAAGGGGATACACAGAATTTTGTAGAAATTAAAGGCAAACATTAAAAGCCTTGGATTTTATATTCCGTCTTCCAAGCTGATAATAGTAACAATAAACATCAGAATCAACAGATCAAGCCCCCAGATCTTCACTAGTCTCTCACTGAGTTTAAGGCAAGAGCTCATGCAGGGCACTGAGCTATGCCAATGCTCTGAGTTAATTGGTTAAGTGATGCAGCAGAGAAAAATCTTTTGCGATACTAGGTTCATGAGGAGTCTTTACTGACAGAAGCTCTGCAGTGAATTACACTTTTTAGGGTGACTTCCAGGATGTAGCTGAAAAGAGAAAAGCATCAAACAACCTATTTCATGCACTAGGAGGAACATCTGGCTAATGATTCAACTTGCCATGCAGTGTTCTACTACTATTAGATTATAAGCCCTTGAAGGCACAGAGATGCATTTAGAACATGCAACATTGAAATTTATGTGTATTTTGATTTCTTCCAATAAAAACTTCCACAGTCTTGTTTTGGTCTTACTTTCAATACCTACATTATGACCATGGAAAATGAGAAGACTCCAACCATATAAGCTAATGCTTATCTCTCAGATAACTTCAGGTGGCTTGTAGAAGTGAGACTGGGATCTTTAGTAAAACTTTATACTTGGACATTTTGTTCTCCAGCTCTTAGGATGTCTATATTTTGCTCACTGCTACAAGCCATAGGATTCCAAGCAGAAAAATAAGGAAAAAAAAATGTGGGAGCTTTCAGACCAGTGGTGTCACTCTTATGAACTGAGAGCCAAATTCTTAGCAATGTTTATTTGCTGAGTTACTTTGCAGGCCAGTGGGAGATCAGAGAATCATTTAGGCTGGAAAGGACATCTGGAGTTCTCTAGTCCAACTTTCTGCTGCAAACAGGGTTGATTTCCAAGTTAAACCTCCTTCCTCATGGCCTGGTGCAGCTAAATTTGAAAATATTTGAGGCGGGAAAGAATCTCCAGCTCCTGTATGTGTGCTTTACCATTCTTGTGATGAAGAAATTTTTGATTTCCAAGCAGTGCTGATATTTGTCACCACAGCCTCTTTTTCTTTCATGGTTCACCTCTGAAAGGAGTCTGTATCTGTCTTCACTGTGACTCCTCTATATGTTTTGGGGGACTGCAATTAGTTACCCCTTAGCCTTCTCTTCTGGCATAAACAAGTCCCTGTCTTTTAGCTACTCCACATGACTCATAATCTCCAGCCTTCTCACTGTTTTAGTGGACCTCTGTTGGACCCTCTCCAGGTTTTCAATATCTTTCTCTAGCAGGACAGCACTGCAGATGCAGCCTCACCGCTGTTGAATAGAGGGGAATCACCACTGTGCCCAGCCTTCTGGCTATGTTATTGCTGGTGTGGTCCAGCACACTTAGTTTTCATTGCTGCAAGGGTACACTACTGACCCATCTGCAACTTGTTCCTCACAGGAGAGAAGAAAACCCTACTGCCATCCTCCCTGTTTCTCCTTACAAAATTGTCCGTCCATCACAGTGCTCCAGCAATGTGAATTTCCTCCAAGTCTCTGTAATTCCATTGTCATAGCTCTGCACCTGCACATAGGTTTCTCATTCCTTCTGTTTGTTTCTCATGCTCGGTGTGTTCAGGTATAGGTACTCGAGATGCACTTCATCAGGGGAGAGTCAGAGATCATCCTCTGCTTCCCTGTGCTTTGTTTGATTCCTCTCACCCATGCTCATCTGTTTACCCCAGGGTGTTGCTCTCCATACCCCAGCAGACCCAGTTCAAAGCCCTCCCTGCCAGGTTAGAAAGTCTCTTGGCAAAAATGCTCTTGCCTGCCCTTGCTCTTTGAAGCAGATCTAGTTGTCACAGACTCAGTTGTTTAGGGAAGACTTTTTTTCTGTCTTTTTTTTTGTTTGTTTGTTTAATTAAACCTCTGTAAAACGCATATGTAATTTCAGACAGTGGGGCTGAAGTACAGTCATTAATGACTAATGAGGAACTGAGGACTGACCTGCAGGAGACCTCCAAATTGAATATTTTCTCTTCAGATTTAGCATGATAAAACAAATCAGTTTTGTGTCCAATCACTAGCTTTGCTAGAGAATTATTTTCCTGCTGCTCTGTCCAAACCCAGAGAGACTAATTTAGATAGCATTAATTGGTAATTTCCCAGATCAAAGTCCTTAATCAAATCAATATGGATAGCTGCTGGGCAGTGTGCTGATTATCATTCATAGACATAAAGTATTATTTGTCATGTCTACCTTGATAATGACATCAGAGGAATACTAAGACCAACAAGGAGCAATGTCCTGATAGCTTAATATGTTGATAAAGCAAACTGTGTCCCTAAAAGATTTGCTTGCTGGGGCGCGGGGTTTCTCCTTGCTGTGGGCTTCCTTTAACTCCAAGATTTATTGGTAGCCTAAACATATAAAAATTACTGTCAACAACCTTGGTGATTATTTTTGTAGAAGTTGAAATTCCTATGGAGTTATTTCAGGGGGAAGCTTATTATCTGGTTGTGGAGAAAGGGGAGGGACTGGAAAGGCTTAGCAAGAAATGGTCATTTATCTTAAGAGTGAGTGGTGTGAAAAGCGACCCAATTTTTATTGCAGGAGCAGCTGTTTTTCCTATATAACATCAAATCTTGATTTTTTCCTCTTCAGAGGGAAAAGTTTGGTCTAAATGCTGTTGGTTCACTAACAATAACTGCTTCTTGATATAAATGCTGAAGAATTAATACAATGAATCCAGCTCTCCAAAAGTTTATAGAGGGAAGCAACAAGTTTCATAGGGAAGGAGGCAAAAGGATCTTTTGTAGAAAACAGGTGAAAGTCACTGCTACCAGGGAACATTTTGTACTCTGGACAGGTTATATATGACTTTCTGGTTGAGGGTTCGTGGTATTGAGACTAACTGTCTCCTTTCCTGCTTAACCTGCCTTCACGAACAATGGGGGTGCAAGGTAACGACAATATGACCCATGTAATTGTCGATCCTCTGGCGTAAGGTGTTGGGAAAGATGTGGGTAGAAAACAGGCAAATCCCTTGTCCTGTTCTCCTCTGGCTGATGAGGATGAAGGTCTGTTAGTGGGAAACACATGTACAGCAAGGATCCCTCCTACAGCTGGACTCAGACACAGTCTACCCAGTAGCTGCCCATGGGTCCTGGTCTCTCCAGTTGTGTTCCTCACAGACACACACACACACGCACTCCCAGTAAATCCTAAGCCCCCATGGCACATGATTTTCTAGTGCTCACACCCTCCCTTGTGCATTTGTGCTCATTCCAGTTACCGACATGGTGTACACATGGACTCCTTCACTTGCTGTACTGAAAGCCCTGTACACACACATGCACACAGAATAGAGTCCTTCACCCAGGAAGACAGTTAGAAAAGGGGATTAATGAGAGAACAGACCAGACTGAGCTGTTCAGGTGCAGAGTAGGGCCTGAACAGCAAACTGTTTGCATGTGACCTGCCCTTTCTGTCTCCTTAGACTTCTATTTTCCCAGACTTACTCCTCCCCAAACCACCTTTCCCTGCTTTAGGGTGTTTGTCACCTCAACACACTACAACAAGCCTTGTGCAACCCAGAAATGCTCTTCCCTTGCATGCCATAATGTGTTCCATACCACTAAGCAATGACTCCCATGAGTTTGTAAGGTGTCCTGGAGAGCCTCTCCCATTGACCCACCAGGTGGGTGTTCCCCCACCCCATGGCACCAGTGCTCTCTTGGGACAGCCCTGGAGGGCTGGGGCAGGGACTTCTGTCTCTGACTGGAGTATTAGAGCTGCCTCCTTATTTGATCCTTTGTGTGTGTGTGTGGATAGGACTTTAAATGGTGTGATGGGCCTGGGAGTAGCTGGATCAGGGTACTGTTTGTGTTTCCCCACCTGCAATTATTCCTCTGCTCTCCTTTGTGTGAGAAGAGACAAGCTTTTTATCACATAACCTTTTAATTTTTTTCTAGACCTAGCATCAGCCATAATTCCGAGCTCCTATACATTGTTTTCCACCTGTGGATCTCAAATCACAGCCAGCAAATGCCTAAGTTCAGAAGCCAAGGGAGGGAAGGAGGGTAACCCATCCATGACACGACTCCTTCCTCAGATCCCATCTCAGGAAGCCCACTCACACACTGCATCATCCGGTTGTTTATTAGTTCATTATCTAGTCTCACATTTGTGAACTTGTCAGTGAAATGCCCTGTTTCTTTGGCAAACCTGCACAGGTGGAAGAAAGTGTCTTCTCTGCTTTGTTTTGCTTTGTTTGTGGATTCTACATTTGGGAGTGGGGTGGGGAGGGGGGGAATCAACAGCCCTGTGAAGACCAGCTGCTTGCAACATGCTTCTCTTGCAGCTTTCCGTCAGGAATCTGACAGCTTTAGTTATTGTGATGGAGAAATAATGAGGTGAGAAAAGACTTGTCAAAAAAAGATCTGTACTCTTCTTCCAAGGAAGTAATTTACTTTTTGTGTGCACTGTGGCTCCTAGAGCCAAGGAGATGTCTGTAAGAATCCCAGTTATAGACAAAGCTCTGT
Source organism: Strix aluco (assembly GCF_031877795.1). NCBI lineage: Eukaryota > Metazoa > Chordata > Aves > Strigiformes > Strigidae > Strix > Strix aluco. The sequence goes on along the minus strand of NC_133931.1, from coordinate 3,554,009 downwards.
ATTTCCCTAAACAAAGGTAATTACCAAAACAAAACAGAAACAAATGTAATTTGTCTAAAAAAAGACCTATTACTTATGGTATGATTAATTTAATTAAATGTGGGTGTTAACAGCATTTAGGCTAGGTGGCTATAGGTGAGCAAGTCACCATGGGTTGCCTTTATAATTAATGGGGAGACAGTTAACTGTGTTAATGGATTTTAAGGTTCATTCACCTCATCCTAAAACAAACTCCTGTATTTTGCCAGGTGAATTTCCCTCTAAGTACATTGATTGTATTATCAGCATAGATATATGGTGCCATCTAAGATACCTTAAGTCCTTCCATGGAAAACCGGCAGATGCTACACAGGATCTCTTCTGCACCAATAACCGGATCCAGGAGGGATACCCTAATGCATCAAAATGGCACTAAAAGCCTATGTTTCTGCAATTGAAACATGCTCAAGATCACCATTGACTACTATAGAAACCTGAGAAACTGCCTTGCATATATATATTTCTTTAGCTATCCAGACTGGCACTACAAGGACAGAAGTCTTGGGACCTGGGATGTTCCCTGTGGATGTTTTTTATACCCCAGACATCCACAGGAGGAACCTTAGGGCATCTCACATAGCAGCAGGTCACCTTTGCTAAGACAAATGAATCTCCCTTAGCCAACACAGTGATGGGGTTTGGAGAACACTTCAGATGTCAACCTGAGGTAGATAGCAAGGATGGGCCTCAGTGGCCAAAAACTAGTGATCTAGAGCCAGTTCGGAGACCTTTAGTACCTGAGCCATTCCCTCTCACCTGACAAATATGACCAAAGACTTTTATGAGGTCCATGCCATTCTGGAGCCTCAGCTGGTGGCTGAGCAGCATAATCTGGGACATCTCAAGTCAAACTAAAAGTGTATGTTTAGAGAGATTAATTATGTGCCTAGTGATTTCTCAGATTATTAGTTGTCTAGACATGGTGGACTGTACTGACTGATTAGTTCTCCACTGACTACAGGGCAAGTTTAAGCACTGATGCATATATGCATATCTACATGTACACACCTAAGTTTAAGTTATGTGATACAGAGCTTGATCTAACCCTTGAAAATTAGTTGAAATGAACCACAACATAGATGACTGGATTAGCATAGCTGCCTACACTTTATATAACTAAAGAATAGTGAAGCACTTTAAAGTTTCAGGACTAAGTTTTTAGACACATTCAACTTAGTAAAACAGTCCCTTTATAAATCTGGTTATTTACAAGTCTTAACTCTGAGATTCCCCCTTGAGGAAATGGAAATATAATTTTAAAGAAATAAGTCGAAATCTTAAATGGTGCTTGGATCTCAAGTCACCCTCCATTGGATTATTATTGCTCCATGAAATGATGTTGCTGAAGGTAGTTAGATCCATATTTTGAAAGAACGTCCAACAATTTTTTAGCGTTTGCAACACTGGAAGTGAGAGGCAAGCAGAGTTTTTGTTTAGCTCCTCTCAATTTGGCATACTACATATGGAATGAAGATACACTTTCATTCACAAATAAAGCACAGAGAGCTTTGAACATGCATGTTTTCCTACATATGAGCCTACCTTTTGCACAAGCATGACTAGCAGAACCAATCTGCCTTCTTTATGCTATGCACACAAACCTGCGACTGCCACTTGAACTCTAAATATTCCCTGATGCAGTATTTACACTTGTAAGACAAGCTGATTGTCACTGCCCTACAAGCCTTATCCACAGCCAAGGGATCATGGCCAGTGAAAAGAATAAAATTGTTTCCTCTGCTCCACCAGCATGATGAATTCTGACTGGTATCTTCAGTTTCCTCTTCTTTTTCTTCCAACACTTTTGAATTGATTTGGCTGTAACAAAACTCCACTCCTTTCTCCGTCCCTTCTTCAAACATAACTTTTCAAAACAACCTAGGGTGCAGAAAGTCAGTATGACACTCAGAATTCCGATATACAGTATTGCTCTTGCCATTTTAAACTGTTACATTTTGAAATAATACAATTTTGATTGTCTTGGTGTTTTGCTGATTAAGGATACCAATTAAACTCGGACACCAGAGTGAAAAGAGTAGGCGTTATTTTACTGATGATAACCAAATAATGTAACAGAGTAATACAGAAAACATGCAGTAAGAAAAGGCACAATAATGCACCTAAAGCAACAAACAGGAAAATACAGGGTAATGCATCAAATCATTACTACATGAGAGAGAGAATAGTGATTAAGAAAGATACATCACCACTTGCATACTTTACCATCATCATCCAGATCCACAGTCACTGGGCAGCCCTGGTTACAGCGAGGATTTGGAGAGCCTGTCCCGGCAAGTGGGAAATCCTACGTGGTGCGTCCATCCGTAGGTGAGGCATCCAAAGTCACTGCAAATGAGCCCAGCCTTATACACCAGAGATCGACAAGCCAGAATAGCTGGCACCTTTGTTTTGAGCGGAAAATTTCTGGTTTCATTCTCCTGTTGGATTGCACCCAAAGCCTGGCCAGGGCTCGGGGAGGGGGAACCAAGGGAGTTTCTAACAAGGCCAAATACTTGGGTTCTCAGCCTTGAACAAGGCTAAACAAGGGAAGTTGGATACATTCTCTCAGCATTTCATCCTCACTACTGATTATATTATAAGCCGCATCTTTCACTAGTGAGCTTACATACTTTGCTAATGACTACATACTAAATTAGCAGCTTCGGCTCGGGGCCTGTTGTTCAGGCTTCAGTATTTCAATGCTTTAGCACTTTTTACATCAGCATAAGTGGGTTGTTATAACTTAGTACAATACCTACTAGCACAATGATAAATATACAGGATTCATCTATAGGTCAGCTCTGGCTTGGGCCTGTTGTCCAAGCCTTAGCACTTCACTTGGGTAGGTAACAAAGAATATATGATAATTTAAGCTCATATATTGTTTTGTCATAAAGAATACACTTCTTTCTTGTCATAGTTCTTGTCCCCTATGAGAACTATGTGCTTGACCCAAATTAGAAATCAGACCATCTGCCTTGAACCCATTGAGTATTTGCACATAAAACAAATTCATCCCTAAGGCCAGTCTGGAGCACGTCAACACCTGATTCTCTCTGACTTATGGTGGCATGTAACTGTTGCTAACTGCATTTGGATTCAGGCCCATATATATTTGAGGAAATTAGTACTAATTCTCTGCCTGAGATTATTGACACAATGGGCTATTTGGTGTCACACAACACGTGGTCTTGGCTGTATGAAGAACTAGGCTGATCAACAACATATGTAATCAGATAATTCCTATCAGCTTCTTTCCAGCTAGGGTTGGATGCGAACTGGTGATGTGCCTTGGTTTTGTTACCAATCCCTTGGAAAGCCACTTTCATGGACAACTGATGGGACTGCAAGAGACATTTCTATTTCCAATTTTCTCTTTTGTTCCTCCCCAGGTTTACTTAGCTGCAGTTTCAGAAAATGTTAAATGTGCAGAGGAATGAGAGATACCCTTATGTTCCAGCACCCTGCCTAATCACCCGACAGCACAGCTTTAAGTGATATTACACTGTAATTACATTAGCTGCAGTATTGGATGCTCGTTATCATGCCTTAATTGTGCAATAATTTTGATCAATGTGTAATTTCCTTGGTGCTAACTGTTGTGATTGCAAAATAAAAACACAGTTTAGGAGCTGTTGCATGTACATCTGCTTAGTGACTCCTTCAGTGCATTTGGTTGTGCACACGTGTGTTTGTGTGTGCAGGAGACAGACAGAGCGTGAGCAGTCAGGGCAGCTGCCTGCCAAAATGTTCCCTGCCTGCAGTTGGAGAGAACTGACAAAGGAGCCCTGGCTAATCTTGCCTCAGGGGTTTAAGAAGTCACCTCTGTCAATCATCAGCATGTGATCAAATCTATCACCTCGATGGCAGTCAGTAGGATGGATGCCTTGTGTCAGTGTGAAATCTGGGATTTTTGCTTTGCTGTCTGCTCATGAGTGGCTGCAGCTTGGAGGACAGACTTCAGACAGAAGGGTTGTGCTGCAGACCCTTGTGCCTCGCTGTAAGCCCTGCTATGGTTGCGGAATGGCAGAGCAAGGCGGTGCCAAGCTGTTGCAGAAAGAGCTGGCAGAGCTTATTTGTCAATGCCTGTGGTCTCCCCAGGGAAAGCACTGTGTCCATTTGCTATGCTTACGTCCAGGAAAAAACCACTGATAAGCAAAGGGAGGAATGAGTGGTAATGAAGAATAAATGAGGGTAGATAGTACAATAGGATGGACACAGGAAACCGACCTGGAAGGAAGAGAGAGCCAAGCAGAAAAATCAGTTGAGATTGGTTTACACTCTCTCGAAGGTGAAACACGAGATGGATGCACTAATTCTCACCTGTTGCAGCTTCTCTACAGAAAGTCAGTGGTATCGGCTCAATTACAGGATATTCGTGGCAACAGAACGTGAATGTAACTTAAAAAATGTCCTTTCTCTCAGAACAGCACCTCACTACAGCTCAGGATGATGTTTGAAAAAAAGAATACCATCCCTTGATTAAAGCATCTTCCTCTTAAACTAAAGAGCCATCACTGATTTCTCATCCTACATAGTGCTGAGAGAAATTCAGAATATCCTTTGTATGATAAATGCTGATCTGTTTTGAAGCAAATCATCATTCCAGATTGGAATGATTGTTTACAATGAAAGTATAAAATTCCAAATGGGAAAAAGAAAGTTTTGAAAATGTGTGGCATTTTTTTCCAATTTCAACTTTGCAACATGATAAATTATATCTTTACGTGTGATGTATTATAACGAGCAGCACACATTTCAAAATGAGAAGTAATTACAAAACAAAAACAAACAAATCCTGCAATAAGCTGTTAAAGCTGAAAATCTCCCAGCACAGCATTTTCAAACAGCTGTACTGCTAAATTGCCTGTTCCCTTGATATCAAGAACAGACAGAAAACTCCTGCTAGAGAGTTCAACCAGTACAGCCTCAGGTAATGTGCAACCACCAGAGAGAAAGTGGGAGAGACACAGCTATAGAAAACAGGGCAGGCTGTTCAAACACATGGGCTTGGGTCTGAGTGGATAGGGGTTACTTCAGAGGTGACACCCAGCACAACAAAGGGATCCATGAAAGGAACCCTTTTAAAAATTACATTACTGATATGCATCAAAAGAGAAAAATAACAACTGATATTAATTTCTTAATGCAGGAAACAGATCTTTTCTAGGTCTGTATTTACAATGACTGCTTCTCTGCTGGAGGGGTTTGATCTTCAGACGTCAGATGTAGATGTACATCATCATAAGTTAGGATAAGCCCTGTGTCGGATTCCCTGCTGCAATTACCCCACATACTACAGGACAAGAGTCTGAACGTCTTCCCTCACTCCAGAGTACCTCACAGATGCTGTTTAGGGCATCACACTTTTGCTTGTGCCATGATGGTTTGTTCACGTGTCCATGCTTTTAGAAAACACCAACAACTGTGTGAACAAGCTTGGTGGAGAACACTGAACCAGATAAATGAGGGGCAATTAATAATGTTAACACCTAGAGCGAAATTTCATTGTTAACAAAGACACCTGAGCTGGAACAGATTACACCAAAACTGAAAGAGAGGAAAATCAAATCTTTCATCTCTATTGTTTCACTTGGCAGGACCTTAGTTTTCAGCATGGGCTAATGTGACAGGGAATCAATGTAATGACTTCCTGGAAGATCATTTTCTTTACAAGAACAACAACAAAAAAGAGGAATGTGCAAAGAATGAAGGCTAAATTTTGTGCAAAGACTGTTTGATTTATGTACTGCACAGGTTGTATTCTTTCATCTCTTCTTTGAAATCCTGACTCCTTTCAGCTGTTGTAATTCTGGCTTCTCACAACTCTCTTAATAATTTTCCGGTTAGTCTTTGATGGGCTCATCATCTGTTCTTCAGGGGTTCTCCCAAGTGTCCAAGAGGGTTCACAGGATTCATCCTCTGCTTCTCTTTCCCTGGGCATCCCCCGACCCAGTCACAGGATCCCTTTTTTTTTTATTAGCTGACACTGACGACTCAAAAAATCATCCCCACTATTTTGAGTCTGTCTCAACACCACACTGTCCCACAGCTCAGCCCATCCTTGACGTTTCCTTTTCAATTTCCATCAAGGACATTAACATCACTAATCTCAGCTCTTGATTTTTTTTTCCACTGAGGTGTTGAGAATCCCTTCCACTACTGAAAAAACAACACTGTAATTATATAAGCCAATAAATCCATTATTTAAGTTCAGATTAATTTTCTAGGAAAACAAAAAATAGGAAAAATCTCATTATTTCCTTTGTTGTACTTTTATGATCAGTCTTTCTTATGAGCCTATATATATATATATATTTTTATCTAGCAATATCTTGCCCATTATAAACATATCTCAGTGGAAAAAGTTTCTGTTATTTAGAAAATGCACATTTTCTGAACTTTCTGTAGGAAATTAAAATTTCAGTATAAAAGTGATCAGGCGGATCATTTCATTGTTTCTTTGCATTTTGCTGAACTGAAGGAATTAATCTGAACTATTGCTTATGATTTCTGTATTACGTTTGATATAATTGCAATGTTATATATATTTTAATAGGAGCATACATTACTGTATTATGAAAATATAAAAAGGCTTCTCTTCTTTCTTGTCCAGATGAAAGGAAAAATGATCTGCCATTATCTCCTGATACTTTTTCATATTTCCAAGTCACTCTCCTCCCTCTTATGATTTTGTCCATATTGTCAGTACTTTGCTTGCACATTCTGATGCCCAGCCAGGACAGATGGCAAGGTCTTGGAGTTCCTTATGGTATGAAAATTCAGTTTTATGACCACATTAAATTACAGTCTTCTCTTTGACCTAACTTTCTGATACTTTGTCCTCTCAGCTTTCCTTAGACCCTCTGCCTATAATATCTTTATGGCTCATTGCTCTGATTTCCTAACCCCTCTAATGGGGTTTATGAAGGACCCCTACGTTGGTTCCTTCTGCAGCCTATCAAAGATTCAGTTTTCCTCATTATGTCTAAGGAGATTAGAGCTTAGGTCTTTTTTAACTTAACTGTTTTATTAACTCATTGTGGCAGGAGCTGCAACATGTATCCTGATGGTGTTCCCACTATCTTTATCTCTATTTCACCTTCACTTTTTCTTTTTGTCTAGCCATTATGCGCAAGATCCTCACTCCAATGCTGACAAAAATCTACCAGGCTACTTTTGAGGTCTCTTAAATCTCAGACTTTTGCCTTTAGGCATTTACTAGGGCATGGATAAATAATAAAAATCTCACATACACCAAGCAAATAAAAGCATATGACTGGGATCACATTTTGAGGTAGCCTTTAATTATGTGATCACATTAATCCCCAGATTCATACTTTATTTTGTGCACAGAACATAGTGATAATTTATAAAGAAGACAGCCAATATGTTGGTTTTATTTTCCTGTTCAGGGACTGGCAGCAAGTTTATCCTTGAACCTTACTCAAGTCTGTTCTAAAGATAAAAGTAAAAATACCAGTTTGGGCTCTTCTCGTGTTCATTATCATGTCTTCTGAGAGTTTTGCAAACACTTAGGAGCTAATTTTCAAAATGTTACTATTTTTGGGATCATACTAATTTGAGACATATCTGGTGTACAGAATTAAAGCCAAATATTTCCTCTAATTTTCGGGTGCTGAATTCAAGTTTCCCTGTTGTGACAATAACTGCAGCTGGGCAACCAAAGTAATAAGATTCCCAGCACAATCTTACTGTGCCCCAGTGATAAAAGAGGTGGTTCCCCTCTGATTTTTAGGAGTAACATAGAGAACTGTCATCAGAACCAGAGGTTAAGGACAGAGAGGTGTCTCCTCCAAGGAAGATGTCTTCCAGATGTTGGAAGCTCTCTGATATACAGAACATATGGGGTTATATCCATGAATTTCACACACAATGGCAAGGATTTAGTATACTGGAAGTGAAAAATTTCCAGGAACTTGTCACTTACTATTTGCCATGTCAAACTCTAGTCAAAATCTTGAAATGTAGGGGAAGGTGAACTTGTAGAGCACTGTGCAACTGAGTAGCATTTGGAAGAAATACTCCTTTCTGCCCTCTGCAGGAGTTCCTTTGTCCTAGTCAGTTTATTAATCCCAGATGGGTGATGAATACATCTCCTGAGGCATGTTTTCTAACATCCGTGGGACTTCCAATTTAATAAGCGATCCAAAACAATTCCCACTGGATAAGATTTTTAACAACTTGGAAGTGATTTAGGATCCAAGTGTCATGAACAAGTTGAGCCTCCGGGGAAGCTGTGCAGTCCATCCGTTGTCAGAGGGTTTCAAGACTGGATTGGATAAGGCTGTGAGCAACTGGGGCTGACCTGATAGCTGATTATATTTTGAACAGGGTGTTAGGCTACACATTTGAATTCTTTACTTTCTGTGGGGATACACATACTTTTGCAGACAGTCAGAACACAGAAGCTTGCTTTCTACTTGGAACCAACCTTGTAAGAAACTGTTTCTCTTTATTGACTACAGAAGTAGCCAAGGCTAAACCAACTGTTGTAACTACTTCCCCCAGATATATTTTCATCCTCCTACTCAGTGTAGTATAGATTTGGGAATAGACTTTTTCTGTCTTTAGCTACTGTGTCAGTATTTTGTGCTGGTCTTCAGAAACTGCTGTGGAAAACCTCTTTCCCCAACAGTCCCCAAACAAACAGCATCACTGTATTTTTTGAATTAGCTTTCTTTGTACAAAGCTAGAAGTAGATGCCAACCTTATATTCATGGGAAAAAGAGCTGGGATGCTCTTTGTGGGTTTGCATTCTCCTGCCTTCAATAGATCCTAATGGATTATACACAAAAGTTGGACCTGGGGACATCACTTCTTCATCCATTTACAGATCTGGAGCTCCACCTTTTCTTATTTCGAATCACAAGGAAGAAGTCCCAGAGAAAAGTCCTCTTTTTTTATGCCTTTCATTTGGTTTTCTCTGGAAGAGGCCCCCACTATCTTGTCTTCCCAACTGGTAACTCCAGAGGAAATTTTCCTTAACACCAGTGTTATTCTACAACCCCTCAAGAAAGCTGAAGGACTTTCTACAGTTCCAGTCCTTTGTTATCATGAGTGCAACGGCTCTGCTGTGGTTAATTGCACTAACTGATGAAAATAGACAATTTGCAGCTTCTTGAGAGAACAATAGAAGGAATGAAAAAGCTAATGACAACAGCCAAGTTTTGTGGCCCAGGGAAAGGAGGGTGACATCATTTTCCCATATTCAAAGTTGGACAACATGAATCCAATTTTCTTCCTTTCATCATCAGCAAATAATTCAGATGTTTCCCATCCCTTAATTGTGCCTTTGTTTCTGTGATGAGGGGAAATCATTATCATGACGATCTGTTGACTAAATTTTCCCCACATCTGCAGAGTGTTTCACCAAGTGGGCCATTTGCCCATTTGCAGGCTAATGAACAAGAGGAATTTCATATTATTAAGATGGAGGCTATACCAGAAGATTGGGAAACATCATGTTTCAGAAAGCAGCTGGGGTTGGGCTAGGAGAAAAACTTTATAGATCCTGCTAGAATCTGAATGAATGATGACAGTCTTCCTCTGTAAATCTCAGTGAAAAGATCACCTGCTTGGCTATGAGACCTTTTTCTTCCAGTGTTCACAACAGGCCATTACACTGTTCCCTGTTTGACACAAAAGTCCTGAGGATCTTACTTAGCTATCACTCTTTTAAGGCAGAGAGCCACCTTCAACAACTCTTTCAACAGCCAGCATAGCAACATAATGTCTGAAGGACATCTTCACTGGTAGCAACCAAAGCAACAGACCTCTCCAGGCTTAATTTCCTTCAGCAAGGCTTTCACACAAAATACCTTTTCATTTATCTACTCTGGGACAAAAAGAGCTGCCTCAAGGTCAAATTTTGGTGAGCTAAACCCTTCAGCCTTTTGCTTTCTATTCTCAGAGCTGCTGGAGAGCCTCAGGAGTCCACAGAGTGCCAAAAAAGGAACAAGACTTAGGAAATTTGCTGCTAGACTGGGCTTTAGGGTATTGAAGCCAGTCACATCTACCTTCACGAAGGGGAACATGAGGCTACACTAAGGCACTGGCTGGCCAGAGGACAAGGTGAGGGTTGACAGTCTGGCTGATGGGTGAAACAGGTCCTCACGCTGATAAGGAAATGTGCTTATGGGGGTACAATGGACACAGGCAAAGCAAAGCCCCTGGCAGCTCTCTGATCCTTTCCTGGCCAATGTGGGGACTACACAATTGATCTGAGCCTCTTTCACAATTTATCAACAAAGCAACTCCTTGGAGTATGTGATACGGTTGCTGGCCAAGCCAGAGCTTCAATGAGAAAGTCCCTTTCAATCTTCTTCTCTTATCTATCCATAAGCACTTCCATATTGCAATCCATATTGTAGGTTGCAGATAAATCACTAAGCAGGTGTACAACGTTACTCTAAATTGGAGGGATCAGGTCATTCTCTGGACCAGAGAGATATAGGGATATAGAAACACAAAGTCCACTCTGGGATTGCTTAATGCAGAGAGAATTTGGTCCCTCTTTTAAATTATTTTCAAACCCGAATCAAAACTCATCATGGTTAAAAAACAAGGAAGTAAACAAACCCTCTGTGCATGGTATTGTTCCATGTTCCCTTTTGGGTGGCAGGTGATTTTGAAGTCAGAATAACATGAATTAAGAGTTCAAAGTGGCAAACATTTAAAAGCATGGTCTCCATCTCTGCATGCCTTTCATTTGTTCTTTAGCCCTGGGATATAAAGGAGTATTATCTGCAAGAAGTTACTATGCCAGGCTACTGCATGTGGCTTTGCAGCTTGGGTTACACAAACTGATCTTACATTCTGATATTCTCTACAGGATATTGCAAATATTTCCTTCTAGGTTTTTAATATACTAGGATACCTTGTATATGATTTTTTTTCCCCCTCTTTATACACCTTGGGTATGTGTTCTCTCATCTCAGAGACTTGGATTGACATTTCAGCCAGGAGGGAAAAGTCATGGGAAGTCATTCATTTCACAAGAGAGAAAACTAATTTCCTACTGTTTTAAATTTGTGAGACTGTTTTCAAGAAATATCCCAACTGACCTCCAATTTTTCAGGCAGCAACAATTGCTTTCAGGCATGTCTGATCTCAGATTTGCATCCTCATCAGGATTTGAACCCGGATGCTTCTCTACTGAATCACTGCCATATAACAAAGAGAGCTACTTTGCTCATGTAGTTAATAGGCTGTTATCCTGTAGCAGATTGATCATTAGAAGTAAACATACTATTCACTCTGATCATCTGCACTCTAAATACATCCATCCTGTTAAATCTGTGAGTGCTTACCTTTGAATTTAGGAATGGCAACATTAAGTTTCTAGTTAACAAGGTTTATAACAGAAAAGCAGAGCTAGATTTCAAGTTTTAATTCGACAAGAGAAGATGATTTCACTATAAAAAAAGCCCCCCTTCAAAAAAATTTGCAATTTGAATGTGTCTTCCTGCATTTAGGAAAAAATTAACTGAGTATCTGAAATACCATAACACATAGAAATGTGAATGTGTGACACTGTTTTTTATTTCTGCCCCATGGCTCCTAGCACTAATGGGAAATGCTTTAAGCATACAGACTTTTGATGCAGCAATGCCCATTTTGGAGTGTTTTACTCTAGCAGAACATGAAGGAGCATGAAAGACATGGTCACATCTTTTACTTTGTAAGGCTTGATGAATCTCATCAGCAATATGTGTGGCTGATGGGGACTTAAGTAGAGGCTTAACTGGGTGATGGGATGAATTTCAGCCCCAGAAGGATTGCAGATCTGACGTGCTCCACAGAACTTTTTTATTTCTCCCTTTTCAGAATGCCAGGTAACACCATCACAGCTGTCATTGCACATAGTGTACATGCTGCCGAACAACATCAGATCTACTCAGGATGTCTGGAGATGGTTCTGTCCCAGAAAATCCATCCCAAATAAAGCTGCTCAGCTGACATTTTTAATGTGGAGAGGAATGGGTTTAGATTCTTTTTTTTTTTTCTTTTTTTTTTTTTCCCTTACTTGAAAAGAGATGACTGAAAGTACAAGGTTAACAGGGGATGTGACTTGGGTTAACAGGGGATGTTTATAAACTTATGAATGATGGAAAGAGTATGATCTGGAAATAATTATTCACTCTTTCTCATTGCAAGAATTAAGGGTTGACCAGTGAAACAATCAGACCAAGCAAAGTGAAGTAATTTCTCAGGCAGCACTCAAGTGACATATGCATCTCTTTCTAACAGAATACAGTAAAGTACAAAAAAACCCTGGTAAGGGAATGAACAGACTCAGAATGGATAAATCTCTGACTGTCACATGAAATCTCCATGTGACTTGTGCATACATAAGTCACCTGCCAGAAGGTGGGAGGAATAATTACTCTGTTATTTGCCTGTTTGCTATATGCTTTATCAAAACAGTCATTCCTGTCTTTTGTTGGAGAAAGTATGATGCCTAGCTAGACCGTTAGTCCATGAAATACTTGTATATTCTGGTGTAATTCATTGTGTCCCATGTGAGGGTCTCACCCTGACAGGGTCAAAGCACTCTCAGTTTCTGACAGAGGTCTTCAGAAAGTGTAGGACATCCATGACTGTGGAGCCACTAAACTGTTACACTGCAAGGGATAGGAATGAGGAGGTCAAGCTTTCATTTCTGTGACTGCAAAACACATGAAAAATATTCCAACGCATAAAAGAGTGGGAAAGAAATGAGGTTGAGGAAAACAAAACCCTAATTCCTCAGTCACTGGAAGCTAAATCATAATCATTATCATTAATTAGCAACACTTAAGAGTCTTGGTTATGAATCATGTTGTCAGTAGCTTTAGTAGGCTAAATGGCTGAATGGCAACAGATCTTAAAACTGAGCATCTCCACCTGTTCTGTGGTTGTTCCGTGCAGATTAGACCGGGCTGCAGCTTCTGGCAGTGTACCTTTGCTGTGGATAAACAGCAGCATTCTCCCTTCAGGGCCATCAATCCCATCTCTTTTAAGCAGCATTACATTAATTTTAAATTAAAAAAACCCAAACAAACTACAAATTAAATCATAAAAAGCAACACAGAGGAAGACAATATTTGGGGATGAGCTGATTAAGTCAGGAAAGAAGAGGCTTTGTGTATATGTAGCCACAACTGGAAAAATGCACATACACACATGCACACACACAAATAAATTTGAATTGTTTAAGGAATTAGAGTGTAAAGAAATGATATTTTATAGTGCACCAAACTGCCAAACATGCCATAACCCTGTGAAAACCACTTACGCTTTAATGGCTGAAAGGAATAAAACTGACAAAAGAATAAATTCCCAGTGCACTCTGACATCAGAATAAATTTCCTGTGGAAATAGTGCTGTTTTCCTCACTGACTTCAAAAAGGCTACTGAATAGGATGACTTTAAAGGTATTTGCACTTGGTTTGGTAAGGCACTCTATCTTGGCTTGAAGAAGGCCAAGAGAGATGTTTGGAGAGATGTTTTCCAGTGAGAACTTAGCAGCTGAGGATAATAAGGGAGCAAGAAAATGCTGTCACCACTGGCTGAACAAGTTGGATGTCTGATGTGGAGAATTTTTGTTGGCAGCTGCCTAGGGTAAAATCTACACATTTAGAATGGGAGTGGGAGTTTATTCACACCTTAGTAGCAGAATGGGCCATGCTGCTTATTGAGTTCAGTCTCCTTTGTTCAATGGAAATCATGCCATGGATGCTGGATCCCAGAAAATTCACTGTGTGCACCCCCAAATGCCATAAGCTGTAAAGTAGCCTCCCCAGCACGCTGTAACAAGCTAAACTCGATATATTTAAGTATTTTAAAAGACCAAAACCTAGATAAATAACAAGGTGCCTAAGGAAGCAAACAGGAGAGACTGAAAAGAATCAAACAGGAGAGGTTGAAAAGAATCAAACAGGAGAGACTGAGGACATTGCTTTTAGACTTTCATTTTCAATAACTGGAGATTTGTAAGGTGGAAAATGGCCAGTTGCTCCTAGGATGTGGCTCTTGCCCTAAGGAAGAAGGTGACCCCTCCTTTCCATCTGTTCCTCAAAATTCAATGTTCTTTGGTGCATGATAATATGATGAGAAGAATAAAGGACATCTTTAGTTAGAAAAGAATATTCTTCAAATCATTAAACGTTGACATCCCCATTAACCTAAGCTAGCCCGACAGTCAGTGGAGGGATAATTAATATAATCCCTAGAGCTAAGGATGAGAGCCATGTCTTCCTAAGGTCTAACATAGGTCATAGGGCAGATAAATGAAGCCCTTAAAACACCTATTTCTGTCCATTGACTATAGAAGAAGTCAAGGGTGACAAGCTCAGCAGGAGATTTTATATTACAGGCATCTAAACTTAAGTGAGATGAATCATACAGTAAATGCCCTAACAGTAAGGACGCTCATTATTTTTACATGGAATAATTGACCATGGAAAGGGGGAGAATCCTGCCCATTGCTTGATACCTTTAAGCAAAAATGGATACGATATCCTACAGGCAATAAAGCTACAGACATCTACTGTACCTTCTATTAGGTTTCCTTGATCTCTGATTTTTATTACATTATCAAAGCAGGTGAGACAGTATGTTGGCATTATATGAGTCTTACACACATTCTTCATATTTCTATCATTCTTGTGTTAACTCCCTCAACTGACCCAATGCTGTCAAGACCTGAATAAATGGCATAATACAGTATCGCTTCACACTTAGGTGAAGCAGCAGTTAAGAAGCATAAAGTCTTGCCTATATTTGCAGTGCTTCCTTCATCATCATGATGAGTCCTTGAACCTTTCTAGCACTCTGAAGGTCTGAATGGGGCTTACTGTGGCATCCTGCTATATGTGACTGTAGCCTTCCTAAACAATCTTGCATTAATTTTCAGCCTTTAATGTCTTGTGTTCCTTTGCTTCACACATTCCCTGACACAGGTAACAGAGCTGCAGGCAGAGGAAAGTAGTAATAAAGCAGGAGGTGGAAGTTCTGTCTTCACCAGAAATGCATATCTTAGTCCTTTTTCCTAATAAAAGATGCAGAGGCAGCACATCAGCACCTGCATGGCTCCAAGGCTTTCCACCTGCACTGCCATCTATCCTCCAGTTTCATTGAGATTAAGAGCACTGCCAAAAGACCAAACTAAAGGCATAAAACAGCCTTCCAGAAATTAATCAACACTTCTTTCATCAGCTTTTTTTCCCCTCTTGTTTTTCTAGCTACAGGTATTACCCCTTCATTCATCTGTCTACTCCTGCCAGAGCCAGGATGCTCACGTACCATGCAAATTTATGTATTTCTGTAGAATGACTGTACCAATACTGTGAGTGGTGGCATAAAGTTTATTTCTTTAAGAAAGATCAGGAGACAAGTCTTCTATTTCTGCATCTGACAGATGTCAGGTGACAGTCTAAAATGTGCCTCAGTTTCCTTGTTTTACCAAAAGAAAATTATTTCAGAAGTGCTCTGATGTTGTCAAAAAACTACGTCAGTGCTGCTGGAGCTGCTAGCCTTGTGCTCATAATACTATGACGCATGTCACGTTTCAAAGAGTTGGGTGATGGGGTTGCGTCATCTGGACAATTACATGATGCAGTGGAACTGAGACTACCTGATCAACTAATTAGTATGAGGAACTAACTCGTGAAGACATCTTGAAGATTGCAAGGGTCCTAGAACCTCACACAAGTTTTGAAATCTGACTACAAAGAAAATGTTTTCACCTTTCTTGGGATGGGGACGCTTGAGGCCATGTCATGAAGTGTAGTACTGACCCCAACCTTGCTCCAAACGTATGAGTATGTGTCAACTATGCAATGCTGAGTCCAGTGAAGGTCATCAGGCCCAGAGGCTGTATGGATAACCCAGAACTGAGGGTTATCATATGTATTCCCATGCAGCTCTGGAGTATTCTGCTATTGCCATCATTTCTTCCCATCCCTGTTGCTTGCTCGCTGTGCTCTCTATAACTTTTAGACTTTTTTTTCCAATGAAAAAAGTGAATAGAGGGATACAGGCATTTTAGTTGCTCTTTGATGACTCTCTCTAAAGTGATTGCTGGAGAAAATTGCTTGCTTGGCCTTTAAAGCAGCTCTGATGACTGCTTTGGGATGATACTCAAAGGATCTAGCATGGCCTATTCATGGGTTCCCATTCTTCTACCAGCTCAGACAAGGTTGGTCTGGGGAAACTCTTCTCTATGTTTCATTGCATGCCTCCTGGGCGTCATGGTCAAAGAAAACGAGCAATGACAGAAGGAACAGTAGCTCTCCTAGAGCTCCAGTTTTGACTCTCCTATTCCATCCACTTGATTTCACTCTATTGTGCTTGTTTGACTGATCCTCAGCTCCCACCTGTGTAAAGTGCTAAGGAAATCTCCATGTTTCCTCCCATAACTTCTTACAGGTTGCCTACAGGAGATGCCTCGTGTTTCACACACAGTTGAAAGCAATGTCTTTCAGAATATAAATCAAAAGAAGATAAAACTGTTGTGTGAATTACATAGTCACTTTATATACCTCAGCTGCCTTGCCTTTAAAATTTCAGATGTTAGGTGATGGAGGCAGAAAAAGTACATACTGAAAACAAATGAAGATAAGCAAATGCTTCCTTTTCACTGTGAGGCAGCTTAATCGGTAATTTCTGAGAGCTTTTTGTCTGTAACTCTTTTAGTAGTTTTGGAAGTTTCATAGAAATCAAGAAGATGATTGATTCTGGCTGTCCACCACAAGGTTTCATACCATGATCAAATAGTACAACTGGAGTATAGTGATAAACCAGATGGAGCCAGGCAGAACAACTGGTCAGACACGAAGTCACAGTGAACCCCATTGTGAATCCAAAACTATGCCAGGGACTCTAGCTGACTAGGACAGTCTCCAAGAATTTCTGAGAAGAGCCCAAAGGTTGACACCGGCCAGATATACTCCCACCAGGTTTGAGTTTTGAATAAGACAAATGTTTCTTAGATCTTTGGACACAACAAAACTACTGACCCTGGGACCAGAAAATCGTCATTGGACCAGAGAACGGCTCTCAGATCATTTTGTTTAGACGTGTGGATATAACTCATAGGTCTAATACTAGCTCTGCTGATATATGGTGTCTAGAAAATAACTCTCCTCTTGGGTGTCTACAGAAAGAGAGCATATTCAGTGTTTGTTTCATCAAGGTTCTTCTGTGTTATAAGGTCACAGATGTAGGGTGTATCTGAGTGGCCTTGAAAGAAATGAGTAACCCAAAGATTCCTGTCCCTCATGCCTACCAGATGTAAGGCCTTTCTGAGACCCTTTTTACCTTTTATCATTGATGGATCCATATCTGTATCACATATGCTTCCTCCCTATTTTCATCAGTATTGTAGTTCTGGATTTACACTTCGAAATTAGATCTGTATGATGTTGCCTCTCCTTTCAAGATAAAAAGCAATCCTTCTCCTTTCTGTTATATACAGAACTTTTTAATTTTTTTGCTTTTGAAAGAAGAAAATTCACACACACGAAATAGGGCAAGGGAACAAAATGTTGTAACAGAACCTATCAGATAAATAAATAAGATTGGACAAATGAGATATTCTGGCAGCAATAGGGAGTGAAATCAGGCCTGATGTAAAACAAAACCGTGCTACACAGGTACAGCAATCACTCCAAAGAGACCTGAAAAAGGGAGACAGAGTCTTAGAAGGGAGAAGATCCCTGATCAAAGCTTTATAAAAGCCAACACTAAGGTGTATCTTAGAAAGGTTTTACCCTCTTTTTCCCTGATCTCCCAGTGGCAGAATCTTATAATCAGAAGTGAACCTCAAACAGCTCTCAGCTGAGTTATGTCATTGTGTGTTCCCACAGTAATCAGGACTTTATAAACTTTCTAAAGTAACACCCAGCTGCCCTTTTGTTTTCCTTTTCTCCTGTACAGTACCTTTGTTACATGCTCCTAAATATTTTTTCTTTTTTTTTTCTTTTTTTTTTTTTTTCCTGCCAGAAAGCACTGCATACAAAATTGAGTGACATAAAATAGGTGGCTGAGTGAAGACTGAGTAGTCAGAGAAATTTAAGGTTTCACTGATGTAAGTTTCCACAGTTATTGAGATGCATTTGAGTATTTTTGTGTTAGTGAGGTTTTTTCCCTCTCAGTTTTTCCCACTCAATTTTCCTCTACATTTACTAAAAGGCTGTATTTTCAGTCTTTCTTAAGAAGGTAAGACTATTAGAATGTCTTACATCTTTTGATTCAGTATACATTATAGACCCAGGGTACAATGTTTCCTGGTAGAGAGCTCTGCTTGTTACAAATAATATTTCATGACACTACAATCCCTGAAAATCAGTTATGTTCATTCTATAGGAAAATCTGGATTTTCTAGAGAGAATGTTGATTCATTACATTGGGAAGAGTAGTGAAGAGATTTTTGAATTTACTGAAATATTTCAAGACTTGGTATTATACAGAAAACCACTGTGGTATGACAACATGTCTTATTTTCCTCGTATTGCATGAGAATATGTATTGCTCTGGGATAATAGTAGGCTAATTCTCTTCCTGAGCTTATGTTTGTCTGGAGACCAGTGAGCAAGGAAGGTAGTCAAGTCTAGCTTTGACAACAGGCTTGAGCATCTACCTGTGTGTCTGTATTGACATAACTAAAGAGGCTGGATGATGCTATGATGTTATCTCTGAGAATGCCCAGAGAATAACAGAAGAGCAAGGACGTATGCATCACTGTCCTTTGATTGGCAAATGAAGCCCTGTTCCAGAATTATTTGACAATATTTGTTTTTAGTGGGGATGACAGGAAGAAATATGATTTGCTTTTACACAGTCTAATGAATAGTGTGGCCAAGATTACAGCTAGGACCAGAGCAGATCTCTGTCTGGATGTTGTGGTTTAGGTCAAGCCAACAACAAAGCACCATGCGGCCACTTGCTCACTTCTCTGCCCCAGTGGGATGGGGAGGAGAAAATACAACAAAAGGCTTAGGGATCTAGACAAGGACAAGGAGGGCTCATTCACCAGTTATTGTCACAAGCAAAACACAGGGGAAAAAAGCCATCAATTTAATTTGAAAACCATTGCAACAACAAATTTACCAATCAAATCAGAGTAAGACAGTGAGAAATATGACCACATCTGAAAAACAGCTTCCCCCCACCCCTCCCTTATTGCTGGGCTCAGCTTTGCTTCTAATTTCTTTACCTCCTCCCCCCAGCAGCACAGGGGGCAGGGGATGGGGGTTATGGTCAGTTCATCACCCGTTGTCTCTGCTGCTCCTTCCTCCTCAGGGGGAGGACTCCTCACACTCTTCTGCCTCAGCGTGGGGTCCCTCCCACAGGAGACAGTCCTCCATGAACTTCTCCAATGTGAGTCCTTCCCATGGGCTGCAACTCTTCCTGAACTTCTCCAGTGTGAGTCCTTCCCAAGGGTTACAGCTCTCCATGAACTGCTCCAGTGTGGGTCCCTGACATGGGCTGCAGTCCTCCCAGCTATGAATTGCCCCAGCACAGGCTTCCCTCAGAGTCCCAGCCTTCTCTGGGCACAGCCCCCTGCTCCAGTGTGGGGTCCTCCATGGACTGCAGGTCGGCATCTCCTCCACCAGTGACCACCCGATGGGTGCAGGAGGACAGCCTGCCCTCTCACCATGGGCTGCAAGGGAGTCTCTGCTCCGGCGCACCTACCCCCACCTTCTCCACTGACCTTGATGCCTGCAGAGGTGTTTCTCTCACATCTCACTGCTCTCACTTGCTCCCTCCTCAGCCCAGCAGGTTCTTCCCCTCTTAAATATGTTATCGAGGCACTGCCACCGTCACTAATTGGCTCAGCCTTGGCCAGAGGCAAGTCCAATTTATAGCCAGGGGAGTTTCTAGAAGATTCTCACAGAAGACATCCCTGTAACCCTTCCCCCACTACCAAAACCCAGCCACGCTCAAACCCAACACAATAGCATGTGCCTGCAGGCGTCCTTATTGTGCTTAGACATCCAGCAGCTGACCGAGTGTAACACTCCAGTGAAGGAGAAGGGAAATCCTGCCTTGCTGACTCTGCGCCAGCAACTGTTGCCTTCTCTGAGTCAAATGCACAGGCTGCAAACCACTCTTCCCTCTGAGGTGTTCGGGATGTAGCAGAGCTCAAGTCTGTTTCAGACTGTGACAAATTTGTTCCCTGAATCCATACTCTTTTTAATCTAAATGTCAGGTAGGAAATTAAAGCCCTGCTGAAACGGAGTGTATTACCAACATTTTATTAGATCACAAACAATTTAATAACCAGATAGAGGGAGAAGGTCATTTTGTTGTCAGTCCAGCTTATCTCATAAATTAGGCATCAAGTTTTGCACAAAAGCGTCTCTCAGCAAATAAAATTATCTGTTTTGATGAAGGGCCTCTGTCCATGGAAAACAGATAACACAGATGAAATAGGGACCCCTGTAATAAAATTATTATCCAGGAATGTATGAAAGGGGATGGGTTCATTAAGAATACTGATCGCATATTTACCCTATTAATAGTAAGTAAATACCAAAGTAGCAAAGGACATGCCTTTCTGATGAATTCATGTGAAATAGTTTCAAGGTCAGTAAGCAGAAGGGATGGCAGATGAAATATTGATTATAAATAGGGTAGCTCTTAGTGACCTCACTGGCTGAAAAGGGAAAGAACCCAGAGCATTATCTCTTTACAAGAAATATTTATGGCCCAGAAGTCACAGTCTCCTGAATCAGAGCAGAGCAGTGAGTGATGCATAGCAATGTAGAATTGATTTCAATGTATCATGTAACAAATCTGTTTCTGGGGTGGGGGAGAGGAGCGATGAAGAAAAGGTATGACTACAGTAATTTTTTTTCTGAGAATACGAAGGTCTGGTGTTGCTCAGATTTGTCTGCCTGCGGCTCTCTGATGCACAGGGATTTCTACACCCCTGCCTGTCTCAAGATGCCTTCCTTTTTTTAGCCTTGTTAGAGTGAAGTTAGACTAGTGCATTAAGTGTCCTGTTGAAAAGTGAACGCAAGTTCTGTTGCTTAATCTCCTGAGAGGACTTGCAAGGCAGATGTGGCAGTGGCAACAGAATAAACTTCCTACATGACAGCTCACTTGTGCTGCCACCACAGAGTTGGAGAAACCACCAAGGTGAAGATAGGACAGGGCCTTTCCCTTCCGTGGCAGCAGCTGACTTGCATCTTTTTCCCTTTTCTCTGCATAATGTGACATTGATGTCTCCTCAAAATGTAGCCATGCAAATCTTCTATCCCTTCTCCATATAGGCCTGGAGATGCAGCGAGCCAATGGCCTTCAGAAAATGAAGAACTGGAAGAAAATTCTGCAGAACAGGAATTTTTAAAATTGCTCCTACCCTCCAATATAGAGGTCTCTGAACTCAGTATGCAAACCAATGTTTGCTCAGGAAACCTCTTGGTGACTGTGCCTAAGAGGTAGGACTGGTCCATGTGCCAGAGCTCACAGCTCCCCTAGCAATGCCTGTGGAACAGCCCATCCATCTCATTATTCTGCTTCACACAAAATCATTCTGATTAATTCTTACTCTGATGTGATTTTATTTGCCAGAACTCCAGCTCTGAGAGGAAGCACCACACCTGGTAATCTAAACTGTATTTTAATTCATGCAGTAAATCTGGGCTAGCCTCACCCAATACTCTTCTGTTAATGAACTGCCTCTACTCCCCCGTTCTAATTCTGCAATGTACTGCTGACAAGTTCAGCCTAGTGATCACTTAAAACAGATAAAACAGTGCAAGAATTGTTTAGGGAAAAGCTGGAGAAGCTTTTCCAATGCATGTATCCCATCAGTGTGAAATCATGTTGTTTCCAAACACTTCAACTCTGTCTGTGCAGCCCAATGTAAGAGATAAATATATTCTTGATAAGGTGTTTAACTTTCACAGAATCACAGAATCAAAGAATCGTCGAGGTTGGAAAAGACCTTGAAGATCATTTAGTCCAACCATTAACTTCACACTGACCGTTCTCAACTCCACCAGATCCCTCAGTGCTGGGTCAACCCGCCACTTAAACCCCTCCAGGGATGGGAACTCCCCTCCTGCCCTGGGCAGCCCATTCCAACGCCCAACAACCCCTTCTGCAAAGAAATACTTCCTAAGAGCCAGTCTAACCCTGCCCTGGCGCAGCTTGAGGCCATTCCCTCTTGTCCCGTTGCTTGTTCCTTGGTTCAAGAGACTCATCCCCATCCTTTGTATCCTCCTTTCAGGGAGTTGTAGAGGGTGATGAGGTCTCCCCTCAGCCTCCTCTTCTCCAGACTAAACCCCCCCAGTTCCCTCACCCGCTCCCCATCACACCTGTGCTCCAGACCCTGCACCAGCTTCGTTGCTCTTCTCTGGACACGCTCGAGTCATTCAATGGCCTTTTTGGAGTGAGGGGCCCAAAACTGAACCCAGTAATCGAGGTGCGATCAAGGAAGATCCCTTCCCTGTCCCTGCTGAAATAAAACAGCAGTAAACATTTTTTTTTGAGAGAGAGAGTGAATAAGGGCAAGGAGTATTTTTTATTCTAGTCTTGATAGGGGCATAAAGACTGCTTAGTGAAGAATTGGGAACACAGCTGACACCTGCCTTGGGTAACGGACTTCCCTTTTTTCTCCTAGCTGAGAAGCCAGGACCTGGCCCTACAACTAACAGTGGATTTCTAAGGGGGTCCAAGTGCTACTGACCCAATGTCATCATCCAGTTTTTGTGCTGCTAACAAACTACAACCTTGTTCCAGATAATAGTTCAGACATGATGCATGGATTGATGGGATGCAAAATACTCGGTCATTTGTTCATAGAATATGGCATCTCTTAATGTGGATACCATTAAACAAGTACAGACTGTTTATTGCCAAATGCAAAGGGAAATGCATTCCCAGGACATGAAATGACCATCTTGACAAGAAAGAAAAGCCATGTCTCAGGAGAGATTTATGGGCTACTCAAGACTAAAAGGAAGAAAATCTCACAGCATGGTGTTTCAGCTGAACATTTAATCCAATGCTTGGATTTATTTACTGTCTTTGTATAGATTATTTTAGCATTGGTGTCAGCAAGACTGCAGACTTCAACAAGATCTTATAAACCCATTGCTGATGAAGTGGGTGGTTAACCAAAAGACTTGTAAGAGGAAAGTGAAGATTAGGATGGGACACTTATGCTGTGTCTGGTTCTATTGGTAGGTGGAGTATATATAAACATGTGCTTTTAGGCCATCAAATACAAAATCCTATATGTGGGCAGAAGAAATGCAACCCTCACAGACTGGACAGGAGACAGTACAATTTCCCTAGAAAGGCTGAAACAGTATTTCTAAAAAAAATTCAATCTGCTGTAAACAAAAACCTGGAATGAAACTGAGTCCCTTATCAGATGCTGTGGCCAAAAGATATCGCCCATGGGTTTATTAAAAATGGTTTGCTGGGTGTAGACAAAGGACTTTACCTACATTCTATGAAACTGCAGACACTGGTGTGCCACAACATTTCTGGAGTGCCAGCCAATTATAACGGATGTGCAAACCACGGAGAAGGTGCATGGAAGAGTCACAAGGTATTTCTCCCAAAGCGAAGGTCTTGAAGTACCAGTTAGCTTATTTCAAAGATGATGAGAAATAACTTGATGGTACTGGGGAGAAAAGAATGGGCTCTACAGGGCTATTTAAGTCAGTGGAAAAATCCACAACAATTTTAATGTCTGACAAGTACAACAGAGGGATACGCTTCTTTTTAAAAAGTGAGGAGAATTTGTTCCAGTGGTTAAACCAACACAGAAAGTAATGAAATTTCCATTTCTTGATATCTTTTCAAAAAGTATACAGCTTTCCTATGAGGCAGTGATGTTGCCAAGCACCCACTGTTGTTTTTCTGTAGGAGAAACTTGGTGAAAAGCTGTGTACTGTATATGTGAGGTCAGATTACGTTGCCAGTGTAGTCTTTCTGACATTAAAATTTCTGCATCTAAAAATCATTGTCTGGTCCAGGGCTACAGATTCTACATCCCATGGAGAGTGGTGCAGCAAAAGGAAACATCTGCAGAAGCTGATCTTGTGTAAAGCAATACCTGTTCACCCCCTCGTGTTATCACTTTGGCAGGAGATCATACACTTTTATTTTCCAGGGTTTACTCTCTTTTTCCTTTATTTCTTCCTTTAAAAAAAAAAATATTTTTACTTTTTTTAAAAATTATTTTTTAATTTATTTCTCTGTTGGATATAGCCATGAGGATGGTAGACATTAAGGTATGTAAGCAGATAGCTAGGCTGTGGTCTGAGGTTAAGCTAACTGAACAGGTTGTGCAAAAATTTGGACATGACATGAGAAATTGGAAAACACGTCTTATAACAGAGTGAGAAGCAGATAAAAGTTACAGATAGCACCATGAGTAATGGCCAGGTTTCACAGGTGGAGTTATGTGAAAGACAATCAAACTTCACCACTAATTGAAGGGGAATACTGGGGACCTTTGAGGTCTTACAAGGCCAAGAATTCCTACATAACCATAGCAGTAATACTAAATAAGGCTGGGATTACATAGCTAATGGTATCAGAAATACCAAATTTGGGTATGGCTATAGTAAAACTGGGACAAATGGAGAATAAATAATTAAGGGTGAGTTGTTTAGCTGGGAGGGCACAAGGGCAGACAGAAAGAGGGGTCAGGATGGGTGGAGAAGAGAAAGCATGGGAGACTGGAGAGGAGACGAGGGTAAAGGGCTGGTTTCATGGAAGTGATTCAATAGTTCTGCCTGGACAAGTCCACCACCTGACCACCCTTGTCTGTCCTATAGCTTATCAAAGTGTCTTCCTGATTATTTTCCTGTGCGAACGTGCGTATGTGGGAGCCAGTCAATGGAGAGACCATAGGTCTAGGAGCTAGGTACTAGAGAAACTAGGGGTCTGAAAGTGTGTGTTTTGTGGGGTTGTTTCAAGGGAATTCAGCTGGGACATGAGGTGCTGGCTTTTGTATTTCATCTGGCAAGGGAAATGTAAAGAACAAAATCCTATGACAAAAGGAATTACCGTATTTGGAACATGAAAACTAATGGACTGAGAGAAATCCTCATCAGTTTTTTTTCCCAGCTTCTCTGAGGAAAAATTCAAATAAAACCCAGTCGTGAGGTCACAAACAGATAGTTATAACCACAAATAAACTTCAAATCAGATGCCGATATCCAAACCCTGACAGTTTTGGAGAACTTTAATCCATTAAGCAATTAGGTATTTTCTCTAATTGAGACCATGCCAAGGTCCAGTGTTTGACCTTGCATAATAGTGGGAAAGATTTCATTCTGACCAGTCCCAAGAGCCATCTAATTAAAGGCTAATCAAAGTAATATTGATGAAAGCTTTTTATTTTTTTCTACAACTTTTGGTAGCACTTTGACTTCAACATGGTGTCAATAGTGGAGCTGGTTAATTACTGGGGCTTATTGCTGCAGATGCTTGATGGAAACAGAAGGCAGAACTTCTACTAGATTTACAAAATACTCTTTCGCTGTTATTGAAAGATAAATACAGAAAACCACACAGAAAATACAGATAGATGATATTTAATAAAATAGCCTTTTCAAAGACCTGAATATCCATTACTGTGGAGGCAATGGTTAACAGGATAAACAATTCAATCCATCTCAATCTTTGCACTTAGGCAGAGCTATATCCCTGTCATTATTTACCTGCTCAAATTTATCTTCTTATTTGCCTTGTTATTGATACATATATCTCTCTCTATCGTGTTTCTGAAGTACTTGGCACCCTGTGATCTGAGTGCTCAGCTTCTGGCTTTGGGAGACATGGAGGGTCTGGGAGAGGTGGCTCGGAGGTAAAGCTCCATGGTGCCAATGGAGATGAACCTTGCAGAGGTAGCTCTGAGAGGTTTTTAAATTTAGGATCCACAGAATAAAAAGAAGATGTGAATCCTGGGTCACTGTGTTCAGTCTTCTCTCTGGCAGACAACAACACAAAAACCCATCCAAAACTCAGCAAGCACTAGCAGAAAACTCAGAGTCTGGGGCTGGAAATCTATGAGGAAGCCTTGATTTAGTAATCAAAAACATGTCCTGTGCAATGTCCTCAGGCTTGCTCTCTATTTGTAACTCTCAATTTTTTTATTATCTTATTTGTCTACTTACGGATTCATTCATTAGTTTGTTTTTTTTCTGCGACATTTACCACCTCAGCAATTGTATTCTCCTTTGATCTCATGACAGTGTTTTTCTTTTGTTTAAATCACTTTCTTTCACTACAGAAAGCAACCATTTACCCCTGAGAAGTACAGCACAAGGAAGAGAGGGTTTTCTTGCCATTCCTATTTGTTTAAACAAGTTGCTTCACATATCAACTGAAGAGGCTCTACTGTTTGGTGAATGGGGTGAGTAGATGAAGCCATCAGATATCTCAAAGGTAGCAGAAAAAGTAGTATATACCGTGATGTGACGTCCTTAGCTCACTGTGCCTCACTATGGCAGGCTACAGTATCGACCTTCAAAATAACAGATTTGTACATCTGCGCCTCAAATGCTAACCAAAAGGAAGCCTAGATTCTTTATAAAAGGTTTATTGTTATTATTGCCTGCTGCAGCTTCCCCCTTGAGGCTCCCTTTATCACTCAACCCAGGCAGCAGATTAATTCTCTCCTAAATGCAAAATCTGATGACATTTTTTCCATAAATCAAGACACTATCAGGGGATTTACTCCAGGGCAGTAGCTCTCAGCCCTGACTTTACAAAGATTTCAGTTTAGAAAGGTTTCCAGCAGAAACTGTCTCTGTCCCCAAAATCTTTTAGTTGCTGGAAGGCCGTGCCAGTGAAATGCTGTGTATGACAGTTCCTCCACAGCTGGTTTTAGAATGAGAAATGAGAACAGATGGAGAAGCTGTGGCAGAAACAATCTCCAGGGTAGAAAACTCATGTCTTCTTAGTGTGAGCTGATCAACTGAAGCTGGTGTCTGTGTCGGATTTTTCTCTCCTATATAAGTAGAATCAAGCAGGGGACATTAAACATGCAGTTTTCTAAGGGAACTACCGAAGTACCAACCATCTAAATGAAGATAGAGCAATGGATTCAGATGATGTGTTAAATACTGGGTTTTCATAGACTCCTAACATGTATGCTCAAGGAGACTGTGTGGATTTATATAGATGTCCTCGATCAAATTGAGGCCTCAGCATTATTGTTACTGTGTCCATCCCCATTTGTAGAAAGTGGAGCCACACAAATGCTTTATTGAGCATGAATGCTTTACAAGACAAAATCCTCTTGCTTTCTGAAATATTATATTTGATAAAACAGAGATGATGGACTAGTTTCCAATAAGTCCAATATTTAACTATCATTATTCTGAAGAGTAGATTCGCCTTTACGAATTGGTTCAGCAGAGATGACAAGCACAGCTAGGGAATATCATGGTAATTGCCTGTCTCCATGTGAGAAGAAGTGTGTTTGCAATATTGCAGTCCCTACTCAGAAGGAGCACGGTGCCCAGGACAAGGAATTATCCAACCTGCCAGTCTGCAGAAGTCAATGAACCAAAGCATAGTTTCAAAATTATATTGTTCACAGTAAACTCCATTAATGCCCCATGTACTTTCATCCTATCTCATATGAAAGATGCCACACAGCTGTGTTACCCCAGGAGAGTAAGAAGCTAGTAGAGGGATTAATTCCACCACAAACAAATAAAGTGTCTGCAGTTATAAAGCATTTTTAAATTTTCTGGTTGTTGGAGAAGGATAAATGTGTCCTTCTGGATATAATTACTGTTTTTTGAATAGATAAAGTTAAGGAAGGTGGTTAAAGAGAGGGATCTAGTGCCACAAAAAGGAACAAAGTCAACCCCCTAAATCAAATAATTTTTACAAGCACGTTGCAAAGAGCCAGAAGTAAAGATGCAGTAGAATGAGCATTGCCTAGAATATCACTGAAGGCACAAACAAAATGTCTGGAATATGCTCTTAAGTGCAAAGCAATTATCATTGATTTTATGTTTCAATTATCTTAGACTCATTTGCTCCCTTATGCCTTTAAAATAAATATATTAGGTGAAAGTCCTTTGGGATTTCATGCATCTTGAGATCAACTAATGTCTTTAACGAGCCTTTTCACTTCAGAACCGCTAGCATGAGCAAAACTCAAAGACCTGAAGAGGGGAAAATTAGTTTTGTTAGAGAAACTGGCCAAATAATGTAACACCATCACTTTCAAAAATAAGCAATTTGGAAATTAAATAAATTAATGGTATGTGGAAATTAAAGCAGCAATACAGGTTCGGATTTAACTACCTTCTGCATATGCTGCAAATGTCACTTTAGAATGATTTGGATGGGCTGGTAGAACAGTACTGAGGCAGTACTTTCTTACTGATGGTAAGAAAGCAGACAGCTTGCAGAGCTGCTAATGGCAGCACCTTAATTGATTCATCCTTGTGATTTCTGTTATTGTGCCAAATAAACCAAACTTGTGGACGGTCGTGTTCTTGGTTGCTGAAACCAAACATGGTCCCAGCTCTTGTGTTGTGTGACCTTGTTTGTCAAAGGGGACAATCCATCTTGTGAACTTGTGTTTAATTAGAGTTTGTGGTTCCTACTTGAAAAAGACCAAATGAAAAAATTGTTATATAAGCTGTCACAGTACAAACTCCCATATTTTTATCAATCAATAATTTATGGCTTTGTGACACCCCTCAGAAACCTGTATGTAGGCCTTTTAATCAAATTCTGGAAAACTTTCAAGGTTTCTTTGTCACAGTGTGTTCTCTTTCATGAATTAAGTGCTTGGTGGAAAAAAGGACACAGTGACTCTCTAAAATGCAGGACTTTTCCTAACAGCTAATCAATGACATCTTGTCCCTGAGTGGGCAAAAGCTTCTCTCGAGTTAAAAACTCATTCAAGGGCAGGAGTTATGAGCTGCTGCCTTTCTTGGATGCCTTGAGAACATATTACATATTTAAGCCTGCTGTTCTCCATTTAAAATCTGTCTGTGTACAGCAGGACACTGGCCCTAGCTTGCATAACTTGGAGTCGGGGGATAAATGCAAGCTGCAACCTAATGAAAAGAGGAAGTGCAAAAATAAATAGTAACTAACATTCCTAGTCACTGGGCAATAGCTATTTGGACTAACCTGCGGTACTGGGGAATCTTTTCCTTTTCCAAGTATTGCTGTGATAGATGTAAATGATAGAAACAAAGCTCCTCCTCTGTATTTGTGAGTTATTCCCTGGTACTGTGTTTCTCCTGCTGCCTTCAGAAGGATGATTTCTTCGGAAGTCTGGAATTGAACTAATGATGCAAGAAGTGTACCCATCTGACAAAGGACATTCAAGTGACTTGCTTTCTCAGGCTCCTTAAGAGAAAAAAAGATAATCAAAGAGGAGAAAACCAATTATTTCCATTCCCATGGCATACAAATGTAAAATATTAGCCATTGCAAATGGGTTCATTGGGGCAGACATAATATACTTGGGACAAACTCTGATAAAATCTTCAAGAGACGACAACCCTTCTACCAAAGGAAACACATAGCACTCCATTTCCTACCTCAACCAAAACACACACATTTAAGGATGAATTGTTAATTTTTACAGTTCAAGAATAAATTAATATGTGCTTACCACAGTTTTTATCCCACCAAAATAGATAACTGAATGGGAAATGGGTATGCAGTGGGTTGCAACAAAAGCACTTCTGGGTTCAGTGCTCATTTGGAGTCCAGGCGAGTTGGGTTTTTGTCTGAAATCCACATCTTTGACCTACTTGTTTTCTCCTTTGGCAGAGCTGATATTCCTTGATTTCTCTTTTTTTATCTCTCTTTACTCAAATTGTGAAAGATGTACTCTGCTTAAAAACTATGAATCATAGGTTAGGTGATTTAAAGATAGACTTCGATCTTTGCAATGTGTATGATTGTTATGGCTCAGGGATGGTAATTGGATTCCAGTCTTTCCTTTCCAGCAGTGTCTATGTAAGTAGCAAAAAACCCTCATGCTTTTGTGTTCTTTGAGAAAACTTCATGGAAGCAAAATAAATAACTGCTATGATAATAGTAAGTAAACAAAGAAAATTAAACTTTCCCATCTGACAACTATGCACTGTGCCCATTGAAAAAAAAAAAAAAAAAAAAAAATTCAAATAGCCCAAGCCTTAGCTGCGTAATTTCTAACAAGAAAAATTTTCCCCTTGTTTTTCACCCTTCTTTAGTGAAAAGATAACGGAGATGTATATACATCCAGATCAACATTTTCAAAAACCTTTCTTTTGGTAAGTCTGCTTTTTAAGTGTTTTTGTACTCTGGCCCCTATGCAACAAAGCACTTTGTGAGACTTAAGTATGT
This sequence comes from Strix aluco, assembly GCF_031877795.1. Classification (NCBI taxonomy): domain Eukaryota; kingdom Metazoa; phylum Chordata; class Aves; order Strigiformes; family Strigidae; genus Strix; species Strix aluco. The sequence goes on along the minus strand of NC_133931.1, from coordinate 3,523,616 downwards.
TCTTAAAGTTAAGTGTGTCTTTAAATGTAATTGTGCTCAAAGGAGGCGAAACAAGCTTGTGCTCATGTGATGTGTTGAACTGGATCTTTGACTATCCATACAGAAGTGTAAAGTAAAAATGTCATTTTTTACAGAGTGTAAAATGATTAACAACTGGGAGGGTAAGGGTAAGAGATGGGATATGTTATAAATTATCAGTATATAAGAAATAACATTGCTTTAAAACATTGGACTCTAAGTCATTTCCAGTTTCTATATTTCCAAGAATCTAAAAAGGCAAAAGCCTACTTTGAAAACAAGAGAAGCAGAAATTAAAAAAAAAAAGGGAAAATAAAGATCTCCTTTTAGACTATTAATGTTGGTAGGATAAAAAAGTGCTTGGAGACATGGTTTGAAAAGCTATTTCATTACTTGCACTGCAATCCAATCCATGTACTTATTTATCTGGATTTGAAAGAAGCTGACAAATTCAAGGCAATATTAGAATGCAACAACACTCCAATTAGCCTCAGCAGCATTAATAACAATGATGTGCCACCTGTATCTGCTAAATGTTTCACTGTCTTGGATTAAGTTAATTGAAATTAATCAGAAGCACCGTGAGGAGAACAAAAGCTGAGAGAAATTTTTAAGAGATATGATGGATTCATGCGTTCATAGACTTCACCTGATGTTAGGGAATAAAACACACATCTACATATACATGAAGCGATCCAAGACAATTAAAAGCCAGGAAGATGTTTTTTCACTTGTTTTAATAGGATGTAGAGAGAAAGATGGACAAATTGTTCAAGAATTGAGTTGATTCCTTTCATGCAGTATCCCCAGGGAGCTGACTGTAATATCTATCCATCCACCTGCATAAAGATAAATATCTAGGGAAAGAAAGCATTTGTCTGTGTCATCACTTAATTAACATCAACCCTGGATAGCAAAATAGCTTGCCTTGTTTTCCAAACTTTTAATGGGTTATACATTTTGAGTAGGGATTTTCTTTCCTATCTTTCTACATGGTTGAAATATGCCATTAACAGATACATTTTACATGTTCTCTGTTTCATTCAGGCAGAAGATCTCTTCTGTTTTTCCATGATAGGAATAGTAGGGTTAGGAATCTCACAGCAGTTATCTGGGGATTCATGGTAGGAAGCAGAAAGATCAATGGATCTACAGGTCACTCTCAGTTCACAGGAATGCATAATCAGAATATACTGATTTCACCACTGAGTATTTTGGGGCTTGAATCTCTTCTGGAAATTTCACCTGTCTGAGCATTTTTTCTAAATCAGCTCTAAAGGGAGAAGAAGCAAGGTAGGCAGAAGTCATATGTCATTGACAGAAATGTTATTTTCATTGCTGGGAAAATGCCTCAGCACTTCATAGTTAAAGCTAGAAAGAAGACTACTTTCTATTTTCATCTTAAACTCCTGTAGCTAAGAACTGATTCAGTTCCCTTGTCAAACATTTCAGGAACAAAGAACCGGAAAGGTCATTGTATCCTTCCCTTTGCTATCAGAAGCAATTATATAATCCCGTGTGAGAAGTTCTGCCTAAAAAATATCAGATTTCTCTACCACCACCGTTTCTTTCCTCTCATATGTTTCCTTAAGGCCTGAGTGAGTTTGTCCAATTTTCAGGCAAAATCAAGAGTCTGAAGAACATACAAAACCAGACATGATGGTGGAGCCCATGAACTACGTGATGCTGACTGTGCTCTGTGATGTTGAGGGTTGGAGACTGTTTATCTCACATTACCTGTGACTCATTTGATTAGTGGGGTAGCGGACAGAAAGAGGGATTGATGGGCAGTAGAGAACAGCAAACGGAGTACATATGAGGTTTTTCTTGGTCAACACAACAAGACACAGGCTGGACTCTGCTCCTGCATTTGGAAAGTCCTTATCTTGAACTGAGACATTTTTTTCTGTGTCTTTGGCCAAATCAATGCAATAGAAGCACACTGCATCACCCGCTGACATTGATCAGTGGGAAGGTAATGATGCCATGGTCCCTGCATGATCCTCGGAATCTGGGCACCACTTGCTCAATGATATGTTTATATTTTATCACTTGGGAATGTAGTTGTCCTCATTTTGCATGTGGAAATTTCCTAGACTCAGCAGTTATATGACTTAAGTTACCTAAGAAGCTGGCGCACAACCTGTGTAGTTGAAACTGCATCTTTTAAATCCCTGTTAAGCTGTTAAGTTAAGACACTGGTCTTAACGTGAAAATACTAGGCTGGAAAAGACTAGTGAGTGACTGAAATATAAAAATTAGAATTTCAATAACATTTTTATTAGCTTTATCCTGATACCTCTCTTTCTTCTGTTCTCATTTTTACTTTTAAAAACTGCATGTGAACTTTGTTTCAGTCTATTTTAAGTAGCCACATGTGTCAGCAGAGAAACCTTTCAAAGCTGACATAGTGAACTCTAATGAGACCATCAGGAGCAACTTCACTCTGTCCTGCTCATATACAGCGTGCTTAGTCGAACTTGACACATATTATCAGGCTGTAATTAATTTAGGCATTGGCCAAGGGATAACTTCCAATCTTTAGAGAAATTAGTTTTCAGAAATCTGACAAAAGTATAAAATCAACACAGCAAAGGAGGAAGGGGTATTAATGCATGTGCGTGTATGGAAGTGGATATTGTTTAATCAGGGTGGAGATGAGCAGACATACATACCAATCATCCTAGTGGCCTGAAGGAACAACAATACTCTCTAACCTGAAGTGATTTTAAGGGAAAGGAAAAAAAAAAAATCAGTTTGTTTTTTAATAAGCCCTGTGAAATCTGTTCTTGGAGCTTCATTCCTCAGCATGCTTTTCCACAAATAGATTCAGATGTTGGGGTATCACTTGTTTGTATCTGAAGAGCGACATGTTCTTGAGCTAAAAATGAAACACTGAGCAGATGCTGACTTGAAGCGACGCGTTCCTAAAAGCAGGCAAGTTGGATGCTGTCGACAAACAGAAGCAAACAAGAAAGGCAAAAAGGAAGAAAAAAGAAGTCAGTAATTAGACATAACATCCTTTGACAGGGGATTAATGAGCAGGATTAATTAAACAGGTATTATTAACCTCACACACCAAATTCTTATTTCCAATTTACAAGTGGAGAAGGTAAGGCACAAGTCAGTTTCACCACATGCCTCATTGGGGGAATTGAGGTGTTTGCTTCAACACTGTCCTCTGTACACATGTGCTTCAGCAGAGCTTTTCTTGCTGCAGAAGGCAACTTAGCTTCTACCAAGCAATCTCCAGACTTGGTGCCCTGGGGGCTGCAAGCCTGTGACTGATGCATGCCAAGAGATAAGACACTGGGGTCCAAAACTGAACCAAAGCCCATTGTAGAGATAGACATGGGAGAGAAATGGAAAGAAAAAACAAACATAGATACAAACGAACACAACTAAACCAGGGAAACATTGTTTATGTTCCCCTCCTTCCTGATGGGTTTTATTCTCATCCCTTGCACTATGGGTTAACATTGCTTTGGAGAAAAGACCTCTTTCCCTGTCCTTCTCCTTCTGCTGAGCAGTGAACAGCTGCTCATGGCCTGGCCACAGAGCATGAAGAACTAGGTGGTGTAAAACCAACAAACTAAGCTGGATAGGGCACAAAAGCCATAATCTCCCAAGTGTGAGATTTTGGGAGATTTAATATCATGGGAACAAATAAGTAGTAGGTCCCTAATACAGTCATCAGAAATGTCATAAAAACAGCTTGTTTGTCAAAAATGTATATTGTTACAGGTACCTAATGGGAAAACTGGAAGGTGATCTGAAGCTCTGCTGCACTTTCTCTGTATATTTTTGCAAAATTTGCTTATGCTATAATTTCAGACCAAGATGCTTTAACTATGTGAAGGTCACCTGTCATTTCACCTCCATGTGAACTTCTAAAGGAATTTTCTTCCAGGCACTGCCAGTAGTTATTTGTAAAGATTAGCTTTCCTCTTTTTTAGAGTAAGTCTTCTACTTAGGAGGTTTTTATATTTTCTTACCTTCACAGTATAGTTTTTGACACTGCACCTTCAAGAACGTAAAAATTTCTATGAGCTTCAGTGTTCTTTTAAAATCTATTTCTATTGTACTTTGAAATTCTTCCATTCTTTGACGATGTCTTAGCAGGTAAATGAACAGAGGAACACTGATTAAACTGAAATCTGTTTATTCATTGTATCTCATTACTGTACTATAATTTTCTTTTTCTAGTAAATGTGTAGGTGCAGAGAATTTTTGTTTTCTTTTATTTGTGATTTTTAATTACATTAGCACTGTTAGTGTTTTGTGTCCTTATGACATCCTCTAATGATACCAGGGATATTTAATTGCATTTCACAGGATCACAGAATCACAGAATCGTCTAGGTTGGAAAAGACCTTGAAGATCATCCAGTCCAACCGTTGACCTAACACTGACAGTTCCCAACTACACCATATCCCTAAGCGTTAAGTCAACTTTACTCTTAAACACCCCCAGGGATGGGGACTCCACCACCTCCCTGGGCAGCCCATTTCAATGCCTAACTACCCGTTCTGTAAAGAAATACTTCCTAATATCTAGTCTAAACCTTCCCTGGTGCAATTTGAGGCCATTACCTCTTGTCCTATCGCTTGTTACCTGGTTAAAGAGACTCATCCCCAGCTCTCTGCACCCTCCTTTCAGGGAGTTGTAGAGGGCGATGAGGTCTCCCCTCCTTTTACTCTTTTGAAAGAAGATATTTATATAATTTAAAACAATAGTCATCTTTACTTGAAATAAGAATAACCCTCTACAACGACTGACTGATTTTCTTAAGTTCTTTTTAGATCTCCCATCATTAACTGTAAATTTCATTCCAATATGTTGGATTTTGGACTCTTCTCTAAGGGAAGAAAAAGATCAGAACTGGTAAATTAGGTTTGAAAACAAATACGGCATTTTTTATAAGCTGTTAGGAAATTATCACCAACTACTTTTAAATTCTTTATCAAAAGAAAATCTTCAATGTTTTGGACAGCTTTAGGGTAAAAGTATATGTGAGATGAATAAATATAAGGGGAATGCATTAAGATCAGACATACTTGCCTTTTCTGTATAACAAACTATTCACTTTCATCAGTATTTGCTTACTCAGAAACATTTTGATCTTCAGTGAGTATAGACTAAGCAGTTTTATAACTTTTTTTACAACAGCACACAGTGCACTTCCAAGGACTGCACATATATCTGACTGGTTGTGCTGGTTTTGTCTGGTATAGAGTTAATTTTCATCATAGTAGCTGGTGTAGGTCTCTGTTTTAGATTTGTGCTGAAAACAGTGATGATTGATAATTCAGAGATGTTTTCATTATCATTGAGCAGTGCTCACACAGAGTCAAGGCCTTTTTTTGCTCCTCAACCCACTCCACCAGCGAGTAGGCTGGGGGTGCACAAGAAGTTTGGAGGCGACACAGCCAGGACAACTGACCCCAACTGACCAAAGAGATATCCCATACTATATGATGTCATGTTCAGCATATAAAACTGGGGGAAGAAGAAGGAAGATGGGGACATTCGGCGTGATGGTGTTTGTCTTCCCAAGTCACCATTATGTGTGATGGAGCCCTGCTTTCCTGGAGATGGCTGAACACCTGCCTGCCAATGGGAAGTGGTGAATGAATTCCTTGTTTTGCTCTGCTTGTCTGCACGGCTTTTGCTTTGCTTATTAAACTGTCCTTATCCCAACCCACTATTTTTCTCATTTTTACTCTTCCATTTCTCTTCCCCATCTCACCAGGGGGGAGTGAGTGACTGCGTTGGGCTTAGTTGCCAGCTGGGGTTAAACCACGACACTGGTCTATCATGGTCAGTCATTCTTACTCTTCTGTAAATAAATGTTCCTTCTCTCTACCCACAGTAACAGTCACATCACCAGTTCAGACTCCTTGATTAAATATGACAAGCAATTACTGAAGTGCCATTGCAAACAGAGATAGCACATCCTGGTACATCCCCAGATAATGTTATTACAGCTCTGCAGCTTGAGCACAGCTCAGCTTTACGGTAAGTGGAACATTACAATACAAAACAAATACTTATGTATATCATCAATGGATAGAGAAGTCATGTACTAGAGTATATAGATTAAGTAATCTGCATATGATGGAAAATTGGGAGGGAGTAATTTATGGTTTTGAATTAGAACTGATTTTTAAAAATATACTCTCTATCTTTAAGGAAAACTCTTGTATTGACATGTACTATGTTTACCACAAGCTAGAATAAAAAATCAACAAGTTGCAGGTTTCAGTGGACTGAAAAGCTCTGACAAAACTGATTGAGAACAAAACTTTCCACCCTAGAGCCATTTGCTCTCTGCTATGAGCTTCACAGAAGCTGTCGTCCTGATCAGTCATTCTCCTTTCAAGCATTATATCCCGGACAAACTAGGACTCCATGAATCATTATCTTCAGTGGGCTCCCCCAAAACCTTTGTGGTACATTTGAGGGGACATTTCAACTTTCTCAATGGAAAATTTTGGCAAAAATCATTCTTTCCTTCTAGAGCATTTTTATTTCAATAAAACAATTTTTTCAACAGGAAATTTCTGGCATTTTCCAACAGGCTGTAGTGACTACTGCAGTAATGGCCAGTGCCTCAGGTTCAGAACAGTATAAGGTCAAGGGTGATTTTGTGATGATGATCACAAAAGGAGACGTGCTCCATGCCTGAAGGAGCCTCCAGTCTGACATCCAGACCAGTGCCTTAAATTCTTATATAAAATATTTTGCTTTTTGGAGGCAGGTGGGGAGCAGAGGAAGAAGAGAATACAGGAAGAAGGTGAAGTCAGGAGACAGACAGACAGTGAGGAGAACAGGGTTATACTGACTTGGCAGCAGAATGTTAGTGAATCGAAAGAAATAGCATTAAGCATGGATTGATTAATGTCAGTGACAACAGAGACAAACAGTCTAAATCCTCTCCTCTGCCTTTCACTGTTCCTCTGCCACACACTGCAGAGATGTCACTGCTTATGCCTGGTGGCTGTCTGCCTCCTTTTTCAGTTGAAGTGATGAGCAGTTGTGGGCAGAGATGAGATGGCAGCATTCATCCAGCAACAGCTCTAGTGGGTAATCTCTTTCTTTCCCTCAGCAAAGCCACCACCACATCCAAAGGAGTAGTGGAAAAGGGTAAACCAAGTCAAGATATGAAAGATAACATAGGAGCTTCCAGTGTCCCTCTAGTCGAAATCCCTTTTTGCTGCACTGTGATTTTGGCTTATTTTCTTAATTGGGACACAGTGGCATGACCAAAAAACCAAAAAGTTTCTCCAAACAAAATGTTATAGCAACTGGAGGTCTCTCCATCTTCTCAGCCAACTGCAAGGTGGAAAGATCTCTGGTTCCTTGCCTTGCACAGTCTGCTCTTGCTATAAGAGTGAGTTTCTTCTGCTCCTTCCCTAACCCAAAGTCTTCTGCCTCAATGAATGTAACAGTTGCATGTAGGGCTGTGAAACTCTGCTATCTACCTCTGCAGTATGTCTCCTCAGCTCAGGCACGCTAAGTCCTCATGTGCACTTTTACAGGGATACGTGGAAGTGAAAAATCTTTTTGATGAAAGTCTGGTTTTTTGGATGGGCAGGGAAATGTTGTTAAGGATAAGAGCCATGTGCAAGCTGGCTCTACAGTCAGATAATCTGTTTACACTTTTCTTCAATATGTTTTTCTTAGTGATATTCACGGAGAAACTAGTGGCTGAATAGCAATGTACTTCACTTCCTTTTTCACCCAAGGGAAAACAATTACTCTTGAAAGAATTCTCTGCTAAAGAGTGCTGGGCAGCCTGCAGATGGGAAACAAAACTTGACCCTTGAGAGGACAAATTGAAGCCATGAAGATCCCAGTCCAACAAAACCTGTAAGTCCAACAGTAAGAGCCAAGTGCTGTATTTAAACCCCATCAAACATTTCACTGATGGTTAGAAAGGTTTAAAACCGGATTTTTAGTCTGTTTTTCAAAGCTGGGACTATAAAATTTTATAAAGAGCATGGAAGGAGTGACAGCATGGACTTGTCCTTTAAGGACTAGAGGCCACACAGTGGGCTGAGTAATAGTTCAGCACCTGATCTTACAGTTACCAGTCATATATCTCTGCCTGTATCATATATATGCATGCTAATGTTTATATTCATAACTACATTAGACATTTATAAGTGATATAACTATGTGTAATACACTATATAATGTAGAGGTGTGGTGGTTTAGCCCCTGCCGGGGTCTGAGACCACGCGGCCGCTGCCCCTCCCCCACAAAGGGAGTGAAATACAAAGCCCCAAGACTGAAATAAGGAAAGGTTTAATACAACAGTGCAATAGCAACACAACCAACAACAACAATAACAATAACAATAATAGTGATAGCAGTGAACAGAGCAAAATAGCTACCAAATACAGCAGTTTGAAGCACGATGTACAAAACCACGAGTGCACCGCGCTCCGCGCCAGGAAAAATGTGACTTGCCAGGATGTGACGTCTGCATGGTATCTGAATAACCCGGCTAGAGCTCCCCCCCACTGCTGGGGAAACTTAACCCTATCCTGGTTAAACCAGGACATAATCCACCCCTTATTCTATACCATGTGCGTCACATCCAGCTGCCACTTAGCAATTAGCATTGACAAAGAAAAATTAACAAAAGCACAGTATAACTCACGGTGTGTTTTCACCCACAATCAAGTCCCCTTGTGGTACGCATCGGACCTCTCCGTCCTTCTGCATCACCCACCAGGTGCACCCAGGTCCTTGAGCAAAAACAATCCCGTGGATGGGTTTGCCTTTGCCCGGCGCAGGACTAACCCAGACCATTTTTCCCAGCAGGTCCCTCATGCGCACCACAGGGACTCTATCCCCGTCCACAACACGTGGAAGTTTTGACTGAGCCGGGCCAGCTCGATTGGCAGATCCTCTTGTGTTCACTAACCAAGTGGCCTTTGTCAGATGTGTGTCCCAGTGTTTGAAGGTTCCACCCCCCATTGCTCTCAAGGTAGTTTTTAACAGTCCATTGTAGCGCTCGATCTTCCCGGAGGCTGGTGCGTGGTAGGGGATGTGGTAGACCCACTCGATGCCGTGTTCTTCTGCCCAGGCATCTATGAGGTTATTTCGGAAGTGAGTCCCGTTGTCCGACTCAATCCTTTCTGGGGTGCCGTGTCGCCACAGGACTCGCTCTTCAAGGCCCAGAATGGTGTTTCGGGCGGTGGCGTGGGACACTGGATAAGTTTCGAGCCATCCAGTGGTTGCTTCCACCATTGTGAGCACGTGGCGCTTGCCTCGGCGGGTCTGTGGCAGTGTGATGTAGTCAATCTGCCAGGCCTCTCCATATTTATATTTCATCCATCGATCTTCATTCTGCTGGGGCTTCACCCGTTTGGCTTGTTTGATTGCAGCACATATTTCACATCCGTGGATGATCTCTGCGATGGTGTCAATGGTGAGGTCCACCCCTCGATCTCGAGCCCACCTATATGTTGCATCTCTGCCTTGGTGGCCCGAGGTCTCATGGGCCCACCGGGCTATGAACAGTTCACCTTTACGCTGCCAGTCCAAGTCCACCTGAGCCACCTCAATCTTAGCAGCTTGGTCTGCCTGCTGGTTATGCTGATGTTCATCAGTGGCTCGACTCTTGAGTATATGGGCGTCCACATGGCGCACCTTCACAACAAGGTTCTCCACCAGGGCTGCAATGTCCTGCCATACTTCAGCGGCCCAGATGGGTTTGCCCTTGCGTTGCCAGTTGTTCTGTTTCCATTGCTGCAACCACATCCACAGGGCACTTGCCATCACCCACGAGTCAGTGTAGATATAGAGCCTCGGCCACTTTTCTCGCTCAGCAATCTCCAAAGCCAATTGGATGGCTTTCACCTCTGCAAACTGGCTCGATTCACCTTGTCCCTCAACAGCTTCAGTGGTTTCTCGTGTGGGATTCCACACTGCAGCCTTCCATCGTCGATGTTTTCCCACAATGCGACAAGACCCATCAGTGAACAGGGCATATTGTTTTTCTTCCTCTGGCAGCTCGTTATATGGTGGGGCCTCCTCAGCACGTTTCACCTCTTGTTCTGGTGACATCCCAGCATCTTTGCTCTCTGGCCAGTTCATGATCATTTCCACTAATCCTGGGGGGTCGCGGTTCCCTATTCGAGCCCGTTGTGTTATCAACGCAACCCATTTACTCCACGTGGCATCTGTTGCATGATGTGTGGAGGGAGCCTTTCCTTTGAACATCCATCCCAGCACCGGCAGTCGAGGTGCCAGGAGGAGCTGTGTCTCAGTGCCGACCACTTCTGAGGCAGCTCGAATTCCTTCATACGCTGCCAGTATCTCCTTCTCAGTCAGGGTATAGTTAGCTTCAGAGCCTTTGTATCCCCGGCTCCAAAAGCCTAGAGGTCGGCCTCGGGATTCCCCATCTGCTCTCTGCCAAAGGCTCCAGGAAGGGCCATTCTCCCCGGCTGCGGTGTAGAGCACGTTCTTAATCTCCTGCCCTGTCCGGACTGGCCCGAGAGCCACTGCCTGGGTAATCTCCTGCTTAATTTGTTCAAAGGCTTGTTGTTGCTCTGGGCCCCATTTAAAATCGTTCTTCTTGCGGGTTACGTGGTAGAGAGGGCTCACAATCAGGCTGTAGTTTGGGATGTGCATCCTCCAGAACCCCACAGCGCCCAGGAAAGACTGAGTCTCTTTTTTGGTGGTTGGTGGGGCCATGGCTGTTATCTTGTTTATCACCTCCATTGGGATGTGGCGACGCCCATCTTGCCATTTTATTCCTAGGAACTGAATCTCCCTTCCAGGCCCCTTAACCTTCTGTCGCTTGATGGCAAAACCAGCCTTCAGAAGGATTTCAATTATCTTCTTTCCTTTCTCAAAGACTTCCTCAGCTGTGTCCCCCCATACAATGATATCATCAATGAACTGCAGGTGTTCTGGAGCCCCACCTTTCTCCAGTGCAGTATGGACCAGTCTATGGCAAATGGTGGAGCTGTGTTTCCACCCCTGGGGCAATCGATTCCAGGTGTACTGGATACCCCTCCAAGTGAACGCAAACTGTGGCCTGCACTCTGGTGCTATTGGAATGGAGAAAAACGCGTTAGCGATGTCAATCGTGGCGTACCACTTGGCTGCCTTCGACTCCAGCTCATACTGGAGCTCTAGCATGTCCGGCACTGCAGCACTCATCGCTGGCGTAACTTTATTCAGGCCACGGTAGTCCACAGTCAGTCTCCATTCGCCATTAGGTTTTCTCACTGGCCATATAGGGCTGTTGAAAGGTGAGTGAGTCTTGCTGATCACCTCCTGGCTTTCTAGTCGACGGATCAGCTGATGGATGGGGACCAGGGAATCTCGGTTAGTACGGTACTGCCGCCGGTGCACCGTCTTGGTAGCAATTGGCACTCGCTGCTCTTCGACCTGAAGCGACCCCACCACCGAGGGGTCCTCTGAGAGGCCGGGTAAAGTGGACAATTGCTCAACCTCCTCCAGGGCAGCTATACCAAAGGCCCACCGGTACCCTTTTGGGTCTTTAAAGTACCCTCTCCTGAGATAGTCTATACCTAGGATGCACGGGGCATCTGGGCCAGTCACAATGGGGTGCTTATGCCAGTCCTTCCCAGTTAAGCTCACTTCAGCCTCTAATAGGGTCAGCTGTTGGGATCCCCCTGTCACTCCAGAGATGCAGATGGATTCAACCCCACTGTGGCTTGATGGCATCAGAGTGCACTGTGCGCCAGTGTCTACCAAGGCCTTGTATTCTTGTGGTTCTGATGTGCCAGGCCATCGGATCCACACCTTCCAGTAAATCCGATTATCCCTTTCCTCCACCTGGCTGGAGGCAGGGCCCCTCTAATCCTGCTCACCATCACTCACTTGATCTAAGAGTGACTCCTGCAGGAATGACTTACTGGTCCCCTCAAGAGGGTCAAGCATACTGCTGGCCATTCTATTCTGTTTGGGGGATTTCTGACTAGACACTGGAGCTGCATCTCTCTTGGAAGACTCCCCTTTCATGGTGGTCTTCCCTTTCAGTTGCTGTACTCGTGCAGCTAGGGCGGAAGTGGGCTGCCCATGCCACCTTCTCATGTTCTCCCCATTGTCGCGGAGGAAGAACCACAGGGTGCCCCGTGGTGTGTACCTTCTACCGCCCTTCTCTTGGGTGGGGAAACGCCTGCTTCTAATGGCTGAGACATCGGCCCGTGCAGGTGAAACATAGGACATGTCCTGTTCCATTTTTTGGAGCCTCTGAGACAGTTCCTCTACGGCTGAAACCCAGGCATGTTGGGAGGAAGGGAGACTTCCCTCATAGTGCCGGAGATGCATAGTCACTTCATCCACTGTCTGATTGTCTCGCCACCAGGATGCTGCTGCTAATGCTTTGGAATGTGCCTCTGGTCCACTTTGCAGGAACTTCCGCCACATCAGCTGTGTGCAAGGGACTAGATCTGGATCCAATGGTGACTGCTCATCATTCAGATCACCATAGATCATATCAAACACAGCCATTTCCCTGAGGTTTTGGATGCCTTTCTCCATGTCGGTCCACTTGCCTAACCGACATAGAGAATCATCCTTGTAGGGGTACCTCTCCCTCACAGTGAGCAGGAGTCGCTTCCAAAGGCTGAGGGTTTGAGCCTGTTTCCCTATTGCCTTGTCAATACCAGCCTGCTTGGCTAAAGGTCCCACCTGCTTGGCCTCTCTCCCCTCCAATTCCAAACCAGCAGTTCCAGTATCCCAGCACCGGAGCAACCAGGTGCAAATTTGCTCGCCTGCAATGCGGCTGTAATCCTTCCGCATATCTCGCAACTCACTGAGGGATAGAGACCGGATGATTACCTCCAGCTCTTCCTCCTGCTCTCGTGATGGGCCTGGTTCATTATCACCCTGTGCACTGCGAGGGGATTTTTTGGTATATTTGGTTTTCCGTATCGGGGCAACTGATACTGGTACTGCTTGTCCCTCCGGCTCAGCTGCTGTGCTGGTGGAGGCGACCGGTACTGGCACTGCCTGTCCCCCTGGCCCAGCTGCTGCACCAGCAGGCTCACTTTCAGACCCTGCAGCTCTTTCGCCCCCTTGAGGGCAGTGAACAGTGTTAAACATGACACGGTAAGCATGGGCAAGCCCCCAGCACATCGCAGCGAGCTGCATCTCCCGGGGTTTGTCAGATTGGCAGCACACCTTTTTCAAACACTCTACCAGTTTATCAGGACTCTGCACTTGTTCGGGAGTAAAATCCCAGAACGTTGGGGGTGACCACTCACTCAGGTACTTGCCCATCTTCTCCCACATACCTAGCCATTTATAACTATCTGCCCCCGGGGCAGGTTTCCGGGTGGTGCTATTGTTGGAGAAGTACCGCATGGCCCAAAACAAGATCTGGCAGACATTTAGAAAGCATTGTGCCGCGAACACAGTGGCCTGGATGCTCCAGGGATAGCTGAAACTCTCAAAAACTGAGAGAATCTCTTCCCCTGGCTCACCCATAGAGGAGGTGAGACCCCAAACAAAAGACCAGGCAGCAAACAGGTAGCGGTGCACCCCCACAAGCAGCGAAACGAGCCCATTATAAGCAGACAGTAACCAGTAGAGCAAAACAAGTCCCTTGATACATTTTCCACCGAGAACAAACACCAGTACTAGGAGCACAGAGTGGACATGAGGATTAATCCAGCCCCACCACGCAAGCAAATTGCCCAGCATTGCAAACATTTCCTATCAAACAATACAAGTAAAACAGAAAAATTACACCTAACAGATTGCTCTAACACACTTCTCCTTTTGTCCTTATTTCAGTCTTCTCCAGCCTCACGTTGGAGCGCCAAAGTTGTGGTGGTTTAGCCCCTGCCGGGGTCTGAGACCACGCGGCCGCTGCCCCTCCCCCACAAAGGGAGTGAAATACAAAGCCCCAAGACTGAAATAAGGAAAGGTTTAATACAACAATGCAATAGCAACACAACCAACAACAACAATAACAATAACAATAATAGTGATAGCAGTGAACAGAGCAAAATAGCTACCAAATACAGCAGTTTGAAGCACGATGTACAAAACCACGAGTGCACCGCGCTCCGCGCCAGGAAAAATGTGACTTGCCAGGATGTGACGTCTGCATGGTATCTGAATAACCCGGCTAGAGCTCCCCCCACTGCTGGGGAAACTTAATCCTATCCTGGTTAAACCAGGACAAGAGGGTACAAGTTATATATACCTAATTTAGTTGTCAAAATTAATATTAATAAATATCTTAAAATATATAGAAATTCCTTATTCTTGAGATGCTGTACCCACAATGCATTTCACTTAAGTTTAGCTGGTGTGTGATGCATTTTTCAACCTAAAAAGCAGTTCTACTAATATTGAATCAGGGACTATTTAACATAAAGTAGTCAGTATAGCTGTAACTATTTATTACATTTGTGGTACTGTGGCTCATTTAAAAAAAAAAAAAAGTTAGATAAAACCAAGTCAGAATAATATTTAGAAATTAGACTATTCATTAAAAATCAGTAGAACATTTAAAATCCCTTAGAATGTTAATTCTGGATCAGAGCTCTCACCAGGACTCATGTTACATTGCTTTGGCTATTGAAAAGTCAGGTGTCTCTTTGCAGCTACTTGTCCGCACACCTTCAGCACAGAGACACAGACATCTACAGACCACATTCTGCTACACCCTTTTGTGCTGAAAATGTAAAAGTTAGCTTGCAGGGCTGCATTAGAAGAGGTATCTCATTTTCTGAAAGCTAAATTGAGGTCAGAAAAATCCAGCCCTCAAATCAGGAAAAAAAAAAAAATCAACCACGCTGCTGTGCCTGCCTGCAGTTTACAGAACTACAAGTTTCCATGGCCATTTATGGAAATATGTGGAATTTTTCTTAAGAATAAATAAATGCCTTTATAAAAAAAAGAAAAAAGGAACCTTAATATCCATATGACCTTATTACCTCCTGGAGTGCCTGTGAGCTGAGAGAATTTCTGCTTTGCTTAGGAGTCTTAGACTTGAACTATTAAAAGGTCTAGTCAAACAGATACATGGAAAAAGGATAACAGAGCAAGATGAATACCAAAGTAGAGAAAAAATGTTTTAGTATTGAAAACACCATAAAAATGCAATTGTGTTGAGGAGAAAAAAAATATAAACATATATCTGAACATTCTAAATATTTTAAATATCTATAAATATTCATTAGGTATCCATCCCCCATACATATTTAAAACCCAAAGTCTGCTTTCATTAAGTGAATGTTACTGGAGATAAAAGTATGCTTAAAAGAAATAGAACAATTATTGTTGGACCAGCTGTAGTGATAAATCACAGCCAGGCAGGGAGATTAGGTTCCAAAAATGGAAATAAATGCACATTCACACTGGAGTTCCAGCAGAGAAGGAAAGCAAGACAGAGAACAGAGGTTTGAAAACTGGTGCTATATAGCTAAAGAATTGAAAACAGAATATTGAGAAATGATAGACAGATTTTACTTCAGGCTGCTTTGGACTTTGACATTTTTGAAAACAGAAAGGGAAGACAGCAGTTTAAATTAATTAGTCCTTTAAATTACAATAACAACTCAGGACTCCAGGCTATGCACCGAATCCTTTTCTTGTGCCATTGTTTCTTTGTTTTCCTCTCATCTATTGTCTCTTGTGTGAAAGTAATTTGGTGGCAGAGCCCTTTGTTCTGTATTAGAAGCAGAAGCTTCCTAACCCAGAGAGGACTTTCTGAGCAATCACCACTTTGCAAACTTTGCACCACTTTTACAATACATTTGCATGTAGAAGGAAAAACAGATGCCTGATACAAACAGAAACATGGCTTATAGATATAGTTGAAAAGCATAAAAAATATGTCTTAGAATCTTTGTTCCTCCTAACTTCCTTCTTCTCTGACAAAAGTCCTACTTCCCATGAGCTCCTTTAGCCTCTCTCACGGTGATTCCTGTCTTGTCTTTGAGCTAATTGGGTGCAGGTTATTTGAGGTGCACATTATCTATACAAAATTATGGTCATAATATAGGTATAACAAGACACAGACTTGTCTATCCCTATATTAGCACAATAGGCTGGAGAAATGGACTGACAGAAGCATCATGAAGTTCAACAAGGGAAAGTGTAAAGTCCTGCACTTGGAGAAGAAGAAAGCCATGCACCAATATACACTGGCGGCCACCCATCTGGAAAGCAGCTTGACAGAAAGGGATCTGAGGGTACTGGTGGACACCAAGTTGAACATGAGCCAGCAATGTGTTTGTGCTGCAAAGGCAGCAAACGGTATCCTCAGCTGCATTAGGTAAAGTACTTCCAGAAGGTCAAGGCAGGTGATCCTTCCCCTCTATTCAGCACTGGTGAGGCCACATCTGGAGTTCTGTGTCCAGTTCTGGGCTCCTCAGTACAAGAGAAGCATGGACATACTGGAGAGAGTCCAATGAAGACCCACAAGGATGATTAAGGGACTGCAGCACCTCACATATGAGGGAAGACTGAGAAAGATGGAACTGTTCAGCCTGGAGAAGAGAAAGCTCAGGGAGGATCTTATTAATGTATATAAGTACATTTTGCACCTCATCCTGAAGCGACAGTGCAAAGAGGACAAAGCCAGGCTCTTTTCAGTGATGCCCAGTGCCAAGACCAGAGGCAATGGGCACAAACGGAAACACAGGAGGTTCCATCTAAACAGGAGACATTTTTTTACTGTGAGGATGACTGAGCACTGGCACAGGATGCCCTGGGAGGTTGTGGAGATCCTTGGAGATATTGAAAAAGACCCCATCTAGACATGGTCTTTGGCAAGTGGCTCTAGGTGGCCCTGTTTGAGCAGGTCTGTGGGACATGATGACCCCCAGAGGTTCCATCCAAAGTCAACCATTCTGTCATTCTGTGAAAACCTCTCTCTGGGTCAGACTAAGATACTATTGAGTCCACTATTTAATTTCTCATCATGTCTAATAGTAGATGCTTATGGAGAAATACATATATATAAATACAGCAATCATAAGGTTACATTTCCCTCCATATTCATGCAGTTTCTTGACAACTGCAGCTAGGACTGCTTGAATGGTGGTAGCATTGTTTATTGTGGTGAATTTTTGTAGTGATAGGATGAGGGGTAGTGGTTTTAAACTGAAAGAGGGTAGATTTAGATTAGATATAATGAACAAATTTTTTTACTGTGAGGGTGGTGAGGCACTGGACCAGGTTGCCCAGAGAAGCTGTGGCTGCCCCCTCCCTGGAAGGGTTCAAGGCCAGGTTGGACTGGGCTTTGGGCAACCTGGGCTAGTGGAAGGTGTCCCTGCCCATGGCAGGGGGGTGGGACTAGATGAGCTTTAAGGTCCCTTCCAACACAAACCATTCTATGATTCAGATGTCCAAATTTTCTTTAAACCTGGGCCTTATTAGTTTCTTGAGGAAGGAATCTTTCTGAGGCAGCACCAGCATGAGTTGAAAAGGTTTAATGTGACACCATGCAGATTTATCAGCTCATCTGCACTGCTGGGGATCTCCACCGGTTTTTGGACCACTGTTAGCAAGAGCCCTAGAAAGCAACTGAGAAAAGTGGGAAATTCCAAATAGGTAAATGATTATGAAGAAAAATTCAGCTGTAAAAATAATGATAAAACTCTTTAGTATTTAGATTTTAATGTTACATATTTTATTAAGACACAACAAAATATTTTCATAGAGAATTAAAAATAAATGGCACCTTTCATCAATGCAGTCCTCTGATTTAGAAGTTATGAACTGGATGGGCTGATGCTTCTTTTCTAGCTAGTTCCAGCATCTAACAACTCTACTGTCATTAATGTTAACCATGATAATTAACAAGCAACTTTCTCATATATCTAATAGACTTTTGTTGTATTGGGGAATACTGTGAAAAATCAAGTTAGTTTTTAAAATCAAACAAGGGTCATCTGAAACTCAAAATACTGTCAAGCATATGTTTAATCAGAGTATTTGTGATTTTTGTCCTGATCAGACTCTCTAAAACACTTGGTAATATTAAAGGTTTATGATAAACACTTTAAAAGTTGTGGCAAAGTGTATTGTATTCTGAATATTATGTTAGGTACATTGGTAGGTCAATAAATAAATACATTAAGAAATATAATCAAGAAAATGTTACTGTAAGAAAAAGAGAGGCAGAGAAATATTAAAGAAGTACAGACCACAGGATGCTTTAAAAAAAACCCCAAAACCCAATGTTTTTTCAAAGCAAAAAAAGTAAATTTCCAACATCCAAACCAAATGGAAGTAATTCTTGGAAGGTTCATGTTCTCATGTCAAGAATGGCTTGAAATCTACAATGTTAGTAATGTTTTAGTTACTTTTCTATCTTCTTCACATGATACCAATCCTTCATTTGTTGTATTCTAATATCTTTCTCTTCAGAGATCAGATCCTGACATATACAATGGAATCCTTGAGAATTACTCTAATGGATAATAAGGTTTAAAAGTGAACCAAGGTGTCTCTCTACACAGTGCTAGAAAATGAGTAAGTCTGATTTCCTTTAACAAGAATGTTCATTTTGTGCAACAAAATCAGTGCCTGCTGTCAGGTGTGGCTCTGATGTCATCACCATATTATGGGAGAAAAATGATGGTACCCGAAGCATCTTCTGGGCTACGCGGTGTCGCCATGATGCTCACCAGATATCATGTGGGACAAAAGAAAACATGTGTGCCATTATGTAGCCCTGCAATGAAGCATTGTCAGTGGTAGTCATGGGCCATAAGCTTTGTACTGAGATTGCAAGGCCTTGTCACGTTTGCTCTGTCTGAAATTTTCTTGACCCACCTGCAGCTTTGTTTTGCATGGTTTAGCTATAACAGCAATTTTTCTAACTAACCAGGTGTCTATGGCTGATCTGTTCTGCTTGTGTTTCATAGAATCATAGAATGGATTGGGTTGGAAGGGACCTTAAAGATCATTTAGTTCCAACCCCCCTGACATGGGCAGAGACGCCTTCCACTAGCCCAGGTTGTCCAAAGTCCCATCCCACCTGGCCTTGAACCCTTCCAGGGAGGGGGCAGCTACAACTTCTCTGGGCAACCTGTTCCAGTGTCTCACCAACATCACAGTAAAGAATTTCTTCATTATATCTAATCTAAATCTACCCTCTTTCAGTTTGAAGCCATTACCCCTCATCCTATCACTATACTCCCTTGTAAAAAGTCCCTCTTCATCTTTCCTGTAGGTCCCCTTTAGGTACTGCAAGGCCACTATAAGTTCTCCCTGGAGCTTTCTCTTTTCCAGGCTGAACAACCCCAACTCTCTCAGTCAGCCTTCATAGGATAGGTGCTCCAGCCCCCTGCTCAACTTTGTGGCCCTCCTCTGAACTTGGTCCAACAGGTCCATGTCCTTCTTATGTTGAGGACCCCAGAGCTGGTTGCAATTGTCCAGGTGGGGTCTCACAAGAGTGGAGTAGAGGGACAGAATCCCTTCCCTTGACATGCTGGCCACACTTCTCTTGATGCAGCCCAGGACACGGTTGGGTTTCTGGGCTGCAAGTACACATTGCTGGCTCATAGTCAGTTTTCCATCCACCAGTACCTCCATGTCTTTCTCCACAGGGATGCTCTCAATCCTTTCTCCGCCCAGACTGTATTTGTGCTTAGGATTGCCTCGGCCCCTGTGCAGGACCTTGCATTTGGCCTTGTTGAACTTCATGAGGTTTTCATGGGCCCACTTTGTCCCTCTAGACAGCATCCCTTCTCTCAAGTGAATCAACTGTACCGTTCAACTTGGTGTTTACAATGCCTTAGCATGTTTGGTTTACTCACAATGAACAGATATTTGTAGTCCTGTTTTGTGGGTTCCCTGAGGATACTCATGGGTGATTCAAATGCCTGCATTTTCTCCAAGGTTTGTGTTATTTTGGGTCTATGCTGATGTGGATCCCCAGGGAGGACCATGTGATGTACTCTCAAGACCAGCTACTGATAGTTGCAATTATCCTTTACTAACAGCAGGAAACAAAGCGGCAGGAAGAAAGGTGGTGTAGAGCTTTCATTGCAGAAGAAACAGCAAAGTCCAACCATATAATAATGTATGGCAGCAGATAGAACCGATCCTGGACCATTAGCAGAGATGGCAACACAAAAATCTGCTGCTCTTACAGAATTTTCCCATCACCAAATATATTTCTGTCAGGTTTTGGGGTATATTTTAATTTACACATCTTCTCTCTCTCAGACATACTTGTGCAACCCACAGAAGTTGGTTTCTAATGATCTATGGCAGTATCTTGTGAAAATATGTTTTCAATTTGCCTCCTGAAACATGGATCAAGTGATTCTGCCAACACAAATATCCTTTGCTGTCAAACATTTTTCTTCTCTGGAGAGTGGAACACCTGCACAGCAGCTCAGAAAAAAAAAAAAAAAAAAGATAAAAAAAGATAATAATAAAAAAAACTATAGTGGTGTTTCCTTTTGCTTTCATTTTTTCCCTTGAATTCCATTTAGCAATTAGTTGAAGCGGCCATGAAATACTTTTATATATTGACATTAGTATGAACTTGCACATGCAGGGCCAAACTCCCAGCTGGTGATTTAGACGTTGGATGACTGGCCTTGGGCATTGCCTTGCTAAAATACTCTTACAGCCATGTGACCTCTTTTTAGACCACAGAACATGGGCTGTGGTCCTCTGACCTAAGCGAGACAGGCAGCATGCCTCCTCCTGCCTTTGTGTTGAACCAAAGACCCAGGTCAGTTAGCAGAAACCAGAAATGTTGAGAAATATTGAAAGAACTGTAAGTGTTATTTGTGGATTCCAAATTAAAATTTAGGACAACCATACTTAAATTCCTGGTATGTAGGTTGTCACTAACACACTACTCAGCTTTCAGACTGGAAGCGTTCTTCATTTTCTCCAAGAAAGAAACTTTAAAGCAGATCAAAATAAGGGATTATAAAATGTTATTGATCAAAAACCACTACAATGAGAAAATACTGGTGATTCTCTCAGAGAATTCCCTATTTTCTTGAAGTTTTATGTATTGATCTACAATATATAAATGTACACACATACACAGGGACACTATATAAATATGTTATATAGAATATAATATTATATATACTTATGTATATAATATATATTATAATGTGTGTATATTTATTTTAATATTTATTGCCTGGGCTGCTCAGATCTTGATGAGAATAAGAGCATCTGTTTTCCAGCCATTCTACAACACCAACACTGGCAGATTACTTCAGGAATTGTCTCAGCTAGCAATTCCTGCTCTTGGACTAAAGGTAACAGATTCACAGCTGTTGACGAAACTGGAGCCAGTATCCAACTGGGGACTGGAATCTGGTGGGGAATTATCCAGAAGGATCTTCATACTGTTATTTTTCTTTCATGAGCATGGCTACCTTGGGCAGGAAGATGCAGTCTAGGAGGCTGGAGGAGAGTGTTGCAATTCATAAATCTTTAAATTAAATGGGAGCAGGGTTGGACACACATAACAAAAATATGCCTATATGAAGAAGTTGGCAGGGGATGTGGCTATTGTCCCCTCAGTTTCTTTGAAAATACTTGTATCAGAAGTTTATTTTGCCATGAGTAAAGCCAGAATAGCACTTCACTATAGGTAATATCATATAAACGTAAGGAGTTAATTCTCAAGGTACGCATGTTTCATTAGGTTTTCTTCCACATCTACAAGTTCTCTGTGAAAAAGTGGATTTAAGTGTTTTCCATCTTTCCCTGCTCCCAATTATTTTTTCCTGTCCAGGACTATGTTTTACTAACTCCTTATCTATGTCAATGCAGCTATAAAACAGGTCAATGAAATAAGATGGCTCTAAAATAAGAGATTGATGCATTTTAGGGGATTTGTTGGTGGTTTTTTGTTTGTTTTTCTTCCCCTGCAGATGTTTAGTGAATTCAGTTTGCAACGTGGGTCCATGACGAGACAGGAATTAAACTGTTGCTTGCTGTCTGAAGGGAAATGGGAGGTTTTGACACTGATTGTGCTGCCAAATGTGCTAATGTGGCCAGTGTTCTCAGCCCTTCAGGGACAGGGTGCTGGAAACTTCTGCTTGCCCATGTCTCAGTGGTTGGGAGACTTACCTCGCCATGCACACACATGCAGACAGTGTTTGGCACTCAGGGAAGGATGGCTAACTGGGTATGGACTGGTGACAGAAACCTTTAAGACAATAACCTTTAAAGCATACCTAATAACTGCCAGCTCCTGTTACAGGATGTTTCTGGCCCCACCAGCTGAATTATCTGGCCCTGCTCTCTTGTGTAGAGACACATATGGGGTTTTTTTCAGACATTGTTCACATCTCTTTTCTGCTCTTTGTTTTTCCTTTAGGACCAGTTTAGTCCCAGCAACAGGAAGATCTACCCCAATAACCTTGGCCATTCAAACTCAGTAGTGGCGGTCTGTTCTTGTTGGAATCAGAAGCTTCAGCCTTCATATCCTCACTAAACCCGTTTGCTTGATTTGATTATCTCTATCTGATTTCCCATCTCTTGTTGCAACAGCATAAAAATATTCCTCAGTTCATATTCAAGCTATGTTATGGCATTACTGACCGCCCTAAAACATCTCCTGGAAGTAGCTGCATTTCTGCAGAACTAATAGAAAAATCAACATTGTAAAAAAAATCAACCATCACAAAGCTGTTGGTGCTGAAAAATAACATAAGAAAGACTAAGACCATTGGATCTTGTCCTTCAGCATCCTATCCCTGATGTTGACCAGATGCAGGAATATAAGGAGAGGACAGTCAAGTGCTATTTCCCCATAACAGCCTCCCAGTCTCTAGTGACTTGTTGATCATAGACTGTCTGAGCAGAGGCCTCCTGTGCATCTTTGGTGGATTTTTTTTCTTCTTAATTTGTCCTGTTTTCCTAGGCTGTGCACTAAAGATGATAAAAAGGACATTCAACTGTGTAGAAGCTGAAGATTTCATATGATGGAAGGTGTCTGAAGTAAAATTGAAATTTGAAAAGTTTTTTCCCAAGTTTTTCTCTCTCTTCAATACAGGTCATTTGCTTGCTTAGGGAACACGACAATTCCCTCTCAAAGCAAAGGGCTTAACTGGCACAAAGGCATCATACTGATTGTTCTGAGTGTTCAGGTTAACTTAGAGCAGAGGCACAGTTTGCCCTTCTCCCGAGAAAGTGGATTTCAGGGTAAAGTGGCGTGGAAGGTTAGCCTTTTATGCTTATTAAACGTCCCCCAGACTTCCAGGTCTGACATGAAATCCCATTAAGAGGCACCCTACACACAGCAAACCAGGAAAACAACATCCCTGCTCCCTTCTGCAAAGAGGTGTCCTTGAGGAAGGTCATGGGAGACACTTGTTAAAAGCTGTGAGATTTGTGCTCAAGCAGCACCAAGCGCAGGCTGCTCCTGCAGCCAGGGAAAGCTGCACTCTTTCTGCTCTTCCCAGCAGTCTATCAGTTCCCAGTGGTGAGGAACATTTTGTTGTCACCATGAATAAACACCGAGGATGTATTCTTTTTTAAACAGCAAAGTCTGTCTGTCTCAAGTACAAGAGATCAAACCAAGCTTCTTCAGCTCGTGACTGGATACAGGCTGATAAGCATGAATAGTAAGGAGAAATATTCTAATTTGAAATAGATTTCTCCTTCCCTTTCCCCCGTAGCTTAGAGATATATTTAAAAACAATAAAACTTTTTTTTGTTGCTTTTAATTACATTGATTCCCGAGGCTGGTACTGGAGGGCGGCCGTTCTGCTGAAAAATAATCCCACTTTGACAATGGAAACTTGAGAGACTGGTGGAACAGATTGCAAACCATTTCCATGCCTGGTTTAACTGCTTGACTGCCAGCCTGTGTAACTAATTTACAGGAGGTATTTACTTACATATACAGCTCTCTAGTTTCACATTGCTCTCGGGCTACAACTACATCAAAGGAAAAGTCCTGCGTACTGCTTTGCACAGCCACAGATGAGACACAGGGAGATGGTAAGTGACTGCAGAGACAAAGGTTTCTGCTCTCCTTATGAGAAAAAAAGAAGTGTGAAAAGATAGGAATTAGTTCAAAATAATAATAACAAAAAACCAAAACAAATCAGGAATCTGTAGCACTTTGTCTGAACAATTACCCACACATCCCTGTTGACTGAGGGAGCTGGGGGAAGGGGAATGTCAGTTCTAAACAGCAAGTGTTTTGAATTTCATGAAAATCTTTTGAATTTAGGCTCATCACACTGAACATTGGCCAGGTAGAAGATAGGCAGCTGATCTAACCTAGACATTAATCAACAGGTCACTGAAGGTTGAGAAGGTTGTCCACAAGGCAAATGATTTGCTTAGTGCTGACACTCTGCTCCAGAAGTGACTTGTGGGGGTTTAGTTGCCCAAACACATTGTATAAATTATTTCTGAACTGCTAAAGTGAACAGAGATGAAACTTTCCATAAGTACCTTTGTCAACCTTGTGCACCTGTGTAGGGAGAGTGAATTTGTCAGTAAAAGCCTAGCCTACACCTGGAGGAGCGCCAAGCTTTATCTTCACCGTTGGGCTGTAGAAATTGTGTCTGCCCACCGAATTGAGTGTGAGAGATGAGCAACATGTCTACATGGTGGTGAAGCAGTGATTATGGCTGTGGTGGATACATCAGGAAACTGGTATTCACTGTATTGCCGTGTGACATATGCCACACTTCAAAACACATTACACTATAATAGTAACCTGATCAAGACAACAGTGAAATGTATTCTATGAAATTATTGGTTTTGAGGAGGAAAATAAAGATCCTCATTGTGATCTCTCAGATCTTCCCCTCTCACACAGTGCTTATCTTC
Organism: Strix aluco; assembly: GCF_031877795.1. NCBI lineage: Eukaryota > Metazoa > Chordata > Aves > Strigiformes > Strigidae > Strix > Strix aluco. Next base: position 3,498,806 of record NC_133931.1, on the reverse strand, counting down.
GCCCTTCTCTTCTCCCAGCATGGACGCTGAAGGTGAAGTCAGAGAAGATAAGAAAATCAGACTACTGTGCTATGTGAATGATGTGCTGTTAATGATGATTTAGTTTGGTTTTCCAATAAAATAAACTATTTCCCCTCTATTCCACTTTCGTCATCACCACAACACCTCATAGGACCTTTATCAAGTTGATGGGCACCTCTAGCAAAATGTTGGTCTCTGAGCAGACATCACTGAAACACAAGATAATGGTTTTCCTGGGGGGGAGAAAAGTAAAATCTGAACTCTGTAGGCTCTTGAGGGTTTTCTCAAATTGCTTCAAACTTTCCAGCACATAAAATGTGAGCACATGACGTAGGCAGAACAATTATTTCTAGTGTGAAATTACTCAGAGAAACAGGGTGAAAATTAGCAGAGCAATGCACAAGTGTGTAGAGCAAAGCATGTGTCAAGAGCAATTTCTACCTTTTGATATCAGCCCCCAAACAATCCTTTCATTAGCTGTAAACACCCTCCAGCTTCAAAAATTCTAAATCTGCATTTATGCTTTTCATCCTGCCTTGTAACCCAGAACTAGGTTACAAAATATAAATGTAGCATGTCCCTTTGTTGAGGTCTTCCCCAGTGCAAAGGCACTTTGTGGGCGATTTTCTTTCTTACTTTCTTTACCTAGCCATTTCTTTTTTCTTCAATAACTTCCTTAGTATTCACAGCTTTTACAGGGCTGTTACTGGCTTTTAAAAAACCTGTGTCATGCGAACATGCCACTGTAGATGTTGTATGAAACTGTCTTTAACTCATAAGCAGTTTCCAGAAACTGAACATATTATAAAAGCAGGACCAATGTCAGGGCTGATTTAAGAGTGTGGAAAACTTTCTCTAAACTCTCCTGTATTCTGTCTATCATAGGATTTTTTATTTTTAAAAAGGATGCATGCATGTATGTATGGGTATATTTTAGATATGAATCAGTTAGATCTGGAAATTTAAATATGGTTCCTAACTGTTAAAGAAATTAGATATTAGAGGAATGAGTTTCAGCTTCTTTGCAAAGCAAAATACTTAAATACTATAAGATGGAACTTGAAGTGATTTAAAAGAGGATATATGACACGTGACTTAGGTCTTGGTGACTTAGGTTGTCCCTTCAAGTTGCCAGTCTATCCAAAGAGGAAATGTCAGAAAACTGTGTCTGGATCCTATAGAAATGAGTTGAATAATGAACTTATATATATCCTTAGGAAAATCCAGAACGCCCTGAGCAATAAAAAAGATCATAAATTTCTACATTTTGTTACATCCCTGACTGCAGGATTCAGGTGGACTGCTTCAGTTCTCTTAGTTTGCACACACAAAGCCTCAGAAAGCTACTCCCTCAACTTCTTACTTTTGAAACTTGCAAGAAATTATAAATGAAGATGACAAAATCTCTTCCTTGAAGGATTATATATTTCTCGTTAAACTTTAACTTCATTTAAAATCCATCCTTGATCCTCTTAAAGTATTTGCGTAAGTGAATGAGGGCTGTAAAGCACGACTGAAGCTTTCCTCCTTGGGGAAGCAGCTTGACCAATTTACATATTTATTAAATATTTTATATTTTACCAGATTGTATGCACTTCAAAATGTCACATTGTATTTTCAGTCTGAGCACTGCATAACAGTAATGGCTATTTCCAGTCCTAGGAGAAAAAAAAATCAAAATCTTTATCTCCTGATTTGACCACTTCTTAAGAATTTGAGGTTTTTCTTGCTATGTTTTAATATGTTTTGCAAAATTTTAGCTTTTAGTGTTATGAATTTGTGCTAGTCCCATGCAAATGAATCTCTTGTGGAGTTACATGACTAGCCTCTCCTTTTTCCTCTGGAATGAGATTCAGCTTTCTAAGCATCCAAACTGAACTCCTGAACCTGTTTGATGGTAATTTTGACTTTAAAGAAAATAAACACAAAGCTGTTGCAAGCCAGAAATGCATATAAAGATGTGCTTTCCCTAGGGCTAGAAGGATCTATCAAAGCAATGTTGATATCTCTGGTGTAATTCCCCCCTCTCCCTTCTCCTTTACAGTTCAGCTGTGAGCATCTGGATCAGAGACTTTTTGCTTTGTTAATAATGTACAAGACTAAGATGTGCATGAGATATCATAACTAGGGCTTCCTATGAGCAGCCTGGAGTCTAGAGACAGAATGGAGTAAGTCCATTTGTGGCAGGTGCATCCGCCCAGTGAAAACAGAGCTTCCTGGCTGTTGAAACGTGGCAGCTTTTGGCTGTCTTTGTTTTCAGGGTCTCGCGGTAGCTGAGACCTTTGACCAATGGGAGCCGCTATTGACTACAGGTCAGATTCGGCCTGGGTATAAATGGAGTCCCCTGGGGGAGCCATTTTGAGCTCGTCCCCTGGAGCTGCACGCTGCGGTCAGAGGACTCTCCCCTTGGGTCAGGACGCTGCCCAAGGAAACTCCTCGAGGTACTTTGGGTCGGGACGCTGCCCTGAGCAGGTCCTCGAGGTTGAGAGCCCTCACTTTCTAGGTGAGTGATAGAGCGTTTTGGGTTGTCGTTAAACCCTAGGCTGTGAAGCTTTGTTTTTCGTTTTGGGTTCTCGTTAAACCCACGAAGTGAAGTTTTCGTTTGGGGTTGTCGTTAAACCCCTGGGGTGTGAGGCTTTGTTTTACGTTTCGGGTTCCCGTTAAACCCTAGGAAGTGAAGTTTTCGTTTGGGGTTGTCGTTAAACCCCCGGGGAGTGGGGCTTTGTAAAGTATTTCGGGTTACTGTCAAACCCCAGAAAGTTATTCTGTTCTCCTCTTGTGGACATCCGGATCTGTAATCTACGGAGAGCTGACTGGTGGTTTTATGGAAAAAATAAATCTATTTATTTTTTTAAATTGGTGGTGGGTTGCTTATTTGGAAGCCTCCGTAACAATTGGCGTAGTCGGCAGGATGTCAATAGAGGAGTTGTTACAGAAATATAGCTGTGCCCCTTCCCCTTTAGAGATACAGTGGGCAAAAGAGAGGCGGCTTGACCCGGTAGAAGTTGTGAGAAAGTTGAAACAGAGCCGGGGAAGTTGGTGGATAAGCAGAAATGAAGGAAAAATGTGCGCCATATTAGGTGCTTGCTTGACTCAGGCGCAGGACTACTTTGCAGCAGTGGAGCTGGCAGAAGGAGTACAAAAGGCGGCTGGCATTCAGGCGATGAATAAGAGGGGGCGGTGTGGAATTCCGCTTGCGGCGCCGGTGGATCCCAGCCACCTTAAACCTCTCATCAGAGGGCTCCCGGATGCCTTAAAGACACATATCCAGTCCCTTAGAGAGATGGGCTGGATTGATTTGAGTGGGGGTGGGGGTGAAAATCGGAGGGTTCGACAAGTTAGTCGAACAGCTTCCCCCGCTGAACAGCCTGCTCATAGAGAGTTTGAATTGCCCCGAGATAAGTTAGGCCGATTTTATGAGTCAGGAAGGAATGATCTTTGGCAGAAGGCACTGGCACTGGGGGTGCCCCGGGCCGGGTTGCATGGGCGGTCTACTGATAATATCTTAAAGTTGGTGGAATTGCTGGAGGGGAAAACTCGAAAACAAAGGGAAACACAGGTAACTCTACTCCCTCAGGAAGGGAAAATTAACCCTTTTGTGGCATCGAGGGGGGAGTTGAGAGAGTTAAAAAAACTAGTAGCTGCGGTTTGGGGATCGGGCCGCCCACTCCGCACGGTGAATTCCTGCCAATGGTCCGCTGATAAGGAACCTTATATATATATTCCTGTGGGTCCTAAACGGATAAGTTTGGAGTTTTCAATTGACATAGGGGCTCGAGTTAGTGTTTTAAATAGACAAGTCACTGAGTTAGGATTTAAACCATCAAGGAAATTTACAAATATAGTAGGTGTGATGGGGGCAATAGAAAAATGTCCCCTAGTGAGAACACATTTCTCTTGTAATTCTCTAGTTTGGCCAGTCTGTAAGTTAGATGAGCATTGGTGGTTAACAATTGATTATTGGAGATTGAATAGCAATATTCTACCTTTAACAGCTGCTGTCCCAAATATATCACCAGTAGTAGCAGCAATACAGGTAGCTGCTTATTTATGGATGGCTGCTTTAGATGTTAAAGATATGTTTCCTATGATTCCTCTGAGGGATGAAGATAAGCCTCAGTTTGCTTTTACCTGGGAGGGGATTCAATATGCTTTCAATCGACTCCCACAAGGGTATAAACATTTTCCCACTATTGCTCATAATACTTTGGCCAAGCTTCTTGATATGGTGGAGATGCTGTTGGGTGTTCATATATATCAGTATATAGGAAATATTAAAGAACAGGTAGGACAAGAAATTAAATTTTTAGGAGCTTGGTGGGTGGCTGGAGCAATTGTAGTATCTGATGATATTTTATCAGTTATTGAGAAGGGACAGATACCAGGTAATAAGGTAGAACTGCAGCAACTGTTGGGTTATTGGAGGAAGCATATACCAGGGTCTTCAGTAATTGCCTGCCCTTTATATGGTTTGCTGCGGAAAGATAGAGCATGGGACTGGACGTTACAGCATACAGAGGCCCTGAATGTTTTAAAGGATGAACTTAAAACTTATCAGAAGTTGGGGCCCTTACATCCACAGGACCCGTTGAGAGTGAAGTGGGGATTTGCAGAACATGCCTCTTATTGTGGCGTGTTTCAGAAGGGACCACAAGGACCAGTTAGACCTTTGTTATTTTCTTTCACTTCATTTAAGGAGGCTGAACGGCGGTATATAGAGTGGGTAAAGGGCCATGTAAGAGATGGAACCCCTGCTGCAAAATGGAATCAACAAGTAGATCATTTGGCCCAAATCAGGGTAGTTAATAGTGACAAAGGAGATTGGGATCGGCTGGTTGAGTGGCTACATATTAAGCGAGGTCACTCAGGGAAAATAGATCTCTGTTGTGGGTGTTGGTCCTGGGGATGGCCTGTGCCAATGAAGATGTGTGAAGCAATTCTTATGGCTTGTCCACAATGTCAAGTGAGGCTTAAGATTAACCATCCAAATCAAGCACCAGCCCAACATATTAAAGAAGGTAAGGGACTTTGGAGCACCTGGCAAGTTGATTATGTTGGTCCTTTAAAACCATCTCATGGAAGAAGGTACATCTTGGTGGGAGTAGGGGTGGTATCGGGACTAACTATGGCTACAGCTGTTAATGTAGCTACTGGAGGCCAAACAGTCCAAGTTTTAAAAGGATGGTTTTCAATTTTGCCCATTTCTGAATGTATTCAGAGTGATAATGGGTCACATTTTACAGCTGCAGTGGTGCAAGACTGGGCACGAGGGGAAGGTATTGAGTGGGTGTTTTATACACCATATTACCCTCAAGCCAATGGCATGGTGGAGCGATATGTATGCCAGCCTGTCATGGTGAAGTTGCTCCTAGTTGGCATTGTGTCTATGGTCCTGGTAAAATCTAGGGGTTTATATGCCTGGGAGGCTTTAGATAAAGGTGAGGAAACCCACCGAATTAGTGTCCAATGGATAATCTCTGATTTTTAACTTGATGCCCGGGTTTTGATCCGAGGCCTAGTTTTGTTTTTATTAGGACCTCGGAGGAATGGATGATGTCGACATCTTGCCTGGCTGTGGGGATCCATATGGACAATCAAGATCCTGATGACAACGGGGTGGTGAAGGAGTCTTGTGAAATTGACAGCCCTCAGAAGAATATGATTGGACTTGGTGTTGTTATATTGGGCATTGATTGTTTGTTTTGTTAGAATGGTTAATCAGCCTTTTCAATTTTGACTGTATAATTACCTAGGGATGACAATCCACAATGAGCATGGAGACTCACCGGACCGCGCTCCCTTTTAACCTTGGAGGCAAGAGGTGACTGCGCCACCACTCCAAGGAAACCAGCCGAATCATGACTGTAGTCACGGGGTGGATTGTGGCAGGTGCATCCGCCCAGTGAAAACAGAGCTTCCTGGCTGTTGAAACGTGGCAGCTTTTGGCTGTCTTTGTTTTCAGGGTCTCGCGGTAGCTGAGACCTTTGACCAATGGGAGCCGCTATTGACTACAGGTCAGATTCGGCCTGGGTATAAATGGAGTCCCCTGGGGGAGCCATTTTGAGCTCGTCCCCTGGAGCTGCACGCTGCGGTCAGAGGACTCTCCCCTTGGGTCAGGACGCTGCCCAAGGAAACTCCTCGAGGTACTTTGGGTCGGGACGCTGCCCTGAGCAGGTCCTCGAGGTTGAGAGCCCTCACTTTCTAGGTGAGTGATAGAGCGTTTTGGGTTGTCGTTAAACCCTAGGCTGTGAAGCTTTGTTTTTCGTTTTGGGTTCTCGTTAAACCCACGAAGTGAAGTTTTCGTTTGGGGTTGTCGTTAAACCCCTGGGGTGTGAGGCTTTGTTTTACGTTTCGGGTTCCCGTTAAACCCTAGGAAGTGAAGTTTTCGTTTGGGGTTGTCGTTAAACCCCCGGGGAGTGGGGCTTTGTAAAGTATTTCGGGTTACTGTCAAACCCCAGAAAGTTATTCTGTTCTCCTCTTGTGGACATCCGGATCTGTAATCTACGGAGAGCTGACTGGTGGTTTTATGGAAAAAATAAATCTATTTATTTTTTTAAATTGGTGGTGGGTTGCTTATTTGGAAGCCTCCGTAACACCATTCAAGATGCACAACATGAGGGCACATACCCAGTTTTGCTGCTGGATTCCTGAGTGCTGTGGAACAAACTACTTTCCTCTGCATGTCCCCATTTCTAACACAACCAACCTCCTTCACAGAGTGCTTTGAGGTGCAGCTGCTGAGAAGAGAATTAGAAAACAACTTTATTTAAAAGCCAGAAGGAGTTTCTGTGACTATCTTTCTGACCACCTCCATAACGCATGACTTCCCTGGACTTAACGCTGATTCAAGTATGTTAATTTTGCCTGTAGCAAGATAAATTTATTCTAGACTGGATATTAGGAAGTATTTCTTTGCAGAAGGGGTTGTTGGGCGTTGGAATGGGCTGCCCAGGGCAGGGGGGGAGTCCCCATCCCTGGAGGGATTGAAGAGTCAGGTTGACCCAGCGCTGAGGGATCTGGTGGAGTTGAGAATGGTCAATGTGAGGTTCATGGTTGGACTGGATGATCTACAAGGTCTTTTCCAATCTAGATGATTCTGTGATTCTGTGATACACTCTTTAGGGGAAAAAATCCCAACCAAACAAAAACCCAAGCCACAACATACCAATAAACAGATTTAGAGATGAAGATATCTAACAGTGAGAGCATTTGGTATGTTGTTCCAGTGGCCAATTACTTTAAGGTCATATTGGCCTTTTCTACATTTTCAGTCACTGGATCCTGTTGTATTATCCTTTTTGAAAAAGACAGTATTACTATTATAACTTTTGACCCCATCTGAATTTTTGCATGGCCCTGTTATGCCATTCCTTGAGCTTGTCTTGACAAAATAAAGAGATAAAGCTCTTCATTGAATTCTATTTTGTTTCAAAGGCAGAATCATAGAATATTTTAGGTTGCTTCAACTGGGCAATAGTCTTGAAGCATAAATATTAGTAAATGGAAAAGATTTTCCAGTTGTAGCCACAATAAGTAAAAGTTCATAGATTATAGACCTTTTCTAACCACAAAAACACCCCTTCGAGCACTCAAGGAACCCTTTGCCCTTTTAGCTATCACACTTGTGTTTGTTTGAAGAGGGGGTAGAAACTCTGAATGTGTTGTAGCTGTTTGGTGACATAATCCGTGGTCTGAAATATCCATCTTTGAAGGAAAAGTCAGGCAAGGGTTAGACCCTGTTACTATTTCCTCAGCCTGGCTGAGGTAGGGACAAATCTTTTTCAGAGTCACATCTTCCCTAGGGAGAGTCTACATTATTCATCCTTTCCTCTTCATGGGTCCTCTGACAGCCTTATCAGTAAGGATTTCTTCCAGGTCACTGCACAATGAGCACAAAAGACAGTCTTTAAGACTCCACTAGAAGCATACCGTGCTAAAAATAGTTTTACATTATAATTGCAATATACGAACTATCTGTTGACCAATAATTGCTCCATCTGATCTGTGCCATGTTGCCTTCTGAATTTCCCACTTTATTATTCAAATGTTACAATGAAATGTCTTATAGCAGTTAGGTGTGAGAAGTGAAAAAAATCCTATGGGGTGATACCAGTGGTCCGTTTAGCCCAGGATTCTGTCTTTAATAGAGGCTGTGATGATGCTATTTAAACACATATTGTAGATTAAGTTCTACTATTTTTCTCACATTATAAACTCACAGTAAATTGATGGTATTTATTTTCCATAGATTTATAATCTTGTTATTATCTGTCTTTAAATACAGATGCTGCATGATTTTGACTGGAGCTGACACAGGTCTTTTAATATGAGAGTTAGTCAGGTGTGGATCTACACTCACAGCTTCTTTCAGTGATAAAGGTAAATTATATGCTAACTGAGCAGAATCAGACACTCTCTCACGATGTCAGAGCAAGTAAAAGGAAAGAGTATTTAAGATGTTCCTTTCCACCACCCCTTAATTTCCTTCAAGTTGATATGATATGTTGCTCTTAGGAGATGGCAAAGGACAGGACAAAAATTTAGACCCCCTTGAGGGCATGAAAAAGCCTAAGCTATTTTTGTAAAAAGAAGCTATGCAGGAACTCTAAGGACCTTCTGAGTAGTTACGGATACTTTGCTTTCTAAATGCTATCTATGCTTTCAAGTCAATATACGGAGGAGCACAGGCAAAAGGGGATATTGGCAAAGATCACCTCCCAGGCAGCACCACTGTGGAAAGGCTTAGAGGAAAGCTGCTGCCTTCCAGTTCAGAGGAGAGACTGTTGCCTTTACAAGGTTAAATTACCATGTAATTGTGTCCTGCACCCACCAAATACATCAAGAAGTACTACCTTTTGGGTGTGTTTTTGTTTGTTGTGTGTTTTTTTTTTTTTTTTTTTTTTTTTTTGTCTGTGGCAGTTCCAACAGTATCTCTTCTTTGAGAAAAATCAGCTTTTTGCTGAGTAATCCTTCATTGCTTTAGTGCTGACAAAAGCATGGGCAGAAAGTGGATAAATGGAAACTATCGATATATGGACTCCCCTCTCTGACATATGGAACAGCCTCAGTCTGTGAGCTCAGGACCAGGAACCACTGCCAGAAGCACTGCTGAAGTGAATGGAGTTTCCCCCAGTGCCATGTAAGAGATGCTTTGCTTTTGCATTTTATATCTTACTGTTAACAGAGGAGGTGGAATGATCAATTTTCTTTAACTGCTGAGCACGCAAGAAGCACAGTGTCTCTTAATTAGCTGGATAATAGATGTGGGTAAGAATTCACCTTTGCCGCTGTACATAGCATCTGAGTTGTGATCCTTTCAGGTGTTACTATTGACACACAGTCCAGAGAAGAAGGTGGGAATTTGGCTCTGATGGATGTTTTTATGGTTCTCCATATAGGAGTCTCAGTGCCTCCTACTCACAAGGCCCTCATAAAGTAGGACCTACCAACACTTCCTTGTGGAGCTTTAATCATCTGTCTGAAAATCAGCATTTAGTTTGAGTCATGTTGGGGTGTTTGAGACATCTCTGCAGGGCTGGCAGGTAGGGCAGAGGATATAAAGGAGAAAAATCTTTCTGGAGCACCAGTGGAAGGTGAATTAGGAAATATAATCTTGAGCACTTCCAGTGGCTCCAGAGAGCTGTGTCTATGTTTGTAAATCATGTCCAGAAGGGACTAAAATCTGCACGGAAGTAATTTTGTGCCATATTGTACACCTATGGTAGGATTCATTTCAAAATGAGGGTACTAGAAGTTTGTTCTTTCCACCAGCTTCTTTAAAATAACTAAAAGGTCTTGTGCACTTGACCCAGAACTTGCTGTTGGCATCCACAGGTACATCAACGGGTCCTGAGGGAACAGGCAGATGAAGTGGCTATGCCACTATCTACCATGTTTGAGAAGTTGTAGTAGTCTGGCGAAGTTCCCACTGACTGGAAAAGGGGAAGCATAACCCCAGTTTTTAAAAAGGGAAGAAAGCAAGACCCAGGGACCTAAAGGCCAGTCAGTCTCACCTCTGTGCTTGTCAAGATCATGGAGTGAGTCCTCCTGGAAACTATGTTAAAACACATGGGAAATAAGGAGGTGATTGGTGACAGCCAGCATGACTTTGCTAAGGGCAAATCATGCCTGACAAATTTGGTGTCCTTCTACAATGGGGTTACAGCCTTGGTGGATAAGGAAAGAGTGACTGATGTCATCTACCTCGAGTTCTGCAAAGCATATGACACTGTCCTGCATGACATCCTTGTCTCTAAATTGAAGAAACATGGATTTGAGGGATGGACCACTCAGTGAATAAGGAATTGTCTGGATGGTCGCAAGCAAAGAGTTGCTGTCAATGGCTCGATGTCCAAGTGGAGAGCAGTAATGAATGATGCTCCTCAGGGGTCGGTCGGTATTGGGACTGGCACTATTTAGCATCTTTGCTGGCTGTAGGGACAGTGGGATCGAGTGCACCCTCAGCAAGTTTGCTGATGACACCAAGCTGTGTGGTGCTGTTGACATGTTGGAGGGAAGGGATGTGCCATCCAGAGGGACCTGGACAGGCTTGGGAGGTGGGTTCGTGCAAACATCATGAAGTTCAGCAAGGCCAAATGCAAGGTCCTGCACATGGGTCAGGGCAATCCCAAGCACAAATACAGGCTGGGCTATGGGTAGAATCATAGAATCATCTAGGTTGGAAAAGACCTTGAAAGTCATCCAGTCCAACCATTAACCTAACATGGACTGTTCTCAACCACATCATATCCCTAAGTGCTATGTCAACCTGACTCTTAAACACGTCAGAGTAAATTGGGAGCGGCCCTGTGGAGAAGGACTTTGGGGTGTTGGTTGACCACAAGCTCAACATAAGCCAGCAATATGCCCTTGCAGCCCAGAAAGGCAACCATATCCCGGGCTGCATCAAGAGAAGTGTGGCCAGCAGGTCAAGAGAGGTGATTCTCCCGCTCTACTCCACTCTTGTGAGACTCCACCCAGAGTACTGTGTCCAGCTCTGGGACCCCCAACATAAGAAGGACATGGATCTGCTCGAACAGGTTCAGAGAAGGTCACGAAGATCATCAGGGGGCTTGAGCACTTCCCTTGTGAGGACAGGCTGGGAGAGTTGGGGTTGTTCATCCTGGAGAAGAAAAAGTTCCAGGAAGACTTTATCATATCCTTCTAGTACTTAAAAGAGGCCTACAAGAAAGCTGAAGAGTTACTTTTTACAAGGGCATGTAGTGATAGGACAAGGGATAGCAGTCTTAAACTGACAGGGGGTAGATTTAGGTTAGATATAGGGAAGAAATTAGTCACTGTGAAGGTTGCCCGGAGAAGCTGTGGCTGCTCCCTCCCTGGAAGGGTTCAAGGCCAGGCTGGATGGGGCTTTGAGCAACCTGGTCTAGTGGAAGGTGTCCCTGCCCATGGCAGGGGGATTGGAACCAGATATCCTTAAGATCCCTTTCAACCACACCATTTTATGATGAGCAAAAGAAACCTGTGAATATTAGAGAGAAAAGCCTTCTTGCCTTCATAGCATCTGTCATGTTACACAGGGTTGTATTGAGATGCCCTCAAGCCTGTCTTCATAAGCAAAACTGCTCACCAGATAAACACTTTTGCCTGCTTCATTTTCCCTTCTTTCAGACAATAATATAGAGCTCAACAAAATGAGACTGGGAAGTTTATCCTGTTACAGCTAAATTTGGGGCAATTGTTTTTCTAGGACTCCATTTAAAATAATCAGAATATTCTTGAGAAATACAGTGCTCCTGGTAGCTGTTCTTGCCTATAGTGTTTTCAGGCACTAGTGTCAATTACTCCTGTGTATCTGTCTCTTTTTTATCTAGGCTAAATCCAAAATTTGCATCCCAGTTGCATTGCAGGTGATGTTTTTTTGCTGGGAATGACATGATGTGAAGATGTTAATGCTGTGAAAGTGTGCATGCAGGGCTTTTACATATTAAAGTGTGTTTTGAAAACTGGCCCCAAATATCATCAAAGTGATTAATCTGTCTGTTCTTCTCAGTTTCTTTAGTAAATGTTCTGTGACATACTCAATTAAATCTGGTATTAAAATATCCTCCACTAGGATGTCTGACATGCTTGAAGTTAACCCCATGTTGGAGGGTTTCCTTAGCTCCTGGACCTGTTACAAATTCATGGTGCTCACTGTCTTTCTGTGAAAGGTGCAGAAGCTCATTACTTCTCTTGATGTGGTTCCTGACATTTAGAGACACACAGAAGAACACCCCTAAAAAGGAAATAAAAAACACCCCAAAGCAAAACACCCCCACAGCAACATCACTAGATCATCTATTTTACTCCTCAGTTGAGGTTAGGTTTGTTTCTGCCAGAATATTCCCTGTGTTATGTCCAGATCAGTTTTAAATTCTTTAAGTGGTGATGTGTTCACTGCTTCCATGGGGCCATCATCACTCAGGCTGATAGATCAGTCTAATAGTGCCTAATGCCTGTCAGCAGAAGCTGTGTTCTCAGTTTTTCAGCCTTATCTATGGTGAAAAAGAATGTACTTATCCTTTTGCCTTGCTAGTGGTTGACAGAAAGTTAATTAGAGACAGAAAAAAATCTTTTTCCCCAGAAAGTTCACCAGAAATGGTTTTGACTGAGGAGTGAGTCCAACGAGTACTTTCAACACTCTCCAAATAGGCAAAAGTGCTGAAGTTTCTGATACACATACCTTTGAAGGAAAGCTTCCCTTTCAATATTAAAACGTGCATGAAATTACATGCAGCATCTTGAGTCCCCTGGGAAAGCAGGGGTCTGCAGAATCAGTTTTTACAGTGCAGCATGGCTAAGGTTTAGTTATTTCATCTGTCTCTTCCACTTGCTGAATTGCATTTTTAAGCTGTAGCTTCAACTCTAACCAGCTTGATTGTAAGCACTGAATTAGAATCTGCCAGGAGAGTTAGAGGGAACTGGGCTACCCCCACTTATCCGTAAGTCTTCCCAGGACTGGTGGCTCAGGCCAGCTGTGGCATCTCATCCTCATTTTTCATAGAATCATAGAATGCATTGGGTCAGAAGGAACATTTAAAGGTCATCTAGTCCAACCCCCCTGCAATGAGCAGGGACATCTTCAACTAGATCTCATTTCTCAGAGCCCCATGAAACCTGGCATTGAATGTTTCCATGGGATGGGGCATCGACCACCTCTCTTTGGCAACCTGGTCCAGTGTTTCAGCACCTTTACCACAGAAAAATTCTTCTTAAATCTGTCCTCTTTTAGTTTAAAAACATTACCTGTTGTCCTATCACTATGCTCCCTGATCAAGAGTCCCTTTCCTGTAGCCCCCTTTAAGTACTGGAAGGCTGCTATAAGGTCTCCCTGGAGCCTTCTCTTCTCCAGGCTGAACACCCCCAACTCTCTCAGCCTGTCCTCAGAGGGGAGGTGCTCCAGCCCTCTGTCTAATGCTGGACATGGTTGCCTTTTCCCCTTGACTCACCCCCCCATACTCGCATGTCTTGCTGTTGGAAGGCGCAGTGTAGAAAGTGCCTTTGTAGCTTGCAGTGCAGGTGTGGCTGAGGTGATTACTGTATTACCCTCCAAACTCCTTAAAAAAAGTTAATATATCTTAGGTCAGCCTCTCATTAGTTGGACACGCATGGAAAATGGATCCATTTTCATTTTCATCAATTTTGACCTTTCAAAGACTTGGAAGATCACCTTCCAAGGCAGGTTGGAGGTGGAAAGTGATGATCTGGTGATTGAATAGTTCTGTTGGAAACCAAGGAGTGTGATTTGTTCTGCCATAGAAGCCTGCGTAACCTTGCCCAAATTACTTCATACCTTGAGTTATACCTCACTTTGTATAAGTACCAATAAGGTTATTTTCTTCTTGTCTTTTTTAAAAGATCTTAAATTGTTAAGACCCAAATAGGGTTACTGTTTCTTACTAGTTACTTTCACTATGCCTGTATGCACAGTGCATAACAGAGAGCAGCCTCCCTCTCAGGCACTGCAACAACCCCAATGCAACAACAGCTTCACTTTTGGGAACCACGTCCACACTGTAGTTGGGACTAGTTCTGCCAGACTGAAACAGCATAATGTAATAGGTGGAAAATAGGCAGAAATGCCATGAATTATGAGGAATCCTTCTGCAGACTGTGCTGTAAGAAGTCCTCATCACCTGGAGCTGATACCCCAAGATACATTCAGGGGTAGTGTTCAGCAGTCCTACGGTGCCTCTCACCACACACCTTCCAGCTGCTTCCAGCATTTACACCAAAGGGAAATGAGCTGCATTCCCTCCACTTTCTGCTGAGGAACCACTTGTACGAATGGGATGTTTCTGTGCAAGAGAAGAAAAGGGCTTGTAAAAGAAAAAACACTGTGACAGAGCCATCAAAGTGACAGCTGAAGACCTTCCCCTTGAAAGAGGAGGGTGGCAAAACTGATCTAATGAAATCTCCATGCTTGACGCCACCTGAGGAAACGCCACTGATACCTGCTCTGGTTTTGGTGGCAGGGATCATTACCTTTCAGCATCACTGTCACTCTGCCACAGCCTGGCCACTGCTGAGAGTTAAAATGACTGTTGGTTGTTGGGGTTTTTTTTCTTCTGCATTTAAAGACTGCTTTTTAGCTCTTAGTCACTTTCCCATACATAAGATATTAAAGTAATGATAACATAAATGTCTGGGTGAAATATCTAGGTCAGCTCCTGATAAACAGCTAACAATAGGCTTGTTCCCTAATGGGTGGTGTTTGGAGCAGGTTTTCAGTAGGTTTTGGGAATTTCAAACAGGATTCTGGACAAAAACAGTACCAAGGCTCATTTTCTGTGCTGACAGTTTATGAGTGGAAGAGATATACCAAAACGCAGATTGGTGTGTTGGTGAATAATCCCAATTCAACCGATGGTTTTCATTGGTGGCCCAAAGAGAGGAAGGTAGCCAAGCCCAATATTTTAAAGTCCAGAATGAAAAAGAAAGAGAAAAATAGTGCCTTTTTCCAAACTGACATCCACTGTGCCAGCCCATGCAGCAGCCACAGAGGATGAGAGAGGACCAAAAACCAGGTTATCTCCTAAAATAACTGAAGCAAAGATGAAAGTAGAAATTTTAGAAAGAGGAAGTGTTGGACTGGCTCAGAGTCAGTGAATTGCCACTGGTAGGATCAGGAGTATCCAAAATCAAACCAGGGGAAGACATTGGTTAGCCATTGCTCTAAGAGAAGTGTTGAGTGTAGCCACAAGAGGACACACACATGAGAGATGGTCTCAGAGGAGATAAGCAGGAACCTAGAAAAGCAAGAGATGGTCATATTTAATGACCTTGAGGAAGTCCTGCCACCTGCTTGATCACATGTGTTCTGCAGATGTTGGCAAAAAATTATGATATTCCTCCTGTTCATTATGTCAGAACTAGCAGTCATGTTGCACAATGAGTTGAGAAATAACAATTTAGAGATTTTTCTTTTTTTCTCTCACAAAAACTCAGGTTTCTGTGAACTAAGCAGGTCATGATTTTGTCCATAGCTTTAAGATGATCTCTCAGAAAAGAGGATAAAAATTATAGAAATGTTGCCTAGAAGTCACCTTCCCTGAAGTTTTTCCACATGCTGTTTGCTGGATGTAAAATGTTTGCTCTGGGTTTGATTTAGAACTCAGATTTAATATCACAATGCTGATGTCTTTCTTAAATGTCTGCCAGGTTTTATTAAGGTAGATTTTACTATTTACAATGGGACATTGCAAGTGTGTGTCAGGGAGGTGTTAATTGGTGAGAAGGCTGTGTGTATGCTTCTCCCATCAGCATCTGCCAGTGCTGGAGGGCTAGTGCTATCTTCTGTTATTCTGCCATTCAGCAATATTGCTCCTCAGGCCAGTAATCATTTTTGCCTTGAGCAGCTCAGTCTCTATTTAAGGAACAGACTATGGAGAAAGGTGAACTCCCCAAAAGTTAAAAAAAAAAAAACATTCAGGGCTAACTATCATCTCACAGGAATTTGCTGGATTCATGTGCAAAGAAATACAGTGTAGGTTTTGTGAAAGAAAAAGAGAGGCAGAAAAAAGATTACCAAGGTTTATCTGGGAAGGATTCCTCACATAATGATTTATTGCACAATGGTACAGCTGGAAGATGAAACACATTTGTCTGAGGGTGCTACCTCAGAGACCCTGATAGAGGCTGAGTAAAGGTCCTGTAGGGATGCAGGCAACATCTGGGGCTTATACCAGGGAGAGGATGGTGTAGGATGATGTAGGACACAGTCAGTCACAGTCACCCAGCATTGCCCTGGGACCAGTTCATGCCAGACTGCCTGGCATATGCTTTCAGTTTCACACTAGAAGTATGTGACTTTGGTGTGCTACAACACAATTCTTAAATTATTTTACACACTCTGGACTGAAAGTAAAACCACATCAAATATGCTAATAGATCCTAAGACAAAAGAGCTCCATCAAAGCACTCAGGGGAGACCTGAAGTCAAGCATGATGTGGTGTGGAGTAGCCAGTGCACCCTGCAAAAAGCTGGCCCTGCATGATGAGAACATGGGCATGCTCCACTGCCAGACGTGAGGTTCATCAACCATCCCTGGTGTGCCTGAAGTGAATTTATAGATGAGGACCCAGCCAATGCTAAAAATATCCTGCAACTCTCTGTAAATGACCACCCCTAGTGTTATCCCATTTTGGCATATGTATATTTGTCTCTTGGTCCCCATATGTATAAACAGAGCTTCTGAAAAGTTTTTGATCAGGCATTTTTTCTTACATAGAAAAGCACTTTTGTTGATATACTGCAATTTTGAACTGTAAAAACAGATCAAAACCCAATACTATTTATTTTCATAAAGGCTGTCTCATTTTGCTAAATGATTTTAATCATTCTAATTTTGTCTCAAAATTATGTTTAACATCATTTCTTTTTCTGGATTAGCTGTAATACTCTACTTCACAAACTAAAAGTGTTTGATGGTTGAATCAGTTTTGATGGGCAATTTACACTATGTGGTAAATTTTGAAATTTTCTTTGACAAATGAAAACTGCTTTCTGAGAGGCTGAAATTTCCCAGAGGACAGAAATTCTATTTTCCAGCCACCTCTGGAGGAAAACTCATGTGAAAATGACAACTTTCCCTGCACTGTAATAAAACATTGTCTCAACTGAGTGCTATTTATGACCAAGCCTACGAACTATGATTCTTTTGGGAAGCATAAATAGCATCAAACAAAAAAACCCTCTTTTTTCCTTAAAAGTGGACAACTTACTTCCAACTGATTTTTTAATTAGTATTTCTTTTTTAAATAAAATCCCTTCTCTGCTGTGGATTGAATTATAACTTCCTTATGTTTGATTTAACTGTGTCAGCTGATACAAGTGAATAACACAAAAATGGCCACACTTAGATTAGATCAAAAGTTCATCTAGTCTGGTATCTTTTCTGATATGGGCCAGTAGCAGCGGCTTCAGAAGACAGGTTAAGAATAGAAGATCTCAAGTTATTTAACCTTCCAGCAATCAGTGACTTGCACCACAGTTAAACTATGGGAAAGTGGAAAGAAAAAGCAGCAAGAAATTCAGTATTTCCTTCCTTTCCCCAAGCTCCAATTGCTTTATTTCACTTTCTTTCCCCTTTCAGGGTGAAACAGTTAGTGGAGAACATTTCTTACCTTTATTGGTACAATCCCACCACTTAAAGCTCCAATTCAGAAAGTGCCTAAGCACCTACTGAAGTCCCAGTTGCATGCTCAGAGTGGAGCTCCTGCTCAGAGAAGGTTTCCGTAATTGATGTGCATAACAGAGGGAGTGTTCATTACAAGGTCTGAACTACATACAAAGTCAAGAAGGGGTAATAGTAAGAAAATAAGTGCAGAGACAATGTTTGTAGAAGAGCAAATGAGGAATAAACTGCCCATGAATAAATTTAGGTTGGCAATTAGAAGAACGTTCCTAATCATTAACACATTCATGTTCCAGAAACAGATTTTCAGTAGGAACAATGGGGCAAAAAGAAGCCAAAGTGGGGCTTCATGGAGCTTGATAAATGTCTGCCAGGAGTCAGGTGATATAGGCTTGCAATAGCAGAACTAGATTCTCTTACCCTGAGGGTCTCAGGAAATTGCCAGAAACTTCACACAGAAACATCTCTTGAAGCAAATCATGGTGGTACAATATGGTACCTCGATATTGAATGTGCATCCGCTGAACTAAATTTCAGTGAAGCTCTAAGTGGTAACAATCCACATAAGCCAGTTTACAACAGCTGAGGATCTGATTCTATAACTTAGAGTTTACAGACCCAGTAACAACTACGTTGAAGAAGAAAAATATGGAACATATTTCCTTGAAACTTTATTGATCTGCAGCCTCGTCTTAATTCAGTAGCCAGTACAAATGGCACCTTACTGACAGGCATGAAAGAAACCATAGGTGGCTTGGTACAGAAAAGAAATTAACTTTCTCAGCTCTATGTGTGAAACCTTTGAATCCCATAATTTACCTACCCAGGCTGGTCGCCTATGAAGTCAATGATTTTTTTACCAATGACTTCTTTTCCCAAGCATGGGACAGTAGGGGAGAAGTAAGACTTATTTTTCTTCATTTGTCATATGCCTTAAAGATTTGAACGTGGATTTTCAAAGCATGAAGATAAAATACTGGGGTTGGAGGTACGCCTAATGACCTGTCAAAAATCAGCCCACCTCTGTTTTCTCATGCAGGGTTGCCTTATTTCCATTAATAGTAGAGTTTGCATAGCTACACAAGAATGGACACATTGAGTAAAATCAGTTCAACTCATTCTTGTCTCTGACAACATCAGAAGAGCACAAGCTCATATGCTGTTTCCTCCGAGGGAATATTCATTCTTGTCTCATGGAATTTCTGGATTGAGTGTGAATTCTGTTATGTATTTATTAGCTCGAAATTGATTTTTCTTTCATACATATATTCTGTCTCCCTTTAAGTTCATGTATCTTTTGCAATGACATCCCATATCAAGCCATTCCTTGGATGAACAATGCACATATGTTAAGAGGGCAGTGCATGGTTACAGTAACACAGTACCCAAATCCCAGCCTCAGTCTTTGCCCTGAGCTTCTCAGCGTGAATCTCCCAACAAATTTTCTTCCAGCCATTCACCATTAGAGAGTCTAGAAAGATTCACTTTTGTTATCTTCAGTGTGTTACGTGTGAAATTCACATTTCTGGAGTCCAGATGTCTTAGTGGCATTGTTTTACATTCTGTATTTCTTCACAAACCATGTAGTGCAACGTCTGGTGATAGGCAGTACAGAGAGACTTTAGGAGCATCTGATCTTACTGTGATCAAAGTGACTCGAGATCCATTATAAAATACACCATGGAGGGTCATGCCCCAAGTCACTTAATGAGCCTGAGGAAAAATCCTGCTGTGGGCCGGCACTTTGTCCTCATTGCTGCAGCCTCTTTCTCTCCCATGAAAAATCCTTTTGCTCAGATTTAGAAATAAATCCCAGGTTTGGGTGGAATAAAGCTATCAGGATTGCAAAATGAACACAACCTATGCTTAAAATTAAAACCATAGCAGGTTTCCCCAGAATAGGATTATTTTACAGGCAAACACAGTACCAGATAAAACCTTGAATTCCCTGTAGCCTCCCTAGTTTAGTTTATGTATAATTCCTCTGCTGATTAGTAGAGTTAATAAAAAATAAAAATGTCTCCCTTTAAAGCAGGAAGAGACTCACATACTTTCATATACGTATCTCCAGGATAAAGATTTAATTACCTTGAGAAAAAGCTGGAAGAAAGATGAAACTCAGGCACCTGTTATAGCTGGGAAGATGGTAAGGAGGGCCAGCATGCAATAATTAAATCTTTATCACCCAGAAAGGAGCCTGCAGCCTGCAGTGTCTTCCTGGTGAATATCACCATGTTTATTTTTAAACCTACTCCCTGCCAGCATGTCCCAAAGTCATTTCATATACACAGCTGGCTGGGAAGAGGCGGGGTGGAGCTTGAAAAAGCAAGATCTAAAAGGAGAAAGAAAGGGGCTAGCTAAAAAGTTAGCAGAAAAGGGCTGGGATGGAAGCCATCCAAGCCCAGCAATAGATGACCTACATTTTCAGACCTGTCTGAAAAAGCCAGATTTTCCAGATCTTGGCATGTCTCTTTTCTGAAGGTGCTGTATTTTTTTACTTTCTGTTTTTCAGTTCTTTTTGAAATTGTGCTGTTTTAGATGAGGTGACAAAATATGGATTTAGGGACCTATCCTTCCCAGAGGAGGAGCAACATGGTCACAGCTGAATGAATTTTGCAAATGGTGAAAAATTGGGCAGAGACCTTTTGCCATGTGTGTGAGCAATTGCAGTGACGGCATTGTATGGCCCCATCATGCTCAGCGCTGCCTTCCTCAACATACCAATGGGAGTCTGATCAGCCCACAGGGTTTTGGTGGCCCTGGACTTCATCCAGCCCCACAGCCTTTCTCTGACCTGGGTACTGTGTTTCTTTTGTACAGAAAACCAAACTGTGGAAAATGGAATTATTTTGTCGACGTGTATAAGGACAAGTGAATATGTATCACATTAATTTATTCATTTGTTTGTGCACGCATGTCCATCTGTTCTCAGAGGACATATAGTTATGTCTGTGTGTATGCACACTGATGTTTAAAGTATGTGTTTGTTTAAAATCTCTGCTGGAGAAGTCACAGCCAACCAGGTGCATTAAATAGCCCAGTGCCTTAGGCAAAGGGAGAGATTATTCCCTCCTGCCTGTATTTAGGTCTTCTCATAGAACCAAGATGCGCCAAGCAGGGACGTGAGCTGCATACAACTTTGAGACTGGCCTTACTTCACATGACAGGGTGCATCAGAGATGTCCAGAAAACCCTTACAACTCAAGTTATTTGATTCTCTGGTTGGTTTTTGATCAATGAAATCTGTATTAATGACAAGGAGGACCTTCATGAGACTCCTCAGCATGGGCTGGAGGGACTGACGAATAACTCAGGGCTCCCTTGGAGAACAGCCACGTTCGTGGTCTGAGCATCTGAATATCAGCCAACTAATTACCCCCCAATTTGTTTTCTTCTGACACTTCCCCACTTTTTGCCCCCTGAGCACATCTCTTCTTCCTTCAACGATGCTTTCTGCAAAGAGTGGGAGGAAAGTTTTAAGGCTGCATTTAGATTCAGGCTGCATATGGCACCATGAATGTCTTATAAACCTCTACAGTGAGCTCTTTCCCCACTCTAGCTTGGTCTCACCTTCTCACCTTCTCTCACCTTCTCTCCACAGCATGTCTGTGTTGGTTTTTGGTGGAGTTTGGATGTTCATTTATTTATTTTCCTAAAAGAGTGGTAAAATACATTATTTAAAAGCGTGTTTAAAAAAGGATGGGCAATTTACAAACTGGAGGGGTTAGCTGAAATCCTGAGTATATATGCCAAGAGCTGAATATGTTTTGTAAGTATAGCTATGTTTTTTCATTCTTTACCTTTCTCTGCATGTGTGTGTATGTGTGTTCTGTAGGGATTAGTCATGGATTCATAAAATGGATTTTCTCAGAAAAGATTCTTTCTGCCTCTTATTCTTTTGATACAACTTTAACATCTTTTTCAGTATAAATTTTTCTCCTCCTCCTCTCTGTACATTTGTGTGTGTGCGCTTGTGGGTGTGTATAAATATGTACATATATTGTGGTTGGCTGGAAGTATGAAAATCCATTTCTTTAACAGTCATATCTCTGCAAAGCAGACTCACAGAAAAGCTTTTAAATACTAAATTAAAAGACTTGAACCACTTGGCTTATCTGGTCAGCTTCCCCTTAATTCTTTTCTCTCTTCCTCTTGCTGTCTTTCTCATTCTTACCCCTGTGCTGAGTTTTCTGTTTAATTAGGGGGAAAGAAAATAACGACATCAAGTCAAGGACATAATCTCTTTCCAAACTGGCAAAATTGGAATTTAATCCTCCTGCCATAGTCCGATCCAGAAAAAGGAAAAGTCCCTCTTAAGACATGAAGCTAGGAGTTAGGTCCTGATGTAGCACCTGTTGAAGACTGTGTACATCTTTCTTTCTATTTATATATGATGCTTTAGATGCTCAATCCCTTTGCCTGTGAGTATATCAGTCCCATATTGAAACCTCTGGAAGTTGAGGGTTGACATAGCCAGAGGTGTTTTGCTGAGATATCTGAAGGATCTTGGCATCAGAGGGCACAAGCTTTGTTGCCGAATCAGTAGACTATTTCCCTTAAGAAGACTCATAAAAATGTTCTATGATTCAGCTGCTTGAAGAGGGTAGGACTGTACTTCTGCATAGTTTTCTGTCTTCAGGGTGGGAGACAGCTTGCACCATTTACTCATGCTGTGCTACAGCAGGGTCTTGTCTTCATTTTAACACCCTGTTTTGATACATGTTCAGATTTTCTCCATTCTGAGTACAACTCATCTCACCCAACATCAGCAAGGAGGAGTCAAGCATCTTGCATAGTTTATCTATAATTTCAAGGATTAGACAGTATATTTATATTCTTAGATACCCATCTTAAGAAAGATTGGTTTACCTATGGGACTCTTCTTCTCCATTGATGGCAGAGTGGATCTTGAAACCTTCTTTAGATTAGATGTAGATCTTCTAATTGTCTGCAATTAGACAAGATGTTCCCACTCCATGAGAGAATAAATTATGCAGAAGAGAAACATAACCTCCACCTTGAATTCCATGTGACAATCTGAAAGGACACTGGGACATCTCTCATCATGCTCAATGTGAAGAGGACTCAGATCTTGTCATAGAAATCAACGATAGTATCATGATGTAACTTGTGTTTACAGGAAAATATTGCTCTCTGAAGTATCTATGGCCATTTGCATTTCTGAATAATTCATTATAATGTTTTATCAGAAAGGAAATTAGTGATATAATCTGTCAACTCTATTTACCTCTAACTTTCTTGCTACAAACTGTGGCAAACGAAAGGTTGCAAATGCAAAATGCAAATGACAAATGCCTGCAGTTGCTGTTTTGTGAAATATAGAGCAATATTCTGTATATTTTCTATAGAAGTCAACTGTATATAGCATATTGAGGGCTTCATCCAGGTGCATACTGTGATCAGGCAGCTTGTAACATGGGTATTGGACTCGGGTACACAGCGTGGAAGTCTGAATGACAGTGAGTCTATAGAAAACACTTGTACTAAAATGCCACTATTTCCTCTCTGCGATGTGTCAGCTGAGATCACGCAGCCATCATTTCCAGGCAGAGAAGTGTGGAACAATGTCTCCAAATGAAATTATAGCTTGAGGAAAGGATTTCTTTGAGGCAGGATGGAATGTAATTACCCAAGTTGGACTTTTGCCAGGACACTGACATTTAAAACACTTTTAGCTCTTGTGGAAAGTGCCACAGGATCTTTTAATGACTGCAAAGGAATGGGCTTTGGAATTTTTTTGTTTTGTTTTGTTTGAGTATCTCATCCAAAAGGCAGAATAATAAAATGAGAAAGAAAAAACTATCAAAGAAAAAGCTAATCTTTGCAAAGTGATGGAATATGTAAATCCCACTTTGAAATGGTAATTTATTAACTTCTTTTTAAGATAAAAATGCAATTAGTTCATTCTTTCATTTCCCCCAATCCCCAAAAAATGCACATATATTGTTATCATGTCTTCTGCTCCTGTGTCAAATCTGTATCATTTAATTTTTTTGCAGTGAAACTTGTGTGTTTTATAGAAGGGACTGGTGGGGTTTTTTCTGCCTTGTTTCACTCCTGACTGTAAATAAAAGAAAATATTACTAAATTCAGAAATGATTGCTGTCAAAAATCTGCACTTTGTTGAATTTTATAATGGCTATGGGCTATTTTTATATTAGATGCAGTGTCAGTAAAGAGTAATCAGGGAGTGAAAGGCACTTTTTATCATTTCCAGTTTATTCACAGAAATAGTCTCTTGAGCTCTGAAGGAAAAAAAGAAAATATTATGTGTGATAGAAGAGTAAGCGTGCCTTATTTTCCACTTGATCGTTTTTGGTAAGGGAATGAATGTAGCTGCATCTATATCTATGCATCTCTATACATAGCACGCTGATTGTTCCTAGTTAGTTAAACCAGCATAGCTTTTCTGAATCTATTGTATTTTTATCACCTTGTTTTTACATTTCATCAAGATTATGTAAAGCTGGGCTTAACTGTCTGGTCATTTATATTTGGGTAAGTACCTGTAAATTTTAAATAAAAGGTATAAATAAATAAATGTTAAATAAATATTAAATGAATCAATTATTGCAACAGTGGCAAACTTTATTCGATAACAGTAAAATCTGGAGATTCCTGTGTCTACTAATTTATTAATTTGGATGTTCATGGAGGATGCAGTAGGTGTCGGTTCAGACTGTTTTCTACCTGTGGGAACTTGAATTCACATTTTGCTCTGAAGAGAGACCTGTTCTCACAAAGCTGCTAAATAGTCTATGCTACTGCTCTCATAGTCCTTCCTGGCAGAGCCGCTTCACATTGTTTAGGATATTTAAATAGGTACCAAGTCTAAAAGAAAAAGAGTGAGACGGAGTCACTTGTAAAGAATTAATACATTTCTCTGGCAGTGAAGAAACAGGGGGTGGGATTCACCTCTCCTGTTTTTAGATGTCTATAAAGTAAACGTCTCCATCTGGATTAAGCTGTCCAGGCTTCCCTTATAATCAATAAAAATCTAGTCCATAGACTTGAGGAATGGCAATTCATCTCACGCTAAAGTAGACTCTTGCATTTAGAGCAGAGAAACCTCTCTTCCATTCTCCATGTCCTCCTACTCCTCACTGATACTTATCCTGAAACACAATGTAAAGAGATATTTATATGTGGTGGCTGAAATGAAGAAAAATTAAAACTGGAGATGTGTCTCAGGACTTGGGTGTTGAGCTGTTACTGAACTGAATAGAGAAGGCAGCCTAAAGAGACTGCCCTGGATGGAAGGTGCAAGATGCACACACCACCTCTCAGAAAGAAACCACATTATGTTCAAGTCTACAGAGCCTCTATTTCCTCAGTTTTCCTCCATAAAATGATCAGTGGAAAACTTGCACCTTCCAATTCATCCTGCTGCTGGAAATTCACAATCCTTCTAATCTAACACATGATAATTGTCATTTCACAGGCAAGGTTTTTAACCTCCAGCATGATCTAAACATTCTGTCTCCTTTCCATGGTGTGAATAAGGCAACAGAGAGGAGTTGGGAGATGGCATGTGTAATGATGAGCCCCTGAATTAGGAGTGAACCCTCTCTATTTCTAAGGTCTGTGTTGGTATTTTAGTAACTGCCTCATCGAGGAGATGGAAGCCTACTTCTGGAGCAAGGATACAAATCATTGATTATCCTGTCAGCTCTGGTGGTGATGAAAGCTCAGGATTTGTGCTCCCCACCCTCATGCATAACATTGCTGGTAACCATGGTGTCCGAATGCGTGCGAACAGAGCCTGGCTTCTTACATAATGCTTGCAGCACAGCAGCACCACCAGACTTACCAATTAAAGACTTGTCTTGGCGAGCAGGGATTAAATACTTTTCATTAGCAAATTTAGAGATTCTAAAGCCCTATTATAGAGATCTGCCACCCGCATTGTGAGTGAAACAGCTGTACAATGGATGGTTATAAAGCAAGAAGATGAAGTGACGTTTTGGCTAGGAACTTTATTGTCTCTATAGTCTCAGCCCTACAGTCCCATGGAAACAATTATGTTTAATAAGAAGTATTGTTATTTCCTTCTGAGCGGGTGGGCTATTTGCTCCATCTCCCCTTAAAGGTTAAAAATAACAATGTGTGACTCTGTGCTTTGTTAAGATAACTTCACATTTCCATCACATTCAAAAAAAAAAAAATCACATCGAATATTCATAATATTGTGTTATATAAAGCTCAAGACATAGGAGAGAGCAGAATTATTATTATGTATTTTCATTATTTAACAATTATCACTGTGAGAGTTTCTAGGGTAAAAGTTTGTGGAAAAAAATTGAAATAAAATAAACAGTCAACTTCTTTCAGAGTTTGACCCTGTAGAGCTTTAATTCCAATCAGCTATAATAAAACTGCTGACAGAAAAGGCTTTCAGCATGTTAATAACATAGCAACATACCGGGTGTACTTGCAAATCCATTTGCTTTGAGATACTTTGATCACTTAATAGTCTACATGGAAAAAGGAGTGTTTTATGAAAGCAACACCCAATATATGAAAGATCTATGAATGAAAAATCACCTCCCTCACTCCTCAGAAGTTCTCCATTTACCCAAAAGAGTTTACAGTCACCAGGCACTTCTGAAGCCCAGAGTTCTGCAAGATTCACAGGCAACCACCAGCCCTTGTGCATGCCAACTCAGCCTGTTGTTGCCACTACTGTAACATCTATTTTCAAACAAATGAGTGTTACAGGTCGCCTGATACCAGGGTGTCCAGAACCCAGGTCCTCATACAGTAAGTCTTATAAGTGGATTACTGCTATACTAGGAAAAAAAACAGTGTCAGGAAACGTTGCTGGGCACTGGAATTTGCTGATAAACATTTTTATAATGATCCCTAGTGTGGTTTTAGCCTGGGAAATGTCCTTACAATTCCTGGATGCTGGTTGATAGCTGGCACAGCCCCCAGATCATTCCCAATAGGCAGTCTGGACAAAACAATTTCGCTTTACAAACTAAAAGAGTTTAATTGTATAAACACAGGTCATTACTGGCCTCAGTTCCTGAAAATGCTCTCAGGCTTCCTTAACTTACTTGTGGAGATGTTGCCTCATCAGAAAAAATTTGGTTACTAATTTAGATGCATGCAGGACACAGTTTTAGCTACAGCCCTTGGCACTAGGGTTTGCAAAGTCGTTAGAGCTGGAACTGGCACAAAGCAGAGACACAAAACACTCCCCCAGTGACCAGGAGGGGCTGTAAAGTGCCTGTTTCCTGGCAAAAGTCAATCTCCAGCGATGGATGTCAGAAAATGCTCTTCCTTCAGGGGCTGATGTTCTGCAGCTGCCTGCTGGGAGATAAAAGCCAAGTGTGTGGGTGTGCGTATTTACAGCACTGAGAT
Source organism: Strix aluco (assembly GCF_031877795.1). Taxonomy (NCBI): domain Eukaryota; kingdom Metazoa; phylum Chordata; class Aves; order Strigiformes; family Strigidae; genus Strix; species Strix aluco. The sequence goes on along the minus strand of NC_133931.1, from coordinate 3,471,762 downwards.
TTACTGCTGGGACACCAAGCAGTGCAACCAGCATTCAAATAGAGAATGACAGAGCTTTTTTCAGCCCATGTTGCCTCCAGGGGTGAGATGGCCAGTGACACAGTCAAGACACCAGTTGGAGCCTGCACTCACCCTCCGAGCCCTTAGGTGTTATCCAAGAGAAATGAGCCTCTCAGCCAGGCTTATTAACTTGGGCTTAGTGATGGTAACGTGGAGGGAACCCAGAAAAGAGCTAATGGGTGTTTGACCAGCCTGCTGTGAAGTCAAAATAGACTCTCAGTTCCCTAGATGTGGAATCCTAAATTAGCCCAAAGCAGGACTTTTACAGAAAAGCTTATGCATTTCATTATAGGTGTGACACAGAAGGTTTAATAGGTAGGGAAAGATCTCATCAGTTCATCCTATTACTCAAAAGACCACAATTTAAAGGGCACTTTGGTTCTTAACCTCCTTTGTTTTCCACTTCTATAGTGATATATTCGGCCAGAAGACTCATAATGTTCTTTATTTTAAACAAAGGGAATAAAATAAATCAGTAAGAAAGAATATAATTAATCATTAAAAATCAGTCTAGGTTTGTAGGACACCAAAGAAATATGTCATCTATATTCCATCCTTCACAAAACATCAAAAGTGGGATGATTTGATCTCTGGAAATACCTCTTTCACTATATTGCTTATATTAGATTAAGGGAAACACATGTCACCTGATTTTAGGTGTCTAAATCTAAGCTCCTTTTATAGTTATAAGAGACTTAGTCACAGTCAGTGTGCTTCTGTATTTGATTAAAACATGCAGAACTACTTAGGGAATTCAGGAATCTCTCCCCAGTACCTACTGACATAGTAGTCTCCAGCTGGCTGTAGGAGGATCCTAAGGTGGCCTGGGGATGTTGATGCCTATGCTGTAGACACCACATGTAGTCATGTGAGAAATAGGCAAGGTCCTAAAAGTCTGCTTAGATGGCCACAGCCAGCTGAGATGAATTTTACAGAGGCTGAAATACTACTTAATTCAGCACCAACTTGACTTTGCATAATGTGAGAATATAAGACATCAGGATGGCTGTATGAGGTGCAGTACTCAGTTAGCCTGTCCCTGACTGTGGCTGGTAATAGATACTTAGGGAAAAATGTGTAAGAAGCAAGGCATGTTTTGAGTATAATAGTCCTTCCCTGGTATAAAGCCTCCCAGCTCCTGCATGTAAATGGCTTGGAGATTTGTTGAGATAGTGATTTCCTTCAGACCATGGTGTTTAATGGAGCCTAATGAGCTTGCCCTTCACCATACTTGCTCTTGTGCATCCAGAGATGGATGTAAACTGATTATTGTCATCCCAAAGATGCACAATAACATATGTTGCATCTTCATTCAGGGGGTAGTAACACTGAATACCGGCAGAGCAACAATTATGTTTAAGAAGTTCATGAGGATGCGGGAAGCTGAGGTGGATTTGAGGCAATATGAGGGTTGATGGCTAAGAAAGATGAGTGGGATTTTAGACAGGAAAAGGTTTTGGATTTTACCTCTCCCCTGTCTTTTTCTGCTCCCCAGAAATGACCTTTCCCCAAAATCTGACTTCCACATTTGACACCTCTTCCACTGTCCCTGGAGCCTTCTCATCAGCTGCTCAGTTATTTATAAAAAATAAAACTAAATCCATTTGTGGAGTCATTTTACATGGACAGTGTGATTGTTGGTCCTTCATTGAGCTGACTTCTGAAATCAGAAACGTATGGCCTTAAGTGCCAATATTATTGACTGTGTATATGGGATTGGAGACATGTATGGTTACACGTAGGAGTATTTGTTCTTGTTGTGAGCTTCAGTTAGGTACCTGTGAGTAAAATGTGCCTAATGCCTTCATTGCATTTGCTTCTTACCTTGTGCAGCAGCGTTAAAGAAAACAGTCAATACTTCAACAAATAGTGGAGAAGGTTTGCAGTACATGTAATGTATCCCATTGCAAGGACAAATGGGTTACATCCTTCACTTTGAGAGTGTAAACAACAGATTACCCTCTGCACTTGGGTGTATTTCAGTTTGAAATTATTATTTGAATTTTGCTAGCGCTAAAGGCATGGTCAGGGACTAGGCTGCTATTGTGTTGGGTGCTATATAGTCAAAGAAGGAGAAAAAAATTATCTCTGGCAGAAAGATTATTTCCAAATGCATTTTCGCTATTGGAAATCATGTTCTCAGTTATTTTCATCCAATTAGATGACACAAGCAATGCCATGTAAACTGCGATGCTAATCAAAATATATCTCTGATTTTATCCCAGATGGTCACATGACTATAAGAGATGTCACTATCAGCAAAACTCTACAGATAGTTACACCATTGCAGCACACGAGCATGAAAATGCTCTGAATTATTTATAACAACTGGGTCAGCTTCTCAGCGGGAGAAAACTGGCAGAGTTAATTAACTGATATACCCCAACTGATGTTCCACTCCATATTTGAGGAATAACTCCAAATAACAGAAATTCAGGGAAATCATAAGCTGTTTTGCTTGCTACAGACTGTTAGCTCAGTTTTGCTATCAAGCTTGCAGGAGGAGCGCATGGCAGGCTATAAAGAGCAAGTTGTCTGGGTGGTTTGTAAACAATATGTACATGGGCAATTCTGCGCTGGAGGAAAATGGGATGCATTACATTTACCTTCCTTACCCCACTAAAGAATAAACCTCAAGTGCTGAAATAAAGGCCATATTTTATAGCAAGTATATCGCTAGGGTCATTAGCTTTCCCATTCGGCTTCATCAGATGGCTACACAGCAGGATGCATTCCAAATTTATTTGATAGCTTGTCAATAAGCAGCTGCCTTTTAATAGCTTTTAACTTCATGGACTTGAAAAACAAAATGCCTCACAGTCACATTAAACCAAGTGGTCCATCACAGGGATCTCAGTTTTTTCCGACATACAGGGCAGAGCGGAAAATACCCTTTGACTCCAGCTTTCACCATAACTTTCCTGAACACTCATCACCGTGGAACAGACAGAGAGAGACTTGCTGGACTGGAAATTATTATAGTGAGGAGAAGAATGTTGAGTCCTCCTGGCTATATCTAGGCTAAGGAGTGAGGCAGGATGAAATGGGAGCGGGGTCAGGAATGGGAATTTCAATGTTTCCCTGCTTTACATGGGGACGAGAGGGTAAAGTGTCAATCTTGCCAGCAGTCATTTTGTTTAGCACTACTATTTTCAGCAGTCAGCTGTGATCTTAGAGCCTCTTCTGCTGGGCCACCTGCATATTCTGGAAATGTTTAAGGGTGATCGAGATTAAGTGTTTCAAGGGAGAATGGGAAACTATCCACCATATCCTGACCCATCCATGGACAGGAGAGGCTATTCTTCCTGTGTGCATGAGCAAGTAGTGCTGGGCTGAGTGGCTGAATTATCACAAGCACCTTGTCAGCTGGAAAGTCAAGACTAAGGGTCAATACTTACGAGATCAAAACTCAAAAACTTGACAGTTTGTTATAAAAGGACGAAACGGTTGCAAATCAGTGACAGTACAAGGTAACTGTAAGATGTATTGCTTGCAAGCACTTTTGAGTATTAAAATTTTTCCCTTTATTATCCCTCCAGTCTCTGAACTCTTTGAAGACATGGGCTTCTACCCTTATGCAATAAAAAGTCTCTGTATTGAATTTTTCCTCTCATTTTACTTGAGAGATTTGACAACCTGTGTGACTAGTACCTACCTCTGTTACCGAAGTACAATTTGAATATCAACCAGGAGATTTGAGACTGAAGTTTTCCTTCTGTCAAAAGAATTTACATTGCTTTTATCAAAAAATACCTATAAACAGTAAAATTTGATGTAGGAACATTTTATTTTTAAAATAAAATATTTAAGCTGGGCATCCCAAAAGGACCTAAATGGCATTGCCAGTTTTGTTTTTAATGGTACTTGCTAGGTAATAGTGGGGGTGTCAGGGAATACTAGACAAGTTGTTAGGAGCCAAGGTGATGACTCCTGTTGCTGGTTTGCTGGAGAAGAGAGTGGGGAGGGCTGAAAATTACATTGTTGCCCATTGCTATACTGTCTGGTGCCCAGACCAACAGCATGCCAGTGACTGTTCTCACAGTTTAAAAACATAAACCGATTTCCAGTGCCATACCCAGTGTTAGGTCCGCTGGTTTGGAAATAACCTAAGCATTCTCAAAAAAGATACCTTCTGCTAAAAAAGCAAATTTCTGTTCTCCCTTTCACACTCCAATCTGACTGAGCACGTGTCAATGCCTGTGTAGAAATCATGCTGTCATGGCGAATGGTGAATCCGTTGACTCAGAAACATACCATCTCTGTTGGACTTCATTGCTGAGCTGTTATGCAGCTGGCTGGTGTGAAGTACAGGCAGAAGAGCTTGGGTTTGTCCCTGAATAGTCAGGCCCCTCTAAGGCAGCTGTGTGGATTTCTTTTGGGTTGAGTTTTGCTTACACGTGCCCAGTTGAAGAGCAAATTTGCATTCTCATGTCTGCAGCGTGTTAAGCGCCTTGATGATGCATCATAAACACAGAGGGACAGGAAAAAAAAAGTAAGTGATAAAAAGATGAAAAAGAAATATTAGCTTCATCTAAATCATTCTCCTGATAGTGTTTGAATACTTTCCAAACCATTTTCTTCAGTCCCAGATTAAACGACTCCAGTAATTCGTCTCCAACAACTTCCACAGGGTGTGTCTTCTAAAACAGATATTGGAATGGAATGGAATGGAATGGAATGGAATGGAATAGAATAGAATAGAATAGAATAGAATAGAATAGAATAGAATAGAATAGAATAGAATAGAATAGAATAGAATAGTTCCAGTTAGAAGAGACCTATAATGATCATCTAGGCAAACTGCCTGACCATCCAGCACTGACCAGAAGTTAAAGCACATTATCAAGGGAATTGTCCAAATGCCTCTTAAAAACTGACAGACATGGAGAACAATATAATTTTACTTCTTGTGATTTTGTCTATATAATATATATATTTTTATATGTATTTTTTATTATGTATAGATTTATATATAATTTCTTGCATTTTTTTATCTGTTTCTTATAGAAACTCTTACCAAAGGTAAAGCATACTCACTGAAATCATCTATGTCTCAAGGGGGCAAAGTTCTACTGATGTGGCCTGTAGCAGTTATTTCTTCATAGATCAAGAAGAAGACCATGGCTGAATCAACAGCAGAGCACTGTCTGGCTGAGGTTGTGCCTGAGCTGCAGGTGCTCCTTGGGCAACTCCAGCACTCCTCAGAAAGGCTCTGTGTTGTGTTGCGAGCAATGTAGCTGCACAAGCCTAGAGATAAACATGGATATGACTTTTGTCCATTGCTGCTTTGCTACCCCCAAAGATCTTCATGCTGCTCTGCCCACATTGTGAGCAAGGCTCACATGGGAACTGGGCTTCTCTTTTTGGGGTGGAGGAAGGCATGATATGGGGAAGAGTTTTATGTCCATTCTCCAGGCCATCAGAGTTTGTACCATCCTCACACATGTTGTAGAGAAGATAATCATGCCATGGGCTCACATTTCACCTAAAAACTGTGAAAGTTCAGCAGCATCACTTCATTCAGTCTTGCTTGGTCCTACTCTGGTAGGTGGAAACTTAGACATATGCTACTGACTTGGTGCTGCAAAGCTGGGTTCTTTGGCACGTGAAAGAGCAGGGAAGTCATCTTACAACTACAGACTTTAAGTCCTGAGGTCTAACTCCTTTTCTGCCCAGATGTGGTGGGCCAGGCATCTTCCATCCCACTAATGCAGTTCCTCTCATCTGCGAACCAAGTACAAAGACACCAACTCCTTCAAAAGCCATTTGTAATCAGCTGAAAGGGAATACAGGAGGACAAACCTTTTATTTTTTAAATGTAGATCACATCCCCATCCTCCTTCAGTCATATTCAAGGAATCAGTTACTTATTTGCCCCACAGCTGCAACCCCAAAGACACTACTACACGGCCCGGTGGCATGGGAGGGAAACAGAAATGCAGAAAGAAGAAAACATGAGGGTGTAGCTCAAGATACATATGAAAGCAGAAGAGGGGAATTACCAAGACCTTGTAAAATGGTATATGATTATTCTTTTTGTTCCCTTTAAATCATCACCTAAGATTATACAGCATCTGTTTTAATTCCAAGCTGACCCTCACCCCAATTTCATTCTCCCTTATTCTTTCTTATTATACGATGAATTTTTGTCATTCCTTTAAACTGACACTGAATAGTCTTTATTTGAAAGTATAAACTTACTCTTATCTATGGATTTATCTGTTTCTGTATTTTGTACCTTCCAAAACATCAGTAAATAAAACTCAGTTAAGTTTCAAAGCAAACTCTGCTGTCTCCCTCCCATGACTCTCCCTTCGCTCAGTTCTCTCTTTCTGCTCCTTGCGACCCACCCAGAGGCAAGTAGTATTCTCATCTGCTGCAACGAAGATTAATTCAACTTACAATTCCAATGGGCTCTGATGAAATAGGAGGCATATCGAGTAAGTAGGCACAGACCAAAGTGCAACCATTGCAAATCATAACTGTAATTTAGACCATGTCCTTCCCTTTTGAGAGGGTGACACCCAAGCAGGTACCAGATGCCTACCATGAAATGGGGTTTGAATGTCTCTTTTCTTGAAATGAAGTTCATGGCTGTTTCAGCTGAACTAGTTGGAGAAAATTTAGAAGCACAGTCATTAAATTTCCATGTAGAAGTGGGTCCTGATCATGGCTTTTTCCTCTACTGTACAATGTGAGACAGGCAACACAGGGAGGCATCATTGAGCTGCGAAGTGGAGTTCTTACAAGGCCATGCCAAAGGGAAAAGGATCATGTCAATATTTATTAGACTTTCCAGCATCTTGTTAAGTCAGTAGGAGAGCTGAATCCCAAACAAACTGCAATTAGATTTGGTTTCAAAATGAAGGCCTCATCCTGAACTATCCAACAGGGAAATGCCACTGGCACTGGTATGGGTTTCTTTCTTAGGGAACTTTTTAACCCCTTATTACCTGTCATTATTCTGTTGGTCAGGATTTTGATGGTGCTAGAATAGGGAGCATTGCTATTCGGAGATTTGTTGCACAGACATATAGAAAGCATTTGTTTAAAAAAAACTTAAATTTGGGGGATCTCGGCAAAAGAAAATGCTCATGTTGGAATTCTATTCTCCCATAGAGGATGGTCCATTGCTGCACAGATGGGGAGATGTGTTTTGGTGGCAAAGGTCCTTGCAGCAGCATCTTCATCTGGATTGAATGAGACTTGAAGTAACCAAAAAGTCTCTGCAGGCAACTTAAGTGCAATCCAGAGAAGCCCAACAAGATTTCCTTTTCTGGTCTTGTAAGGGGCAAAGCAGCTATCCTGAAGCTGTATTATTGCTGCATGAAGCTTGCATGATGAAGGAATGGAGCAGATCTTGAAGGAAGAAACTAGTATGAGATATCTGCTTTCTGGAGCACTTGTGGAGCTTTGATGGCAAATCTAAGACGCATTAAGCTCTTTTTCTCAGTTTACAGCTGAGGTGGGACAGGGATCAGAACCCAAATGAATTTTCTTTGGAGACGACTGTGAATTAACAACAAAGGAAATAGTTGGGGAAAAGAGAAGAGAGACAACAAAGCAGCAAGACCCTGCTCCTTGAAGAATTACCCCCAGGGAGAGCTTTAGGAGTCAAAAGCTGCCACTTTGCTGAAGCAGTTGGCAGAAGCAACATTGTCCCTTTGTGTAGTAACAAGACAACCAGGGCATCGCCTGGGGAAAACAATAATAAAAAAAAATTAATTCAGGTCATCAGCTATTTCTTCTAGTCCTGTCTGTCTTGTCACTGAATCTTTATTATGTGCACGTGACTAGTCAAAAATATTCCAATGAGAATTTCATGCTTCACTGCCTAAAAAATCATATTTTCATCAAAAATGCCTAAGTTCCATACCAAAATCTATTCTGTTCCCTTGAAGATTTAATCCTAAGTCACTTTCGAAAGAAAAATTTAGCCATTTCAGCCACGTGGACCTTGCACTGCAGACTGAATCTGTAATGAATAACCCTCATGTTTACACAATGGGCACTTCAGACTCTTACACTAAACACAAACCAGGGATCTATATTCAAACTTCTCCTTCTTGGCCTTTCATTTACATTACTATATCAAAACCACTACTACAGTAAAGAGTAAAACCTATATTTCTTTTGGAATGTCCCCATTTTGTGAATAAGACAGTTCTACTTTACCCCAGGAGCAAGTATTTAAAATCAGACTGAAAACCATTTATTTGAAGTGTGCTTGCTGAGATTGGTTTATTTTCTTCCCTTTCTGGGAGCACAAATAGAGAATATAATCCACCTGAGAAAATATTTCTATTGATAGCTTCATTTAGGAGTCCTTTTGCAAAAATCCACTTATTTTACAAATGAGGTTATGTTCTTTTATGAAGTCTTCAGTTCATATATTCAAAATTTTAGATATATAAATAAACAAATCAGGAATCTTCATCTTCATGAATAGGCCCTTCATATTTTCCTTTTCCAACTCTGACCTTTTCTTGCCTACAAATGTGATTACTGAAAGAGCCTTATTAAAGTGTATTATTTTCTTCACAATTATAAGGTTATTTCTTAAGAGGAAATTTCCACATAATGCCATGTTCAGAGAGAAGTTATTGTACTTCCTTCCCCTTTGGACAGTGATTTGTGAGGAGGGACAAATAGGGAAAAGTAATATGATATAAGTCTTTGTGGAAGGAAAAAAAAGGTCTGTGATCCTGGCACCAATCTAGTACATCTGAATTCAATTTAACAGTTCTAGCTATTGCCTGTGGGAAGCATCAGGTTGAATTTTATCTGCTTGATGGAATGAAAACCCAGGTTACCTGCTCTCTATTGTTATTTTAGCTTAAGTTAAGATTTTTTTTTTCCCTCCTGATAGCATTCATGACCTATGAAAATTCATCTCTGGCATGGCAAAACAGAAGAGAGCAAATAACAGAGCTTTGCCAGCTCCTCTCCAGGGCCTAATCATTTTTCCTACAATCATCTTCTACTTTTGGTACATTTATTTCCTCTCCAGGATTTTTGTCCCACCTTTCACTGGTGATTTCCCTGAAATATTGCAGAGCCTGGTAACGTCTCTCTCATCCTCAATCTGCATCCCTGCATCCCCAAGGGCTAGCTACACCTTGAGATGGACTGACTCCAACCCCCAGAGCCCTGAAAAAACGTGACATGAATGATTTGAAAGCTGGCTAAGGTTTAGAACTAGATGAGTCAATATTTTATTACAAGATGGACTCAAGGTACCAAGACAGAGCCCTGATGTAAGAACTGGGACAGAATAACAGCAGGCCAGATAATGAGCTGAGTTGCAAAGCTCCTGAATGTCCCAGGACTAAAACAGTAGTGAAATTGTACAGAGAAGTTTAACTCCCTACTTCACCAAATTGCAAATCTGGAAAAATAAATATTGAAGTCCACTCATAATAATTTTGTTTTTCCCCCAGCTGATGCTAAGGTCTTTAATTGGAGTAAGCTGATGCTTACTACCTTGAATGCTGTAAAGATTATCACTCTCATTTACAAGGTGAAAGAAGCCTGTCCCAACTAGGTAGCATAACTCTGTAAAGTCAGGCTGGAGTCTCCTACCCCATGGAGACTAGAAGTGAGCAAAATTATTTGTTTCATTTTTCTAATTAAGCACTGCTGTGCTGTTTCTAGCTTGGTGACTGACCGCTCCTCCAGGCTACAGCACAGTGATGAGGCCACCTGGAACGGAAAGACTGAATGGGCTTGGAGTCGATTGTTATTATTTACCATTTACTTAGCATCATACATGAAATTAATTTTTTTAGTAAGTAGCAGAGCAATAAGTAACTCCCTGCTCTGAGCTATTGTGCCTTGAGATGACATAATGCAAAACTATGCTCATGTATTTATTTTTTTGTTTTGGCTATTCTATGACAGGGTACCACATGTCAGAGCATCCTCTGGTGTCTGATTCAGCCCAGTGGTAATAGTCCACTAGTGTTGTTGGCCAGTGGGATTTCTTTTTCAGTTTGCATGATGGGGCTGACAGCTCGGGGCTAGGGACCTACTGCAGATGTAGTGGAAGACTGTGATAGCTCCCCAGAGTCCTCTGGATCTTGGAGCAGAGAAAGACAGAGGCAATGATCAAAAGGGAAACTAATAACAACAGCAGCATGGTTTCCTCAGTGCAATGTCTCAGGTTTTCAAATAATGTGCTGGTGAGGTATGCATTGCCAAGAGTGAGTCCGATGGATTATTTTTACATGCTTTACTGTGTGCTAGATGATCAAATTTGTAACATATACATAGTATATGTTTATGTATATGCAGATGTATATGTATGCTGGATGACACCTAAAAATTTATTGTGTGTGCTTCAATCTAGGCATCATATGGGCAGGACTGTGTAATGGAGAGGATCGAGCCTTGAACCTGGCATTTTCATTCTTAGAGCAGCCAGATTGTCTTGTGAGCCATTCTGTAATGGCAAACTAGTGATGTTTGTGGAGGAGCACCAGGACCTTACAGAATAACATCTGAAATGGTCCCAAAGACCAGAACTTCAGTTGCATAACAAGATTCCAGCAATGAGTTGTCCAGTCTGGACACAAGGAGCTAGTCTGAGTCACAGTCATGCCAAAATTCAATAATGTCATGCAGATGCTACTTTTTGTCTCAAGTTTGTGCCTGCTACTGTTTTGGCCCTCATTTGGGGGGAATAATTCTTCCTCTGTGCTTGGAAAACCTTTTCCTTATACTTCAAAATTCTCCATTGTTCTGCAACTCAAAAAACTTGACAGCAGGTAGCTTGTCAGCACATTACAAGTCTTTCATCTCCAGATAAGCAATAGCTTCTCATCCCTACCTGATCTCCATCTCTACCTGTTTATCTTTTATTAACTACTCAGTCTATTACATTTCCAGGACTTCAACTTTCTTTTTATTTGATGTTTGTACAGCATCTTGCACAAAGATTTTGTCCCAAGACTGAGATTCTGAGTTAGTGCAGATAATTTAACTTGGTTATTTTACCTGCAATACAAGGGATGAAAAAGAATTTGCCTCAAGACATTTATTGATATTGAAGTTTTCTTATGATACAGTTTTTCACTGTTTCTCCACATCAGACATGTATTGGTAAACTCCAAGTGTTCCTGATAAATGAATTGACATTATAATGGAGATGCTGTTTCCAGTCCTGCTCTTGCCAGCACATAGAGGAGCTGTGTATATTGCCTGATGTGTTGATTTTGCTACTGGCAATAACTGGGGAACAACCTTTTTCCCTCTTTAGCAAGTGTCAGTGAAATAATTATCTAATTTCACCAGTTTAAGTTTATGGAAAAAAACTCCCAGGGTTTGTGCCCTCAAATAATAACATTTGGGGTAAAGTGCTAAATATTGTTCTCAAAGCATATTATGTTATTTCAAGCACCTGAAGGCACATATTTTCTCCTTTAATGTACATTCAGGCATGAGACTTTTTCTCCATGCATCTCCCATGATATACCCCAAAAAAGTGTCCTCTTATCAGCCCTCCACTGTCTTTCATGAGAAGCAGGTCTCTTCAAACAGCACTGCAGTACCTCTGGGTAGCTGCACCTCAGTGCAGAGCTCCCCCACTCCCCTTCTACTACGGTCAGACAACTTCTGTGAGGCATCAGCCTTGCTCAACTTTCTACCCAAACCTCATTTTTCATAAGGATATTTTCAGCGAGGCTTATCTCTTTTAAAAGCTTTCTGCTGAGCTATCCAATGTGGATTTCTGAGTCTGCCTAAAATTCTGTCTTGGGATATCCCTGCCTTCAAACTGTAAGTCTGGAGAGAGAGAGAGAGCATGAGAGAAGGATTTGGCCCTAGAGACTTAGGCAGATCTTCAATCAATCTTCTTTTTCTCTTCTTTCATTTTGGTGCTTTTGCTGCTGAATAAATTGAGCTGAAGATTGTCTCATCAAAGCAGACTCAAAAGCACTAAGCCCACTCTGCTCATGGCAGAAAGATTCAAATTTCCACAACCAACTTTCTAGTATAGGGGTCCGAACCTCAAGTAAATGAGGCTCTGGCAACAAAATCATTAGAGTTTTTAAAGAATTTGTAACAATAGAGACATTGAGTTGTTTCTTTCTACTTCTTGTTTTTCTTTTTTTTTTTTTTTTCTCAAATAAAGTGGAAGAATCGTAAAGATGAAAGTCTTCTGCAGCTGTGAAATTCTAGTCAATTTTGTGAGAAACATAAGATCGCAAAAAGGGTTATTCAGAGGATGAGGTTTCAATTCTGTTTTACTTTTGAGATATGGAGCATTAAAGCAGACTGTTTGGCTCTATTTCCTTTCCTTTACCAGGGTTTTCTTGTAGGTGAGGTGACTGCTTAGCTCTTAGATTAGACTTAAGGTATCAGCCTGTTTCTGATTGATGTTCAAGGTAAAAAACATGTAGTTTTTCAGCCCTTTGCATCGGACTTAAATTCAGAGTCAGCAGTAAAAAAGAAGTGTTGAGAAAGCTGGGAAAAGATGCTGCACACCTAATTGCAACATTAACCAGTGAAATATTAGCAAATTTATTGGGCTTTTTCTATTTAAAAAAAATTAAAGGAAGTTCATTATGCTCTGTAATCCTGCTTAAATATTCATCATGTTGTTAATGAACCACATTCATTTTTAAAATGTTCAACCTGAGACGCCGTCTAACATGATTTGATAATAATATAATTTCTATATAACCGTAAAAGGGACAAGAACAGTAAAAATAATTGTATCTCTAAACATCCTACCCAGTTTTCTCCTGACTAATGAACAGCTGTTTTTCATTAGCAGCATCATTTTATCTCTAGCCTATCAACCTGCACAGCTGGGCATATTAGAAATAGCTCAGTGCGCTGTGGAACGTATGTTTCCTAAATTGCAGAAAGAAATGAGAATGAGGTATGGAAGCTTTTTAAAAAAATGGTTCGGGGCTGATTTTTTTCACACTCTCTATTATTCACCATGGTGTAATATCTGGAGGCTTGATGTGGGAATGGGATATTATTGCCCTGTCTGCTGTAGAAAAGATAGTTCCTACCTTGCAGAGCTTATGCTACAAAGAGCAGAAACCGAGTCACAGGGAGTTGAAATCATTTGCTCAAGGTTATGCAGCAAGTAAGGAGCAGCAACTAAAGCAGAAATTGTTGCATCTGCCTTTCCCAGGACTCTAACTTATCCACCACTCTCTATTAACCAGCAATTCAGTTAGAAGAAAACTAATGGGTGAGTTTGGATTTTGAATGGTGTAAAATAAAACAGAGCCTCATCCTAAGTATTTCTTTGTCATGTTGCAATTTCCCAAGAAGTTACAAGTGGAGTCTAATAGACACCAACAAAGTAAGATTTTTGATAGTTCTCCTGGTCTAATTTGGCTCCTGTCTTGCAAAATACAGAAACAAAACCTAAGGCCAGCAAAAGGTAATTCTGAAAAAAAAGTTAGGAGACCTTATATCACTCTTATTTATATTTTATTTATTTCTCCTTTGTCCCCCTCAGGAACTGTAATGATGCAGGCTATTCCAAAGAAGGCCACAAGGGATAATGTGCCCATTGGAAGACTTATTTGAAAAGCAGAATGTCCTGTTGAAAGGCCTCCTTGTTTTACTGGCTTCCTTCAGTCCAAATCAGCTCAAAAAACTCCATTTTTTTTCACAGTTGTCCACCATGAAAACACCAGGTGAAACAGGCTCTGGAAAACATGAGGGGGGAAAAAAAAAAAAAAAGCCTCTACAAACAAACAAACCCTGTCCGGAGTTTCTGCAGTGAATATTAGAATGGCAGAAAGAGAACTGGCAAGAACACAGGCTTTCATGGAGCACTTACCTTCAGATTTTGCAACAAGGCAAGCAGGAAAGATTCAGGAGTGGATTGTGTTATGTGTACTTTATTGGCAAAGATCATAGATACCCTGTTCGTTGGTTAAAATGTTATGAAATCCTGTTATTTAGATGGTCTGAGTAGTTTGCTGTAAATGTAGCAAAGTGCAGAGTTAAGCTGTAATAACACTAAAACCACAGTAATATGATGCTAAGTGCTGATGTATGTTTGATTTCTGTAACCAATAGGAAATACACCTGGGTGTATTAACCAGTGGCTAAGTGATGCTTAGAAAATGAGTCTGGTAAATAGATCAAATAAGGTAGAAAAAGAATGGTCTCTGATGCTTTCCTCAGATGCTGTGCCTGGATATCATGGCATTCCGTTTCTACTAGGCTGTTTGAAACAAATTGTAAAACTGTTTAAAATTTTAACTATAAAATATATCAATTCCTTTCTGAGGTATAAACTGATGGCTTTCTGTAACGAGTACAGGGTGACTGGCAGCAGTATGTATTGCAATCTTAATTTTCTTTTGATGGGGTCTTTTTCATGTCAGCTGACATGAGACCCCCAAATTGTCCATTGTGATAAAGAAAAAAATGTTTAATTCTATCTCAGTCCTAGTATAGGACAGTACCCATGAGGAACACTTCTCACTGTCTCTTCACCTCAGCATGCCTCTGTTTCCCTGTTTTTAAAGTAGCAAACATATCTTCATTTGACACATAGAGCTATCACGAGTTATTAGTGTTTGGAAAGGATCTACATCTCAACTTTTTTACAAAAGAAAATTGTTGCCACTATAGCAAAAGAAACAATAAAACATCAAGCTCTTCAGTATGGTGGATTATGTCCATAGTCGCTCTCAAATGTGTTCTACATGGGAATCTGGCTTTTTAATTGGAAATTCATAATGTATTGGCTCAAAAGGACAAAGCTTGCTGTTTGGAAGAATCTTGTCTTTGTTAAATGTTGTTCTCTGGAAATGCCATTCAGTTAGGCTCCCATCTCAGCCCAACAAATGCCTGATATCATAGCTATGTCCGGAGAAACTCTACTCTTTTCCCTGGAAATGAATGGGTAGCAGTAAATACCCCCTCACTCCTGGCAACTCCATGCTGCACATGTAGGAGCAGAAAAACCTCCCAACGGTAACAATGGAGCAGTTACCAAAATGTTCACACTAAGACTTAAGGAAATGCTGCATGAGTCTCCTTACAGCATGTAGATAAATCTGTATTAACTGCCTCCAAGCAGTCTTATTGCATCCCAGCCTCCAAAGGAAAAGTTTGCTTGGTCCTGGGAACTAAACTAGGATCCAAACAATCCTTACAAAGACAGTGGTTTAGTAGCAGACAGTTTGTGTTGAATGAAATGAAATAGTGAGATAGTCAAATAAACCACCCCCTGTCAAAATGGACATGATTCTGCTATAGATCACAGTATTAGAGGGAGTCACTGCAGCTCAGAAATTCAGATTAGAGAAGCAATCTTTTGCTTAGAAGGAACCTGTGGATATCCCTAGTCAAGTCTGAAATGGGATTGTAGCCAATAATAATTGTGGTCAGCAGTGGCCTGGTCCAGATGAGGCCTGAAAACCCCCAGGGGTGCAGATTCCATTGTCCCTCTGACAACCTGTTTCAGCACTGCCTTTCCTCCTAGTGAAGAAATTTTGCTTTCCTTATGTCCAGTGCCAACCTTCCAGGCTGTTCAGAAAGCCTCCCAACATTCCCCAGTACATGTTTTCTTGTACTCACAATGAGAGCACGCTGTTGTCTCAACGTCAACCTCACAGGCACTGTAACCACCAGGTATTTCTCTGCAGGACTGTTACTCCAGCAGCGGATTCCCAGCCTGCTCTGGTGCATGGGTGTACTGATTTTGGCTGGGATAGACTTAATTTTCTTTATAGTAGCTTGTATGGGATTACAGTTTGGATTCATGCTGAAAACAGTGTTGATAACCCAGGGATGTTTTAGTTACGCTGAGCAGAGCTTACACAGAGTCAAGGCTTTTTCTGCTTCTCACCCCACCCCACCAGCGAGGAGGCTGGGGGTGCACAAGGAATTGGGAGGGGACACAGCTGGGACAGCTGACCCCAACTGACCCAAGGGATGTTCCATATCATATGATGTCATACTCAGCAATAAAACTGGGTGAAAGAAAGAGGAAGGGGGGATGTTCAGTGTTATGTCATTTGTCTTCCCAAGTTACCATAAAAGAAGTTACCTGATGGAGCCTTGCTTTCCTGGAGATGGCTGAACATCTGCTTGGTGACGGGAAGTACTGAATGAATTTTTTGTTTTTCTTTGCTTGCATGCACAGCTTTTGCTTTAGATATTAAACCTCAATCCACGAGTTTTCACACTTTTACCCTTTCAATCCTTTTCCACATCCCACTGGAGGGGAGCAAGTGAGCCGCTGTGTGGGGCTTAGCTGTCTGCTGTGGTTAAACCATACCGTGATTTTCAGACTGAAAACAGAGAAAATGTAGAGCTGTGTATTTTCCCTTTCTGAACCTTAAGAAGTTTCTGTTGGCCCAATTATCAAAATTTTCAGTGATTCAAACCCTATTTGGTGAGTCAGTTTTTCCCCCTAATTTAATATAATCTATAAATTTGTTGAGGGTGCATCTGGTGTTTTAATCCTGACCAGAGATAAAGATACTGAACACTATTTCCTCCAGTAACAACTCTTGGGATATGATGATTGTTACTAGATAAGAGCTTGAGTGGAGTCAGATGTAGGTAGGGTGGATGCTTTCCCTGTCCCTCCTGCAGAATAAGGTACCTTCACTTTTAATTACAGTGACAAAGCAAGGCATTATTCTGCAATATTTTGTTCCAGAAGAAATATGCTAGTCAACTTACCTATTAAAATAAAAAAGATCTCTACTTTGCAGTAACCCCTCTTGCTGGCTGCTTGTTTATTACAGCTCAGTGTGTGAATTTAAGGTATCATTATTTACTTAATCATTACTTGGTATTCCTATCTTTAAAGATAAATACATTTAAAGAAGTCCTTGAAATAGGTCTTGTGTTTTCACTCAAAACTATAATGTACTTGTCTCCCTGTATATTCCTTGCTCTAGGAAAGCAATCAAAATCTTATTATACTGAGTTAACTACCAGCTGCCAGCTTTGTTGACCTTGTTTGTTTGGAGATTAAAAGGCAGGCCATGGTAGAGTTGAACTGAATAACCTGGTAGCACAGAGAGACAGACAAACAGCGATGCTGTCCTCTGCTTATTTACAGAGCATCAGGCAGATTACAACCCACTTAGGCACCAATTTTGGATGGGAGTAGTGTTTGAAATCAGGAGACAAATGCAGAAATTTCGTATTTGCATGTGCTTTGAAAGAACATCACGGTTTTGTTTTGTTCTGCTTTTTTCCAAAGAACTCACGAAGCTGAGTTTATGCTGGGCTTTATTAGCACCCACTAGCATATTTATATATATATATATATATATATATATATATATACACACATTCTGTTGCTAGAGGGCAATAGTTAAAGCAACTACCACAGTTATATTTTCAGGAGTGCCACAGAGTATTGCACACAGCTCTGTTAGATGCTGGCACCCAGAAAGATACAATACTGTGCTTTGAGAATGGGCAACTGATGATATAAAAAGAAGAAAAGATTTAAGGAGGTAATTTATCATAGCAAAGCAGAATAGTAAAGAGCTCCAATAAATTAACCATGAAGTAAGAAATTACCTTCTGTATTGTGTGGGAAAGAAAGAGGAGGAAGTTACATTGATTTACATCAGAGAATCCACAGTTTCTCTTGAATGGAAATCCAAATGCTGTGGTGGACTGGGTAGAAATGTATCCATTCTGCCCAGTATTAGTTAACACTTTGTTCACCTCCTCTCATGCAATTTCCCTCTGGGTATGGTGCATGGACCTATATGAAAGACAGTCATTATCTCTTAGGGCTTGTGCTGACTCCAGATACTGATGCACTCCCAGTTTCCGCACTCGTTCCCCCTGATAAATCAGGGTTCTGATTCTTCTCTCATTATTCAAGTAAATCAGGGTTATTTTCATGGAACTGGTATGAGAGAAAGAGCATTAAGGATCTTCTTTTTAGTGTAGGCTAGCATTACTCTTATGGAGTACTTCAGAGACCTTCCTGGTCCATCCCTGTCCCAGGAGCTGGCTGCAATCACAAATCCTTACAGGGGATAAAGGCACAGGTTAAAGCAGTGAGGTAAACCAACTCAAATAATTTCACCATTTCCGCTCCCTTTTTTAAATTTCCCGTTTCATTTACTGTAGAGCAACAGCAGTTCTTTATGGAGCAGACCTATACAGACCATAATTCTACTCTGCACTGCTGGAAATTGCTTTCTGCCCATCAGTCCTTTCCTCTCTCCAGTCACATTTATCCTATTAAATGTGGAATTCAACATGTGAGCTAGAATCTAATTCCCTTTTTGGTCAAAGAGGTCTAATTGTTACAACTAAGGTGCAGTGGGATGCAATGAGTCCTGTTTTAAAGTTAATGTGCAAAACAGTTCAGCTGAATTGCACCCTAAAAGGGTGTATTTCTCTCCATTGCTTTATAAAACGAGTCTGGGATGACTAGGTCGAGTGTAAATATCTGTATTATATACATGTGAGGTTACATTACAATTTAACTTGTAATGTCAGCTTTTCCCATCCAAGGTATCCTCTCCTTATATCTGCTTCTCTCCAAGATTACTTGGGTCAGTGACAGCTGGGGACATTTGCCATGTCAGAAGATTTATCATTGGCAAGGTCAAGAGGTTGGTGAACGTGCTCCAAGACGACAGACACCATTTGGAGAATTAAAACTCTCCTGTTTTGCTTAAGGGAAGTGAAGGAGAGGAAGATGGCTCATACCTAAAGATAGAGGGAGGAAAATGAAGCAATGCATCACAGAATAAAAATCTTTCTGGAATAGCAGTTTCTCCTAAAAATCTCTGAATGATATTTTCCAACCGAGACTCAGAATACTGGCTAAATCCTCTTTATAACTCCCACGCTCATTTTTTCTTTTAGATGAGTAAAAACTTCAGTACAGGAAAAACTCAATGATTAAAAATTACAAATGTACCGAGTATGCAGTACTTCCATGCAAACATTTTTGAAGTAAAAGGCCAGGTGTTATATTAAACAGTGTTTTAATCTGATCCCCATGGAAATATTCCCTCTAAAAATCTTTGACACTTCTTTCATTTTACAGAAATTTGTGAATTCTGGGGAATTACATGTTTGCAACAACTGCATTCAAATGCTAATACAGCTTGGGTTAAAGCTGTGGAATTGCCTCCTGCTTGACAAGTTTATATGGAAACCAATTTTCTTCTGACCTTTCAGAGTTCCTTACAATAGCTGAGTACAAGACTCCAAACTTCATCACTGGTAGGGCTTGGCCAATGATATTTAATTGGAGGTGATGTCTGCTCAGTCTTGGCTGGAAGCATTGATCATATACATGTATGAGGGCTGAAACTGCCAATTAATCTACTCATTATGAGAGATAATTCTGTCCATTTGCTTTCACTGTCTATGTATTTTATAGCTATACCTACCAGAAGAACGATTGCCTTAAGCAATGATATGAATGCCCCATAAAAGATCTTTCTAAATGGATTATATTAAAAAGCAGACTTATTTATGATCAGTTCTTATGCCATGTTGCCTGCATGGCTTGCTTAGCTTCACAGAAATTCAATTTTCTTGGGGAAAAGATTATATTTTAACAGTATTTTTAAAAGATGTTCAGAACTGGAGCAGATTTTCCTTTAATAGTTTTAGGGAGATTTCTTCTGATGGGTGTGTAAAAAACCCCATTCATTACCAGACTGTTCACTCTCACAAAAGTGCATGAATAGGGCAGTGCGTGCAGGCGTGCTGAGAGTCTGAGGACTAAATCCACTCCAAAAGTCAGTCTCTGAGATTAGAAGAAAATTATCAAAAAATGATCAGAGAATAACTGCGCCTGACACTTGGAGTCCTAGGTATGAACTGCCATTTGCAGTAATGGAAATGCTAGCATTTTCCATCAGTGTTTACTAGTGCATGAGGTGTTGTTCACTAAGGAAGCATGCAAGATTAGCTGGGAGGTGGCAGAATGTGATAGAAATAGAACAAGGGCTCCAACTCACAGTCAACATTTTTAATGGTGTGTTAAATTCTCACACCTCTACTAATCTCAGTAACTGGCTGTGCCAGCAGTCAATCCCAGGCAAAGGCAGGAAAATTTATTTTAGCTTAAACCCTTTCCACCACGGGCTGAACGAGTTCGTGTTAGCTCACAGTTACCTTTGGAGTGTATCTACTGAACAGTGACGGTTTGGTGGTGGATTTAAGTGCCCTATTTTTCTGTTTTCCCCTCTCTGCCTTGTCAGTGATTCAAAGCTGAGACTGGCAGCTCAGGAAGAAGGCAAAGGAAAGCTAAGTACCATGATACTATCTCTTGAAAGGCTTGGAAGTGTTGTTATAAGTAGGGGCATTTGTCAATGATCTCTTATTTGCTCACTTTGGTTTTTGGTCCCTAATCACTTGTCAGTAAAAATGATCAAAATTCAGCAGGTGCCATGGATCTGATTGCAGCATCTACTGTGAAGCTGGAACGGATTGCAAGATCATCATGAAACCCTGGATGCAGACTGACCTGCCAGCATCATGAAGGCTCTGACCTGCAGACTGGATATCACTTGGAGGGAGATCACATTTTTGAAGAGTTAGCCAGAGTGGTCACCACTGAAACCTCTGTTTGTCAGTCCTGCTTTGTACTCCAGAATGTAAAATCAGTGATACCCAACCAGTGACATTCAAAGGAGATCCACAGCTGCCAAAATCAGCCAACCAATAAAGAGGTTCAAGCACCTCCACACACATGCAAATAGAGGGGAGAAATACATGCTAAATAGAGAAAAAACCCTCTTTTTTTGGTTGAATGTGAAAATAATTTACTGTTAAAGTTTAACTAAATAAAATGATTTTCAGGGTTTTCTTTTTATTTATTAAAAAAGTAATGTGGATTTTTTGTTAGTTTGTGGGGATTGGGGTTTTTTTTGTTTGTTTGGAGTCTTGGGGGGTGTTTTTTTGATTGGAAGTGTCTGACAAACAGTGGTCTTGCTAGCTTCTGAAGTCAGTCACTTGGAGGGAGATCTGGGCTTCTGAAACAGCTGGTTTTCCTCAGCAGTTTTTAACTCCATTTCACAAACCGATGCACAGACTCTGCAGTCATACAGATTGCGTGGGAAGGTGAAGCACTTACTGAACCAGTGGAGGAACTGCTCTTCCTGGTGCAGATGTGCACATATTGTCTACCTTATTCTTAGATATGCTCATAAAGGCTTGCACATGCTTTTTAACTAAAAGCTTGGATGGGTGGTATTCGTCTGCTTTTAGCAGTATTTTAGCAGGCTTAAAAAAAAAAATCAGTTTTACTGTTGCAGCTGAAGTGACAGATGGTAAAAGAGCAGGAGGGTTAGCAGGAAGAATATTGTAGGAGTCTGTGCAGATATAAATACTTAGCTAATAAATAAGGTGGAGGTAATAATGCTTGTGAATTTAAAAAAGAACTGGAAGCAAGCTTGTTAATAACTCTCTTCTTTTTAATAATATTTATGCCTAAATCTAGCAGAGCACTTTTTGACAGTATATTGATGGAGAAATCACTGTGTGTTGCCATGGTGTTAAGTTTTCTTTTTCAGGGCAGAACCATGCATTTAAAAAAGAAACCTTTACCTTGTTGCTATGCAAACACTATGTTGTGATATTACATCCCCAGAAAGTAGCACAACGATATTGCAAGAAAGTCAATATCCTGATAAGATAAATGCTCCCTTTCTTTGGCCTTTCACTCAAACGCAATGCTGCGGTAATACTTAAGTCTGATGAATCCTCTGGAGTCCAGGCTGCAAAATTTCCAATGTGCACGCTATTTATGTAAAAAATTACCTACTAGTATATAACCCACAGCTGTATTCAGACCTGAACTCCAACTTTGTCATAGAAAGTGTCACTCACAAGCAGCATACATTAGTTCGTGTTTAATGGGATTTGTTCCAAGTGGTTCGGAAGCATCTCTTGCTGAAAAAAGGATCCAAGGTCCTACTTAAGTGTTGTGTTTCCACTGGCATATGCAACAGTTGACTATAGTTTCTACATACAACAGCTCACAGGCAGTGAAGTGGTTTCTACCCTATTAATCGTCTTGGGTTTCCTCTGCCATCCATACTGGAATATGTGCAGTGCCAGTTAGCAGCTGGTTCTGGCCAAATCCTTACAGATTTTTTCCATAGCCCAGTTAAGCTTAAAGATAAAATTAATGATACCAGCTCATACAGTTTTTCCACTAGCTTATGTATGAGAGATTTATAATAGTGTATGTGTGACTCGTGCCTGGGAGGTCGGTGGCTTGTTAAAGTTCCTGGAATGGAAGATCACTGGCTGAACAGGGACTGCTTAAACAAATGAAGTTGAACCTGATCCTCATTTGGACTCAGTTGAATTATTGTATCTTTAAGCCTGCTCAGATGAAAAAAATATTTAGCCTGCAGATTGGTTCAAATTCTTAATGATCAGAAATGTAGAACAGCAGTCGATACACACTCTCCATACTGAGAAATGGATTTAGCACTGATACAGAAAAACAGTTTCAAATGTAATCAGACGATGGTGCTTCCAGCAACCGTTTATAACTGAAATTCAATGGAAACTGGAGCATTTCCTCCTTTTCCCCTTTATAATGTAAATGTCTGTGTCATACCACATTTGTGACAATACAGAATTGTACTCTATCATAATGTATCTGCCAGGGAAACATGCCACGAAATGTGTCACAAATTATCCAAGACACTAATTAAATTTTTCCTCTTGCTTTGCACAGGGACAATAACCAGGCCATGAAGAGAAACATCCCACCCTGTTTTAGGAGTTAGTGAAAGCAATGAATGAGATTGGTTCCATAGCCAATCTCCTTCGATTTACTTCATTAACCAATGAACTAATTAGATTCCTTCCTTCTAAAAACACTTTCTGAGAGTCTTATTTTGGCAGTTAAAAAGTCTGTCATGAATTTTTCAGAGCCTCTTTAACCCATTTAATAATGGATTAACATTGAAATGGTTGAAAAGAATAATCAGTGCTTAAATAGGAAATATTGAAAAAAAATTATCAACCCCAAAACTTTGAAGCTTATAATTCATCCAACTGTTTGGTTTTTTTTTTGTTTTTTTTTTTTTTTCTTGCAGGGCAGATATTTTCACTGTGAGGTGTTTATTTCTTTTTCACATGCCTCTGAAATATCTATTCAGACACATCATCAGAGTTGTTGGGAAGCTTATCTGACTGTAAGTGGCAGATCTTCTATCGGAAAAAAAAAAAAAAAAAAGATTGTAAAAATTAGAAATTGCACTTAAACCTTTATGTGTCTAGATCAACTCTCTTTTCAAACATGCTGCATGTTGCCAGACCTGAAATGACCTACTCATGAACATGCTACTTCCAGGGATCCCAAGGGTCATCCTTTCTGGTAAGTTAATGCTAGGAAATTGTTCTTGAATGTCATTTCTATTAGGATCTCAGCAATTTTGAAGGCAAAACAAGATTTCTCTCAGCTGAAAGCTAGGGCAAGACACAGCTCTGGTATGGCTTGATAGGCTTGTTCAGCCATGAAGCCAAAACACCCAGTCTGGGAGCTTTGTGCTTACAGGAATTCAGAAGAGACGCCCCAAAGTGTGAATAGCATCCTTCTATCCCAGTTGAATATTGGTGGACTGTGAATTCACTGTAGGATATACAGTGGTATTTAACCCAGGAAGACAGTCCTTACCATCTTGCTTTTCTCCGTTACAATATTTGCAGTGATCAGTAACATCATGCATATGTGTTTAGGCGTATCCCATCTATATAATTGGCAAACATGTTTCCAAAGACACACTTCTAATTCAACAGCAACATGATCATTAGGCAAAGAGACATTTAGTCATGTTGTTCTTTGTTGAGTGAGACAGCTGTAAAGTAAGATGATAGAACATATAACAATCCAAATAAAGGCACAGAGCAACATCTCTTACTGGAGGTGGTGAACACATAGGAAGGTCTGACATCACCCAGCCTCCTGTTTCTCAACTTTATTGATCCAGGTAGTATCTGTTTCATTGGTGACTATACAAGATATAACACTCTTTTTTTTTTTTTTTTTCTTTTTTCCTGGGGAGTTTTGAGTTACTTTTACTTCCTGCATGTGAACTAAATTAACTGTCTGCAG
The DNA here is from genome assembly GCF_031877795.1 of Strix aluco. Lineage (NCBI taxonomy): Eukaryota > Metazoa > Chordata > Aves > Strigiformes > Strigidae > Strix > Strix aluco. The sequence goes on along the minus strand of NC_133931.1, from coordinate 3,447,635 downwards.
ATAATGAACACCAGAAAATGACTGGCTTGGTGTATACTGTGCATTGCAGTCCAAGGAAGAAAAATAGCATTTGTATGCATTTTTACAGACATCCACATATTAATCTCTCTGATAATTTTTGAACACCATTCCTGTAATTTACTACAAGAGCCATTCTATTGCTTTGCCTCTCATCCTACAAGCAGTCTGTCTTGAGCAAATTTCCTTTCACAAAGACTGCAAGATACATAAAGTCTTGGATACCTTCCCAAACTTAAATCATCTATCCAGAGAGACTGTAAAATAAAATTTCTTTTTCTTTGTGTATTTTTAATAAACAATTTAGATCTTTCATCTGAGCTGCCTATAAATTCAAGAGTGAATGTCATGGTGTTGATTCCCAAAACTTACTGGAAGATGAACAATTATCACTGCTTTCTAAGTTCATTTTATTCTCTAGGACAAGCTCTTTTGGCTGCTGTTCTTGCTGTGACATTTTCTCTATTTCTCCTATAGCACTGACCTGGTATTGGCTTAATTAAATAGTAGAACACCAGTAAGAGAACAAAGCCAAATTCTCTGAATCTCAGTGCTACATCTAATTTAACACAGTGTCACTGAAAACAAACCTTTCTGAACATGGTCCAGAAATATTTCTATGTAAAGAAGAAACACCGCAACACATAGGAAATCTCTAAGCATGGTGGACACAGAGAATATAGGGTCAGCAATTTCCTGCTCCTAAGTGACTGCATCAAGAGCTTTTCCTGTTGAATTCAAAACACTGAGTGCAACTTCTGAAGCGTGCCTGGACTGTCTGAAGCTGCTGTATGAAAGGACTAGTAACATTTCCTTTCCTTATCAGAGTAAGATCTGAAGTTTTTGATACAACATTAGAGGATTTACTTGTTCCTAAGCTAAGTGGATAAAATTTGAATCTATGCTAATCCACTAAGGAATGGTGAGGAACTTGGCAGCATGGCATAAAATGCATCATGGAGAAAGTGCAATAGAAATCATATAATAAGAATTTGATTTCAAGGTGCTAATTGCAGTATTGCAGTATCCATCCTGTAGTTAACTCAGTGTTTACTATGAAGCATCCAGTGGAGTATTTCAGCTGCCTTAATCAAGCGTCTTGAATTGGTGATCTGAGTTAATTTTAAAAACAATAGATAAATAAATGTAATTAAGATACAATCAGATAAATCATAATAATAAAATTACTTCTGAATTTCTCTTAGGGATTCTCTGAAAGCCAATTTGGCCATATTTTACTATACTGTTCTCTTTTCTGGAATATCAGCACTTCTAATGATTGTAGCTCAGCAAAATTCAAGGGGAGGTTTCACAGCATTTTCTCTAAGGTTGTCAGAAGCATCATCCAAAAACTACAGACTGCAGACTGCTTTCAGTTACACTGTGCCCAGAGGAAAAGCTTTCTGTTTCCTGAAGAGAAAAGCACTCTTGTTACCATGCACAATGTGTCATAAATGATACACCATCCATGCAAACCTAGCAATGATCCAAGTCTGCTAATGAATGCCATGATGGTAAAACAATCTGGCTGTGTCCCAGCACGCGCATACTGATGCTGGTGGATTCTCCACCATTTAAGCCGATTCCATCAGGTGATATTTTTGTGTTTTTTTCAAACCACTCTAATCACAAAATTGAAGCCTGTTTAGCAGAGTAAAACAAACACGCTACACAGCAATTGACAGGCTTACCTTTTCTGTGGGAAGACTGGAACAAGAAGCTTCTGATACTCTTGCATTGTGTATTTCATCACTGTGGGTAGCAAATATCCAACGATGATAATCAACCTGTTGTAAGGAGTTCCTCACCCACTAATGGATGGCATTAATTTTTACACTGATTGAATCTGATAGCTTAAAGCTAACACCCTATTACTGCAGTTGTATTTTTAAAACTGTTTAAAACCTGAGGAATGAGATTCAACCTGCAGCCCCCAAATAAAAGGACTCTAGACTCTCTGAAGCCCTGTTTTGCTCTTTATTGTGCTTAAGAAAATTTTTCTTCCTGGAATTGGGAAGGATGTTGCTGGATTGAAACAGTTATGCTTTGGGGAACAGATTTTAGTACTATGGCTTTATTTACATGACCCTGTGACCATCAAAATGACAGCAGAGGCACAACGATCAATAGTGTTGCATGAGAATCGTAATATCACAGTATCAGAGATAAAGAAAACTTTCTATAGTCTGTACTACCAAGTATAGTGAACTTTAATGCCCCACTGCTTATTCGTACAAAACCTTCCTTATGCTAACTGTTAAGAGATCACATTGATCTTGCTTTTAGTGTTGTCACATGTGTAACCATCTGGCATCAGGACGAGTGTGAAAACATGACTTGCATATTCGCTAGATTGGGGGACAGACATGTTTGACTGTGAGCTGAGCCAAATTTTTGTGATATGTACAAATATTGCTTCTCCCTACAGCTTGGAGAACTCAAGTTTTCACAGAGCTTGTTATCTCAGTCCTCATCCCCTCCATTCTGTCCCTGCTCTGAGCTGTAAAAAGTCTTTATGTTTGGCAGGTCAGTAAAAACCAGAGCATCATCCTGTTTATTTTATAGCTAACTTCATTAGCAAGAAACAGCAAGGACTGAAATACAGGGCTGTAAAAACCCAGCTTAAGGTTGTAATGTAATGTAATTCAAGTAATTAGTCCACTTAAACTTTTTAATGTGGTCTCTTGGTTTCCAAAGTGCTAAAATGGTTTTTAATGGCTGTTCCACAGTTTTTCATTGGGTTGGCATTCTGGCTTTAGTCATGAAAGAACAGGCCATATCTTAATATCTCTGTTTGTTATGCCAGAACTTCAGCTGGTACATGCCGACACCCACGGAGCCAGTTGAAATATATCACTTTTCACCAGCTGAACTTTGTCGTGCTTTTCATTAAGAAGTTAAAAGAACTTAGCTATACTACTGGTTCACACTGTCTTCATTTTTGTCTAGCGATAGAAAAAATGAACTAAAGAGGTTCGTAACTTTATAGTGAATTGCCTTGCACTTGTGTTGTGCTGTTCCTCTGGACATGCTTAACAGATCTGAAACTTTAGATTTAGAACTCTCATGTGTGTGCTGGGATTTCTAGATTCATTGTAATCTAATATGCCTACCTGGTCATTCACAGTAATAGCTGACCTATGATTTGTGGACAGCTGATAACCATAGGTAAATGGATAAAAACTTTAATCCACACTGGAAAATGTGGTCACATAGAAGAAAAAAGCAGGTGTATGCTAGTTTCTGTTGTGGCCATGCACACAAACATTATTTAGAGACAATTTCAATAACTACAAAAACAATTAAAAATCAATCCACAACCTGTAATTTTGGATCATTTCACTCTGATTGCCTAAATTAAATGTTTCCCCAAAATTCCACTTACATTCCCATTTAGGCAGATTAAGGATTTGTAGACCTGTTTTTCCTTAATGAAGCCTTATTTACGTGTCAGGGTCTTTAGGATTTAGAGTCTTGGCTTAGAAATCTTATGAGACCATTTTCACAATTCATGTCTTTTATGGCCAGGAGCAACAATCATCTGATTTGAGCTCCAGTGAGGAACAGATTTTAGAAATGTTCTATTTCTGGAACAGAAAAAAAATATTTTCCCTTTAGAATGTTCTACTCAATTAGACCATGTATGCTAAACATGCTGAGGATAACTTTCATATTAATTAAACTAGAAACATATCCTTTTGGTTTTCTCTTCTCCTAAATTTGTTTGAGAGAGTTGATAATGAAATAAAGGATATGTCTGGACATAATATTGATTCTTTGATAAATTCTTTCCCTACATAATGTTTCAGTAAGGCTGAATTTCTTATACTGTTTATTCAGAACTGGCCAGAAAACAATTTCCATTCTATGGGGGAAGGAAAAAACAACAAAACAAAGGCATTTAAAAAACGTTTTATTTTTAATCAGATTGAGTGTTGTGGTAATTGTATGCAAAGTTTGATAAGAAGTGTTAATGAACCCTAGACAACTTTCAGAGAAAGAGAAATACATATCTCCTAATCAGATAAACATTTGATGTATCTGAAAAACACTTAAAAAGTGTCAAAGCATCCTTCATAGCCTTTGGAAAAATATGTGTAACTTTTAGGCAAAAGTTTGTAAACAGTTTGCATGAGATTCATGTCACCTAACTTCATCTACCAGGAAGATAAGTCTCTAGGCTGAAGTGAACTTTCTCTACTGAGGAGAACATTATTGTTGCCATCATGATAGTTTGAAGATATAAGTAAGACAGAGCTTGTAAGGAGAGGTAATATTTTTATTGGGGAACTCTATGCAGTTGGAAAAACCTGAACAAGTCTTTCAGTTGCTCACACTTCTCCTCAGATCTGAAACCAAAGATGGAGAAAGAAATGCACTTCTAGAGGATGATTCATCCCTTCCTAAGATAGATAGGATGACTCACTCTCTGTAGGTGCCTATTCATCTCTATTGACCATAGAAGGATTCTGGTTGACAAGCTAACAGTAAACACCTAACTTTAAGATAGAAAAAAAATAGATAGATGACATGGATTTTACCTTGCAGTTATAAGGGTTACTCGTAAGAACTTTCTTCCTTCCATTTTTTGCATCAATTCAGGTGCAGTCTCTTAGTGTAATATTTACAATTCATTTCTTTAGATATTGACAATCCATACATTCCCCTCTGAACTTCAGTCAGAGATACCTTGGTGTTCAGAGTGACTAAATTATCTATCCCAAGAGAGGAATAGCAGCCTTTTTATTCTCTAAACATTTTGGAGCTCTCCTGGGAAACAGATCTAAGGAACTTCAGAGATTACAACATCTCATGTTAGTATCTGGCTGGTTTTAGTTGATGGTAAAATGACAATATAGCTATCGCTACAGAAGGATATAGTAAAAACATTCAGCATATGCTGAATATGTTCTCTTCATCTCTCTGAGGTTCTCAATATATTATCCCATATTTTCCAGATGACATAAGGATACAAATACCTTTTCTTTTTTGTCTCCAGATGTACCAGTTGCAAAAGCCAGTACTTGCTGGAGACTAATCCTAAATCATTTTGGCAGAGAAGGATGAGTGTTCATACAGGTTAAATAAATACATCACTGTGGATGAAATGCCACCCCAACTGAATACTCCTCTAGTATGTGAAGTTGGAAATATGGTCACTCAAGACCAGGTAATAAGGGCAGAGATACTGTCAGAGATAATATCAGTTGTTCATTTAGCTGGGCTAGAGGCAGAGATTGATCGTTTTTCTCCCTCTGTGGCAGTGCTGGGCCTTCTGCAAAGACAAAAGGCAAGAGAAAGGGCAAGAGAACCCACTAGCAAGGCCAAGTAAGAGCAACACAACTCTCAAAAGAGACCAGAAACATTAGACACTCAAGTTTCCCAGAGGCATCTTTGGTAACTGGCTCAGGAACAAACCAGATATGTTTTTTAGAGGCAGACCAGGCTGAACTGACCAAGCAGAGTCTGGATATTGAAATTCAGCCCTTGAAACATAGGCATCTCTGTCTTTTCTCAATCAGGTTGTTTTTATTTTCCAATACTTATGACCATTTCTCCCTCTACTTAGTTCAGTCCCCAGCTGCTGACTTGGCACTGACAACAACATCCTCTACAGTTTCAGCAGTTCTTTCAGCAAATGCTTGGTAACTGCTTTACTCTATTATTTCAGGTCCCTTCTAGGTATCTTTGCCTACCCTGGACATGTATGATAGAGACAAAGATAGAAACCTAGGGAAACTACATCACTCTGTATGCGACTGAACACAGGATTACATTTTGCATAGATGCCACTGGAGGGGAGAGAAGCCAAAGCAGAGCAGTCAGTTTCTCTTTCTGCTCGTCTCTCATGAAAGTCAAATGTCTCCACTCTTCCAAGCATGCTTACTGGTGTGCATTCACTCCAACTGATTAGGTTCATACACCCTAACTAATGTACCTGCTGAGAGAAGCCAAATGCTGCAGAGCATTATGTGGTTCACTGGAGAGCCAAGCCTGGCATGTGCTGCCCATGGTGGGCCCATTTGTAATTTGCTTAATTTTGTGAATGTTGTGGATAACTGCCAGGTAATTGCTAGGGGTGCACGTATATTAGAGGTTGGCAAGGGTAAGGCTGAGAAGGCTGTGTTTTGCTTCTTCTGCAAATTTCCCTGAAATTCAGAACGTGCTTTGCCAAGTGTTGCAGGGGTAAGTAAATCTATAGGGAAGGTATGCAAATTGTGAGAGCGCAGCTGTGAGCAGAATGGCTTTGTGGTTACAGCTCTGGCCATGGACTCAGCAGGGTATTACTCCTAACCTTACTTCCTATCTGCTTTGTGATTATTGGCACATGAATTAATCACTTCAGGCTTTCTTCTTTACCCAAAGCAGTAGATCGTAAAGTAAATATTTTTCTAGGCTGTCTTCACTGCCTTCATCTTATTTTCATCCTCTTATTTTGTTCAGTAGATGCTTGTCTTTTCCTCTTTCTACAACACAGAATATAAGCCCTGCCCTCCTACTACCACCCAAAATCACAGTGTAATCTTTCTACACTCCCTACTGTCCCTCAATACATCCTCTTTCTCCCAGGCACACCATGAGCTCCCGTGAAGGCCAAGGGAGCAGCTGTGGCCTTCTTGTGCCTACTTTCCTGGGCCCCATTCTTTAAAATAGGGACAGGACTAATTATTTTGTCCCACTCATGACCTTTTCCATAAATTTAAACCTTCTCAGGTTGGGAGATGTCTTTACTATGTATAGAGACAAAGCCTTGCATAGATGAAACTCCTTTATGTAAATGAAAATATCATAAAATATCTCATCTCAAGCTTCACTTAGATAAAATTAGAGACTTTGGGAGGCTGTTCCTGTGCTGAAGAAACTTACCCTTCTCATAATACACTCATTTAAGACTATCAAAAACCCACTATCTCTGTGAAGACTATGACAATATAAGGTGATACCAAAAAGGAAAAAAAAAATAGCTAAATGAAAAAAATATATGAAGAAAAAGCCTTCTGGGTTTCTTGCCCTCCAGATTGACTTTCAGATTTGAACAGATACATGAAAAATCGATATCTGCAATCAAGTTACCAATGACCAGTCTTAGATTCTCTCTGGCACCTTTTTTAGAGAGTCCTTAAACCTGTCCATTTTAATTCATATCTGGACAGAAAGTCCAGATGTAGTCATAAGCAACTACAGAGTCCTGACTTACATATGGGCTTCTTACAGTTCATTAAAGCTGAGAGTAAAGCCTCTACCTGTGGAGAAAGTCTGATTACCAGAATTCATTGATCTGTCCTTCATCCCTTCATCAATAAGATGAAGGCACAGCTCATATGTGTTTTGGGCCCCAGTGAAATGCCAACCCTATTTATGTCTTTTTTCCTGAACATCAAAGTCCTCCAGAGAATTAGCCCATGCCAGCTGAGGACTTGTTTTCCTCCAACCCATATGTTTTCCAAAGACTTAAGAGACATATAATTTGTGCTGTAGGGAGAGGATTGTGAATAGGGTTCTCGGGCATTTCAACTTTGTGAAATTTCTTGCTATGAAACTTTTTTCTAGTCCACAAATCTCACCAGCACCTAGTGGAAAGATCAGTAACAGGATACAAAATAATTACCCATGGAGGGAAAAAAGAAACATAAAGACCCCATCCCAGTATGTTTCAAGCACCAGCCTGAAAAACACAGAGATAAGGCAATATGTTCTAAATAGATATATACATTGGTTAAATGCATGTTCCACATGGCTAATTAGAGAGTTGTGCCTGCTCTTAGGGGTACTTTCCTGCTTCCAGGGAATACTTTTTTTCTGACCCAGCCAGACCATCCCTTGATACATAGACTTTCTGCCACACAGATCTGCAAGAAATATATAATCCTTGAAATCCATAGGTGTGGAGGGCTAAAATGGCTCATTAAAAGCCAGAGATATGAGAGTCCTGAACTCAGAAATAGTGACACTGACTTGGAGAGACACATGTTGCTACAAATTTCTCAGTGCCCTAGGGTCCAACTCTGCCAGCAATTCGGTGATCCCGATGTCATGATTTGAGTTTACTGTACATTATCAAGGAGGTGTTCTGTTCCTCAGGTTTGGCCCTCAGGCAGACAAGCAAGAGGAAAAAAATTATTTTATTTAGAGACATCTGCTTTGCGATATTAACTAGTAAATAATGCATAAGTTGGGATGATGTTTTGGCACCACAACACTGCATAGCTGAATAAAACAAATAAGAGAACCATGAAGTAAAACTGAATTTTACACTCAGTCCATTTCTTACCAGCTAAAGCTAAATAAGTTTGGGAGACTATAAGCAAAGGATAAACAGATTTTTGTTTGTTTGTTTATTTTCCCAAAGATAGCATTTCCCTAAAGCATTGCATGGTCATTCCCACAAAGGAATGTGAGGGTCCTGTCCTATCTGACAAGGAGGGAGGCATATCACGGTACTGCTAATTGGAAGCAACCCTCCATTTACCCACCTTTCCCTCTCTTTGTACAACACAGCTCAGTCATTTCTAAGTGGCTTCAGATGACAGCAGAAATTCTGGGAAAACCTCCTCTGGTTTTGGATTATGCTGAAATACTGTGCTGTAGCTTGTGCCAGTCCAGGCTCACCAGTAAGGGATGGAGGAAAAGGTGGGGAGACACCTGGAAGAAATAACATCCTCACTTTCCTCTAGTAAAGATGCAAGTCAATGTTTCTTTTATTGCATTTGGTTTGTGCAGGAACAAACTCTCACTCTCTTTGCAAGAATTGAGTTTTCATCTTGATCTGTTGAAGTCACCAATTGGCCAAAATGGACACAGAGTTTAATTACAAAGCAGATTTTCTAGTCAGGAGAACTGAAAACTCTGCCATTTTTTCTAATGAATTTGGAACTCGATCAAAATATCTGGGAATTGTGTTACAGACTTGGGTAGAACCCAGATTTGTCAGTTTTACGCATTTGAAGGCCAGTTTGCAAAGTTGCTCAAGTGAGCACTTCCCGATATTTGGGTCTCAGCAGAAAGGTTTCATCTGTCTCTCTGAAGAACACGCTGTGAACATCACTGTTCCATCACACAGCCAGGGATTGCCTTTGTGCATGGCATAGTGCTTTCTTCAATTATAAACCCACCTACAGGTTTCTTTTCTCCTCACTGCCAGTGGGTCTTTACAATGAAAGCACAGCTTGTTTATCATCTGTATTACAGTGGCACCCACAGACCCACGCAGTGTCAGTGATATTGACCTACCCATGACCATGTTTCTTATTACCAGTTTCTATCTCTGACTGTTCTTTTGGATGCTACAGCAATACAAATTCTTCCCGGCAAAATTAGAACTTGACCAGAGAGCAAAGGGAGGTCGGCAATACAAGACCAGCAACTGAGTGTGCATTTCTAAAAACCAATGAAAAAAAGTTGACTTCCCCAGAGTACATCAAAGACACAGCGAGGACAGAGCATGATTCAGGTACCATGATTCACAGAGCACTCATGATAGATGAGGTCGTAATGTATGTTCTGTGGGTGCTTCAGTGGATATGATAGAGTAGAAACAGCAAGTTCATTAACTGAACCTTTTATGTCAAAAGTTCATATTGATCCAGCAGAAATTTTGAGCATTGATGGTAATGGTCCAAAAAGCTAGAAAACTGTCTTTTAAACCATTAATCAATGCTGCTTGTCACCCCGGATTTTCTAAATCTTGTCTGAATGGATTTCATTTAGATATCCATAAAATAATATAGCTTGTAAAGAGAGAAAAAAGCTACTCAAATACCAGGTATTTCTACAACAGGCATCCCAGTCCCTCCTCAGAATAGAGTATTCAGTGAAACTGGCTTTTTCAACAATGTTTAGAGTCACAGTGAAAACAAAGAACATCCCAAAGTCTAACCAGTGCAGACATTGTAGTCATGCTGAAAGATATTTCTCTGTGATGCTTGTCCTTTCTTTGCAAACAGTCGCCTTTCACTACATTGTATCAATATTTATAAAATCTGATGGGCCTTAAAACATGCAAAAAGGGATTAAATGAATTTAGCAGAGATCTGAGGAGTATTTTGCATTTTCTACAGATTTAATATGTCCCTCTGTGTTTAGTATCTCTCACCCATTACCAGTCAATGAAGTGTCTACCGGAATTAATAAATCTCTTTCATTTACTTACTTAGAAGAAAATGTTTAATTGATGCCACATGAATTTTGCAAATTGATCTCATTCTGATGCTGAAAACCATGTAAAATTTATAAATAATTTCTAGTGTTAAATTAGTGTTCTCTCCTACTTAAATCTGGGGGATAGATGAAGGCTCAGGATATTTTCTTATACCTGTTTTAGTCATACTTATTTCTTAATTGAGCTTCATATTAAAAGTGAAGTAGAAGCATATTAAAGGGTGGAGATGAGAGTGTCATTGCCATTAAATCTAAAGGACAAAATGCTGCAAGTCTGTAAAACTATTTGGTCAGTCTCAGATTGCCTTGATTAAACAAAAGCCTGAGAAATGTTTTCCCTATGCAGTGTTAGGCTAAACAGCTAAAATCAGAGGAGGTGAAAAACAATGTAATAAACTTAGTGTTAAGTGGAGTACCTCCTAACTCTGAGTGAAGGCTGACCAGCTAGTAATATTCTACCATGAGTTACAATTTAAATTAAGGTTTTTAAATACTGTTCTTTTAAAATTTGTCTTTGAAATGAACTGAAATATTTTTAGAAGCAGCTGCTTTTTGTGCTGGTAGTGCTTGAGGGCACTTACTTGAGTCATTTATTGCAATCATATTGATGCTGGGGACAATGTTTACTGAAGCTTAGTTGAGAGGTAGGAAACGTCCCTACCAGATGCCTGATTCAAACTCAGCCTAGACCTGTACAGACTCTAGAGTTGTTATTGCACATCAACCTGTAACAGAAAGAAAACTGCAAACCTCAAGAGAAATGTATTCATAGCATAAAAGCTAGGACTGTAATTGGCACCAAATCATCTTCTTGTTGGTAGTCTCAGCAAACAGGTGAAATCCTAATTCTAACAGTGGAAAATTTACTGAATTTTTGTCACCTTTGTCCAGAACAGGATCAAGCACTTTGGTAGGGCATAAATGAGAGGTTTGATTACTGTTGCACAAAGGGAATTAATGTGAGAATTTTTTCTCCAGCATTTTCAATCATAATCATAAAGACAGAAGGGGAAAAATATTCAGGATCAACTGTAAGACCTGGTAGACTTTGCTTTGCTTAAGGTATCTGCTAATTCTTACCTCTTTGAGTAAACATGCAAACAAGGTCTGTTCATTTCCTTTCTGGTGAGTTGTCAGGTGTTATCACACATGGTCAGTCAGTTTATTTCTAAGGAGGGGATGAGAGAAGATAGAGGAAAACAAAGTTCTTTGTAGTTGCTGTAATGCGTATCAACCTGGAAGGCAGTAATGCATATCAACCAGGCAATCGTAGGATAAACACATATGGCTGCAGTCCGTACAAGGTCCCCTCTAAGTAGACAACAATTCTTAACAAGTTATTTAAACTTCCTCAGTGATCACACAGGAGGGATTGGTAGTTCCAGAGGGTGATTCATGCCAGTCTAAGATAGTTGTCTAACATAAGTGGGATGAATCACTCAGCAGAAACATTATGTCTCTCCAGTGCTACAAAGGGTCCGAAACAAGTGGATAGTTTAGACATCTAACTCAGACCCCTGAAGTTACTTGAAACAAATCTGCAAAATCAAATCTCAAAAACAAATCTCACATGTGTTTAGGAGGTCAGGAGTAACAGTTTCTTGAACTGAATAAGAAGAAATGTAGGTTTGCCTGTTCTTTTTCATAACCATCCAATCCTTAACTTTGCTACCAGGCAGATAGCACACAATATTTCAGGTTTTCATTTAGAAGATAACACATATGTAAGGGAACAAGAGGCACCTTACTACATTAAACCACACTCTGTTTTTCAGCAGCCAGTGCTTAGTTACCCTCAAAAGGTGTGCAAAGCTTGCACAAGCATATGTGATTTCAGGAAATAAGTTTCTCCAGCTGAAGAGCTGAGCTACAAATTCCCAATGAACATCAGTGAGACTTCCCATGTCCTTCCAGTCTGTTCAGGCAACATCAACAAATGCACAGCCACCTTTTCTGTTCTATGCTCTAACGGTGTTTTTTTATGGGATGACTTCCATATATTTACCTAGAGGCTGTTAGAGTATGCAATTTACTTGGCAAAGGAAAAAACCAAAACGCTTCATCTTTCAATTTGACCCCAGAAGTTTGGACATCAGGAAAACTTGTTCACCACTCTAAGGACTATTTTTGAAATCTGAGGTTTGAGATCCAATCTGTTTTTCTGTCACTTCCAGTTACTTAGATGTTTCTTTCTATTCTGTCCCAATTTCAAATTAAAAAATGAGCCTTTTTGCTGCAAAGACTTTTCTGCCAACTAATGAAACAAGCCATTGGAAAGTTATCTTGCTGTTGGTCATAAAATTCCCTTTTATTTATTTTCATTTTTCATTATTCTCTACAGAGTAAAGGATTATCCCGAGCCAGCAATTAATTCAAGAGTTAGTCCCTCTCTGTTCTTGTATTATTCACATGCACTCCCTCATTAGTGATTTATGCTCACAAAGTACTTGAGCTTGCACTGCTTTTGATAGTCACTATCTAGATGGAGTGATTGGTTTGTCTCATCACATCTTATCAGTCATCCAAATAGATGACAGCCCAACTCCTCGGGTATTCTATCTGACTGTGAAAATAATTAGTGCAAATAAAGTTATATGGGGTGAATTTCACCCTCAGGCTTTATTCTTTCTTTTAAAGTTAGCAGCAATATATTTTCATATAACTATGTATAATATATTTCGGTGGACACTTTCCATTAATCACAGAATCACTGAATGGTTTGGCTTGGAAGGGACCTTAAAGCTCATCTAGTCCCACCCCCCTGCCATGGGCAGGGACACCTTCCACTAGCCCAGGTTGCCCAAAGCCCCGTCCAGCCTGGCCTTGATCCCTTCCAGGAAGGGGGCACCCACACCTTCTCTGGGCAACCTGTTCAGTGTCTCACCACTCTCACAGCAAAGAATTTCTTCCTTAATGGCAATATTATATATATTTTTACTATTTTAATTTTTGATATCTTAAGACTAGACATCCTGTTCCAGTGACTGTGAAGACATTACTCAGATGACAAGATTTCCTGATTTATCTCTAAAATCTCTCCACTTCTAGCAGTCAGGATCACTGAATTTACACATACATAAATGGACTTTTCTGCACTGCTGTGGCTCTAATTGCTGTTATTTTTGCTGCTGAATAGCTTTATCCCAGAAATTTATGCATTTTGCTGACTAAGATATCACTGGCCATAAGGTTCTAATGTGACCTTTGAGATAGTCCTCTTACATATTCCAAGCTCTCCCTTTATACTCAATGAATGCGTTGTGCTTGATCTCACAAGGTCCAAAATTTGGAATCTGAAGACAAACAATAAACAGATGATACAACAAACTACTGAAGGAAATGTTGAAGCCTTTATTTCTGCGTACCTTTATGGTTTATCTTGCCTAGCCTTAGGATTCCTTCCTTTTTGTTGACCTTTCCAGTCAGTGGAGATAGACTTGGATAATTCCCATGGGCAACTGAAACTATCCAAGATATGAATCATTCTGAACTGTAGATTCTTCTCTCTTGAATTTAGATGGAGCATAGATCATTATCCCCACTCACTACATGATTCAGTTAGGTACTGAAAGTTAAATGGCATTGATCTAGGTGTGAATAATATTATAACAGTTTTCCAAGCATAGGTTATTGAATAGAGACCCATGTTACATAAATAATGCAAGCATGTGACCTCTGACTGTTAGGTCTATTTTGACTTTAAAAACTTTTTGATAAATTTTGACACCCAAAAAACAAATGTCTGACTATTTCTATAACTTGGTTGTACAACATCAGTGAACTACATCTGTTCTGAGTTGTGCTTGGACTAAAGTATCAGCTCCATGGGTTATACAAGTTCTATTTGTCCAGATTTTCCTACGTCTAACGTTTAAGAATAACAATTAGTACAAAACTCTACCTTTCCAGACTGATTTTAACTTCATGTCACCTTTTCAACTGGCGTAGTCTGATAGTTGTCAATTTATCCTACCTGTGAACTTATAGAAAATAACACTAAACAAACAAAAAATCTCAGCAGCCACTGAGGTTCCAATGGCCTCAGATTCATTTGAAACCCCACCACCAGTACAACACCTTGCAAATGTTGACGTAGGCATAATGCAGCCCCCTCTACTCCAGGCTCTTCAGAGAAGCTCAAAACTTTCTTTTATGTTCCTCCTTCCAGTTTTTTCCTTGACAGTCTTCACTGTGAAGATGTAATTTTGTGATATTTTAAATACCATTGTCATATCCTGTTGTCCTTCTACCTCTCCTTCTAGCCCTATCTCTCCCAGAATGCTTGTACCTACCTGTAAACTGGCATTCTGTTTATAAAAATCATTCAAGTAGATTAAATCAGTGACCTCTAGATCAAAATGTCTATCATTTAGTAATACTTGTAGCTTTTTTTACTCTTTTTGGTCCTCATCCATTAGCATATAAGTGCTAACACTATACTACTTACCTGTTCTGAAAGTAAAGGAAAAAGGATAAGTGTATTTTGTACATTGAGATTTGAAATACAAGTCATTTTATCTAAGCTGAGAAAACACTTCCTTTCTTCCTTTTCTCTCTTCAGTTTAAAGCCTGTTGAATCTATTAGCCTTTACAATTTTGCATAAGAGTTTGGTATTGCTGCTGCTTAAATAGAAACCATTTAATCATAGACTCTATTAGGAGACTAATGGGAACTTGCTATTCTTTAATTTATTTGCAGACTTTTTGCTCTTGTTAAGTGTTTTTGGTTTAGTGTTCAGGCACTAAGTCATTAACAAAGGTAAGGCCTGGGGGAACAAATGACCTGTTGAGGTAATTTGAATGCTGTTTTTTAATACTTTTTAGTTCTGTGGAGGAAGGGGAACTAAACTGGGGGATTTAGGAGATTTACCCACTCCTGAAAGTATCACTGTTTCACTGTATGGTCTTAGTTAAATTATTTGAGCCAACATTTTCTAATTTGCATGACTAAATCAAGGCATCTAAAAGGGGCTTTGTTTTCCAGGAGTTCAAAAGCTATTGCTCTTACTTTAGTTAAAAAGTAAGTAATCCTCAAAAGAGCTTGTGATTTTCAGTAGAAAAGACCAATGGTGTAATTTGTGTGTCTCTGTGTGTGCCTATAGTGTACAAAGGCTCTGCACTATGAGCAGTAATTTCATAAAACCCTAAACCTACAAGATATGTTACACTTTGCTTATGTCCAATGTCGAAAATACTTTTATCACTTAAAATTCAATCTGCAATTCATCTAAACTTTTTCAGTTTTGAAAACTGAAGTAAAGCTCTTTTACCCTCTTATTTTTTCCTTCTCAGCAGCAATTGAATTTATGATTCTTGAAGATGCTCTTACAGACCAAACAGGAGGGTGGTTTCCCATTAATTTCTTATCCAGTAGTACCAGAAAGATAATTCTGTTGTGATTTCCACGCCCAGGAGATTTAACCTAGAATAAACAAATGCCTTAGTATCAAAAGGTATCTGTGCTAAACTTAAAATGTGTTGCAGATTCAGCTGGAGAATTTCAAAGTAATTGAAACTTTTCTGTCTTTGTCTTCCTGGTGTGTACAGCCCGCTCTGCTTGTTTTCTCAGACCACAATGATTCCATTATGTTATGGTTTTTACAGTTCTGAACTCTTCAAAGACATCTAGTAAATCAGAATCTCTACAGCAATAAAAATAGGCTGCATTTCTACATGAAGTGTGAAATACACTTTAGGTACAGAAACACATTAGATAGATAGAGATTTAGATTTAGATAGGGAAACTCGACCTGGTAGGTAGATGAATGGGGCACTGAGGTTCTTAAACTTTTAACAGGAATGTCTTAGTACTGTTATTAGCATTCTGCCCCCTAAAATAGTTTAAGAATTGGTTGGATGTATTTTTAGGCTCATCTGAGTGAAAAATAGAGGAACAGAAATAATAGGAGGTGTCTCAGAGTTTCAGAAAATAGCATGAATAGAGGCCTCTAGGGTGCTAGACCAGTGTATTTACTGTACAGCCATAAGCCCACTCATTAAAAGGACATTAAGCAAATTAGGAAGTGGGTAACCACTCCTCACAGCCTGTTGTTTATTTGCAGGTCAGTGTAGGCTAATAGAGCTTTTTGTTCTTCACAAACACTTCTCACGACATTAACAGATTCCAGTAAAAATCTAGTTCATTTATTACCATTTCAGGCTCACTGGAAGAGATAAATAGGACATTAAACATGTACAGAAGTTTAAATTGGCAAAATCCCATCTGTTCTCATCCTTCCTCTAGAAATGCAGGAGCCTACAATCCATCAGTCTTGTGGCACCAGCCAAGCAATTAAGGCTGCTGACACAGTCCTTTCACGTGTTTGTGCTGAATGCAAAGTGAACTTCTGTATGCAGTGCACACTGTATGGAAGGGGGGCAAAATGACATAGTCTTTTTTTATCACTTTGCCACCTCAATAGGGCACTCAACTGGCAGTTGTGAAGCTAGGATAATAGTTTGGCTTGCCCCAAAATCCAAAATTACCAGTTTTAAAGATGAATCCAACTGTATTGCAATAATAAATACTTTTCTATGGAGACATAATTGTGGGGCAAAGTAGTTAATATACCTGACATTACAAACCACACACCAGAATTGTCATATGATTGAAAACCACATGACAGGTATCATATATAAAGGAGAATTCAGGGCTGAAACAGTTACAGGAATGGTTTTAAGATGAACTATGACAGTAATTTCCTGTAAACCCAGCAGTCCTCTGTGGGATTATGCAAAATTTGAGCATGCAGTTAAATCTCAATAACAGCAACCATGTCCACAGTAGCAGATTCTTGTGAGTTTAGTTTTTCTAGCAGCTGGGAACTGGGATTAACAATCAGCACCTTGCCAGCACATGAGACAGCCTCAGGAGCTGAACTTGAATAGCTCAAGTGCTAATACATTTAATCCCAGTCAGGGCACAAGTAATGTCACATAGAATTATGATTTCTCATTTTGGAAACTTCTATTTAGCTGTCTGTAAAAATTTTGCCATACTCAATTAAATCATCTTTTCCTAAAAACAGAATTATGGAATACTGCTCCTAATGCATCTCTGTTAAGCAATAGATGATATCAAGATGATCTGATTTGCATAAATCTGATTTGATTTGGGAGTTTTAGTTCCTCTAATTCTTTTGAGGGAGGACTCGAAATCTAGTGGGTCACCTCTGTCAGAGATTTCCCTGTAGTTCTCAGGTGATGAATTGTCAAACATTGTTATAGTACAAGTCTTTAGATAGAAATGTACAGAATTAGAAGTTATACTCCAGCAGAGGGAGATGAAGGAATGGAGGTTAAGAACTGAGTATTATGGCAAAAGAAGAGGAGATAGCCTGGAGGCAGGGACAGACTTACAGGCAGAAGAGGACTGATGAAGGGAAAGAATCTGGAAGAGTAAGGTGGGCTTGATGTATCTTATAGTAAAATAGGCTTATAGTAACATTTCATCAGTTGAAGATAAAAAGTAACTGTTCCATTGGCTCCAGGGAAAGACAGTTTTTCTGGGGAGCAAGGTACCTCAAGATTGTTGATGACTCCTCCAATGTTTGGAATAGCTGCAAAAGATTAAACTCTTATCATATTCACTTATTTTTTTTGTTGCTTAGATTTTGCTTATGAAAATTGATCTTATAGTGGCCTTATTATAAAGAAATATCAAGGACGATAGTCAAGCACTCAGTAGTTATGAAGTACTTGAAATTGCATTGCTTCTATAGTAAAAATATGTTTCTCTTCTGAATCTGTATTATGATTTCTTCAGTGATACAGTCATGGCCCTCGTTCAGTCTCTCCACTCCAAAAGGAATGTGGGGAACAGAGGGGCCTCTGACTTTTTCAAGATCTTTTATCCTTACATACGAGAAGTAATTCTGCTGTTAGGATCTTTTCTCCTCTGGATGACCCAACTATTTTACAGTCCATCAAAGAGGGAAACAATTCCTCTTTGTAACTCACCAAGGGAAAAGTCAAAATCTCATTGGTCAGGACTACTTCAGGCCACATCTGAATTGCCTTTGGACTTAACGATGGTGATGATTACAAAATAGGGAAGTGATGAGTAAATAAGTCTGTCTGCTACCTAAGACAGAAAAACTTTGACTCCCTGTAGAGGGGAGGGAATGAAAGGGAGAAAATGCTAGACATTTTATTAAACTGTTTAAGAATAATACTAATTTTGTCAACTTGGCCCCATAGTTGATATCAAAATAACCATCATCCTTTTTAGGTGACTCATTTAACTTAGATGTTTCAAGTGTTTTTCCTTCTTTCATAGCTTGAAGTGAAATTGCTATCAATGTGAGAATAGGGAGACACAAATATTTCAGTTGTGACCTGACATTAGAGGTCGTTATGTCTCTGGTGAGTAAGAAGGTGGAATCCATCTGAAGAGCTAGTGAAAACTGTCCACATCTGAAGAAAACACCCTAAGCTACCTTTATTGCCAGTAAAGAGCTGGGCCTTTAATTAGTTGGTAAGACTTGGCATTTAGCAATATCTGAAATGCTTTAATACACTTGAGACATCAGATAGGACACCAGACCTTTGGGACACCCAAGCTCTTCTTCTGGACTGCCAAAAGCGATATGCTAGGGCATCTCCACTAGCACTGGATGCTTTGGTTTAGCTGCCTTAACTGAATCTGTAGTCAATATAATTGATAGATTTTAATGTGTAATTGAAGTCTTCCTAATGTAGATACCTCCACACTGAATCAGAGTAATTGTACCTTAAACTCCTGCCATTCTATTGACTCAGTGTCCTCCAGCTACAGCAAATATCTGATAACTTGGTTTAGTGTAGACACCTACACTGTGGGCATCTGAATTTAGTGTGAATGAATTCTGATTAGACTGAATTCAGTCAGTTTGAATACGTCCTTCTGAACAATGGTCAAATGGAACGCTCAGCTCTAACACCATCATCCTGGCTCTGACTTGCTTATATTGGACTCTTTTATTTTTGCTATTGCCTGTTATCCTTGGTGGATATCCTATGACTGATATGGAAAAGTGTAACCATTACTGTGATTAACTTGTCCAATTCTAGAGGTTTGGCTCAATAGTATTAGTTTTTTTTGCCAGCCCCAAGCAAATATTATAAAAGACGTGCTAGAAATGATGCCGTACCCCATAAAACACTGAGCTTCTGTTTCATACAAAGCACATCTGAATTGAAAATATTGGTCTTCTTAGATAGACACTATATTTCTTTCCTCTACCTTGCCACAAGGAGACTCAGAAAGATAATGACCCTGGCCTTAGAAGGCCACATTATTCACCTTGAACAGTAACAAGTAATGTTGTTTCAGTGTGCTAACTGTACTGCTTTCGAGACCTAAATTACCTAGCAAACATAGATGAATGAGCAAATGGTCTTCAGTGTGAATTGATTCTCCCTCCCGGAGCTTTGGATGTTTGTGTCTGTGTATCTGTGTCTTCCTCCTTCCTACTGATTACTGAAAAAAACCCTTTTTTCCTCCTCATAATAGCACAGTTCACCAATGAACAGAAAGATGGATACCTAATATAAGATGAATGCAATGCCAAAGGGAAAAGCTTTCTGATTATTTTGTGGAAGAAGAGAGAAATGACTGAGAGTGTCAGAGTCCCTCTTCTATTCCCTGGAGAGGATATATAAAACATCCACACTCCCTTGCATCATTTGAATGCATATTTCAAGTCATTTTGTGGTGTTCCCACATACTCACAAAACCCAGAGCAAGCACTAACATGGAGTTACGTTAAATGGTGTTGAAGAATAAGTCTGGAAGGGGATGCAAACAAGAGGAGGTCCATAGCTTGTGTGCACCCTCCATTTCTATGGGTGCACCTATGGTCAAGCACATAGATGGTTCTTTGGAAAAGCTGAAGTTAGAGAAAGTGCTGAAGGACTGGTGATCATGCACAGAGGACAACATCAAGGCACTGACTGCTCAGAGAACTGAGGTGTTCATTTAGCACACATTGTATGGCATATAGTGTAAGTGGCACCTGTCTCAGAAGTAGGCTTGGCTCCATGTTTACCTAGCACAGATGACTTGTCCCTCTGGTCAGGTTCTGTCATGTTTGTTCTTCCTACCAACACCCTGTCTTCTTGCAAATCATGAGGGGATAGGTATCCTACTGATATATCTCTTTCCTTTACTCACTATGTTTACTATTTCTAACTGAGATTTTAATGCCAGTTTCATTTTTGGCTTTCCCACAAGGAGCAAAATCTTTTCAAGACTTAATTTGGTCTTGCGAGAGGAAATGTTACACTCTGAATATCCATTTGCAGATTTTCCATTCATAAGCAAGATGTGGCAATGTAGTCATAACATCACAGAACCATCATAGAGCAATTTTAGTTGAAATGGACCTCTGGAAGTATCTAACCTAACCTCCTGCTCAAAGCAGGACCCTCTTGAGATCTGCATCAGACTGCTTGTCCAGTGAGGTTTCAAAATCTTCCAGAATGTCTCAGCTGTCACCAAGCTTTGGCTTTTCCTAATCCACCCCAGTCTTAGGTGATGTTACTATGCTACTCCCTAGTAGCATGTCCTGTCTTCCACTTCCCATCCACCTCCTTTCTGTGTTTGTGTTCTGTAAAGAGCTACTTTCCCAGCTTTTCTTCTATGCTGGCCTGTTTTCTCTCACATTGGTACTTTGTTTTCTCTCACATTGTACTTTGAAGAGGTTGTCCTAAGAGATCAACCAGCTCTCCTGGACTCCTTTGTCCTTCAGGACAGCCTTCCATAAGTAATGCAGACAGGCCTTCAGACTCCCTGCTCAGGGATAATATGAGATCTTTCTCCTGCTCTCTCCCATGCACTCTTCCCATCCCACTTCCTTGCTTGCCCAGGACTAAGTGCCTCTCAACAGGCCTTTATGCATATTCCTGCCTCTTCAATAGGGTGTACTACTCTGTTAAACTTCCTCTTCTATGCTGTTTTGACTTGAATGTAAAGACTGTGGATATTAGTCAAAACAATGCCATAAGGGATCTCCCATACTGACATAGGTGGGGTGTGTTATCCTGGGCCACTCAGTGGTTTAATGAGAGAAAACTACTTAAAGACTTCTTTGGCTTTGATTCTATATTACAGTGTTTCTGTTTCCAGTGGGGTGATGAATACTATATTTTCTCATCTGCTTTTCTCTTCCAAATACATCTTTTTGAGTCCATAAACAAATTGAAAGGTAAGCGCCCGAAGTTCTTCAGAAGAGGACCTTGTAGTACTTGTTTTCTCCCTCACGCAGTTGTTTGTTGCCTTCAGACAGTATCACCCGAAAAATAAAGTGTGGAAGTGTCCTCACAACTTCAGAAGGCATTGCTCTTCTGATGTGGGAGCAGCTAAGTAACACGATCAATGATACTCAATGCTATCTGTGACTACTGCAGTATATTCCTCTTCCACCTCACAAAAGCTTTAGATACTTTAGTGGGAGACTTCATAGCTGTGTCTCCACCATCCTGAAAGACTCTTTCCAAAACAATCATCAATCCTGTGAGCTCAGCCTTGCACCCCTACTTCCAATATACATTTATGTCCAACGTGTCCTGTTAGGTTTAAAACAGCGGACTCAGTTATTCACTTTTCTTCTTCTTAAGTGAAAATATGTAAAAAAATATCTTCATGATAACACTTATTTCTGGCAACTGGCCAGGAAGCTTTGAGACTGCAAGGCAAGGTCTGCATACCATGGAAGCAGAAGTATGCATGCCAGTACTGTCAATCCTCTTAAAATACTCATAATTCCCAGCAATTATGCCCAACTTCTCACCCGGTTGACTCTTGGCAATTATCTCCTGCAGCATTAGTTAAATGCCCAGCCTATTCAGAGGTTGGTTTCACTGTTATATCTCAATGGACTTTTCATCACATTTATTGCAATTGTCTCCTTTGGATTTTCTCTAAAAATAATGAGGGTAAAATTGAAAATACAGTGAGAGCTCTGGTTATCAGAATATCTCTCTTATCTAAGAGCTCTGGGATCAGTTATATGACTACAAAATCTGACATGTGTTGAAAACTCAGTGCATTTATTTATAACTGCGGGTACCCATACAAATCCCCTGGCTCCAATCATGTTCAGATAAACAGCCTGAGGCTGCATTATTTTATTTTTAAAGACACGGCTTGCTGTTCAAACACAGCCAGCAAAACAAGTCTTTGCTGCTTAATTTTCCTCCTTAAACTGCTGGGAACATTTTCATAGGGGTCATATTTTGATTACACTGACTATTAGTTTGGAATAACAGGGGCTGAAAGAAAGGAGAAGGATGGAGAGCAGTCTGGGTGCACATGAAAAGATGTAAGTGAAATGTCTTTACTCTCTCACTTTCTGTAGAGAAGAAGCCCAGCCCATGTTGCATTAGCCTTCTAGTGCTAATGATTGAGCCTTCTGTTCCTTCCATCAAAGGAAAAACACCTTTTGTGTGGCTGAGCCTGAGGTGATGTCACCTAAATTAATGAAAAGGTGTTGTGGTTTAAGCCCAGCAGGCAACAAAGCACCACCTGGATGCTAGCTCAATCCTCCTCACCGGTGGGATGGGGAGAAAAAAATATGACAAAAGGCTTGCTCAGGGGTCAAGACAAGGACAGGGAGGGCTCACTCACTAATTATGGTCACGGGCAAAAGACAGACTCAATTTGGAAAAAAACCCATCAGTTTAATCTGAACACCACCACCACTATTAATTTATCAATCAAAACAGGGTAGGACAGAAAGAAATACAGCCACATCTTAAAAACATCTTCCCCCCACCCCTCCCTTCTTCTCAGGCTCAGATTTGCTCCTGATTTTCGTAATTCCTCCCCGCCAGGGGCGCAGGGGGCAGGGGATGGGCATTGCAGTCAGTTCATCACCCATCATCTCTGCTGCTCCTCACTACTCACACTTTTCCCCTACTCCAGCATTGGGTCCCTCCCATGGGAGAGAGTCCTCCACAAACTTCTTCAATGTGAATTCTTCCCACAGGGCTGCAGCTCTTCACAAACTGCTCCAGTGTGGGTCCCTTCTGTAGGCTGCAGTCCTTCCAGCAACAGGCTGTTCCAGTGCGGGCTTCCCTCAGAGTTGTTCTTTGGCTGCAGCCCCCTGCTCCAGCATGGGGTCCTCCATGGGCTGCAGGAGGGCATCTGCTCCACCAGTGACCTCCATGGGTGCAGGGGAACACCCTGCTCTCTCACCATGGGCTGCAGGGGAGTCTCTGCTCTGGCATCTGGAGGACCTCCTCCCCCTTCTTCTTCACTGACCTTGTGGTCTGCAGAGGTTTTTCCCTCACTCCTACCTCTCTCTCCATTGCAGGTTCCCCTTCTTAAACACATTGTCAAAGAGGCGCTACTACCATTACTGATCGGCTCAGCCTTGGCCAGAGGTGGGTCCAACTTGGAGCCAGGGAAGCTTCTAGAAACTTCTCACTCCCCTGTAGCCCCTCCCCAAAATACCACCACTCAAACCCTATACAAAAGGCATTGCTGATTTCAGTGGACCTCAGATGAAAAGAACGTGCTTTCCTGTGTCAATGGCTGTATCTATATCCCTTGAAAGAATAACTTCGGAGGAAGTTTTAAATATGTGACATTTCTTAATTTTTAAATGTGTCACATTTCTTGCACATCCTGCTAACAAGGCAGCTGCTCAGGTGTCATGTTACCAATTTGCAGCCTGACACACTCCAGGGAAGTGCTCCACTGGTGCCTGTGATTTCAGGCTTATTTTCTACAAGAAGGAAGACTTCCTCAAGGACCACATGTAAGATGTGATGGAAACAGAGCAGCTAGAAACATGAATTCATGAAGGCTCACGAAGAACTGCCAAATGTTAACGTGATACCTTGAATGAAGGCTGAGGGGCAAAAGAACGCTGAAGGTGAGAAATATTTGTCTACTGGAACTAGTGTATTTTGTCCCCAAAAGGTAGGTTATAAAGTTTAACATATCTTTTCTGGTTTTCATTATGCTGAGTCTTGCTTCTGTTGCTTACTATTCTCTAGATGCCTGCTAGTTCACAGCTGTCTAGCACCAAGAGCAGATCAAAACCCAGGCCTTTTTCTGAAGAATTTCAACATCGCTAAGTTTGATTTGTTAAAAAATTAAAAAAAAAAAGGTATATTTTTCCCCATCAGATAAAAAATGCTATTTAGTATCATCAGATAGTTTCATGATTGTGAAGTATATTCTATTCAATGCTTTCTGCGCAATAGAAAGGACTACATACAGTGGCAATG
The DNA here is from genome assembly GCF_031877795.1 of Strix aluco. Taxonomy (NCBI): domain Eukaryota; kingdom Metazoa; phylum Chordata; class Aves; order Strigiformes; family Strigidae; genus Strix; species Strix aluco. The sequence continues at coordinate 3,423,242 of NC_133931.1, read as the reverse complement.
TTAAGATACTCATTTAAAGAGAAATGAAAAGGAGTGGTTTTTCCTTATTGAAAATAAAACATTTTGACTTTGTCAGAACTAAAAGATGAAGTGATGATGGTTCATTTTATCATTTTCATGTTAAAAATGCCACTGAAACAGGGCACATTACTTTGAAATGTTTAGATTAAATTACACTTTCTGCTGAAAAATTGTCTTGTCAGTTTTATTCGTGTCTGATTTTCCCGTTCCTTTTCATCTTTTTGACCTATGTGTGTAAGGTTCCCAAGCCATCTTTTCCACATAAAGCCATCCAGCTCTGGCATATGGGTTTCTGTGGGGAAGAATAGTTTTTAGCTCTGTTACTCATATAGTAATACAGCTTCAATTGCATGATGTGAGAAAAGATTTACGCAGCAGTCATTCCCATTAAATTTTAACCCAGGCCAGCTATACCAACTCAGATTCCTAATTTATACTGTCCAGAGAGGACCAGGAGCTCAGTTTCAAAGTAATCTCTAAGTAACATTGTTTATACCCACTTCAGCCATATTTGGCATATGGGCAAATTTCAAACAAATTTAACAGAGAGGCAGAAGTCAGAAACATATTCTTAAATATTATATTTCTCTGTGAAAATAGACAGCCTAATGGAAAGAGAGATGTGTTAATGTCCATGCTTAGAGAGAAATTACTCCATAAACTGAACTCTTAGCAGACATCAAGGCATCCCTTCCAGAAGAAACCTTTGACACTTTGTTGGTTTATGAACCATTTACCAAAAAACATAAGTCAAAACAGTTCCTCAGCTGCTTCTATTTATACAGCAGCCAGACTGGTTAATCCTGAGAGTTAGGAATGTCATATTTGCTTTTCCATAGTTGCATAAGAGTATAATTAAAATTGAACTATAAAGTTAAACAATAATTTATGCCTAAAATTACCTGCAAAGTTTTGATATTGCAAACAACATTCACAAGTCCAATAGGGAAGGCTAAGCAAGCCTCAGGGGTGTCAATAATCTCCAGGATATTTCCAATATTTACAACTCTTCCATACTCACTAGGATGTCAGTTCATCTAATGAAATCTTGCCGTGAGCAGCACTGCTCCATGTGCATGGTAAGCCTGATGCATCTTCACCATGATGAGTTAAAGGTGCATAGGCAGATCAATGATACTTTGTCCAGAGAAACAGGACAAACTATGCTGACTAAAAATCACACCAATAGCAACTTGAATGGTAGAGAAAGATAGTGAATATTGAGATCATTTATATGCCAGAATAAGACTATGACATTGTAAGAATAACATAGAATCACACAATGGTTTAGGTATGAATAGACCTTTAAAGACAACCTAACTCAAACCCATGCAATGGAGGCATATGACATGAACCACTACAAAATGAAGGCTGATGGGCAAAAGACTGCTGAAGGTGAGAAATATTTGTCTATATTTGAGCTAGTGCATTTTGTCCCCAAAAGACAGGTTATAGTGCTTAACAGAGAATTTCTAGGTTTCCTGGCATACACTGAGAATGAGGAGGAATGACACTATGACACAAGAGTGGGTGAGAAAGCATGACATAAAAGACTAATTTTCAAAACATTTTGTGCACAGCAGCTGTATGCATACTCACAGGAGTATCCCATTGCAGAATTTGCAATGGCAAAAATCAACAGGCTTTTCTTCATGTAGTTGAACGTAGTTCCCTTTCTTTTCTGTGCAAGTTTGTACCTAACTTTGGCATAAATCCCTAAGTGATCCAGCAGTAGACTTGAAATAAATAAAAGAATTTTACACAGTTTTACATCAAATGAATAATTTACATAGTTTTACACAACATGCCTGATTCAGGCATGGAATTCATCACCAGAGGCTGTTATGGAAGGAAGGCAAATGTATACATAGACTCAAAAAGGGTTAGGACAAACCCACAGAGAAAAGGTGTATCAGCAGTTGTGAAGTAGGGTGATTCAGATGAAATCAACTTTTTGGGGATGTCTAAATCTCTGATTTATACATAGGGTAATATTAATCTACACTTGCTTTTTTCTGATACTATTTCCATCAATATTTGTTAAATTTTCCTTTCAGAGACTGAATATTGGGCAAAAGAGACTGCTGACTGATCCAACTGAACACTTCTCACACAGTTTTATTTGCAAATGCAATCCTTGGAATTAAAAGAAAGAAACAATTTTATGAACAGAGGCAGCATGACAGCACTACAACTAATTGTGAAATGTTTTCCACTAAAAAGCTGAAAATTAAGAGCTATGTTCTTTGCTTTCTAGAAACTAAATGTCACATTTCAGTTGGAAGCTAATTAAAGACAAAAAAATGCAATCAAATGAACTGTTGAAACAGTTTTCCAAAAAACACACATTGTCCCAAAATACTTTTTTTTCTGCATAAAATAAGAAAACCCAATCCAAAGGAACTACCATATATATTTTTCATGTAAATACCTGAATGAAGTAATAGCAACCTTACACTTCACACCCTCTCTGAATGAATGTTGATAAAAAATGCAAAAATGAAATAATCACTATTTCCAGACAACAGGGAGGTGATTAGAGACAGTCAACATGGTTTTACAAAGGACAAATCGTGCTTGACTAATCTGGTGTCCTTCTACAATGGAGTGACTGTAATGGTAGATAAGGGAAGAGCAATCAATTTCATGTACCTTTATTTCTATAAGGCCTCTGACACAGTCCCACACAACATCCTTGTCATTAGATTGGAGAGATATGGGTTTGATGGATGGACTATTTGATGGGTAAGGAATTGGCTGGATGACCACATCCAGCTGGAACAGATGTTCTATGAAGAAAAGTGAGGGAATTGGTCTTGTAGCCTGGAGAACAGAAGGCTTCAAGAAGACATTACTGTAGGTTTTCAATGTAGAAAGGGGGATTAAAATAAAGACTTTTTATGAGGTCCTATAGTGACAGGACAAGTAACAGTTTAAACTAAAAGAGGGTAGATTTAGATTAGATATAAGGAAGAAAGCTTTTATGATGAGGGTGATGAGACACTGGAACAGGTTGCCCAGAGAACTTGTAAATGTTCCATTTGTGAAGTGTCAACATCAGGTTGGATGAGGCTTTGAGCAAAGTGATCTAGTGAAAAATGTCCCTGCCCATGACAGGGGGGGTTGAAACTAGATGAACTTTGAAGGTCCCTCCCAACCCAAACCATGATTCTATGATTCTAACACATATGTGGAAGGTTGGTTATTTTTTGCGAGGGAGGTGACTTCATTGTTGAATGAGAGTCTTCACAGATGAAATCATATCTATGATTGGTGGTTTGTAGTGACACATCAATAATTGTTGATAAAATCTCATAAAAGATGACAGAGACATCAGTTAAAATGTCCCAAAGCAAAAGCTACTTAAACACATAGTTAATTCCTCTATGTTTCTTAAGTCCTAGTTAATACTTGTATATTCTATAACTCAACAGTAATTGAAAACCTGGCCTTCAGGCCTCACTTGTTGCTTGCATTTTAAAAATCAGTGAAGAAATGAAAGAAGCACCAATAAGAAAAGCTGTAGTGATTATGAAAATTAATAAAAATGTATTTAAATTAAAAAAAATAGATCCATTGTCTTGCCTAGAGAGATGTGTGTAATTTCATAGAATCATAGAATCATAGAAGGGTTCGGTTGGAAGCGACCTTAAAGATCATCTAATTCCAACCCACCTGCCATGGGCAGGGACACCTTCCACTAGACCAAGTTGCCCAAAGCCCCGTCCAACCTGGCCTGGAACACTGCCAGGGAGGGGGCAGCCACAGCTTCTCTGGGCAACCTGTGCCAGTGTCTCACCACCTTCACAGCAAAGAATTTCTTCCTTACATATAATCTACCTTCTTTCAGTTTAAAACCATTATCCTTCAACCTATCCCTACAATCCCTGATAAAGACTCCCTCTACATCTTTCCTGTAGGCCCCCTTTAAGTATTGGAAGGCCACTAGAAGTTCTCCTCAGAGCCTTCTCCATACTGAACAATCCCAACTCTCTCAGCCTGTCCTCACAGGGGAGGTGCTCCAGCCTCCTGATCATCTTTGTGGCCTCCTCTGGACCCGCTCGAGCAGGTCCGTGTCCTTCTTATGTTGGAAGCCCCAGAGCTGGACACAGCACTGCAGGTGGTGTCTCATGAGAGAGGAGTAGGGCAGAATCACCTCCCTTGACCTGCTGGCCCCACTTCTTTTGATGCAGCCCAGGACACAGTTGGCTTTCTGGGATGCAACTGCACATTGCTGGCTCAATAGTCAGTTTTTCATCCACCACTACTATTTCAGTGACTAAACAAACCAATTTTCACTCTTGGCAGTCAGAGAAGTGAGTATGGGTGGTGGACATTTGCTCTACTTGGGAAAAATCCCTTTCAAAAGCTCTAAGTAGGGAAACTCCATTCTGACAATTGACTATAGTGGGAAAGGATTCAAAGACATAAGATTCAGGCTGATGAGATGCAGCTGCTACAGCATGACTGCAACAGTACAACTTGTAGAGTTTGTGTGTTTGCCTGTGAGACCTCCAAGGGCTGCCTATCAGTCTTTTGCATAACTCCACTGTCAGGCTCCCCTCTATCTCCACAAGATGTAGGATTGGATGAGGGTTGTGGCTGGTTTTGCTCTGTTAGGGTAAGGAGGACATGAAGAACACCTAGAAGCTATCCACTGAACTATCAGGTAAGAGTCCTGTGCAATCCCCACACCGGCTGCTGATGCGTATTGCCTATACTTCGTGCTTTATATGCATGCTCTTGCTGTTTGGTGGACTACTTGAAGCTGTTGGCCAGCAGCATAGCTTTTGAAGGGTGCCTCTTCCTTCCACTGACAGCTCAACATGCTCCTATGACAACATCCAACTGTCCACTGCCTTACCTGTATGCATCCAGGAGAGGATTCTCCCAGCCTTGAGTATTGCATAATTCCTGTCCAACATAACCCTGCTCCCGAGGGTTATGTTAAAAAAACATTTTCTTTACAAAAGAAAAGTAAAAGAACATGTTGTCATGTTAAAAAATCATTTTCTTTACAAATCAGTTGTGTAACAGTTGTCTTCTCCAGAGGACTCCAGGAGATGATCCTCATTTCACTAGAACATTTTTTCTAGCAAGTGTCTATTTTCAGTGGCTTTTGGGATATCTCAGAGCTCCCAATTGGCTCCCCAATAGAGTTAAATAAATGATGTTCAGACCAAACTTCCTTCTTCTACTGACTCTGTAAAGGAACCACTGATCACCTCAGCTACTTTATGGTTTTTGTGTATTTACTTTAAGCAGTATTATAGAATTTCTCTAGTAAAAAGGAATTTATGTTATTTGGAAGAGAGTAGATGCTTTAGTTACAAACACCAGTAACCTTAAAAGAAAGACTGTGAGATAGTTATTTTCTAGGTGGCTGGAAGTAAACAATTGTTAAGAGAGAATAAATTTTTAACATCTTCTTACATTTCTATACTCTTCTAAACTTTTCAAAAGCCAGCAGTCTAAAGAAGCCATCCTACTAGCTGTTCAGACTCAAATGCCAGAGGTATCCGTTTCAATATTTAGTGAATCTCATGGTTTGGGAATTTGTCCAGGACTTTGTACTTAATGCTGTATGAGCAAAGAAGCACAAGAAGTATGGCTATGCTGGACTGTTGCTGAGATGGAGTTTTACAGTGAGCATGAGATGGGTAAGATTAAGAGACACAGTGCTGAATGGCAAAGGTAATTCGTGGCTAAAATTGCTCTGGATGAAGTAACATAACTGAGAGGTCTCAGAGGCCATATCAGTCAGCAGCATTTAATTGCCCAAGCTTGGTAACCGGTATCCCAAGTTTTTGCATGCTTAACACACTCATGATCAAGGTAATTCTGCAATGAGAGCAGCAGGAAATATTTTTTTATTCTCTTATGTTTTCTCTTTCTGGTCCTCACTCTATCATTCTTTCCATGCTGATATTCAGCTTTAATCTCTCCTTCATGATTTAACATGCCTCAGCATCCAATTTCCTTGAAATATATTTCAAAGAGAGGCAATTTTCACATCTCAAAGCATGTCAGAACTTAAAACTAGACTTCTGTGCACAATGCCAGGTTCACACCAAGATGAATTTAATGTTATTTATATACATGGACAAACATGGAAAACACATAAACAGGCTACGCCTAGAGCAGTGAAGCTGTTGAAGCATATTTTCTACTTGATTTCGGTCCTACATTCTTGGTTACCTAATAAAGCATAAGGGCCGATTAAGTCTTTTACAGATGTTTGGGATGTTTATGAAGCCCCTTCTCTGTATGGATTCTCTAATTAAGGATGATCAAATATTGTATCTTTCTCTGAATAGGAGCATTGATAGAAACTCTCTTCTCTCTTGTCACCTTTTCTCCTGTTTTTTGAAGGACCTAACTTCGTGATTTTGGTCCCTCTGTCAAATATGTCTGGCCAAAGTTGATGATTGTAGAAGAAAATCAGTCAGGAAGACTGAAGCAGCAGAATTAAGGGTTCTTTCCTTGCCTTATTGTTGGAATTTCCTGATTTGTGGTGATCTATCTTTAAAAAATTGTTTCTTTATGGAGTAGATACATGAGCTGATGCATGAGATCCAACAAGAGTAAGACATGAAAGAAGAAAGCGAATAGATCTGGATTCCTTAGGTGACAAATTCACATGGTTCTTTTAAAATCAATGGTCTGGGAGCAGCTAGCTGTGAAACCTTAATATAACCACTAACTCCCACATGCCTAATCATCTGACAAAGCTAGGGAACAATCTTTCTTTAAGAACTGGATGCATTCCCACCACACTTTAGGAAATAAAGTAAGATATCGAAGTTGGTTGTGATCTCTGTCAGGCATCTCCAGAGGATAATTCAGATCATCTGGGCTAAAACACCTGGAAGTGGTTATCTTTCTCCTCTGAGTGTTTGGGAAACTATATTGGGTTTGAGAGTGGCTGGGTTTAGGTAGCAGGAGAAGGGTTACTGGGGTGACTCCTGTGAGAAGCTGCTAGAAGCTTCCTCAGCTCCAAGTCTGACCACCTCTGGCCAAGGCTGAGACAATTAGCGACAGTGGTTGTACCTCTGTGATAACATATTTAAGAAGGGGAACCTGCAGTGGAGAGAGGAGTGAGGGAAACACTGAAACACCCATGCAGACACCAAGGTCAGTAAAGAAAAAAGAGGTGGGGGGAGGTTTGCCAGAGCAGAGATTCCCCTGCAGCCTGTTGTGAGAGGGCAGGCTGTCCTCCTGACACCTGTGGAGGACACCAGTGGAGCAGATGCCCACCTGCAGCCTGTGGAGAACCCCATGCCGGAGCAGGTGACTGCACCTGGAGAAGGCTGGGAGTCTGAGGGAAGCCCACACTGGAGCAGTCTGCTGCTGGGAGGACTGCAGCAGGGACCCATGCTGGAGCAGCTCATGAAGAGCTCTAGCCCCTGGGAAGGAGTCACGTTGGAGAAGTTCATGGAGGACTGTCTCCAGTGGGAGCGACCAAATGCTGGAGCAGGGGAAGAGTATGAGAGTCCTCCCCCTGAGAAGGAAGGAACAGCAGAGACAACAGGTGATGAACTAACTGCAGCCCCTGTTCCCCATCCCCCTGCGTCACTGTGGGCAGGAGGTAAGAGAAATTGGGAGAAAAGCTGAATCTGGGAATAAGGGAGGAGTAAGGGGAAGGTGTTTTTAAGATGTGGTTTTATTTCTCACTGTCCTACTCTGTTTTGATTGATAAATTAGTAGTGATGGTGGTGTTCAAATTAAATTGATGGGTTTTTTTTTTCCAAATCAAGTCTATCTTTTGCCCGTGACCATAATTAGTGAGTGAACCCTCCCTGTCCTTGTCTCGACCCCTGTGCAAGTCTGTGGTTGTATTTTTGTCCTCCTCATCCCAATGGCAGGGAGGAGTGAGCAAGTGGCCATGTGGTTCTTTGTTGCCATCTGGGCTTACACCATGACAGAAACATAGCTAACTAATTTAGGCTAGGCACACCAACATTAGTTGTTCAAAGTTAGGTGAGATAACTATCTCCTAAAGTAGTCTATATTTTATAACAAGCCACCTTGTGTTATGCACAGGAATGGATATCCTTCAGGGCAAGAAATTCAAAACAGGTGCTAAAAACAATTTATCAGCCTGTTATCTGTGACTTAGAAGGAGTGCACATTTCTATTTGTGTCTGAGTTCCCCTGAAGAAAAATTTTATAAGCAATTTATTTTGTACAGGGAGAAGTAGTGTCCTGACACATCTTGAGGGCATGGCAAGAATTGTAATATATAAATAATACAATCTATAAAGATGAAATATTTAGAGGGATTAAAAATGCAATAAAGGTCCAGAAATAGCCATTTTTTTTGCCTGAAAAGGGAATTTTACGTTCACCTTTTTTATATACACAGATCAAATGTGAAGCTTGATTCACCGCTCAATTACTGCGGTTTTAGTCTCCTATTGAACAAAGTCCTTAAGCATGTGGCAAACTTCAAGAACCTGTGTGATGCCACTGATTGAAGGAGACTCTTGTGGTTTTTTTACTGAATGTGACCTTGCAGTAAGGCAGGTCTAAAAGGCAGTTCAAGAGGTCATGTAGTCCAGCATCACTCAGCCTGTGGACTGCGGCTTCTGCGAATTTTGTTAATTGAAAGGTGATCTGAAAAACAAACACAAGTAATTTATACACTAGTGCACACACTCCTGCATGCAAGAAAAGAAGCAAACAGAATGAAGGCAAAGTAATGAATGAACTTTCAGTTATAAAGACATCCTCATTTGATTGGATTAATAGACCACTTCGGCAACACAGCATAAGACAACTCTTTTTCACTCCCCAAAAAAGGTAATTCTTCAATAGCATCACTAAACTGTTCCACCTCTCGAAATTATATCATCCATAGCTAAGCATTATGTAGATGCCCAACTTATCAAAACCACCAGTGATCAAGATTCAACCACCTCATAGACAATCTTCCCTGGTACTTAACAATCCTCACCAACTGAAAGATTTTATTCAGATCTAACTAAAGTTTTGTTATCATGTCTTTTCTCTCCATTCTCCCCATTTTTAGCAAAACCAGTTCCAGCTCTTCCAACGTTCCCTTAAAGGCCGTGTGTTGTAAACCTCTCATCACTCCTAGTGCTGTCTTCTGGACCCTCTCCAGTTGATTTACATTTTTATTGAAATTCAGTGCCCAGAAACGAATGCAGATGTTCACTGCTTTCTAGTGTTAAGTGGAATGGAAGGACTAGCTCTGATGTCCTCCCTTCCTTGTGACAGCATGACACTCTGATTCCCATTAAGCTCTTGATCCACTCTAATCCCCAAATCCTTCACTGACAAACTGCTGCCCAGAGTGTCACTTATTTACTTATATCCCCTAAATTAGAAAACAGTGGAAAAGATTTGCTCTATCATCATCAGCTCGAAAGTAGCTAGAATCCAGCAGCTAGTCCAGTGTAACACAGTTGTTTGTTTTAGTAGTCATCCTGGAAAGACTTAACTATCTCAAAGTTATACTATTCCTTCCTACAACAGGAATCTTAAATGGGGAGGTTGATTCATGTTCTTGAGGAGTCAGTGTTCATTAATTGTAAGGGAACCAGATAACCAAACTGGACTAGAGACTTAATGCTTTGGTGGTTCAGATAAGGTCAGATTAAGTCCAAACTCAACTGTATTGCTCTGTTCTTGTTCTAACTGAATCACTTTCTTTCTTGCACCAGTTCACAGAATCACAGAATCATCTAGGTTGGAAAGGACCTTGAAGATCATCTAGTTCAACCGTTAACCTAGCACTGACAGTTCCCAACTACACCAGATCCCTCAGTGCTATGTCGACCCTACTCTTAAACACCTCTAGGGATGGGGACTCCACCACCTCCCTGGGCAGCCCATTCCAACACCTAACAACCCGTTCTGTAAAGAAATACTTCCTAATATCCGGTCTAAACCTTCCCTGGCACAACTTGAGGCCATTACCTCTTGTCTTATCACTCATTACTTGGTTAAACAGACTCATCCCCAGCTCTCTGCAATCTCCTTTCAGGTAGCTGTAGAGGGCGATGAGTTCTCCCCTCAACCTCCTCTTCTCCAGACTGAACAACCCCAGCTCCTCATACGACATGTGATCCAGACCCTTCACCAGCTTTGTTGCCCTTCTCTGGACACACTTGAGTAATTCAATGTCCTTTTTGTAGTGTTCACCAAGGTGATGTTGAATTCCAATGTTGGTCTCCAAAGTATTTCTAGTCTGGCATTGTCCATGACCTTAGTAAGTATGCTCCATTTTTAACTAGTCAACATTAAAAATGTACAATGTTAAGGAACAGACCCGGCAGAGGACTACAGCATAAACCCTTTAATTTTGATAAAGAATCATTGCTAGCTCTTTCCACTCTGCAGCAGTTTCATCAAGGGTTCTGAAGGAAGGTGGATTTCTTTGAGCTGATCACACAAGAAACAAAGGTTGATTGCCCAGGATATACCCTAGAAATGCCTTTGCTCTCTCTTCTCTCAGTCTCATTGCAGCAGACTCTTGTTGTGCAGGGGAGGGTGGATATCATAAACATAATGCCCTGGATGTAAGCACTCCATAAACAATGATATTCCTTTAACGGGGAAAGTAATAGCCTCGGCACTGTCAAACGTATGTATTTTAAACCAGCCATATAAAAATAAATCTCATTTTAGTAGTACTGGGGTCTTCTCCTGCAATACTTAATCATGGCTTCCATGGCAGCTCTGACATCAGAAGGGCTGCAGAACTGGGCCCATAGACGGCAGTCACAGGTTGGTGTTGTTCCATTATTCATTTTTAGGTAGTCGGTAAATTACATAGAAGAGATGAATGCCCCATTTTATGAGGCAATAACAGCCTGGATTTTAGCAGAGAACAAGTCACTTTGTCTGGATTTCAGGCAATATATCAAGACCCAGTTGTTTGGCTATTATTTATAATATTTTATGGATATTGCCAGATAATTCAAAACTGTGATTAATGCAACCTACTTCAGAACATCTTTGTGGTGCCAAAGCAAATTAGCAAGGGTCTGTTTGAGTAGTGAAAGTTGCCGTATGAGAGATGTCCTTATCATAGAATGATAGAATGGTTTGGGTTGGAAGGGACATTAAAGGTCATCTAGTTTCGACCCCCCTGCCATTGGCAGAGACACCTTCCACTAGACCAGGTTGCCCAAAGCCCCGTCCAACCTGGCCTTGAACCCCTCCATGGAGGGAGCATCCACAACTTCTCTGGGAAACCTGTTCCAATGTCTCACCACCTTCTCAGCAAAGAATTTCTTCATCACATCTAATCTAAATCTTCCCTCTTTCAGTTTAAAACTGTTACCCCTCGTCCCATCCCTACACTCCCTGATAAAGACTCCCTCTCCATCTTTCCTGTAGGCCCCTTTAAGTACTGCAAGGCCACTAGAAGGTCTCCTCGGAGCCTCCTCTTCTCTAGGCTGAACAACCTCATCTCTCCCAGCCTGTCCTCACAGGGAAGGTGTTCCATCCCCCTGATCATCTTTGTGGCCTCCTCTGAACCTGCTTGAGCAGGTCCATGTCCTTCTTATGTTGGAGGACCCAGAGCTGGACACAGCACTGCGGGAGGGGTCTCATGAGAGCAAAGTAGAGGGGGAGAATCCCCTCCCTTGACCTGCTGGACCCAATTCTCTTGATGCAGCCCAGGACATGGTTGACATTCTCAGCTGCAAGTGCACATTGCTAGCTCATAATCAGTTTTCCATCCACTACTACTCCCAAGTCCTTTTTCGCAGGGCTGTTCTCAATCCACCCATCACCCAGCCTGTATTTGTGCATGGGATTGCCCTAACCTGTGTCCAGAACCTTGCACTTGGCCTTGTTGAACCTCATGATGTCCAGTCCCTCCAGTGTGTTGACTGCACTGCACAGCTTCGTGTCATCAGTAAACTTGCTGAGGGTGCACTCAATCCCACTGTCCATGTCGCAGACAAAGATATTAAATAGTGCCAGTCCTAATGCCGACCACTGAAGAACATCACTTGTTACTGGTCTCCGCTTAGACATTGAGCTGTTGACCGCAACTCTTTGAGGGCGACCATCCACCCAACTCCTTCTCCAGAGAGTGGTCCATCCATCAAATCCATGTCTCTCCAATTTAGAGACAAGGATGTTGTGTGGGACAGTGTCATGTGCTTTGCACAAGTCCAAGTAGATGACATCAGTACCTCTTCCCTTATCCACCAATGCTGTAACATCATCATAGAAGGCCACCAAAGTTGTCAGGTACGATTTGCCCTTAGTGAAGCCATGTTGGCTGTCACCAAACACTTCCTTATTTTTGATGTGCCCTAGCATAGTTTCCAGGAGGATCTGCTCCATGATCTTGATGGGCACAGAGGTGAGACTGATTGACCTGTAGTTCCCTGGGTCTTCCTTTTTTCCCTTTTTAGAAATGGGGGTTATGCTTCCCCTTTTCCAGTCATCGGGAAGTTCACTGGACTGCCATGACTCCTCAAATATGATGGATAGTGGCTTAGTCACTTCATCTGCCATTTCCTTCAGGACCCGTGGTTACATCTCATCAGGTCCCGTGGACTTGTGCACCTCCAGGTCACTTAAATGGTCTCAAACTTGATCTTCTCCTACAGTGGGCAGTTCTTCATTCTCCCAGTCCCCACCTTTGTCATCTGTATCTTGGGTGGTGTGTCTGGAGCACATGCCCATGAAGACTGAGGCAAAAAAGTCATTGAGTACCTCAGACTTCTCCATATCCCAGATAACCAGGTCTCCTGTTTCATTTTCCCTAGTCATCCTTTCATTACCAATGTAACTCTTGAAGCCTTTTTTATTGTCCTTGACATCCATGGCCAGATGTAATTCTATCAGGGCTTTGGCCTTCCTAACCTGATCCCGTGCTGCTAAGACAATTTCCCTGTATTCCTCCCAGGCTACCTGCCCTTGCCTCTACCCTCTGTAGGCTTCCAAGTTCTGTTGGAGTTTTCCAGGATCTCCTTGTTCATCCATGTTGGCCTCCTGGCATTTTTGCCTGTCTTCTGCTTTGTCAGGATGCATCACTCCTGAGCTTGGAGGAGGTGATCCTGGAATATTAACCAGGTTTAATGGACTCCCGTTCCCTTCAGGGCTTTAACCCATGCTACTCTGCTAAGCAGATCCCTGAAGAGACCCAAGTCTGCTCTCCTGAAGTCCAGGGTTTGAGTTTGCTGTTTGACCTTCTTGCTGCTCTAAGGATCTTGAACTCCGCCATTTCATGGTCACTGCAGCCAAGGCTGTTCACACTCCCCACCAGCCCCTCCTTATTGGTGAGAACAAGGTCCGGCACAGCAACTCTCCTCATTGGTTCCTCTATCACTTGGAGAAGGAAGTTATCCTCAATGCATTCCAAGAACCTCCTGAATTGTTTATGTCCTGCTGTGTTGTCCCCCCAACAGATATGGGGGTTTGAAGTTCCCTATAAGGACCAGGACTTGTGAACATGAGGCTGCTCCTATCTGTCTGTAGAGGGCCTCATCTGCTCGGTCCTCCTGGTCAGGTGTCCTGTAGCAGACCCCCACTGTAATGTCCCTGCCCTCCCTTTAATCCTGACCCATAAGCTCTCAGTCGGTTCCTCATCCATCCCCAGGCAGAGCTCCATGCACTCCAGCTGGTCATTGACATAGAGAGCAACACCCCCTCCTCACCTTCCCTGCTTGTCCTTCCTAAAGCACCTGTATCCTTCCATTCCAACACTTCAGTCATAGGAGCCCATGTCTCCATGATACCAATAAGACCATAGCCCCGTAGGAGTGCGCACGTGTCTAACTCCTCTTGTTTACTCATGATGCTACGTGTGTTTGCACAGAGGCATTTAAGTTGGGCCCCTGATGAAGCTGACTTACTGGTTGGAATCCCTTTGTGCTGTTCCTCTGGTGCTCTCCTGCTGACCTGTGACACCTCTAGAGGCTCTGGGCATCTATTGCTGGCACTAGCAGCAAACTGGTAGGAGTGGGATGGATTGAAGTTCCCCTGTCCCAGCAGGTTTGGTTTAAATCCCTCTTCACCAGCTTGACAAGCCTATGACCGAAGATGCTCTTCCCCTTCTCTGACAGATGGACCCCATCAGCCTCCATCAGCCCAGGTTTCTCAAAGTGAGTCCCATCATCTAAGTAGCTGAACCCCTGGATGTGGCACTAGTCCTGTAACCAAATGTTGATTCACCAGATTCAACTGACCCTTTCAAACCCCTTCCCTTTGACTGGGAGGACTGATGAAAAAAAGTACTTGTGCTCCAGATTCCCTCACCACCCCTCCCAGGGCTCTGTAATCCTTCTTGTTACTCCTCAGACTGCTCCTGGCTGTACCTCTGGTGTCCATGTGAAAAAACAGCAGTGGATAATAGTCAGTGGAATGTACGAGGCTCGGCAGTCTCCTTGGTGACATCCCTGATACAGCCCCCGGTAAGCAGCACACCCCTCTAGAGAGTGTGTCAGGTTGGCAGATGGTGCCTCCGTACCTCTCAGAAGAGTCGCCCACCACTATCACCCGTCGCCTTTTCTTAGTTGTGCTGGTTGTCATACGGGGAGCAGACGGGGCTGCCTTACTGAGCTCCAGTGTCTCTCCTGATGTGACGAGTCTTTCCTCTTGAGTCTGAAAGCAGTGAAGCAGTTCTGCAAAGGCACCTCAGGCTTCGGGGGAAATGTCTTTTTCCTGCAGGCCCTTGCTGTTGAAAGCTTCCATTCTTCTGCATTATCAGCCTCCCTCCCTTCCATGTGTGCCAGTGTCTTGTTGTTTGTCCATCCCACAGTTCTTCCTAAGGTAGTAGAACAATCTTAAATATCCAAGTTTCAGTGAATGCTTCTTCTTCTAAGTGTGCTTGATCCAACAGCCCTGAAAGAGATGGGAAGTCTCATGAAGTGACTGGTCAGGCACTTACTGGGACATGTGGCTTAAGGACTTAATTTTATTTGAATTTTCTGTAAGCTATTTCTGTTCTGAAGGTGCGAGTCATTGTATTGCTTTCAGTGGCACATGTCTGCATCTTTTCTTCAGATTTCCTCAAATCCCTTTGTAAGTGACATAATTATCTTCTAGTTAAACTTTCTATTTTGGAGAGAAATACAGAATGTGTCCCAAAGTCCAAACACACACATGCACAGACAATAACCTTGTAGAAAACATGGGCAATAAATTTTACTCCAGATTAGAGCAATACCTGGCCATGAAAGACCATGGATGATGGAAGAACAACCCTTACTTTACTTCTTGAAACTTGCAGATCAGGGATAAATTTTAGCAAATTGGTACCTGGTACTTCTGTCAAAATGTTGAGATTTCTACTTGGATATATTTTATGTTCAGATACTCATTTGACCACTGAATTAAACATTGTTTTCAGTTCCCAGTTCACCTTAAAATCTTAGATGCTCAGATATGCACTGATTTTTTATATGCAGGAAATATTGCTTTAAAGACACTCCCAAAGCCATCATGTTTACTATTTTTTTTTTTTTTAAGTTTTAGTAAATAGTTCTGATGGGGAATACCATCAGGATTAAGACTTTTACATTGACTGAAAATGCAATAAAAGTCAGTCAGTAATTCCTTTCCCTTCTCTCTGTTCATCATCCTGATTCATAAATCAGAATAGAGAATTGTTTGAATTAAAAATTATTTTTTCTCATATAAATACAATATCTTCTTAATGTAATGTTTTTATGGTCCCTCTATGATGCTGGAAAAGTGGAAGAGAACTCAAATGGGAAATGAGAATGAATTCAAGTGCATCCTGCTGCATAGGTCTTCCTCATTATGCTCAGTGCAAATATCAGTTAAATATGTAACTTGAACAATTTTAAAAGGTTCCCATTTTTTTAATTCCTGTTTTGGTGAATAACTAAACACAGTCTCAATGCACTATTCTGCAGTAGGAAGTATGATTCCTCCTTGACCACTGTGGTAGAAAGTCCTAGACAGCTGGATAGCAAATGATGATTTTTCTCTTGTAGTTTAGAACATCCTGGGGAATAAACTGTTAGGATATAGGATGCTCAGACAAGCTATGGAAAATCTAGTCTGGTTTCTGAAGTGTTGAAGTCACTTCACCATTTAAGCTGGATAAACAGACAAGACATTCCTGCTTCAAGTACCCGAATCAGTTTCTTCAGAACCTTTGCCACAATTAATCAGAACTAGATCAGGTATCTGTCCCACATAATACATCCTCAATACAGTTTCTGAAATATTATAGCAGGGGGTTAAAAAAATGTAGGATTTTTTTTGTGAGTTATATATATATGTATATGTTTAATATATATTTCATAATTGTATATAAAATATGTAGGTATTATAGGTAAGTATATATACACATTTTATTTTTTATAGTATAAATTCATATGTTATATAATTTTATATCATGTGTTATATATACATATATTTTATATGTTTGCATATATTTTATATAAATATTATTTTAAAGAATCATGGTATATTTTTATTGGTTTCTTGCCTATTAGATTCTGAACAATCTTCCTTTGGGCATTTTATGATTTTGTTTATTTAGGCATATATGAAAATAAATAATATTTATCTTAAAATCCAGCATGCATTTTTCCTCTAAACAGGCTAAATACAGTCATCAATGCAATGAAGCCCATGGCACTGAATTCTGCAAACAGATTCTAAGCCTTTAGCAAGGGTAATTACAGTTAGTTGTTCCAATTTGCTAGCTAATAGCTTAACTGAGTGCTTGGAACATGTGATACTTACAGAAAGAATTCATCATTCTTACAATTGACTCTTCCGTCTGACTCCTCCTGTCATTTTGTGTGTTCTCTTGGGCACAGAAGTGAAAGTTA
The DNA here is from genome assembly GCF_031877795.1 of Strix aluco. Taxonomy (NCBI): domain Eukaryota; kingdom Metazoa; phylum Chordata; class Aves; order Strigiformes; family Strigidae; genus Strix; species Strix aluco. The sequence continues at coordinate 3,406,422 of NC_133931.1, read as the reverse complement.
CTATTTGTTTTACTCACAGAAATCTATGCCACATTTAGGCAACAATCACAAATTCTGTTTCTACTGCAACTGTATGCGTAGCAGTATCATTGCATCATTCAGAGAGTTACAGCTATGAAATAAGATTACTAAACTACGCTTATTAATAGCATAGAAGAATATTGCTGTGAGAAGGGCTGATAACCTGGCATTTGCTCCAATTTCCTATTCAACGTGATTTCTTTTGAGTAAGTTTGAACTGTAGTAGCAGAAGATTGCCTTCCTCTGAACATCTAAGCTAGATGCATATAACCAGGTAACTGTCCTGGAAGAGACAAATCTTCTGCATAGATGCTCTCATTGACTCCCAAGAAAATTTAGGCATTCAACCCATTCCTTTTCTCAAAGCTTTTTTCTTTTTTTCCCCTTTTCTTCATTTTCTATCTTCTTATTTGCTTTCACTATCACCAGTTAAAAAAGAGAAAGTGAATAAAAGAAGTTAGAAATTTTCTGATAGAACAATCTTCCATTTGAAAATCCCGATACAACAAAACATATATAGAAATATACCCATTTTAGCCATTTGTTATAGGGTATTACCTACACACTTTGTCAGAGGATTGTTGCTTTGACTATAATACAGGTGCCAAGCATCCTGACCTAGTATTAGCCAACCTTGTTTTGCCTTGTGCGTTGGAAGAGATGACCTCATGAGGTCTTCTGTAACCTAAGTTAGTATATGTGTCTAAGATTTATGCTACTACAAGAACAAAGCAGATAAAATATTGTTGGAATAGTTTTCTTTGGAGTCATAGGATTTTCATTTTTCAACAGATTACTTGCATGAAACTAAACTTGAAAATGACCATAATCCTTGTGGTACCCAAGATTCATACTGAATATGTTTTATAAACAAACCTGGTACTCTTTTATTCTTTCTGAGTATTATTCCTGGCATAAATAGACAGATGCCATTTAGGTTTAAAAGGTTTAAGATATGCTTTAATAATGGTCTTTGAGTATATTCACAAAGAGAAAATACTTAATGTTAGAACACACTTTAATAGAACACAGCAAAAGCCAGTGCACTGAATGGACATCGACAAGAAAATTGAAGCAGTACAAGGTAAATGGAAGTAAAATATATGTTGCTAGTTTGTGACAATATTGGTAAGTATAATTTCAAAATACTGTGGATTTCAGTATCATTCTGTGCCCTTAAACAGAGATTTTATGTCCTTCTGTTTAAAAATATATCTTCCACCTTAAACCCATATTGGTAGGTTGTATTCAAGAACCATAGTACAAGGTTCTACACTGCATGATATACCCGAGTGTGGCTATTTATGATAATGGTCTCTTTTAGCCTCAACAAGCTGCTCTCTCTTTGAGACATAAATGTCTACTTGTTCAAATGCATGGCATCCATTTATCTACCTGAAAAAGTTTATGCAAAATAAGAAAACTTAGGTTTTTAAGCCATTTCTCCCACATCAAGTTCCCTCTTTTTATAGCCTTTCTTCTGCTCCAAGTTATTATTATTCGCATGCCATACCGTATTTCACACCATAACATGTTTATTAGCAGCAATGTGAGATGTCCCAGGCAGCACAAGAATCCATAATTTACTGACTCCCTTTCCCTCCAGTGAGCATTAAAATGATGTGCCAATTGATCTCACAATGTTCCTTGGTGGCCTTCGGGCTAACCTGATTAGCTGCTTCTCCTGTTGGTACCAGAGGTTTGGGCTAAAGCGCTGAATTGAACTTGTCTAAAACTCGTAATTCTCTGTGCTCATCTGATACATCTAATTTATGTATGTTCTGCACAGATTGTGTCTACACTTAGGAAGACCTATGACTTTTATCCTGAGTATCGTCCTCAAACTAACAGGCCACCTGCTTATTTATATAAATTCTCAGGCAGCCCCTGCAGTCAAAATTACCCAGGGACTCTGTTGATGCTTTCAACCTTCTGATTTTGCAAATTATTTTCCTCAGGGCCGTTTGGTAGAAATGGGTTGGAGTAACTTCAGAAAGGCTGGCATATCTTGGATAATTTAGGGAGTGTTTCTCAACCAGTGAGGCCTGCCTTAGTAATAAGTGGGAAGGAAATGCAAATACATCTTAGAGAATTATTCTGCCCTCTTGGAAGCTGTGTCAGTGCATCAAGGAAGCCCAGAAATCAATCCATTGTGACCACGCAGTGACTGTCTGCTTTGAGCAGAGCTGAAGTGCCCTCTGGACTCTATTGGCTATATCATAATTATTACAATGGGACCTTAAAAACATAATATAAAAGTAGACCCTTAAATTTAGGTGCCTTAATCTCCACCTGAATCCTACTAGAAGAGGTCAGCTTCACTGAACACATGGATATCTAGTGCCACTAGAAATGCCATACTGCATCCAAGGCATCTGCACAGAGCAAGCAGATATGACCAAGACCTTTGGGACAACAAGATGTGAAGCCAGGCAGGGTGGCACACATCGATGTAGTCTACACGGTGAGACCGTGATTCCTCTGACCAAATGCAGGCATCCCCTGTGAGATAAGATACATTGCATCTACACTTTAATCACTTTATGACTGTCTCTACTCAACTATAAGAAGAAATACAGAGTAACTTGTTTAAAAAGTGATGCCCACGCAGAAAACACCCACATTAAACCCTACCTTCAATCTCTCTTTACAGTCAGTGAGGAGAGACAGACACCTTGCCTGAGACTGGAATGAGCTGCCATCTGGAAATGTTCATCGTTATCTGTGTTGAATGCAGATAAAGGCTAGAAACTTTCTTAGACTGCATGTATAACTCTTAAATGGATAGAAATTAGACTTCATCAGCAAAAATACATTTTTTTTAGTATCAGCTCTTCCTTTCCTAGCCTATTAGAAGGGTCCATGTCCTTAGGCTAAATCAAATGATAGTAAAAAGAATAATGCAATTCATCAGACAAGTGACTTTTAGCATCCTAGACGTATAGGTAATTTAAGAAGATATTTAATCTTTTTCTTCCCTAAATAAATGTTCTTAAAACTTAGTTATGTTTCCTTGCATCATTTAAATTGAGAATATTATTAAGCATCTGGAGATGTTATGTAATAAAAGTGTCAAAACACAGCTCTGATTACAGGGATGTCACCTGAGATAGAGGGATTTTCCGAACAGCTCAAAAAATATTGCAAAGTTTGTGGCAAATTATGAATGCTGTTATAATTGGTACGTCTTTGGGTGATTTTAGAGGTCTTTGTATACAGCTGATCTATCTTGTCCAAAGAGAAGGAAAATCTATAGAAAAGTCATAATATTAATTCAAACATGTTATCCTTAAGCACAGGGTTGTGAGGCAGCAAAGCCAGTTTGAAAAGCAAACCAAAACAGACTGACAACACCTGTCTTGAAGGAAAATTCCACCTCTCTTTTCTTCTAGTATTTTATGCTGCCTTTATCACCAGTGCCTTCCCTGGTAAAAGTAAAGTAATATTATTCTTATTAGCTATTATCTAGTCTAAATTTGATTTTATTGTGGTATTCCCCAGAGCTGAAAAAGATATGCTAGAATATAGTCTCTGGAAATTTCAGAATCACTATCACATCATGCAAGGCAGGAGAACAAAACCTTTCAAAATTTACTTAAGGTATATACAGAGGTATATGAAACATAGGAATCATCATCCAGGATTAGATTAACCCAGCTGTTCAAACATCTTGCCTCAAATTTTGGTCCAAAACATGCATGATAGAAACTTTTCCTGCATATTTGTGTGTTCTACACAGTAGCTACAATTCAACTTCACCCATTATATCTCCGACAAAAAAAATGTTTTCATTCTGTTAATAGGCAACATTATAAAATAAAATATATACATGGATACTAACAGTATCCCAGGTGCTTCTTGAGTCTTGATAAGCAGATTACATTGACGGTTTCTCATACAATGAAATTGACAACTGAGCTGTGCATTGGATAAAAAACATACTTGATCAGTTCTAAATTTTTCAGCTTTTAGTTTCCTGGAAATTGTCCTGTTACATATGCTGAAGTAGGAACAATGAACTACCACGGTCTGCCTTCTGGATAATGTTCACAAGCATATTCTGTCACTGTCCTCTCTCATTTGTCATCTTTCTGAGTAAAATCAGGTACAGAGTATGTTTTTCAGTCTTCTCCCACCTGAATTCAGATCTGTCCTTGCACTTCTCTGTCTGTTGACTTCTGTGTTGTAAATAAGTGTCTCTTCCAGAATGGTGATGCTGACTGCTCTGCTTGTTTGTACTTGAATGGGAATTATGCCTATTCCCCTCACTTGAATAGAAAGGAGGGAAATATCCAGGGAAGTCCCATCTCCTCCTTGATAGTCACTATATCTAGCTCTCTTTGTATTAACTTCATTAACCAAACACCCTCCTCTCTTTCTCAAGTTTTACTTATTTTCCTAATATTCGGTGCTGGTCCCAGAGACTCAGGTTGTGTATTATTAGTCAAAGAGTGATTTTTAGGGTTATAGTGATCTGCATTCATCCAGTTAAAGAACACTGATGTCAAAAGGCAAAGGGCAAAATGAAGTCATAATCACAATCCATCTTAGCCAACTTGGTTCAGAGCAGCTAAACTTGTAATCTAAAAGCTGGAGATGTAATGTTGTACCATAAAATACTTGGAGGGTATTGACATTTACTATGCATTGACAGGAGGGAAGGGTTGAATTATTTGTCAAATCTAAATTTGGGAAATATTTTTCTGTGGAGAACGTGATAGAGATCACAGATTAGGTTCCTTGCAATTTCACAGAGATCTGAGCACATGTCCTTTCAGTAACAGGTAGATTTAATCCATATTTTCTATTTTCTGCAACCTCCTTTGCAGGCACTGGATGACTCCTATTACATACCAACTTCTACTCCTTTCTGGGTTTGGTTTGGTAGGAGGAAAAAGAGAAATATCTAGTCCAACTCAGCTTTCTCAAGATGAAGGACACTGCATTATCCCTAATCTAAATGAACAGAGGAGGATAAATTACAAAATTTCTTGCATATTTTATATTTTATAGCCTCTGAAGTCTAAAGAGAGCTGTTGTTGCTGTTGTGAGCTGCTGCTTGATTTGCGGTCACAGATGTCCAAACCTTGTGTTTATGAAATAAAGGATTGTGAAACATTGTGAAGTTTCCTGCTTTTTCTCTAGCTCGTCAGGCACCGACACCAAACAGTAGTATAACTTCTTAATTTCCTTATTGCTAAATAGAAGACTTATAAATATTAATTTACTCCTTTTATGTCTGTGCTGCTCCCATTGTACATGAAAAAAAGGGAACAATGTGTCTGACACAGTGCAAATCTGTAAGAGATATGGAACCCATATGTATCTTGTCACATTCTCAGAAAGAGGAAGAGTTGTATGTCCACATGTATCACACCAGCTCTTGTCTGCACCTTCACTATCTCACTCTCCTCTTAAGCAAAGCAAAATACCTCAAATACTTTGCTTAAGTATTTGAGGTACAGCCAAGGTACACACAAGACACAGCTACATTTCGAGGAGGTGTGAAATAATTCATACTTGGGTAACTTTCACAACTGCATAGCAAAAAATTCTTCAGTGCTTTTGAAGTGACTGTGATTGACAGTTTCCATTGTAGTACTCCACCAGCCAATATCTAGATCAAAAAATCCCCAGAGGAAAAATAAAGTCTGAGTGGAGCATTAAGTTCTTCCAAGAATGTCTACAACATGCATGGCTACTTTGACAGATTCACCTTCCCAAATCATTGTCCTTCTAAACACAGGTTTCAGACTATATTCTTCAGCAGTAGCCACTTGATATCCTTCATTTAACATTGCTTTTCCATTCTTGATTCAAATTCATCAGAGCCAGAGGTTTCTTCTGTGCCACAGGATACTGAGTCCATGAATCAACATATTTCAGGGATACTGAATTTGAGATTAATAATTACCACACTGTGAGCCTTCTGTTTTTTTACCTGATCAACTGATATAAATCACTGGGGCTTTTTGCAGATTTTCTTAAATAACTACATAGTCAAATATCCTTTTTTATTTCCCCCAAGAAAGTAATTATTTCCTCTCTTCAGTGTGAACTGCTTTAGGAGTACTTAGTAAAGAAATTCAATTAAGGTTTTAATAATATAATTATTACAACAATGCAATAATACTAATGCATTAAATTTATGTAATGTTGATCCTGAGTGTGATGTATATTTTAATTTTTTTCTCAGTTCATAATAAAGTGGCTTTATGCACATTAGAAATTCACCTTCAAAGAGTTAACCAGCTATGTATATTGAAAATATAGCGATGTCTCTATACCTCATTGATTTCCAGCAGTTGTCCCAGAATAACTTCTTAATTATATTTCTAGTAATTATCTTGAAATCTAATTATAAGATCTTATTTGTAAAAGTTCCGGAGCTGGTATGCTATTATTTGCCCCCAAAAAATCAAGCTGTCTAACTCCTAATAACAGATGAACTTGCTAGTGATTTTTCACTTATTAAAAAAAAAAAAAAAAAAAAAAGCCCTGGTATTTTTTGTAACATTATCTAAACATTTATTGAAGAGTATAGTCCTTACTCCACATTGAAAGACACCTAAAAAAAAAGTACTGAGGGCTGAATAAGAGGTTAGTTGTCAGAAGTGCAAGCTGTTAGACTATTCTTTTATATCCAAAGGAATTTACTTAGAGTGTTTCAGACTATGTGGGAAATCCTTTGGGAATACACTTCTCAGCTCTGCTTCAGTAATGGAACATATCGTCTCTGTATCTACTCACCACTGTGATAACAAGGTAGTTGACAAAATCAGTGAGAGTTGCTCTTCAAAAAGAAAAGGAGACATATGCTTTGCTCTACAGTTATTGAGATACATGGCAGTTTTCTGAGAGGATGCTGTAGGTTCATGGACCAGTTTGCCAAGAAAGTTGCTATTCAAGTGATGGAATCTGTGACCTGCTGCCCAACATGTAAGGACACACACAGAGATATGGGCACATCATTATCAGATTTAAGCTTTATCTTCAACCAAACACCAAACCATCATTGGGACCTCTAAGAACAGGTCCATGTGGTGAGTTGCAGAGCTCTGATGAGGGGTTTGACAGTATTGGGTTGTGTGTCCCCATGCTCTCTGCCTTGCTATCCTTATTGCTGTTTCTCAGACTGCCTATACCACAGGATAAAAGCATCCACGCTGTGTTTGTGAAGAGGTGAACTTGATGTATCTCACAGTGTAGCTATGTGGTTAACCACATGCATGAAAGTTGGACCTGAGTTAAAAGATCAGGTTTACCTCCTACAACTACTTCTGGAAGCTGGGTTGAAGTAACTGCTGGATGTAGACTTACAGTGTGGGAGAGTGAGAAAAAACTAGGCTTAAAAGAGGTCTGAAATTTCCCTTCCCGTGTCACTGTAAAAATCCTAAAATGTTGAAACAGAATATTGACATACATGTTTGACTTCCCATAACTATAAAACTAGGTGTTTCACTGAAATGTGATATTTGTGATCTCTGTGGTCTAGGGTTGTTTGTTGTGGATTTTTGTGGGTTTTTTTGTGTTTTTTTTATGATGCTATGCAATGAGGAACAGCTTTGACAAATATTTGAAGTCTATTAGCAGAAGCATCTGTCTTAACATTTATACTAGCCCACTCATTGGGACTAGAATATTACTGTGTAGTCTCCAATTTCTAGAAGGAGGCAAAACCAGAACACTGAGCATATAGTTAAATTGCAAAACATGTCCTATAATCCATTTCATAGGACAGTGTTGTGGTTTGGTTTGTTTGGGTTTTTTTTAAAGGCAGCTGCTGATGCTGTCTCTTTTAAACAAAAAAATATATAAGGAAGGGGAAAGAATGCTATCGAATTACTTTCTGAACCCAAACAAAATATAGCTATTTTAGAGAACCACAAAAGTATTTCTTTTTCTAGTGCCCTCTCGTGACAACCTTTAGTGGGTAAGTAATACATCATCAGAGGTCTGTGCTTTCAGCAGCACATCTATTACAGCAGATTGTTTTGAAGGAGCAGTGTAGAAGAGGGAGCCACAGTCATCAATTATAACTGCTAGAAATATGTCAACAGGTTCATGTCTGAGATTCCTCTCCAGCCTTGGAAAGTAGGAGTTGAAAAGCTCTACCAGCTGCAACTTCAGTGCCTTTTATATACCAGGAAAATTTAGAATTTGCCCAAACTTTCTTGCTCAAGGCCAGCATTAATTATGCAATGAAATGCATTTATTACTTTTAATGTACCTAAACATAAATTTACGATGTTGTTTTTTAGCGATATTATGTCAATTGAGAGTTTTGCTTTCCCTACAAACCTTGATGCTTTTTGACATAATTCTTCACTTCCCTAAGGCTCCATGAAATTAGTATTGTTATTTATGTTGTGGAGCCTCAAGCAAGACAACATTTTACTAGATATAGCACATAACCTGGGAAGACAATGGGCATCTCTGGGGAGTTATATGTGAAGGGGAATTTGATCCAAAGTCAACTGAAGGCAGTGGAATGACAAACTTCCCCTCTAAGTTTTAGGTCATCTCTGCGACCACTTCAGACCCTTTTGTGACTCCCAGCCCAAGGACTGACAATTGGAATGTCTGTGACAGTGGCAACAAGATGACATTCAAGTCCCTAATGCGACAAAAATATTGTTTTATAAAGTTGGATCTTCCTCAGTCTCCTCTAACTGCAATGAAACGCCAGCTATTTGCCACTAGAATAAAGATGTGAATCTCTGTAATGAATGCAACCTTAGTGATACTGGAATGATTATTTCTCAAAATGAGTTAGAGTGGGTTAACCTCGGTGGACAGCTAGACTCCTACTGAGCTGCTCTGTCACTCTGTCTCCTCAACAGAGAGCTGGATGGTGAAAAAGAAAGACAAAAAGTAAAACACCTTCCCTCTCCCCTTTCCCCAGTCCCAGCTTCCCCCCTTCACTCCCGACTCCTCTCCCCTCCAAGGGGCGCAGGGGTTGGGGCTGGGGGTTGCGGTGGGTCCCTCGCAGCCCTCTGGGCCGCTCCTCCCTCCTGCCCCGTGTCCCTGCTCCAGCCGGGCCCTTCCCCGGGCTGCAGTCCTTCAGGGACAACCTGCTCCCGCCTGGGCTCTCCACGGCCGCAGCTCCTGCAGGAAATATCCCCCCGCTGCGGCGTGGGGCCCTCCCCGGGCTGCAGGGTGGGTCTCTGCTCCCGCGGGGTCTCTCCAGGGCTGCAGGGGATCCCTGCTCCGGGCCTGCAGCACCTCCTGCCCTCCTCGTCCTCCGGCCTCGGGGTCCCTCTGCTGCTGCTCCCTCCTTGGCTTCCTCCTCCTCTGCCTGGGCCGCCTTTGGCCCTTGCTGAAACCTGGTTTCCCCCGGGCACCCCCAGCTTGGCTGAGGGGCTCAGCTGTGTCCTGCGCTGGGGCCGTTGGAGCCGGCTGGGACCGGCTGGGACCGGCTGTGTCCGGCACGGGGCAGCCCCGGCCTGTCCCCACAGAGGCTTCCCTGCAGCCCCCTGCCAGCGCGTGGGCACGGACGCCCCGTCCATTAGTCTCTGGGTCTGTAGAGGTGACTAAAAGCTGGTCATGCAATTTCCTAGGCCAGGTAACAGGCAAGGCAGCAACAAACCAGCCCTGGAGTTTGGCACCTGCTGTGGGAGGTGATCACACACTCTTTTCAGGTGTAACAAAATGGTCTTTTACTGGCTTCTCTCATGATGCTGTTATGCGGGGTATCCAGTTGCAAAGGTGCTGCTGAAAGTGATTTAATTTACTTTATTGTAGTCACAGGTAGGAGGGAATTTCCCAACTAGCCTGTTTACTGCAGGTGAAAGATATTTTGGCTGAGCTGAAGCGTGGTTATTCAGGAGCAGACTCATTTCCTTGCAAAGTTTATTTTTTCTTCTGTTTCACACTTGAGCTGAGAAGCTCCACCTTTCACAGGCACAGCACCAGAATTAGGTGCAGGACGTGCTGAAATCCCATAGTAAATCACTCAGATTTTTCATATTCAGTTAGGCATTTCTATGCCGCTTAAAGCATTACAGATCTGCCTTTCAGGTTTGAACCTCTGAGTGACTGGAGACAATGCAAGATGAAGATCCTTAACATAAACAGAATTGGAATCTGTGACTGATGAAAGAGACACTCAGAAGATCTTTATAACAGGATGCGTGATGAGTAAGGAGATTTTGCAGCTTAACAAAGCTCAAAAAACCTTGTATGTTCTTCCACCATAAAAATAAGCCTTTCTCCCAGCCTGAGCACCATTGAGACTGATGACTCTCTGAAAGAAAAGCCATGTTCTCCAATTGTTTTAAATGGCACCAACTCAGAGGTTCAGAATGTCAGGAATTTCCACTTTTGTTTAACCAGCAGGACTTTCTGAAATGAACTTTTAAGCTTAGCTGGAATGCATTTACAGAAAGATTTTCATTTTATTCTGAATAGCCAAGGCATCTGTGCTTAAAATGCTATTGGCTTCCTGGTGCATGGTAAAGCAGTTTTCAAAGTCCTTGACTTATTGAAAAGAACACTGCTTTCCGTATGCACTGGAATGCTGATTGAGATGACCTTACATATCTGCAGCCCATCAGCCTTTTCTCCTTTCTCCTGGGAAGGAGACTTGTTTATGAAATTATGTTTTCAATAGCAGTAGCAGGCAGAATTTTGATTAGACTAGCAGTTTGCCCCTTGGAAAAGGAACAAGAATGACACAGGAGCCAAAGTTTTAATTGCATTGGCAGTTTTCCCCATTCATAAAAGTTCAGGAGAAAGAAAGATTCAGGACAGGGTCATATGCAAGTGTGCCATGCATATGCAGAGCTGTTGTGTACTTAACAGACTCTATTGCAATGCTTTTTTTTTTTTTTTTTTTTTTTTCCATGTGCACTTGTATCAATACAGAAAGCATCCCTGTGAGCCAATCACAGACTAACAACTTCCTTTCCAACATATAACTCATGAAGGTGAGCGTTGCTGTTCTTCAGTGCATTTCAGACAGGCATGGGTGACTCAGCTGAGATGAAAACCCAACTTGTACATTGTGCTGTGCAACTATGTCCTATTTCAGGATGCTGTGCTTATCAGGGCACCTCTGCCAAAAACATTATAAAAAATTCAGGGGACGTGGAGAAAGAAAGTGATTGTTATTCTCTCTGGTGTTCTGAAGAGAATTGAGAAAATGTATTCCTTCTGAAGGAAGAGTAAATATCAGAGCAGACATGGGCATCCTGAGCTCATGTATCTGATGATCTCATTGCTAGCTGGCAGCCTTGCTGGATCTCCAGTCCAGTGGATTCACTCTGGGACAAAGAGAAGCCAGTTTCTTCTGTGAGAGCTGGATGGCAAACCTACCTGGTCGTGGCCCATCCAGACTGCGTCAAAGAGAGGCTGAAATGGGTTTTGAGGAGGCTTTGAATCTCTGTACATTGAGATGTCCTCTGTGCCTGGGTGCTGGCAACAGAAGAGCAGGGGTGGAACAAGGTATGAGAGTGGCCATACACGAACTGACAGTGTTGGTGTCATCCAGTAGATGAAGGCAGAACTCTCGGATAGTATACAAGTATCTCCTTTGAAATCATTATGAATCAGTGAATTACTGCTGCAGCTGCTGTTATTAATAAAACATCAACAACCAAGTGTCATTAGATAAGGTCTGGAAACAGCAGCGCGTTATACCCTTACATGAAAACACCAGTTATTTACAATATATTTAAGATTCCAACATGGGGCCTAATGCAATTAGTCAAAACCATTTTGAAAATAGCTAAGAAACCCTAGGATGTCTCAACAGGCTAAAAGAAATCTAAGTAGAGTTAAAAAGGCGCTATTAATGACCCTGCTGTGATGGAATAAAATAGAAGCTGCTGCTCCTTGCTAAGCAAATGAAACCAAAGAGACATTACTTATCCCTGCTATTAATTCCATGGTCTTAATTCCTAATGGAAATTTTCTGATTTCCTCTCCCATAAGTACATTTTCCTCCAGTAATTTAACTTACACCTTGAACAAAGTGCTAGCTTGCTTCAAATAGCTCTGCGCTGGTTCCATGTTTCTCTATAATTTAGTCAGAGCTGTTATATATTGCACTCAGGGTGGGTTTTTTTCTATGTTTCAGAAAACAAAGGTTTGCTTTTTGCTTTATAAATTTGGGTAACTGAAAATTTTGTACGTTTTAAATATGTAGTTGGGGGGCTAATTAGAGAAATCAAATGCTGTATGCTATGCACTTCTGAGAGAAGCTTAATGGATCAGTTTATAGGAACGCATGCTTAAGGTCATTCAACACTTTACAACATGTACTGCATTTGAGTTTCTTAGTATCTTTCTAAGGTTTCTGTATTTAGTGTAAAGTTTTGGGGTTTTGGGGGTTTTTTTTTTTGTTTTTTTTTTTTTTTTTCTTCTTCCCCTAGTCTCTGCCTTGAGATGTTTTGTCTGGTTGACTTTGATTGTTTTTTTCAGATTTTCACCTAGGAATACAATAAATAATTTTCAGCAAGGAGGTTAGGGGAAAATACATTAATTTTTCAATGTTAAAAAAAAAAAAAAGGGTTTGCTTCACTGTTAACTGGTTTTTGCAATCTGTGTAAGGGCTTGGAAGTTGGCAGGAGTCTTGCTGTTGTTTCAGATATGTGACTTTTACCTGAAAGTCCTCTGAAAATTAATTACGTTCAGACAATTTCTTAGCTCCCCATGAACACAAGAGACCTGACAGGTACTCCATTTTCACCAAGTAGTTGGTAAGTCCCCATAATCCCTACATGAACACCAATGAGGCTGCAGGTCCACTTTCCATATAATTCCTACTAGAAAACAATAAATGACTATCTTTCCAGCGGCTTGTTCAATACTTTGGTGGTGTTTAGCTCTTAGAAGAGGGAGGAAGAAGCATGAATGGATTGGAGCTGCCAGTCAGAGAGGGACCTGGGGGTGTTTATTGACAGCCGGCTAAACATGAGCCAGCAGTGTGCCCAGGTGGCCAAGAAGGCCAATGGCATCCTGGCCTGTATCAGCAATAGTGTGGCCAGCAGGGACAGGGAAGGGATCTTACCCCTGTACTTGGCACTGGTAAGGCTGCACCTTGATTACTGTGTTCAGTTTTGGGCCCCTCACTCCAAAAAAGACATTGAATTACTTGAGCATGTCCAGAGAACAAAGCTGGTGAAGGGTCTGGAGCACATGTCGTATGAGGAACATCTGAGGGAACTGGGGTTGTTCAGTCTAGAGAAGAGGAGGTTGAGGGGAGACCTCATCGCCCCCTACAACTCCCTAAAAGGAGATTGCAAAGAGCTGGGGATGAGCCTCTTTAACCAAGTAATAAGTGATAGGACAAGAGGTAATGGCCTCAAGTTGTGCCAGGGAAGGTTTAGACTAGATATTAGGAAGCATTACTTTACAGAACGGGTTGTTAGGCGTTGGAATGGGCTGTCCAGGGAGGTGGTGGAGTCCCCATCCCTGGGGGTGTTTAAGAGGCGGGTTGACATAGCACTTAGGGATATGGTGTAGTTGGGATCTGTCAGTGCTAGGTTAACGGTTGGACTAGATGATCTTCAAGGTCCTTTCCAACCTAGATGATTCTGTGATTCTGTGGAGAAAAACAGAATCATAGAGAGATAGGTTAAAAAAAGCAAGAGAATCAGAGCAAAGTCTGGGAGAAAGGAGAAAATAGGTTAGATGTGTATAAAGGGGATGGAAATAATTTAGGTACTGGGGCAGGAGAATCCCTTATCATATGAGAAGATTTTGGTACAGTACTCACCCAGCACCGAATGCAGGTGCCCTCAATTTGCATTCCTTTGCAATCAGCAGGGATGGATGTCAGCTGCAAACCATGGACATGTAGATGTAGGTCAGGGCTTCACAATTTATTTGACAAGATCCCTGGTTTCTTCAATGGGAACTAGATGGATCAAGTTTGGGGATAAATCAGGGACATGTATTAAAGGTTCTATTGTCTCTGGGATTCTTGTAGTATTATTTTCAGAATGTGGAATTTAAGTGAGATGGTGGAAAGAGGAAAGTGTACAGGAAGAGAAGGGTTGACTTCCATGTATGGGAAACTGGAAGCTATCCTGAAGGATGAGATTGTTTTCCTGCCTTTGTCACTGAGCATGTCACCTGAATTGCATAGTCACTGCTGACTACATCTTCATTTTCTGAATGGAAAGTGTAAGACATTCAAGGACAGATTTATTTTTGATTGAGCTGTCCTAGCCACAACAGAAACTCATTAGAATTTGCCTTTGAGTATACCAGATTGCTAAATACTCTGCAAAACCAATGTGTCAGCCTCTCAGGTCCAGTACAACAGAACTGTGTTGTGTATTTAGAAGTATGACATTAATAATACCCTCTCCAATGACCTCGCACCCCATGCCCGTAAATGATCTGGGAAGGTTAAGTCAGGAATAGCTCTGAGAAGCTGCTGAGTGCACCATAGAAATGGCCTTGGGGAAATGTATAGGGTTATAATCAATGCAGGGTCTATTCAGTGAGGAGGAATCAGGTGGGGTGAGTCTCTCCCTATTCCTTCCATGTGACAGAGCAACCCTTTAAATTTTGTGACCAGTCAAACATTTAGTTACAGAAACATTTGGGTCTGCCAGTGCAGAAGAGGGTATAAAAAAGCTCACAAATACCCCCCAAATCCACATCCCATATCCCTCCCTGTTCTTTTTTTGACTCTGCACTGTTCAACTTGTCCTAAAATTCCCGCTCCAAAGCCCTCTTCATTGTTCTGTTTTTTTGACCTGAAAACATTGTCCACATCATCCAGTCTGGCTCAGGATAAAGTTTCTCCCCATTTCAGTCTGCCAGGAAACACCCTTAGGCCACAGATTCATGTGTGCTGCAATCTTTTCTCAGTAACTACCTTCTCTGGAGCATTATATGTCTTCCAGCAGAATGAACTATATTTCCTGGGGGTCTGTACATCTTCCAGCAGAGTCAACTACCTTTCAGGGGGGCTTTCTGTCTTCTAGCAGGGTGTATGGGACAGGTTTGGTCCTGAGACACCAGTGCTGGTAATGGTGAGCACAATGCTGAAAGGGAAGAGAGGATGCAGTGACAAGCCACATCACTGTGTTTTCATATTAAACGCCACACACTAATTTTTTTTCTTTTTTTTTTTTTTTTCCCCCCAATATTTGTGTTCATGAAGTCTGCAGAAAGGTATGAAAACTTTTAAAATATAATCAGTTCACTACTTTCAGAGAAGTTGCATCTTCTCTTTTTCATTTCATATTGTCTCTATGGAGAAGGCTGGTTTGGGAGCTCCTGTCTCACACAGAGTAATGAACTGAACTTGTAATTTCAGCTGTCAGCTGGAACTTGGCTCTGACTCCTATTGAACCCTGGATCCAAACATGTCAGTAGATAGCATAACTCCTGCTGCATCATTTTTGCCATTTCCCTTGAGGAGCTCCTCTCTGGGGTACATGCTGATCCTATTTTCAATCATAACAATATCCCCACAGTTTCACTGGTTCTCCACGCATAAATGTCAGGGATGTTCAGATGAGCTTTATTCCTGATTTTTTTCCCCTTAGCTTTCTCTTTTTTAATCTCATACACATAGATCGACAGTTTTGGAGCCTGTCATCCCAGAACCTCTGCCTGGCGTAGAATTGGCGGTTTAAAAGCTTGATGCCATGGATCTATTTTTATGAAATATCTCCCTTTAACCCTCCCATTACTGCAGCAAAAACTTCAATTCCAAAACCATTAACCTGATGATCAGGAAGGGAATATTCAGGGACAAACAAACATGCACACACAAGCTGTTCCTGAAATGGCTCTCCAATTTATCATCCCAGGTCTCTGACTGGGAGCCTGTATTGACTGTGTGTATTCTGACAAAGTAACAATGCTACAGAAATAATGCAAGTACAGTTACATGGACAAATATGCTCTTCTAAGCACATTTCTCTTTGTATGACAACATCCATGGTGTATATTGGCTTTCTGCCACTTTCTACTCCCTGTAAAATTACCTCATGGACTATGTGCAAGTAGATATTTCAAGAGTCTCCAAAAAAACAGGATAAATTAAGGTAAGGAGAACAGGCAGATGATTTTAGAAAGAACTGTGTGTAATTCCATTTGCATTAAAACTAGGAAAGGTTCAGGGTAGAGCAACAAGATGATAAAATCTCAGGAACAACTTGGATCTGAGGAACGATTGAGCAGACCAAGCGTCTTTAACCTGGAAAAGAAATGA
Organism: Strix aluco; assembly: GCF_031877795.1. Classification (NCBI taxonomy): domain Eukaryota; kingdom Metazoa; phylum Chordata; class Aves; order Strigiformes; family Strigidae; genus Strix; species Strix aluco. The sequence continues at coordinate 3,390,221 of NC_133931.1, read as the reverse complement.
CTGAAAGGAAAGATGGTATAAGTCTGCAGACATATGAATGGCACACAAAGTTGTGTAAAGGATGTGAGTGCAGATTGGAGCTTGCTCTGTTTCCTTAGGTCAGAGGAAAAGTGAGTTCTCTGGAGCTCTTAGTTTGCCTGATCCAGGTTTGTGATATAGTCAGAACTAAAAAGAGGTCATGATACCTGTAAGAGAGGCTTCATTAGGTACTGACAACTTTTTATTGATTTCATAACCAGATGGAGGACTCATTTACTGAAATGTAGATATTTACAGTGTAGGTGTCTACATCTGAACTATATCCCCCCAAAGCTTTCTTTATAGTGAATGGAGAGTGAGTCAATCTACTCAGTAAAGTCTAAGACATGATTCATCTTATTCTAAAATAGATACATAAACAGATCAGACTGACTGCACCCTCAACAGACTGTTTTGTTCCATAGGCTGTAGAAGAGACACCAAGGTTCAGGTGTAGAAATCTACACTGTAACTAAAAGCAGTGAGATCAACCTTTCCATTGTGTCTGACAGCCCTGGAGACTGATTTCTGTGGCTTTCACTGGCTGTTTGACTTCAGCTGTCCTAGCAATTGGGCACATAGAATAAGAGTTGTTAAGACACCAAAAATTTAAATGTCCCCTTTACTTTGAGATGGCCAGCTCCAAGTTGAGAGACAGTGAGTGCTGCTAGCTGGGTGATGTGCCTCAGCTAGGTGGTAGACTATGATCAGTCATATTGGCCTGGATAAGCCTGGTTAAGAGGTTGTATCTCTCCTTCCATACCATTTGCTTAACACCATATTTCTTAACATCCTGCTTCTCTCTTAGAAATTATTGTACCTTCAGGTCTACCTGGGTAGCTTCCCATAGTGTCACTCTCTGACCAGTTGTGTCAAAAAGGCCCAGGTCAGAAAACCCAGCAATTAAAATCATCAAGGCACAGTCAGCTGGGGAGAAGTTGATAACCACTTACCCAACTTCAGTTGGAACATGGCAGCGTCTCTGAGTAACTTGTCTGTATTGTGTGTCTTTTTAATGTATGTGTAAGCATAGCTGAAGAACTTAGTTGAAAGCAATATCAGCACCAGAGGGAAGTGACCATCTGCTGTCTTTAGAGAGAAATCTGTCTCAACAAATATTATAGAAACTGCTTTTCCTTTTTTCATGAGTGCTGGACAACCCGAAAACCACAGAAACTGAATGTTCTTCAGTACATATTCCTGGCAGGTAAGAAATGTACTGTATTACTCGGATGATAAATGAATGTTTCAAAATCCTGACATGTATATAATTGCACATACAGGCAAACCAATCAACTGCATATTAGTTCAGAGTGATGTTGTAGACAGTCAAACTTGCAAAGCTACAGCAATATATGTTCATGGATTTTCTCATGCCTGATGAGACCTTTATAACTTTGCTCTTCCAAATACTCCAAACACTTGAAAGTTGCCCATGAAATGCAGTTGCCATCTACTGCGAAACTGTTTAAAATTATTTTCCCCTCCAAATCAAGTACTAACTTCATAGCCTGGACTGTACTTACCAAGTTGGGAAAGATGAAGTTAGGCACCAAATGACAATATCTTGTAAGAAAATAGTGCTATAATTTGCACTAAGGAATAATTTCTAAACTTCTTTTGGGCCTGCAGCCCAAGAAATTTCAGGCAGTAGCTAAATCATGGTTCATCCCTAACTCTAAAGACACCTTCTATCAAAACCTACTCATTCCCCTTTTAAAATCAACATCTGTTGCATACAGATGACATAATGTGTAGTTTCCCTTGCCTTCATGAGTGGCTTGCAACCCAAGAGCCAAAGTTCAAATGTTGCAGGAGAAAAAAGACATTAATCAAAGTAATAGGAAGGAAATGTGAGTCTCATTTTCTAATTATCATAAGGGGTCAGAGCAGGATTCATAAAAGCTTGAATATAAGAACTTAGGAAAAAGCTAGTGTTAAGATTCCAGCCTTATCAATAACAGAGGGCTTCTCTGAACGACTCTTCTTTCCAGAAAGACCTTATTGTGGCCTTTCAATATATAAAGAGGGCTTATAAGAAATCCTGGAATCACAGAATCATAGAATACCAAGTTGGAAGGGGACTTGAGGATCATCTGGTCCAACCTTTCTTGGCAAAAGCACGGTCTAGACAAGATGGCCCAGCACCCAGTTCAGCTGAATCTTAAAAGTATCCAATGTTGGGGAATCCACCCCTTCCCTGGGGAGATTATTCCAGTGGCTGATTGTTCTCCTGTAAAAAAATGTCATCTTTTGTCCAATTGGAACCTCCCCATGAGTAACTTGTACCCACTACCCCTCGATTTTTCCATATTACTCCTTGTAAAAAGGGAGTCTCCATCTTTGTAGCCACCCTTCAAACACTGGAACATGGTGCTAAGGTCCCCCCTAAGCCTTCTCTTCTCAAGGCTGAACAAACCCAGTTCTCTCAGCCTCTCCTCACAGGCCAGGCTGCCCAGTCCCTTGATCACCTTTGTGGCCCTTCTCTGGACCCTCTCCAGCCTGGCCACAGCTTTTTTGTGTAGTGGGGACCAAAACTGAACACAGTATTCCAGGTGTGGCCTGACAAGTGCTGAGTAGAGAAAGGCAGAGAGTGACTTTTTATCAGGGCCTCTAGTGGCAGGACAAGGGAAAATGGTTTTAAACTGAAAGAGGGTAGATTTAGATTGGAGATAAAGATGAAGTTTTTTATGTTGAGACACTGGAGCAGGTTGTCTAGAGAAGCTGTGGATGCCCCTTCACTGGAAGTGTTCAAGGTCAATTTGGACAGGGATTTGAGCAACCTGATCTAGTGAAAGATGTCCCTGTCCATGGCAGAAGGTTAGACTAGATGTTTGAAGGTCATTTCTAACCCAGACCATTCTATGTTGCTGTAATTCTCCCAAAGAGACCGCGAATTTGTTAACAAGAGGATATCTAAGTTATTGAGTAATAGCTATAGAATGTCAACAGGACTGCTGCATCTCATATCAGGACAGCTTAGCTTTTACATCAGGACCCAGTTCTGGCTGTTTTCAGGGTTTTCTATGTAGGGTTGAGTTGATTCCATTCCTGACAAGGTCAGGACCTTAATGAATAGGAGCTAGCAAAATCTCTATCTTTCTGTTCCAGAGAAAGGGATCTATTTTTAGCTAATTTACTTGCTAATAATTTCTTACCTTTTCTTGTTATCTGTTAGGCTATGACCAGAGAAAAGGAATAGATGGTATCTAACTTTTCATTCACTTAATAGACATCAGTATTTCTTAATTTCAGAGAATGAAGTATTCAGGTTCCACAGTATCTGAAAGCTCCCCCATCCCGTATTAGAATATTTTGAGAATGCAAATATCGGAGCACTAGGAATCAATGACATATTGCATTGACTGTTCCCTATAAGAGATTTTAATGATGGGTCCCTAACTGTTTCTTCATTTAATTCATCCCATTCTGAGGAGGAGGAATCATATACTCTCAAGCACTTTAAAAAAAAAACTTCCAATATGCTGAAGCCTTAGTGTCTTTCCAAACTTTGAAATTAGTAAAACTGTGTGCAAAATAATGGCACTCATGTCTACTCTAAAAGCCTTCTCTCATCTAAAATTAGTCAATAATTGCAGAGCATCAGATAAAATCACTACCTGTTCTTACTGACACAACTTCAAAACAAAGCCTTCAAACTTGCCAATTTGTGTTAATGAATCACAAGCGGAATCACTGGGCCAGATTTGTAGCTGGTGGAGGTTTCAGTCATGCTTAGCTGATTTACACCTACTGAAGTTCTCTTCTCTATACCACAGATGGGTTACAAACTTTTCTAAATGTCTGGTCTGTCTTCATTACTATTAACACCTTCCCACACTACAAAGTGCGTGTCTGAACCCCAAAGTGGATCTCTGTGCTTTATTGCCCCTAATAGATGGTAGTATATGACTGTGGTATTTAGTTGTTCCTGAAAGTCTCCAAAGAGTATATAAGGGACAGCATCTCTGGTCTTTCAGGATCTTCATTCTCAGGAAGTGATACACCAATGTGTCATAATCATTGAATTGGTGCCTTTTTTTTTTCCCCTGTCTCTTTAGTTTTCTTTCTTGTGAACCACCTTCCTCCACTGCGGGGACTTTCCCCATCCAAAGACAAGAATTTAACTTATCACAAGTTGTGATCTGGATTGTGTTGGTTTTCAGCATATATTTTCATACATTTTCAGCTGGGTTTGGACTCTGCAAAGATTCTTAGAAGAAGGTGGTAACAGTCGATGAGAATAGTTTAAGACCATATGTTGCTATAAAATTGAAGAATTAGACACAACCCGGCATACAACTGTGCTGCATAGTGTGCAGACTTAAAATAAAAAACTGAGGTATAGCCCAATATTCTATACAATTTACATATGAAGGACAACTTAACAACACAGTGAACATGGTTCCAAAGAGTTTGATTTATGACTATAATCACCTTTATAAATATCTCGAAGAGTCAAGCTGCAACCACTAAGTAGCATCCCCCAGGAAATACGGCTGTTTTATTGTTGACTGTTAACCATAACTGTCCTAATGGTCACTACATGGGGAGCTGTTCTTCTGAGGAAAAGGGAATATTGGAAAATTCAGGCTTGTGATACCCATATGTATTGGAACAATGTGTCCAAAAGCTGTTGCATTCACAAAGAGCTTCATCTTCCTGAAGTAAAACGGTACCATTTTTGGCCTGGAATCTGTGTGGTGCATTGTTAAAGAAAACACTAAGTGTAGTCTGTTTTCTGCTGTCTGAAGGGCATGAGAGGGACTTTTCAAAAGTTAAGATACCATTTTAGTGTCATTCCTCCATATTTCACCTCTGTCCTAGCTCAGCTGCAGCAGTCTATTCTGGTTGTGCCATGTATTTTTAACTAAGCAGCTGTCTGACCAAAAGCCCTAAGAAATATTAATGAATCACTGCAGATCTTAATGGTCTTTGGATCACTCTATTTTAACAGTGAATAAATGTGTATGCAAATCATTATTATTAACATTTAAACCAAATCTGGCATCTTTTAATAAGTATTAAAAATCACTAAATTGTTTGTGAATAGTCCTTCTGCTGTCTTTCTTCTGGCTGATTTAGAATCCATGATGAATCTTTTCTCATGTGTCTTGTTCTTGTTCTGCTCTTAAAAATTCTGTGTTCTTCCTCTGCTGCTCTTGCCCCTATTTAACAAGCCTGGAAATAGTTAGGTTGCCTAGAAAATTCAGTATCGTTTCACACATTACCCTCTGTAGAGCTGAATCTATTTTTTTTTCCTGCGACTGTATCATTAACAGTAAAATATTTCATGTTTCTCCCTGTGTATATACAACGTAGATATGCTCACCAGCTCTCTGCAGAGTTATAAAAAGCCTCCACTTGCCCCTTATGACCTTGTCACCACAAATTGCTTTTAGATTCTGTGCCATTTGAACAAACACAGCAATTCACTTTCTGTTCCTGCAAATGCTAAGGAAAAAAAAAAAAAGAAAAAGAAAAAAAAGGTGCTACAGTATGCAGTGTATGTCCAGGATCATTCTCACTTTGACACACACTTTTCCTCACCTCCCTTTGAGGCTAAAGTTCAGGGAATTCATGCTACTGACATGCAATAGTTTCTGTTCAATCACACTTCTTTGGAAACATCTGTTCTGCTTGAACTCAGAGGATGAGCTGAGCTACGTTGTGCTTGGAGAAGGAGAATGTAGATGGATTTGATCTTAAGTGAAGTTATTTCAGTGAACTGGTAAATGAAGGGGCACTGAACTGAGCAGTTACAACACCAGACTGAACGCAAGCCCACCAGTGTTTTAACTTTATGTCCAGCCATCCCCGTGGCCATATTTGTAATATAGTATTAGGAAATTTGGTCCATACCAAGGTACAAAATGATCTCCTTCTCCAGAGTATGCTTGAGCTTGGGTTAAAGCAACCTTTTAGCAAGGGCCTAAAGATTTTCAGGGTTGACAGCAGAAAGGTCTTGATGGCAAGCTTGGGCTCATGTTTGTCTGATTGAGTTAAACTTTTCTCTCAGTGCTTCTTTGGATCAGCCTCCCAAGCTGCTATGTGGGTAAAGAGCTGAAAGTGAGTCACTGGTGTGCTCTTGTGGTGACGGGGGCAAATAACATCTGGGGCAGCATTAGCACAAGATTAACCAGTAGATCCAGGGATGTGATTACTCACTTTTAGTCACCCCTTGTGAGGCCACATATGGAGTAGTATGTCTGGTTTGGGGCCTTACAATAAAGAAGAAATATCAGCAAATTGTAATGACTCAGGACCAAGGAACCAAGATGGTTAGGGGATGGGATGCATGAGGGAAGCTTAGACAGCTGGGTTTAGTTTTTCTGGGGACAAGAAGATGGTGGAAGATCTAATTGCTCTCTTCAGTTATCTAATGGTTGATTATAGCGAGGATGGAGCCAGACTTCTCAGGGATGTACTATGAAAAAAATGGATGTAATGGACACAAGTGGTCACAGGAGAAATTTCCCTTCGAAATAAGGGAAAAATTCTCCACAAATTGCATAGTCAAATGTTGGAACAGGGGCCCAGAAGGCTGTGATGTCACTTGCCTTGGAGATTTTTAAAACTGAGCTGATGAGGCCCTGAGTGATCTGATGTATGAACCTAACCATGGGTTAGGACTGGTCCAGTGATGCCCAGAATTCAGTGCAACTGAAATTATTTTATAATTCTGTATATTAGGAGAAATTGATACCTTTACTGACAAGCACTAGCTATTGGGCAAAGTGGACCTCTTGATCAGCCAGAGGTAGTAATCTCATGAATACTTGAAGCTGAAATGGCCATTCAAGGAAATATTTCTGTCCTCATTGCATTTCACAGACAACTGCAGTCAGTGGATAGAGTTGCCCTGGTTTCACAGAAGTTTTCATAAGTGGCTAGGTAAGGACTGATAAGCCTTACTTATCAGTCTCACTTCATATAACACTTTGTATTCTTCTGGGTTTCCTGTCTGTTCCTTAAATTTTCTTTGATGTGATATACTTACAGGCTGGTTGCTTGTACCTATACATTTTATGTATACTCTCCTTTTACTCATTTACTGTAATCGTATTTCAGAATTCATCAAAATCATATTCCAAAACACTTTTTTTCCTTCTACATAAAACTTATGGGAACAACATTTTTTAAAACACTGTATTAAAAAAGTTTTCATTAAGAACTTATTCTGAAATTGGAATTTCATAGCCCATGATGTCAAGAGTTCTGACAGGCACCTAATGCCTAAGTTAGGGAGAGAGAAAAATAAACATTTTGGGTTTTACACACACAAATGTATAAAGATATGCAGTTGTCATATATCCACACTTTTAGATACAGTTGCCAGAATCCTTATGTATTTGTTTATAATACTGAAATACATAGTTCATGTGAAAATGAGAAATTACCAGTGCCAGAAATTTTATTTTACTTTAAAAAAGCTTAGGTGAAAGTGAGGAAAGAAAAGCTTGAGATTGCAAACAAAAGGTGATTTCCCATTCTCTTACTGTTACCAGATCTGGACAGAGTACAAACCAGGACAGGTATTGGGAAAGTGGACATGGATGTGTATTTCTGGCAGTAGAGTCATGTCTGAATGGTGTGGCTTCCTTTCAGAGCTCTGCTCTACATTGACTTGGATTTCGATTTGGTTTTCCCTGTATTTTAAGGACTATCAATTCATTAGTTGAAAAAGTGTAATGTAGAAGCTCTTAAATTAGGAGTGTCTGTTTAAGCTCTATGACTGAATTTAATTAATGCATTAATTAGTCTGCTAGAGAGGGACAACTTAATAACAGACATGTTTCTCTATGCTCATGCAGCCATATGGATATCTATCCATACTTCCCTGCTCTGCGTGGACATTGCAGACTGGAGCTGGCTTGGGGATCAACACTGTCCTCCACTGTCTAGTGGAGACAAAGCATTAGTTGCTCATCTAGAAAAAAACCATAATGATATTTCTTTTACTCCCTTTGCCTGTATTTCTGGCTAGATCAATTTCTTATGTGTGCTCAAACAGACCCACATCAGGCACTGATTCTTTCCCTTTACGTATCACAACTTAAAACATTCATGGTTGCCTCCTATGATTATACCTTCCTGACTCAGGCTAATTTCCCAGTCTTTTGAATTTCTGGCCCTTTAGCACTTAGTAGTTGCCTAAAAGGATGAAGTTCAATCCACATTTTTTGGCTGAGAGGTACAACTCAGGTGCCTGGGTGATGCGATACCAGTGCAGATGCACCCAAGAGCATCTTCTGGCTCACATCAATAGTCTGTCTAGCCCCATATTCTTTGTGACAGGGGCAACAGGAGATGATATCTAGGAAAAGCACATAAGTCTGGCTGTTTTTTTTTCATTCGTTCCACTTGTATTCTCTGAGCATGATGTATTAGTGATGCCAGAGGGTCTGTCTCTAACTAATCTTTTTAGTATCTGTTTATGGACCTGCTGTCCATCAATTTGTTTAATTTAATTTTGAACTTCTGATCCTGTCTGTCTCTGTGGCAACAAACTACAGAAATTCACTATCCATTGTATAAAAAAGTAGTTTGCTTTACCTAGTTTACCTTGGTTTTTGAGTGTGTGCAACTCTAGCATTATGGGATTTGTTACATTCAGCTTACCTGGCATCTTCATGATTTTGTAAAGTTGAAGCTTTTCCCTTCTCTGCCTTGTCTGTTCTAAACTGAAGAAACCTTGACTTTATAGTCTCTGTTTTTAAAGTATCTGCCTGTACAAGGCTCCATTCCCCTTACCGCGTGAAAAACAGTTGACGCTGTCCCGCGTCTCTCTAAACTGGAGAGACATGGATTTGATGGATGGACCACTCGGTGGATGAGGAATTGGCTGGATGGTCACACTCAAAGAGTTGTGGTCAACGGCTCAATGTCCAAGTGGAGAGCAGTGACCAGTGGTGTTCCTCAGGGGTCTGTATTGGGACTGGTGCTGTTTAACATCTTTGTTAGTGACATGGACAGTGGGATTGAGTGCACCCTCAGCAAGTTTGCTGACACCAAGCCGTGTGGTGCGGTCGACGTGCTGGAGGGAAGGGATGTGCCATCTAGAGGGACCTGGACAGGCTGGAGAGGTGGGTCTGTGCAAACCTCATGAAGTTCAACAAGGCCAAGTACAAGGTCCTGCAGATGGGTTGGGGCAATCCCAAGCACAAATACAAGCTGAATGATGAGTGGATTGAGAGCAACCCTACAGAGAATGACTTGGGGGTGTTGGTTGACGAGAAACTCAACGTGATATGACAACATGTGTTTGCAGCCCAGAAACCCAACCATATCTTGGGATGCATCAGGAGAAGTGTGGCCAGCAACTTGAGGGAAGGGATTCTTCCCCTCTGCTCTCATGAGACCCCACCTGGGGTACTGCATTCAGCTCTGGGTCCCCCAACATAAGAAGGGCGTGGACCTGCTCGAGAGGGTCTAAAGGAGACCATTAAGATGATCAGGGGGCTGGAGCACCTTCCTTATGAGGACAGGCTGGGAGAGATGAGGTTGTTCAGCTTAGAGAAGAGAAGGCTCCAGGGAGACCTTCGAGTGGGCTTCCAGTACTTAAAGGGGGCTACAAGAAAGATGGGGAGGGACTCTTTATCAGGGGGTGTAGTGATAGGACAAGGGGTAACAGTTTTAAACTGAAAGAGGGAAGCTTTTGATTAGATGTAAGGAAGAAATGTTTTACTGTCAGGGTGATGGGGCACTGGACCAGGTTGCCCAGAGAAGCTGTGGCTGCCCCCTCCCTGGAAGGGTTCAAGGCCAGGTTGGACGGGGCTTTGGGCAACCTGGTCTAGTGGAAGGTGTCCCTGCCTGGGGAACTAGATGATCTTTAAGGTCCCTTCCAATCCAAACCATTCTATGATTCTATGATCTTTTAACTACCATTCCTTATACATTCCCTAACTCTATTGAGATGCTCAGGTAAGAACCACATAATACTCAAGATAAGGGTGCACCAAGTTTTTATAGAGTAACAAATGGACATCCTTTGCCTTGTCTGATGCCTAAAACTTAGGGGATTTTTAACTGTACTACAGCATAAGCTCATGATTTCAGAGCTGGTTAACTGTAAGTCAAAGTTTTTTTCCAGGGTCATAACACCTGGTTCTTGAATTCAGCCTTTTGTAAACATGGCTTAAAATATTTTTTTTTCCTGGACACATTTATCCTTATTGCATTTGGCTTGTGTCATACAGCTTTGGTAGCGAGGGATCTGCAGGGGTGGCATCTGTGAGAAGAGACCAGAAGCTGCCCCTGTGTCAGACAGAGCCAGTTGCAGATGGCTCCAAAAAGGACCTGCCTGTGGCCAAAGCTGAGCCCATCAGTAACTCTAGTGGCACCTAGTGATAACATACTTAAGAAAAGGTAAAAAAATGCTGCACAGCAGCTTTAATAGAAAGGAATGAGAAAAGTGTGAGAGAAACAGTCTTTCAGACACAAAGGATCAGTGAAGAAAGAGAGACATGAGGTGTTCCAGGTGCAGGATCAGAGATTCGCCTGTAACCCATGGTGAAGACCATTGTGATGCAGGTAGTCCCCCCATAGCCCATGGAGAGCCATGGTGGAGCAAATATATGCCCTGTAGCCCATGGAGACCGTGAGCAGGAGCAGGTGGATATGCCCTGATAGAAGCTATAGCCCATGGAGAACCCAAAATTAGAGTAGACTCATGGCAGGAACTGTCCTGTGGAGAGGAGAACACACAGGAGCAGGTTTTCTGGAAGGACTTGTGACCCTGTGGGGGACCCATGCTGGAGCAGTCTGTTCCTGAAGGACTGTACCCTATGGAGACACCCACACTGGAACAGTTCTTGAAGAACTGCAGCTCATGGGAGGGATCCCACACCAGAGCAAGGGAAGACCATGAAGAAGAAAGAACAACAGAGATTAACTGACCACAATCCCCCAGTTCCCATGAGTCGGGAAATGAAGAATCAGGAATGAAGGAGTGAAGCTGACCCTGGGAAGCAGGGGAAGTGGGAGCAAGGTGTTTTCAGTTTTGTTCTACTCACTATCCCACTATATTTTTAATTAACCTTTCCCATGTAAAGTCTGTTTTGTCTGTGACAGTAATTGGTGAGTGATCTCCCTCTCTTTATCTTGACCAAGAAGATTTTTCATCTTATTTTCTCTCCTTGTCCTGTTGATTTGTTCAGGTGAGAGAGCAGCTTGGTGGATACCTGGCAGCCAGGCAAGAATTACATGCCACATTCACCCACAGTCTTATGCCAGATCTCGAGTGAATCTACAGAAATCAATCTTTCCTTAGGTATGTCTAATCTTGAAGGTGTTCACAGAGCAGGGAGAATAGATCAGGCTATGTACTGAGGACAGAATGTCATAGTCATAAGGAGGTCATATGTGTTTAAAAAGAGCATCACAAAGGTTCAATACTTTCATGAGTTTATCCCAAACAATAAAAATAATTGTAGAAAAAGAGCCAAATGTTATGAAATATTATATATTATATATTATTATTTGAATTTTCAGCCACTGCTTTAATTCCAGTGCCAAACAAACACAGGATTCTATGTTCTGAGCACTTGGAGGAGCTAATGATTGATACTTCCAAATAATAATACTAAGGGAAAATCAGACTTTAATGGCAGACAAGCAGTGGGCAATAGAATGCATACACCATGCAAGCTGAGAGAGGGAATTAGCCATGATCCACAAACAAGAGGGAAAAGATCAGATTGTGCAAAAGCAAGGTAAACCCAATCTTTTTTCTTCCTTTTTTGTCCCTTTCCTTTCTTCCCATCTTCTATCCATTGCTCTCACTTCTTTCTCCCTAAGCTTACCTCTAGGTCTAAGTCCATTTCTTATTGTAGGACAGAAATATATTTTATTAGAACTTGAACTCATTAAATAGGTCAGTGAGCCTAACTAATGATAAAAATTCTAACACCCCCACAACCTGCAAAAAGAACTCAGTTAATTTGCCTCCTATACAAAAGTACTTAACACCTGAGAATTGTTCTAGCTTAAATTCTGATGCTGAAGAGAGAGACTAATCTGGGAGCCCTTGATACTGGCTTAACTCATGTTATTTAACTAAAACCTGTTAACCTTTATTAGCATTAACCTTTGACTTCGTTAACATAAATAATTGAAATATGAATGCATGGATAAATCTTTATGGAATAATACTTTTAAAAAAAATAATTTAGAAGGGTGATATTTAACTTTCTCTAACACGGCAAGGAAATGTCTAGATTATGTTGCCTCTAAGTGATCTCTGAACTGCCTAGGAGCAAGGAAGTAATTAATGGCTGGTTGTGATGACAAGGGAAAGAATGGCCACTCTGTGCTGGACCAGATGCAACATATCAAACTGCTCCTTTCCTGTGAATATTTTCATAAAACAAAGTAAAACACAGATTCTCTGGCTTCTCCAGTTTGAGTTACACTTGTGTATGAGGGGAAAAAACCAATAAAACCAGTAAATATTTCTGGGAATAACCGCTTGGATTAAAAAATTGACTCTGAAAGTTCTTAAAATGATTGCAAAGAACTGGAAAAGTTTGTTAGAGAAGGAACTCTGCAGATGCCCTGTGGTTATACTGATTTTCTAAAAATCAGGAGCTAACTGAGCCTGGAGATTAGGTTCGGTGCATCCTCAGACTTCCCCAGAATTCCTGATAGTACTCTAGTATTAGGACAGTCTGCGTCCCTTGACTATCCTAGGAGAGTGTCAGGCGTAGAAGCTTCAGCAGAGAAGAATAGACTCTCCAGACTGCCATACCCATGTGGAAAGGGGATTACACTTTAATCTTGTCTCAGATGTGCATATGTGTTGTGTCCCACTCAGACGAGAGAGACAAGTGACTTAGACTCGTAAATCCCCAATGGAGTGGACAATGGTGTGACAAGTCTCAAAGCCCAGACACAGACATTTATTAATTTCCCACAGTTGGATACACGATAATTGGCTAAGTATGTAATGAGTTGTGGCAAGCGATATAGTATGCCCTGCATTGCTTGATGGTAATAAGGGAAAAGGGGAAAAAGAAGAGAGATGGAGAGAGAGGTAGAAATAGAGATCACTGTTCTGGGTTCCTGCGTCGATCCCACCAGTGAGGGTTCAAGGAGGCATCTGTCTTCTTCGCTTCCCTTCACTCTCTCCCCCCTGACTCTCCTTGCCCCCACTCAATTTATACAGACTTTTCTTGAGTCCATCCCCTAGGTCGACCTACACAGCTACGTATCCCATGGATGGGGAGGGGTAAGGTGTTTCATGGGATGATGTAATTAGCATGATTTTATTAATCTTCGTTAGCATATCCAGGGGTGTTAACTTTAATATGCGTTTCGTGGATAATGAAGCAAAGGTCATTCACTGGACAGATGGCACTTGAAATTTGACCAGGTGTACCAGAGCAGAGCCCTCCTGTCTCCACAGGGCTACCTCCTCCAGTTGCATCTTGTGTTATTCGGGCAGTCTTATCAGCTTCAACCTCCACACCATCCACCCTGTGACTATAGTTTCATTACTTGCGAGTGTTTGAGACATTCCTTAGCTTGGAGGCCCTCCGCTCCCCTGCTATCCTTTATCTCTTTCTCAGGCTGCTTTTCTCAGTCTTTGTTTCTCGCAGGCCTGTTTTTTTCAGGACCTGGTTTTACAAGTCATCTCTCACAATATGAAAAGTGTTCAAAACTGATGAGTCCAAGAGAAAGTCTGAGGCAGTCTTTAGACATCATTCCCCAGTTATTTAAGAGTGGGGACCTGGTACAGCACTGCTATAGCTCCTTTTTAGTCTGCACCTTTAACTTTTTTTCTAATGGGAAATGAAGAATACTGTGTGTGGGAGGAGGGGAACTGAAAAGCTCCATGGTGTTTACCATCTACTCTTGAGGTGAACAGCCTTCTCACTCCTCCATGGAAGGTGAAGAGGTGGTACAAAATCACATTACAAAGTTTCTGTCTGTGGTTGCTCTTTAGATGCCTGCCTTGCATTTTGAAAAATTTCACAGACGGTTTATGGAGTGGTATTACAAATTTTTGTTTTATCTCTCTGCCTATGATATCTGTTCCCCTTACAGCCTTGAAAACTGTACACAGTTCCAGGACAGAAAAATGTTAACCAATAACTTTTAGGAACTATTAAAAAGTATGTATCCTCATTCTCCTAGCTGCATCTCTAAACAACCTTAAAACAAACCGTGTAGCTATAGAAATGGGGGGTGCTGGATCTGCTTTTCTGTAATTCCTTTCAAATCTTTTTCATCAGCATTTGTCCTCTTTCTTTTCTTTTCAATCTCATTACCTTTTATTGCTTTTTTTTAACCTTGAGATTGCATTCATTAACCTTTTAAGTAACTTCAGGATAATATTTGTCCAGAAATTGTTGTGTAGAATACGATGACATTTTTGTATGCTCTTGATGTGCACAGAATTTCATTACATATATTATACATGTATCATTGCATATAATTTTAAATCCAAGGCCCAATCCAAACATTTTTGTCATTTGTGATTTCCTGAGGAAGAAAAGAGAAGTTTGAATGAAAATTACAAAGACACAAAACTTTTATCAAAGTGGTTTCTTTTTCATTCTTTCAGCCATCAGAAAATAAGGGTTTAACTAGATTACATGTCCCAGCTGAAAGTGATTTAAGCAGCGGGCTTTTTTCCTGTATTCGATGGCTTCTTTCAAGTATTTTCCTTAACTATTTTCTTTCACTGTCCAAGCCCTCAGGCTAGTTCTTGACAGAAACACAAACCCCAGATGTATATTCCTTAAAGATGTTCACAAATAATCAGTCATTCAAAGCCAGGCTTATGTTAGACTCAATGATCTTAAGGGTCTTTTCCAACATAGATAATTCTACAATTCTATGATTCTATCTTTAAAGGTCTCTTCCAACCCAAACCATCCTGTGTTTCTATGATTCTATGACTTCTATTTCATGTTTATTTTCTAGGAAAGTAAAACAAAGTCTGCAGCAATGTAACATCTCCTGTTCTTCTTTGCTTGTTGGCCTAAATCTCAGGTGACATTGAGGCAGGATTTCTGCTTCTGTCTTTTCAGTCCTTTCTCTCTTTTGAACCTTCAAAATTTATCACTTCACAGAGCACTTCCTGGATTGTTGCTGTGGTGGAAGAGGATTTGGGGAACATAAGAGTGGCTGTGAAGATGTGGAAGACTTTTTGTGACCAAGCCCTGCCTCTTTCAAGGTCTCCTTAGTGCCTGGCAAGGAAATAAGAGGTCTTTTGTATGAAGAGGTAAGCTAGTGGCCATTCCCAGAAGCCCCACACATACACACAATAAGGAGACAGGAGAAATTAAAAACTAAGCAAATGGATACTCAAGCTGAAATGTCTTTTGTGGTGGTGTTGTGAGACAGAAGTCTGTGGACAGAGGACGATTACTGTATTTGCTAACCCTAAATGCTGCAGTTCAATGAATGCAAAGCTCCAGGAGCAAGTTATTGGCTGCAGTACTGTCCTGGTTTAACCAGGATAGGGTTAAGTTTCCCCAGCAGAGGGGGGAAGCTCTAGCCGGGTTATTCAGATACCATGGGGATGTCACATCCTGGCAGGTCACATTTTCCTGGCGCGGAGCGCGGTGCACTCGTGGTTTTGTACATCTGCTCCTCTCACTGCTGTATTTGGTAGCTATTTTGCTCTGTTCATTGCTATCACTATTACTGTTATTGTTATTGTTGTTGTTGGTTGTGTTGCTATTGCACTGTTGTATTAAACCTTTCCTTATTTCAGTCTTGGGGCTTTGTATTTCACTCCCTTTGTGGGGGAGGGGCAGCGGCCGCGTGGTCTCAGACCCCGGCAGGGGCTAAACCACCACAAGTACCCACCCAGACACAGGGTATATATGGAAAAGCAGTTTCCAAGAGGGTAGTTTTTAAGCTGATTGAAATATGCATAAGTCCAGTAAAATCAAGAAAGTCAGAGACTTAAGAGTGAGAATTTGCCTTAACCTTCTCCAAGCAAAAAATTACCGCCATGCAAAGCTAAAATAAGCTTCTCTTGTTTTCTGCAGAAACTGCAAGTGTTTGGATGTATCATCATGTGATTAGGTACCCACTGGACCCACTTTGGTATTCAGAGACAACATATCCTGCAGGAGCAGAGAAAACAGAATTAAGAGAGAGAGCAGAGATGGAGCCCTGTGTCTAACAGGCAGCTTGGGGCCCCACTTGTTGGGATTGCAGAGGATGAAGGAAAGGGAAAGGTCAATTTAACTCTAGGTCTGTGTTCCTGCCTTACAAACAAGCTTTTAGAGATTGAGAAGTGGATGGAATTGCTGTCTTCTTCCCCTTCAGTAAACAAGTTATCTATAGATGAGAACAAAGAGGATGTAAGACCTCTGTCAGCTCTTCTACCCCATCAGAATTGTGAGGACAAAATTTCACTTTTAAAGATGCTGATTAAATTGTCAAAATTTCCTACCAGCTTAATTTTCTTTTAGTATCTTTCAGCTTCCGATGCAGTTCCTAATTCCTGAGCTTCAAGGAGTATGTATTGTAGTATCAAATGTAATGTTCAAATGTCTGGAACATAGGATTTTCCATACTAGATCAGGCCATGAAGTCACACTAGTCCATAGCCTGCCTGATGGCATGGCCATTATCTCGTAGCTCAGAGGAGTCATAACCAGGCAGACAGTCTAAATGCTGAATTTCCTTCTTGCCTGAAAATAGCATCTGGGCCCTGAAAGTTGAAAATAACCATTGATATTTTGCTTGACACTGCTCTTGAATTTTTATTATAGCCAATATTCTTGGGTAAAAGTTTTACACTTCAGCATGCAAAATTATACTGTGTGGTGTATATATATATCTCAGATAACTCTCATATTGATGTTTCAGTAACCTCCTATTTCTTTGAATAGTTTATATGTTGGCCTCTGGGCTCTAAATATTTTAAATTGTCATAAATAGATAATAATGCATAGTAAGACATGAATGTGTACATGTGTATAGGTGTGTAGATTCTCATCACAAAAAACCCATGTTACATTTCTCTGTTTTAAAGCCAGTGTGGAGTATCCTAGGTAAAATATATCTCTTTGCAAAGAAATAGCACAAGGTTTTGCTCTTCCAGCCATGGTATTTGAAGGATGTAAGCATTTGCTTACAAGCTGTGGAGCTTGAACAAAAGGATTAGCATGCATTTAAGTGCTTTGTCAAATAAGTTGGGATACTGATTTGATGTCTCAAATGTAAGTAGGCTTAACAAGAAAAATAATGAACTCATATGAGATTAAGACAGAATAGTGATTATTGGTTGCTAGGTATTTGCCATAATCTTCTTCTCTATTTCAAAAGGTTCGATCAGCAAATCAAGAAAAAAGCCCACATCCCTTCGCCTGTAGTAACCATTCACACAGCATGGAGAGCAAGTACTGGGAGTAGACAGTGTGAACTAGGTAGAAGTTCCAATCCAAATATGATCCAGGAAACTTTCTTATCTACATAAACCCTCAATGTACAAGTTAGTCATGTATAATTTTGTTTGACCCAGATACAACACAGTTATGGGGATTTAAACAGTCAGCAGTTGTCAGCTTAGCTTCAGTAACTGACCACATGTACATTCTTAACATCCAGCAAATATGAAATAAAGCACATTAGTTTGAATCTCAGAGAGAGAGAATCAAGATACAGTGAGTCATCACAGTTTTTACAAGGAACAAGGAGTGTGCTTAATCAGTTATCCAGGCTCAACCAACATTCAGAAACTTGTTAAGCTGTGGCTACTTATTTGAAACATTACTATAGTTTAAATCCAAGGGCTCCAACATTAAAAAAAAAAAAATAAAATGGTGTGGGTATAAGGAGAAAACTTTTTTCATGATGAGGATAGCCAAACAAGGTTTTCAAGATGTGATTGCTCAAAGCCCTGAGCAACCTGGTCTGATATCATAACTGACCATTGTTTGAGTAGGACCTTAGATTGGAGATCCTCTATGACCCCTTTCAGCCATTATCCTATTGGCCCTGTGATGATCTTATGAAACTGAAGAATGAAGGTCACCTTCATAGTCTCACTCTGACTTTGGGAAATGCACAGACAAAAAATCTAATAGAATAGAAAATTCTTTGACATTTCATTTAAGTGGGTGAGTGAGAGAAGTAACAGATTATGCAACGAGGCACTAGAATGGGTTGAAGTGCTCTGTAAGGGCTTGAGAAAATATTTTCTGACTTTGTTTAGTGTCTAAAAATGTACAGCACGTTTTCAGGAAGATGATATAATAGAATGATAATATTACAGAATATAGGACACTTCTCTGAAACAAAGTCCAGCATTGTCATTGCCAGATTTCAAATCTCATCTCCAATGCATAGAATGAACGGAGCTTCTTGAAGAATAGGTCACTGGTACTGTTCAACTGTGAGAAAAATACATTTCTATGGTTTTACACTGTGATGACTCTGAACCATTTTATCTCAAATTCTTAGAATCATCCAGTGTAGAATCAGATGTCCTATCAGATGGCAGATCCTTATTGCCAGGATAGAATTAAGTCCACTTTCTCTCCTAGGTGAAATTTCAATAGTCTAAGTTATTCCCCTAAACTCCCTGTAGACTTGGTAGAGGGGCAAGGGCACTCTCCAACTTAGCTGGCTATGCTGTTTGAGATGGATCACCATCTGGGAGTGCTGTTTTCTCTTTATGCAATATAGAAGGAGCTTACTTGAGAAGTATAAATGCCTAGCTTCTTGATGCCTAAATGCAAGAGGAACACATCCCAGGTTCAAACAGCTGAAAGTCTGTGAAGTTATAAGCACTGAAAAGCAGGTTTTATCTGGATAGCCATCAGCATCTTCGGCTATGAACAATTCCATCAAGTCCAATTTTGGTGTGAAGACACATATTTGCACAGGCTACCATCAGAAGCCTTCTAATTTCTTGATTTTTCATGGAGCAGTGAGGTCTCCCGTTTTCTCTTTAATATTTTATCACTGACCAGTGAGGAGTTGAGTGCACACTAAGTTTTCAAACAACACTAAATTAAGAGGGTCTGTTGATTTTCTTGAGGATAGGGAGGCCTTACAGAGAGGTATTGATAGATTAGAGTGCTGGGCAATCACCAGCCCTATGAAATTCAGCAAGGACAAATGCCGGATTCTGCACCTGGGATGGTGTAATCCTGGATGTACGTATGGATGGGGAGTTAAAAGCATGGAATGCAACCCTGCAGAAAGGGAGCTGGGAGTTTTGGTTGATGGTAGGCTCAATATGAGTCAACAATGTGCACTGGCAGCGAAAAGGACCGACTGTATCCTCAGGTGCATTAAGCACAGTATACCTAACTGGTCAAAAGAAGTGATTGTCCCGCTACGCTCAGCATTGGTCCAGTTTCACCTCAAGTACTGAGTGCAGTTTTGGGCTCCACAATATCAGAAAGATATCAAAATATATTAAAATATGTCCAAAGAAAGACAATAAGATGGTGAAGGGTCTAGAGGGGATGACTTATGAGGATCAGCTGATGCTATTAGGTTTGTTTGGTTTAGAGAAGAGGAGACTGAGGGGTGACATCATTGCTATCTACGACTTCCTCAAGAGGGGAAAGAGAGGGGGATGTACTGATCCCATTGTTCTGGTGTTCAGTGATAGGATTCAAGGGAATGGTTTAAAGCTGCATCAGGGGAAGTTCAGATTGGATATTAGGAAAAAATTCTTCACTGAGAGGGTGGTCAAACAGTGAAGCAAGCTCCACAGGGAATTGATCATAGCCCCAGGCCTGTTGGTGTTCAAGAAACATTTGGACAATGCTCATAGATACATGGTTTAAAGTTTAGGTTGCCATGTGTGGTGTCAGGAGTTGGACTTGATCATCCTTGTAGATCTCTTCCAACTTAGGATATTCTATGATTCTGTTATTCTATAGTTTTGGCTTAAAAATTCAAGTATTTCATCTTTAATTTCAAGCAGAACTGCCTTATCTCTTCTTATTGACACACAATAAAAGCAATGGAGTGATTTCCCTTCACCCCGTTTTTTTTGTTGACTTCCACATGTTCTCTTTGCAATTGATCTTCTTGCTCCTATTCAGCCTCTCATCATGTGTAAAACCCTCAGGGCTCTAATCTTTTATACTCAGCTCTCCTCTATTTATGGTAGATCTTATACTGAGATTGGATATATAAGCTTAACTTTGTGGATGAAAATATAGCACTGATTCAAAAAATGATATTATCAAGTTATTGGAATATTTTCCCCCCTGTTTCCTTACAGATTTGGGGTTTTTTTTGTTGTTATTGTTGTTGCATTTAATCTCTGTGATGCACTGAGAAAGCTACTAATAGAAATGGTATGAATCTCCAAAGTTGCACTGAAGTCAGTAGAGGTAAATTAATTTGCATGATCTGAAAGTCTTGCTCTTTAATATTATTTTCATATGTAATTATGAGGGTTTTTCTGCATGCATATTGTGTTGCTATAATTGTAATATCTTTTGGAAAACAAAATTGGTCTGATGTGTTTAAATTAAAAAGCCATATTCAGCTACTGTCAATACCAGTCTTTGCAAAACGTTGATATTTGAAGCTATTGTCTTTCTTCTTTCTTTCTTTTTAACTGACCCAATTTAGAAAAGAGAATTAAAAAATAGAAGTTTTTAACTCTCTTGAGAAGAAAATTGTAATGCACAGGATATTTATTCTGTCAAATATTGCTGTCAACTAAAGCTGCAACTGAGAAGAAGTGGCTAGATCTATTTTGGAAATTTCTTCCCTGATGTATCTGACCTTTTTGGTGATTTTGTTTAAATCACATGAAATAATTATTGACTGTTTAGACCACCAATAGCCAGAGGCTGGCATTAATGATACATGATGCTGCAGCACTGTAAAACATCTTGCTATACAAATGTGATAGAATTGCTGATTTGCCTGTATTTTGTCAGATTCTGGTCCAAATCCCTCCCCAAATCAGTTGGAGATTGCTGTGGTGTGTTTAAATCCAGACCTCATCTCCATTTCCAAAAGAGGCTTACAGAATTCTTATTTCCTTAAAAACTGTCCTGATTTTGAATTGACAACTAAAAAGTCAGCACTTCCTATGCTCAAAAGCTGAATGGTGGCTTCCACTGTTCTGCTTTCTCTATACCCATGTTGACTTTACCATTAAATCCCACCCAAATTCTTGTCAAATGCATATTGACATTCTTGGCTAAGTCTGATCCACTGTCAACTTCCACGCAAAGCTCTCCAATAGCCTCCTGTCTTTTTCTCTCTCTCATTCATCGCTTTCCGATCCCTTTCAGGATAAGTTCTAAGGTAAAATGGGACCATTTTATGGCTCTGTAATCAACTGGCATTAAGTACCCTTAGTCTTATGCTTTAAAATAAAGTATCTATATACAAGCTGCATACTGGGAACAGCTTAGATCAGTCCAGAATGATAAAGTTCCATTGATGATGGTTTTCTCTGAAACAATTGAATTATATCTTATGAATATTACAATATAATACACTGAAGATCTCCAATAAATCTTTATTATTTATTTGCTGCACAGCTCCTTGAAGTTTTTTGTTCCTACTGTTACTTGTCCCAGCTGCTTAGAGAAGTAACATCTTTTCTCCAAATTCTGTTTCTCCACATAGTGTCAAGCATGATGCTTAGATTTGATCCACTCCCTGAATCCTCCTCAGCTGTCATTTTTCCAAGCCCCTCAAGTGTTGTGCACTGAACATGAGATTTGTTTCCCTGTGCACCTCCTATAGACAGATTCTAGCCTTTCTCCTGCTCCATGATCCTGTGGATAGTGTTATGCAGTAGCTGGGGTCACAGTTAATTAATAGGGTCTCACTTTCCAAGGAGAAACTCTTTCATGTCTTTAAGTAATATGAAGGCCCTTGAGAATTCTGTCTTCCCAAGAACTCCAAAAGTAGGAAAGCCTTATTGTGGTCAGTGGTTGTTTGAGAATGTCAGACTGGTTGATTGAGGAAGCCCAGCAGTTCCTCAAAAAACAGTACTAATGGATTGATTCATTTACATTCTCCCATCTACACCAAAAATGCCAGTATTTAGGGAGGAGATGGGATATATTATTGCGTGAAGCTCATGGGACTCCTTTAGTGTGAAAATTGCAATATAAATATATTATTATCTATCTCAAAATACACTGAAATAATCAGTCCCACACTCATCACCATGGTATCTGAACACCTCTGGGATGATATAATAATGTAATTGATCTAAAAAAGGTAGTGTAATTATACCCCTGCTGCAATATTTCATACATAGAGACTATGTATAATGAGTACTCTTTTACTTACTTTTTGAAAGGATCTATTTTATTCAATGAGAGACTGAGATAATTTATAGACAGGAAAGCTCGTTGATTGGGAAAGTATTAGACCTTAAATGAGAAGTTCAGTGTTTGCATTTGAGCAATTGATTGAGTCCTTGCACCTCAGGGGTCTTCAACAAGAAAAGATAATAAGACTTTCTTTTTCTCTGATGTGTCTTCTCTGGTTGGATGCTCAAGATGCAGAGAAATGTTCATTCTGGGGACTCTTTTCACCCAAATTTAACATGTAAAATATAAGCTTCTAGCCCAAGATAGTCATCCTGGCTCCTTTTGTAGTCAATAGGGAGAAACTGAAACCACCAGAAAGAATGTTCTATCTCATACCAAGAAGCATGTCTGATGGGTGGGACAACTGACCATGATTACAGCCTAATTAACCAATTTAGACTGATTCCTGAATGAACACAGGCACTTCACTACCTTTGTGAAGTTGGACTGTAGTGCGCTAGGGCATGGATTTTCTCTTCTGCACTGCATTTTCTCTTACTGTATGTGAAGCCCAAAACAGATACAAATTTCACAGGGCCTGAAGGCACAGTTTTGCACAGTATATTTCTTTATATTATTCACACACGTATATGTATATATATACACATATATAAATATGCGTTTTAGTCCCTAATTATAACAGTACAGTGATAGTACAACATACTTGCCAGTCTAGCATCGAAGTGCTGAAAGGAACACAAACAAAACTTTTGCATCTTAACTAGCAGAAACAAAAGAGCATATGAATTCCTTAATGCATAAATATGTGCTTGTTTCTGCTGTTTGCCGGAGAAATATTTTCCAAAATGAGGGAAAAAATCTTCAGTACAAGCTTAAATCCTTGTTCAGGAAAGTATTTAGTGGGGGATTATTTTATGCATATATTTTAGTCATGTTGCCTTCAGGAGGACCGAGAAACATGCAAAAGTTAAGTAAATGTCATCAGGGTAAAATAATGCATCTATCTAAATTGGGAAAAGTGAAATGATGACTATAATTGATCGGACTCCTCTCAAAGGTCAAATGCTGCCAAGCATTGATATTTGGGTTTTTTTGGTTGTTTCTTCAACTTACTTTCCTTTTTGTAACATGACTGTTAAAAATTTATTTACACATTTTAATTCACAAATTTAATTATAGTTCCAACACCTGCAAGCGCTTATTAAAATTTCCCTTTAACCAGATTCTCTTATATTTTATGATCTTCACACACACACAACCCTAATTAAATTTTGTTTGGTTTTATGCCCAATTTGCAATTTCTGATTTTCACTTTCTTCATTAATTAGATAAGGAAAAAAACATAGGATTTTAATTACTCAAGATATGTGTGAACACATCTTCATTTTCAATTAAACGTGAGATAGGATGTTTGAAGAGAAGTTAACTAACATAGTAATTTTTCTTTTATTATCCTGACAGAAAACATATATATCATGAGATGCTATCAGCAAGCCTGTTTGCACTTCTTAGGAATCTCTTGAGTATGTCTTAAATTGAAAGAAATTAAGTTATAGGAGGAAGAAATAAAGGCCTGAATCATTAATAAGACCTGTGAATGATTGCAGCATTTCTGACTTCCTTTATCAGCATCATTCCCAGTTAGACATAGTCTAATTTCACTAGTGGATTTTACTGGGGCAAGCTGTCATTTGGTATATGTACCCTCCAGTGAAGAAAATACTGATTTCAGTGAGTTCAAAGTCAGGTTTAACACACACTGGTAGTCCATCTTCCTAATTTTATGAGCAAAATATGTATATGAATACATATGAATTGATCATAAAAGTTATTTCTAAAGGGAAGGGAAAGTCAATGGGATGATAAATGCCAGTGAGTAGAGAATAGATATACTGGTAAAAGACCATAGGCAAAGTCCATAATAACTCACTGCTCATGCTCAATACTGACGGAGTGAATGAGCTGGGGGGGGTATCTAACACACCTTTGTTAAGACACAGCTCCCTAAATCACCATCATCTGTAAAGTCACATTTCTTACCATTGGGTTATGAAGAGCTGTGAGCATCACGTCACAGCAGTCTGGCAAGTCATATAGCGACTTCTCTGAATTATTTGTTTTTCAGGAATGACAATGCCTCTGCCTTGTCTTCCTGGCCTTCTCTTATACCGTGTTCCATACAAAGCCCTTCAAACATGTCATTTGTTCTCTTCTCTGAATAATATAGAAATGGATGTCTACACCAAAGCTGTCAGAATCATTTAGAGATAAATAAACTACAGCATAAAGGGAATGATCTGTCTATGCTATGGATTAATTTAACCTGGTTTTAGGGAATTGCAGATATACCCATGACATTAAATATGTTTTCTTCCTTATAAATTATGTAAAGAAGATAATACCAACTTTAATAAAGTCATCTCTCCAAAATGAAATAATTTCAGATCATCAACACTGAGCATGTCCCATCGGTCCCACAGACAGTTTTCCCTGTTTTTGTTTTGTTTTGTTTTGTTTTCTATTGTTGTTAGGCCGGAGATCTTTTGAGACTATGAAATCCACCCTGGCTTTAGATTTGCAGACTCACAAGTGTAAAGAAAAATCATACATACTCTCATTTCAGCATATTGAACTGGTAATCTGCTTAAAAATTAAATAGGCTAAAGCAGATGCAATAGACATAGTTATGAAACCTGTCATAGCTTTGAGTAATCAAATGGCATCTTCTGTGTAAAGTAACCATGTACTTAGGACTAAGGATAGTACCCCAATCCTTCTGAAATGGAGTTTAACCTTAGAACTGATCTTGATTCTACTTTTAGATAAAGGCAGTCCAGTTACCTAAGCAGTGCTCAAAAACCTTCTAATATTTGGAACAGTCAAGACATACAAATTTATGGCCAGTAACACAGTTCTTAGCTTTCTATTGTGACTATCGAGTCTAAAAGGATTTAGGATTTAGAAAGTCTTATGGATAACACTGGTCTGAACACAAAGACTGTGTAAATTTAGCAGTGTTAGGGTCAACATAGCACTTAGGCATATGGTGTAGTTGGGAACTGTCAGTGCTAGGTTAACGGTTGGACTGGATGATCTTCAAGGTCCTTTCCAACCTAGATGATTCTGTGATTCTGTGATTCTGTGTTTGGGCACAGATCCAAGCAGGTATACCACTGACACTGTTAAACTGTCTGAATGGTCCTGGGAAACCTTTGGGTGTCGTCTACCTTAGAGTCTCCTAAATAACAGCAAGGCAGAGCTCAAGAATTAGCCCAGTCAAGGACTAATGGGCAGTTTGGGTGTAGCCACCATGTTGAAGACTTGGAGAGTTTAATAGTGTGCATACAGTAAGACTAACTGACTGGATATCAGGGCTGTAGGACAGGCCTTGGGAAACCCTTAGTTGAGATGCATCTTATTTTACGTACCTTAAACACTTGCCTTAGATGGGGATCCTCCCCCTTGAGGGGTGCTTGGCACTTTCAACTGATAATAGAGGGAGCCTAGGTGGTTTCACAGAATCACAGAATACCAGGTTGGAAGGATCAACTGGTCCAACCTTACTTGGCAAAAGCATGGTCTAGGCAAGTTTGCTCAGACTTGCCACTTATCTTCAAGGTTAAAGGAGGGAAGTAACACCTCTGTAGGACTCCTTGGGTCATTTCGCATAAATCCTTTAGACTTTGTGTTGTTCATTTTCCCCCGTTAAAGAAATGGGATAATATCTGTCAGACTTTGCAAATGTCTAGCTTAAAAGGGTTGTAAAAGGAGGCTTTGCTCCAACTATCATTGCTGCTGGTTTTAATGGTTTGAGTTTTTTAAGCCCAAAGTCCTGGTAAAGACAATTAAAGCCTTACCAGATATAGTTCATTAGCACTGTACTACCAGTCCTAAAGCCTGTTTTTTTCAATGGGGAGTGTATTTTGCCCAAATTTCCTTCAGTGGTTCTGAAATCTATACTTAGCCACCTAAAATACGTGGCCTGATTTTCAGAGGGCTAGGCATTCACCGCTGCTCTTTGAATGAGTGGCTGAATCCTCACTGCCATGGGAAATGAAAGCATTTGTTTGGAAGGTTTTATGTTGGCTGTTAACTATCAATGAAGTCAGGATTTCTGAAAGACATTAATGATTTTGTGTGCCCCCATTTGTAAGGTGGGGAATTCAGACAGAGACATGACAAAGGATTTTGGTTTCTGAAAGGTACCACACAGTAGCCCTAAGAAAATAAGATCTTTTTAAGGTGTTCCGAGTTAGACATGCAAAATGAAAGGTCACATTTAAAAATCGCCAAAGATACCCACAGGCAATTATTGCATACAGACTTCTCCAGTTTTAATTAGCAGAGAATGAATCATTCCATAGAGGGTAAGTTAAAAAAAGAAAAAGAGATGCAGGGTAGGAGTGAAGGGGGAGATCAAACTAGATTGCAGTAATAGACAAATACTAGCTCAGGTCCAGGAAATACAATTATTTGAAATCAGACCCAAAGTGAATGACAACATCACAATGGAATGGTTTTCTATAATTGTTTTCAAGCTTAAAGTAATCAGAAGCCTTTTTTTTTAAAAAAAAAAAAAAAAAAACCACAAAAAAACACACAACAAAGTAAATACGTGAACTGCATACTTAACTATCTTTGAATGTTGTAAAAATATTTATGGATTTATTTGGCAGTTAACAACATGGCCTATAGTAATTAATATTTTTTATTTACAGAACTCAGTGCTGATAATGGACAACTAATAGGCATGCTTAATTGGCTTTTAACTACTGGTATCTTGTTATAGTATTTTCCTCTTTGCCCAATGGCAGTAACGTTCCTGAGGATTTCAATATGAGTTTAATATGTTGCTGATTTTTAATTATGTTTTTACTGCTTTTGCAAATGCATACTCATTTGTGTGGCAAGCCAGGGGTCAGTAACCAGGACTGTTCTGGCACGTTTCTCTATTCAGCGCCTGCACTCAACAGCACTATATCTTCTTCCTGTTCATCTTTCTTCAATGTGGAAGAATTGGCCCCTTCTCCAACTCCTTGCAGAAAGTACTTAAATAGCAGAAGAGTTCATGTCAGGAATGCAGACATCCTGACTGGTGGATGGTGATGCAATTTTGATTGAATTATCACAGTTAAAATTGTTCTTTTTGCAGGCAGCAGCCATAAAGTAAGGCTGGCATCACCTTGAGTTACCAGCTAGTGTTTATGAACTGACCTCACTATTGCTGCAGATGAAAAAATGTTGGCCAGGCAGAGGCAGAAATTGTCATTGAGGCTATGTACTTCTGTTCTCAGAGCTGAAGGAGCTGGCACTATTGGCTTATGGTCTTTTCTCTCTTTCCCTGCTTTTTTTCAAATAAAAATCTCACTAGCAAGGACAAAACCAAAACAAACAACTGTGCAGAGTACTGGTCTGGCCATAATTGCAAAAACAATCCTTTTTTTTTAAGCCAGTAGCCAGTGGAAGCTGAAATATGTCTCCAGAGCCTTTTGAAACAGAACAAAACTTGGACATAGAGCCAGAAGGGAGAGAGAATGAAAGTTTAACATGAAGCAGGACAGATGTTTGGGAAGCTGAGTCAGGGATCTCCAGGGCCAGGAGAAGATTCAGGTGGAATAGTCATCTTGTCCCAACAGACTCCCACTCCCTGAAGCATGTAGTCTGTTCCTGGGAACTGGATAGTCAAAAAGTCCTCAGAGAGGGTCCATCAAGGGTGGCTTTATTGGTCCTAAATAATTGAAGGAAAATACGACTTGTTTTTATGTCAGTAGATGGCACTGTTTCTATGAACTACTGGCATACACACCCAGAAATGCAGCTGTATCTCCTTCATATAGTCTACACAGGGAGGAAAGAAAACAAAACAAAACAAACACACCGAAAAAAACCACCCTAAAACACGCCCCCAAACAAAAAAAATCAGTAATAAAATAATATTTTTAAAGTTATAAAAGTAATACCCCAAAGTTTGAAAATGCCTAAATTAATCTAAGGTTGCTAATTATGCTTTCTCTTACCCTTGCAGCCTGCATGCAGTATGATATAGTCTTCACTTATATGCTCACGTTGTCCAATTCCAAAGGACCGCTGCTTCAGTTAATGCAATGAATAGAGTTGATTTGAGGATAAGACAACTGTATGGGATAAAGAAGGATATCCTTTATGGAATTCCAGGCTTCATTGCTCTCGTGTATTAAGGAACAGTTGGAGGCACTGCATTTCTCTCTGAGAAAGGAATCTGTGGATGTTTACTGAGTTGCACATGAAGAATGAACTTGTTGCATGCAGGTTGAGCCAGATGTAACGTGTTCATGCAGTGGCTATTCACACTGATGAATATCTGAAAATATCCAATAACCAAACTACTGAAATTCCCACTGGACAAAATTTCTGCACAGGATAAAAATGAAGATATATTCAAGGAATATGTCTTGATGACATAGGCATCCGTAACAGCGTCACCCAACAAAATCCATCTCATTGAGATGGCTATGGTATGGCTGATAGGATTACCTTATTTATAGTCATCGAATGTGTTTTTAAAATATGATTTTCTAGTTTGTTTTTTAAGCAAATTCAGAAATACAATCAATCAAACACATGGAACATGTCTCATGTACCTCCCTGGTCCATCGTCCATTGACCCCAGGGATAACGAACCACCCTTTGCCACTTGTACTAGCGGATAGATGGAGCTAATTGCCAGCCATAGGGAAGCAGCACACAAGTGGGATGACACATTTTCACAGATCTGGCGAGAGGATAGCATTGCACTGGACTCTTCGGGGTCCCTTCTTATCCATGAAGAAGAACAGCTCTCAATGGCTGGAAATTCTCCCACTTAATCCCATGAGTCTCATTTGCTTCTACCCTCACCTGATTTTTCACTCCCAAACTTTCAGCTCTTCAGTTTCAGCTTTGATTGGACATGTTTCTTAGTTGAATCCTTGTCTTTTTTCTTAACTAGTGCTGACCCCTACTTCCTGGCTGACTTCCTTGTTTCTCTCACATTTCCCTGCAAGATCCCATTCCCCATTTCCATATCAGTGTTTTATCTGTCCCTCTACTCATTCTGTTTTTCCCTTCCCATTCAGTTTTCTCAGTTTTTCATTCCCCTACTTCCCTACCATCCCTCACCCTTTTATCCAGCTGTCTTAGTCCCTTCTGTCCTACCAGACGTTATTTCACCCTGATACTGCAGCTCCTGATGGACATGTTATTTACAAATCACCCTTTCCAAAACTGGCTCCACTTCCATTCTGCCTCAGCCTCATCTAGCCACCCAGCTAACTATCCCCTTCATCATCAACCCCAGTCTGATATTCTCCAGTCCTCTTCTCTGTGTATCAGCAAATTCTCTCTTTTAATCTACTGTTGGGTGTATTCAGTTTTGCTCTTCCCAGTCTATCTCCTCCTTGTTTCTTTTACACTTACATCACAGACTTTCCTCCTTTCTGATTATTTTCCTTGTTATTTCATGGGTGTGTGGAAGGATGGATGTCAAGAGAACATGAGAAGCATGGTCATTGGTGTCCCTTGATACCAGCCAGCCTGCAATGGGTGGGAAGGTGAAAGGAAACCTTGCAGTGTAACATTCAGATAAATCCAGCCACTCTGTAGTGATCCTGGATGAACCATCAAATCAAAAACAGGACAGAATATGTGAAGGCTGTAGAGCTAAAGTGACTGAGGAGATGTTCTTCAGAGCATTTTCAAATAATGTACTTTTCTGGGCCAAATAGGATAGTGTGATAATGCTCTACTGTTTCAGAGAAACAGGCTTTTCTTGACATGAACAAGTGTCTCAGAAATACATGAGGAATTTACTTAAAATTTTTCTGGGAATATTGAAACTATATATGTTGTAAGAGAAATGTTTGCCAAATGAGAAATGTTAGACAAAGTTACCAGGAACCTAAATTACAACTTAAAATGCAGCAAGACAGGCTGCCTTATTATAGGTAGAATTATAATTTCCTATGGGAAATGGTAATTTCCTATACTTTAACAATCTTCACAATTTCTTATAAGAATTTGATGTGGAAAGGGAAGTAGCCAAATCAGGGATGCTGCAAGGACAGATAGAAGGATACTCTTGTGCCCTTCCCAGAAACAGTTTCTGCCTCCTGTAAGGAGTAGAGTTACTTTAAACTCAACATTTCAACCCCTAAGGTTGGAAATGCCTCTTTGCTTTAACCGGCACAGTAAAAAGAAACAGAAAAGAAATGAGTCACTTCACCTGCTGGTTTCCAGCTCTGACATTCAGTGCTTCTTAGGGACAACATTTTTCTAAAGACTTTATCTATCATTGGCATCCACTTTCTATTTTCTAGACTTGCTTTAAGCTGCTGGCATCCCCTCCAGGAGGTGTTTCTCTGTAGAGCCACTAACAGTAGTCTGGAGTGATCCCAACTGTTCTTTGCATTTCGGCAGCTGAGAGATCACCTTTGTAGCAGTCTGTCTGAAAGCAGTCACACCTCTCTACTGTTGGCCTTTGTCTGACCGATTTAATGAAATCATTATCAGGAAAAAGAAAGAGAAGACAAGAAAAGAAAGTGCTTAGCTGATAACTTTGAATGTGAATTCCTTGATTTGTCAACAAAACAGGAGCAGAACCATAGTGACACCACACAGGTTTGAGGTATGTGTAGTAAGAGAGGCTCAGTGGACCCCTGGGAGACCCTGAATCCCATCTGGATAACACATTCAGAAGCTACCACAGAAAACACTAGACTGAAATCATCATCCTGATGAAGATTCCTAGAAACAAAGCAGTTTCGACTGTAGCAGAGATTGAGCACAATCTGGGGAAATGATGTTTTCCTGTTTTCACATGAAGGTCCAGCTCTAGTTTCCTCCACTAAACTCAAGAGAAGTTGTGACTTATACCTGGCTAAAAAATATGTCACTAGTCTGTGGTTCAAGGGGATACTGAAACCCAGTGGTCAACTTTATTTACTTGAGGCCAAATCCTGCTCACAAAAAAAGACTGAATCTCCGTATTTTGTACACATGATACACAAAATAATTGGGAAAATGTACTTCCATAACATCTTATTTTACATACTGCTTGAAGGTATTCTGGGGTTTATGGAAGTCCTTCAGTAGTAGTGTAATAAAAAACTTTGGGTTCATTGTAGTTAAATATTACAGTGGCCTTTTTTATACTTTTTAATGACAGGCTGAAAGAAGGAAATGCTCTCTACTTTCCTCCTTACAAAGCACTTTGGAATCTGTGGATTTACAGAGCTGTTGCAGAGCCAAGTATTACTGTTATCACTGTGGATTGCTACCAGGGAAGATATTGTGGAATTGATCTTTTTTTTAATGATGTTATACTCAATTACTACCTATTC
The DNA here is from genome assembly GCF_031877795.1 of Strix aluco. Taxonomy (NCBI): domain Eukaryota; kingdom Metazoa; phylum Chordata; class Aves; order Strigiformes; family Strigidae; genus Strix; species Strix aluco. The sequence continues at coordinate 3,358,606 of NC_133931.1, read as the reverse complement.
TAGTCTTTCTCCTTGCTGTGTTTCTATTTCTGTATTTTCTTAAAAAGAAGGTGGGGGTCTAGGGAAAGGGAGAGGCATTCTCCCTGGTAAATCAATTAACTTCTCCAATCCAGCAAACTGTGAAAAAATACAATAACTCTCTTTAAATGTTCCATTAGGGCCCAGTAACAGCTCATTAGATTATACAAGGTATGTGTAATTGCCCAGAAAAGATGCACTACCTTCCTGCAATGCTTAATTTAATCTCCACTCTTTACATACAACTATAACCACCCACTAAACAAGATTCATGGCCTCATGCCCAATGGTATGTGTGTATGAGTGTGTGTTTTAAACATAAGAATGTGTTTAAAAGTTAAAACTGGCATGGCTTTATTTTCAGTTGCTTGCTATAATCTTGGAAACAAGACCGTGGAGGACAGATATTGTTCATGCAGAGTATTTTCAAGTTGTTTGGAAATCCCTGTATTTTGTCTTTGCTGCGTAAAGGGGTTCTCCAGACACCTCTCCAGCCCCAGGTCTGATCATATGAGGTCCTGAAGACACTGAGCTCCACTGGTGAAGTATATATGGAGGATAAATCTATGGAAAAGAGATACCTGTTGTATATATAAATCTACTGTTAGATTTCTATGTACTAGAGGTAGGTTGTTTTTTTTTTTTTCACTTAGCTCCCACAGTAGTAGATACAGAGACTTCAAGTTTTTCCACAGAGCCTTGGCTTTTCCCCTTTCTGGGTGCTTGCCATTAATATTAAAATGTTAAATACTAAATAGGCAAGCTGGTTGAGTGGAAGGTGTCCCTGCCCATAGCAGCAGTGTTGGAACTAGATGATCTTTAAGGTCCCTTCCAACCCAAACCATTCTGTGATTCTATGATTCTATGATAAATACCCTTCCCCTCCAGCACAGAAATGAGATCCCCATGACCAGCTCCGCTCTTTTCACCTCTGCAGCATTGACAGCTGAGTGCTTGAGCACCCTGGAGACCTTAGCACTAGGGCAGTTCATGCTTCAATGCTTGATATTTACAACACTTCCTAAACCCTGATTTTATCTGAAAGGGACTATTGGGATAAATTCCAGTTTTTCCCATATTAAGAACTCTTTCTTAATCTTCAGGTGAATCAGGATAACAGGCAGTATTTTCTATTTTTAGATTTTCACTTTCTGGCAAATATTTCTGAGAGACACAGTATGGCAAAAAAGAGGTGAAATACAGAAGACTAGCACTTCTACTGATACCTCAAGAGTGGGCAAAACATGAGATACAAGGAAAAATCTCATGGAAACCTTTACTTCTGGAGCTCCAGCTTTGCTGTGAGGATCTAGAACATCCAAATGTTGCAGGTGTATATAGGAAGGATTATTTGACCTGGAATTCAATCTGGACTGCTGACAGAAGCTCTCATTGCATTATTAAAACCTTCTGCATTTTGAAGGAGAATTAATATCTAAAGTACATAGTCCATCAACATAACACAGTGCTTTTATGGACAGTAGGCATCTTTGGTATGCTAACCCAATATCACAAAATCTACCTAGTCTATTATTAGGTGAGAGTCCTGTTCCTAGAAATCTCACAGGAAAGCCTGTTTTCCTATGGTCAATCAGATAAGAAAAGGAAAAGCTGCTAAAGCTTAGGAACCTCTTCCTGCAAGAGCTAGATGTTGAACTAAGTTGTTTTTTCTTAAAAATAAACATTTTATTAAAAAAGAAACTTGCCCCCCATATCTCTTCTGTATTTGCTGATAACTAGAAAAAAGATTTTTTTTCATAAAATCTCATTGGCAAAATTTTGAATGGCCAGATATCCAAGCAAATGCAACAAGGCGGTAGGGATACATTATGTTTCCAGCCTCAGTTCTCTGAAAAGTGTCTACTTTGCTGCTCTGTTTCATTCCATGTTTTCCCCTCACTGATACAAGGCCATTTTTCTTTTTGTGCCAGACTGAACAGCACATCAATCCTTATTTGTAGCTCTCATGATTTCCAGACTATTGGTTTATAACAAACAAATAGAGGTTTCAAGTTCTCCCAGATGTAGAGTCTGTTGGGCAGTCATTGATTTTGCTGGGATTAAGAATGTTAAAATGGCACTGGGGCAGAAAATACGGTACTTTCTAAAGTGACATGGTAGGCATGTATCAGCCATACAAATGGGGAAGGGAAATTAAAACAGGCCAGAGAGTATTGTTTTACTCTCTACAAAAACTATTCTATAGAAGCTTAAAGCCTTCCTGCAATTTATCAGGTAAAGATGGAGGTACCATGAAATGTTTCTTCTAGATGGCTGAGATTTGCTGAAACAAAGCCAGGCAGCTGGCCAATAATACACACTCCAGCTGTATTAAGGCAAAATGGAGTCCTCTTACACCTGGAGTGAAAATGAACACTTTCCCAGGCCCTATCTGTGAATAATTTCAGATACCTCTGACATTTTAATTTACAGACTCTATATCAAGAGGTAAGACATAAGAAGAAGGCTGACTTATAGACCCTTATTATTCTCTCAGGGCACCTCAAAAATTTCGTATAGTTCAGTGAGTACAGATGTTTATAATTCCCCAGTCAAGCTGAGAATATACAAAAAGGGGGAAATATATTGAAATAGACCCATGAAATGAAAAGGCTTTGCTTTTAAATAGTCCCACAAAATGAGATTTCTGGTTTCACAAAACCTTTTTGTTTGACTCCAATAGAAGCATCTGGGTTTAGTGTTGTTTTAGAGTTGATAAGTCTTTAAGTAAATTTTGGAAGGAAAAATAATTTCAGAAGTAAATTACTGAAGAACTTCATTATGGAAGTTCTTTCCTTCCTGCCTTCCTGTCGTCTTCTCTTCCTTCTCCTCCCCCTCCTCCCCTTTCTTTTATTCTTCCTCCTAATTTCTCTTCCACTTTCTCTCTCTTTCCTTTGCTCTTTCTCTTAATTACTACCAATTTGTAAGATCAGCAGAGAAGTTTACATGCAAACTAATATGAAACAAAAAATGCTCTGTGGTGTTATGTGGAAGATAATGTACAAAATCACATGCAAAACCAAAACAGAGTTAGTAAAATTCACAGAGGAAAAAGGAGGGAGGCTCAGTTCTTCCCAGTTCCAGATTCATATTTTCCTGGTTTTCACCTGTTCTGCATAACACAATAGCAGCCCTGAGGCCAGTGAACTGGGGTGTAATTTTGGAAATCAGCCTTTACATGTCTGTTGGGCTAAATTCCCTAAGGCTGCACAAGAAAAGTTAGATGATAAACACTTCTACACGGAAAGTGCTTCTGTATTTTATTCTTTATTACAATACTCTTTGAAAGTCATTTGTGCCTAAGAAGTCATCAGAGTTCCACCCCCCAAAACTATCAGAGAATTTCCACAAGTATACCCTTGTAGTGGTCTGCTAGATGACCACTGCTTTCCTGTGATGAAACATCCTGTGCTGCAAAATGCAGCATTATACAGAGACCTTACCTAGTAGGAGTTTGAAAATCCAGGTGACATAGACAGTGAGATATGGGAGGATTTATCTTTTTTTCCCCAGATGTGATGACTTTACAGGGCTTATTAACAGAAATGCAGCATCCATAAAGTGTGTGGATCTGAGTTAGCATGTTTCTGTCCCTTGCACTCTTGACCCTGGAGATAGTGAAGTAGAAACAACTCTGATTTCTTTGAACAGTGGAGATACACATTGATTCAGAAAAGCATCCTTCTTCCAGTCCACATTTAAGCTCACTCTTTAAAACCAGCAGAATCAGGCAAATGCCTAATTGGTAAATTCTTGAATGAATGTCATGGCAAATAAGAGGATTGTTTTGTTTTTCTTATAATTGAGTTATTAATTAATATAGTAACGTAAATCGTTTTTACTAAGGCATAGATAGATATGACTCTACTAGTATAGACTGATATAACTCCCACATGACCTCCTTGAAAGGCTAAGTCTACTCTGCCAAGGACAAGTTACTCTTGGCAGTTTCATGCTGGTTACCAAAATCACTCTTAAGTTAACTCATGATCACGGACAAATGTAAATCCAGTATCCTGCAGTGAATGTTAGTGGTGTTGCTTCATTCCAGCCCAAGTCTCATCAGAAGTAATCAAACACAACAATGGAGAGATTGTTTAGTGTAAGACAAGTGACAAACACTCTCTGAACCAAACATATTTCCATGCTTGGTGTAAAAACACTATGATGAAAAAAATAAAAAATTCTGGGACCATAGTGGTGGCAAATTGAACAGCATTAGGAATTAAATGGCGGTGAGAAATGGGAACTGACACAATTGAAATGAAACTTTGAATATGGGTTTATTCACCACAGGAGGTGTTTGGACCTAAATCACTTCTTCCATCCTATCTCACATCCCCCTTCCTCTGAAACTGACAGTGTTATTTTCCAACTCTATGTGTGCAGGAGACAGTTTAAAATCTGTGTTTGGCTAAAGTCTTCTATAACACCTCAGCTTCTTTATTATTCACCAAGCTGTGAATGAGCGAGATCTCTTTTTCTTTTTGTTTTTTTTGGCAGAAAACAAAGCCCCAAACCTGCTCATGACTTGGAACATTATGTGACCTAGAATGAATGGACAGATGAACAAAATATCTTATGGGAGCAGTTTCAACAATTACAAAAACTTGTAACAATTTTTTTTATAATAAGCCCTATCATCTACTACTAATAATACTAATACAAGCACTTATGGTAATAATAACCCAAATTTAATAACAAGGCAGCAATAGTACTTTGCTCTGTGTGTGTGTTCAAACCACTTTACATACATTATAAAGTCATGGATCATTTGAAAGTGCCTCAGGGAAAATAACGTGGTAAATGTTGTATAAGTATTATCTTGAAGTGTTGAACCCGTTCGCTGTGAGCTGATGTCACTTTCAGTTCAATATTCCAGCTTAACTGGCAAAAAATACAAGAACAAATAATTTTAAGTGAGACTTGCATTATTTCGCCTTGGTGTGCATTTGCAATTCCCACACATAATTAGGGAGCACAAATGCCACAAGTGACCCTTGTCTCATCACAAATTCAGACATCACGATGTTGAATGTGAAATCCTTGCAGGATTGCTCCCCAATGAGTCAAATACCATATTACAAATCTTACTAAAGCACGTAGTTCCAAAATGTAAAATACCCTTGAGACAATTAAATCACCATTTGTGATGAGAAGAAAGAAAAAATAATCTAAGCATCAAGTAAACCATTTGAACTGGGACTTCTTGTTTTGTTTGGTGTAGGTAACCTGCTGCAGAGGTGGAGGAGCTCAGGTACAACAGAGAGGACAGCAGCATTTACAGGGCTGTGCTTAGGTGACAACCCTAAAGGGAGATCTGCCGAGGACTCCCTGAAAAATAAAAAATTCTCCTTTTAACATCCGTGGAGAGCGGGGAGTTAAATCTAAGTAGTTTCAAGAATGCAGCCCAGGTCTCCCAGTCCTGCACTCAGTAAGTCACAAGAACTAGATACTTAAGTCAGTCCAATTATTTCCATTGACATTCTTGAGCTTGATTAAGATCTGAGTTATGACTTTACTATTGTATGCTCAGTGGGGGAGCATTTAAACAATCAAGACTGGTTTAGGAAAGCAAATAAATGATATAATGAGAGTGGTGACTAGTTTGCAGGGCCTAGGGAGTGGTCTTGCCTCTAGACTACAACACTGAGTCTTCAGGACACTGACTACTGAGTACTGTGCAAACTCTTCCAAAGAGACAAGGATTCAAAGGGAAGAAAACACATTTCCCACCTTGACTGTTAACTGCCCTTCTGGAGGGGGTGGTATGGGTTGTAATTCCATGAACAGGAGAGCTCAGACTGAAGCTTGCGGGAGTGCTCTAGCACAAAGCTGGTCTAGCGTCATGGATTTTGCATTTGAGTGTGTTTTAAAAATAAAGCAGCCATCACTAAATTTATTGAGGGACCTGGTGCTTACTGTTTCTTGGCTGTTGTGAGAGACTGAAATGTCCTATGACTGTCTCAAAGCTTGCTTGTGTCTGTGCAAACCTCCAGGACAAGCTGCTTCAGCCTGTGAATTGGTCTGGGGGATGTCGCCCAGAGAAGCAGGAGTGTACTGAAGGATGCACCCCCCCACTTCTTTGCAATTGCATTGTCGGACTCTTTAGACAAGCCTCAAAGGGGCAGAGGTGTGCTGAGCTGCCCCATCCTGTAGCCATTTGTGGCTCTATTGTGTACCCAGACCCCATGCCTGCATGGCTAATGAACTGACAACAGGCAAACGTTCCTGCCCTGAAGCCAGATGAAACAAAACCTGTTGGACCAGAGGAAAAAAAAACTAAAGGTGGGCAGATCTGCTAATCAGCGGATACAATGAACTTAAAAAGGCAGCAGAAAATTTTGCTCAGTGTGCATCTACCATCGAAGCCAGATCCGTGTGCACCCACCATCGAAGAACTGAAGACTGAGGACCAATGGGACGTCACTGGATCCATGGTCGTGACTATTCTTGCAGCCCTATCCCGCATCCTTGCTTTATTTCTGTCTTTTCCTTCCATTCTGTCCCATCACTACCCCTCTTCACTTTTTAATAAAAAAAACCTGTTTTGGGTACACGACATTTGACCTCCTTTGTGTCTTAATCTCGCTCTTGGGATCGTATCGAAACCTCCCCCAACATTGGATTGGGACAGCTGTGTTCTGAGAAACTTCTGAGGTGCTTAAGTCCTACGTTGGATCTGACCCTTTCCCTTCCAACTCATCTCCATGACTAATCTTTCCCTCTCTCCTAAACTGAGAAGGGCAACACTGCTCCACTTTCTATTCCCTTTCTTTTTGTTATCATATTTCCACCTTGACAATGACCATATTGAAAGAAACCTCACCCAAGACATCAATCCACCACCTCATCTGATGTAAACTGATGTATTTTTAGAGACTGTCTTAATGACCTCAAAGGCCATCAGACACAGAAGACCAGCTTGCCCTGTAGTGAAGATGAGACAGTGAGGCAGTGAGGCTTTCTCATGATGTTGACATAGAGAGAACAAGAAGCCTAGCAGTTGTGGTTCAATGAGCATTATTTTTCTTAGAAACAGCTGTCAACACAATGGACAAAATTCAGTTGACTAGTTTAGGACACACTCTGTGATTATTTTTTAACTATAAAAAGAAGGACAGAATGGCACACTTTGGCATAAAGAACAACGCTGTGCACTGGTTGTTGCCATCACAAGACACCTGAGTCCAGTAACCAGCTGGTCAAACAATTACTGTGAAGGAGTTTACACAAATGAATACAAGCAATCTACAGCACAAGGTAGAGAGTGGGACCAAACATGAGATTGCACATGCTGCTTCTGCTGCACCAAACAGCTCTGGTCCATGCTGCTGGCTGTTCACATCAGTGAGCCCTGTGTTTAGGAAGAACCAAAATAAACCTATAAGTAGGACACTCTGTTCAGCTTGTTCCCTTTCTAGCCAAAGTATGTGAACAAGAAGTTATCTCTGGACTAAGGTGCTGAGTGTATTTCCTCTTTCCGCAGTTTGGACCAAGTCCTCATTTTAGTTTCTTCTTGAGTGTAGATGAAGGCACAGAGGATAAATCAAAACTTGTGAATGGAATTGTGACTTACTGACTGTTTTCACACACTCTTCATGTTCTAACTTCACTAAACCTAGCATTTTCTGAATGGCTGCAAAGATGGTTTCTCTCCAGTCATATCCATGTCTTACTTTCATATCACAGCAAAGTTAAATGTATTTTTTTTTTCTGTACTAACCTGAAGAGAATGCCTTGGAGTTAGCTTAGGGTTCCAAGAAACTTCATTCATATCTGGGGTGGAATTCAAGTACCTACACAGAAATGTCTGGAAGCAATTTAAAAGCCCTGGGCATCTGCTAGTAGATGTAGCATGGAAACTGCAGGAGACTTGTGTTGTGTTGAGTTAGGAAATGGATGTCAGGCAGGATGCACTGAGACATTTCAAATGGCACCAGAAACCAATGTTGAGGCACTCAAGTTTCTTCCCTGGAGGAACAGAGTCACAGAATATAAATTTCTAGCTACCTAAGCAAAAATAGAAATTAAAGTAGTATTTCCAGTAAAACATGGGAATTGTCTCTGTGACAGTGTATTGCTCTGTGTGATCTGTGAGAGTCACAGAGGACATACATTTAATGAATCCCACAATTTTGCTATTTAAGATACTCATTTGAAAGGTGGCTAAAGCAAGACGTTGGGGAAAGTCTTAATTCCCTGAAAACCATGTAACAGCTGGAAGGGTGACCAGAGCTTCTTGCTCTGTCCTTGGTGCAATTAAATATCCAATATTTTATTTCATTATAGCTATCTTGACACAGATACTGACTTCAGAGCCTGGCATGCCACCTTGTTGTGATCTGTGATCTCAGCTCTGCTCTCTAACATGCTGTGAGTTTGGGTGCAGGGTCATAAGCTGTAGCCACTACATGATCATGTTTGGGGTTTTTTTCATCAAGTAGGAGCAGTTCTACTAGGCAGTGAAGTACTTCTCTACTGTGTTAAGAGAAGCTAACAATGAAAACAGGGTTGTTGGGGACCAGTGTGGTTACTGGAGGGAGTTCTCCCATAGGATTTCTTTTTTTGTTTGTTTACTGTTGCAGAAACCTTTTGTGAGACAAAGTGAAAGCCGCTAGAACTAAGAGCAGGAACGGGGTGAGTGAGCTTTCTTGGATATGCCACAACAATTTAGGATGACAAGGTCAGGCTATATGTGCTCCCTTTCTTCTGTTTGTGTTCTGATCTAATCAGCTGAATCTAGGCAAGGGGAAGGGAAACATCCCTGCCACAAACACTCAATTTGTAAACTCCTCCGTTTTCTCTTAGCCGATGGGGAATGTTATCTGAACTGATAGGGACTTTGCCAGATGCCAGAATGCATGTTGTCACTACAAGGCCTTAGTTTTCTTTGGTCTCATGTTGGGGGAAAGAGAGAAGAATGGGGCAGAGTGAATGGAAATATGTTGCAGATAAGGAACACCCTGTGGGGAGCCCTCAGTGTCTGACTACAATTTTGTTTACTGAGAGTCAGAAGATATTGCGATTTCTGTTCAGGTCATGGTAAAATGGATCTTGCTCCTATTTTCACCCCTGTAAAGAAGAGTTCTCAGCAGAATCTCAGGTCTAGCCATTAAAGGAGCCTAGATTCATATTGTTTTAAGGCCCAGTTCATGGAAATTTCTGTCCAAATGATGTGTAGTGGAATTGATGTATTTCCCATTCTATATCCATCAGAAGTGGGGTTACACTGTTTTCCTGAGAAGATCATGATGAACTCCAAACCTTATACTTACTATCTTGGTTTATATTTATAAATATATTCTGGGTTGAACATGTCTTTTGTAACATTTAACAAGAGTTCATTTGTATAGAGTCCACAGGTGAATAGGAGACGAATTCTCACATATATTCCTCTTTCTTCAGGCAAGCACTGAATGTATCAACTCACATCCTCTAATACCTCAACATGCATCTGGGGTACCCCATCGTCAATACCCCATCATTAGCATTTTTTTGTATGTTGGGGGTGAACCCAATTTTTTGATTAACAAACTCCACAAGATTGAAGATACATCCATACTCTCTTTGTTCCCACTCAGGTCTTGGTCCCCTCAGCATAAATTGCCTGTATGTGAGTTCACTCCTGGGTTATTCTTTGCACTAAACAAGTTAGTTTTCCTAAAAAGAAGAGCCTACACTGCTTGTGGGAATAGGCAGCTCTAGGGACCCTTCCTTATAGGCAGTATGGTAAAGACTGCACCGGTTGTAACTCCTACTGCCTTGCACATTCCTCCAAAACTATTCTAACTGTTGGCCTCCCAAATACTCAACAAATGTCTTTGTGCCCTGATCTAGGGCAAGCACTATATATTCTTTGTGTCATGCTCTAATAATGTCTCTCTAGTGGGTTGTGACATATGTTACACTATGTCAGGCACTTCAAACAGAAAAAACACAAATAATGATCATTCTACGTTAGTGCTAGAGTGGTGCAACTACTTGAGGCTCAGACGAGACACTTGCCTGCATATCTAGGACTTACTGTATTAGAAGAGAAACCAAAACCTGGCATGATATATAGTGATTGAAAGCCACATTTTACCAAGCTTCACTAGTGAGCTCACCTGAAGAGAATAAACTAAGAGAAATAGTAAATGCTAATATTCATGAGCCTACATGTTTTTCTTCTATGCTCACTGCCATGCTTATGCTAACTTTTTGCAAGGTGTAAATATTCAGGAAGACGTTGTCTTCATGATCGTTCTTCTGGATATTGAAATGTCTTAAAGAAATCTTCTCTTCTTGTTCTATAGAAAATATTGTGTAATGTTATCTACACTCTGATGATAGCTGGTGGCAATGAGGTCCAAAGGTAAATGGAGAGCTGTTGGAAGAAAACTCATGACAGTTTAATAGTGATTGCAGTGGTTAATGTATAAATCTCAAAATAGTGCTTGCTGAATGAAAAAGGTACCTTTCTGATCATGAAGAATTCCTCTATAATTTTCCGAGAAATGCTAATCTATGGGGTTTTGTTCTTTTTGTCCTTACCTTAGAGATTCAGAATTGTTAGTTATTCTATTTAGTTTGGAAAAGACATATTGAGCTGAACTACACTAACGTCTTCTCAGAGTATGAGCAACTTTGAAGTTACATTACATTGATCTGGGTTTACCTAGTCAGTCTTTCAAAAATGCCTCTGAGTCAGTCTGTGCCTCAAGAAGAAATAGATGTAGATACTAACATTCTGATTATGGGTTCTTGTTGGCAGGGCTTTCCACCTAATGCAGGGAAGCCAGCAGGTTATGATGAGGAGGTTACCAGAGTTAGCCATGGAGAGCAAAGCTGCAAAATAGCAATAGAGGGTTGTTCCAAAGGAGTTTCTTTCTCATAATTAATTTATGAATACCTTGTCCTCTCATAGACAAACACCTTAATGAAAGGTGACAACATTGCACCTAAACCACTGGAGCACGAAGTAGGGCAGATGGCAAGTTTGGAAACAAGCAAAAAGCAATGGAACAGTAGAAAGGTGAGCTTTACAGCCTATTCCAGAGCATGAGAATGTGAGAAAGTTTGGTGCAGGAAAAGCTGGCTCAACTACTGAATGAGGTAAAGAGTATCAGAAATTGCCAAGATGACAATGAAAGAACTCTAGTACAAGCAGGAGTGGGATTCATCTCTTACTGCAGGGGTGAGATTCATCTGGTTTAATGAAGGCATTGATAGCACAGACTTGAACAGGTCATCTTGGGCTCCCTTTATATTCAATAAGAGTCTAATCAATAAAGTAAATGGAGTTTAGGACACAATTTGTGTCACCTTATAGAGACATCCACAATTCATCATTTGAAATTAAGCTTAAATAACACAGTTCTACCACCAAGATAAGTACTGGGCAGCTTGACACCTCAGGGACAGAAACCTATATTATGAACTAATAAAATATTTTGATTAGATTAATGATATTTCATTTAGGCTATCAGTGGATAGAGTATCAAGAAATTTATTGATCTGTGCATAAGCTGGTCTCCCTTTCTGCACATGACAAAATTTCAAGGTCCATGCATTGTAAGAGAGATTTACTAATCTTTCACCAGTCTTCCTTCCTTATATAAGCCCTTTTTGAACAACTGCTGAAAACTTCCACCTTGTTCATTGTCCTGGTTTAACCAGGATAGGGTTAAGTTTCCCCAGCAGTGGGGGGGGAGCTCTAGCCGGGTTATTCAGATACCATGTGGACGTCATATCCTGGCAGGTCACATTTTCCTAGCCAGGATGTGATGTCCACATGGTATCTGAATAACCCGGCTAGAGCTCCCCCTCCACTGCTGGGGAAACTTAACCCTATCCTGGTTAAACCAGGACATTCATTAAACAAATTTCACTGAATCTTAAGATGTTTTTTGGAGTCCTTCACTGTTTTCATCTTAACGTCCCAAACTCTTTACAGTTCATTCTACCTCATTCTTCTCTCACTTTGACTCATGTCCTCCTCCCAGTCTCTGTTTTGTGGGTTTAGATCATGTTATGTCAACCTTTTTCTTATGTTCCTCCATCATCCTCAATGAATTCTTTTCTATTTGACTTCATGACAAAGTTTGTAGTTCTCAGCTCCCTGTCAGTCAAGAGTCCCATATGCTAGATTTTCACTGTGTCAGTTTGCATATAATACCCTTGACCAGGGCAACTAAATACAACATAGGGATTTCTGTTAGCCATTCTAGGTGATCATAAATATATTAATTTTATTTACAGTTTTAACATCGTCATGCCATTGTTGTCCAGATGATTCATGGGATAAGTAGGGCCATGTTTTGAGCTCTGTTATAGCTCTATAGAAATTGAAATCTAATTAGAAGACTGACTTATCAGCAACATGGGCTGATGCTAGCAACATAAGGCAATAAAACGATAGTTTTGATTGACCTGACAGAGAAGAGAGGATCTATTTTATATGTACTAGGGAGATACTACCAGTAAAGATGAGGACCACTAAGAAGAGAGACTTCCCTAAGGTTCATAGCAATTCAAAGGAAAAGACACACTCAACTCATGAGTCACTTTTAGTGGAGTGGACTGGAAAGGAATGGCATTTCCTGTGCCATTTGTATGTGTATTTTCAGCTGTCCTCCACCATACTTAAGTTTTCTGTCTGAATAAATAATTTTGGAAGTCCCAACAGCAGGAGACTGATGAATGGGAAGGCAGAATTTGAGTGAAAATGAGCTAATCTCCCCAGCACATTAGAATAATAATTCTTTGTCAGGCCTAACATTCAATGAAAAATGACTCTTGCTAACATATTAGTCTAGAGAGGAGGTTTTGATAATACAGTAGTGTAAAGCTAAGACATTCATCTTTGAATCGAAGGAAAGTGAGAGGATTAGAGGATCACTTAGAATAATTCAGATGCAATGAAATACAGTTCATGGCAAGAGCTAACACAATAGCCCCAATCAAATATGATTTAGGCACAGTTAGAAGTAGTACTCTAATTACCGGCAATTGATTTAACTAAAGAGTTTCCTGCAACTCTGTTACAGAGCACAAAAAGGGATTTTTTTTTTTTTTATGACAACGATGTTTTTCCAATGGTTTCTTGGTGCCAAGGAGGAGAACTAACAGTTCAACAAGGAAGCTTTTAAGGAATAAATCAAAGACATTTTGCCATCAGTAAACTGTCAGGCACAGAAATGTCTTTCCTAGAAAGTGGCCTGGGATTGTATGTGAACAAGTGTGTCCTCAGTTGCGAAATCAGTGTTACAAAGAGGAAGATAAATGGGGTATCCTGCCTGGTTTTAGCCATTTCAGAGTTCTTTTTTTAGGTTACACAGATTCATGAAACCAGGTTAGGCATTGTGACAACTTCCTAGAGGCTAAGTGATTTGAGTGGGGAGTTTGTCATTGCTGACACAAAGTGCCCTGAGTTGTAGGAATTCCTCCAGGAAGTATAAAATATCTGCAGGGAGACAGGCAAGAAGACTAGAGGCCTAATTGTCCCCTTGTGTATATAGTTTAAACTAACAGGTCTTCTTCAATTTATGGGAGCCAGGCTGATGCTGCTGCATGTCCTCACTGTGAAGAAAACAGTGGGTCTTTCAGAAAGGAGTCAAATAACAGAGAGATGTGAGACTTTCACCTCCATCCCTTAACATCTAAGTACACAGGATATGTATTGTAGATGCCTAAAGATAAATTATGCCCTTTGCAATCTTGAGTTTAGATGAATTTAAACTTCAGAACACTAAGTAACCTGTGGCAGGTGCACCTGCCCAATGAAAGCAGAGCTTCTTGGCTGCTGAAGTGTAGCAGCTCCTGATTGCCTTTGTTCTCAGGGCTTCGCAGTAGTTGGGGCCTTTGGCCAATGGGAGCCGCTATTGACTACAGGTCAGATTCAGCCTGGGTAGAAATGGGGTCCCCTGGGGAGCCATTTTGAGTTTATCCCCTGGAGCAGCACGCTGCGGCTGAGGAGTCTCCCACTGGGTCAGGACGCTGCCCAAGGAAATTCCTCGAGGTGCCTTGGGTTGGGACGCTGCCCTGAGCAGGTCCTCGAGGTTGAGAGTCCTCACTTGTTAGGTGAGTGACAAAGCGTTTTGGGTTGCCATTAAACGCTAGGGAGTGGTGCTTTGGTTGGAGTGGTGCATTTTGGGTTGTCCTTAAACCCTGGGAAGTTGTTCTGTTCTCCTCTCACAGACATTTGAACCTGTAATTTACAGAGAGCTAGTTAATTGTGTTAATAATAAATTTTTAATTTTTGGTGATTGGTTGTTTATTTGAGAGCCTCCGTAACACAACCAAATAACTTTTATTTTTACTCCTAGACCTGGCAGTAGTTGATGTAAATGATCTGAAAGTACTTCAGGTAGAAGCAGCAATTTTGAGTACTTGTAACATTAGTTGAAATAACTTAGTACTAAGCTTCTGTGATTAAGTGACCTGGAAGATTTGTGCATGTTTACTATTGGAGAAGCACATATGTACTTTGAGGCATACTAAGTGCTCCATTCTGGCACTGCCTTGGATAGCAAAGGCTCTTTGCAATGGATAAGCCACTAGTGGGACTTGAAAGTAATGAAGTGGTTTAACGATGATGCAGTGTGGGAATGATGATGCATAGTGCTGATTATTGTGAAAAATTATTGACAAAGAGCAGAACAATTAAGAAACATGGTGTTCTTCCTGTGAAGTGAGCTATGAGAACACAATAGTACTTTTACATAGGTAAAAAACTGAGAGAGGATATTTTATGTGTACCTCAGATCATGGTGGTAACAGGATAGGCTTCAGGATGTGTTTCCCTGAACTCATTTTTCACCATTATCGCAAGTTGTTTGAGTTTTGCTGATTTTATCCTTGGGAAAGGCACTTGGCATTGCTCATCAACCTTCACTTGAGATTGGCCAAGGTTTTTTGTCATTGGAAGTAGTTACAGCCAATCTACATTCAAACAGTTCCTTTATCAAAGGTACCTTCTAAATAATTCGACTGCCAGAAGCCACATACAAATGGCACCATTTCAAGGCTTATATTAACCTTAAGTGTTTCCTTTTAAATAAGCAGGAAGGTAGCTAGAAGAGGTGGGCACCTCTACTTTGAGCACAAGATGAAGTAAAGATCAAGATAATTTCTAAATTGTTCTAATCTCATGCCTCAGTGCTTTAAAGGAGTCCTTTAGAGTCAATTTACTCTTTGACCATTGACTAAAATCTAATAACTTTGGCAGCAAATGAGGTGTGAAATGCTGTCAAAAGCACCTCAATAATACCTTGTGTGGTACTAAACATTTTCATCTCTGTGGTAAGAGTCCATAGAAAAAAACCCCACAGTTTATCAGTTGATGGCTTTAGAAATGAAGATGCTTTTGCAGTGAAAGATATCTGCATTGTCAACCATGCCTTAGATTTTGAGTCTAAATCATGGTAAAATCATGATGACAAACAGATTGATGGACCATTATCAATATTTTATTTTTTGCCCTGCAGAATAGTATATGTAGTCTGTAATGAAACAATTGCAATACTTCGTAAATGTAGCATTGTTTACTTAAAGACTTCAGAGAGATTTTGAGATTATATTAATATCTCAGATATTTTTATTTTATTTTTCATCCCAAATAAATGTTTAGTACCATTTTTATTTCGGATGAGGTACCAAATGAAGCACTGTAAGCAGCAAAATCCAAGTCAGCTTTGCGATTTTGCTCTATAGATAGAATTATCTCTTGTGGCTGCAGCAAACAATGTATGTGTCAGCTATCATGTAACATGGATAGAAGACTGATTTTTATATTCAGGAGTCCTACATTCTTTGTTCAGCTTTTTCCTCAAATTTAATGTGTGACTTAGAGCATTCTCTGACATACTCAGTATTCAATATCTCTGAAACTTGAAGAATAACGCAGTCTTCTGACAATGTTGCTTTGTGAATGAATTGGATGGTATGTATAAATACAGATAGTTGCAAGTTTTCAACCAGGTAGTGTATAAAAACTAAAATGTTCGTAGGAGTCCTTCAACTTTAAAATTGTTTTTTTAATTAAAAATTATTATTTATTTTCTTTTTTGCTGAACTGAAATATTCCCTTCCTTCTGAAGAACGAAAATAAAATGAAGTTGAAAATTTACTTCCTTTTCCTCTCCTTTCATTTTATATTTCCCCATCTTTTATACAGGTCATTAATACTTTATACCTCTTTCTGAATTACTATTAGATCTTTGAATGTAAGGCACAATGTAAGCATGAAGTACTAGCTCATGTATATTACAATTATAGTATCAGGCAGAACTCAATAAGCAGAGGGCATATCTGATAATGCCTCATAACCTGTCAGAATAAGGAAAAAGTACATGATAAAAAAAGCTTAGAGGTGACCCATAGGGATAGTAATAACTCCTAAGAAATGTGGCATTTGTTCCCAGTAGAAAAATAATGAAGTAGAGAGAAAGATGAAGAGAAATTAAAGAAAAAGTTATGTCTTGTAAAATATTTAGAGAGACAAGTTCAATTTATACTGAAGAAGATAGAAGCATTTAACAGGACTGGCATTTTACTCTTAGTCTTTAGTGTCCATTCAGATAACAACAAGAATTAAAGGATGAACAGAAGCCATATTTTTCCCCCTTTGTCAGCAAAAGCAACACAAATTTTACAGCTGAACTTGAAATATAGCTGTTTTTTCTCTCCTCTTTAACTCACCTCCATATCTGAAAGAATAAAAATGGTAGTTTTTGAAAAACACTGAACAATGTATTTCTTTTTACATTGAACATGATCAAATGTGTCTATTCTGAATTCCTACAGCAGCATAGAATTATAGAATCATACAATACTGGATTGGAAGGGGCCTTGAGGCTCATCTGGTCCAAACTTTCTTGGCAAAAGCACGGTCTAGACAAGATGGCCCAGCACCCTGTGCAGCTGAATCTTAAAAGTGTCCAATGGTGGGGAATCCACAACTTCCCTGGGGAGATCATTCCAGTGGCTCATTGTTCTCACTGTGAAAAATTGTCCTTCTTTGTCCAATTGGAATCTCCCGAGGAGTAACTTGTACCCTCGTCTTTTCCATATGATTCCTTATAAAAAAGGAGTCTTCATCTTTATAGCCGCTCTGTAAACGCTGGAACATGGTGATAAGGTCTCCCCTAAGCCTCCTCTTCTCAAGGCTGAACAAACCCAGTTCTCTCAGCCTCTCCTCACAGGCCAGGCTGTCCAGTCCCTTGATCACCTTTGTGGCCCTTCTCTGGACCCTCTCCAGCCTGTCCACAGCTTTTTTGTGTAGTGGGGACCAAAACTGAACACAGAATTCCAGGTGTGGCCTGACAAGCGCTGAGTAGAGTGAGATAATGACTTCTTTATCTCTGCTGGTGATGCCCTTGTTGATGCAGCCCAGCATCCCATTGGCTTTCTTTGCCGCAGCAGCACACTGGTCACTCCTACTGAGCTTGTCGTCCACCAGAACCCCCAGGTCCCTTTCCACAGAGCTGCTCCCCAGCTGGGTAGATCCCAGCCTGTGCTGCACTCCTGGATTGTTTTCCCAGGTGCAAGACCTTGTGTTTGTCCTTGTTGAACTTCATAAGGCTCTTGTTAACCCCCTCTTCCAGCCTATCCAGGTCTTCCTGCAGGGTGGCTCTCTCTTCCGAAGTATCCACCTCCCCACTCAGTTTGGTATCATCAGCAAATTCATCAGGGTCCACTTGATCCCATCACTCAGGTCACTTAGGAAGATATTAAACAACATTGGGCTCAATATCTATCCCTGAGGGACCCCACTTGTTACAGGTTGCAAATTTGAAAAGGAGCTCCATGCTGGCTTTTCACAATCACATGCTTCTTTTGGCTTGTGGTATCCCCCAGGAGGATTCATTCCATAATTTCCCAGTTATTGAATTAAGACTGATGGACCTATAATTTCCTGGATCCTCCTTGAAGACCTTGTACATGGGGGTGACATTAGCCTTCTTCCAGTCTTCTGGGATGTCCTCTGACCTCTGTCACTTCTCCAAGATTATGGAGAATGGCCTCACAACAATGTCAGCCAGCTCTCTTAATACCCTTGGGTGGATTTTGTCAGGGCCCATCTATTTGTAGGGGTCTAGTTCACATACCAACTCCTCCTTTACTGATGGTAGGTCTGTGTTTGCAGTGACCTGGATTTTTGTTCCCAAGGCCCACTGCTCAACACTTTTGACAGAGACAGAGGTGAAGAAAAAGACGGAGTTGAAGAAAGTGTTGAGAACTTGTGCTTTTTCAGTATTGTTGGTGACTAATTCACCTCTCCTGTTCAGCAGCAGGCCAATATTTTCCTGCTGTTTCTACTTGTTAACATGTCTGAAGAACCTTTTCTTGTAGTTTTTGACACCTCTGGCCAATTTTAATTCTAGCCAAGCTCTTGCTTTTCTAACTGCATCTCTGCACACCCTGGCAATGCCCTTCTAGTTCTCAATGGGTATTCATCTGCTTTTCCATCTCTGGTATGCTTCTCTTTTGGTTTTGAGCAGACTCAGAAGCTTGCAGTTAAGCCGGGGGGGTGTCTTGTTCTGCCTACTTTGCTTGCCTTTAAAGGGAAGCACAAAACTAGTTTTGTGCTTCCAGAAGAGCATTCTTGAAAACCTCCCAGCACTCACTAGCTCCTTTATCCTTCATGGAAGCTTCCCATGGAATCCCTCCCCACTAAGCTCTGAGCGAGCTGAAGTTGACTTTTCTAAAATCTAAACTCTTTGTCTTAGTACTAACCTTCAGCATGCTCAGCAGGATCCCAAAGTCCAGAACATTGTGATCACTGCAGCCAAGGCCATCACTAACCCAGATATCACAAAGCAGAGTTTCTTGGTTTGTGAGTAGCAAGTCCAGCAGAGTCTCATTCCTGGTTGCCACATCTAACATTTGTATGAGGAAGCAGTCCTCCACGCATTCTAGAACTTGATGGATTACGTGTGAGCTGCTGTACTGTTCTTCCAACAAATGTCTGGGTTGGTTGAAGTCACCTGTAAAAAACAGGTTTTGTTGACCCAAAGCTTGCTTAAATGACCCAAATATTTCTTCATTGGCCTTATTGTCTTGGTTTGGAGGTCAGTAGCAGATGCTTACTGCAAGATCTCCCTTGGAGATGACCCTTGTGATCTTGGCCCAGGGGCATTTGATAGAACTTCCACTATCACCATATTTGACTTCTATACATTCAAGGTTCTCCTTATAGAACACAATCTCTCCACCTCTTCTTCCCTGCCTATCTTTATGAAACAGCCTATAGCCAGCCATCCATCACGATCCTGCGGTCATGTGAGTTGTCCCACCATGTTTCAGTTATTCCTATCTTATCATAACTTTCTGACTGGTTATGGAGCTCCAGTTCCTGCCGTTTGTTCCCTAGGCTATGTGCATTGGTATACATACACTTGAGGTGCTTGGTCTTCTGGTTCACATCTTGGGAGGCAGCTAAGGAACATTTGTTGCTGCTCTGGTTGGCACAGATCTATTTTGCATAAGCCTCTATGCAAGAAGTCTTTGAACAGAAAAACATTTGAATATAAATTATTCTGAGGCCTACTCATTGCTATTGTTTAGAGCAGCACTTTCACCTGCTTGCAATGAGAAAGAGCATTAATACGCACAAATCCATGGCTGATAATTTTTCTCCATCTTTTGGACATTTCATTTTCTGTTTCATTTCTTGTTTTTACAGCCAAGCAGGATAATTATGGTGGTGGCTGCTTATATTCTGGTGTGAAAATATCTTTCTTTTTTCAGCTTGGTTTGTTTCATTTAGGAAAGAGTTTAAAGAGAAACGTAGAATAAAAAGCAACTCTGACTTCAGAATAAGAGTGTTTACACAGGTCTGTGGTTTAGAATTACTGATTCTGATGTTTTCATAATAGAGTAGCCTGTCTAGCTTTGTGTGCCAAATTTAGGTGTGTTGGATAGGAGTTTCATGTCCCTAAATATCTAATGGAGAAAGAATAGTTCCTCATCTGTGAGCTATTTAATAACATTGATCCTGGATACTTATAACAGTACTTGAAACAGTAGGGAAGACCTTATCAAATGCCTTAATTGGAATACAACCTAGAGATGTTCACCCAAGTGTAGTAATTCAAACTTTCTTGGTTTAATTATGTGACAGTACTGACTTTGTTCTTGGTATTATCAAAGACTTCCGTGCTCAGAACTAGTATGGATTTTCTTCATGATGAGGCTCTATTTTTCATATGCTTTCCCAGACATCCAGCTTTGTGGGAAGTCAGTAATCATGGCTTGTTTCTTCAGGGTTGCATGGTGGTAGTAGCAAACACACATGAAACTCATCATATTCTGCTCCAAATAAAACACGATCCTCTTTGTCCCCTCCTTCTCACACATAAATGAACAAAAATCAGTGCAAAGAAAGCCTATACAAAACAAAACATTCTCCTTTCATTATTTACTGCTGTTGGAAGAGGTCCAGAGAAGGAAACAGCACCTGAGCCATGATAACAACCTGCCTTCATCATCTTTCAAGAGAGGTGCAGATGTCAGATTTGTGAAACTTCAGAACTGTAACTGCATGACTACTAGATTAGATGAAATATTAATCCAGCCCAAGTTTCCTGTCTCTGTCAGTGGACAGTAATGTATATTTATGGGAAGATAATTGTACTAAGAGAAAGTGAGCTGTACATACTCATTTAATAATAACAACTAATAAAAAAAAATATCAAACCTAGTAGAACTGACAAGGTCTTAACACAGGTGCTTGGATGACCATGGAAATTGGCATCCTGCTGGAAGCTACTTAAAACAGGCCAACAAGACTCTTGCTGGGTGCAGAGCAGCTATTGGATTCCCACACAATACTGCAGGAAGAAACTTTAAAATATTACAGAATGTGCAGTCTGGATGGGTCAGTCAGTACACAGGGGAAAATGAGAACATGGGGCAGGTGTATTACAATTCCCAAGAGATCACGTATCACTGCTTTAAAACTTTGAAACATCAGCCAAAGGGATTTTTCGTGCATTTTCCATAGAGAGATGTTATACATCTGGGTCTATGTAACAGATCAGACTAGTAGTTCATTATTTTGCTTCTAAAGTCATTGGATACTTGAACAATGTTGTGTTATGCAAAGTGTTTGAACCTTGAACATGGTCAGCATTCCTCAGGCTGTGTGGAGTCTCAGAACGACTGAATTCATATTGAGCTCTGAAGTGAGCTCACTTAGTGAAAATGTAGTGTCCTAATCTCCCGATCTTTCCACCAGTACTGCTAGTGTGACCAGGGGAAATCTGAAGGCCAAATGTCATTTCATGTAAATTGGATTATGTCCATTTTTTTTAGAAATCTCTTTGATCGTCATCTTCATGAGCACAGGAGTTTCTTCCAGTTATGAGAATGAAGCTGGACATTTCTAGCCTAAGACCTCCCCAATAGCTCTTTTCAAGAGCTATGCAGGTAATGAGAATTTTGCAACAGATTTTTCAGGAATAATTGCATGTCAGATTACATATGGGGTAAGGCAACCAGTTTGTTCAATGAGGGAAATGTTATCAAAGTCCTCCTGCCCGTGCATCAAATATTTAGCATCTTCTCTTGTTTTGCTCCACTGTATCAACAATTTAATCTCCCATCCCCTGTTCATACAACAATTTAGCTGGATTAAGAGAATTTGACTGACATATAATGCAAATACAACTGTATCAAATAGATTTCTTGGCCACTTCAGCATGTGTACTCAAAAGCTGCTGGAGTATAAAGCCTGAAAATATTTCTAAGCAAATGTTTTTATCTATGGAAGAAAAAAACCTAGCATTAATATTTCACATTACAAAATGAATATAGCAAATATAAACATTTATTACTTAACCATTTCTTCTGAATGGAGATATTATGACATGTTTATAAAACATCTTTGATAAAGGAAGCTTCCAGGTATTTTGCAAGCACAATTATACAAAATAACCACATGTCCTAATGCTGTTTGGCATTCAACATGTATAAACACTGCCAGCCCTTAGCTCAGGAGATGAAGATGTTGTGCCCGGTTGTATATTCAGAGTAGATGTATATGCACGACTTTCTGGGGACCAAATCTGTGGGGCCTGATTATTACCACTGAATTTGATGAAATTAGCATAATTTTGCCTGTTCATTGTTCCTTTTTTTCTTTACAATATTGAAAATTATATTAAGCTTTGTGGCATTTTCTTTTCATTTCAAATGAATTTCTTCTTCTTTTTTTTTTTTATTAAGCATTTGGTGAAAATTATTGAGTTTTTCTGGCAAAGCAACAGTGTTTCTATCCTACTCACATTGCCTCTTTAGAAATAGTTCCTCTCTTCTTTATCCCGATGGCAAAATAGTAATTTAGATCACTGAAGTCATAACAGTGATATTTTCCCCTTCCAAATAACTCAAGCTTAAAAAGGCTTTCAGATAAGACTGAGGTCAAAGAGACAGTATTTGGTGGAATATTTTCATGAAAAAGTTTGCATGGGGAATATGCTACTCAACTTCAAAGTGCCGCAATGCAGATACTGTTTTGAAAACACTTAAAAATTTCTCAGAAACCTGGATTTTTGCATTTTTAAAGCTCAAGATTTATGACTAGTATGCTATATTATTTTGAAAATATCCAGCTCTCTGGGAACAGGGAGAAGCTTATACAAACCCCTGGCATGGTTGAAGCTTTGGAAGATGTACCACTTCCTCCAGTTGTTCCAGTATCAGCATATCCTCAAAGTGCTGGTGAAAGATGCCCCATATGTCACTTTGCAGCTTGGCTTATTGGGAAATCTTCCTTGTCTCTACTCAGAGCGCCTACTTCTGATTCCCAGCTACTAGTTTTCCTCAGAAATACAGGCTGTTTCTACTTTAAGAAATAATTCAGACCAGCAGCAGGCGATCTGTACCAAAGAGCAGTTGTTTTTAAAGACCTTGTATTTATACTATACACATCCCAGGTGTTTTTGTTTAATACTAAATCTAACCCAGTGGTGTGGTCTGCATGTCCACTTATAGCTTGATTGCTTTGGGTGAATCCCAATCTTCTGGTTTCTTCCAAACAGAGTTCAGTTTGGTGTCTGTCAAGCTCTATGATAGAAACCAAAGTACGACCCATGGGAATTATTGTGAGATCCTCCTCAAAACTTCTGTCTTGATTCAAACTGAAACATTGATTTAAGAACACAGACTACTGTGATGACATCAAACCTCTCCTCTACTCTGTACACAAATATTCTTCTAAATACCAAGTGGTGAAGAAGTCTATGACATTGTCTACAAGATGGTTTATAACCCAAATCAAAGCTGGCTACCTATCTATATGTATGTCACCTGAAAGTTATGACACGATATGCAAATCTGAAGGACCATCCATGATTAGGCAGGCCGAATGTTGTTATGTACATTTAAATTTTTTTTATGGGCAGAGAGGAAGCACAACTTACAAACATGTTAAGTAAAACCAAGAATTTATTGTTAGTATAATTTAAATCTTAAGTCTAATTGAAGAATCATCATTAGTCTAGATCTAATTATTACAGAAAAACAAAGAAAATAATGTGGGTGAAGTACTCATGTACAGAGAAGGTCACAATAATAGAATCACAGAATTCTGGAATATCTTGAGTTGGATGGTACACATAAGGATCATCAAGTTCAACTCCCTGCTCCTCACAGGGCTACCTAAAACTAAATCATATGACTAAGAGCATCATCCAGACACTCCTTGAACTCTGACAGGCTTAGTGCCATGACCACTCCCCAGGGAGCCTATTTCAGTGACTGACCACCCTCTCAGTGAAGGACTTTTTCCTAATGACCAGTCTGAACTTCTCCTGATGCCACTTCATAACAATTCCATGTGTCCTACTGCTGGTCACCAGAGAGGAGAACAGCACCTCCCCTTCCACTGACAGCCTTGAGGAAGTTGTAGACTGCGATGAGGTCACCCCTTAGCCTTCTCTTCTCCAAACTGAACAAACCAAGTGACCTCATCTGCTCCTTCTAAGTCTTGCCCCCAAAGCCTTTCACCATCTTGGTTACCCTCCTCTGGACACACTGTAAGAGATTGATGGTCTTATATGGAGGCGCCCACAACTGCACACAGTACTCAAAGTGGGGCCACACCACTGCAGTGTAGAGTGGGACAACCACGTCCCTCGACCGTCTGGCTGTGTCATGCGAGATGCCCCTAGGACATGGTTGGCCGTTTTGGCTTCCAGGGCACACTGTTGACTTGTGTTCAATTTGCTATCAACCCAGTCCCCCAAATCTCTTTCTGAGGGGCTGCTTTCCAGCTTCTTGTCTTCCAATTTGTACGTATAACCAGGATTACCTCATCCCAGGTGCGGAATCTGGCACTTGCTCTTGTTAAATTTCACATGGTTGGTGATTGCCTATCTCTCTAGTCTATCCAGATCTCTCTGTAACACCTCTCTATCCTCAAGGGACTCCACAGCTTGTCCTAGTTTAGTATTATTAGTAAACTTATTTAATGTACATTCTATTCCCTCATCCAGATCATTTATAAAAACATTAAGGAGCACTGGCCTTAAAACTAAGCACTGGGGAACCTCGCCGGTGACTGACTGCCAGCCTGATGTAACCCCATTTTCTGTAACTCTTTGAGCCCAACCTGTCAGCCAGTTGTTCACCCATCATATTATGGACTTGTCTAGCTGTGTGCTGGACATTTTGTCAGAAGGAGACAGTAGCAAAACCTTTGCTAAAATCCAAAAAACCCCTCATCTACTGGCTTCCCTTGGTCAACTAGATGGGTGACCTTGTCATAAAAGGAATTTAAGTTAGTTAAACTAGCACTAATATAATTTAAATTGTTAATCCAGACAATTTTAACTCTATTCCTTTTTCTGGCACTATGCTAACCCTTCCAATGCTCCTCTGGATCAGTGTCAGTAACTCTGGAGTCAATAACTCTCAACGTGTAACAGCAGATATCTCTGTTTCAAGTGTTAATCTCATAAGAGAAGTGGCAGCCCTTTCTAGAGAAACTGATAAGACAGAGCAATTACATTTCCCAGGAACTAAGAAGTCCATTACAACTCCTCACCATACGCTGTGATGAGATGGACAGGTTTACAAAAGCACAGTAATGGCAGAAAAATGGGATCAGTCACCCAATAGGTTGTAGCATGCCTTTTTGAAACAAACTAAGAGTAGCACATACTAGGTAAAACCAGAATAAGATCATAATAAATTAAAACACTGCAATGGATGGTTGTTTTCTTGAGGAGACCTTCAGAAAGAGATCAACTGTCACATGACAAATGTGAATGGTAGTATGTAATGCATGGCTGGATGACTAAATGTCTATTTGAGATAGGTCTGAATTATTCAAAGAAGCAGGAATGTCTGGGTGTATGTTCATGCATGAGAGAAGCATGATAAGCAGTCATATTTCATGCTTAATAAAGTGTCTCACTATCACCTTATATTCAAAAATGTATTCACACTGTCAAGTATCCAGTGTATCAGATTATGAGGAGGCATTTATTGACTAGTGTACAAATTTCTATTATTTCTTTTTTATTTATTTCTATTTTGCTTTGTGAGGAAGAGGTAGAAGAGCAAACAGTACAATTTTGTTGGATACACAGGAGGTGAACACACAGTTTTCATCAGGACAGATGCACCATAAAGGAATTCAAAAGGTTAAGAAGGGAAAGCAAACAGAACATGTGGGAGTTTATAGGCCCCTGGGACAGCAACAATGATATTTTCATTTTATTTTTTAGATTTTAAATTTGGTCTAACACAGGAAAGGACCACTTTATGAAATTTTTAAAAGATTGCAAAAAAAGGAAACAGTTTCTTGTTTAGAGGTAGGGATCTCTGCCTGCAAAAAAATACATACAAAAAAATAGGACTTTAAGGAAAAATAAAAGAAAGAAAAAGTGATCAGAAAACAACAAGGTCCTTCTGAGAAAAGATGAAATGAGTAGTCCTTACCTCAGAATATATTTTAGCTTAGAATTGAAAAAAGTGTATCCACAGTTTTGTTGCCAGAATTGGCAACTATTCATGTTCTCATATGTAAGCAATAGCTTAACTGTTTAACAAGATCATGACCAGAATATGCGTAATGGATTAATCATTCAAAAGGACACAGCTGAAAGGGGAATATACCAGAGACAGACACAAATTATTTTGGCTATATTAGAAAAAAAATCATGCATTAGAAATAAGAACCTGGAACAACTGAATGAATTTATAACAGAGAAAATGTCATCTAAATTTTGGGAATTGTTCCCAGCTGGTAAGATCTGACAGACTATAAAGCATCTTCACTGAAGAAGCAGTGGCAGTGTTACTGCTTGGGAAACTTAAAAAGAAGAGGACCTGCTCCAGGGAGCAACAGGGAGGTGATAGGAAAACAGCAGCCTGACCTAAAGGGTCTTTTCTATCTAGTGCAACCATGGCTTTATGTAATAGACTTGCCAGCATCTCAAAAGCAAAGTATGAGCTGAATCAATCTCAAAATACACTAATAATAGGGATGGAAAAATGCTGAAACCACATTTCAAGGTGATATGAGTAGGAATGACAAAATGGGATGAATGCTGGGAGCCAGCTTCATGAGCTGAAATATAGACCATAAAATGAGTAGTTGGTCTGCACAGCAGTGTTACAGCCATCTTCTTCTGTGCTGCCGTGGGTACAGAGAGCACTATTAGCAACATCAGCACGACAGTGTGCTTAGTGCAATATACCTTCCTCCATGATAATAATAATAATAAAAATAATAATAACTGTAAAGTTTAACAGGGCGTTTCACCCAATTATGCCACTTCCATTCCTCAAAGCAGCCTGAGCTATCTTCACACTGAACAGCATACTGTGTCAGTGGGACTGGGCAGTAACAGTCCACAGAGCTAATTTTTTGTTTTGAGCATAGCCATCTTTCTGCTTTACAGACAAATTTGACATTGAGTTTTTGACTTCAGAAACTGAGTTCAAACTGCTAGCAGCTAACACTAGCAGCAGCAGTTGCTGCATGTTGAGAGTTTCCAGGTACCTGAGAAGTGTCAGGTGGAGTTTGAGGTTCTCTGAGGTTGTTGGAAGCATGGTGGTAGAGACCAGCCAAAGGCTGTACTCTGCAGCAGACAGGAATCGGCTAATGTTACATCCTGCTCAGACAAGGGACTCGTCTCTCACAGCTACCGCACCAGGCTAGCCTGGGATGAGTGGATGCAGCCACTGTAAGGAACTGTGTTAGACTTTGTCTCAACACTGCTGTTTCGCGACCACCACTTCCTGGCCTCAGCATCCTGTTGTTCTGAAGGAGTACGCTTTGGAGGAGACGCAAAGTCCCGGACGAAACCACGACATCCGCTCAAAACTAGAACAACGACAGCCTTGGCAGTGCCTGCCAAGCTGTACCTGTGCGTGAGCTGGGTGAAGAGGAAATCGGGGTGAGGAAGACGTGCAAAGGCTGAAGGCACTGCAGGTCAACCCCCCCCCGCCAGCACGACCACCATGAACACCTGGGCATGCGCGCATGGAGGACCATGGGGCGGCACATATTTCAATGAGCTCCGTGGAAATGGGCAGACTCTTCGAAGAAATAGT
This sequence comes from Strix aluco, assembly GCF_031877795.1. Lineage (NCBI taxonomy): Eukaryota > Metazoa > Chordata > Aves > Strigiformes > Strigidae > Strix > Strix aluco. The sequence continues at coordinate 3,331,036 of NC_133931.1, read as the reverse complement.
GGGGACTGGGACAATAAAAGGACTGCGTATTCCTCTCTTGGGGCACCCTTCTTCGATGCTTGTTACTTGGAGCTGGGACCTCAGTGAAGCTTGGAGCACCATCACTTGCACCGAGGCCGAGCCTACAGAACATTGCTGGATCCCTGGTGGTGGCGGTAATTAGCTGCATCTCTACCATTTTTCTGGCTTAGCGATTCTGACTTTCTCTTTCTTTTTCTCTCTGTCCTATCGCTGTTATCAGTTGTTGTAGAAAATAAAGTTCACAAGGTTGTACGGCATCTGACCTCATTTCTCTCTTGGGATTGTCTAAGAACCCACCTTGATATTGGATCAGGACAGCCACCCAGAGCTTACTATCAGGGCAGATGCTGTCCAGGAGGAGACCTGCAAGTACTGCACCTTTGCCTCCTGGGTGGAAGACAGTAGAAGCTCTACTTGTGCAAGGTGTGTGCTCTGGTGGAACCACTCTGACAGCAGCTAGGTAGAGTGTTATTCGAGCCTTTGCAAGAAGAGCTACCAGGGCCCCATGCCACTTACCTCCAAGGACTAACACACAAAGAGCTTCATCAGTAAACAGACAGCACTTTGGAGAAGGAGGTGCCGTGGTCTCTGGTGACCTGTGGGAATGGGACATCATCTCACTCCCCTTCCTTGTACATACCAACCAGCAACAGATGAATCCTTGACAGTGGACAAAGCCAATGATCAAAATTTACGGGGAGAAGCTGCGCCAGCAGCACATATTAAAAACTGCAAAAGGAAGCAGCAAGTGTTAGTAGTGGGTGACTGAGTGGCACTGAGGCATCCATCTTCTGGCCTGGTATACAGTCAAGGGAAGTTTCTGCTTGTCAGGAGTCAAGATCTGGGATGTCACAGAGAGACTGCCACAGCTGGTTGAAAACACAGACTACTATCTCCTAATTCTTTTCAGTGTGGGCACTAATGATACAGTAGAGAAAAACCTGGGTAAGATCAAGCAGATCTTAAGAGCCCTGGTGGTGCAAGTGAAGGGCGCAGGTGTCCATGCAATCTCCTCTGTCTTGCCAATCAGCAATAGGGGTGCAGACAGAAGTTGACATATCATGCAGACCAATACGTGGCTTCTTAACTGATGTTATTGTCACGGCTTTGGTTTCTACAATCATGGAATGTTCTCTGATGAATACACCCTTTTGGGGAGAGATGGGATTCACCTATCTTGGGAGAGACTTAATTGCAGCCTTTCAATATAAAAAGTGCTCTTATAAGAAAGACAGAGACTTTTTACAAAGACCTGTAGTGACAGGACAAGGGGCAACAGTTTTAAACTGTAAGAGGGTAGATTGAGATGGGACACGAGGAAGAAAATTTTTACGATAAAGGTAGTGAGACAGGCTGCACAGATATGGATGCCCCATCACTGGAAGTGACCAAGGTTAGGGTGGATGGGGTTTTGAGGAACCTGACCTAGTGAAAGATGTTCCTGCCAAAGGCAGGGAGGTTGGACTAGATGATCTTCAAAGGCCCCTTCCAACCCAAACTGTTCTATGATTCTATGACATAGAAGAAGCAGGAGAATCTTTGTGGCACATTGTCTAACTTAGTGAATCATGCTTTAAACAAAAAAACGTGGGGGGTTAGTGTCCAAAGCTGTGACACATGTGTATTTATAAGCAACAGAGTGGAAAACACACCTACCAGAGCAGTGATGAACACTCCCTAACCTTCTCCTAGGACAAGAACCCTAAGACCAGCCACTACACTATGTACACTAACTCACGTAGTCTGGGCAACAAACAGAAGGAAATGGAGCTCTGTATCCAGTCAGAGAGTTATGGTCTCATAGGAACCATAAAAATGTGGTGGGAAAACTCACATGACTGGAAGGCGACAATAGATGGCTACAAACTCTTTCAGAAAGACGGGAAAGGAAGAAGAGGAGGTGGAATTTTACTTTATGTAAAAGAAAAATTTGAGTATATAGAGAAGACCTGAAAGCTCTATCAAATGTCTTTGGATGAAGATTAGATGGATCATCATCAATGAGCATCTTATGTTAGATATCTGTTACTGAGCTCCCAATCAAGATGACAAGGCTGATGAAACCTTACTTCAACTGGTCAAGGAACACTTGGGTCAACAGAATCTGCTCCTCATGAGTGACTTCAATTACCTGGACATTTGTTGGGAAAGCCACACAGCAGTGTGCAAGTCATCCATTATGTTCCAGGAATGCATTGAGGACTGCTTCTTGCTACAGATGCTGGACCTGCCAACTAGGAACAGCACAATACCAGATTTACTGCTCATAAACTGAGAACACTTACTCAACAACATAAGTACCAATGGTAGCCTTGGATACAGTGATCGTAATATTATGGAGTTTAAAATCCTGCTGAGCACACTGAAGACCAGTAGCAGGACAAAGACCCTGGATATTGAAAGAGCCCACTTCATTATGCTCAGACCCTAGATGTGGGAAGCATCCATGGAAAACAGGAAAACAGTAGAACTTGTGAGTGCTGGGAGTTATTCAAGAACAGCCTCCTGGAAGCAAAAGAATTGTCAGTCCCCTACTGAGGGAAAGGAAGAAGACAGAACAAGAGACCACTCTGGCTTAACAGTGAGCTATTGGGTGTACTTAAAAGCAAAAAAGAAGCATATTGACTATGGACAGGCAGTAGATCAGCATGTTCTTGCACCTAGTGAATGCTGGCTCCTATTGAGCCTGGAACCATATTCCCAGTGTGAGAACCAGAGATATCTTAACAGAAGCAATAAAGAACAAAAGAATGGTTGGACTAGCTTGAACATGGATTCATCCAGCACTGGATACCATCTCCAATCATGCCTAGAGTGAATATTGAGGAGTAAACATAAGAGCAGGAGGAGCATCCCAAGAATACCTTCCCATTCTCCAGTAAGTTACAGATTCTGGACTTCCTAAGACAGTTGTACCTTCTAATGTAATAAGACATGATTAATTTTCCTCCATTGATCTATCCATTGCTTTCTGAATCTACAAAAGATCTTAACATTTGCAGTATCCTGTAGTGAGGAATTCCATAGCTTATGCTCACACTGTATGAAAGGAAAAAAGTTTTTTACTTGCTATCTTCTTGTTTTATTTGATTCCATTGTGTTCTACAAAGAACACATACTTTGCAACTAACTTCTACATGCTGCTAGTATCTATACAGACTTCTTTCATCTCCCCCTTGTGAAAAGTCCCTCTCCAGCTTTCTTGTAGGCCCCCTTTAGGTGCTAGACAGCTGCTATAAGGTCTCCCCAGAGTCTTCTCTTCTCCAGGCTGAAAAACCTCAACTTTCCCAACCTGTCCTCATAAGGGGGGTGCTCCAGCCCCCTGATCATCTTCATGGTCCTCCTTTGGACCCGCTCGAGCAGGTCTGTGTTCTTCTGGTGTTGGGGGACCCAGAGCTGGACACAGCACTACAGGGGGGGTCTCATGAGAGCAGAGTAGAGGAGGAGAATCCTCTCCCTTGACCTGCTGGCCACACTTCTCTTGATGCAGTCCAGGACACGGTTGGTTTTCTGGGCTGTGAGCGCACATTGCTGGCTCATAGTCAGTCCTCCACCCACTAATACCCCCAAGTCCTTCTCTGCAGGACTGCTCTCAATCCACTCATTGCCCAGCCTGTGTTTGTGCTTGGGATTGCCCTGATCCATGTGCAGGACCTCGCCCTTGGCCTTGTTGAACTTCATGAGGTTTATATGGACCCAACTCTTAAGCCTGTCAAGGTTCCTCTGGATGGCACATCCCTTCCCTCCAGTGTGTTGCACCACACAGCTTGGTGTTGTCAGCAAATTTGTTGAGGGTGCACCCGATCCCACTGACCATGTAGCCAGAAAATATGTTAAACTGCACAGGTCTCAATACCGACCCCTGAGGAACATCGCTCATCACTGCTCTCCACTTGGACATTGAGCCATTGACCACAACTCTTTGAGTGCGACCATCCAGCCAATTTCTTATCCACCGAGTGGTCCATCTATCAAGTCCATTTCTCTCCAGTTTAGAGACAAGGATGTCATGCAGGACAGCGTCAAATGCTTTGCACAACTCTAGGTAGACAAATTCAGTTTCTCTTCCCTTAACCACCAATGCTGTAACCCTGTTACAGATTACAATCATCTCTTTGTGACTGAAAAGCACTAATCTACTTAGTTGTTTCTCCTCTGAGAGCTTTTGCAGACATTTACTCATTCCTGCTCATCCTACTCTATGCCTTTGGAAGTTAGATAGAGCTTTCACTGAACATAAGAGAAACCAGGATGGATGCTGGAGTGTAAAGGTCATCAGAGTTTGGACTGGCTCACGGAAGTTACTGTAGTCTTCATTCTCCGTGATTATACACACTAAATCACTCACTAAATCAACACTGACATAAAATCAGAATAAGTGGGAAGTGAAGAAATATCAGTGAGGAAGAGAAATACAGATATTCAATTTCTTACAACTGCCTCACAGGTGTTGCAGAGCAGACTGGTTCTTCCTGCACCACTGCAATGAATCTGTTTATACTCCCCAGAGGCCTTTCTAAAGGCAAAAATCCAAGAACTTTAGTTTAGTTTAGTTTAGTTTAGTAGAAAAAATTTGGAGGCCTGCCTTTGTTGTTTCCCCAAGACTCTATGACCCCTTTCCTTGTGCAATATATCACCTCCTGGGTGTGGGTTATGCCAGTTTCTCTCTCAGGGTTTATGATCCTTAGTATATTCTTGGAAGACTTCTAATAGGCGTTTTTCTTTCAATCCAACAGCAAAATTTGCTCCCTGTTTTGTAATCTATTCTGAGAACAGCTGGTCCACCACCTTAACAATCTTTGGACACAGTTAAGACACATGAGCTACAAGAGGAATTCAATCTTCTGCATGCTCTGGGTACAACCTGTCAGCCACCAATGTGGGTGGGGAACTGGCTGACAGGCCACACCCAGAGGGTGGTGGGAAATAGCTCCTTTTCAAACTGGCAACCTCTCACAGGTGGGATCCCCCAGGGATCGATATTGAGCCCAACGTTGTTTAATATCTTCCTAAGTGACCTGGGTGATGGGATCAAGTGGACCCTGATGAATTTGCTGATGATACCAAACTGAGTGGGGAGGTGGATACTTCAGAAGAGAGAGCCACCCTGCAGGAAGACCTGGATAGGCTGGAAGAGGAGGTTAACAAGAACCTTATGAAGTTCAACAAGGACAAACATAAGGTCTTGCACCTGGGAAAACAATACAGGAGTGCAGCACAGGCTGGGATCTACCCAGCTGGGGAGCAGCTCTGTGGAAAGGGACCTGGGGGTCCTGGTGGACAACAAGCTCAGTAGGAGTGACCAGTGTGCTGCTGTGGCAAAGAAAGCCAACGGGATGTTGGGTTGCATCAACAAGGGCATCACCAGCAGAGATAAAGTCGTTATCCCACTCTACTCGGTGCTTGTCAGGCCACACCTGGAATACTTTGTTCAGTTTTGGTCCCCACTACACAAAAATCTGTGGACAGGCTGGAGAGGGTCCAGAGAAGGGCCACAAAGGTGATCAAGGGACTGGGCAGCCTGGCCTGTGAGGAGAGGCTGAGAGAACTGGGTTTGTTCAGCCTTGAGAAGAGAAGGCTTAGGGGAGACCTTAGCACCATGTTCCAGTGTTTGAAGGGTGGCTACAAAGATGGAGACTCCCTTTTTACAAGGAGTCATATGGAAAAATCAAGGGATAATAGGTACAAGTTACTCCTGGGGAGATTCCAACTGGACACGAGGACAGTTTTTCACAGTGAGAACAATCAGCCACTGGAATAATCTCCCCAGGGAAGGGGTGGATTCCCCAACACTGGATGCATTTATGATTCAGCTGGGTGCTGAATCACAGGGTGCTGGGCCATCTTGTCTAGACCATGCTTTTAACAAGAAAGGTTGGACCAGATGATCCTTGGGGTCCCTTCCAACTTGGTATTCTTTGATTCTATGATTCTGTGATTCTGTTCTTCACACAGTAAACCAATTACATAAAATTTCAGTGGTATTTCACTATGGATTCTAGTTTGCTGACCAATAAGGTGAGTACATATACATAATATTTCCTCAGAACAGCTCTGCATGTAATGTCATCCAAAATAAATTCTGCTTTGCCAGGAACAGAGAGTGGAGAAACATTCTCTTCCTCTGCCGCTAGCTAAGCAGCGGGAAGAAAAACCCAGCTATTTGTAATGCTTCATCCAAACTAGGACAGTAAGAATACTTGACATTTCTTGCTGTCTACTTTTTACACTAGAGGCTGGTACATGAACAAATCTTTCTGCACAAAACTTCCCAACACATTGATCCAATGACTTGACATATAAAACTTGGATTAAAAGCGAATTTCAGAAAGTTTTTGAAAGCTAATCCGTAGTTCTGGAATCAAAAACTGAATCCCATCTCCACTCCCCAGCTGACCATACTGTGTTTAAGACCCCACTCCTGGACAGCAAGGAGAGTGACCTAAGGTGGACCTTGCTTTATTGTGTGATATTTTTGGTCTTCACTTAATCGCTTGAGTGGGCAATAAAATGTTTAGTATTTCAACACTGAAAGTCTCACTGTCAGTCATCAATTCAGTACCGGTGTGGAGATATACAGTAGTTTTATTTTCTGGATATTTCAGCCTCTTTGGAAACAGGTGTTTCTACCCTGGGTACCCACTGGTCAGGTTTTCAAAACATACTTTGTGATCACAATGACTAGAACTGAATTTGGTTTTCAAATAAAAGCTGAGTTGTCAGGGGCAGGATTAGATAGGTGGGGGCACATGGTCTGTTGGGATATACTTCTGCTAGACTGGCTGGCTTGGAGAAGGAGGTGAGTGGTGCAGGAAAGCTTTAGACACCAGGTTAAAGTGGCCACACCACAGTGGGTACAGCCTGATATTCCCCCTCTAGCTCAAGTCTGGGACATCTCTGTGCTGGGAGCTCTGGGCACACACCAGCAGACAAACACAAATGCAAGGAAGAGTCTAGCATTTGGAGCATGGTAAACAAATGACCTCAGACAAAGTTTATTAGAGCATCTAGAAGGATACACCTTGGTTTTTCATCCTATGTTAAGCACTGCATGCAGGACAGAAAAGCCAACAGACAGGCATTGAACCAATACTTGAAATTATCTGAGAAAACAGTCTGGGATTCTGAGCTGTGGCTGCAGCTCCTGGCTCTGACACAGACAATCCATGGGACCTTAGGCAAGTCACTATGTATTCTACATGTCTTACTGCTACAGCTTAAAATGGGAGTATTGAAACTTCATTTCCTCAGTGTTTGTCTTCTTCCCCTCCACAATATCTAAAAAGGAGATTAAGGTCTTTCATGGAGCTGCCTGTCGTGAACTGTACATAATAAATATGCAATTCTGTTATATGAAAGAATAAGCTTTATCTTCCGTATTATGTCTCTGTTCAAAAAGTCCTATTGCTATTTCAACTGGAAAAATCAAGCATCAGTTTTCACCCAATACTGGGGCAGAGATCTTTTCTGCATTGTGTGGAAAAGGGGATGTGTGATACCCCGCAGCCACCTGCATATTCTGATTACTGAATGGCATGAGATGTGCATAGACAGTCTCTGAAACACTTTTCTACCTGCTAAGTTAACTATGTGAAAGAAAGGCATAAATAGAAAGGCTTAGATAAATCCACTGCATTTCCAGCTTAATGGCAGTGTTCAGCTTGATCTCGTTCCCAGTGCCAGCAGAACTTTTGTATCTAATTGTTGTTCTGCTACTGAGCAACCGATGTCAAGTGACCCTTAAAATAAGAACATTGCAGATGGGCAAGGTTTCATTTTTTATTTATTTGTCCCCCCACCAAGACTATCATAATGAATGGCATACCACAATTAAAGAACTGTGAATTCACCCCCAGGATTCTTCTGCTGGAAGAGATGACAGCAAGATACGCAGCTTTTACTTAGAGGACACGACTCTGCAATTCTAGATCTGGATTCCTCTCCATCCTCCCCCCATACAGACACATGGCACCAGCTCATGCTTCCCTTCACACTCCCTCCTCCCCACCTCTATAATTTAAAGACTTAGAAGTTTTAACTGAAAGTCACTATAAACCCTTTCACTGCTCAGACCATCAATTAGCTTTTGTTCGGTCTGAGGCTAGATGGAGGTGTTTGGAAACACAGAGCTGAGCTAGGCTGTAATTCTCCCACACTCAAAACCGAGCACAGCAGGAAAGCAGAGAGGCCATCCGCTGTAACTTTGGCCATATTGAGTTCACTGAAGAATGATGTATTTTATATGCCTTGCCTAGCAGCTCTTAGGCTTGATTCCTCTGCACATGCTTTATAAGAAATTCCCTAGAAATTTCCATGGTAACACTGAAAAATATCACAGTGAATTAAGTAGCCACCTCTGCTTGACTTTGTTTTGAACAGAGACAGCATCACTTTACACTGGTGTTACCTGTCCCTGGACATCTTTGGGTCAGCATTGGATGAGGTGGGGATGGAGTACTTTCCACGCTGCACTCAGGAGGAACGGGGCACTGCTCTTGGCTCTGACACTGGTCTCTGGGGTAATCATTAGCAAACCTATCTGAGCACAGTAAAAAATATTTTATGTTACATATGTAATTTTACATTATATTTAATTTATATATTAATTTTGAACTGTATAATTATAAAATAATAAAATATTCTAATATATTTTTTCATATTACTACCTAAGCACAGGTATCTAGAGCCATCTGAAGTACTCTAGGGTAGTGGATTCCAGTTCCAGTTCCAAAAATATGTACACATTTTATAGGACCTTTTTCATATCTGCCAAACCCATGTGAATGTTTCAAGTAACTTGAGACATCTAAAATCACACTGGATCCATCTAGTTAGGCAATTGAACTGAGCTCTGCATCTCTGTTTTCTCTGCTATCTCTGTCCTGATCAACATAATGCTGAGAACTACAAAATGCTGCTGCCATGCACAAAATAAGGAAAGGATCATATAAATTTATTCAGATAAAAAGAGAAAAAGCCGTATGCATCAAGCTATCAAATCAGGCTTGTCTCTATCCATCTAGGATTAATTATTCTCATTTGTGTACTTGTCAATGTTGCATAGAGGATAACTTTCCTTTAAAATTGGAGCACATGACTGCCTCACCTCGTTCCTTCTACTCTTAATGAAAGCCTTCCCATCCCCTAAAACTCCAGAAGACAAAATTAATGCCACAACATCTGGATTCTATAGGTATGAGTGACAACATGCTCTGTTCTTTCTTTCCAGTCAATTCTCCCTGACAATGCAAAAAACCCCAGTTTCTGCAGCAACTAGGCAGTTAGCCTGAATGTGAAGCAAAATGCACTCTCAAAAGAACAAGCTCACCTGGATGATCATCCCTTGCCCAAGAAAAGATGCATTCAGGCAAAAGTAAGCAGAATTTCTTTCCAAAATGAATAAAAGACAGAGGCAGAACTGTGGAACCCTAAACTTATATTTTAGTGTCTGCTAATACAGTTGAACACAGGAGTGTGTGTTTGTGCATTTGTGTCACTTCTTGCACATTTTAGAGAGAAATAAGTTCTGTCTTCCCACACGTCTGAGATTTTCTGTGAATAGTTCCATACGACTAGAGAAGTTTGGGGGGGTTTCCCCACAAAAAGTTACATCCAACAAAACCAAATAGTTTTGTGCAAATGGATCCATTTCAACCAGTTTCTACCAAAAGAGATCATAACTTGTCAGAGCCTTAGGGAAGACTTACTTTTCAGAAGGAGCTCCTGGAGCTCCCATGCATCCCACCATAGAACATAGAAACAAGCAATTTGAGAAACACTAGCTTTAGATCGAGCTCTCAGGTCTTACAGATGATTTTTTCTTGGTCCTAAGGACTCTCTGGATTGGATATTCCTTGGCCTCAGCATTCTAGGAGATTTCCTGATTGTTCTTCAAGTTTGGGATACGGCTGGTCTCACTTAGGGAGACAAATCTTTTGTTCTATTATTTTTCATGGAAGTATTGGGCATGGTGAGAAAAGATCTGTTTGGTTTTTTTTTTTTTTTTTGGTTGGTTGGTTTTTTTGTTATTGTGTTTTTTTTGTTTTGTTTTGTTTTCTGCAAGGTAATGCAAGGTAATTAGGAGAACTTCTTTCAGTTAAGAATTCATACTATTTTGAAAATAGGGAGATGAAGCCTTCTTAGAAAAAAAAATGTGTCTCATAAGACTGATATTTGTCCCGAGCACCACCCACCAACTGGGTATTAGCTGAAGTGTGGTGGCAGTATAGATCCTAAATGCAGCTGTGGGAGTCATACATCATAGAGATGATACAGGAGAGGGGGTTTTAAACTACATTTTCTCCTGTGATGTTCTACAGCTCTGGATGGGGAGGAAGAATTTGTGTATGAATGGGTGGGAACACACTAGCAAAACCGCCCACTCCTGTACAGCAGACAACTTTTCTGTATGAGTCATAGCATGTGTCTTACAGCACCTCAGATCTTCACATCTTCTTTAAGCCACGTACAAGTTGTCCAAGAACACATACACTGTTATTTTCCTGGGTTTCACATTGCCCACATAATTATATGACAGTCTTCCAATTCTTTTTTTCCTTATTAGGAGTTACATTCAAGAAGTATCTAAACTTAGCGCCAAAACAGGATTTTGTCTTGTGATAGAGCCCGTGTCTAATTTCATGGAAGTTTTTGGCAAAACCTCCACTGATCTTGATGTGGGAGATCTGGGATATTGCAGTTAAAGTACTGTGAAAGCAGATAGTTTAGATTGCAATTCCTGCTGCTCATTTTTGCTTTCCAGTGAGGATTCACTAGAAGCAAAACGAGTCTCCAAAGGAAACAATCTTCCCTAGGTTAAGTAAGAAAATTAGGACCACTAAGTGTTTCCCTTTCATAGCTTCTGAGTTTAAGTAGCTTATGTTCTTCCAATTTGTTCCCATACAGTCTGGATTTCTGAGTGGGTTTTTTGGGAACTACAGCCTTTCCACTCTAGAATATACCTATACAGTATACACTTTCCTAATTGTTTCTGTATCTGGCAGGTGCTTCTCTTTCTGGGTCATAAAATATAATTATTACAAATATTATAAATTGTAGTTGAAAATCACTACTGAAAAGAGTCCTAAAACATGTTGTTTCCCACAGCAGAAGACTGGAGTCAAATGATTCAGGATATTCCCATTGTCTTATGTTCATATCTGCTACACTTTTTTTTTTTTTTCTACAAAAAGTGGTGGAGCTAGCATGTGCCATCAACCATCACTCACCAAGGCAATCAGCTCTGGTGCAGGTATATCCTGCAGCAGAGGGGAAAATTGTGACAAGCAAGGGGAGGTTTCCTGAGCCAGGGGAACCCCCAGGGATGCTCACAGGACCATGTGCAGGGAGGGCGCCTCTTTGAAGGAGGGACATTCCACTGGCCAAATGGAGAGGCTTGAAGTTTGCATAACTCAGCAACCAGGCACCATTCTGTGACCATCTGCACAGGCCCAGGGCACTCATCCCACCTGACCCTCAAGGCAGGATGGTGGGCACGCGTCTGAGAGCAAAGGCCACAGTTCTGGCTGGGGGGTCTGCACCATCCACCTCAGCAGTGCCCGATGCCTCCACCCAGGCGGAGCTGCTGAAGAAAGAGGCTGCACTGCAGACCTCAGGCTGCAGGAATTTCCCAGACCTTTCTCCTGGGGCAGGGACAGGCAGCAGACGTGCGTGCAAAAGCTGTGCCCAGGCGGAGGAGCTCCTACAGCAGGTGGCTGAGCTGCATGAGGTGGTGAGAAGGCTGCATGACATCAGGGAGGCTGAGAAGAAGCTAGATAGCTGTGTTACAGATGCCCTCAAATAAACAACAAACCACAAAAAATAAAAAAATTAATTATTAACACAGTTAACTAGCTCTCCGTAAATTACAGGTTCAAGTGTCTGTGAGAGGAGAACAGAACAACTTTTTAGGGTTTAACAGCCACCCAAAGTGCCCTATCACTCACCTGACAAGTGAGGGCTCTCAACCTCGAGGACCTGCTCAGGGCAACGTCCCGACCCAAGGCACCTCGAGGAGTTTCCTTGGGCAGCGTCCTGACCCAAGGGGAGAGTCCTCGACTGCAGCGTGGCTCCAGGGGACAAGGTCAAAATGGCTCCCCAGGGGACTCCATTTATACCCAGACTGAATCTGACCTGTAGTCAATAGCGGCTCCCATTGGCCAAAGGCCCCAACTACCGCGAAGCCCTGAGAGCAAAGGCAATCAGGAGCTGTTACACTTCAGCAGCCAAGAAGCTCTGCTTTCATTGGGCAGGTGTACCTGCCACAAGCTGGTTCCAAGAGCAGTCTGCAGTGGACACACAGCCCACAGCCAAACAGCCAGAAACTCCCCCACCGTCACACACGGAAGGGAGGGGGGTCAATAATGCAGAAGAATGGAAGATTGCAACAGCAAGGGCCTGCAGGAGGAAGAGACGTCCCCTGAAGTCTGAGGTGCCCTTGCAGAACCGGTTCACTGCTCTGCAGATGGAAGAGGAAAGACCCACCACATCAGGAGAGACACTGGAGCTCAGTAAGGCAGCCCCGTCTGCTCCCCGTATGACAACCAGCACAACTAAGAAAAAGCGACGGGTGATAGTGGTGGGTGACTCTTCTGAGAGGTACGGAGGCACCATCTGCCAACCTGACACACTCTCTAGAGGGGTGTGCTGCTTACCGGGGGCTGTATCAGGGATGCCACCGAGAGACTGCCGAGCCTCGTACATTCCACTGACTATTATCCGCTGCTGTTGTTTCACGTGGTCACCAGAGGTACAGCCAGGAGCAGTCTGAGGAGTAACAAGAAGGATTACAGAGCCCTGGGAGGGGTGGTGAGGGAATCTGGAGCACAGGTAGTTTTTTCATCAGTCCTCCCAGTCAAAGGGAAGGAGTTTGAAAAAGCCAGTTGAATCTGATGAATCAATGAATGGTTGCAGGACTGGTGCCACATCCAGGGATTCAGCTACTTAGATCATGGCACTCACTTTGAGAAACCTGGTCTGCTGGGGGCTGATGGGGTCCATCTGTCAGAGAAGAGGAAGAGCATCTTCGGTCATAGGCTTGTCAAGCTGGTGAAGAGGGATTTTAACCAAAGCTGCTGGGACAGGGGAACTTCAATCCATCCCTCTCCTACTAGTTTGATGCCAGTGCCAGCAATAGATGCCCAGAGCCTGGAGAGGGGTCACAAGCCAGCAGGAGAGCACCAGAGGAGCAGCACAAAAGGAATTCCAGCCAGTAAGTCAGCTTCATCAGGGGTCCAACTTAAATGCCTCTGTGCAAACACATGTGGCATGGGGAATAAACAAGAGGAGTTAGACACGTGCGCACTCCTACAGGGCTATGGTCTTATTGGTATCATGGAGACATGGTAGGATGGCTCCTATGACTGGAGTGTGGGAATGGAAGAATGCAGGTGCTTTAGGAAGGACAGGCAGGAAAGATGAGGAGAGGGGGTAGCCCTCTATGTCAATGACCAGCTGGAGTGCATGGAGCTCTGCCTGGGGATGGATGAGGAGCCAGCCAAAAGCTTATGGGTCAGGACTAAAGAGCGGGCAGGGACAGGTGACATTATAGTGGGAGTATGCTACAGGACACCTGACCAGGAGGACCGAGCAGATGAGGCCCTCTATAGACAGATAGGAGCAGCCTCATGTTCACAAGTCCTGGTCCTCATGGGGAACTTCAGCAACCCTGATATCTGTTGGAGAGACAATACAGCAGGGCACAAGCAATCCAGGAGGTTCCTGGAATGTGTTGATGACAACTTCTTTTGCCAAGTCATAGAGGAGCCAAGGAGGAGAGGTGCTATGCTGGACCTTTTTCTCATCAACAAGGAGGAGCTGGTGGGGAGTGTGAAGCTCAAGCGCAGCCTTGGTTGCAGTGACCATGAAATGGTGGAATTCAAGATCCTTAAGGCAGTGAGAAGGGCACACAACAAGGTCACTACCCTGGACTTCAGGAGAGCAGACTTTGGCCTCTTCAGGAATCTGCTTGGCAGAGTAACCCTGGAGGGAAGAGGGAACAAGAAACCTGGTTGATATTCAGGGATCACCTCCTCCAAGCTCAGGAGCCATACATCCCAACAAAGAGGAAGTCAGGCAAAAACACTAGGGCAGCATGGATGGACAAGGAGCCCCTGAAGAAGCTCGAACATAAAAAGGAAGCCTACAGAGGGTAGAAGCAAGGACAGAAGAAGGGAGGAATACAGAGAAACTGTCTAAGCAGCCAGGGATCAGGTTAGGAAGGCCAAAGCCCTGATAGAATTTAATCTGGCTAGGGACATCAAGGGCAACAAGAAAAGATTCTAGAGTTATCTTGATGATAAAAGGAAGACTAGGGAAAATGTAGGCCCTCTCTGGAAGGAAATGAGAGACATCGTTACCTGGAATATGGAGAAGACTGAGGTACCCAATGACTTTTTGCCTCACTCTTTACGAGCAAGTGGTCCAGCCACACTGCCCAAGTCACAGAAGGCAGAGGCAGGGACTGGAAGAATAAGGAACCAGCCACTGTAGGAGAAGATCAGGTTTGAGACAATTTAAGGAACCTGAATGTGCACAAGGAGAAGATCAGGTTCTAGGACATTTAAGGAAGCTGAAGGTGAACAAGTCCATGGGACCTGATGAGCTGCATCCATGGGTACTGAGGGAACTGGCAGATGAAGTGGCTAAGTCATTATCCATCATATTGAGAAGTCGTGGCAGTCCAGTGAACTTCCTGCTGAATGCAAAAGGGGAAACGTAACCCCCATTTTTAAAAACAGAAATAAAGAAGACCTGGGGAACTATAGACCAATCAGTCTCACCACTGTGCCTGACAAGATCATGGAGCTGATCCTCCTGGAAACTATGCTAGGGCAAATGGAAAATAAGGAGGTGATTGGTGACAGCCAACACGGCTTCACTAAGGACATATCCTCCCTGACAAAATTGGTATACTTCTACAACGTGTGCACAGCATTGGTGGACAACGGAAGAGCAACTGACATCTACCTGGACTTGTGCAAAGCGTTTGACACTGTCCTGCATGACATCCTTGTCTCTAAATTGGAGAGACATGGATCACTTGGTGGATAAGGAATTGGCTGGATGGTCACACTCAAAGAGCTACAGTCAACAGCTCGATGTCCAAGTGGAGAGCAGTAACAATTGTTCCTCAGGGGTCTGTTTTGGGACCGGCGCTGTTTAACATCTTTGTTAGCCACATGGACAGTGGGATCGAGTGCACCCTCAGCAAGTTTGCTGATGACACCAAGCTGTGTGGTGCGGTCGACACGCTGGAGGTAAGGAATGAGCCATCCAGAGGGACCTGGACAGGCTGGAGAGCTGGGTCCGTGCAAACCTCATGAAATTCAACAAGGCCAAGTGCAAGGTCCTGCACATGGCTTGAGGCAATCCCAACCACAAACAGAGGCTGGGTAATGAGTGGATTGAGAGCAGCCTTGCGGAGGTCTTGGGGGTGTTGGTGAATGAGAAGCTCAACATGACCTGGCACTGTGAGCTTGCAGCCCAGAAAACCAACTGTATCCTGGGCTGCATCAAGAGAAGTGTGGCCAGCAGGTTGAGGGAGGGGATTCTCTCCCTCTACTCTGCTCTCATGAGAGCCCACCTGGAGTACTGTGTTCAGCTCTGGCGCCCCCAACATCAGAAGGACATGGATCTCTTGGAGTGGGTCCAGAGGAGGCCATGAAGATATGGGGCAGCTGGAGCACCTCCATTATGAGGACAGGCTGGGACAGTTGGGATTTTTCAGCCTGGAGAAGGGAAGGATCCAGGGAGACATTATAGCGTCCTTCTAGTACTTAAAGTGGGCCTACAAGAAAGATGGGGAGGGATTCTTTATCAGGGCATGCGGTGACAGGATGAGGGGTAATGTTTTTAAACTGAAAGAAGGTAGATTCAGATTAAATATAAGAAGAAATTCTTTATTGTGAGGGTGATGAGGCACTGGGACATGTTGCCCAGAGAAGCTGTGACTGCTCCCTCCCTGGCATTGTTCAAGGCCAGGTTGGACGGGGCTTTGAGCAACCTGGGCTAGTGGAAGGTGTCCCTGCCCATGGCAGGGGGGTTGGAACGAGATGATCTTTAAGGTCCCTTCCAACCCAAACCATTCTATTTTTCTATGATTGTATGGTCTAGTCTCAGCAGAGCTGGAACAAAACCCTTGAAGCTATCAACTTGCTTGATGACTATGTTTATCATCTCTCATCAATCTTGAGCTGAGAGAATAAATGCTGAAATATTCAAGTCAGAGAAACAATGCCAGCTCTTCTTTCAGTATTATTTTGCATAATGCTCCTTAAGTTGTTCAATCTGAAGAATATCCAGAAGTTGGGCCCTAAAAGCTATAGATGTAAAGGAATGATTAGTAGTGAGATGACTAATGGAAATTAAATAATTGCAATATTCAGATAATTCTGGACCTGCACAGACATTGCAGACCCACAGACTGTCTTTGGAGGAACCTGAAATCTGGGTGAAACGTGCTTCTTTTGCATAACTTCAGACATCTCAGATGAGCCTGTTGTATTTGGTCTCTGGGTAACAGAAGGACTATTGTCATTAAGCTTTTCTAGACAAGACTCTTCATCATAAAAAATTTGATGTAAATCAGATGAATCACAGTCTAAATGTGCTCCTCCATTCATTGCAAAAACAATTTGAGCAACCAGCTCAGATGCAGCATTCCTGCTCAGTAGACCACTGAGAAAAGGTGTGTCCTGTTCCTCATGGTTTTGAAAGCTTTAAAAGCTTTCAGGGTTACTCAGTGGCAAATCATAACTTATGAGACTCCTAATTCCGCTTTCAGTTATGTAAAATGGTAGTTTGCAGCAGGTAATCTCCCAGGTCTCTTCATGTAGCTAGCTATTAGTCTTTCCGAGCTCAGGTCTTCATCAACAGAATAAAAATAATAATAATATACAGTCCCAGCAAGATGCTGTGAAGATAATTACATTAAAAATTGCAAGGTGATACAATGCTACATAAATGGAATCTTGTCTGGTATGCTTTATGTCATCAGTAAATAAACCGTTCATCAAAAATGTTCATATGATGTCCTGGAAAATTCTTAAAGACATCTGAAATGTAACAGTGCTCTTTTCTCTCTGGATCTTTCTTTTTTAAAGACCACATGTGCCTTGCTTTTCCACTGCTGATCAGTGAACTAATTTATTCCAGACTTCCAGTTCCATCATGGTGCCAGTTCATTTCTCATCCCAGCTCCCTTAATTATTTTATACAAACTGGAACTGCCCAGTAGAAACACTGTATTGAATCAGGCCACCTAGTCATGTCTTCTGCTTTGGATGTGTAATATCTTACAGGAAGTAAAGAGAGAAATTTGGGGGGAGATTTAGAGGAAAAGAAATGAGAGAAAAAGAAAAACATTCATATTGCATCTGGTTGATTTTGCAATAATGCAAATGAAAAGAAATTAAAAGGGTTTTTCACTGTTAAAGGAGAGAATGTGAGAGAGTAGTCATATGTTGTTTTGTGAGTTTCTGTTGGTCATTAGCATTGTGTTAATTTCTTTTGTCTCTTTTACCTTTGTGTTACCTATTTGCTACTCCCTTAACTCTGCAAACTATAGCAGTGGACAATGGCTATGTATCCCATTTAATCATGAAACATCTATGCTTATCTCCCATTAGATTAATGTTTTCCAGTTATATTGCAGCAGAGTAATAACCATCAGTAGCTTTTACACATCTTAAGTAATTTTTCTCCCTTGTCAAGACATCGAATTAACATTGTAAAGGAGAAACTTAATGCCCATGCATTATTTAGATAGAGAAACAGAGAAATTGTGTCTAAGCAGCCCTGGTGTGAGTGATTTCATTAATTCCTATTCTAGCAGTTCCAGATATTTGATGCTGTCAATCATTTATTTTCCTTTCAGTTAATAAACAAGTTAATTAACTCTGTTTATTTAACCTGTTCCAGGAACTTTGAACCCTTCTAATTACCTTTCTCCCATAAAATGACATGATTCATTTAATTTCTGGTTGAATGCTTCATCCACCATTTTTAGAACTTATTCCAGATACATGCTCACTAGTGAATGAAAACCAAGTTGTTGATAGCCAAAACAATTAGCCAAGGTCATCACTGCCTGGTTACCTTGGTATTAATATACAAATAGTGTTGATGGAGACTTATAATTCTGTGGCACAATTTGGTCAAAGTAGTTTGGGAAATTCTAGCTGCTCACAGTTGCCTGGGAAGACATTGCTCCCGTATCATAATGAGGTTTTGGAAGACCAAAACTGAAGCACAAAACTATCCTTATTCATTAACAATATCGGAAACAATCTGCTGGATGTTCCAGAATTTATATTATTCATATTGTCTCAGAATAATAAAATACTTGTAGAGCCATTTGGATTTTTATTTTTCTACATGTATTGGCTCTTTAGTTGTCCTTTTCTTTCCTTGAGTCAATTCTTTATTTTCCCCATTCTTTCCAAGGTCATCTGAAGGTTTTCTTGACTAATATAAGAAATGAATTCATTTTGTTTTATTTATTCCCTTAAAAATAGACAGACCAAAACTACTACTTCCAGAAATCAACTTGTCCCTTCCTTTATTCAGACTGAGAAGCAGACTTGCTCAACAAATAGCTCCAATTTATGTCTATCATTCACAGTGTAAGGTAGTTGTCAGTGTGGGAGAATATGATATAATACAGCTCTGTCTGCTCTGTTTCCTGAGCTCCAGGGGCCTTTTTGTGGTGCTATTGACCTTGGCAGAGATGAGAAGTTTTATTTAGTGTTGCTGTTTTCTTCACTGAAGTTTACATATTTTAACTGGTTCAGAAGATGTGAGTGTGTTTCAGACAATAAATGACTTCAGGCATTCTGATTCTATCAGTTAGTGAGATATATCCTCCCTTGCTCTGAAGGCCACTACATTTTATAGTGAAACAGTTGAAGATATTATATGCTGGCTGTACTATTTGGCAGATGTGTGTTGCTAGGAGAAATTGGAAATGCATATTATTTATTTTTTTTATTTTTTATTTTTTTTTTTTTATAAAAAGGATTTCATCATTCTGCTGATACTTTGAAAAACCTGCTTTGTACCCAGGTAATATTATGTTCACTCAATGCACAAGTAGATGACTAATTCTTAGAGCTAATATTCTGAAATATATTTAAGTAGTGGAGGTTTATAAAACTAAATACCTAACCTGTAAACCTTTCTTTTTTCAAGAATTAGGTAAAATAAAAAATAAATACAGGAAAATAAGTGCTTGTCAATAATCTCATAGGGAAGAACATCTTTACAGTGACAAACTCCTGAATGCTAGAAGCAACTTGATAAATAGTGCAGGCACCTCCAAGAAAATTCTTGCAAGATTCAGCTAAAAAGCACTATCTGGCACCAATCTATACAAATACAGTACCTTTAAGGATCTGAACATAAACAGAGATTAACATACATAAAAAATACGTAATTACCTAAGTAGATAAATGAAAAGTAGTCGCGATGTCTGGTTATCATCTCTGGAAAGAAATTTTCTGGTCTGAGAAAAACATAAGATAGTTATCCACAGATCTTGGATACATTTCTGCAAAATCCGTTGTGTTCTTAAGTGTCAGATCAGTGCTTGACCAAGTACTGAACAGAGCAGATTTGGAATGACTTTGGGAAAGGAGTTTTTAGCTGGAACAGGAATGTGACTTAATTAACCTTTCTGAATGAAGAAGGGCTTGTGTGGCTAATTTCCCTAGAGCTGTCTGGAAATTATAACCTCCCAAGGTGTTTGCAGACTATGAAATGGACAAAGAAAAGAATCTGGAAATGCATGGAGAGGAACAGAACATTTCCTCTTGTTTCCTCAGGGTTTTTCCTAGAGAAGTGTTTGGGGTGCTCAGGAATGAGCCATTAAATGACCAAATAAACACAAGCATTTAGAGCATAGTTTTTCCAGTGCAAGAATGATTTCAGGTTTGGATGTGCCCTTAATTATAATGAGCTTATTCAAAATGGTCTGAAGCTACCGTTTTCAGGTTTCGCGACAGGTGGCATTGGCCACAGCAGAATTGTCACCTTCCCCAAATTTTTTTATCATAATATTCACCTTCAGCTATGATTATTTCTGAAGAGGAAAGGTGGCAAAGATATTGCAAGGAAAAACGACTGTTCTGACACTTCCTACCTCAGGTACAATACCAGTCTTTTTGTAGCTGTGAATAGAGGTGAGGCAAGGTCGGTAGAAATAGAAAATATCTTTGAAAAAAACCACAGGTGCTTTTAAGCCCCTTTCTTCAGATCTCAGATAGAAGCAGCAGCCTTCAAGATAAAATCCAGCTTGAAAGCAGTAGTTCTGAATTTCACTTTGTCTTTCATTTCTCAGTGTCTCCAAGGCTTTCCTGTATAATTGTACAACATACCTGGAGAGGGACATGGTACTCAATAGTTTTTCCACTGTTAAAACTTTGGGGTGAAGACATATTTCTCTTCTGAGACCCAGGGCAAATGGCTTGATGTTTCAGTGCTTGGATCTTTCTTTTTCTCCTATCTTTAGTTTGCTATGTTTACTACAATTTTGAAAACACATCTTTCTTCACTTTCTATTTCCAGTGCGTTGATGTTCCCATCAGAGCTGAATCATCTCACAGACACAGCAGAAAGAATGGGACTTTAGGGTACAAGTCTCCTGACTTATATGTCTGCTTTGGGATGAGATGAGTCACACTTGACGGGTCTTATTTTTCTCCATTTATTGTAGAGGGAGATCAGAGGACTACATCAGATGTAGGTGTCGAGGTGGAAAAAATGATGACTACCATATTAGGCTACTTAGGAGACTACCCATCCCTTCACATTTCTGTGTAGCGTATTTGTTCAGTGATCACACTAGAGGACTCAAGAAGTCACTGTGCTCATGCTTCATTTTCAGAACTTGGGAAAACAATAAGATTTATTTTTTTTAATTTTGTAGATTTTATTTGTTACTGTAGAACAAATTATAAATATTATTTCACTGTCTACTTAAAATAAAAGAAGTGCCCAGAGCCTTGCTAATGGTAAGCACAAGACAGACCCCATTCAAAACATGCCATAATGTGTTCATCTCCATCTGTGGGACTAACAGACTTTGGAGCTACTTTCCTAAGTAATCATCCATGCCCTACTGGCAACAAGAACTATGAAGCTGAAGGAGTTATCAAGATGCCATACAAACATATTTCCTTTCTCTGTCCTTCTCATATCATAGGTGTTTCTTCATGACCAGTGCCTCCACTTGTCCCTTGTATGCTGTAACAAAGAGGTTAGATGGGCTCACATGCAGTATAGATTGTTAAATTTGCAATTTAGAATAAATGATTATGACTACAAGTGTGTTTAAAAATCAGGCCAGGTTTCAGAGCTCGCCAGGATGGGCCACAATAGCAGGAACAGGATCACTGCTGGGTAACTTGTATCTTTTACCTCCATTCCCAAGCCTTTATTTCATTAAGATCTTGTGATAAAGATACTCTTCAGCTTTGTATCAGACTGTGAGCACTGGAGGAAATGTTTTGCTATTAGGGCAGCATTTGATGCTTAAACACTTGTTTCAATCTCTCCTGGGGAACGGGCAGGGGAGTAGATGATAATATCTACTTGGTTGCATCTGGTCTACAATTTGCTTGTTGCCCACCCTTCCTTCTCCTCCCCACCCTGTATTGAAATAGCATCCTGCTAGTCAAAACCGACAAAATGTCATTCAGCAGTTCTTGTGCTAAAATCGGGAGTCTGTAATTGGACTACAGTTTATCTTTAGAAAAGAAAGAAACACCACCAAACCCCTCAACTCCAAATTTATAAAGTTCAAGTGACAAAGAAATATTCCCTCTTTCATCAGGAATCTATTCCTCTGCATAACTTACTTTCATTGTTAACTTCCCAAACATAAAAATAAAAATAAAAAAATTAAGAAAATAATTTTCATCTTGAATTTTGCTGGCTCTAACTCCCTGCAGCCCAGTTTTGTAAAATATCTGTCTGCTCGGTAAAGAACTCTGTGGCACCATTTCGGAGAATATCTTTCTTAGATTCAGATTTTGCTGTAAATCTTTTAGAACTACACACAGCAATGACATGCTTCACCCCAGATTTTAGCACCCCACGATCTTGATGTTGTGCTTTAATTGAACTGAAATTACATTTAGTCAGAGTTTGAAATTTCTGATTTGCTCAGATGCCATTGTTTTCTTTTACAAAGCTCTTGCTCTGTACTTTTTTCCCCCCTCACCCTTTCCCCCTTGAATTATTTAGCATTTAGAAAGCTGAGCTTTGCCACTTTTATTTCCATCCTCAGTTTTATTGCTATCTAAGTGATTTACAAATCAAGCCTTGCATCTAATGGCACTGTGTATTTCCATTTCCAGTGCTCTTCTTTACTGTCTGCTCTTGTTGGATGGGGCAAACCTCAGACACAAATAACTGAAATTAATGTCAAATTGCATCATGTGCAACTTGAATTTCAATTATGAGATCAGAGTAAAAATGCATGTTTTCAGCAAACAGCAATAACACTGTGAATTGCCTGGCCCCAGAGCACACATTACTAGAAAGCAACCTACTCAAGACAAAGATGCAAGATTTCAAAATCTTAAAGCAAATCTGCTTGGCATTTAGTTAAGGCCAATAAGCTGTGAGAATGAGCAGTCATTCAGGCCTTCAGCTTTTGCATCCCCTGCCCTATACTATGTCTGTGGCTGTTTAGAGACTGAAACAACCATTTTCTTTCTGAATAATATGAAGTGAGCAGGGATTAATCTAGCCCCCAGAGCCCTAGTGCATCCTAAATATGTGGAAGTTTGCATCCAAGTCTTGTAGCTCCAATTCTGTATTCACTGAAAGGCCCAGCAGAAGCCTGTGTATGTGAAGACACAATGGAAAAATGTATTTCTCTAGTTGTTATTTGTGGTTCATCTGGTGATACAAAGAAGCTAAACTTTGTTTAGGCTTCTGTTATAGTTGGTGGAAAGAATTAGGTGCTTTGAGGGCAGATCCATTTTATCTTCATGCGGATGTCTAAATGGGTCAAATGAACCACATTCTCTCATGCCTTTTCCTCTCCATTGTGTTCAAAGGATGTTGAGGCACAAGGTTATATTTAGAGTCTACAAAGTGCAGTGCCCCGTCACTGCTGAAATTTATGTGGCTTCAGAAGCTTCAGCCAACTGAATGACCTACATATCCCCTCCAAACAGAGATATTGCAATGCAGCTACACATTTTGCCTCTTCAACTTCCTGAAAAAAAATGTCCCTCCCATTAGAGATTGATTGAAACTTTTGGATATTCTACTCAGGAGAAAAAAAATCATCATCTTGCACACCTGCTGTTCTGTGAGCACTGCCCTCAAAGAAAGATAAAATAACGTTTTATTAGCATAAAAATTAACTTTTTCTGAATGTTACACAGTCACATGAATCTAACAGAAAGTGTCCAGTGGTCACTTGAAAAAGTCAGCTAGATCACACAACTTATTTATGCAAGCACCATCAAGAACCTGATATCCCGGTTAAAATGCAAGTAATTTGAAACACTGGAAAGCTGTTTTTTTATATCTGGTGTGCATCTTGCTGTCACAATCAGCTATAACAGACAATAAATAACTACCCAGCACATTACTTAGTCAGGTGAACTGTAAAAGTCTTATTACTTTAAAACACAGAGAGATTGTAAAAAGATTGTTAATAGGGGCTGAGATGCAGGTTGTGTTAGACTCTTAGTGATTAAGTCTTCCCTTTGTCTGTATAAGAGAAAAAACAAAGTCAGATTTCTATAATTATTCCTCTGAAAATATATTTTAGGCACAGGAAAGAGATAGCAAGTCAGCTTTCACTGTGTCTTTTTGCTCCCAGCTTAAGATACTGGCTTTTGGTTGTCCAGTCACCCAGGTATGAACTGAGGCCATAGACTCCATTTGTATGCCCCATCAAATGCTTACACAACTTAATTGTTATTTGGGGCTGTAGAATTGGAAGGGATGAGCCAAGCCCAGTCTCTCACTCTCTGTAGGAACCACATCACATAGACCCTACCTTCCATGTGCTGTAATGTTTCTGTGCACATCATGAGTTTCCAAATGCAAGATCTCTGCACCCCCACCTCCTTGCAGGGCACTGAAATTGCTTTGAATGATCTTGGGTAAGCTGCACCTGTTACTGTTAGGGCTACGTGTCAGGAAACAGATTATTGTTCATTTATAGTCTCTGCCTAAGAGTAATGTGCCTAGACTAAGTTAGTGAGCTAGGCTCCCTCTGTAGCTGTTGGACTGACAGATTCAGCACCAGAAGGTGCTTCATCCCATTCTGAGGCAGAGCTGAGACGTCTCTAATAAATATACAGGAAGTTTAGACAATTGGCTCAGATTAAGTATTCAGCTTTTCGATAGTAAAGTTAGGTGAAAGCAAATTCAGCCTCAATATGAGCCTGCAAAATTGCTGACAACCAGGATCAGGCATGTTAAAATCAAAACATGCAACTGTAGCAAAAAAAAACTTTGTTTTGAAAGTGTTCTTGCAGAAAAAAAATAATCTACAAGGTATAGTACTTTACAGGGGAAAGTAGAGAGGGCAAAGCAATATGTAAGAGCTCTTTTCCACGGCCAGATAAAAAACAATGTCAAGGGCAAAACAAGCCATCTATATTTCTGCCAGGTTCCCTGGTTTATTGTGGGGCAAGAGCTCCTGAAAGCCAGCAGAAAGGTCACCAGCGGGACGGACATTTTATTAAAAATATTTAGACTGGCTTTTATTACCAAATATAAATGAAAACCAATTAGATAATCATATTAAATGTAGGCAAAGGAATGGCATTAACACTCCCAGAATGTAATGGTCATTACTAAGGAAGTGTATTGTCCAGTTACTTACCTTTATTGAGGGGGAAAAAATCAATTATGTTTCACCTTTTAACTGCCTTTTAAAGCCTTGCAAAATTGATTTCATACAACATCAAAGATACAGTAATAAAACAGGGGGGACAGTAAAGCCAAAAGTAGATAATAGACAAAGGATGATGTACAGCACCTATAAATGCTGGTCTGAAGAAAGCAGACTACTTCTCTACTTGGGAAGATGGGGTAAACTGATACTGCTCCATTGCGACCATGAATACAGTGCCCAGTTATTGTGGTAGTGCCTTGTATCTATGGGATAAGTGGTTCGATTCTTGCAGCACAGTCCCCCTGTGCAAGCTTTGGCCTTTGACCTTGCTGAATTCTATTCTCAACAAAAAGCAATTAGCATCATCAACTTGTGACCACGTGAGGCCATGTTGCAGCACGAGTCCGTCGTGAGGTTGTGATACACATGCAGCAATTGTGTACCTTGGGTTGATCATCTGGGCATCCATCATGTCTCCTGGACTTTGTGAAGCTGTACATGTTAAAGTTAGCCAAATTCAGTGGGATTCTGGACCCAGGAGGTTCCTCCTCTCCCAGCAGGATAGCTGTAAGATTCTCATGGCTCTGTGTCCTCAGGTCCAGCAGCAGCAAAGTTGAACACATATTCCCCATAAGTACATACACACACAAACATACACACACAATACATGCACAAATAGCCACAAGGATGAACACAGATTGAGACCAGTACTTATACCAACACCCAGTAAATACACACAGCACTCACATACACATTAACAGCACAGACAATCCCATTGTCTTCCTTCTCCCCAGCTGACCAAGATTGAAGTTGCTACAGAAATATACACACACAGTATAGGTTTCTCCAGCAGCTGGACTTAGACAGCTTATCTGACACCTGGCCCCTAGGTTCCAGTCCTGCTCTGAGGCTTATACCAGGACTCTCAAGCCCCTGAGGTTGGTGGCCCCACTCTAGCAGCTGGCACCAAACCTCTTATTCTGCTCATAGCCAGCCTGGCTTACATCTCATCATGCTTATATACTGGCTCAGAATAGTGAGTTCCCTAGCATGGGAGATAGCAATACCGCGTTCTTCTCTGGGGCCCCCAGCATAAGAAAAACATAGACCTGCTCAAGTGGGCCCAGAGGAGAGCCATGAGCATGATCAGGGGGTTGGAGCACCTCCCCTATGGGGACAGGCTGAGACAGTTGGGGTTGTTCAGCCCCAAATGAAAGGCTCTGCTGAGACCTTAGAGCGGCCTTCCGGTACTTAAAGGGGGCGACAGGAAAGATGGGGAGAGGCTCTTTATCAGGGAGTATAGGGATAGGAAGAGGGGTAATAGTTTTAAACTGAAAGAGGGTAGATTTAGATTAGGTATGAGGTAGAAATTCTTTACTGTGAGGGTGGTGAGACACTGGCACAGGTTGCCCAGAGAAGCTGTGGCTGCCCCCTCCCTGGCAGTGTTCAAGACCAGGTTGGACAGGACTTTGAGCAACCTGGGCTAGTGGAAGGTGTCCCTGCCCATGGCAGGGGAATTGGGACTAGATGATCTTTAAGGTCCCTTCCAACCCAAACTGTTCTATGGTTCTATAATTCCATGATTTAGCAATAAAATAGGATAGATTATGGTGACTGAGTGAAGGGTTCAGCCAGACAAAAGTACCGACCAGCGGCCTGTTTACCCATAGCCCTTTTCCCTCTATTTTCCCACTCGTTTTCCCTTCTTGATCCATCTTGATCCCTCTATTCCCCTGCCTTTGGTACTTGTGTTAAACATCTCACCAGCAGTTTTACATATTCCCACAATCTTAAAACATCCTGTAATAACTTTTAAACAATCTCCAAATTGTTTCCTCCTCTGCATGCCATAATAAGTCCTAAGCCCCTTCAGGCAATAATGCCTCTAGTTTGCAGGGCATTTCTGAGAAGGTGTTTCTTTGACTGACTCATCCATGAGGAGCAGATTCATTGATGAGGTTACAAGGATTTATCGGCCTCCCTGGGTCTTTGTGTTCAGAGAGATTAGGCCTTAATCACATAACCTAGTAAAGAGAACATGACATTTCTTTCAGATCTTTTTCTGTACTTGATTTTTTCTTTTCACTTGCCCTTTGTGTTGTCCTCCATCCCCTGCCTTGTCTGCAAAATAATAACCAAATGTCAGCAGTTTCTGCAACAGGGAGAAGGTTTCCATACTGGTTAGCCCATAAAGGGAACTTTCCCCCTGGTCATTGCAACATCCAGTTGTGTCTTTCAGCCCATGAACTAATGCCATTAACCCACATATACAAGAAGTTATTACGTTCTAGTGGGTCAGCTTATATTTCTCACAGGCAATGTCAGCAATGAGTCTTCAAAGGCTCATGGACTCACTCAATATATAATATTTGGTACATAAAGTTGTTTTCCTGAAGTGTTCCTGCAGACCGGCAGGGAGGTGAATGACTTGTCTTGTTTTACATTTAGAGTGAGTGTACTTAAATTGTCCCAAATTGAATATATGCTTATTCAAGTGTAAAAGCATACACATGTGCACCAATACATTTGCTCAGATACATTAATGCTCTTTTATAACTATTCCACATAGCTATCCACGTTTCACTACAGAAATACTTATCAAACTATTTTTAAGATACTGTGATTTTTGAGCCAATTATTTAGACAGGGTTTTTTCCAGGTTGGAGCACTAAGTTTTTTCTTTCTCTCTCCTTTAATTCTCTATAGATTTCATATTTACATAATTGTATTAACCCATAGTGCTTTTTGCTCTCTGTAGTGGAAATAACTTGCCTTGTAGTCTAGTTGTTTGGTCGATGTATTGGAAGCTGGATGCTTAGTGAGACTCAGATCAAAATTTAGTTTAAGGGCTTTGGAGTTTTGTGACTCAGACACAGCAAGAAATAAATGTTATATTGAAATAACATGATCTACTCTCAGAATCTTTAAAAACACAGAGTGATTTTTTTGTTGCACACTCTTAACACCAAAGACCAATTTGATGTGTCTTGGGAACCAAAGGAAATATATTACGGCTATGGAAGTATTTCCCACAAGAGTAACTTGTTTAGCTGGGGACACATACTAATGAAATTGGCAAGTTAGAGAGAACTTTGTGAAATGCCACAGGCTGGTTTGTATGGATCAATGAGATTACCCTGGACCCTAAACTTTGTCCTTATGAACTGCTAACATATCAGCAAGGCAGCTTGACTAGCCAAGACCCCAATTGCACTTCCAACTTTTCCTGAATTACAGGAAGGGTAAGGAAAATGTCAATCTCTACTTTGTTGTGATTTGGAGCCTGGTCTGGTCTCCAGACTAGGATAATCCGTTCCACTCTATTAAAGGAAAGGGAAAATCCATTCCATCTCTACTAATACATTCCATCTCTATTAAAATAGATAGAAACTGGTTAAACAGGAAGATTTTTATCTCTCTCTGAAGTTGAGTTCTTAGACAAGCTTGCTATTGGGGCCGGAGGAAGCAAACTGAAATGTGGCATTTGTTCTCTTCAACACTCCTTTTTACCTTCTTCCTCATGCTTATTACTGTATGCAAATACTTTAACTATAAAATCGTATTCTTAATGGCAGGGAAGAAAAAGGGAGCATAGTACCAGTAGTGCTTTAAATCATAAAAGCTCTATTTAAACAAATGGCTGTCTTTTAACACCAAATCATCCTTCACAATATATATGATGCCTTGAAGAAAGGTCAAAGGCAAAGCTTTTAACCCAACTAGAAAATAGGTTTAAACACAGTGCAAACCTATTCCTTTCTTATTACCTGTTACTTGTATTATAGGGGACATGAAGGATACAGGCCATCACTTCAGTCCGAAAGAGTCTTATCATGCCAGATTCTCTTTCAAACCCTTTCATTTGTGTAGAGTTATTTAATTTAGCCAAGAAACACTGTAAAATTGCTGCAAGCCACAAGATTCTTCCACATTAAGAGGCTCTGTCCCATCCTTTATGTCCTGTCCTTTATTCCCACTTGTCCTGTTCAGGACTCACCAACATTTCTCATGTGTTTCTCCTAAATGTTCATCCCAAATGGCAATAAATCAAATTAGTACCATTGTCTTCACTGTATAGGAACTTCACTGCTGCTGTTGGACTTTGTCTCTTATTCTTATAAGAACTTAGCTTGGAAACAACACTCTTTTTTTTTTTTTCTCATACCATTAGATTTTTCATTCTTTACAAAACAGCATCCTCAGGGGCAATTAGAATACAAATGCTCAATATTTCCATGCATCCACTTTTATTTTCCTGGAGACAGTAAAACACAGCTACAGCCCAAAGGCTAAAGAGAATTCATTACTGTGCATGTTGTTATCCTCTAATGTCATCATAAATTAGTTGGAAGCCTTTCCTCCCAAGCTAAAGATCAAAAAGATCCTTTGAGGTTAAAGTTTTGTTACATCAAGAAGATGTCCTAAAAGCATCCTCCTTTCAGAGACTCTGCAGGCCTGAAAATACCCATACCTGGAAGATCCCCATTTTGAATCATGCACATTTCCCTAGGCAGTAGTGAAAATCAGTAACATTGAAGATTTCCTTTCTCGTCTTCTTTCTAAGTCTGTTCTTATTGATTAGAATTTGGAGAGCTTACCTCCTTCCTTTTATGCCAAATAGTCATCTATTATAATGTTTTCTAATAATTATAGCAATAATATATTCTAAAATATATTTTTTACTACACATTGACTAAGAATTGCAGTCACTTTCTGTTTCAGATCCCTTGCATTGTCTCATTCACTCAATATTATTTAGAATTTGTATTACATTAGGACACAGATCCACCCAAGAAAGGGAGTTTAGTTGTGTTAGATACTGTGACCTAATACATAATAACAGAAAATCCTCTCTCATAAAGGCAAATAATCTAAAAAGACAGAGGTTGACAAAGGACAGATGAGAATTTCTGAGAGCCAGGGACCATGAAAGACTCACATCTAACCTGGTGCTGTTTGAAGCATGCTACGGTGTCCCACCTGACCTCCAGCCACTGTTCCAGAAAGGAGTGGCTCCTTTGTGGGTCCACTGCCGTGTTTATTAGCCCTATGGAGACATCACCGCCAGCCTGCTCTCTAGAGTAGCACTAGACACCTACGATTAGGAAGAGGAATTGAGTCCCTATGGTGGGATGCAATTCCACTCTAAAACATCTAAATGTTGGTGTATATGTGAAGTTACCTCCATCTATATGAGGTGTCCAACCTCCCATTAGAGCAGATGAAGATCTAGTCAGTACAGTCAATGTAACCTAAAGACTAATTCTGACAAACCAGTATTTATTTAATGGTAAGTGCAATTTTCTTTAGTCTTTATTGACTATTTTTACTAATGGCTTAATTTTGATGTATGAGTACCTAGCAACATGTGATATCCTCTGGTATATCTTACCTGGTCTCTGGCCCTGCTCAAGCTGGACATTCATTCACTGCAATTCCTTTACCATATCTGCCAGACTCATGTTGAAGTCTCAGGTACTCTGTAATCATTTTGGACACATACATATGAGCTACTGCATTGAACCTTAAAACACTGCAGACTTAGATACCACAGGCTTGCATAGACAAATTGAATCTCACACAGTGTCTAGCAGAGAAAGGCACTCAGTTCCTGTCTGCTGATCACTGTGCCCTAGCCATGAGACTTCATTCTCAAAGTTAGCAACATCTCTAGTAAGTTAGAGCAGAGGTCTGTATAGACACTTTTTCTGTTGCTGACAGTAGGCAATAATATGTATCCATAAAAGCTGTGAGGACAGAAGGAATGTGTGGTGATACTTCCCAGAACAATCTCCCAATGGCCTACAACTTAAGGCATTAGCTATTGATGATTCAGAACTGGTAGGTTTGTATTTAATGAGTTTATCAGAAGTGCTTTGGTTCCATGCAAGTTTTTGACATCAATGAATTTTTGTGGTAATTTCTGGAACACTTTTACAGATTTCTTATACTATTTTTGTCTAATTGCTTTGTTTGTTTGTTTGTTTGTTTTTCCAAATCATTCCTGTACTCATTTAAGCCTGTCAAATCTCACTTTGGAAATGGGCAAGTTTAAACCTATCATTTCAGTTGCACTCTCTAGTGTAAATTTTGGGTAATTATGACACCCCAAAAATATACTGAGTAATTTTTTAGGTGCTTTAACAAAGCTCCTTGTCATGATAGAATGCCTCTTTACCAAAAATACCAATCCATCAACTGGGCGTGTGAAGATCATATCGAGGATTTTTGAAGGACTGCTGACTTGTTGTGTGTCTGATTTTATTTCATTTTTTTAATGTATAATGTAAAGCAATTTAGAGAGGCCTGATTTTCAGAAAGAGTGTGAAATCCATCCTTCTCTTCAGTTTGGGTACCAGCATTATTATCTTGCTGGTGTCTTTCTGATGGGACTAGCATAGCAAAAAGGCACTGAAAGAGTTTCTCATGTTTCTCATTGATTGAGGAAGTAGAGCATTCAGATATTCTGAAGACTGTTTCTGTTCTGATTTAAGATCTTTTGCCTAGAATTTCAGATAATATCTCCATCTGAAGACAACTTGTTAGATATTTCCCAGTTTAGATAATTTTGAAGAAAATGCCTTCAGGATTACAGTTTCAGACCAGGAAATAATAATGAGAATAATGTACTGAAAAAACAAAGATGAGTTTTCGGTTGCCATATCCATCATACAGACAAGTAATTTCTACACTCTGATATTTGGGAACCAGTTAGGTTTGTTTTGTTAGATAAGCCTGTGTTACATACCTTGCTTTTTTTTGCGCTTCTAGTTAGAGATCTGAAACTGGGTAGTATGCATTGAACCTGGAAAAAAAATGTTCCTATGAAGGTAAACTGTAAGGGCTTTTTTTGCTGTTGTTGCTGGTGGTGGTGGTGGGTTTTTTCCCTCTAAAGCTGTGAGAAATACAGAATATCAAGATCAATTTCTAGAGCAGTAATTTATTTATTTATTTTTCTTTTGCAGACTGAGATACTGATAGGGTAGGAGGCATGTACAATTAGCTCCCATGTGTTTCTAGAAATAATTCATAGCGTTCCATGACCTCACACATCTTACCTATCTGATATGTACAAAAAGCAAGAGGGGAGAATACTTTTAGTTCTAAAGGTGAAAGTCAGGCAGATCTCTGTCATGGTTATTCTGTTCTCTGCTACACCTGTGCTTAAAGTAGGTGATTTTCTTACCATATGGTTAATACCAGTTTACATTTTGAAGATGTCTTCTGTTACAAATGTGGTTTAAAGAAAATGAATCTATCAATATTTTTGATAACCGAATCCCCAAAGTAATTAGTTTCATATCACTTTCAATGTTTTCTTCTAAAAGAGAGATGTTACCCAATTATTTTGGCACTCTGTATCTTTGCTGTTGCAATAAAGTGAGTTTCCTTTTTTTTTTTTTTTAATTATTATTATCATGTAAGCTCTCATTTCAATCACTTACTTTAGTATCATGTATTTAAATACTTTGGTCCCCCAAATCCACCTTCAAGCACCAGAAAAATAACTTTCAAGGTGTTTGGCTACTGATGATCTTGCTTTTATTACCCAAAATTCAGATGTTTCCATGATGTTAGAAAGAAATTATCAGAAGCCTTTCTATCTATTTTTCCTACATCAGTCTTTCACCTGATATTGTGTTTTATGTAACACCGGTATCTTTGGGGAAAACAAGGGATTCAATATGGTCCAGAAGCCTGGAAGAAAAACATGGAGTTTCTAACTTTTTCCAGCATTCTCTGCTCTATAGAGTATTTCAACCCAGCAGCTGCTAAAAGTCTGAAGCTATTATTGCCATATATGTACAATAAATCAACAGAGTAAGTTGTCAATAAGGCAAAACTACTTGTAAAGTCATTAGGAATGTGTTTTTTTTTTTTTTCTCCTTAAATACAAATGTGTACTCTGAGCTATAAAACCAAATTTTTTTTTTTTTTTTTTCCTCAGAATTAAAGGAATCGACAGAAAGAAGCAGGCATTTCTGGGATGTGATATATCTGACTAAAGTAGACATCTAAAATAGATCAGATGTGCCACGTCTGTTCCTATCCACTAAGCTCCATAAAAGGAACTGAAGCTGACTGTTCAGATGCAGACTTCTGCACTGCAGAATTTATTTCAACTTATTTTGGCAGTGTAATCCATTTTGAGATGAAGACATCTATATGTCTATGAGTGTATTAGAGGTCTACAGTACCATATCACAGTAAAGTTGAATGTGTAGGGTAAGGGAAAATTTTTTACTAGAACATCAGATAGGGAAAAGACAAGACTACCTGCATGTTCCTTTTAGGCTTGAAGCAGAAGCAGCAAACTTTGGGCTAAAAGATAAATTGCTGTGACAACTTAATTCTGTTAATCAATTAGACAATTCAAGAGAAAAAGGTGATTACTGAAAGCTGACAATGGGCTGCCCGCAGAGGAAGGCATAAAAGCAAACAATCATGCCTGCCAATTTAGCCTGGGGGGGAACAGTCACATTCTCTTTTGACCCTGAATCTAAGTAGCAGTTGAACTTTGAGCACAGCAGCAAGTCACATCAACCAGCTGTTTTCAATTCCACACAGGATTTCACTGTCCAGCCTACTGTCTCTAACCTGAAAGAGGTGAGGATGTGTTTCCAGCAGCCATTCATCAATTTTGCTACTCTACTGCAAGGATGCACAAAATGCTCGGGGTGTGCAATTTATTTTTTTTTTTTAATTCCATACCTACCCAAAATAGAATGAATAAGCTTTGTTCAGCATCCAGCCTGCCAACCCACTAACCTGGAACATCATTTTGAGGGTGAGAGAGGGTTATAGAATAACACATTTTGGCTGCTGTTTACCAGATAATAGAAGCCATCACATAAAGAGGAAATTCCAAGTGGCACTTTCCTGACAGCTAATCTCTGGCAAGCTGTCAGGTGCAAACTGTGTGGAGCATTTCCCCAGCATGTGAGCAGACCTTACCGACAGTTCAACGAGCCATTCAAAGCACACTGCTCTGCAAAAGCCTGACCTGCAGGGCAGTCTCCTATTGACTAGTCTGATGTGTACTAATTGTGTACCAAAAGTATTAAATTAGCAAGGCAATCGTCTTCCATTTGCTTTATCTCCTTCTCCCTCTCTGTTTTCTAATTTGCTTGAATCATGCACTCAAGAGGAATTTTTAGACTAGGAAGCTTGTTAGCTAAAATATACTTCTCCATTCACTTGATTTCATTCGCCAAAAGCCTCAAGCAAAAGTGCAAGTAAGGACAGATAAAAGGGTCGTAATTAGAGCATATCGTGAATACTTTTTTTTAAATAAATCATTTATGTGATAATGAATGTGCATCTTTCGTTTTGGAAATCAGAAAGGAATGATTCCATAACTTCTGACCTCAGGTGTATGAAGACTGAAAATTATCCTCCTTGGTGGATGGCTTCTTGAGATGTCAATGAAATAATTTTACTGTTGACTGTTCTTCAGACTGTTGTACCTTCAGCAGTGAGACAAGAGTTCCTGTGGACTTAATGCAGTAGACAAAGATTTGGAGCCTCTTCCACCTTTTCTCAAATAAATCAGATCTTCAGTGAAATCAACAGAGACACACCAGTGTTACATCATGGTATATATGCAGCACAGTTTGCAAATGTATCACATATAAGTTTGAATATGTATGTGAAGTTTCCAATGACTTTCCTAATTTTGTTGTCTTTCTTAGTTTAAATACCAGATGGATATAGATTCTTCCAAAGGTATATAAAATACAGTGAAACAAGGACATTAGATTTAAGGAAATCAAATTCATAGTCTTAAAAAGAAAAATCAAGAAAGGGAGAGGAGGAAAAATTGAATTGCATGTGTGTGAATAGGCCTCCTTACACCCATTGGTTCAGAGTCTCTGTACCTATGGGTAAAGAGTAATGCTGAGATGCTGTATTTTTTCCTTTAAGAAAAGTATAAGAAGATGAATGAGGTAAAGTCAGAAGGAAAGAATCATTCTACTGATATTTTCTAGTTATTTTCTAGTCTATCTCAAATTTGATGAGACACTTGAAGTAAGCAGAGACTGTAATACTTTAAGCACAAAGACTTTCATTTCTGTAGAAAACAGCTGTGAAACACAGGCAGCTGTCTGAACTGGAAGAGCCTTGTTTCAAAAACTGGCACGCTGCTCCCTGCCTTCAATGAGGAGTTTTTCACCCATCCAGCCATCCGATAGAGAGGCAGTGTAGCACTGTGAGAACCATGTAGGGAGCTTCTAGATGGTTTTGGTCCCTATTATTACAAATATCAGAGGAACCAATCAGGGGTAATGCTGCCTTTCAGCTGCTGCTCACAAACAGGGAAGAATTGGTGGCAAATGTAGCCACAACAGTGAACACGAGATGATTGAGTTGATGTAGTGGAAGGCTGGGAAGGCAAACAGAAGAGCCAGGAGTGGATTTAGGAGAGCAGATTATGATTTGCTTAGGGAATCCCTGGCAGAATTCCCTAAGAAACATCAATAGGGGAAAAGGGAAGAGTGTTAACTAATTTGCAAAGAAAACTGAGGAACAATGTCCCATTATGCAGGAAGTTTGAGAATTTCAGCAGAAGAACTTTGTGACTAAGCAAGACACTTCTCAATGGCCTTAAACACGGGGAGACAGTATGGAAGTGAAAATAAGGATGGATGGTAAAGAAGGAAAATCAGAGCAGAATTTAAGATATTAAGTACTATATGAGAAGGTTAAAGGCTAGATGAAGTTTCGGAAGGAGCCACCACCGGTGAGCAATAGCTTAGAAACTACACAAATAGTTTTTACTCCCCTGTCAAGAAGGATGTTAAAAAACTGAAGAGGGCCAGAAAGAAGGCTACTAGGATGGTCAAAGGCCTGGGGCTTAGGTCTTATGAGGACAAGTGAAAGGAAGGGCATAAAGGGGGAATATAATTGTTGCCTTCAGCTACTGGAGGGACAATTAAAGAGTCAATTGGGCCAAACTCTTGTTAGTGACAGAAGGTAAAACGAGGGACAATAACTCCAAATTACAAGTTGGGAGGTTCAGACTAGACATTAGGAAGAAACTCCTTCCCCAGGAATGATGGTGGTCCTGAAGCAGGACATCTGAAGAGACCATGGAAAATCCATTCTTGAAGGTTTTCAAGGCTTGGCTAGACAAAATCTAGCCTAGTGCTGGCAATATTCCCACTTCAAGTGAGGTGTTATACCACTGACCTTCACAGATCCACAGCTATAAATTCCTAAGGAAGTAGAATCATAGAATCATTTACATTGGAAAAGACCCTCAAGATCATCCAGTCCAACTGTTAACCTAACACTGCCAAGTCCATCAATAAACCATGTCCCTAAGCACCACATGTACACATCTTTTAAATACCCCCAGGGATGGTGACTCAGCTACTTTCCTGGGCAGCCTGTTCTACTGCTTGATAGCCATTTTGGTAAAGAAATTTTTCCTAATATCCAATCTAAATCTCCCCTGGAGCAACTTGAGGCTCTTTTCTATTGTCCTATCACTTGTTACCTTGAAAAAGAGATTGACACCCACCACACTACAACCTCCTTTCAGGTAGCTGTAGAGAGCGATAAGGTCTCCCCTGAGCCTCCTTTTCTCCAGACTAAACACCCCCAGTTCCCTCAGCCGCTCCTCACAGCACTTGTGCTCTAGACCCTTCACCAGCTTCGTTGTTCTTCTCTGGACACGCTCCAGCACTTCAATGTCTTTCTTGTAGTGGGGGGCCCAAAACTGAATCCAGTATTCAAGGTGCAGCCTCACCAGTGTGAAATACAAATGAGAGAAGCTTTTTGTTTCACAAGTGCTGCAGTTGTTAGTGACGGTACCAATTCAATATGGAAAATCAGGAAGATATCCAGAGAGTATATTCTATATTGTCGTGCTTCTATAGGAACACTAGGTTAATGGCTGTGTGGATTAATAGCTAAGACAAATAGATATGTAAACATTTCAGACAGGTAAAATATATAACCATCCATCTTTTTCCTGCTTCCTCCTCAATAAATTGTCCTGAAGTGGAAGTACAGCGTAGAACTGAAAATCCAGGGCACATCTCTGGACACAGTGGGTTCAGTCAAGTTCCTCTTTTATCTGCATAACAAAGATTGTCATTGTACCTGGAATTCTGGTTGCCATTTCAGCAGGCAATTATCTGGTTCAACGAATGCTTGTTAGGTTAGACATCAGGAAAAAAACTTTCAACAAGCAAGGGTAGTTACCCACTGCACTATGCATGCTTTTGTGAGCATGAAATCTCCTTCTGCCCTCACTGCAGATTTTAAGAATGGGATAGTCAATCATATGTCAAGAATGATTTAGATAAAGTTTGACCCTGCCTTAGGTCAGAAATATGGAAGAGATGGTCTTTTGAGTTCTCCTCCAGAGAGCTGCATCTATGAATCTAAATTTCTACTATTGGATTTCTATGATTTTCTATGAATATTAAACTGCTGTCTAGGTCCAAGGCATATTGAGATAAAAAATGACATTCCTGGAGGGTGATTCAGTCTATCCTAAACAGAGGTGAGCATTTTACTAAAGGAAGTGGGTGAGGGTGAATAGATCTGAAAGAGATGCTCCAGCAAATTGATTTCTCAGTTCATCTTCTTAGCAAGAAGCCATGAAGATGGATTGAATCATTGGGATAAGTTATTTGTTTTGCCGTCACAAGTGTTTTGACATACTGGAGATAAGAAAGCTGCCTTGTAACTAAGAAACTTTTCCCAAAACAATGAATTCTCAGACAGCAGGGAAGGGGGGAGCACTGCAAAGAAAAATCAGTGTTTGGCATTTTCAAAATTATTAAAGAGTAGGTTTATGAAATTAAAATTATATATTAGCTTGGATTTGTCAGAAACAAGTGTTCTATACCACAAGTCTTAACAATTTCCCTAGTAGTTGATTGTAGATGTTCATAGTAATTGTACATTTGAGATAGCTGTTCACCCAGGAATTCCTCTTTTTACTCTTTTTTAAATCTCTTAAATCACTTAAGCCATCTAATAATGATTAAAAGAAAAAAAAAAAAGGGATGTGACACACACAGACACATACAGATGCATGCCACAGTGTTTTTTGGTTTTGATTTTTTTACAGTGGAAAGTCACATTTTGATACCATGAAAGAGATGTTATATGTCAGAGTAGGAATGATCTTAAAGGTCTTTTCCAACCTAAATGATTCTATGATTCTATGATTCTATGTACTGCTAGTGTCTTGATCGCATCCAGGACTCACATCAAATGTTATTAAAATTTCTGTAAAGATTTCTACTCTCTTCAGCAATGAAAGTGGAAGATTTACATTGCTATAAAAAGCATAATATTCTCAGAAGATTCTCCTTCCAGACTAAAGTCTTACATTAATTCATGTAATTTCCAAATAAGCCAGCCCATGGTGACATGGCTAGGTTTTGCCATCTCTTGCACAACAGTTGAGGGCAGCTGCCATTCACCTGTAATGTCAGTCAGTAAAGGGAATATCTTCAGTGGTGTCTCAAAGAGATGGGCAAATAAATACTGTGTTAGTAGTAAAGTATTCGGGTTTGTCATGACACTGCAAAGCATAAATAGTGTCACACTGTTAGTAATTTAATATACGAACAACAGCATTGAATTAATTGAACATCTACTGCAGCTATGCAAATCTTTGGTTGTGACATTTGATCAGAATTTATGCATTGCAGTAGAGGAATCCAGATTTTTGCATTGTTTCTTGTGACCTTGTGCTGTTCTTTGAAGCTGTTATCTCA
Source organism: Strix aluco (assembly GCF_031877795.1). Taxonomy (NCBI): domain Eukaryota; kingdom Metazoa; phylum Chordata; class Aves; order Strigiformes; family Strigidae; genus Strix; species Strix aluco. The sequence continues at coordinate 3,292,408 of NC_133931.1, read as the reverse complement.
GTGCCATTTCTTGCTTCCTTCCCCAGTCCTGTCTCCACAAGCTACTTTTTGTGCACTTCTGGGTTCTGCTGAGAACTAATGTCTTCCACCTCATAAGAAGCTTTATCACATCTGCCACAGATAGTCAACCTGAATTTGTATTTCCGCCTACCTGCTGGAGTTTCCAAACTGCCTCATCACTAAATTGCGTGCTCTTTGGATTTTCTATGCAATCATACACTTTGCCAATGTGTTAGCTAGAAGTGGTCAGAAGAGATGAATGGCTTTACCTAAGGAAAAGTATGTAAATTATGCATAGGTGCTGGCAGACTGAAAACAGTGATTCTAAGCAATTAATGTCACTAAAATACAAACTCATGCTGTCAAAGCATGTAATTATGTAAATTTGATCTCCCATGTAATGCTTTCACAGAAAGGACCATGCTTCTTCAATATATCTCTATCCACACAGAATTCCTAACCTCCCACCTCCACTCCCTAAACTATCACCTCACCAGCCAATACCACAGCAATTTGGAGCAGGGAAAGGGACGTTTATGCCATTTGACAGAGCCAAATTCTGGCCTATGCAGTCCAGTTCAGGATCTGAGCCACCAAAGGGCATAAGATGATAAAATCACACCAAACAAAAAGAAAGGATCTCAAAAGGAATAAAGTAATAGATACTTTGAAACTGAAGGCAAAAACCAATTAAAATTGAATAAAAACCTCCACTTGTAAGAGGGAGGGCAATCAGACATTGAAACAATATGTCATGGGCTATAAGAGCTTAAATGTCTTCAAATGAGAACTGAACCGCATAGCCCCTTGCTTCAAAATTCATCATCACTCATATTAATGAAGCTTATTTTCATAGAATGGTTTGTGTTGAAAGGGAACTTGAAGATCATCTAGTCCCAACCCCCCTGCCATGGGCAGGGACACCTTCCACTAGACCAAGTTGCTCCAAGCCCTGTCCAACCTGGCCTTGAACACTGCCAGGGAGGGGGCAGCCACAGCTTCTCTGGGCAACCTGTGCCAGTGTCTCACCACTCTCACAGTAAAGAATTTCTACCTCATACCTAATCTAAATCTACCCTCTTTCAGTTTAAAACTATTACCCCTCTTCCTATCCCTACACTCCCTGATAAACAGCCCTTCCCCATCTTTCCTGTAGCCCCTTTAAGTACTGGGAGGCCGCTCTAAGGTCTCCCTGGAGCCTTCTCTTCTCCAGCTGAACACCCCCAACTCTCTCAGCCTGTCCTCACAGGGGAGGTGCTCCAGCCCCAAGGTTACCCATTTTGAAGGGTAACATTTTTCCTGTAATGGAGGAAGTTAAACTACATGGTTGCAATAATCTGTTGCATCTAAAAAATCTATGAATAAATTTTTAATGAATGCTGACTCCAAAAAAAGGAATATTTTTCACTAGCTGCAGCTATCTAAATTTCACTGTTTGATCTATGAGCAATAGTGTTAGACTCTCCTTGTAGTCAGAGCAGACATAGAAGTACATCCAGAGTCTGAATATTTCATGCTCCAAAAAAAGCTCCTAACAAAGGTGTGAGGATCTGGACTATAAAATAAGGCAAAGGTAATTTAGAGGAATCCCAGCTTTGTCATCAGTTCCACTTAGACTGTATCTACTGAGGACCAGGTGAAACTGGGAGAAGCTAGATATGTATATCTGCAGATAGAAATGTCCCATCTATGTGTTAACTTCAGGCTCCTCATGCTCTGGGACTTGTAAACACGCCAGAAACAAATTCCCATCTTAGACACTAATTCCTGGCATTATTTTCCTTGTATTATCTTGTCTGTGGTGTAAAACTTAATCCTCAATTTTTTCTCCCCACTTCGAGAATATCATTAATGCTAATTGTGAACTTGGCTGCGATTGCATACCGCTTAGTTTGATGCTAATGAATTGGAATAGTAATTTGTACTATATTGAATTAGCATCATATCTCAGAGACCATGGAGAATTGAACCCTAAAGCTTTCATCATCCCTTTCTTCTCTTCTTACCAGCCAGGCCTCGTAGATTTTCTGTTATTTGTAAATCATTTAACAGTCTGCTTACTGCCCAGCTAAGATGAGATCATCACCACTGACAAGAGCACTGTAATATCTTATTACCAGCTAAATATAGACTCCTTGTTTGAAAATGAGAATGAGTTAAATTTAGTGTTATTCTTTGGAATCTGTTCATATATTAATTAAAATGAAAATTTGTAATCATTATGTTAAATTAATTTATGTTGCAAAAAATACAAGTTGCTCACAGAAACCTGTTGCACAGCACCAAAGAGGCATGTTCATTAAGGTCACAGTTCAGAATAAAATTAACCTCTTCCTTTTCAGATCATATACAGAACTTGAACACTTTCCATCCCATATCCTCTGGGATGACTTAAGCAAAACCAAAATTAAATGGTATAACATAAGAACAAAATCTGTGTAAAGACAATATCCAGTGAAGGAATGTGACTTTTATGCATGTTTTAACAAAAATTACATGCTTGGGCTGCAATTTTTACAACAAGATGGAAAATAAATAAGTCATTTTGGAAATTAAAGATTTTGCTCTTTTTTTTTTTTTTAAATCTCACTATTTTCATGAGAAAAGGTCAGTCACTGAAACTAATCACCTTCTACACATTTAGGTGGAGAAGAAAACTGGTCAAAGATGAGAATATACAGAAATCATATTGGAGTTCAGATATCATTTTCAAAAACAGACAAAATTATTATATACTCTGCAAGTTCTCAGCAACAGAAAACCTAAGAAACAACAGTTTTCAGGCTTCTAAGAAAGTAGTTAATTATTTGCAAATATGTTCATAAGATCATGAGAGCTTAACTGTCAGAATATCTTATGTTTGAGCCATAGTAACAAACTGTAAATATACTTAAATTTTACAAATGAGAAATAAACTTGGATTGTAAATTAAAAAATCAGAAAAAAATGTGAAAGATTTTGTATATTTTCACTTTCTTGCCTGAATTAACAAAATAAGGTATTTCACATCCACTTAAAATATTTTATGCAAAACATATAAAAATATTTTATTATCTTGCTATGTAATATTTTTTAAAAGTAATCAAGTAAAAAATAATATAATTTTAAATGATATTTGATAACTCAAAAATATTTATTTTTTCTTTTCCAAACAAAATATGTAGGATAAAGCAACTAAAGGATACTGCTTTTTCAACTGCAACTGTTTAGAATGTTAAACATTCAAATCACTTCTTTCTTGCTAAGGCTTTCCTAAAAGGCCCAATATATTCAATAGTTTCCCCAGATCTGGAAATGATGCTTTCAGAATAGTGAGAGGCCCTTCCTGAAGAACTCTAATTCTGATTTCTTTAGGTTTACAGTCATACCGGAGAGTGATCTGTTCCTCATCACCTTTTCACTCAGGGACGTGAATATTTTTCAGTCCTTCCTTCCTCACTGTGGTCTCAGAGCTATGTGACATTTCATAGGTATACATTCTAGGTGTTACTCTGATATTTTCTGTGACAAAGAAAGATAAAATATTTAGGCACATTTTTTTTTTTGGGGGGGGGGGCTGTAAATAAAATAATGGAATTTACAGAGGGCGTTAAAGCTATTGTTGGATTACAGATATGTGTGTGTATGTTTGTATGTGATTTCTCTACTGATTAGAAAAATAAGGAAACCTACGGGCACTGAGTAAATCCATGCTCATTCCTTACGAAAAGTGAGATTTATTCCAAAATCAGACTATTTTAACTGACAGCAGTCTTAAAAGTTTTTATCTTTTCTCCTTGGATGCAATTTGCTATCTTAATTTGCCTAACAACATATTCACCCTGATGTTTTTCTTCATCCCCCCACTATGACTCCCCCACCTGACTCTTTGTTTTATGACCTTGAACTAGTCTAAACAATACTCTGACAAGCTCATCAGTGCTTCATGATTGTTGCAACAGAAGCAGAAACAATAGCTGAATGAAAAGCCTAAATTAAATAAGTAATCTATGCAAGTTTTTCAAGCCTGAATCCTAGCTTCAGGATCAAAAAACCCACACACACTGGTTTGAGAATATCTTTTTTTAAGACTTACAATGAATTTCTGAATTAAATAGTGGAGTTCAATATGACCCAAACATCTGTGATGTTACTGTACCTATTTTAAATTACTTCTGTCTGGAATGAATATAACTCATTGAGCTAAGCCTTCAAAGGATGAAACCTGAATTTTACCGTCTGAAAGTCTCAACTACATGCTCCATATCAGTTTAAATGTCCTTATAAAAATTTGGAATAGCATTTGGCTGGTTTAATCACATTTTTACAAATATTTGATTCTGCTGCTGTAAACATGAAAACTGAATGGAACCACTTCAGAGAAGGGAAAGGAGTTCAGAGAGGAGAGTATCAGGACAGTACATCCAAAAGCAACTGAAGAACAGGCTCCTCAGAGGTCAGACATCAAGATGTCCCAAGGCCATTTTGTCCAAGGAGAGTCTGGAAGCATTATGTAAGGGCTCAATGAACAAAAGCATTAAAATTTTGAGTGGGTGGCTTGAAGACTGGAAACACCTACAGGAACAATTGATTTGCAATACAACAACGTTCTGGTAAGAAGTGGGAGGTGATAAATAGTATGGTCCCTTCAAACTCTACTTGTCCACATGGGGTTTCAGACCACCTTTTTGAGGAGGATTTAGCTAAGTCTAAACTGTTGTATAGAGACATTCTGAGTACCCTGTTCTTATTTACTGCAGTTATATGATGATTCTCTCCTATTCCACAGTGCAATGTTTTCTTCCCAGGGACTGAAGGCACCCAAGAGAGCAAAGGGAGTGCAGGAAAGTGGGACAATGTGTGCCCAGATCTAGCCCTAACATGAAGTCATGGCATGGCTGAGACATGCACCCACAGAAAATAGAGAGGGTTCCTGAATCCCACAGCTCAGGAGTGTTTTTGTGTGATGGACAGTACCCTCTGTTATTGTTCTGATGACCCATGCTCTTTCCCTTTCATGATTATATAGCACTGCGGGTTGAGTCTGAAAGACATGTGCCAGTTCTCCGCTATAGACTTTCCTGAGTCTTATATATTAAATTTTCCAATATGATGTTTTTTATCTATTTAAATGCCTTTCAAGAATTAGGGTCCTTTATTAACTTGCTTGTATCTCTGTTCTGTCTTAGTAAAAATGGGTAACAGTATTGCCCTACCTCATAGGACTGTCATGAAGATAACAAAGTTGAAGTGTGTGAGGACATATTTAATGTACCATAGATATGTTCAGACCATGTGTTAATACTGAAGTGCAGAGCGCATCTGCTTTGCCCTGATCTTCAGTAGGCTATTTACCAAGTTCCTCAAGTCAGACTGCAATATGGTGATAAATATAATCACTGAAGATGTCAGACAGCAAACAGCTATTAGTAATACAAAGATAATGTGTGGCATCAGTGAAAACACTTCTAAAATCCACCCTGCAAAAAATAAATTAGATTACTGGAAAGGGCTTAGAAAACAGTAATTCAGCTTCCTTGGAGTGTGAATATCATTGAACATGTTGAAGAGGAGATTAGCGAGTAACTTGATTAAGGTCTATAAGTATGTGTTAAGATCTCTTCACTGGTAGGAGAAAAGATTGTTGATAGATGATGGCTTGATATCCTGCAGAACACAAGATCTAATGAAATAGCCAAATGTAGAAGTTGTTATTTGAAACAAGACAAATTCAGATTATAAAAACACCCCAAATATTCAACAGGGAAAATAATAAACCACATGCAGAGATGCAATCAACTCACTCACCTTCACATTAAGACAAGAGATCATCAATAGACACTCTCGGAAACATAAATAACTGAATGTAAGTATTATGGCTTCTGTTATACAAGAAAACAGCTTAGATCAAAATGATCCTTTCTGACTTGAAAACATAAATATGTATTATATATCAATCTATAATTTGAAGTATTCTTATACTATGTTTAGCAACACCATGAACCAGCTGTGGCTTAATTTCATGAGCATGAGCATTTATTATCCCCTGTAACACAGACCTATGCAGAAACCCTATTCAGAACTGGGGTCCCTTTCTGTTAGGCAAACACCAAACCCATAACAATGTTCCTGTCACCAAGTGACATACCTTTTGAGTAAAATCTTTAATCCTAAATAGTGTCTTTCTGATGCAGATCTCCTACATGTGATAGCACAAAGTTCTTCTATGATATATTTCAGATTGAAACATGAAATTAATCTTAGTTGAGTTTACGTCTGCAGGCATATTTTAGCAATTTGACTGTATATGGCTTTTGTCAAATACATTTCTCATAAAGTGGTACTTTCCACAAACCTTCCAGAATAAACAAAATATTTTGTTTACAGAAATAGCCTTGAGTTTAAAGTGGAAAAAAATACCCTGATACTTTCTATTTTCAATATATTTTTAACAAAGAACATTTTAAAAGTATTGGAATTTTCTATAAAAGCAGCATTTTTAAAACCAATAAGTGCCCAAGAAACCTTGTTAACTGTACTTTGAAGTTATAACATTTAACAAATATTTAGAAATCCAAACCATGAAGAATTTTTTCTTCTGCATTCACATCTCAGTTATCACTATAATATTAAATCTGTCCAAGAACAGATAAATAACCCAAGTTCTTCCATACAATGAAAAGAATAATAAGCATTATCAAAAGATAGAAAATATTTTTTAACATATATTTAAAGAAATGCAAAATTAGAGGATGGAATGCATCTGTGGAAATAGGTCTTCTTTCAGAATAAAGGTCAAAATTTCATCAGGGTCTAGATGGTCTAAAACAATAAAGTCTGTCATTTTAAATCCAAAGAAGTGGTGTGGCCATCTGTTTTGGTTTCCTAGGGTGCCACTTAGAGATGCAAACATTCTGGCTGGTCTTTGATGCTTAAACTCATGTTTCTGCATTTTGGTTGAGATATCTTAAAGCCTCTTCAGACATATCCTCTACTTTCAACATAGGTGTAATATATTAATATCACATAGAAGAATCCTGTCTTTGAATTAATTTATCACATTCCAATATTCAACGATCCATTTGTCATTGTGTACATAAGGTGAAAGAAAAGCACTAACGCTTTCAAATTAAAATTAAATGTATTCTCTATTCTTTTTACCCCTGGGTAATGTGGTCAGACATGAAAGCATATACTTCCAATTAACAAACTATAGCTAGCACCAGTATTATGTAAGTGTATGACAACATTAAAATTGTTCCTTAGGAACAATACAGTTCACATCATACATCAGTATGTGGCTAAGTCATATATCATTACTGAAATGGATGTGGAGTGTTGGCTCTGTTCAACAGATGTCCAAGATTTTAGATGTTCACTCATGTTCTGCGGACTTTATTATGATAGTAAAGCATTTATCAAAAACAACAGAAATAAAATCACTTTCAAGTGGACTTCAAGGCTAAGCATTCACTAGCAAAAAGCAGCTCATAAATCAGCTTTAAAATATTACCATTCTTCCATGAAATAATTTATTTTCCTCAGGTATCCAGGGAACTCATTGAATTCCTTACGCAGAGTTGCAAAAGAAACATTACACATGCCTTTGTCAAAGTGAGAAGCTTTATTGGAACAAGTTTCATGGGAGACACTTGAAGCCAGGATGGTGATTTCTTTCTGATTAAAGATATTTGGACCACATAAGATATTCCTCCAACACAACATCCTATCCAGTAATGCTAAAGGCTTCAGGAAAAGTAGCAGAATTCTTGTTTTGGACAATTATGGAATAAAATATATAGTCTTAACTGACATAGAAAGAACACTAAGGGAAAGCAAACTGTGATCATGTGAAACTTAAAGGTCAGACAAGTCAGTGGCCAACTGAAAATAAGATCCAAATTTTCTGGGTCTTGATACCATATCTTTTCAATTAGAATTTACTTTCAGTATATTGTCACTACAAATATTCCAGCATGAGTATCAATCTCTATTATACTCTTGAATGCACTTATACTTTTTTAGCTTCTACACTGAATAAAGATTCTGGGAACTAAAGAGCCAGCAAACCCCAGGGCTCTATCTAGCATATTGGTTGAAATAATCATTGAACAGGGAAAAACAAATACATTAAAAGTATAACATAACGTGCTATCAGTTTCATTCTCTAAGGGCAGTGGTAACTTATTAGTCTTTCAAACTTTACACATACTTTCAGTGACACATCAGCTGATCCATAATACCTCTTCTTGGGTGCTCATACACTGTTCCAAAAGACAGACAATTCAAACTAGTTGAGCCCTTTTTCACTGTGGAAGAATTACTTTACATTTTCCCTAGATTAAGAGCTCAGAGGCAGACAAGCACCACAAAAGTGCCAGCAAATAATGAGTGTCTTCCTCAGCGTGGATCAGAGCCTTTAAAATTCTTCAAACGTAACAGGGAAATGACAAAAGAAGCTCTATAGTATCAGGCATTTCAGTTTGCAAAGGGCCTTTGGCAAGGTCTCTCAAAAAGCAGTATTAGAAAAATCTTCTATGTAGTCATTATCACAGAAATATTGAAAGATTGGCAGGTAGCTCCGGAGATCATCTAGTCCAATCCCTCTGCTCAAAGCAGGGTCAGCTAGAGCAGAGTCAGCTAGAGCAGGTTGTCCAGGACCATATTCAGTTGGGTTTTGAATATCTCTAAGGATGGAGACTCCATGGCCTCTCTGTAAAATTCAGCACTTCCCAAAGTTGGTCAGCAGAAGTAGTTTAGGATTCTATTGACTAGATCTCCCTTGCTTGTAACAGGAGCTATGAGAATTATCTTAGATGGAGATTACTAAAAGCTATCTAAAGGTAGTACTAAACCCCATTTTGGAAGTCAAGAAGTCAAACAGGACATTAATAGGCACAAGGAGTGGAATGCTGAGTGATGTCCTAATGCAAATCAGTAGTGCAGCTTCCTTGAGACAGACCTTTTGACTGGTAAAATCAAGTTGAAGACAGAAACTGTATAAAGAGATGGGTCTGGACTGCATTAGTGGGAATGATTAGAGGACTACAAAAGCAGTTGCATGCTGTAAGTGAGGGGGAAAAAAAGTCACAAGAAAAAAAAAAAGACTGAATGCAGTAGAAATACAGGGAAAAAAAATGGTTAGAGAAGGCAGATGTGAAGTTCTGAAAAAGGAAGTGGAGTGAAATAAAAATATCAGTCTTTGCTTTTTTTCTCAGATGCTCCTAGAAGTTAAGTCCAATTTCTGCTTCTGCTGTGGAGCTCTTTGCACAGTAACTCCTTAGGGACAGAAAGCTCCCAGGGTTAGACATGAACTGTGATTTGTAAAACAAATAACTTGAGCTAATTAATGGTACTAATAAGAAATATTCCATCATTCTTTCACCATATTTTTCATAGTGCTGCCGACTGCACTGACATGAGTGGTTATCTTATTCTGAGCTATGTTACTGTAGCTCAGAAAGAGTTTGGGCCACCTTTGTCCAAAAACATGCAGTATGAAATAAAATAACATCATGATGAGTTTAACGGTTTATTATTTTCTCTTTTCAACAATAGCTGGATCAGCCTTGGGAAACTGCTCAATATTGTTTGAAATATCTCTTCCTTACTTCCACTGCTTCTTGATGTTTTCTCCCCTCTTTTTAACTGTCTCTACTCTCATTTTACTGCAGGTTGGCCATTGGATTTCTCTAGCTCTGTGTGACAGTGCCATATGAAATTTATCCGATGCAATTAAAAATAATTCCTCTTACAATTAAAAAGAACCATTACTTGCTATAAGTCAAATGGAAAGGTATCCCAGATATTCTAGGGGAAGGGCATGAAGGGGGAGGGAAACTGAATTCCTGGCTCCTTTTTCCCTTTTTTCTACATGTCAGAGTGCAAAGAGGTCCCGACTGGCAGAACATGCTGTAGAATGGAGCTGAATTCAGCCACCACATTTTCCCATCCAAAATCAATGAGGATAATTAGCAGATGAAAGATCTGCTGGAAATGGGTAATTTTCCATGTCAGCAGGTAGATGAGGAATCAATGAGGTAGTCTCGTTTCTCTCATTTCATTGAATTTGTTTCCATTAAAGGATGTAACTCAGCTTACCTAATCCAAAAAATGTTTGTTTGGGATATTTGTGTCTAACTCCTCAGTAAAAACACACAGTAAAAAATATCTGGAACCAATAGGACAGATTCCTGGGTATAAATGTCCATTTTTCTATTTATACCAGACAAACAACCTGACCCCAGATGCACTACTCCCTGGCACATCCAGCTGTCTTGAAATTGGATACAATGCAGACTGTAAAAATTGGGCAATGTCTGTCTTTATTCAGCAGGATCTCAATCCATATTGGATCTATAAAAGACTCTGAATTCACAACAAGGTATCAAAGAGAAGAATCCTCTAATTTATGTTCCAAAAAGATGGATATTTATTAATCCCCTTACATGGAAAAGTGAATCAGAATGGTCACAGGATGGAGAAACAAATGGTTTGACTGGGCTGCGGAGGAAGTTTACCAACAGCAGGTCTGAGAGACTTCAACTCAATGAATGTATGTGGCCAGCTGATGATCTGCATCGGTGACAGGGAGAGGTAGGAATGCAGGAACTGGGAGATCTCAGTGCAGGATGAACAGTGATTCAATGCCTACAAGTGAGGCAATGGGAAACTCGAGTGTGGCATTTACTGACTGAACAGGGACACTTCCTCTTCCCTGCTCAACCTGGCCCAGTCATGGCCTGCAGGAGAACTTCTACCATTTGTGACTGGACTGTCCTTTTCTCTCTTCCTTCCCCTTCCTTTCCCAATCCTCTCCCTTTCCTGACACACATTTTTACATGGGTACTTCAACATACATGAATCTAACAACTCTGGTTTTCAGTCATAAAACCTACCTAACTAGATTCAAGTAGGTTTTACTTCCTTTTGTGCATACAACTCCATTTGAAGGATGAACTTCACTAGCAAACAGTAAGAAAGAAGATCTTGTCTTCCTATATCACTGCTTTAAATGCAGAAGTTTGCTTTCATTGACTATAGAAGACTCAACGTTTTGGAGTCATTATGATTAAAACAATGGAAGAGGTTTTGTTTCCACAGTTGATCTTTCTCTTTGTGAATAGGTTTCTTGGATGTTTAACCCCTCTCTTTTCCCTAAGGCAACATGTAAACACTTTAATAAATGCATGTGTTCATTAAAATGTTACCAAAATCAGATTTTTAAAAGATCAATTTTCCAGTTCACCCACAAGTTTTTAAAAAGGTCACAGGAAACATAAATTATTATTTTTATTTATTTATTTTTGTACTTTCTTATTACTGCTGCCAAAAGAGCAAGGGGCTTAATTACAATTGTCATCATTATAAGCAGCAAAATTAAACATGCATATGTAATGTATTTACATTTACATAAATTGATTATTAAAAGAACTGGGAAGTCTGACTGAGCACGTCTTCTTTGTGCAAAGTAAGCCCTGTCCTTCTCTTCTTCAGCAAGGACTTGGAAATAATTATGAACCACTATTTATAACAAGCCTCATTGTACAATTCAATATCCCTCTCTTTGCTGTGACTTAAAGGCGGAAGATATTTCCTGGTCAACACAATATTTTTCCTTAGTTAAAAGTGGGGGCAGGTGGCTATGGTCCTCTCCATTTCCAGACTGATAGTGACCTTTGTGCAAAAAAACTCAACCCTCTCCTCTCCTCTCCTCTCCTCTCCTCATTTGGGAGGGATGAAGAGTATGGGTCAGTCAGGCTGTTCTTGTTATCCATTGTACCCGACAACTTCAGATTTCAACTATGAGCTGCTAAAGCTTAAAGTACACCATCAATCTCATGTATTTGGTACTGCATTGCACCAGGACCCCTACCACTTATTTACCAAGGAGGAATTCTGCCCTTTTCCACAATCTTTTTTCCCACAGTTGGAATTGGTTGTCTCTGGTTTACCTGGGTTCTCATTAAAACTTGGACAGACCTGCTCACAATAAGTCACTAAGGAAAACAAGTTTCTGTCTGTTTAAATTTCTCCTTTCTCCATCTCTGAGAAACTATGTCTTGAATCCTAGAACAGGTGAGAAGGAACACCTAAAGGTGGCTGAGGAAGTGTTGCAATGTTATTTATAGTTGTGGGGACCCTTCAGATGAGTTCCTTTCAATAGAGGCTATGGCAGTCAGTGTGCTTCTGACCACTCTTAAATAAAACTAATTTAATTTCTAATTATATAAATAATAATATTTATTATCTGAAGATCATTGGCACAAGACATCAGGAGAAAACCAGACATCTCACCTTTATTCTTCTTCAGCCCTTCAAAACGGGCATTATGGTATGTGATAGATACCCTCATGAATTTCTGCACAAAAGTAGCTATCATCCCGGCATAGTGAGGGACTCAGGCCATTAGTTTAACACAGGAATGTCCTCATTCACCTCTCTAGTGCCATATACTGGGATCTGGAAGGGATCTGCATCTCTGCAAAATGACTGTTTTTGGTTTTTGGGTTTTTTTTTTTTGTGTGTGTGATGACAAACACACAGCACAGTTAATGTTGCTTAATTCAATTTTATTATGATCGAAAAGGGGAACTGATTAAGGGCAAAGAGATGGCAATTTTAGTGAAATTGGATAAGTTTTTTTAGTTTTAAGTTTTCTTTTTTTCCTAGGACTTGATCTGGGATCATATTTCAACTTCTGATCACCTTCTTTTAGAAAAAGGTCTTGCTAAATAAAATACAACACAAACAAACAACATACTTGGAAACTGAAAATGAAAAATAGGGATGCTTTGTCATAGTGGGTGGATGAATCACAAGAGTATAAACTTTATCAGTTTATCAGCAGCAAAACTGGTCTTAAATATTGGCTACAAATGACTCTCCAGGGCAGTCTTCAGTATACCTGCTAACTGAAGAGTTCCTGTCCCTTCCACTAAGACATCTAACACTGGGCAGCAGCTGAGGTAGATGCTGGGCTCAATCCATCATTGGATCCACTGGGGCAGCTACTAGGTCCTTATGATCAGAAGAGTTATTTTACATTACAGAAATGGTAATAATTATTGAAATAAATTTATTGACCTTTAATCAAGGTGTAATATGATTTGAGTCTTGCATAATTTTTTTTTTTTTTTTTTAAAATGTAATTTAGAACTCAAGATGTGATTTCTCAACTCTATATGAAACACTTAATCAAGACGCTTCATTTAAAATTGGTCATGCAGTTTTTTGGTTTTCCCCTGCTGAATTTTACCCTTTGACTGGGGAAATGAGCTATGCTTTGTGTTTAAAAGTTAGTAAATTTTGGCTGAGTGGGAAAGAGTCTGCAGTTCTGATGAATGTTATGAGTCCCAAAGCAGCTCTGACAAAGTGCTCTCAATGCAGGGAGCTAAGCTAGACTAAATTGAGCCTTTGACACTAACTTCAATAGAGACTAATGGCTAGAAAAGTAGTTTCTGTAAAATTAAATTTTAATTGGAAAATTCAGCAAATTAGATCCATCTGAGTGTTTCTACTCAAGGCAGATCAAGGAAGTAAGGGTTATTTAGATAGTCTTCTCAGCCTTGACAGCTCAATACTGCGGTGTCTAGGTTTGAGGACCAGAAAGTGAAACTGGCCACAAAGCGAAAACAAAACCGAACAAATTGTGTCTTGTTTCACACTCCAAGCTGAGGGAAATGCAATACGGAAATGAGAAACTCGAATGGAAGAAAAATAATTAGAATTACCAAATTATTTATTTTCTAACAACTCCAGTTTTTAGTGCACTGCCTTGTTGGCAATGAAAACATACAGCTGTACATATAGATGCAGAGCAGAAAGGAAATTCTGTTCTAATCATTGAATGAAGCCTGCTTAGGTTTGCTTGTCTGCTGTATTCACAAATACAGACACGTTTGCTTCTGTTTTCCTACCATCAGTTCAGGTTGTCAAAACTTTCTTTCATGCTGTGGTGCTTGGCACTTTCTTTGCAAACATACCCATTCAGCTGCTTTCTGTTTCCCTCCCTTTGTTCCTTCCCCTTCCACATTTATTTCAAGAACTCAAAAACCTGTCACTGGAGCTATCAGTCATTATTCTGAAAAAAAGAGCTTGTTCTCATACTTGTAGTGAGACGCTGGGTAGAGAGGACAAAAAGTTGTCAGAGGAGCCCCTGCGGTAAGAGCAACATTTCACCAGAAACAATTTGGGCACCATCTGAGTTCTGCAAAGAATGTCCAAGCTGTGTTGAGCACTGTCTGCCTATGAGGTATCTGGAGACCAAGCAGATGCCTGTACGTGACTGTGAGAAAAGACTCTCCTAAGATAACATTGATGCTGCCCAAGAGGTCCAAAAAGATTCGATGACAGGTCTGTGCAGGTTGTCAGATAGCATTTCTGTGGCTTGCTTGCATTTTACAAGGAATATACTTATTCTAACAACACAGACATTCCCCCAGAATTCCTTTTTGGCCCTCTGGGCTTTCTACTGATAAGTGCAGCACAAAGGAGAAAAGAAAAAAAAGAAAAAAGACAGCTCTGTCCCCAAAGAGTGTTCAGTGAAAAAAGACAGGTGCGGATGGCAGACGAGGCAACAGTGACACCGTGACTCACCTCAGCTCACACACGGCTGATCAGCAGCAGAGCTGAAAACAGACCCGCTGTTTCCAAAGCAGCATTTCACTGTCCTACACAGGGCACACCTGGGCTTGTCCTGAACCTCTAGCCAGCCCAGTCCACTGATATCTCAGCCCTCCTGCTTCTGGCAGCCTCAGCCCAACTCCTAACACACCAGTGCCTGTTCTGCAACTGGTTAGCACTAATTGCCATTTTATTTGTGTGAGAGTCAGTGGTGACTATGCTGCTCTGCTACATCTCAACTACGGGTGCCAGCTGAGCTCCCATGGTATCAAGGCACAGCTGCTGCTGATGTGCCATGTTTGTGCTCTGAGTAAGTAAAGACTCGCCTCCCTGGGGATGACAATACAGTGCTTTTCTGTAGCTCTAAATCAACTTAAAAAAAAAAAAAAAAAGAAAAGAAAAAAAAGAGAGGAGGACACATAGCAAATACCTGAGAGATTTCCTTCATTTTCAGCATCAGATCTGCTATTTGAATGAGGTTTGCTTTAGCAGTCCTTTGTCTATATCTGCAGGCACAAATCAACATTCCTTTTATAAGAGAAACAATTGCTTCAGTGACTGTGTGAATTTGTTTCAGTTATTTTAGGTTTAGCAAGCAACAGAGACAAGAATCACATAGTGAAATGAGTGGAGACTTTGATTTCTAATTCCCTCCTGGCTGAATCAGAGAAAGGAAAGGAAGGGAGAGGGAATGGAAGGGAAGGGAAAGGAATGAAAGGGAAGGGAAGGGAAGGGAAGGGAAAAAGAGAGGAGAGGAGAGGAGAGGAGAGGAGAGGAGAGGAGAGGAGAGGAGAGGAGAGGAGAGGAGAGGAGAGGAGAGGAGAGGAGAGGAGAGGAGAGGAGAGGAGAGGAGAGGAGAGGGGAGGGGAGGGGAGGGGAGGGGAGGGGAGGGGAGGGGAGGGGAGGGGAGAGGGGAAATGCAGTTCTTCCCCCAGACAGGAGGTTTCAGTTTTAATAATATCTTCCCAGACTGTGATTACCAACAAACTTTGGATAGGACTTTTTTGAATTATTCAGGCAAATTTGTACTGTAATCATATGCTTGTTAATACGGCTGCTTGCAACTTTATTTCAAAAGAGTTTTGATTCTCTGCCCTGGAGCTGCTACCATCAAGGTTAGAGATAGTCACTGTGAAACAATCTGTTTCTCAGCACTGTGCAGAAAACAGCAAGATGCTCTGTAACTTGTTGTTCAGAAAAAGATCAATAGAGACCATTTAACAAGAAATGGGCAAAAGTCAAAAGTCTTCTCTCCCCTGTTCAGTAATGGTGGGGCATTTGCCATATTGGATCATTATGAATTTTAATTTGAATGAAAGACTCCTGATTTATAATTGAGCAGACTGGAGTACAGCTTGCTTTAGTATCTATCACACTGGCAAGGATGAAGGCTATTCTCTTGGCTCTATAATTCACTGGAAATGTAACCCCTCTCTTACACCCTCCCAAAGTAGACTATATCTTTCCCCCTCTGTAGAGGCAAGCAGAAGTTGCCTCAGCGCTAAAGTCCAAGCTTGATTCTGTCTTTGTCCATATTACTTGCCCATCTTCAGGATGAGAACTGAGGTGAAACAGTTTCTAATGAGGAAAATTAATCAAAAGTATACCATTATTTAGGGTGCATTTACCCATTATGTGAGAAACCCTTTCTCTCTGTGTCAGTAGGTCTACATCATCATCTGGACAAAATCATAGAATCATAGAATGGTTTGTGTTGGGAGGGACCTTAAAGCTCATCTAGTCCCAACCCCCCTGCCATGGGCAGGGACACCTTCCACTAGACCAGGTTGCTCAAAGCCCCGTCCAGCCCGGCCTTGAACACTTCCAGGGAGGGGGCAGCCACAGCTTCTCTGGGCAACCTGTGCCAGGGCCTCACCACTCTCACAGTAAAGAATTTTTTCCTTATATCTAATATAAATCTACCCTCTTTCAGTTTAAAACCATTACCCCTCATCCTATCACTATACTTCTGATAAAAAATCCCGCTCCATCTTTCCTGTAGGTCCCCTTTAAGTACTGGAAGGCTGCTGTAAGGTCTTCCCAGAGCCTTCTCTCCCCTGGGCTGAACAACCCCAACTCTCTCAGCCTATCCTCACAGGGGAGGTGTTCCAGCCCCCTGGTCATCTTCATGGGCCTTAGTGAATCCATGTTTGCTGTCACAAATCACCTCCTTATTTTGAATGTGCCCTAGCATAGCTTCCAGGAAGATCTACTCCATGATCTTCCTGGGCACAGAGGTGAGACTGACTGGCCTGTGGTCCCCTGGGTCTTCCTTTTTTCACTTTTTAGAAATAGAGGTTATGTTTCCCCTTTTCCAGTCAGCGGGAACTTCACCGGACTGCCATGACTTCTCAGATGTGATGGATAGTGGCTGAGCCGCTTCATCCACCAGTTCCCTCAGGACCCACAGATACATCTCATCAGGTCTCATGGCTTTGTGCACCTTCAGTTTCCTTAGATGGTCTCAAACCTGATCTTCTCCTGCAGTGGGTGGTTCTTCATTATCCCAGTCCCCAACTTTATGTTCTGTGACTTGGGCAGTGTGGGTGGAGAACTTGCCGGTGAAGACTGAGATAAAGAAGTTGTTGAGTAGCTCAGCCTTCTCCATATCCTTGGTAATCAGGTCTCCTGTTTCCTTCAGTGGGCCCACATTGTCCCTAGTCTTCCTTATATCACTGACATAACTCTGGAAGCTTTTCTTGTTGCCCTTGACGTCCCTGGCCAGATTTAATTCTATCAGGGATTTGACCTTCCTAACCTGATCCCTGGCTGCTCAGTTTCTCTGTATTCCTCCCTTCTTCTGTCCTTGCTTCCACCTTCTGTAGGCTTCCTTTTTGTGTCTGAGCTTCTTCAGGAGCTCCTTGTCCATCCATGCTGTCCTGGTGTTTTTGCCTGACTTCCTCTTTGTCAGGGTGCATTGCTCCTGAGCTTGGAGGAGGTGATCCTTGAATACCAACCAGCTTTCTTGGGCCCCTCTTCCCTCCAGGCCCCCTTTCTTGTACCCCTCTTCCCTCTTGGGCCCCTCTTCCCTCCCATGTTACTCTGCCAAGCAGATCCCTGAAGAGGCCAAAGTCTGCTCACCTGAAGTCCAGGGTAGTGAGCTTGCTGTGCGCCCTTCTCACTGCCCGAAGGTTCTTGAACTTCACCATTTCATGGTCACTGCAGCCAAGGCTGCCTTTGAGCTTCATAATCCCAACCAGCCCCTCCTTGCTGATGAGAACAAGGTCCAGCATAGCACCTCTCCTTGGATCATCTATCACTTTGAAAAGGAAGTTATCATCAATGCATTCCAGGAACCTCCTGGATTGCTTGTGCCCTGCTGTGTTGTCTCTCCAACAGACATTGTGGTGGTTGAAATCCGCTGTGAGGACCAGGGCTTGTGAACGTGTGTGGTGGTTGAGGTCCTGCCGGGGTCTGAGACCATGCGGCCGCTGCCCCTCCCCCAAAAAGGGAGTGAAGGGAGTGAAGTACAAATCCTGCGGCTGAGATAAGGAGAGGTTTAATACAACAGTGCAACAGCAACAAAGCAAACAACAACAATAACAATAACAGTAATAACAATGAACAGAGCAAAATATGTACCGATACAGCAGTGAGAGCAGAGAGATCGCATAAACACACGTGCTTTCCGATTCTCCCGCGCTCCCGCGCTTGGGCGCCAGGAGGTGACGTCAGCATGGTATTGAATAATCCGGCTAGAGCTTCCCCCCCACTGCTGGGGAAACTTAACCCTATCCTAGCTAACCCAGGACAACGTGAGGCTGCTCCTATCTGTCTAGAGAGCCTCATCTGCTTGGTCTTCCTGGTTGGGTGGCCTGTAGCAGACCCCCACTATGTCACCTGTTCCTGCCCTCCCTTTAATCCTGACCCATAAGTTTTTGGTTGCTCCTCATCCATCCCCAGGCAGAGCCCCATGCACTCCAGATGGTCATTGACACAGAGGACTACCCCCTTTCCTCATCTTCCCTGCCTGTCCTTTCTAAAGAGTCTGTATCCTTCCACTCCAACACTCCAGTTATAGGACCCATCCTGCCATGTCTCCCTTATGCCAATAAGATCGTCGCCCTGCAGGCATATGCACAGCTCTAACGCCTCTTATTTATTCCTCATGCTATGTGTGTTTGCATAGAAGGTTTTAAGTTGGGCCCCAGATGAAGCTAGCTTATTGGCTGGAATTCCTTTGTGCTGCTCCTCTGGTGCTCTCCTGCTGACCTGTGACCCCTCTCCAGGCTCTGGGCATCTATTGCTGGCACTGGCATGAAGCTGATCAATCCATAGGACACGTGAAGGAAGCACCATAAAGATTTTCAATCTCAGAAAAAAGGGCAAAATTTTTCTGATCAGAGACATATATTATTATTTAATGTTATTCACTTGAAGACTGATAAAATACAGGGCCTTACAGCAACCTCTTAGTCATTCAGTTTATCCCATATTTTCTCCTGCTGCAATCCACCAATAGTTGACACAGCCTAGTTTCTAAAGCCCTGCATGATATTTTGCAAATCTAAGTTGTCGAGCCACACAGGGAGCAAGTCTCCCATTGAAATGTCAGCACATTGAAATTACAGTTTTAATGGGTAGCTTTCCAGCAGCAGCTTTCACATATCAGTTGTGCCTCACAGCAATAAGAGACAGTCAGGAAAAAAAAAAAAAAAAAAAAAATCTGTGTCTTTTTGACATGAAGGTCAACTGGCAGGTGACAATGAGTGATGTCTCCAAATCAAGTTTGATTCTCAGGCACTGGGGTTGTTATTGTTACTATTTTACTATTTTTCTTACAGAGGTAGTTAAAGGTTCTACTTGAGATTAGGGACACATTTTTGGGGGGTATGGTACATATTCTTAACAATCAGTTTTAATCCCAAGAATTTACAATCTAAGGAGATTAAGAAGAAAGCAGAAGCAGAGATGGTGAAGTGATATCTCCCAAGCCACTGCATGACTCCAAGATAAGAACTGTGCAGCTAATGGGATTCCTGGTTTTGTGGACAAAATGAGAAAAAACCCACCCAAACCCACCAACACTCCAGACTCCCTCTATGCACACAAACAAAAATTAATCATTCTGAATTCATATATTATTCTGAATATATATTTATATTCAGCTCACAGATTTCATGATGAAACAAATTAACACAATGAAAAATAACAAATGTATTTGTAGAAAAACAAAGCATGTTATCATATTGGTTAGGATATTTTTTTCAAAACTAAATTTGTGTTCACTTCAAAGCAGAAACATCCTTTCATCATAAGACATTTTGATTTTTCTGAAAAACTCTCTTAATTTATTTTTTCAGTATTTTTTCAAACATTTTGTCTAATGTGACACCCATAATTTCCACATGTTACAAACCATTTGTCTCATATGCTTCCAAATATTTTTTTAGTACCTTATCACATCTGTGGAACTCTGATGGCCTTTGATGAAAATTGCCATAGAAAATCTTTTTAATACTTGACATATTTATCTCATATATAAGAAGTCCCAAACAGACCCTTGCCTTTGTAAAACTTCCACAGCAAAAATAAAAATGAAATCTACCATTGCTTCAGGAGAGCAAAATCAGGTTGTGTGCTTGAGCTTTATAATGATTATAAATGTACAAATAGATAGAAGAGGGTTGAGGTGGCTGAGACTCTTAATACATTAGAAACATCGTAAGGCACTGTTCTTCATCTGAAGACACTCTGAGCTATTAAATTAACTGGTTTATTGTCCAGATATCAACAGATTCTCCTGGGTTATATTAAATACTGAATACTTTCTCATAAATGCTTACACTGTGGCTGGTTTTAAAGGTGGTTTGCTAGCATAGGCATAGTATGGAGGCTACCCACAGAGGAAGTAGTGGAGGGTGCTGGGGTTTTTCTGTCTTGTGACAATCTTATAGTATATACTTCTTCTCTCCCTCCATCTTTCTCATTCTGTAGATTGGATGACCCCTTTTGTCTGTGGCAGTGCAAAAAGACACAATAAATTAATGAATAAATAAAAAACCCAAGCTTTCTGCCTTCCTTGTATATAATTTACAGAGCGTGCACTATAAAGGGTCAAACCTTAAACTAGTGTAATAATGGATAAAAATGCATTTATTCTCACTGAGAAACTGAGGCCCTTTTAAAAATTATTATTTTCCTTGAAAAAGGAAACAGACAAATAAACAAAACCATGCCTAAACCTCCCCCACCCCCACCCCCCCCAAAAAAAAAACCCACCAAAAAAACCCAAAGCTTTGAAAAAGCTGCAGCTTTCTTGAAAACAAAGGGGAAGAAGGAACAAGAAGCTGCTGCATTGTACTTGGCAAAGGAAAAAGCAGGGGAAGATCCTCTGAGTACAACATTTACAGGCTGAGACACTGGAAGAGTTAGTAAAATTCTGTTTAATATGCCTGGTATGTGGGAGCTCCCCACATTTCCTTTTGAATTTGTTGGGTCTGTTCTCTGAGAAAGGGGTAGCCAAGGCTTATGTAGGTAGGTAGTAAAACCTGAAAAGAGGCTTCCATTGAGCACTGTCTGCCTGTAGAAATTTTAGGGGGCTTTAGCCCTCCCTTCAGTTACTCATCAAATATCCAGAACAAGCACCAAGTCAGTCTAGTGAGGATGAACCAGGTATTAGGATGTTACATCTTCCTCCATAGTTGTACTGTGAACCATCGATTATTTTTCAGTTGACTATGACAGAGGAGCCTGGGTTTTGCTTTAAATTGGCTGTTTGCCACCAGTCTCCAAGTAGCTGGGTGCCAACTAGGGTAAGAAACACAAGATATGGGGCTAGGGAAATTTATGCTCTTTCTGTGCGTGTTCCTTGACTTTTCTTCTGTGCTATGAGTGGCTACAACAGATCTTTGAAGAGACCTCTAAGTCTTACAACATCACAGGAAGAAATTGGGACAGATGGAAAAATCTAACCCTTATACAAGTAGTGAGACCTGTTACTAAAGGAATAAATTATATTGAAAGTGAGAGGCTGCATTGTTTAGCACATTGCCCAGTGAAAAATGTCATCCCATGGTTGCTTTGCTCAGTCTTTTGTCAAGGGCTGGTTCTCAAGGTTTTACCAAAGCCTCTGAGGAAACTCCCCAATTTGAAGATGAGACCTTATTTGCTGTGCTTGTCCTTTTAGTCATCAGGAGGACGTGTCTATGCTTTGTCTAGACTTGTAACTCCCTGGTTCATCACTGTGCTTTATTCTATCTGTTAGAAGTTGAGCTGTGCCAGTAATCAATATTTTAGCTCACTGACAAAACCACTTTTTTTCATTGTTTCAAGGCCAGCCTGAAACACCCTTTTCCCCTATAGCATAACCCTCAAATGAAGAATCTTTCAATCAAATTAAATATTTCCTTTCCAAGGGCATGTTTCTCATTCTTTCTGTTTCTTCTTATTATTACATTTAGGCAAACTTTGGGAAGAAAACTCATGGGGAAATAGAAATTTGAAATGTTTTTTCTCTAGTAATAATGAAACAAAATGTTTCAGCTTCTCCAAATTTCCAATTTTTTTGTTTGTTTGTTTTTTGTTTGTTTGTTTGTTTGTTTTTTTGTGAAATAATGTGATCAGGAGTTAAATGAACAGGCTTTCAGGAGTTGGCAATACAGAAACAATATCTTCAATATAAAGTGCAGCTCCAAAGAAGTATTCAGTAACTAATTTATATTTATAAATCTGATTGTTATTAACTCCCATTAATTTTAATGGTTTATGCATTCAGATAGGAATTGTTGACTTAAATGTGTTTGAAAGTCTCTGGTTTTGAACTTTGGCCCATGGCATAGAAATAGTCTTGTCTTATTTTGGGGAAGGATTGTCTGCTACTGCCCCCAGCAGAACAAGGTCATTCAAGTCCTTTTTTCTGCTCTCCAAATAGTGATGTGTAACAGGGATCTTTGTCTGAAGGGTAGCTAGGAAAAATGCATGCAGACAGCAAAACATGTTTTATTCATCGAAATCCCCAACAGATAAATTCCATTATCTTGTATTTTAGCTGCCTTTTAAGCCATTCCTACAGGCAGCAGAATGAATTGCATTTTCCCCTGCTCAGCCCATCAGTTACCTCAAAAGCAAAAGGGGAGAGCAAGTGTATGGAATTTAGCAGCAGGACTTTTTGGCTCAGGTATTTCTAATGAGGCTTGTCTGTGTAGGAAGGACATAAAGTGCCATCAGTGATAGGAGAACCTGATGCAACTGCAGTGTGAGATCTGGATGTCTGCTCTTGTCCATTTACATGAGTTTAGTACCTGTTTTGTAGCTCAAGGCTCTTGATGTTCAGTAATTTCTTCTCTTGTTAGCAAATCACGAGTCATCTTGCCCTGTGCTGCTACATTATTCTTGTCATTCAGAGCTCTGAAGGCTGAAGAATGCCTCTTGCTACTGGAAACTGATTGAGTCTGCAATTAGCATGGGAGCTACAGTGTATTTCATCACGAGGTTGCCGTCTAATTTGTGAACCCAGGAAGCAGGTTGTGCTGAGTACTGGAGTAAATGGTGCTGAAAGGACTGTGCAGCAGCCAAAAGTTTCATTCCCAGGCTTGCCAAATTTCCCAGATCTGCTGCTGGGACTTGCCACCATAGTCTGTCACTGAAGATACATTTTTTCCAAAGTAGTGAAAGATACTGATTCAAAGTAAAGTTATAACTTTGACAGAGTGAGATGTTTGGGCACCCTGTCATGTTAAGGCTGTCTCAGGTCAGGTTACTGGAGGTCTACTAGAGGAATGACAAAATCTGCAAATCAAGATCTCACTTGACTTTGTGAGATGGAGTGATTTCTGCAAGAAAAAGACCAGATACTTGAATCTACTTGATGCACCAAGCAGGATTTGTTTCCAAAATGCAACTGTGATTTTGCTTTTCAGTGAAAAGAAACAAAGAGATTTAACATCTACAAATGCTGAAAAGTGTCCTCTGACCAGCTCTGTGCCGATCTTTTGAAGGCAGTTCAAATTCCACATTTTGGAGAGGTAAATGCTCAAAACAACCTCCCTGGATTCTCTGCATCACTCCTATGCTGTTCTTTGTGTCCTTTGCAACAACTGGATGCAAGCTACAACTTTTGTTGGAAAGCCTGTCATTAGCAATTAGATATAAACATGTCTGATTGATTAGATATTCACAGCTGATTCTTCTTTCTCTCTCTCAGGGAAAAAGCAGAAGAAATTTTTGAATCCCAGATGACTATTCGGTTATACCCTCAAGACTTTTATTTTGTTTTGATCAGTAGCAGAATCTCTGTATACATAAAAGCTTCATAATTCAATATCAAAGTTGACCTCCATGTATCCAAAAAGCTCAACATTTCATTCAGGTTTACTGATGGATAGTTTTTCTTTTGTTTTGTCACATGCAGATCTTATATCTGATACTCAAATAGGTGATCTTTTCTTCCACAAATATATATACTATGCTAGAATCCCATCTGTAGTACTCTGGAGAGAGCAAAAATTTTCTGCCTGGGACACTGAACGCACAGTTCTGTATAATGTTATCTGAACTTGAGAGACACTTCTCTGGATCCTTGTACAAAAATACATTCTTTCTCTTCCCTTTTTGTACATTTTCTTCTCCCATGTCGTGGTTTAACCCCAGTGTGCAGCTGAGTGCCACACAGCCGCTCACTCACTCCCCCCTAGTGGGATGGGGAAGAGAAACAGGAGAGTAAAAGTGCAAAAACTCCTGAGTTGAGATGAAGACAGTTTAATCAATAAAGCAAAAGCCACGCATGCAAGCAAAGCAAAACAAGGAACTCATTCACTGCTTCCCATTGGCAGGCAGGTGTGCAGCCATCTCCGGGAAAGCAGGGCTCCATCATGCGTAACGGTGACTTGGGAAGACAAAAGCCATCACTCCAAACATCCCCACCTTCCTTCCTCTTCCCCCAGCTTTATATGCTGAGCATGACGCCATATGGTATGGAACATCCCTTGGGTCAGTTGGGGTCACCTGTCCCACCTGTGTCCCCTCCCAACTCCTTGTGCACCCCCAGCCTCCTCGCTGGTGGGGTGGGGTGAGAAGCAGAAAAGGCCTTGACTCTGTGTAAGCTCTGCTCAGCAGTAACTCAAACATCCCTGGGTTATCAACACTGTTCTCATCACAAATCCAAAATGTAGCCCCATAGTAGTTACTATGAAGAAAATTAACTCTATCCCAGCAAATACATCCCATGATCATGCTTGATTACTGACCAGATTTGTCTAATAATTACTTCATAACAAACACATTAGAGAAGGTTATTTGTTTAAAACATTGATGGCAAAGCAGAAGAATTTCCCAGGATGGTGATTTCCCAGCAAAACCAGGTTACTTTTTAAGAACTGGGTGTAATTAGTGCAATCAGGTATTAATCTGCTTGGAGCAGAAAGGGTATTTGGGGACTTCAGTATCTGACAAATAAGGGTTTGAGATGGTTTTCACATGTCAAATTTGCCACACAAAAAAGGCCAAGGGATTACAGAGACAAAGCGGAAGGGAAGAATGGAGCATTGACACTTTCAGTGACAATAAGTAATGTGATTCTCTTCCAATTCATGGCACTTGAACTCCTGAAGGCTGAACCTAGTTCCTGTGGAAGCAAGAGGCAACAGAAGAAAGCACAGCCTAAAGGCCAATGGTAGTAATAGCAAATTAAAACCAGAAGAGGAGAGGTTCAGAAAAGAGGTTCTCTGTAAATAATTCGAGCCAAGGAGATGCCAAATGTAACTTAGGTGGATTTTATTGCTCCTTCCAGCACACTTCCTATTGCTGAAGTTTGTTTCCATGAGCCCTGAGTTTCTGGCTTCTCTCTCTGCTTTATGTGTTACTTTTCAAAGACTCAGAAGGAACCATTTCTCTTACCATTTCTCTCCACATGCTCATACACATTTCTTAACAGAGGTACAATGATAAGCCGCATTTCTATGTTGAGCAATTACCTGGTTTTAAGCCAAAGCAGTTTGAGATTATGTTCACTGGGACAATCTGTCCCAGGAATTTGTCCTGACTTGACTTCTCTGTCATAAAGGACACTGAGTCCCTTTGTGAGGGTTGATCCTGGAGTGACTGCACTGTCATTGCCTGGCAAATTCACGTGTATATTTAAGCACATTAAACATCTGCTGAATTAGTTCTGGGGGGACTGTTCTATTAGGCAAGCCCTCCTGCCTTTGAGAAGCAAATCACAAGATAGCTTACACAGTGCTCTGACATTGTGTGCAACCAGAGGCAACATTGCCCTCCTGAGAAAGGATGGAGGAGACCCGACACTATGATGCAAATTGCTGACATTATATGTCCTAGGAAATATAATGAAGCCCTAACCTTGTAACACTTCTTCCCTTGTGATCAGAAATATATCCAATTAGACCCAGATATGCTCTCCATTCTGTAGATCACTCCCGAGCTGAGCACTTCTGCTTGCCCCCAACTCTAGGTGGAAGGAAACTATGAAGGATACTAGTTTCCAGGTGTTTCACTGCCTAGAGAACATAGATGGCACTGGGTATGTATTCAATGCTCCAAGTTTTTTAAACCTACAAGGCTACTATGTGGACTACCAGGACACCGCTCTTAATTGCTCTCTTGGTACGCCTGGAAGGCTAAAGAGTGATGCTGGATGGATTTTTTCAGGTTTTTGCATGCTTATTTCTGTGGTGCATGGGACACGCAATTTGTCTTGGAAATATTGTCCACAGACATGTTAGAACTACAGCTGGCAGAGAAGTGGTACCAGGGAGAGACTGGCCAGGCAAGACAGAGGAGGGGCAAAATAGGTTGAACTGTGGGTATTTAGGGGAACGCGGCATTTATAAAAAGTTATTTTGCATCTGTATCTTACAGCGGCAGAAGTATAAGTTGTGTAAGATGCAAAATTAACAGTTGTTTCAGTTTCCTGTATGCACTAGGGTAGCAGCTTGCCAGCTGTTTCCAACATCTGCACATTGGTTAACAGCTGGCAATTCAAAGCTTTTTTTTTTTTTTTTTTTTTATTTTAAACTGAGTATTTAAAAAATAAGTGGAAAAGCTAATGTTCTTTTTTCTATAAAAGAGCTAATTTTGGGCTCCTTTCAGGTCAGCCTGTAAGTGCATATGAATATTCAGTTGGTACTGCTAGGTAATGTGCTTGACAAGTTCATATTCACACCCACAAAAGCCCACAGAGGAACAATTGGAGGTAGGTGACCCTAAACAATATCCTGCCCTGTCTGTTCCCACGCTCATCACAGTAGCCATCAGCTCATCAAAGGACAACCTGCCCACACACAAAGGAGCCAAGAGGAAAAAGGGCAGTGGGGGAAGCCCCAATGACCAGGTCATAGACATTAGCTCCTGCTTGGGGACCCCCATGGCTGTCCCAAGACAGTCTCAGCCCCATGGGCCGGGGGACACCCACCCAGTGAGTCAATGGGAGAGGGCCACCTCACAGATGAAGAGGGGTCACCGCCTTGGGGGTATGGGAAACATTATTGGATGCAGAAAAAGAGCATTTTGGGATTCCATAAGGCTTATTATGGGATATTTAAGGTTGAAAGCAGAGACAGGGAGAAGAACAGGTCTAGCTGATTTGGGAAGGAACAAGAATTGGAAAACAGACAAATAAGGGGATTGAAAGACTGTTACTGCAGAGTTCACACTCTGTGTGTGTTTGTGTTCTATGCACAGGATTCTCTACCAACAACTGGTGTCAGACTGTGGCCTTGAGGGCTCTTCTGTCCAGGTGCCAGCAACTGGGGAGGAGACTGAGATCCAGGGGAGTTGGATACATACTCTACCTATGCATATGTATTTACATATATATAGGTGCATATGCATTTAAATACATAAATAAATAAATGAATAAATATACCTCCTACTAAAAGACCTTCATCCTGAGATGCCAAAAGAGGGCAACAGGACAAGGCTGTGAGTGAGAATGTGTCTGTCTCTCCATCTGGATCTGTGTGGCCAACCACGTATGCATGGATTTATGAGTTGTGTACTTGTGGTTTGTGTATCTGTCATTGGGAATAGCTTCACTACTGGCTGGACTTCATAGAACCATAGAATGATTTGGGTTGAAAGGGACCTTAAATGTCATCCAGTTCCAACCCCCCTGCCATGGGCAGGGACACCTTCCACTAGACCAGGTTGCTCAAAGCCCCGTCCAACCCGGCCTTGAACCCTTCCAGGGAGGGGGCAGCCACAGCTTCTCTGGGCAACCTGTGTCGGTGCCTCAACACCCTATGACTCGGGTGCATACCTCACCTCTTTCGAGCTGCTGGATTTGACAAAGCCCTGAAAAGACCCAGGGTGCCTCTCTAATTTCTCTCTAAAAGATTACATAGTCCACCCTACTGATCTGTGTCAAGTTAAGCTGAGCATTTTACCTGTCATATCTTCAGTCTATTATTATCTGTCTTAAAAGAGAAAGCCCAAACTGACTTAGTATTTAAGGTAAGTTTTAACAGTGTTCAACAAAACAGGAAGTCATTCTTTAGCAAGTTCTAGTTCTTTTCACATATACCAGTAAAATGCTTGTCATTTTTTTGTTAAGAGTATGAATTTTTTGACTTGTATTTGGCCTTAGATCTACTATAATCCCCAGATCCTTTGCAACCAACATACTTTGCCAAGTGTTCCCCATCTTGCATTTTGGCAATTAGTTTTACCAAAATTGAGGATATATGCTGATCTAAAATAATATGCAACCATACTTTTCAGACGATTTCTCACATATGCATGTGTCCCACAATGTATTAATGGTCCTTCCCAAGCTCATAATTAATAAACCCGATCTCAGTTCAACCTCCCAGGACATTAATGGCATCACTGAGCTCTACCCAGCAGAGAGGTCTCAAGGACCTTATTTGATACAGCCATCCACTTGTCAGTAAAACTTTGTCATGTACTCCGGACAGAAGTTTTAGCCAGGTTTGCCTTCCCTTAGAGCAGTTTTGTTTAGCTCACATTTCTTTATCTTGCTGATGGGATTGTCATGTCAGACAGTTATAAAGCTCCTCTGAACGCAAGAATTGAAGGCTTTTCCCCCTTTCACAATGCTCCACAATGTTTCTTATCTTGCCATACAAGGAAACTACACTGTTTTGTTCTTGACAAATCCATCTCTTTTTCATCCTATGTACTTAGACATTGTCTGCTCAGTGTTCTCTTGGATTTTTTGACTTTTGCTAGGGACTGAATCTTTTTTTTTTTTTTTCATCTATAGACACAGGCTTTATGCTTTTTTCTGTTCCAGTCTCCTGTTTTTCCACAAGGTCTTGAAGATCTGAGATAAAATCTGCCAATGAAATAAATTACCTAGGATGAATTTTAACACATCCGGTTGGTTTGAAAAAAGTTTAACTTATTTGACTAGTCTTTAATGTTCTTTTCCTATTATAATCTGAGATTTTGGTTTATTGTATTGGTATTTATTAGACTAGTCACAGCTCACAGTTGACTTTTTTTATGAAGACTGATAACACATAAGAAGGCAACAATCCAACTTTTCTTACATTATTTGCTGACAATTTTTCTATGCCACAGAGTGATTTGATCCAACTGAGCACTTCCCTTATACTTGTTCTTACTAATGGTGTACTCACAGAAGGTTTCCTTTTTCCCCATGATACCTTTTGGTAAATGAGCTCATTTTATCTCTGGGCCTTTCACATTTTACTCACTCTATACTCAAGTTATAAGGAGTCAGATTGCCAGAGTGGTTTTGCAATATTTTTTCTCTAATTGCGTTTCATGTATCTTCTCACAAAACTAGATTGAGTTTTTGCTGTTCTTTTTGCTGTGTCTCATAATGTATCCATAAGCTCTTGGCTGGGACTTCCTTAGCTGCATCATATTACTAATAATTATCAGGTTATTCATCCAGGAATGGAACAGAAGAATTAGTTGTGGAAATCTTTTACTGGTGCTTTCTATTCTTATATTAGAAATTGAATATCAAGATACACAGAGTGATAATAATTTTTTGGTTATGATACTTTGCCTGAAAAATGGTTAGAGATCCTTGCAAAGAGTGACACATTTCAAGATTGCTCAGTAATGCTATTGTCCTCGTGGACCACGTAAGAGGCATGAGCCCACCACCGGGCAGGAACATGCAAATACCTCTTTTGCCTGTGTTTGTGCTGGAATTAATTAAATTCATGGAGTGCTTTGACAGAAAGGAAAGTCTCTTCAGGGCTGAGCTGATAGGAAGATGGAATGTGATTTGTCTAATCACCTCCCTGAAGAATGAATTTCACTTAGGAGTGGATTTATTATCAAGCATCAGCAGCAGAATAGAGTCGCTTTTATTATCTGAGAGACTTTATGCTCAGAACTCCAGTCTTGAATCGTGATATGACCCTCCGAGTACTACCTGTCTGTACCTCTGCCTTCAGTTACAGGTGAGGAAAACTGGTACCTGACCTCTTATATTTTGGAAAGATCTTCCCAGGATAGTACAGTAGTTGGGATGTTGCTCCTTTTAGCATTCATAATTTGCACAGTAAATGGAACTGTAAAAGCCTAGGCCATGGCCAGAGATTTGAGGTGTAATAATGATAAAATAAAAAAAGTGAAGCCAGCTGCCAGACAATCTGTAGGCTAGAAGATACAACTAGCAATGAGATTTAAAAGTGTACAGCATATAAAACCGGCCAGACTGGGTTAGACCAAATAATCATCTAATGTGGGTGCTTAGAGGATGGTAAATATGCATGACATTTCCTCAAAAACCTCTCCCAGACTCCAGCAATTTGCAACTCATGGACTTCCTGAGCCAGAGTTCACATCCTTGTGTTAATTAGTCCTTGGTGAATTATGATTATTACAATAATTTGAGATATTATTATTGTTCCACATTATTGTACTTTATTAATAATAAAGGTTCATTCTCCCTGATCCAGCAAAAGAGGTTGTGTAAAACTATACAAACGACTATGTATTATGAAGAATAATGTCCATATAATCATTTCCATCTTATTTCATTTCTCAGCAGGACTTGGATTAAGTCCATCATTCTATAGAGAATGGTATTCAGAAAGAGAGACTGATATGCTTCTGACTGATATTTTTAGCATTTTCCTGTGGCACTCAGCACAATAACATCCATTTCTGATTTTGTGATACTATTGTGCTAATAAATCATGGCCCACATCCCTTTCACTCCAGCAGGGACTCTTGCTAAAACCAATCATAAAAGTAGATCAGAAAGCCATCTTTATTTTTTTTTCCCCTGTAATCATTTAACAAAAGAGAACATTTCTAATTGATTCAAAATCGTCCTTAGAAACCCTATTTTGTCTGAGGAGAACCTGATACATTTTCACATAAAATTGATTCTCTCCCTAAGAAAAATGGAAAGTCAATCATTGTTCATGCAAAAAGTGTTGACTATTTTCAACTGTGTCATAAATGCCTCAGCTTATCTGATTTTCACTTTTTCTATTGTTCTTGCACAGGGTCTGGAGAACCTAAATCTTCATGTCCTTCCCCAGAACACACTGCAAGATTGGAAGGGATGAAATATCCCCAAGCACACAATATGTCACACAGGTACAGTGTGAACAGTATGTGCAATGAGTACAGAAAAAGAATTCGTGTGATTTTAACAGAACTACCCACTATCAAATAGGTCTAAGACACCAAGTAAAGCTCTCCTGAAAGCCACTAGCAATTGTGAACATAGAAAATCCCCTATCTGATTTATCACCAATACTCTCACACAATTCCAGCTCATCCTGTCATATTTACCTTCCTGGTTTAGGCTTTTTTCATTTTATATTCACTAGTTTATAGGAAAGAAGGACTGTTCTTCAGTCTGATGTTTTGCTCCATTTCTGATCTCTGGATATTTTCTGGTTTTAAAGTGTTTTGGAGACACTGCGCTCCAGTAGCTGATCCCTAAGGAATGTATTCCTGATGCAGTTTGAATAGCTGTAACACTTCACAGCAAGTCGGGCTGAGAGCATGGCATTCATGCTTTACTCTCTCGCAAACTTTTGTTTCTTCTGCTTAATTTTTCCCCTTCCCTTAGCTCATGGAGAAATGATTTGTTGTAATTTTCAGCAGTGAGAAGACAAGCAAGAGTAAAAGAGGGCTGGGTACAGAAAACTGAAGAAGAGCAGAAAGGGAAGGAATTAAATGGGACTCAGTGACAAGCAGTAAGTGAACATCAGACAGGAGTCAACCAAGAGGGAGCACTTATTTTCTGAGATTGCATCTTGTCTCCTTTAGGCTTTTGAGAAGGAACTAGAAGATAGAAGGAGTGTACATGTACTTCCTCCATCCCCCTGGCTTAGCACCATTCGTTTTCTTGGGAATGTCCTCTTCCCCATATGATGCTTCTGCTTTGCTTTGACATTGTTAAGCTGGGCAGGGAAGGAATTCTATCTAGACAGAGGTGCCTAATTTAGGGCTTGGAGTAGGTGCTTCTGTGACAGACATTGCTCATCTTTTGCCCAGCAAACTGGTCGGAGCATTCCTCTGAGACCTGCTCAGCCAAATGAGGCTGAAGGCACTGCTCATGCTCCCACAGTCATCAGCTCATGTGGTCTAGGGGAGAGCTCACTGCCGAACTGAAGTCATGTGGAGGGTGGTTAAGAGCCTTTATGGAGTGTTCATGTCCCCTCTGTGGGGAAAGGCTGGGGCTGCCCAATGGCCCCAGCACAGGACACAGCTGAGCCCCTCAGCCAAGCTGGGGGCACCTCTGGGAGACCATATTTTAAGAAAGGACAAAAACACTGCATGGTAGTACGAAGAGTGAGGAGAAGTGTGAGAAAGAACATCAAGGCCAGAGGAGGAGGAGGAGCTGCTGGAGTGGAGGGGTAGGTTTAACCCACTTCAGCCATGGCTGGCTGCCAGCTGACCACCGAGCTGTTCACTCACTCCCACTCCTCAACAGGTCAGGGGTGGGGGAAAATAAGATGAGAAAGGGTTGAGAGAAAAGCTGGAACCGGCTGTGTCTGGCACAGGGCAGCCCCAGCTTCTCCTCACAGAGGCCGCCCTGCAGCCCTTGCTGCCAACATGTGGGCACAGCCAGCTAGCGCAAGTCATAAAACCATAAAATTCACAGGTCTGGCAATGAGAGCAGCCACACTGGTCTCTGACTGACATTTCACTGGAAGACCACTGAGCTAGGAAAGGCCAGATCCTGAATTTTGCTCCCTACATAGAATCACTGAATGGTTTGGGTTGGAAGGGACCTTAAAGATCATCTAGTCCCAATCCCCCTGCTGTAGGCAGGGACACCTTCCAGTAGCCCAGGTTGCCCAAAGCCCTGTCCAACCTGGCCCTGAACCCTTCCAGGGAGGGAACAGCCACAACCTCTCTGGGCAACCTGTGCCAGTGCCTCACCACCCTCACAATAAAGAATTTCTTCCTTAACATCTAATTTATATCTACCCTCTATAGATTCATAAAATGGTTCCTACTGTCTATCCAGTATTAACTACATTAACTGTTAAGGCAAGACGAAGTCAAAAGGAAGGCTTTATTAAGCAAAATGCATCAACCACTCAGTTGCAGAGTCATCTATCCCCAGAATACTGAAAGCAAAACATATTCCAGTCTAGATATGCTTTATATTGTTTTGTATTGCAAATTTTACTTTGTATTTCTAAAACTTGATTCATCACATTGCTTCTGTGGGGATAAGCCATGACTGACCGAGTTAATCCAGTACAGCTCTTGTATGCAAGCCGACTCTAAGCTACCCACCTGCCTACCTCTAAACCAGCAAATGCAAACAGCCACATTCTGTCAAGTCAGAACTAGGAAATGTCAAGAAAAAGGATGTGAAGAAATACCTGATACTGTAACAAGTAAGGGAGTGGTAGCCAGTGAAAGAAGAATAAAGAGGCTGAACTCTGTCTTGTGGATTGCCATTGACTGTAATATGTAATTTAAGAATTAGGCTGGATTGCCATTGTCACAGGTTTGTCCAGCTGCTAAGAGGTACAGTCCCTGACCACAGAGTGGTGTGGTGACAGCAGCGTCCAAAAAAACCCTTACCCGTACTTGTGTCATTGTGCAATTACCAGAGCACAGTACATTTGCTCCACTGGTTCAAAGCACAGTTGGTTTGCATAGCTGCATCCTCTTCGCAGAGCTCCTTGTCAGATCATCACACTCTTAAAATACTCCATTAAGTGTTGACATTATCATGGGTATGGGCTTTTGAAGAAGGGAGAATTCAGTCTTAGTTGGAGATGCAATTTGGCTGACCTGGTCTCCTCCCTCCTCAGGCAATTCATACACTCTCCACTACTTTCACTTCATGAGAACACCCAGTTAATTATTCATGGAGAGCCAAGGCCTTTAAAATCCATTGATTTCTTGTGTCTGACTCCTGATTGCATCTGGTAAATTCAATCCTGTTTGATGGCATTAAGTATTTTGAATAATTAATATGGTAATTTATCCCAGGCTGAGGAGTAAATGTTACCTTCTGCTGGGAGGAGTGTTGTGAGGGGAATACTCTTTAGGGCACTTTTCCCAATTCCTTTAATGTCAACATGGTACTTAATGTAAGTGCCTGTCTGACAGCTATTGCTTCTATGAGACTCCAGCTCAAGCACAACTGGGAGAACAAGCACTACATGCATAAGTATTCATTCTTACAGTATTCTTTTAATTGACTGAAAAAACAGTCAAAATGTCTAAGTGACATCAAATATGGGGAAAAAAAAATCTCTGATCATGATCTTCTCAAATAAATGGAAATTTTTATTGTGAATTCTTCAGGAGTAGAACCGAACCCTGGGATCCAAACTCTGCTAAAAACATTAATTTACAGTACACTTTCGGAAACTGAAGTGCTAAGGCTTGGACAACAGGCCCAAGCCAGAGTTGACCTATAGATGAATCCTGTATATTTTATAACTGATAACCATTGTGCTAATAGGTATTATACTAAGTTATAGCAAACCACCTATTCTGATGTAAAAGGTGGGAATACTGAAGCCTGGGCAACAGGCCCTGAACCAAAACTGCTAACTCCATATGTAGTCATTAGTGAAATATACATAGAAGATGTAGCTTAAACATCATAAAACATGTCTATCTTGAATGTATCCTTCTTTGTGTGTGTGAGCAAGATAACAGGGCCACAGAGTCAGTTGTCTGGCCCTGTGACCTGGTATGTGACCTTGCTCATAAATTAACTAGATAAGCAGGGAAACTCCCTTAGCTTCTCCCTTAAGCCCTGGCCAGGCTCTGGGGGGAACCTAACGTGAGATGAAAACCAGATATTTCTGCTTAAAACAAAGGTGCCAGCTATTCTGGCTTACTGATTTTTAGGTATATAAGGCTGGACCAGCTCACAGCGACTTTGAATGCCTCACCTACGGGTGGACGCACCACATAGGATTTCCCACTTGCCGGGACAGGCTCTCCAAATCCTCGCTGTAACCGGGGCTCCCCAGTGTCTGCGGATCTGGATGATGATGGTAACGTATGCAAGTGGTGATGTACCTTTCTTAATCACTATCTCTCTCTCTTGTAGTAATGATTTGATGCATTACTCTGTATTTTCCTATTTGTTTAAGTGTACTATTCTGTCTTTTCTTACTGTATGTTTTCTGTATTATTCTGTTATATTATTTAGTTATTTCTAGTAAAATACGCCTGCTTTTTTTTCACTCTGGTGTCTGAGTTTAATTGATATCCCTAATCAGCAAAACAGAAACTTAACCCAGTTTAGATTTAATAGACCTAACAATGACTTTTGGACCTCCCTGTCCAACCCAGAGGAAACTAATCCCTCCCTAATGGATATCAACACTGGGACATATTTGTTGTTTCTTATTATTTCTGTTATAACACATCTAATAATCAGAACCATACATTACTTATGGTTTTACTTTCTATCCCACTAACTTATTTCTAGATTGGTATTTATATCCTTCAGGCACTCATATCATAATGCCCAGACCCTGAAATCATTAGTAAACCAAACTGTTACACAAACCAATCAAACACTTTAAATCAAAATAACTCTTCCTTTGATTGACCTCTAACATGAAGACTCTTTTGCCTTGTGAGGTCATGCCAGTGTTAAGCATTCAGACACAGGAATAAAAATTATAAGGGCAAAGAGGAACAGCTAAATCACTTTTCATTAGAAAGATATGTTAAAGAATCAGGATACCTCCTAAACAACAGACTGAAATAACCAGTGGTAGATATCTAAAAGACAAGGTGTAACGCTTCGAAGTGTTTTACATTGTTTCATGACTTCCTTTTGTGGGTTTAGCTTCTACTAGAAGGTTTTTCTTTTTTGGTCTAAGCTGACCTCATCTTCTCTTAACTTGAGATTGGCATTTGACTCTATTTCTGGTCTGTTTTCCTCAGGACTGTATATGGTTTTTTAGGGCAGAAATAAGAAGTGAAGAGACCATTTATTCTTACAAAACTGTAGACACTGAGGTGATTTAACCTTCTTACTTGTTGGATAGGTCCTTTCAGATAGTTCGAGCCACATTATTTCTGAAGTTAGACAGCAATACTTCAACACCAACCATAAAGCTCTGATGTCTGCCAGTGCCTATAGGGTAGTTTCAGCCCCATGACATGTCTTCAGTACAGCTAGATCTAGAATATAAGCTTCAACTAAATGGCCATCCTGTTGACTGGAGCTAGCTACCTAGGAGTCCAAAACAGTGCAATTGTGGATTACAGGTAATACTTCTAAATTGTGTTTCTTTTGTCCTTGCTGCATTGTTACATTACTATCTTCCAGCTCATGCAAATCTCCATTCTCTCACTACTGGTATCATGTCCAGGAGCAGAGGGGTTCAATCAGTGACAAAAATATATAGCAGGTTTGGGTAGATCTGAAGGCATCTGTGTCTCCAGATATTTTCCAGCATTGTTTCTTTGCTGTAGTATGTCCATTACTTTCACGGGATGCCCATTTTTAGCTTCAAAGATAGATTCCGTTATATAAACAGTTGAGCTGTGAGGACACAGTCATTTATTAGCTAAAATGTCCTGGGGCTCCTATTAGAAGATAAAAATTCTGAAAGACACTTATTTGGCTGTTTGCCCACAATTCAAAGTATTTAATATCTAGTGCTATCTTAAATAATTCATTAGCACTCAATATGCTTAATACCTCTTTTGAGAGTGCAAATAAATGAGGTTAAATGGGATTCCTGCTGATTTCTTGTACTTTTGTTGGTTTAAACTTTGATAAATATATGTTTTACCAGACATGAAAATAACATTAGGGAACAAATGTCTTTTAGTCAGTGAAATGAGTGAGAGGCATTTTCCTCCCTCTGTAACAGCAAAGATAGTCTTTCCTCTTTAACCTGTGTTTCTTTGAATTACAGTTGGTGAATTTGTATGAGGAACTGGTCCTTAAGGACCAAGCTGTGAGGATCAGCAAAATGGCTTCAAAATTCAGCTTAAAAGACAGCTTTCAGTGGTATAAGACTCTGTGTGTGCATATTTGTTTGTGTGCTGCTAAGCAACTAAATAAATGTCTTAAATTATAAGAAAAAAATAGAAAAAATACATTTCAAATCAATATAAATACCTGCCTACCTTCAATTTAAGAGTATCCGTCCCACTGGGTACTTAGGATATACGTAGATGAATATTCAACCACTGACCATGTATCTTCCAAATATTTCAGCCTGTAGTTTGTAGCTGTCCAGGAGTGTAATAACTTTGCAGATGGTAAGTGTGAAATGTTTCCTATCTCTTAACCTATGCCCCTCCTCGATGTCCTTAGAGCTTTCCTAATATGCAACATGATTCCCACATAGGAAACATATTAGCCCCGCATCTTGTTTCTGACATCCCACCTGTTGCTTGTAATTAAATCTGACTCCAGAAGGAAAGACAACACATCCATAGAAAGGTTGACTAGGAAGATGGAGAGGCACAGTGTATGGGATAATAAAGGTTAACATATACTGGAAAAGATCTCTGTATGTTTTCTGATCCAAACTCCTACTGAAAGCATGGCTAAATTACACAGTCTGCCCACCTCCTCCTATAGCTCCTTCACTTGGCAACTCAACATCTAAGCTGGGTTGCATCTCACACATAAAGCCACCACCACCTCCAAAGCCAGATCTAGGCACCAGACAATCTCTCCCTGTAGTGTGAGACTGGGGCCACTGCATCCTCCATCCAGAGCTTTGTCTGAAGCCAGGGAGGAGCTTTCCAGGAGGAATAGGCTGGAGCAGTTGTTCCATCTAGTGCTAGAGACCATGTAGCCTGTGTAGACTCCTTCAACACCACACTATCTTAACAAGCCATTCAAGGCCCACCACAACACTGACTGCTTAAGTCTCTGCTAACCAGTCCTAAGAACTGTGCCTCTGCTTAGCAGTTATGTCTGTGCTTCCCAGTAGCACCTGGATAAGAGTTGTGATATTATCTAATGAGGCATTATCTCA
Organism: Strix aluco; assembly: GCF_031877795.1. NCBI lineage: Eukaryota > Metazoa > Chordata > Aves > Strigiformes > Strigidae > Strix > Strix aluco. Next base: position 3,254,435 of record NC_133931.1, on the reverse strand, counting down.
AGTTAAAAAGGGTGGGCATTCCTTAATCAGAAAACAGCCAAGCAGGAAACAGCTAGCATGATCTGTTAGGAATATTGGACTCTGTAAGCAGCTCTATAATTTGTTGTAATTTATCTGCCAGAAGCAAAAAATTGCTGTTACCTGGAAGAAAACAAATTGCTGTGTTACCTGATGAAGTTGTTCTTAGCTGGTCACCATACTCTGATAAGATCCAGAACACAATCTATAAGAGCAGTTCCTGTTGCAAAAGCTATTGAAAGACAACCTCCAAGTTGAATTGTAAATGTCAAGGTAGGTATGCCCTTGGTGTGTTTTTACATTATATATTTTGAGGTTGACTCTGTTTCTACTAAATATGTACAACACCTAAATTAATGTCCTCCCAAAGTGGACTCGATATAATTGCGCACATACAAGTACCTCACACTTCTGAGATGCATTACGGTATCAGAAACATCATCACAAGACTGACATTCGGTAGAACAGGACTTAAAGATACCTGGGCACTTCTGAAGCAAGAATGATGAGCCAGGTAGAAAACATAGAATCTGGTGTCTCATTATGACACTGAATATCACTCCACTCAGAGTTGCAGTATTGCTACTTATTGCTTTCCTTATGGGCAAGTCCCATAGAGAGACTATAAGCTCCATAAATTTGACTGTTAGAAAAGCTCTTATAGGTTGTTCTGGGAAAGAAAAGTTAAGTTACGTTGTGAAAGCACTGCTTTTACAGACAAGCTGTCATAGTTTCACTACTTAGTTCCATCATACTTTAGTTCATAACTGAATTATATATACTTAGGTATATCTGTGGCAATTTAGGGGATCTGTCTATATACAGTTAAAGGACTGTAATACAGACAAGAAAAATCTGTATCATAGAAATATGTATATCTCCATAACACATTTCTGAGTACTATATCCATATACATATAAATGGTATCTATGTTTCTTGTCCATAATCTGTGAATTACAATAAAGTTGTTAAATTTTGGTAATTCGACAATCAGGCAAGAATATGCTGTGCTTCCGAAACAGCTGAAACAAGAAAAACAGTTTAGGCAAGTTTATTATGGGTATATTTAAAGTGGAATAAAATTTGGGAAAATACCCACAAAACTTGGATGTTAGCATGTGTTACCATGTGAAGAAAAAATTTAGTAAACGTAAATATTTTTTTCCTAATGTCATTATAGTCTAAACAAAGACATCAAAAAGTGAGACATGCTGTGGCTACACAATGCATCACAGCATTCTTGAATTAACTGTACATTATGTCATACCAGTTTTCTAGTAAAACAGAGAACAAACTTCCAGTCCTCTGAGACCTAACTGAATTCTACATCCAAGAACCAATACATGGAGAAGAGACAAGCATTCACATATTGCTACACTTCAAAATTGGGAAAAAAAAAAAAAAAATCTTGATTTTGCCACAATCATAATATTTGCTTGGCACTTGTGATGCGAAAATGCAACAAGGTTAGTGATTCATTTCTCTGTCATAAACAAACTTTTCCTATCTGAACAAAAGTCTCATTTGCTGCAGTACTTCCAGTAAAAGTTGTCGAGAGCAAGGGTTGGGTAAAAGGAATAATTTCACCCTTATTTTACAGATGATAAAACTGAGAATATGAAAGACTGAGTAGTTTATACATAACAACATAGAAAATCTAAGATGGGACTGAACTAAGATCTCTTGAATTCCCATTCACTGCTTCAGTGGTTAAAAGATAAATAAATAAATTTTAAAAAAAATCTTTCAGGAAGTCATTTTGTTGAAACTTGTTTAGCATTAAGACTAACAAAATTATTTTATTTTTAAATAAATCATATTAAGAATATGATTGAAATCTCTTTAATTTATTATATTTTAAAAAGATATAATTTCTCTGACTAGTATCTAACCATGCAGCATTTTCATGTCTCGTAAAAAATAATTTTACTCAATAATATGTGTTTGCCAGTAGCATTTAAATTAGATGTAAACTAGTATTTATGATCCCATCCGAATAAAGTGAAATCTTCAGTCCTTTTGCTACTGTGCTGGAATAAACAGGCTAACTCATAGTCCTTGAAAAAGCAATTTTTTAGCAAAATGCTGATCCTAACACTATATTTGCAGAAGCTCCACTGTTTATCTGCTTCGCCCACAGACACCATACGGGGCATATGTAGGACACATTGAGTGGCTGGAATTAGCAGAGCCATTTGTGAACTGCATATAAATGTATCATTTGCACATAATTCTCTGTGATAATAGCCAAATTAGAGAAGGTGATAGCACCATCATGTTTTTCAACTTGGTGTTTATGGAAATGATTACTTTATCCACTTGTACTTCTCAGAGCAGAAATGAAAGCAGAACCAAGCTGTCTTAAGACATATTAGAAATAAATGGTCAAAACTCTGAAATTCAGTGTATATTAGTTATGACAAATTTCATATTTGGAGAACTAGAAGGGACATTTTGCTGACACCCACTCTAGTTTAAAACCCTGATTAAGCACTTCCTTAACCTTAGGGATGTCAGCGGACCTAAGTGCTTGCTGAACTGTTATCACATAAGTTATTCTTTAACATCAAATGTGTTGATGTGGCTTGGTGCATGCTAAAACGTGATCACATCTTTGCTTTAGAACATTGGACTCTAAATGCAATGAGAACCTGGCCCAAGGAGACCAGACGGACTCAGTCCAGGGAAATGAGTAGGATAAAAGCTTGACATGCCAGCTCAAAGAACATCTGTTACTGCATTTCAGAGAGAATTGAGCAGCTTTAAAGGCAGTGAAACCCTTTGTCAGCTTCCTGCTTAGTCCATAATTGATCTGTAAAGGCTTTTTCAAAGTGCCATCAGAGGAAAGAGACAAATGGGTTCAGAATTTTTATGGTGCTCTAGGTCCTCTTGTTGAAATTCAGCTGAACCTTTTTTAGAAATAGAAACAACAGCACTCCAGGACTGGCGTTTTTCAGATCAAGATGAAAATATGGCAGCAGCATTGCCTCTCCATCCCACATTTTAGGTCATGACCAAGGGGTTCAAAGGGAGTCTAAAGCATCAGATACGGTAGTCAACAGCTCCTCAGTTTCTCCAAGGACCAGATGTAAGAGAGGAGTAAGTGTAGGCTGTGATTATTGTCTGCAAAATTTTATGCTGTTTTTACTTTCTGGCAGCAGCTCAGTTCCTTGTGGGAGTGAATGAGTGTCAATACTTGCAGAAATCAATTATAATTGCGTCTCTTCCTGAGTCTTGAAGAAACTGAGCTGCTGCTGAGAATAATGCTGCACAGACACAGATGAACCAAAAGACGTTTGTACTTCCAAAACTTTGAGAAGCACTGGCATAGTGTTAATCACTGTCATTTGCTAGCAGAAACAATCATCTGAGTGCAATCACTTCTTGATTGCTAAAGACATTTTCCTTTGCCTAGAGTACTAAGGTTTGATTTTTTTTTTCAGCAGAAATATCTGTTGCAGCTGCCACTGAGAACCGCAACTGACAGCAGACGCAGACAGATATTTGTGATATTTTGGTGTTTCTGTTTACAAACATAAGCCCAGAAAGTCAGTAAAAAATGTGTTTAGCACAGAATGCAGTCTCATATGTATATACGAATATTCCTTATATGTATATAGTCATATCTATGAATATTTCTTCTCTGTTTGTATCTATAGTACCATGAGAAGACTAGCTACTGCTCACAAAAGATGTCTGTCTTCATCTCTCTCACCCAAAGAATTCACCACTACAGTTTCCAACTTTTCACGAGGTGTCCTGAGCAGAGGTAGGGCTGCAAATGAGATAAGCATCCTCTGAAATGAGACTTCCTCTTTCTCAGTCGTGACTGCTAAAGCAATTCTGCACCGTGGGCAAGTAATGTCTTTATGGAATGTTTTATCATGAATCTTCACCAGGCAACTATTAATCTTAGATCATACTCTTATCAAGTGTTTATTCTTTTACTCCCTTCAGGCTTTGTGATATTGATATCATGCCTGTCACAAACAATGACAAACGGTATCTTCTCCACTGCTGAAAATAAAGATGCCTGAGAGGAAGTGACTTAGTAGGAATTCAAAGAGATAACATTTGATCTAGGAATAAGAGTGAAAATGTCCAGCAAAAAGGCATTATGCTGCCAAGCCTATGTAGATATCTCTGTGGCAAAGAAAACTAGAGCAAATATGTTATGAACATGGTCAGAAAGCTCCATAAGGCTGAACTATTTGTAAAATTACCACTCCACAGACAGACAATACCCATCAGCTGCACATAATAACACACTAAGGGTGTACTTCAGTACATGCCAACATGGAATAAAATGTTTGCTTTCCTCAACACTCCAGTGGTCTATTTTAGATTTAAAGGACTAACGAAACACATATGAAATTATTGCATCTCTGAGACGCTTACATCTCAGCTGCTGGAAGTCATGACTAGCACCTGAGAGTCAATAAATTACAATCGAAGGATTGATTGCTTCTACCCCTTACCAGTATTTTCATCTTCATTATAAGGAATTAACTTCAAACAGAGACAGTAAATACAAGATGAAGCTTGAGCTGGCTGTCAATGAGTCCCCCAAATGACCTACAAAATTAGGTGTCCTCACGACCCCTTTATCTGAGATGCAAAGACAATAACAGGTGTAATAGGTGGAATGAATTTATTCCTCACCTGAAATTTCTGTCATATTAGTCAAACAAGAGTGTGATTCAGGAAGCTTTATTTTCCTTAGCAGAAGTTTAACTTAGTGTATATCCTGGACAGCGTATCATTTATCGAGAAATAAATTATATTAATCTGTTGCTCTATAGGTTAAAGAAAAAAAAAACACCCCATAATACATAGACACATCTCTCAGATTAAAAAAGTGAAAGGGACCATAGTATAGAATCAGAGAATGTGTATAACTCAATATCAATAAACCAATGGTGATGGATACTAGTCTCTATGGGAACTTGTGATCTCATAACAACAAATAAAGAAATGGTATTTGAAGCTGGATGGGTGATAATGCGACACAGATACAAATGCTGGAAATGTCACTGGCATGCGTAGAGTTATGCACAGAGTATTAGAAATATCTTTACCTTTTTCTTCCTTTTTCATTGATCTTTTGGAAACAAGACTTGGAATATCATAAGTAGCTGTCTGCATGTCTCTCCCAATAACTGTTTAATCATTGGACAATTTCAGGAAAACAACTGAATTGGGAGACACTCAGAATAACTTAAACTTTTTCATTAAAAGGTTATAAAAAATAGGTAGCTAAGGGAACTGAGAACTTAGAAGTTTCCCACAGAGGGAAAAATCATGTGAGCACATATCTTCTAAGACATCAGAGAACTCAAACAAGGATTTCTATACGTGTTTATATTATTATTTTGAATATAAATGCTTATTATTCCGCTGTAAACATAGATAAAGAAAAGGAAAGATAAAGATGGATTTGCACACACTTGATGTTCATGTTTTCTAAAAGCTTGTCTCATCATTCAGTTTTTCTCTGAGAGCAAAATGAGTCAGTCTTGATACACAAACCCATAGGACAGCAAGCTTCATTAGCTCCAGTGTTTACAGAATAATTTGTGCACCTGATTTTTTCTTAGCAGTAAGACTTTAAAAGAAGTGTCTCTGCCTGCCTCCTTCTTTCAAAGATCACCTCACCCTTCCTGGACCTCTCTTGTCTTCTGAACTTTCTTGATGAATCAGACAACTTCACTTCCTACTATTTTCAATCTGGTGGGTTTTTTTGTTGTTTTTTGTTTGTTTGTTTGTTTTTATTTTGGGGTTTTTTGGTTTTTTTGTTTTTTGTTTTTCTCAGGGATTAGTCCTAATTCCTGGACTCATAGACTTTTTCTGCACCTTCCCTTTCATTTGAACTATAAGGAAATTACTTCTGAAAAATGAATGAGTGAAAAAATAAAAATAAAAAAATAAATAAATTCACAGAAACCTTTGCTTTAAATTCAGTATGGAACAGAAGATGGATGGCATTCCAGATCACATCCATTATATTGTCATTATGATGACAACATATAAAGCTCTGACAGTTCTGGACTGAAGTTCATCCATTAATCAAATGCTGTCTTCATTGTTTCTCTGGCACTTTTTCATGAAACCAGTAGCAGTTGAGCTATAGTCCTGTAAGTTATTCCTAAACTGGCTCCTTTTCAAGTATAAATACTATCTAGACCTGAAATATCTGTATATTTCCAGGCATCTGTAGATTTCAAAGCACAATAGGGAGGAGATAGAAGTAATTATATCTATGGTTTAAGAGAAAGACTGTGACAGAGGATGATAGCTATTGTGTCTGACAGCGATTGTGTTGCTTACTGTAATTTCTCTAATGTATGTAAACACTCTTACCATTATCTCACATTCTTTTATAAATTCATCCTCACAAAAGAATAGGTTTTAGAGAAGAACTGGTGAACACTTTACTAGAGGGAACCAAGGCATGAAAGAAACAGCTTGCAGAAGAAAACAAGACAAGAAATATGTCTGGGATTGAATCTGACTCTTCTCATGTATCAAACTATTCTGTCAAAGAATGGGGAAACTTTTTCTCAAAGTCTAACAAAGAATTCAAGAAACATCGTAGAGCAAATAATATTATGTTCATTTACATTAATGAACAACTCTCAGTTTTTAAACTGATATTTATCAATTCATGTTTGCTATACCTAAAGACATCTGCACTAGTTCAGGCCAGCACTCCATCTGCTAGAGTAATCTGTCTTCAGGTTTGGAAATAGGTGGACAAGCAGGGCAGAGTAAGAACGAGGCAGGCATATTATACAGTATTAGAATAATTCAGTTTGGACGAGACCTCTGGAAGCCTCTGGTCCAAAATCTTATACAAAGGAGGCCTGATATCCAAGGTAGATCAGGTTATTCATCCAAGAATAGAGGTTGCACAGCATCTCTGGGAAACCTCTTCTAGTGCTTTACTCCAACATCTTTATCCTTATAGCCAATAGGAGTATTTCTTGCTGTCCAGTATGCATGTCACTTCTTGCCCTTTCACTGTGGACCTCTGAGAAGAATTTGATTCTGTCACTGCGTGGGGGGCTGACCGAGTGGCTGTGTGGTGCTAAGCTGCCTACTGGAGTTAAACCACAATAGCATTAGCCTTGTATTAAAGCACATGGTGACACAAGGACACATCCTCTTAGATCCCACAGATCATTCTCAGTAACAGTACTAGTCAGCATGTTTCCTCAGGGTTTGTTGTAAATAGTAACTTTTCAGCAGACTTCTCAGATGCCTCTTTTAGAACTTTCCAATGAAAGTTTTTAGAACCTGTCAATGTTTAGAGTAACCACTGAACATCCACTTTAGCCACCGTTGGAGTAGAATGGGAGTCCTTTGTCATCCTTAGCTGCTATTTAATTATTTTCCAAATATCGCTGTCTTGATTTTTACAGTCGATTGTACCATTTTCATTAATGAAGGATCCATCAACACTGCTTAAACTTATTTTGGTTTCTGGTATATGTAAGAAGATTGGGTCATACCTAACCTATAGTTCTTCTAATCAAGTGGTTCCCATGTATTTTGTTTCTCTTACCATTTTTCCATTTTCTAGCTTCTGAATATATTGCTATAACTCTTTCTTCTTCCATTTGTTTATATATTTCTACGTCTATCTATAAATTTTCATCCTTGTATAACTTACTTTCATTTTTCCGTCAGCACAGGCTGACTAATAATCTGTGTGGCCTTTCTTGAACTGTCATTTCCTGAGCATCTAGTACAATGCACTTATAGCTTTTAATTTTTCATTTTATTTGTGTATAGTTTTTAGAATTTCTAAAGCAGATTGAAGCAAAGTAGACTGATTGCCTCCTTCTGTCCAATAGGTCATATCATAGGTCTAGAATAAATGCAGACACACTGACCTCCAGTAACACATTCTTCCTTCTCCTGTTTATTGAAATAGTTTCATGATAACCAGCTGCCTGCCTTTGTCTTTGGTTGAAATATTTCTGAAGTACTCCAGTTCATTCTTATACATGGAGCTGTTCCTGGAACACAAAATAAAATTGGACGCTGCTCTATCTTCCAAGAGAGTAAATAGTGAACTCAATATCCTAGTGACTTTGAAGGCAGACTTCTGTTTATAGCTCCCAATATTGGTTATTGCAGGTGTTCAGTGTAACAGGTTATATTTTCTGTTCAGTTTTATCAACAGCATTACTTGTGCCTGTGATGCAAGAGCTTATAAATGCAAAACTTCCTCTTTCCTTCAGGTTTTGACTTGTTTCTACCCCTTGTTATGGCAGTATCAGCTAATACTATGAAAAAGAGCAAAAAAGTAAGGTTGTTAGTTTTATTTATTGTTTCATAAGGGTATACATTACCACCACCATCACACCCCGAGTGAGCTCACTTTGCATTTAATGCAATAAAACTATGAAAGAAGTTTTGTTAGACTTACCATTTAACATAGCATTATAATCGTTGCCCATCACATGAATGAGTGGCTAATTCCATTTGGTGACACAGGATTTAAAGGAATTGCAGAAAATGCTTCTCAGATCCTTTGGAAGCACCACAAAAGCATCATGTAGTCTGTATGTCTACGGCTGTGGCTTTATTAGGAAAAACAATTATAATCAATTTGGGTAATTCTTTAAGGCCCAATCCTGTTGCTCCCAAATTTTGTTACAGGATCTTGTTTTGCTCTAGAGAGTTCTTCAGTGTTTGGTGAAGCGCCTATTTGATGGGCATGGGACACAGAGCCCATCAGGCCAGGGGAAGTTCCCTACTGAATGCACAGAAGCAGTAAATCATTAAAGCTCAAACGTATCCATGCCTCTTCTTGTTGAATGAAATTCTCTTAACCACTATGAATAAAATGTAACAAATTATTAAAATTATAGTAATGAAATAATTCTGTATGCAGATAACATTCCTCTAAATTCCCAGGAGTGAAAGCACAGCTTTCCAGAATATATATCAGCAGGACCATAATATTTTGAATATTTCGATCACTGTCTCCCATGATGCTACAAACACCAGCTGTTGTATATGCCATAGTTTCTAATTCACTGGGATATGTTCTTTGGCCTGTGCTGTAGATGAAATCAGACTTCCAACAATTGTCCTCACTCCTAAAATTGAAATGTGGCCCTACAGGCTCCTGAATGGACGAAAATGTTTAGGATTAACTTGGAGATTAATTAAGAGTTACAGACGGAGACCTCAAACATAAACCCTGCTTTGGACTCTCTTCTATCATGAAACCTAAGGGCTGTCTGTTTCCTGAATGTTTTTGAAGCAGCTACAAGCCTGCAGCATCCTATTGCTCTCTGAGCAGCTCCCGAGACCATTCCCTATATCTGAAGTGCTTCAGCATTTAAAGAACTACCCATTTCAATTTTCTACAAGTAGGCAGACATTATAAAGAATTGCAGGCAAATATGCAAGTTCTTACCTCCCACAGGTCAAGACTTAGCACAACACAAGCTCAGTTCAATCTCTGAGAGATGAGAGACGACTCAGAATTTATTTTGAAACTGTGTGCTCCTTCTTGCTTTGCCCATTTTCCATTTTCTCCTAAAAGACTTCTTCAGTCTTTCTGCCTCCATTCTCTGCAGCCCTGGGAGCTTCCTGTCTTATTTGTTCCCAGTTAAGAGAAAATTGTGAACAGCTAACGATTTTCCATTTAAAAGACGCTGGTTTCCTTAAAACTTTCCTCAACTTAGTCACTTCAGCCCCTGGGTAAGGAGACTGAGCCATGTATATCTCAAACGAAATATTTTTCCACCTTCTTTCTAAAGAAAGTATATATAAGGCTATGTTTTCTGTCAGTCCATGCTAATGATGTTTTACTCCACTCTGCAATTTCAACTGAATTCATTAGAAAGTTACAGCTCATGAAAGTAACATATATGAAAAATTTTAATGAAAACGGATTATTGAACTCAGCGAGAGACCCAAATTAAGGTCCTCAATATACTGTGAGATGAATCATCTCGATAGACACTGGAGAATCCACATGACAGAGCTAGAAGCAGTCAGACCTCACAGTTCCACTAAACATATAACCGTGTTTTAAATTTCATTAAAGTGCACCCCTTTAAGATGAAAGAATAGTTTGTTTAGGCTACCATTTTACTTATTTGGGTCTTATTAAAGTGCTTTATTCCCTGCTGTGTTAAAATGGTTCTTCGCTGAGCAGACAGTGAAGAACTTAACAATTTTTATTCTGCTATTGATTGGGAAGTTATTTGCACTGATAACACTTTTTATCTTCTCAGTCACCACCGTGCTACTGGGATTTTGTTCTCATACAAAAATGAATTGCACCTAACATTCCAGTTTGGGATGGTAGGTGCTTTAGGATCTCATGAAATTTGCCCCATGCTTTCCTCAATACTTCTGCACAGGAAGTATCATTAATCTTATGACAGATTTGGTTATCTTCACAAAATATTTAAAAGGTATTTATCTGCATGGAAGTATATTTGTCTTGATGGGGTCTTTTTTTCTATGTATGTGTATGTAGCATGGTGAGTTAATTACTTTTGTCTCATGTGGGGGGATGGTCAAATTATGGTCCAGAAACCAAACCTAGTCTTCAAGATTGCTAGATCTGACCTTTGAGGTCAACAAGCTGGGTGTGGTGCACATGTTGTTTTGTGCTACATGGGAGGCTGCATGGAGGTGCAAATCTTCAGTGGTTTATTAGGTCAGATGCAACACTATACAGTTATGGTGTCATTGTGTTCTGCACAGATTTGGCCACCAAATGCCTATAAAAACAAACTTCTAATGGCATAAAGAAATGGTCAAGTCTGGTGCAGCTTATTTAGTCCATGCACATGGAGACCAAGTGCTTAACAAGACAAAAACTTAGCTATAACCTTTTACAGAGCTGTATCACTGAAAATGGTTACAGAAAAGAGTTTCAGAACCAGTAGCTCTTCAACACTTGGGGTTTTTTTTATTATTTTTATTTGAGGAGTAGTATTATCATACATATGAAATTTACAGTGCAACAGTACAATTCTGTGAAGAGAAAGAAGAGATTTAATTTAATTTTCCTAATACTAAAATCAGTGATTTAAAGGCTGCTGCATCTTCTTTTAAACATTGAATTCCTCATCTCAGTTCCTTCAGAGACCATGGAGAAATGTATTTGTGAAGGAAAACAGATATATTGGAGAAGTAACAGTATCCCATGAACAAGCAATAAACCAAAAAGTAATTATTGATCAAAATATTTTTCTTCACAGAATTAATTTGAGAGGATCTGTGAGTTTGATTTTGACATATACATTATATAGAAAAAAATAATGCTGTTCAGAAACACAGCAAATGAGGTACTGAAGCAGAACATCCCCTTCTTTATCCCCCTAAACAGGCTTGTAGCTCATATCTAGAGGACTAAAAAAAAACAAACCACCAACATTACAATATTGATTGCACTTTGTTATTCTGCTTTAGTGGTTAAATACATCAGCCACACCATCAAAGCATTAAATCCTGATTAATCATTCTCAGAACCCCAGGAGTAATATACAGATCATTTATTTAAAGTGTAGGTAGAAAGAACAGTTCAGGATTTATTCTTAGGTCAACTGGAAGTTGTCATTTGACTTTTCTTGGGCTTCAATTTCTTTTGCTTCAATTTCTCCCAATTCCTTACAGTTCTTATAACTGACAGCAAATAAACTACCTTGGGGCTAGAATCTACAATTTGGGAATTGTGAATGTATGTAAGGCTGAGGTGCTGTGCTGGTGTGGTTGGTTAACCTTGGCCAGCTGCCCACTCAGCTGCTCAAGTGGGACAAGTGTCCACCCTGCTCCACAATGGGTCAAGAAAGAAAATAAGGTGAGAGAGCTCATGGGAAAAGACAGAGAGACCAATTACCAATTATCATCACAGGCAAAATAGACTATACTTTTATTTATTGCCTGCTGCTCCCTCCTTGGCTTCCTCCTCCTCTGCCTGGGCCGCCTTTATCCCTTGCTGCATTTTCCTACTAATTTAGGTGCTCTGTTCAGATGGAGAAAACCTGTATGGAAATCAGTGGCATGGAGCAAACCTCTCCATGCCTGGATTTAATTCACAATTGACACAACTGCTCTAGTCCTCATGGGGTTTTAAGTCTTTGGGAAAAGTTAATCTCTCCCCAAATCTTCTCCCCCCACTGGTCATGAGTCACAGAGGTTTGCTGGAACAAACTCTGGTCTCCTTTATAGCAGCTTATTGTTTCTTTCTTCCTCTGACTTTTAACCTGCCGATCCCAGCTCCTGTATGTCTATTTACTCCCAAATCATGCAGATTTTTATCAAATGGGTAACCTCCCACTCCCTAAGGAAATCTATTTTGATTGAGGGTTGGGCAACACTAAGAATCTACTAATAATATTATTTTTCTTCCAGGTTTTGTTTTATGAACTTGAAATATTTTTGGACTGAAAACAAAAAAGCAGAAGAGAACATTTGGTTATTATCTAAAATGACAATATTGAAAAATGTCATTTGAATAGAAAAGCAGATGATGCAAGAAAAATTCACAGACATTTGCAAAAAAGGTCTGAGCTGGCTTTTTCTATCCTCCAGGCCACTAAGATATAACCAAGCTCTAAGCTGTTAAAAAAAATGAGCACAGGAGAGTGCTCAAACTGGTAAACCCAGACTCCCAATAGGATTTAGAACCTCCAGTCCATAATGCACAGAGGAAAAAATCATATTGATTTACGTAGAAATTTTACAGAAAAAAATTTTGCATTAGGAATTTCTTGCTGGTCTCATTGTCCTTAAACCTCACTTCTTAACCCTCACCTGCAAAAGAATTAATGAATAAAATAAAAATCAGAAATGCAATTTCTTGTCAGTGTAGGATTAAACTGCAACAAGGAGGAAGAAATGTCTGTCTCTATCTAGGACAGTTACAGAAGAACAAACAGGCACAGTTTACATTCGTGCATCTGAACAAAGTCTTTGCCTGGGGGGATAGTCTTTGTTTCGGATGAAATGAGCACAATCCAAGCTGTAAAAGACAAAGCAAGCCAGGAGGAAATTTCAAGCAGACTCTCCAGATGAGTGAGATTGTAACAAATCCGGAGCCACTGAGGACTTCGTGGTTGTCATTATTCCACACAGTTTTAACATTTTCACAGTGACGCATGTAATGGTCTGTCTGGTAGAGTTCATATTTTCTTCTCCCTTGCTCTTTTGCTATCTGTTTTTTAAAAAGAAACAACCTGTGAGTTAATCTAGGCTTGCTATTTGAGAGGTGATAATTGCACGTAAGTAAATTTTAATGTTTGTATTCAAGATTCCCAAGACTGTTTTTGTACAATGCGAGGAAGTCTTCTATATCACAAAACAGCTGTTCCTCTCCAGTTTATTCAGAAGAAAGGACTAGTGTGCACACACACGGAAAGACATATCCATATAGGCAGATGGATATGTTGAAGAGTTCATGCTAATATCTCCACTCGGTTAGCTATACATCATGCAAGAATCTGTTCCAGTGAAAAGTGAACAAAAAATTACAACATTAGAACTAGAAAAGAGAACCTGGATATTGTGTCTTGCTCCTCATAGTACAAGCTAGTTTCTTGTGTCATATGCTCTCTGTTGTTAATATTCACCTTGAATTTATATGGCTTCAATGCTGAGCCAAGTCTCATGCTGCACGGGAGTCCAAATAGATCCTGTGGTTAGAAATGCTTCCTCTAACACATTTTATTCTGAAAATCTTTGAATTCATGGCCATAGAAATGTCTGCATAGTTATATTATTTACCTGGTAGAAGAAAATGATGTGTCATATTCTTGAAAATATGTACAAGTGTTACAGGATACGGAGTTATTCAATTCCTATAGTTCTGACGTATTTTTGAAAGTGTAGCTTAGGTAGCTTCACCTTTCAGAGTCTCAATGCAGCTCTGTGGCATGGGGGAGCCTTAGTGGCCAGTCTGAATTGATTAATATCTCTAGGCAGAAAGGTGTGTAGAGATTTTTGCTGTAATTCCAAATTCCTATTGCAGTTATACTGGTATTGATGGAGATATTATCTGTATATTAGGTAGGAGAAATGGAAGTAATTAATTTCTCTGCCTTTTAGCTCTTAAATCAATTGCATCCAGAGTCTGAAACAGGTAGAGATTATCAGACCTTGAGCAGGTCTCATTTCAAATAAATTAAGAGAAAATAAATCATTTTTAACATCTGATAGCGAATTATTTGATAATTCTACATTTAAATGGAATCATAATAGAAATATAAATAATGTCCCTGTGAATAGCAGATGGTTTTACCATGATGGATGTCATTAAAATAAATGATAGGAACACTTCTGCAAACAAACAGACATTAATTAAATCTTTATTACAATATGGGTCTGTAGAAAAACATATTACACATGTCTGATACATTAAAAAGTGTCTTTCCTCTCAATTATTACTGTATTAAATACTAATCTTTTTTTTTTTTTTAGAGTGTAGCTAACTTAGAAAAATAATCTCCTGTATGTAGATCATGTCTTCATTAGCCTCTGGAGAAAATTATTCTCTCCCTGGGGATGAGTAATCTATATTCCTTCTGTTCTTCTGTAACTAGATTGTGTTTGCAAATACAATTGCATTAATAAGACTCCCACGTTCTCAGAGTCTTAGATAAGTTTAAATATAGCACTTTGGTAGTGCTCTTATGATGAATGTATCTATTGCTACAGGCACTCCAAGACCAATTTTTCAGAGCTATCTGCATATAGTTATTCACAGGAAAAATGTGTTCACTATGTCCTGGGAGACTTTAATGCGTAATGACTGCTATTCTCTTTTCAAATTAGGTAAATACCTGTGCAAAGCGAGTTAGAACTGCAGCTAGCCATTTCTGTAAGCAAAGTTTTCCTGTGTTTACACAATAATAATTGCATGTATAACTCAGAGGCGTCCTTACACTTATTTTGCATGTCCAACTGCATGATTCCTCATTATAAAATATGGAATAAAAGCTTATTATCCTGGAGTATTTTGATCCATCAGGCTAAACGTGGATCACTGCATTGCTGCTTCTTCCACTTGTAGATCATGTATTCCAGAGGCTTTTGTCCCAAAGGATCACATGATATATCAAATGATTGACAACAGCAGTAAAATATCCTGGGAAATGGAAATGAATCTGTAAAAAGAGTTTCCTGAGGTACAGTGATGTCCCAAGGAATGTTTGGTGTGACAAGAGCCACCAGAAAGGACAAAATTTAAAAAGTGGAAAAAGAAAGGCTTAGAGCCATGGGGTTTTGTTGTGAACTTGTGGTCTGTGTATTAAGGGGGTCAATTTTCTTCTTCTTTTTAGTGTGAAAAGGAACTACAGGGTGACCAAAGCAGAGCAAGGGGAAACAGAATATATAAAATTGCATGTAAACAATTTACAGAGCAACTCCAAATAGGGTCAATTTGTATTTCTTTCTATGTGACATTTGTCAAAGGTAAGAAAAAGAAGTCAAGGCAGACTGAGACCTTTATTGGCTTATTTCTCCTACAGTAACTGTCTTTGTACCAGTTCACAAGCTAAGCTCATAAACAAAGACATGTAACCTCTTCGCATTTTATTGCAAAGCACTGCATCCTAAATCTGGGGAGGCTCTTGATTTACCCAGATTCTTCTTTAACCTTGAATGAAAGGGGCATATTTATATGTTCATCATTCAAAACTGAAACTTTGTTCAAGAACTTGTTATCATTGAGAAGTGAATCCATTGGACTATTAAGATATTCAGCACAAAACTTTGATCCCTTTCTGCCTGTCATTTTTAGTAAAATATGTTTAACTGACTAGGTAGGGAGCCAGGAACTCACACCTTCTTTCCCAGAATCATAATGAAGTTTTAAAAATGGGGAATATGCACTTTCTTTGTAACTACTACAAAATGGATGTGCAGCTGGCTATAATGATCTTGAGGAATTTAGTGGAAAAATTAAGTAGCAACTGTTGCTGGATTTTATATATTCAGTGTTTTCTCTAGGAATGCAGAAGATGGTATAGGAAAAGAAATTCAGGCATTAGAAAGAAAGAGGTAATTAAAAGATTTAAAAGGATAGGATTAAAATTCACAATTATCTTGAGAAATTAACATGTGGGGCTGAGATGGATAGAGTGACTCTCTTAAAACAAAATGAAAAGCCATTCTTCTACAGAAAATGCAGTCCAACACAGAAATTTGCCATTGAAGAAAACTGGAAAGGCAGTGCAACAGGAGGGAAAGAGCTGGCATATGATGCAGCATGAGGTATTAGTGTTACTTATATTTGTGAATAAATATAGAAAATGTTGGTTGCATTAGTCAAACATCACACATGGAACATAACAAAAAAATAACTGGCAGTGTGAAGCTGAATGGGAGATGTGGCTTGTCTACCAAAAAGGGGTTATGGAGGTCCAGATTTTCCCACTTTGTCTTACGTATTTCCACCAGTGTCAGAAGGATGAAGGAGTTAATGGCTTTTGGGACATCAGTTTGTCTTTTTTCCCTTCGTAAAATCCTTTCCCCAGACCATGGGAAATCTCTTTCCAGTTATTTTTTCCCTTTTGACCATTTTTTCCCACGACCTGAGGAATAGAAAGTTAAAAGAATCTATCTCAGAAGATGTGCATATTCTACTATATAGTTTGCTCTTCACCACCAACAAGGCCCCCAGTACTCTGATAAGGCTTCTGATGGATTTATTATGCTCTCTCTAATCTACAGCATCTGAGAGCTTTCATCCAGCATTTAAGCTATATAAGTAGAGATCAGGTGGAGAATGTGAGCATACCCATATTCTTGATCACAGGATCAAGTAGCTACAACAATGTATGTGTTGAACCACCAGTAGTAAAAGAAGGGCTGGTCTGTGTCCTCTTGCAAAGGCTCAACCCACATAAATCTATGGATCTGGACAGACTACACCCCAGGGTGTTGAGAGCAATGGCTGACATCATTGTCAAAAGGTCCCAGCCTTTTGACACTAATCTTTAAAAAGTCATGGAGATCAGGGGATATCCCTCATGACTGGAAGAGGGCAAAAATCATACCCATCTACAAGAAGGACCCAAAAGAGGACCCAGGAAACTAGAGACCCTGTAGTCTTGCTTCAACACCTGGGAAAGTAATGGTACGAGTCTTCCTAGGAACTATTACAAACCAAATGAAGCTGGTGACTGGGAAAAACCAACACAGATTTACCAAGGGCAAATCATGCCAGACTAACCTGATCACCTTCAACAAAAGAACATTATCTGTTGACACGGGGAGAGCAGTGGGGGTGTTCACCTGGATTTCAGCAATGTGTTTCCCACAGCTTTCTCCTGGACAAAGTGACAGGGCACAGACTGGATGAGTACTCTGAAAGAGGTGTAAGGAACTGGCTAACAGGCTGCGCTCAGAGGGTGGTGATCAAAGGTTTTTATTTGGGCTGACAGCTTGTCACAAGTGGGGTCCTCCAGGGATCAGTACTAAGCCCCACACTGTTCAGTGTCTGCATACTGATCTGGATGATGGGATTGAGAGCACCCTCACCAAGTCTGCTGATGACACTAAACTGGGCAGTGAGGTGGATGTGTCAGAAGGAAGAGACATCTTATAGAGGGACCTGGAGAGGCTGGAAGAGTGTGCTAGCAAAAACTGCATAAAGTTTAACAAAGACTAGTGCGAAGTCCTGAACGTGGGACAACACAACCAAAGAGCCCAGGATAGTCTAGGATCTCTGTGGCTGGGGACCATCTTCTCTGAAAGGGACCTGGAGGTCCTGGTGCACAACAAGCTGAACAGGAGCCAGCAGTGCGCTGCTGCAGCAACACAGGCAAATTGGATCCTGGGTGTCATCTGCAGGGGTGTTTCTAGCAGACACAGAGATGTGATCATCCCGCTCTACTCAGCCCTTGTCAGGCCACACCTGGAGTACTGTGTCCAGCTCTGGTTCCTACAGCTCAAGAAAGACACTGACAGACTGTAAACGGGCCAAAAGAGGGCCACAAATATGATCAAAGGGCTGCAGAACCTGCCCTATGAGGAAAGACTGGAGGAGTTAGGTCTCTTCTCCCTGGAGAAGTCTCAGGAGGCCTTGTTGCAATATTCCAGTACTTAAAGGGTGGCTACAAAGAGGATGGAGGGTCTCTTTCTTCCCAAGCAGTCACATGGAGAAGACAAGGGGCAACGGGTACAAGTTGCACCAGCAGAGGTTTCATCTTGATATAAGGGAGATTTTTTTTATAGTGAGAACAATCAATCAATGAAACAACTTCCCCAGGGATATGGTACAGTCCCCATCTGGGGAGGTTTTCAAGATGCGATTGGACAGGGTGGTAGATGACCTCATCTAGGCCCCCTTTCCCATGAGAAGTTGGACCAGATGGTCTTTTGAGGTCCCTTCCAACCTAGGCTGTTCTATGAGTATATGAATTAATATCTGTCCTACACTATTTTTATTTTCACCCACTCCATATCCAGAGTGAGATCTGGGAGCAGGATAGCCCATATGCTTTTGTGAGATTTTTTTTTCTCCTCAGTGTGCCTGTTTCTATATATTTCTGTTAGAGAAGACAGGTTGTGTGTCTGTGTCACATATAAATTAAATTTGCTATGACCCTTTATACATCAAGCTATCTGTCTCACAACTAAGTTCCCATCCTGCTGTTGTCAGTTTTTCTCCTAATATCCATAGCAACAGTATTGTCTTGTCGATCAAATATTTCACAAGTTTTGAGGCCTGAAAGGATTATTAAAACATCTTCTCTGACTTTGTGAAGAATACAAGACCAAGAAATTTGGTTTGTTTCTCCTGTGATGACTCCAAAATGTATCTTTGTGAAACATGCCTTCCAGAAAAAACACCTGTATGTGGCCTGTAAAGCTTAGAAGGATGGTGCATTCACCAAGACCACTGGTAGTTTGAGTCTATGTTAATTTTTTTCATATATTTAAGAATTCATGTCTTGTTTCTAATTTGAATTTATATGTTTTTTGCTTCTGGGCTCCGTTTCTTGTTATGTCTTTCTCCACTAAATTAAAGATCCCTTTACTACCTGGTATTTCTCCCCATGGAGATATTTAGACTGTAATAGAGTCACCTCTTGATTGTCCTTTTTTAAGATAAACAGCTTGAGTTCTTTATGTCTGATTAAATAAGTCTTTCAGCACATAAAAAACCCCTAACTGAAAAGCAAAAAAATCTTCCTCTGTCTTCCTGAAACCTCCAAAAAAAATTACATTTCTACTCAAAAGGGAGTACTTATAAGAAAATATAATAATGTATACAACTGTAGCTAGTTATACTCCAAATACAGAAGATATACCAATATGGGTTGTTCTTAGAAGATAGTTTAGAGGAGAGATATGAAATAAAGATGAAAATTTTGGATATAGATTTCTGACAATTAAAGAGAGATTGAACACTCTCTGTTCAGAGAAAAGGATGTAGTCATTGCTTAAAGAGTTGGTATAGAAAGGCCCAAACATTGCTTATAGTCAAGTAGTCACCATAAAGAGAACAAAAGCATGCTGTGCAAAACTAGGGAGACTTCACCAACAAGGGTTTGAATGTAACATTAAAAGAAATATCATAACTAAACAACCATTCTGGGACTAGAAGTAATTGTCAACGAAGGTTGCAAAATTGTCATCAAAGGAGTTATTCCAGCCTCATTATGAGCTTTCAAGATAATACAGTGTGTTTGAAAACTACAGGGAATGATTGGAAAACATTTAAGGTCCCTTTGGAAGCCAGAAATCCATGCTTAGTTATTTTAGGCCACATCAAGCAAGCTTCCTTCATTTGTATATAAATAGAGTGATGATATTGTAATGTCTAATGAGTGTCGGTAAGCCACATTAAAAGTCAGTGTTCCAAATGATCTGAAAGAACTTTTTTTTTTTTTTTTTTTTTTTTAAAAAATTAAAACCCAGTAAATCAGCATCAAACTTGAACAGTTAGATTTGGGGGAAACTGCAGTCCCCATCTTCCTGTTGTAGACTGGGCATATTGGGTTGAATCAGAAAACATATCTGACAGTGTCACAGTAGTGCCAGATCAGCAACAGCCTTACTACTGGTCATTGCACTACTGTTAGTAGTAAATCAGTGGAAATAATCAACTACTGGAGATCAGCATAGGAATTCTACATCTGTGGTGCTATAAAACAAGGCACTGGAGAAGGGGATATTGCTGGTTGGAAATCCTTCTTCATTGTGAACGTTGTGAGGAAATGCAACTCTTGCTCTGAACGTGAGATTCTTAAAGCAGCAACCTGCCTTGTAATCCTTATCAACTAGGTCAATAACTCAGAAACTTAGTTTCTCTCCACCCTGCACATGTAGCTGGCCAATCTCATCTGTGATCTAGCAGGTATCCAGTCCAGGATACCCCTAACAGGGGAAGAGGGGGACAGTTGGGACAGAAATATAATGGGTCATCTGTGGTATTAAGACTAGAAGAGAGCTGACAGTTGAGATTAAGATGATCAGGATGTGAAAATCCAGATTGCCAGAGATGCTACATTTCTGTGTGCAGTTTAACAACGCTTCTTTCTTTTTTTATCCTTTAGGATTATGTTAAAGGATTACATGGTAATTGTCTTTCCTCTGAATCAGGGCTTTGTTCAGTCTCTTACCATCTATGATTACAATACTGGTAACTCTGGAGAAATCACAACCAACAAAAAACCAGTAGAAATACAAAACCAGAGCCATTTATCTAGTCACTTAAAATGGGACATGGCTACCTGAATGTCTGTTTAAGGTTTTACAAAACTGAAGCCACCTGTGGTTATTGCTCATCAAGGATATGCAAAGAGCAATAATTACAGGTGAGATCTAGAAGGAAACAGATTATATGTTGTAGGAAATGAATGACGGGTGTTCTTGCAGCATGGCTAAGGATGTGTCTTCCAACATCATGCTGTTTTAATCCATTTGAGATTTTAATCTAGTTGAGATTGGCTTCAGAAAATGGGAAATTCATGTGTCCGTTCAAGGTGTGGACACTTCTGAAAGGAGCTTTAAAAAACATAAAGTACATATTTCTTGTGGCACCTATCCCTTTCAGCAGGGAATCACAGTGTAATGGTGTCTCACAGTGCAGGCTTGAGCATTAAGTTAAATAATGGACATGATACGTCTCTTATCACATTCTTGGATCAAGACAAGGCACTACAAGGATGGGCACTGTTTTCCTTTAAGTGAAGACATCTATTTTTGGACAGCTCAGGGTCAAATATTTATCTGGCTATGAATGTCTTAGCTACCAAGAATAGAACAATTTATTTTGTTGATAGAACCAGAGGACCCTACAATTTAGAAAGGAATATTTTCTTTAATATATATGAATAAACTCAAAGGTTCAACTCAACTGATTGTGGTACACCTAAATAAATTGCTGTGGTTTTAATTGTAGAGTGCAGAGTGGTAGCTACCTCTTTTTTTCCCAGACCATGAGAAACCACTGTAAAGCTGCTACAAACAAGAATTACATGAGATATGAAAAAACCCCATGTTTCCACACTGTTCACTAGCGAGAAGTCCTGAGTGTGAGGGTTTTTTTCCCCTGAGGAAGAAGAGGAAGATAAAAAGGAGTGATCAGGAAGCAGTCACCTCACTGCTGAATGCAATTCACAGTTTTACATCTGAATTTAAAACACTGGTGAAGGAGGGTAAGATGCTGAAAGGTGAACAAGAGAAGCTTTGGTGGGGGCTATGTTTGATCTTCTAGATTTTGGCACAGGAGCAGTAAACCCCAGCAGAATGAGAGACAAACCACAAAAGGTGCCATGTATCTTCAGATGTGCTTAGCTGATGTGAGTGAGGTATCACACGGGAACAAGTGGGTGCCTGCAGTAACCCACAAAGTGGTACCCATGCAGGTGGAGTCTAAACTACTCTCCGTAGCCTGCTTGTGGGGGTAAGACTGCAAATGGAGCCTAGCATCTAAGTCGCCCATGGTGTTTTAATAGAGAAATTTATGGGACTTTGCTCATCTGTTTTTTCTCCTTTTAACAGAATATGCAGAGTATCATGCGCTGCTAGGCAAATCATTGCTTTTAATACTATGACACAGATGTCTCAGCCAATTCAAAGAGAAATGCATGCGATGTTCAAGGAAGAACTGATTCCCAGAAGGGAAGGTGCTCAGCATTTGCAAAAAATTAGGCTCTGGGGCACTCTTGGACTCTATCTTACACAGGTGAAATATTACATAGAAGAAATATAAAAAAAATAAAACAAAACAAAAAATCCAAACAGATTTTTTTTAAATTATTTAAATTAAGACAAAAACCAAGAATATAGAGAAGAGCAAAGAAGAGATAGGGCTTGCTTAATATGTCATGTTCTTGAAAAACTAACCAGTAGGTCCTTTCCAGCACCATGTATCATTTTCAAAGACCTGACAGCAAGATGAACATATAAAAACCTCTGTAACTATTTATTTTCTGTGTCAGAACTGAATTCACCATTAATTCACCATCTCTGTCTATATCTGGTCAATGCTCTTCAGCACTTCACTCTGAAGGAGATGGACACAGCAGGCTTGGCTGGATGTTGTTTTAAAGAATACCTGAGCATTTCTGCTTTATCCCTCTGACTGAAAAACATTCACCAGTTCTTCACCTCCTGCTTTTTCAAATCTTGCATTTGCATCAAATTTATAACAGAAGATGAAAGGGAAACTATTATTATTTTTAATAATATTTTTTGCTTATATTTTATATGTTATTGCAAAATCATGTTGTTAGGAAGCATTTTCAGAAGAACCAGAAAGAGCCTAATCTAAAGTCAACATCACTTCTAATCTCACCAGTGTTTTCATATGAAGTGAAATAACTGAGAGCAGGAGGAATAAAACAGTTTAAAATCCTAAAAAATGGATGGTTTCCAGTGCTCCATACAGAGAGCAGGTTCTTCCTCTCTGCCTTGTACACCTCAGCCGAACTCAAGTGATCCTGTGAGTTGTCATGTTCAGTGAAAAACTTATTTTCCTACTTAGGAAACATCAAGAAAAAGTATTGTGCATGTATGTTGGGGTTGTGAAGTAAGGGGAATGTGACAAAATCTAATCTCCCTGAAACAAATTAGAACATTTTTTTTTGGTAGTTATTTTTTAGGTAATTAATGGGCCTCAGTTGTCTGCAGCAGTAGTTATAGCAATTAGTCCAGCTTAGCACAAGGCTCTAATTTCATACATCAATACATGTTAGATCAGAGCACGATCACTATCAAGCGTAGTCATTGTTTACAGCATATTCATCTTCATAAGCACTTGACTATAAACAGAATATCTTTCCATTGAGGTTTGCTTAAAAATATCCATCAGTATGCCTCAGAAATGCTGGGAAATACTGTGGGGAGAAAAAGCAATAGATCTTCTACAAAACTGAAAAACAAAATGTCAGTGTTAGACATTCATTTTCCTCTACTAATTAAGTACCTACATGAAACAGAAAGTCTATGGTGCTAGGTCTTGTACAAGCAGAGTGAGAAATGTTTTTGTCCCAAAGAAGCTGCTGTCTGGAGAGGCAAGGGTACAAAGTGGGGTTAAATGTGGGACACATGTGAAGACTGGGGAGGGAATAGGAGAAACAAGAATTTCATAGGAACTTAATGGTGAAGGCAGGAATGAAAATCAGGTTTTCACCTGTAAACCATTAAGGGACAGGATGATTTGGTCTCTAATCTTACAGAAGAGCTGTGAGGAAGAAATCTGAGGGAACTGTCACTTTGACTTCCTAACATAAGACCTTGTGCTATGTCCTCTACTGTGAGGAGATACTGACTCTACCAGCCTTACCTACAAAGGAGTAGTGAGGATAAATCCAATTCAGTATGGGAGGAACTCATATTGAAGGTAATGAAACACCATGCAAACACATTAGTTTCTGTGATGAAGTTTGCACTTGGCTCCTCAATAGTGGTAGCACTAACAGGGCTTACCCAAGGAAGAAACTTGTACTATGAGCATATCTCATTCAGTGGGACTACTGCCACAGACCACACTGGTAGGATTTGTTTATTTTTAGTTACACTACCTTGATTAAAAATAAATTTAAAAGTGTGTAGGGAGGATTCAGATATTTGTTTTTATGAGACAGGAAGAATATCCAGTGTTGAAGGACGTAGTTGATAATGATAAAAAAGACTTAGAGTACGTTTCTTTTACTGGTTAGTATAGCTGACCTAGGACACCACAACATGGTTCTGACTCCCACAGTTCTGCTGTTTCACATTGAAGATAACAGTTCAGCTTTGTTTTGCAATTCTTTAATGTGTCTAAAAAGTGCCCTAACAAATGTGTGAGGCATGTTTGAAGATGATCAGGATTCAAGGGGGATCTATCTCCCCGTGAATTCATTATATTTAGGCAACCAAAACCACTGGATGTTTTGATAAGTTTCTACTCCATATAGCTGTATTAAGAAAGTTACTCATTACTAGAAGAGACACTAAAAAAGAGGAAACAGAAAACAGTTATGAACATACAGATTCCTCTTTCTCCTCCCCAAATGAGGAAAAAACTGTTAAGCTGACATTTGTGATAATGTATTATGGCAGGTGAATTAGGCAAAGAGTTAATTAAAATCTGAGAGTTAATTAATGAGATCCACTGCACATTAAAGATCATTACTCCATCTGAAAAGAGTAATTAGAGAGCAGTTTCTGGAATGTTTTATTCTCCTGGGTGTTTTGCTGACATGTCACATAAGTCATTCAATGTTAAGAAAATAATCCACTGATCTCTGTATTTACTGTGATTATTATATAATTGTGGCAAGTTAAGCTGTAGCAGGGAGATTCCTCTTTCCAACAGATTTCCTCCCAACTACCTACTCATCTGTCTTTTTATCTGGCTCCTTATGTCCCTTAATTAAGTCGTTTGTGATAATAATAATTTCCAAACCCTGTTTTGACTGGTTGCTTTCACCTGCTAAACTAGTTTTTTGGGGTTTTTTGGGGTTTTTGTTTTGTTTTGTTTTGTTTTTTTTCAGGGCATGAGGCTCATTAGGACATGAGGCTCAAGAAATCTGTCTTATTGTGCTGCTGACACTACTGTGTTGTGTGGCCATGGGCAAAGTCAGCTCACATCAATTTTCAACCAGTTGTCAATTGAGACTATAAATTTTTGCAGCAAGACCTGTCTGATCATTGGGATGTCAGTCAGGATCCACAATAAACACTTATAGGGATAACTGAGCAATGCCTCTTGCCATTTTCTAAGAAGCAGGTCTTTGGAAATTTCCAGCCTTGAATCAGCATTGATTGCAACTGTTACTGCTGACAAATACACAGTGGGTTGACATTTCTCTCTCTGGTTGCATTAATCTACCCTAGATTTTGTCAGGGAAGCCTTTGAGAAAGCAGTTTGTGTTTGTCTTCACACACTGGCATAGCAAATGTGTGAGTGGGGACCTGTAGCTCACTTTCAGATTCATTAGGTTTTGTTTGATTGTTATTTGTGCTGCCTTTATTCATAAACACCCTGTAAGAACATTGTTTGTTTCTGTTTAAGCTTGACATTTCATGTCTTGCCATCACCAGCTGAGAGCACTCTTCCTTTTTCCATTTATGGGACCCCTCCATGAGTTTGCATTTCACAAACACATTTTTCTGCATCAAGCTTCCACCTCCTTACCCCATCCAGACTCTCTACACCTTCCCTCTTCTCAGCATTGCACTCTCCTTCACCTCCAGCCTTTTCAAGCTGTTACCTTTCTAAATCTATACTGTACTTCTGAATTCGCCAGATGTTTTCCATCCAGCAGTACTCCAGGGCAGGGCCTGTTGGCTGCAGGACTCTGAAGTTGTTCATTTCACATTTAGCTTCAGTAGTTAATCTCAGGGCTTCTGCTATGAATGAGGTAGATGCTTCCTGCAAGTATTTTTTCTTAATCTAAAGATCTCTTCAGAAATCAAATTAAGAATCGACAGAGACCAGACCTGTATGATGTCTTAAACTGAGGCTTGAAGTGAAGAACAGTTGAAGAAAAAAAAATGAGAAGCATATTTTGGCCCTCTCTGCTTATGTAGCAAATTCCAGAACAGTTTCTTTTCTCTTTTAGTTTCAGGAAATGTTTTTTATTCTGTCTCATATATGAGCTAATAGTTCAAAAGTAGTACTGTCTTCTCTGTAGACCAATGATTTCCTAATTTTTCAGAAATGGCTGACCCCCTATAAGCTTTCCACTGGCAATACAGTGCTCTGAAGAGCAAATGTAAGCCTGCTGTCACCTGGTGTGGTTCTTTTGTGGCTTTTCAAGGATTTTTTAGGCATAGACCACAAGATGTTTCCCTATGCAACCAACATACTACCCAGAAATCCACTGCTGATAATTTCAAAACCTCTCCTGTGTGCTGCATGTATACTGATGATGAGACTTTTCCCACATATAGTAAAGAGTTGTATAACCGATGCCAATATTATTCACCTCTCATTCAAAAAATCGTGATTTATCTCATGGAAACGTAATGAAATAAATTCTCAGGTATTAACATAGAAGAAGATAATGGTTTGGGTTGGAAGGGACCTTAAAGATCATCTAGTCTAACCCCTGATGCCATAAGGAGGGACACCTTCCATTAGACCAGGTTGTTCAAAACCTCATCCAACCAGGCCTTGAACTCTTCCAGGGAAGGGGCAGCCACAACCTCTCTGGGCAACCTGGTCCAGTATCTCACCACCCTCACAGTAAAAATTTTCTTCCTTATATCTAATCTAATTCTTCCCTCTTTCAGTTTAAAACCATTACCCCTTCTCCTATCCCTACACTCCCTGATAAAGACTCCCTCTCCATCTTTCCTGTAGCCCCTTTAAGTACTGGAAGTCTGCTGTAAGGTCTCTCTGGAGCCTTCTCTTCTCTGGGCTGAACAACCTCAACTCTCTCAGCCTGTCCTCACAGGGGAGGTGCTCCAGCCCCCTGATTATCTTCATGGCCTCCTCTAGACCCGCTCGAGAAGGTCCATGTCCTTCTTCAGCTGGAGACCCCAGAGCTGACTCCAGGTGTGGTCTCTCAAGAGCAGAGTAGATCAACCAAAACTTGGCCTCATTTCTCAAGTCTGTCAAGGTCTCTCTGGATGGCATGCTTTACCTCAAGCTTATCAATGGCACCACTCAGCTTGGTGTCATGTGCAAACTTGCTGAGGTTGCACTCAATCCCACTATGTCATTAATAAAGATATTGAACAGTCACAGTCCTAATACTAACCTGAGGGATGCCTCTTGTTACTGATCTCCATTTGGACAGTAAGCTGTTGACTGCAACTCTTTGGATATGATCTTCCAGCCAATCCTTTACCCATCAAATGGTCCATCCATCAAACCCATATCTCTCCAATTTACTGACAAGGATGTTGTGTGGGACTTTGTCAAAAGCCTTACAAAAGCCCATGTAAATGACATCAGTTGTTCTACCCTTAACTACCAAGAGAGTCACTCCATTCTAGAATGTCACCAGATTAGTCAGACATGATTTGCCCTTTCTGAAGCCATGTTGGGTGCCTCTAATCACCTCCCTGTCATCCATATGTCTTGACATATCTTCTGGGAGAATCTGTTCCATGATCTTACCAGTCAAGGAAGTGAGACTGTCTGGTTGGTAATTCCCAGGGTCCTCCTTTTTACCCTTTCCAGAAGTCGATGTAATATTTCCCTTTTTCCAGTCACTGGGGATTTCTCCTTACTGCCATGACTTTGCAATTATGATGGATACCATCTTAGTGACTGCATCTCCCAGTTCCCTCAGGACCCTGGGATGCATCTCATCAGGTCCCATGGTCATGTGTATGTTCAGGTTCCTCAGATAGTCTCAAACCCATGACAATCTACCGCTGCGATGGGTGAGACTCTATTCCTTCTGTCGCTGCCTTGAGATTTAGGGACTTGAGAGATTTGGGAAGAGCAATTGCCAGTGAAAACTGAGACAAAAAAATTGTTGAGTACTTCAGCCTTCTTCATGTCAGTTGTCACCAGATTCCTTGTCTCATTTATTGTAAGGGTACATTTTCTTTAATCTTTCTTTTCTGACTGATGTACCTGTAGAAGCCCTTCTTATTATTCTTCATGTACCTTGCCAAATTTAACTCCAGCTGTGCCTTAGCTTTCCTGATTCCACTCTTACACTTCCAGGCAGTACCCCTATATTCTTCCCAAGATGCATGTCCCTGCCTGTGCATTTTCTTCATGTGTTTCACTATGATCAGGAGGTCCTTACTCAGCCGTGCTGGTCTCCTGCCTTCCTTGCCCAATTTCTTGCACATTGGAATCAAGAGTTCTTGTGCTCTAAGAAAAATGTCTTTGAATACCTGCCGGCTCTCTCCTTTTTCTTCACCCCTGAGGGTAGTTTCGCAGTTCAACTCACATCTTGTCCCAAGATAGTTAGAAGGCAACCAGGACTGGTATTCAATCCCAGAAGGTTGAATGCCTACTGAACCCAGTAGGTTTTCCCAGCTCCCACAGTGAAGAGACAGATTCCTTAAACTCAAAATGTTTGTTGTTCAAGGATTTAGTATTTCAGGTAGTTCAATAGATTTAGTACTTCATGAAGGCTGATTTATAATCAATTAGGTCTAAAGAAGGAAGAAATAGCTTCCAAACACAATTATACAAGCTTTTGCAGTGAATGTGGATTATTATCTTTCAGCCTGAACTATCAGCCAGATCCCAGAACTATCAGATCATTAAAAAAAAAGATAAATATTTGAGTCAGTTTTAACATGGTTATTTCCATCAATTATGCTTCTGATGATATAGCAAGATACTATTAAAGAGCACTTAAAATCATGATGTATTGCAGAAACCTGCTGAAGGGTATTAGAGGAGGTGATGGCACCTCTAGATTTGGAAGTTCCTTCACAGCATGTCACCACAGGTTGAAATACATTTCTAGAGGAGCATGACACAATTCTAGCTCTGTCCTTGCAATTATTCATAGGAAACCACTGTTGGCCACTCTCAGACATAGGAAATGGGTTAGATAGATCCCTGGTCTGATGTACTGCAGTGGTTCTCATACTATATTCTTCTTTACTAGCTACCTGTGTGAGGCTTCGGCTGCAGTAGCCAAAGCCAGTAGCTGTAGAAGCTAGAACCCTGGAAGATGATAGAGATGCTGGAGATGCAGGTCACCTCTGCATATGAATGTAAAGCAAGCACTGAGATTTCAGTAGTCACATTTCCACACATGAGTTTTAATCCAGTCATTGAGCTGAGAAGGCTGACATATAGTTGCTGAACTACTTAGTTCCCTGGTGATTTAACACTGCTACATCATGGTGGATGAGCTACAGCATAAGGCCACCAGCAGGGATATCATGGCCTGGAGCTTGCCTTCTTTTAGCTTTTCAGGCTACAGGGATGGGTCTTGTTGCTCTTGGCCACACAAAGATTTTTTGGCATGTAGCTTGTAGAACCATCTTCGCAGAATGCAACATCATTTCTTCCACTTTCAAGAAGAAATAAATTAACTAGAGACTATTAAGATTTTTCTTGAAGGAAGACAGAAACCATCAAGTACTGCTGGACAACATCGCAAAACAGCTCTTGATGTTACTGCACCATCCTAGTCCCTAAATCCTGCATACAGCCCTGTCTCAGTCTTTAAGCTCTACCTGCACGTTGTATGTCCGAAAGTCCACTAGTAGCTCTTTGGAGCTAAGGAAGGCTGAGAAAACTGGTTGCTCCACAGTAACGAGAGTCCTAAAAGGCCTTACCACAGAAATACTGGCATAATTTTTTACCAGTGTAAATGGGACACATAAATGAAATCACCCTTCCTCTGAAACATTCCTTGTTGTTGTCCAGCTGACAAGAGAGAAAGGGCAGTTAACTGGCTCTGAGGATGTGGCAGACAGGTAGGATATAAAGAAAACACCGTTAACACTCCCTCCTCCCTCTTATTTTCATATGTCTGACTCTAAGCATCCTTATGTCTCTGGTACTATGCTTAAGTGGTAGCAACTGCACGCTCAGGCAAATCTATCTGAAGAAGCGTTCAGCCATGTTAATGCTTGAAGAATCTCCCTGTCTTCAGGACTTCACTCAAAGCAAACTGTTTTATTCCTTCTGTGATCCCTGCCCAGATCTTCTCTCTCCTTTCATTTCATGAGCACGCAGAAGGTACACAAAGATATAAGCAGTCATGATTAGTCGGAATGAAAGGCTATGATGGTAGCCAAAAGAAAATACTTCAGGAAAAATTGTGGAAGAGGGAAAGCACGGAATGGTACTGACTTCAGAGTGTCCTCCTCCAGGATCCAGCCACCTGCCTTAAGAGCTGTCTGATCTGTGGTACATCTAAGTAAAAAAAATTGTATCGAAAATAACACAAGGTTTTTGGGGCAGGGATCCAGTTTTCATCCAGCCCATATGGGCCAAGTTCTGATTTGTCATAGAAATTAGTGCTGATAATTAAAAACAGGCCTCTGCTTCCTGCAAGTACTTTTTTTTTTTTTTTTTTTTTTTTAACCTTTCCTTCTCTCAGCATGGCAATTTTTGATTGATCCAAAGCATCTTGTAAATTATCAGCTACTCACAACTCATGTCTTATAAAAACTCCCAATGCTTTATTGGCAATGTAATCTGTCTTCCAAAGGTACCTGCTTCTCTTTTACTTTCTTCTCTTTTCCTGTCTTCTTTTCTCTTTTTTAACTCATAGGTGGCTCAAAGCATGAATTAGTTATAATCTTCTCATCTCTCACATCTTTACTTATCAAATGGAGGCACAGCTCTTCCCAAGTGCAATGGTTTGTAAACAGTGCCAATTAGACTTCTGTTCTGCTCCAAGCCTGGGACAGAGCAGAGAGAGAGAGATGTGCTGCATTACAAATGGGACTTACTAAATTACACACGCCAAGAGTCTATAAAAGCCTTATCAAACAAAGTCAGTGAGGGGAAAGAAAGAGAGCTAATTATCAGGCAGCACCAGTAAATCAAAAGGAGCAGCCAAATGTATTTTAAAGTCAGATAATTAAGCCACGGTCTGGTAACAGGGGTATTCCTGCCTGTATGTATAAGAGTTTTTTAGCTTGAGTTTAAAGGGAAGACGCAGTGTCATATGTAAGTTACCTTCATTATTGCATCCTTTGGTGAAAAAGAAAAAATCACAGCAAAATTCGTAGAGTGCTTTTTTGTCAGAAAATTAAGCAGATCACAAAGGGCAACCTGCCATCTTGCTTGTCTTACAATTTTTAAGTGAGCGGTTCTGGCAAGCATGTTGGGAGAATTAGATAAAATGTTTTCTTCTGTGTGGTTCTTTCATCTGAGACAACATTTCTGATGCAGGGGTGTGAGAGACTGAAATGTCCTGTGACTGCCTCAAAGCTTGCTTGTGTCTGTGCAAACCTCCAGGACAAGCTGCTTCAGCCTGTGAATTGGTCTGGGGGATGACGCCCTGAGAAGAGGGAGTGTATTGAAGGATGCACCCCCCCACTTCTTTGCAATTGCATTGTCGGACTCTTTAGACAAGCCTCAAAGGGGCAGAGGTGTGCTGAGCTGCCCCATCCTGTAGCCATTTGTGGCTCTATTGTGTACCCAGACCCCATGCCTGCGTGGCTAATGAACTGACAAGAGACAAACGTTCCTGCCCTGAAGCCAGATGCAACAAAACCTGTGGGACCAGAGAAAAAAAAAACTAAAGGTGAGCAGATCTGCTAATCAGCGGATACAATGAACTTAAAAAGGCAGCAGAAAATTTTGCTCAGTGTGCATCTACCACTGAAGCCAGATCCGTGTGCACCCACCACCGAAGAACTGAAGACTGAGGACCAACGGGACGTCACTGGATCCATGGTGGTGACTGTTCTTGCAGCCCTATCCCGCATCCTTGATTTATTTCTGCCTTTTCCTTCCATTCTGTCCTATCGCTACCCCTCTTCACTTCTTTAATAATAAAAACCTGTTTTGGGTATACGGCATTTGACCTCCTTTGTGTCTTAATCTCGCTCTTGGGATTGTATCGAAACCTCCCCCGACATTGGATCGGGACAAGGGGACTTTAAAAAAAAACCACTGTGTGTATCAGTCAATGTATCAAGGTAAATCTGCTCCTAAATCACTCAAACATTTGAAAATATTCCCAGCTAAGCATCACTGGCTGTAAAAAGCTATGTGTGAATGTAGATATTTTCACTCCACCCTTTCACTCTGGATCATAAGTCCTGACCATGGGGGACTGGGACTTCAGGAGGAAACAGAGGCCAGGAAAAACAAAGTAAAGTCCAGAGAAGAGAGATTGAAGAGTGCTTCTAGGGAGTATTTCCTCTCTTCAGTTTCTCAAAGCTATCCTTTTCCTTAGTCTGGATATGCAAGAATACATGTGTTCATGATAACAGCAACTGTGCCGTAAGTCCAATGTATCTTGGCAGTGGTGGTCACTTTTCTCACGTATTTCTGCTCTCTTGTCCAGGAGAGTATGCTACTGCCATACAAGTCTGGGAAAGACCTGTTCACTGAATATCCTGTAGATCTGCAGCCTAGAGTGTCGTAACAAATACTTAGGTAGAAACATGTATCTCCACCCTTTTATTTTAAATATATTTTATTTCTCTTTTGTTTTGTTTCCCCCGCCTCAAGTTTCTGCACTTTCTGAGACACTAAGCTCTACCTCTCCATACCTGACTTAATTCAGAATAGAAAATGTCAATTGTAGGTACTGATGAAACTCCTGAAAGCTGTGCATTGCAGCACAAGCCCATTGAAAACACGGAGTTTTAAAAGCAGCACTCAGAGCATGAGTGTGTGCTGCTTTCAATATTGATTTTCAAAATTGTCAAAGAAAACTAAGCAAGTAGCTTTTATACATAAAAAAAGAAATTGGCAGGAGGCATGCAAATGACTAGATATTGGTTAGAGAATCTCTAGAGCTGTGTTAAATTAGCAGTTTTGCATCAAATTATGTTTATTTTCCCCTTCTATAGGGTATACTCATGCATAGCTGAGAATATTTACAAATGTGTTCACATGGTAATATGTGGAATACAAGCCAGAACTCTATTATAGCTGTGACACAGAGAGTCATATTAATGAATTTCAAAAGGGTACAGAAGGTGGAAGATAACCTGTGATATGAATAAGAATACAAATACTATTTTGTTTTCACAGTAACCACACCAGATCTCTAGACATGCTGAAAATGAGAAGCAGTCATAAAGGTTATCTTAACATCTGCTTTGTGTGAAATGGAGTTTTAATGATATACCTTGTAACCTCAAGAAAACAGTGTAAAATGAAGGTGGCTGGAGATTTTCTATGACTGGGGTGGGGGATTGCTTATGGTAGGAGATGTCTTCATCCTTCATTACACATGGATAACTGGCTATAATAAAAGTAATTTTAGATTTTTATCACTGATAACTAAATTTCATCCTCATCCATGCTAGCTTCAGGACATCACTTCATAAATTAAGTCAAAAGAAAGAAATTAAAAACCCCAGATAATAAAAAAATCTTAAATTCTATCTGTGGTTTCATTAGAGAGTCCAATTCTCAGCAAGGATAACTTCCTCCAGCTAAATATCTCTCACTCTGTGTTAAGGAGTTATGTGGAGAATTAAATGTAGAATTCTATTTCTATCCATTCTCTGTCACTGATTTATTGCCAGCTCTGTGGCAAAGCACTTAACTGTACAAAAGGCAAAGGAGGGGTTACCCAGATGAAGTTGCAGTCTGTCGATGCAAAATCTCTTTGTCATTTCAAGTGGGCCTTGGACAAGAATGTGCAGAAGCAGCTCCTAGCACGACAGACCTGTCCAGACTGCAGAGGAGTCTCTTCTACATGTGGCATTAAAATTTTCTTTTAATTTGAGGTCAAAGAGTTAATCTGATCAACAACGAAAAATGCCAAGATGGAGAATCCATGTCTAGGGTTCAACTGCTCTTGCAATTTATTTTTTTTTTGTTCCAATGAAAATGTCTGTATTTCAGTTTATGCCCATAGCCTCTTCTCCTGTCACTTCAAATAAAATTTGAAGAATGAATTTCCAGATTTACCCCCAACAATAGCTTTGATTGCATGTAAAATATTAATAATATTATATAGTGAAGATTGTAATGAATTTCTGGCAGACTGGACTACCACTTTGATGAAGATCCTTTTGTTGGACTTTTCCTCTACTTTCTGAGGGTTTTTTTTTCCTTTTTTTCTTCTTTTTTTTTTTTTTTTTTTCTTTTTCACGTGCAGATCATAAAGGAAAAGGGAAAATTTTGGCTCTGATCCCTGTCTTCCTTTCATGAACGAAAAAGTCTGAATATCTCCTGAGTTTAGAGGAACTAAATAGTCTTAAATATAAAAGATCTTACTGCTGCTGAGGCAATTTTGACTTCAGATAAATGTTCTTTAACTGACAGGACAAATGTTGTAGAGAAAGGCAGGTAGAGTTCAATGTAAAGAGAAAGAGCTTGTAGGAACAAAAGGGACTTGCTGAAGTGCTGCAGGAAATAGGTTACAGGGATTGGTTCCAGAGAATTTTCTTTTTTGTCTGAATTCACTTTAGTTGGCACTCCTGAATTTGGCTTTGCCTTCCAACCCCACAAACAAGACTGTGGTTGTGTCTATACCTCTTTGAGATTTGCGCTCCATGTCCAAGATCAAAACTACAAGTTTTGCATAATGAAATAATAATTTGCATAATGAAATAATTTTAATGTCACAAGAACTTCTGGTATTAATAGTCTCTATCTTCCTTCACTGTTCTCCTCCTCCCTCCCTACTCCTACCTCTGTATCAAGCTGCTGAGGAGTCTACGTGGCAGTCTTCTAAAGGTGTTGCTGATGAACTATACGCATAACACACACATTTTTAAGGCAGAAAAGAGGAGAGGGGTGGGGGGTGGGGAGAGACAGAGACCCCAGTTTTTCTGCTAAACATGGGTTCAAATACTGTCAAACAACTATTTTAATCATGGTTAGTCATTATCTGTACTAAAGGATATCTATGGTGAGGAAAGGAGGGAAGAAGAAGGGCAGTTTGTAAGTATTTTCACTGTCCAGGCTTTAGTTTAAGAAGGGGAGCTAGAGGTCAGAAGTTTAAGTCATTGTTAGGGAAATATAACATTGCCCATTGACCCAATGGCTTCCCTAAATTTCCTCAAAAGAAGACACACCACAGAAACTTTAGTCTGCAGCACTGTTGCAGAGCACATACTAAGCTGTCATGACATAGTGCCATGTACACGCAGTTTCATTCACTGGTCATTAGGAAATAAACAAACACAAAGAAGCAAAAAATAAAACATCAGAGAAACTCTTACAACACAGCAAAGGCTACTTGCCTGATTGTTTTTCATATAAATACAGCCTGAAAAGGAGAAACTCGTGCTTAAACCTTAAATCTTGGCTGTTTTTAGCACTACTTCAAGTGGCACATCTCTGGTCTTAACTGCTGCCCCCACATTCCTGGAGGGTGAGATCTCACATGTTGGGTTCAGGTTTTAAGCAATCTGGACACACGAGTGTTAAGTGCTATTTAAAGTTCAAGAATGGGTTGAAGTACTCGTGTAGTCATAATCCCAAAGAAAATCCTTATGCTGAAAATGATTGCTATCACTGCTCCAGCTAAAGCACAAAGGTTTTGTAGCAGAGTGCAGCAAGTTCTCTTATCAGCTTTGATGGGAACTCAGCTCCTATTCTTTGTGCACACTCAGCACCTACCCAGAGTGATTCACAACTAAAATAATTCACCACTGAGATGGACTATTTTGCACTACATGATAACACAATATCTACAAGATGGAGCCACCAGCTAGATGAAGGCATTCAAGCCTCCATTTCAAAGTGTAAATAACAATTCAGAGCTAGAAGAAACAAACGAGCTACATGCAGGAAAACAATATTCAAAGTACTAGCATAAAAATAATGAACTCAGGGAAAATGAAATTAGAAGCTAGAGGAAAACCAGAGGGGAATATAGCAAGGAACTATAAAAGAGATGGGAGATCACAGTTAAAATAAAATAGACATCAATTTTAAAATAGTTTAGAGCTCCTAGAAAGTTGTGGGAGAAAAACATAATGATGGTAGGGGGGAAAAAAAAAAGTGATAACACAAAGTAGGAGCTGTGAGCATCAAATTAATGCATTAAAAGTAATGATATGCTTATACTCTACATAGAAAGAAGACTATTTCACAATACTTAGAAGATTTTCCCTCTAGTATCTCTGCTGAGGCCGCGGACCGAAAACTGCATTCTTTGTAGGTGGGCTAATGAAGTTGCATGGTTTAAAACTCCTTCCACCTACTATGAAAGCGTTCCACTCCATGGTGCCTAGCAGAATTTTCAGTGTTTTGTAATGATTGATTAGGCTTGATAGAAATAATAGGTAAGAGTAAATTTGAGCAACCTAGTGGGTGCAGCAGCACTCACCTGGGATGAGGGATTACTAACATCTAGTTTGAAACGACCAGTTGTACATTTATATGTAAATGGTCATTGTGATAATGATCGTGCACTTTACCTCCAGCATTATTGTCATTATTTCTTCCTCTGGTCAAAAGTCAAAACAACTCATGCTCCAGTTTTGACAGAGACATTGCCAGTTTTCCCGGTAGTGCTAAGTAACATGCATGAACAGCAGAGAGGTGAAGAAATGAAAACATACATGTTTTGCTTTTCCTGTTTTCTATCTTCCTTGCTGCAGATCTTCCTTTTTGTGTCCCATGTTTGTAAGTAAGTACATGCATGTTTACGCAGGAAAGCTCAGATATCTCCCACTGGATTTGCTCTTTGCAGAGCTGAGAAAAACTCCTTCCAGCTGGATGGAAACTACTTTGGGAAGATGCTTCTTCTCAAGAGAGAAATCTGGAAACTTTTTCTGTCAACTTAGTATTTGTAAAAACTAAGTACTGTATACTAAAAAGTACTTAGTCCTTATAAAAGTAAGACTCCCGATTGAAGCACTGGTCCAATATCTCTGGAAGGCAGGATCTCAGGTGCTGAATTGAAATTTCAAGAGAGCCAGAGATTCTCCTGTGTACTGTGAAGGTACTTTCATGCACCTTTCTGAGTTCAGAAGTGGGTAAAACTTTTGTGGTAACTACCATAACAGATGCCTTTACACTTACTACACTTTTGGAAAGCTCTGTTCAAAGTGAGATGATAAAATGACATAAATTGATTTTGTAAGATATTTGACATGCAATAGCAGGGCTGTTACTGTAAACCGTATGAAAGAAATCTGGGAAGATGGTTATGTCAATCAAGCAGTTTTCCACTAAGAATGCTGCAGGGTCAAAGAATGCTAAGAACTGGAGAATATATAATTTATGTCATGGATTAGCGATGGCCTTCTTGTCATAAACAATAACCTAAATAAACATTATCATTGTAGTCTTTGAAGCTCATAATTTTATTAGACACCATTGACAGTCAACGACCAAAAATGAAATGTCTGAGAATTGGCTAGAGAAGTGGACCATGTGGAAAATCTAATCTGTTAAAAAATGACAGGTCAGTCTGATAAGGAAAAGTCAGAAACCTGTCAAACATACCAAAGCCAAACTCAACATACTCAAATTAATCTTTACCAGTGATCCCTGCATGATAGCTTCTATGACCATGACTCACTGACTCAGGAGTCATGTTGCTTTAAATGTTGTCTGTGTCTTCCTTGCATTTGTCACTTTGACAAAGATTTAAATTAGATTAAGCATGAATTAATATACAACAAGTCCAGGAAATCATTAGGTAGAAAGTGTTTCTGGTGTACAGGATTAATTTAAAGAGCAGCAGTGTATGTGCCAATATAATTAACAAAGTAATGCCATAATGCCAGTTAGTACTTTCCTCGAGTGAGAATTTTATGCTGCTGCATTTCAGTATGGAAAAAGTAAATTACTGCATGTCTGCAACAAGCAACAATAAAGCTCATGTTTGTTTACAAATAAATCTTCCAAGGAAATGAAAAGCTTGGGAAATTGCAGGTAATGGTCTTCCATTGTTGAGTGCACATTAAGGGCTGTGATTTAGAGATCACTATGGCCTTGCAAAAATAGCATTCAGAGTGGAGCAAGAGTTAATCAGCTACAACAATAACTGAGGCATCATCTCTGCAGCAGGGCTTGAGGTAGCAAGAGACTGTTAGAAAATACTGGTCATTGTTCCATCGTAGTCATAGGTGGTGGTCCATGACAGGGTTCAGGAAGTAACGCTGGAAATACAGATCAAAACATGATTGCATAAACTTCTGGGATTCTGTGTATTCCTCATGTTGGCAAAAATCCTCCCTAAAATAAGAGGATAGCAAAGTCTTCCAAATATAGAACAGCAGAGAGAACCTGCTTTCCCCAAAGCTTTAAGGACCTTCTCTTCTCAATATAGGAGCCAAACTTCCCCCTGTTTGGGGGGGACATGACAAAATTCTCCCCAAAAACTCCTGCTGAGCAGGGACATGTCAAGAGACAGTCAGAAATGAGGACTCTGGAGAAAGTAACTGACTCAGGAGTGAGGGTTAGCATTTGTAGGTCTTGGGGACTGACAACCTTAAATCCTGTATGGAAAGCACACTCTCTATTCCTTTGAAAAACTGAGCTGCTTTTTAAGGACAGCATGTTGTGATGCTACTTCCTACTCCTTTGCTAGGGACAGTTTCTTTATATTATATTCAGTAGCTACAGGAAAAAAAAAAAAAAAAAAAAAAAAAGGAAGACTCCTTGAACAGGGCCTAGGATGTAACATTCCCCTCTAAAAGACGTGTGACCATTTACAGAGCAAAGTCACACTCCTCTTTGGAGGTTTTCTCCCTGTCTCTCTCATACAAACAACTTTTTATTTCTTTGCTGCACAGTGAAGAAATTTTTTTTTTTCATGTAGGGATTAACAATCTCTCTTGGATCAACTTTTTATCTCTCCTTGAGTGCTCCAACTTTTAGACCACCTTACAGGAAGCAGTTTTTTCTCCCTGTATGGATTAAATGGATGAGAACCACAAATGTACTTTACAAAATGTGTCATCCTGTTGTTACTTGTTAAATCTGTTTTGAGAATACACAAATGAAAAATTTAAGTGGAAGAAAACCTTCCTGTGATGGAATTTTGCCCGTGTGTTCAAACTGGGGTATGTACATCTGAGAAAATCCTAGGAAATCAACTGAAATTCCTTCTGTGATGTTACTATATGCAACATCCTGAAAAATGCAACCAAAAAAATCTCAAGTTCACACCCATGTTACATTGCCTTATCTGAATGGAAACTTTCATCTAAAAATAAAATAAACAGTCTAACCATTTGTCTTTCCATCTTTCCTCTGTGATTCTCTTCACATACTCCCATTCTCAAGTGTTTACAGGAGCTGTTCTACCCTCTCTTACTTTTCACATTTCATGCACCCAGCTACTTTCCAGTTTAATATACCGTCTCGTGGATTTTGTTGCCAAGATGAGCTACTTACTCTTTTATCCCGATGGAAATGCCAATACGTCAATACTCTGGTGGATTTATGGAACAGGCTGCAGATAGCAAGGTTCCCTTGGCAATTAGTGGGCCAGGCTCTTTTCCATGCCCTCAATTCCTGTAAGTCTGTCCTGTTAACCCATAGGATGGCTTGAGCTACCATAAGCTTAAAAAACCATGCAGGTGTTTTAGGACATTTGAACATTTTTTAGTCCAACAGTTTTCTTGTGATTTTCAAAGGCTATTTCAACCTTAGAAAAACTATGCTTAAAATAAAGCTCTTTTATTTATTTATTTTTTTAATTAAGACCTGAAGGGAAACATCTGCTTCCAGTTGGTGCAGGTCTGCTGAACTGTAATTAAACTGAATAGTGAATCTTTACCGGAACTTGGGTTAGCTTGATGAAGAGATATCTCAGGGCCCTATCATCACAGCATCTGATCAATTCAAAATTTTTAATGTCTTTATTCTGACAGCAGCCACCTGAAGTAGCACGGAATTTTTATCCTTGTTTGGCACTTTTGTGCATATAAAAGCAACTCAGAAACTGTAATGAGAAGGAGACCTGTATAGCATAACATGGTTACACGTGGAACCATTAGGTTGCTGATGCTCCAGAGTGAAATCAAACCTTTTTGTTAAAAGCATATACAAAGCATAGGAAAAAGTAAATGTCCCAAACCAGATTCTCAGAGTTGACCTTTAGACCAGAGCTGCCAGTAGGAAACACTGAAACCAGGGAGAATTACATTTTAAATCCTGTGTTTCCCTGGACCGCTTTGCTCCAAAATTTATAAACCATGGCCCAAATCTCTTACTTAAAAGTCAGTCCTACCCTTTCTTCAAATAAATAAATAAATGAACAAATAAGCAAACAAACTTCTCTCTCTAAAAATCCTGTGGTGGCATATGATTCATTCACCTGATTGATATGACCCACATGATTGATATGATTTGAAAACATAAACTCACTTCGGAAAACACAGTTCATTCTGTTATTGAACAAGTTCACATCTCCCACCTCCCAGTTCTCTTTTGGCAATCTGAAGTCTTCCAGCCTTTTTAGAAAAAAAAAAGAAAAAAATATTACCTTCCCAGGAAAAAGAAGGGAAAGTTAATCAGGGCAGATGGAGAAAAAAGAAAAGGAATAAAACAGGAGAACTGTTTGGATGAAGACTTTCACCTGAGCTAGGCTGGACCTGATGGGCAGAAATCATTAATAACATGGATTTAAATTCCAAAAATTCATCCATTTCAAAACATAAAATTCCTTCCCACGAAGTTGGAGAGCCATCTGTCTTCCAGTAAAACTTTCATTATTTCTTATATGTGTTCAACTGGAAGGATGGAGAATTTCTCAGTTTTATCCTTCAGAATACATATCGCTTGATTTTTGGAGCAGATAATCTAAACCTTAAGACATATGACTAACCTTGGTAAAGGAAATTCAAGGTATCTGTTTCTTTCACATCTTGTGTGAATGTTCTCTTCCCATACAAAAGGTCTGGATTCTTCACACACACTTAAACAAAATATGGACATCATCACGCTCTGGGAAGACCTCAGTCTGATTGTGATTTTTCCTGAACTGAGCTACTGACTTGATCGGTGAAGAGACAACCAGTATCTAGTCTTAGACAGCAGTTAGGCATGGGATAAGCAAAGGAGTTCTCTGCTGTACATCTGGGCATTCAGAGAAGAGGAGAAGTATCTGGGAAGTGTAGCACTCAAACCCTTATCTCTGCAGAATGAATTTGCCAAAAGACATTTCTGGGCTTGGGAGCTTTGAAGTTTGATGGAATAAAGGCATCTAAGATAACCTTAGGCATCCGAACCCCTCTTCGGCTCTCGCCGCAAGTTCCACTGCAACCAGGAGTGAAGATAGGTTGACAAATTTTATCCTGAATGTCTTGCCCAGGACACAGAAGTTTGTGGTGGAGTAAAATCTCATTCCCTCAAACACATATGTGTCACTTTAACCACGGAGCCAGCCTTCCTCCAATCGTTACAAGGAAATTGAGTTAGCACATGGAATGGTTCCTTAACATAATTGCTCTTTTGCAAGGAGACTCTGAATTCCCTCTCACAGCAAGTCAGCATCCACTCAGTGTCACCTCCCTCCTTCTCTCCTGTGGTTCAAATGATTGTGCTATTCCTGGAAGAGATGCCTTACCATGAAAGCACAGGTTTATATCCTACAGAGTGTTGAAGACTCTTGTGGAACATCTCTCTTAATTATTTACAACTGTTCTAAACATTTGAGTGAAAGCTATAGGTATTTATAGCATGTGCATGATAACAGATGGTACATACTGATTTTGCAGTGGTTTCTATTGTGGCTCTGTGAAGCTGTTTGACCTGTATATTGCTATTAATGCAGAAATCATCATTGTAGCAGCTTCATGGTTACAGTGCCAACATCTATGGAGCTTTCTCAAGGAACCACAAAAAAATTCATCCCATGCCTTTTTTAAAACAGATCATCCTCTTTAATATGCCCAGAGATAGCAGAGCTCTGCCTGGGGTTAAATCTAAGGCTTTGAGTATACTTGCTGTTTTTTCTGTTCCTTTTGCCAAAAACCATTGCCAAATCCAGAGACGAAAATTCTATAACGCTTGTAATGAGCAACCTGGTCTAGTGGAAGGTGTCCTTGCCCATGGCAGGGGGGCTGGAGTTAGATGATATTTAAGGTCCTGT
This sequence comes from Strix aluco, assembly GCF_031877795.1. Lineage (NCBI taxonomy): Eukaryota > Metazoa > Chordata > Aves > Strigiformes > Strigidae > Strix > Strix aluco. The sequence goes on along the minus strand of NC_133931.1, from coordinate 3,212,358 downwards.
CCAACCCAAACCATTCTATGATTCTATCATATCTGTTATCAAGGAGAAAGGAGAATCCCATTTATTGGGATGGTTCCTGGGGAAGACAAATGCCATCACTCTGAACGTTCCTCCTTCTTCCCCTGGCTTTTTATTGCTGAGCATGATGCCATATGGTCTGGGATATCCCTTTGATCAGTTGGGGTCAGCTGTCCCGGTTCTGTCCCCTCCCAACATCTTGTGCACCCCCAGCCTACTCGCTGGTGGGGTGGTGTGAGAAGCACAAAAGGCCATGAGTCTCTGTAAGCTCTGCTCAGCAGTAACTAAAACATCCCTGTGTTATCAACAGTGTTTTCAGCACAAATCCAAAACACAGACCCATGCTAGTTACTATGAAAAAAATTAACTGTATCCCAGTCAAAATCAGACAGAGAAAAACATTAAACACTCTTATGGAAAATACAACTGTCCACTTTGAGTTCCCATAACTCCATATCTTCAAGTACAGCCCTGAGAAGACCTGATTTCTGAACTCACATCTAAGCTGTGCATCATACTGTATTGGGGAATGTTTCCAGGCACTAAAATTCAATATCCCTATGATGAAATTATTAGAAAAACCCTTGACAGACTTTTGGGGATGGCCAGATATCAATTGCCCTAGAAGTCCTTATGACAGTAGACAAGAGAACATGGGGCAGGCACCACTCCCAACAGACATTATGACTACTACCATACCATTTTGAAGGGTAACAAAATGTAATTGTCTGTCCCCAGGTGACTTTGGCTTGAGTACCAGACAACAGTCTCAGAATAAGCCCATTTAACTTACTAGAATAAATGATTGTAAACTAAAAATAGGCCTAAACTTAAACTTTCAATGAACTTGGTTCCATTTTTATAACATTCAGGTTCAACCAAAATCCTAAATTTCGTCGGACGTGTTCATGCCTAGAAATGATAGAAAAAGTACTGTGTTGACCAAAGGTACAGGGGGGTAAATTAGGTAAATTCATTAGATATTCCTGTTACAGGAATCCTTTCTTGGGGTGAACAGAGAAGGTATTGTATGGGGAAGTCTCTGCAAGGAAGAATAAACTCTTAAGCTGGCGTCTGCTAACTGTTAAAATCACTGCACTTCTGTTGAGGTCCCTCAAGGCTCCACTGTCTTCTGCTGCTCACTTACTAGCCCAGACTGGATAAGGTTGATGCTCTTTCTGCTGCTGGAAGAAGGATTAGGATAGCGTTGAATCAGAGAACCTGATTTCACTGCGGAAAAGATTATTCCAGGTGCACAAGCACTGCTGTCTCCGTTTGGATGTTTTTACAGATCCAAAGAGCAAAACCAAATGTTCCACAGAGCTACAGTTCCTGAGTCAATCATTTCTTCATCTTTATGATAACATGGAAACAGAGTGTGTAATTATGGTAGAAGGAGCGTTCACAAGCTGCCAGACAAAGCTGCGGTAGAATGAATTGTTTTCAACTTCCTTACTCTTGGATAGGAGAAGATCTGTCAAGCAATTATTGACTGCATCTATGACACTAAAGTACAAGCTTCCTAGGTGCTGAGGTTAACTGGCCTAGAATGGAACATATCCATGTTATTAAACCCTTTCATCTTCCAAAACACAGTGACCACATCTAAACCACCTATAATACATGCCTCATGATATAACTCAAATCATTATTTGGGAATGTCCTACTTGTTCGAATCAAAAAATGTTCCAGGAACTGTTTTAGCAATATTATACCACAGACATAGAGATCCAGTGCTTGAGAGCATAACATAGTGTTGTTTAGTCTAACCTGACACACATACCCATGTTTGCTGCAGCCACATAAAGCAGACACTTTAACATTTAACAATGTTTCTTCCTTTGTGCTGTGTTTGGACAGATGAAAACAAACTTTTTCCTAACACAGATGAGGCAAATACAACTGCAGAGCTCTCATTAAAGTTGGAATTAAATTTTTAAATTATTAAAATAACTAAAGCAACCAGTTTAGACTGGTAGATCTATATTTTGATACCCATGAGTGCAACAAATATGATATATTTTTTACGTACTGTATACATATCTCTTCAAGATCACCCTGTACTGTGGTCATTTGCTTACTTGATGGTACAGGCATAGGATATTTGAGGATGAGAATAGTATTTTAATCAAAATAATGTTCCTGCCCATCATTGCACAGACATAATTGGCTTGGATACCTGAGTTTCTCAAGTGAGTAGCACCTGTTATTACCAGAAAAACAAATGTAAGGGAGTCCTTGTAGTTATACCAATTATTTACAAGTCCCAATTACTCTTATTACAACCATTATTTCTTGTTATAGCACCACAGGTATACAAAGCACACACAAAAATCAGATTTTAAACCATTTCTGTGTTGATGATGTAAAGCACTATGCTGTCTTTTGAGATGCTGGTCAGGTTTATTCTTTATTTACTCACTATATTGCTGCAAAACCTGGCACTGCCCTGCCTTTCTCCTTACAAAAGTTGCCATGAAGCAAGAGAATTAAGGTATCCTTAGGAATAAAGAATAGAGTTCAGCATACACATGGAATCAATAGCACTTTGAAAATTCGTCCAAGGAAATAATTTCATGCTCTGCATTGATTACTGTTGCAGGAATTGTGCACTGAGTGTTGCTTAAACCCACCTATAATGTTCAAATGATAAAATTCACAAGTCTCTAATCATGGTGAGTCTGTATGAGGAGTGATGATCTGCATAATCAGTATTTAGATGAGGTACACCTCAAATGGACAAGCTCGTGGCACTGTTTCTGCTTGCAGTGGATAAATTCTGCCCTTGGCATCTGTAGTCTCAGAAGACTTCTGGGGAGCGTAGGAATTCCTGAAAAAGGAGCTCATGAAACATCTCTGCTCCTACCTACTGCTTTGCAGTTATCCCATGGCATGAACCCCTTGGAGGCACCATACTGCTTGCAAATTCCACTTCTTAGTTTAGCTTCAATACTTCCTAAATCGATAGTAATGAGCTTAAGAAGTTGTCAGGGAAAGAAACAAGCAAACTCTGTTTCTGTATCAGTGCCAAGATAAAATGGTGATGTGCATGTTAAGAAAAAAAAAAAAGAATCTAGGTAGATATATAGAGGGAATTAAATACATAATTTAAGAGAAAACATTCTTGGAGAAAAAAACCACTGAGACTGAGTGGTCGTTATTTCTAGTTCATTAAAAAGTAATTGTTACATTTTACTCTTCTTATAGCTGAAGATTTTAAAGCACTTTACAAGCATTAGCAAATTAACTTTCCCAGCATCCCAGGCAGAAACTGAAGGCTTATTATCTGCACTATACACATAGAGAAAGAGACTGTAGACTCTTTCTTGGAGCTCTTATTTGTACAAACAGCCCCATATATATCCATGAGAATCATTATATATAAAATCCTAGAATCATTTAGCTTGGAAAAGACCCTTAGGATCACTGAGTCAACTGTTAACCTAGCACGGCCAAGTTCATCACTAAACCATGTCCCTAAGCACCACATCTACATCTACATCTACATCTCCATGGATGGTGACTCAACCACTTCCCTGGACGGCCTGTTCTGTGCTTGACAACCCTTTCAGTGAAGAATTTTTTCCTAATATCCAATCTAAACCTCCCCTGGTGCAACTTGAGGCCATTTCCTCTCATCCTATCACTTGTTACTTGGGAAAAGAGACAAACACCCACCTTGCTACAACCTCCTTTCAGGTGGCTGTAGAGAGCGATGATGTTCCCCTGAGCCTCCTTTTCTCCAGACTATACAACCCCAGTTCCCTCAGCCGCTCCTCATAAGACCTGTGCTCTAGACCCTTGCTTTGCTGATTAAGGATACCAATTAAACTCGGACACCAGAGTGAAAAGAGTAGGCGTATTTTACTGGTGATAACCAAATAATGTAACAGAGTAATACAGAAAACATGCAGTAAGAAAAAAGCAGAATAGTGCACTTAAAGCAACAAACAGGAAAATACAGGGTAATGCATCAAATCATTACTACATGAGAGAGAGAATAGTGATTAAGATAAATACATCACCACTTGCATAATATTATCATCATCATCCAGATCCGCAGTCGCTGGGCAGCCCTGGTTACAGCGAGGATTTGGAGAGCCTGTCCCGGCAAGTGGGAAATCCTACGTGGTGCGTCCATCCGTAGGTGAGGCTTCCAAAGTTGCTGTGAACGGGTCCAGCCTTATATACCAGAGATTGACAAGCCAGAATAGCTGGCACCTTTGTTTTGAGCAGAAAATTTCTGGTTTCATTCTCCTGTTGGATTCAACCCAAAGCCTGGCCAGGGCTCGGGGAGGGGGAACCAAGGGAGTTTCTAACAAGGCCAAATACTTGGGTTCTCAGCCTTGAACAAGGCTAAACAAGGGAAGTTGGATACATTCTCTCCTCACTACCGATTATATTTTGTCTTGCACTAGCGAGTTTACATGTTTTATTAATGACTACATGCTAAGTTAGCAGCTTCAGCTTGGGGCCTGTTGTTCAGGCTTCAGTATTTCAATGCTTTAGCACTTTTTACACCAGCATAAGTGGGTTGTTATAACTTAGTACAATACCTACTGGTACAATGATAAATATACAGGATTCATCTATAGGTCAGCTCTGGCTTGGGCCTGTTGTCCAAGCCTTAGCACTTCAACCCTTCACCAGCTTTGTTGCCCTTCTCTGGACACACTCCAGAACCTCAATGTCTTTCTTGTAGTGAGGGGCCCAAAACTGAACACAGTATTTGAGGTGGGGCTTCACAGTGCTGAGTACAAGGGGACAATCACTTCCCTAGTCCTGCTGTCCACACTATTTCTGATATGGTTGATTTGAAATAGAGTTATCTTTGTTACTAACCAAGATGCTATAAGAATTCTTTTGTAATTTCCCACTACTGGAAAGACAGTTTTGACAACAATTTTTAAAATAAATAGAACTGAAGCAAATAAGGCTTTTTAAACCTTTATTTCCATTTGTCTGAAGATTCAGCTATCCTGAATCACTCATATTTGAAGACCATTCTCTAAGTCGTGAGAACTAGAAACATTTTTTAGTTCTTATTTTACTTCCCTAGAAGTAGAATTTATATGTGGGATAATTTTTTCTGGAAAATTTTGACTTTGACTAACTGTATATGTGTGTATAAAATATTCTAGAGCTATCAGCCACCATGGACAGAAATTGGAGAACAATTAAATACTTTTTTGTTGAAAATTTTCAGGCTTTTCCAACAAGACACTAAAAACTTACAAAAAACAAATTTACTTACAACAGTGTATTTTATTGAAATTTCAATTTTCTGCCAGTGTTCAGACATAGAATACTTAACTAGCTCTGTCAATGACATAGGTCAGTCTTGGCACAGGTATGAGTTGTGCATGACTTCACCGAGCAGCAAGGAGACCTTGTGTAGTAGTTACACTGCAGAGGCCAGAGACTTCTTCACACTTCTAATACTGTACATTTAAATGCAGAATCAAACTTTCACAGGTTGAAGCAAAGATAATCTGAAAAAAATGAATTCCTACTTCTATCCTCCAGCTCAGAGCAGCAGGGGAGAATTTTGCTCATCTTCAGTATCCCTTTAGGTATTAAAAGTAAATAAGAAATAAATAAGATGCCCTATGAGGCTAACCTGAACAAAGATTTTTTTTTTTTTACAATAGTTATTATTAACCAGAGAAGTCTGTGATTGGGGAAGATAGTATCTATGAATAATGAAAGGTCTCCTTTTGTATTCAATTTCTAGATGCCTTGTGATTAAATGGAGATTGTTCATGAAATAATAATAAAAAAACCGCTGACACTGTAAATCAACCAGAACCAATCTTCAGTTTTCCCAGGCATTACTGTAAGAAAATTAATTCTCTGCACCAAGGAACAAGCCTTCTATCTCAAAATAAATAGATAAACTGTGTTTCAACTCCTGTGTAATTAGGAATAATGGTTCCCGTTCTTTTGAGTGAGTGGCAGAAGTAGAGAGTTACCACTGTCTGTTGGTGAGAGACGTGCCTTGTATTATCTCCGGCTTGTACTTCTTTGCCATATGAACTCTCATAAAGTAAAGCAGCATCTTTTTGTCTGGCCTTTTCTGAGAGTGTTTGACCTTCATCAGCCTCTGCAATTCCCTTGGCTGTGACACAAGGGAGAGTGCTGTGCTGGTCACATCACACAAGAGGCCTTCTGTCTTGGACATCGAGACATGGTTAGAAGGCATGACCCCAGAGGAACAGCAAGGTGTTGCTACCTCCTTCCTGCCGTATGCCATGCAACCCCCATGCAAAGATGCATTGGATGGGCACATTAAAGCACCTGCTGACCTGTAACCTTTCCCCTATGTTCATGTGGCAGGAGAAGGAATATGGTGTTGTGCGTCCAATGAATAAATCCTGGCTGATCTGAGATGGAGAAGTAATCGTTGTGTTCAGTGTTGGTGGTGTCAGAAATTTATACTGATTTCTGGCACTTATATGCATGAATATTGAGACAGATGCTGAGGGACCAAGTTCATCTGTATCTCCTCTTCAGAGTTATTCCCACCATAATGTTTGCAGCCCATACGATGCGGGATACTGACCAAAGGACTTGGCTGATTCTTCATGTAAAGTTTCATGAGCCCCTGTGGCACGTACTCACTTCATCCTTTTCATCTGAAAATTTAGGAAAAGTAATCAAATTTTCCCCAATGTAAGAATTTCTTTACAAACCCAGGCAGCTTTCCTTCTCTACATCTGTTCTTCAGAAGGCTATCTGAACAATCAAAAATAGAGGACTTTCATTATTCTAAAAATGAAAGCTTAGCATCTGAGGAACACACAGTAACAAAATCTATGGGAAACCCATGAATTTTAAATAAGATTGAGATTGTAAATCTTCACTAAACCACTCAGCTAGTAAATTCCAGCATTAGCACAGGGAGTTTGGACTGTGTCTTTACATTTTAGTTTCTTTGTAATATGGTAAAGTACATTTATGGGACTTCTTAAATCCACAAAGGCCTTGTATGTAGTAATGAAATTGCTGTAAAACTTTAAGGCATATTTTCTACTACCTTTTGCCATTCTACTACCTTTTGCCATTTTTCAACTCATTTTGGTTTGCGGATTCCTGAATATTTTCCATTAGAGTTCTTATTCCTTTAAAAGTGTCTTAAATATATATAGTCACATGGCAAAATACAAACCAAAACTCAAAATACCCTGTGTTTTTTTTAATGTTATCCCCAGTAGTCATCTTTAGACGTAGACTCTCAAAAACCATCAGCCAAAATCTGCAAAAACTGCTTACAAACCACTAATTAACTGAGTAAATTTTCATTGAAAACAACTAGATATTCATGGTTTTATTCTTGTTTTTATAGATGACAAAAAAAGAATATCATATTTTTACAAACATATTAAAGACTTATAGTAACATCAATAAAGTGAAAAAAAAAAATAACCTTTCAAACTGATTTGTGTGTGGATCAAGATAGTACAAGATCCCTGTAGATGATGAGACTCACCAAGCTACGGACTATGCTGCAGAAATGGTTGTCCCACTATACTCAGCATTGATGTAGCCTCACCTCAAGTACTGGGTTCAGTTTTGGGCTCCACAATGTAAGAGGGATAGACAACAAAGATGGTGAAAGGACTAGACAGTATGACTTATGAGGAGCAGCTGAGGATACTAGGTTTGTTCATCTTAGAGAAGAAGAGACTGAGGGGTGAACTTATTTCTGTCTACAACTTTCTCATGAGGGGCAGTAGAGAGGAAGGTGCTGATCTCTTCAGTGATAGGACGTGAGGGAATGGCTTAAAGCTGTGTCAGTGGAAGTTCAGATTGGATATTAGGAAAAAAGCCTTCACTGAGAGCTCAGTCAAGCACTGGAACAAGCTCCACAAGAAAGTGATCACAACCTCAAGTCCATCAGTATACAAGAAGAATTTGGGCAACACTTTCACATTTAGTCTGCCCTGTGTGGTGTCAGGAGTTGCACACAATGATCCTTATGTGTTCCTTCCAATTCAGGATATTCTACAAAAAATTGTACGAGATCTTCATCCTAAATTTCTGTTGTGAAACTGCAATTCTAGTATGTTCTTTGGAATCTTTGGCATTTTGTCGCTCAAGTTATCAGTTGGACTGAGCTCTCCTGCAAATCAGGATATTAGTACGCCAGCACAACAGTTTCTTATCCAAGCCTTCTTCTATTCACTCAGGAAAATGCTGTACTATCACAGCTGTAGTTCTGCCCAGTGCTGGCGTCAAAATAAGCAAAGCCAGCAGCAGATTGGAGCTGAGAGGTAACTGAGAATAGCTTTTTAAATACATCTGTGCTGTAATTTGTCTCACTTTCCATTTGAAGTCAAATCAGCCCTGTCTCTGACCTTAACATCTCCATCTGGGGATTTAGATCATAGACAGATGAGATGGTTGCATAGAGCTAGGGCTCTAACAGCTTAAACAGAAAATGTGACAGAAATTAGACCTGGGTTTTATACACAACACACCTCAAAATACAGAACCTGAGGTTAATAATCTAACAATACTATCAAGTCTCTGGGAGCCAGACACTTCCAAAAAAGGGCACTAAGATTTGGGATATGACTTTCATTTGTAGTCCAAGAAGCAAAGATACTCGGTTGTGGGATGAAACAAAATTCCTGAGATTTACTGTTTCAAGTTGAAGAAGTTTGCCATGGGGATTTCTTAGGCTGTGATAAATAAAAACCCATTAGGTTTCTCCTGGTGTCTAGGAGAGATTGACTGATGTTGTACAGCATAATGGAAAGCTGGCTAATCAATACCGAGCTATTTTTCAATTTAACTATATTAATCGTTCACACTGTTTTCATTTGTGTCTGAAAGAGAAATAAACAGGTGTGAACATCGATTCCTGCTAAATAACGACATTATGAAAGAACATTATTTAGGCATGTCGCAGTTCCTTGCTATTGTTCTAGAAAGTCAGCATTATGTAGAATCCTCTTCTGCTCATTGCCCATGAAAATGAAGACTTGCTAGCCATGATGTCTCTCATGCTCTGATAACAGGGCAGTATTTCTATGAATCCACGATGACTGAGTGATTGGGACAGGTAGCAGGGTGGAAAATTAGGCCATACCTCAGTGGGTAGTCATCGGCTCTTGGCTGTAGGCACAGAGAAAAAGCTCACCCCTGTCAACCCATGGAAAATAATCCCAGCAACTTAAAAGTGATAGTCTCCTTGCCTCCAGAAGACAGCATGATATAATGGTTCGAGTCGTACCTGCTGATAGACTCCTTCCAGCACTTTCTTAGTGCTTGCTGAGGAGTGTGTAGCAAGTCATTATTTGCAAGCACCCCCCTCCTCTCTCCACCCCCAATCCATTCTATACAAGTCAGAGACAAAGGAAGGTGCCACAACTCATGCCTCAAGTTATGGTCAGAAAAAACTCCTGAATATAAGCATTTGACCGGTGAGGTATGACAGGTCAAATCTCATGCTTTCAGTGAGGGATTTTTGCACCTGAACCCCACATCGACCACCAATAGAACATCAGCTTTTGCATCACTGTTTCCTCTCTGACAGTTTCTCCGAGACAGCTCCAGCTTACTGCCACCTCCCTGTGCACCAGATGGGTCCTACTCATTATCCCCAGTGTGGCACTGCCCGACTGTCAGTCAAAGATACACAACAGATTCATTATATTATGGCTTTTAGGATGTGAACTAATGAGGTGTCTTGAAAATGTCTTCTAAGCTTCTTCATATTTCCATTTTTCCACCTTGGCAGTATAATGTGAATCTCCGAAGCCATTTATGCAAGGAGGGTTCATAATAACTGAAGAAATAAGCTTGATAATAAATAATAGTAACAGTAGTAAATTACAAACTAATAAAAAATAGTGATAATAATAAATAATGCCTAATAAGGTAGATGTTTATCTAATGTTCACTGCCATTATTCTGTTGACTTCAGTGAAGGTGCACCATTTTACACTGATAGGAATTTGACCCACAGATCTATAAAAGGTGGTAGAAGTGCAAGGCAACATTATAATCAGACAATAACATAGGCAAAGATGCAAGACAGGGAGCACTTTTCACAAAAGGGAATCCTATTGCCTTTAAAAGCAATGTTGAGAATCCTTGACCTAGTGGTACACCAAAGGCTCCCTACTTCAAACAGTTACTCACCCATATGTTTTCTTGCATTAGAAAAATTAAAACAAAGTCAGTTTGTGGATCCATTGACTTCATGTAAATACCCTGGGGGAAAGAGGAAATGTAGTATAAACTCTCATACCAGACAGGAGTAAGAAATGGTCATGGTCTCAACATGCCAATGACCAGAACAGAGAAGGCAAATGAAAAACGGATGAAAAGACATACCAGGACATGAGGAGGCTGAGGCATAGGGTGACTAAATTCTCTTGCTTCCAGCAAGCAGACCATAGTGTTGCACTGCAGTTCAGTGTTTTATGGACAATATTGCCTGTGGAATTTTGCAGCCTTCTACCCAAGCCTTGGTCACAGTTATGTGACTGTAGCAGGGAAGAGAGAAAGCCACAGACTACACTGGAGGCATCAGTGACCCAAGCCAACTCACTGGGAGTGGGTGTTCTGACAGGTTTCTCAGGAAGAGTTTTCAGGCTCCATCCAGGCACGGAGCAACTTTTACAGAAAGGAAGATCCTGAAATTTTTGCATACATTAGCATAATTCTCATATATTCTGCCAGCCTTCCTTTCTGAGTCCTTAACACAAAGACTCACACCATATGCAGCTCTCCAACTTTGATAAAATTATAATTTAGGCAACACCTTGCTGTAGGACCAAACATTGCTGTAGGACCCCAGGATGTTGTAGGTAGGTTGGGAAGGCTTGGTATATTGCTATCCCTGGCAGGGACTCTAAGTCCCATTATTTAAAATCTCTCGTGGCTGACAATATTCAGACTAAGAGAAGGGCTAATTAGTCTGAGGTACCTTGGGAGAGTTTCTGCTGAATTCAGAAGGCCTTAGGATCAATCAGCTGGGTTTTTTGCTGCCAGGAAGAAGAGATACTTGTCCTAGGCTGCTGTGATGGACTATTTCAGTACTGTGTCTGAGTCATAGCATTAAATTTCCTCTCCTGTTCAATGACATACAGGTTCATTTGACAGTCATTTCTCATTGTTCTTCTGCATCAAATGCTTTCATAGGCTCTTTTGAGGAGACAGGTGTCCAAAATACATATTTTAAAACCAAGCTCCATGAAATCCTCAAATATTAATAGTTAGCTCCCACCTAAAAAATAAGCTCTCGTTTCCTGGGACCTCTCAAACTATATAGCCAAGACCAGCACTCCTCCCACTCCTTCTCAGATAGCAGTTTCAAGCCACATTAATTAATTAATTTCCTGGGTATCCCAGAAGAGAAACAGGTCATAGATTATTATTATCCCTAAATTGAAAATGCGTAAACTGAGGCATAGCAACATCAGATGAACGGCTTAGCAAGGTCAAGATTAAACAGCTAACTTCTAGGCCACAACCTCTTCAAAGGAAAGAGGTAAAATTAACGGCTGCAGGCAAATCTGACCGAATAACTGATCACTTCAGACTCTGTGCAGGATGAGACTGGGGCCCATATCATCTATCTCATGGTTAGCATTCATGTGAAGAGGATATGACAAATAATTTGGAAAAGCCTTTTGATTGTTTATTCCTAGAAGGAGAATATGAGGAGTCAAATGTCCCAGGCACTGTACAAAGTCAATCTCTAGAGAATCTGATCAAAACTGAAAATGGGATATCATAGTAACTTGAGAAGAAAATGTGAAAAGCTGGGAGCAGATTCCAGGAATCTTTAATCTTCCCCTGAGCACAAAGGAGTCCCTGGAGCACACAACCTTTCATTTTAAAATTAAGATAATAGTAATCTATAGCAGTAATTAAATTGCTATTTCTGCACTGGTGTCATCTTCAAGAGCAGCACTACCTTGGGAGTGCCTGAGTCAAAGATAAGAGTAATTGTCTGAAAGTGGTGCTTGCCTTAATCAGAATGGCTGAATCTAAATGCTGTGACCTGTGATTTTATATTATGGCAAGCCCAGAGAGCCTTTTCTCCTGATCATCTATATCAAGACATGAGTCAGCTCATCTCTTATCCATGTATTGGGGTTTCTAGACCACTTAAAGAAGGGTTTACGTGACATGGGACTCATGTGCCTGTTTCTAAACCACACAGAATTGGGCTACAGCCAAAACACAGACACAGGAACTTGAAAGCACTACTATTCCAGTTCCGATGTTTAGTATGGATCTGTGCATTGCTTTTGACCAGTTATATTTAAAGGTTGAAGTGCTCTGAGATACCCAGCAAGCTTCTTACTAGTCAGTCTTTTCTTCCTCTTTTCCTTTTTATTTTTTCTGAAAGATGCAGGCAAGTGAAACGAATTCTTTTTAAAGGACAGCCATCAACGAGCAAAACACGAACAAAGCATGAACATGTAGAAAGTAAGACATCAAAATACAGTAAGATCAAAGAATAGAAAAGTGTCAGGCATGTAACCTTTATTGTGAGTGCTAATCCGGCAAACCCTCCTTTTCCAATATTGTTATTGTCTGCTTGAGATGTGTAGGCTTAGGGTGAGTTATGTTTCTGTATTTTCTAGTCTTATCACAAGTCCATTTTAATGGTTGACTGAGAAAAAAGAAAGATATTTTCCCAGTTTTGGTCTCCGGACAGTCCAGTGTGAACTACTTCACGGAGTTGTCTTGCAGAGCTGTTGCTGCAGCTCCTTTTAATCTAATGCCATGGTCTCCATTGCTGAGGTTTCTGATCCCTCATAATCAAGGACTGTTTTATCTTTATAAGTCATATAACTTGATACAATTTACACTTTATAGAAAAGGAGCAATTGGCCAGAGATAAATTATAGATATGGAAAACTGGAACTCTTTATTGCAGACTTTGCAAAGGCAACCTCCATCTCCCCTAAAAGACAAGTTAAAACCAAAAAGTTTCTTAAAGTTACTTCAAGGTGCTTTACTGAATTACTAAGTAATTACATCATCTCCACTATTGCAATGCAAAAAGTAAGTGTCCCAGACTGATGAAAACTGCTGATATCCTGGGAAAATGGAAGCCTGAGCAACTAACAGTAATTGCTGGATTCGGGAAAGACAGTGCTTTACTAGTACATGCAATTACAGCTTGTTTGCATAAGCATAAAGTTTAGATGCCTTAGTGATGGATCAGCTTAACACATTCCAAACAGAAGAAAAATGGTTCGCCCCCCAAAGCATCCTATCTTCAAAATTAATCAAGATACAAAGCATGGGTATGTAGCACTGGTTTTATACAGAATCTAGACTTCAGGAAAAAGGGAAGATGGGAAAACTTCACAGCTGCAGAACTCCATCAGATGTGCTAAGGACACATGTCTTTTTGCAACTCTTCTATTCAGCTCTCATCAGAAGTTTGCCTCTGGGTGGTTGTTAAAATTCAAAGGAACTGAGTGTTTTGCATGAAGGTGACAGGTTTTAAGTCATCAGATGCCTAACTCTCACTTAACTTTTGTGATAAGATCATAGTAAATGAGAATCTGTGATAATTCTGGAAGGGAAAAGTGAGATATGTTTCTGGCTATTTACCAGAAATCCTCCCAAGTGTGAAAGTTAGCATAGAGAAAAAGTACAAACAGCCTGGTTTCAAAAGTTAGACGTCAAAGGTAGGAGGTGCCGTTACCATTGTAACTCAGAAATGGGATAGGAATAAAAGCTTTAAGGTATAACAAGGAACAATAATTACACTATAATTAATCACTCTATCAGCAGTTGGGTAGGCATAGTTGCCTCTAAAATATTTATTTTCTGGATGAATCTATTTCTTCTCTGATGGATCTGGCTTAAGCATATCATATATGTCCTGGTCACTGCCTGAAGGCCAAACCAGTAGATAAAAGTTAGTGAGGACTCCTGAGAAGCTGGCTTTGGTCATGCATGTCCAGAGAAGGGCAACGAAGCTGGTGCAGGGTCTGGAGCACATGTCATACGAGGAGCAGCTGAGGGAACTGGGGTTGTTTAGTCTGGAGAAGAGGAGGCTGAGGGGAGACCTCATCGCCCTCTACAACTACCTGAAAGGAGGGTGCAGAGAGGGGGGATGAGTCTCTTTAACCAAGTAATGAGCAATAAGACAAGAGGTAATGGCCTCAAGTTGCTCCAGGGAAGGTTTAGACTAGATGTCAGAAAGTATTTCTTTACAGCATGGGTAGTTAGGTGTTGGAATGGGCTGCCCAGGGAGGTGGCGGAGTCCCCATCACTGGAGGTGTTCAAGAGGTGGGTTGACATAGCGCTGAGGGATCTGGTGTAGTTGGGATCTGTCAGTGCTAGGTTAACGGTTGGACTAGATGATCTTCAAGGTCCTTTCCAACCTAGATGATTCTGTGATTCTGTGATTGTCAGTCCAAGCAGGATTGATAGGCATGCACTTTCATAGAGTAAATTTAAGTGATATCTGATGAACTTTCACCATCTTTGAGATGAACATTAGGTGTTTTAAAGCTAGACATCTGCTCTAGTACAAAGTCATTGTCTAGATTACATCCTCTGCAATCAAAAGGAATAAGCATCTGGAAAGAACTTTACACCATGCTACTTATCTCTGACAACTAATTTAGGATTAATGATTCACCCTTTCCCCTTTGACATACAGGCTATGGTGCTTAGTTTCAAACTTGAATCTTGGCTGTTGGATGACTAACATTAAGTTAATTAAATTAATTACACCTATGGGTGGTTTGGGGTTCAATTCTAGCCTTTGTAACACATTCTATCGTTTACCAATAAACCTGCTTTTTCTTTCAAACCCTCTGCTTTAGAGGGTCCCACTCAGATGAGGAGGACAAGTGACTTAGATTTGTAGATCCCCAATGGAGTGGACAACAGTGAGACAAGTCTTAAAGTCCAGACACAGACGTTAATTAATTTCCCACAATGTACTAATTGGATATATGATAATTGGCTAAGTATATAACACGTTATGGCAAGCAATATAGTATTCCTTGCATTGCTTAATGGAAATAAGGGAAAAGGGGAAAAAGAAAAGAAGAGAGAGAGAGAGAGGTAGAAATTAGAGATCATCGGTCCAGTTCCTGTGTTGATCCCGCCAGCGAGGGTTCAAGGAGGCATCTATCTTCTTCACTTCCCTTCAGTCTCCTCCCTCCACCTCAATTTATACACTTTCCTTGGGTCCATCCCCTAGGTCAACCCACATACCTACATATCCCATGGATGGGGAGGGGTAAGGTGTTTCATGGGATGATGTAATTAGCATGATCTTGTTAATCTTCATTAGCATATTCAGGGGTGTTAACTTTAATATGCGTTTCGTGGATAATGAAGCAAAGGTGATTCACCGGACAGATGGCACTTGAAATTTGACCAGGTTCACCAGAGCAGAACCGTCCTGTCTCCACAGGGCTCCCTCCTCCAGATGCATCCTGTGCTGTCCAGGCAGCCTTATCAGCTTTGACCCCCACACTATCCACCCTGTGACTATATTTTCATTACTTGTGAGTGTTTGAGACATTCCTTAGCTGGGAAGGCCTCCACTCCCCCCCCCCCTCCTTTATCTCTTTCTCAGGCTGTTTTTCTCAGTCTTTGTTTCTCCCAGGCCTGTTTCTTTCAGGCCCTGTTTCAAGAAATTACAAGTCGTCCCTCACACAGGGATATTTTGTTTTGTCTATTTAGCTTCCAAGCTCTCTGAAGTGATATCTAATTCCTTTTTGGTCATTCAAGAAGAACTTTTCTAGCTAACATCAGTGTGGTTCCATTTGGAAATCCTGTGTCTTATGGGCTGTAGGCAGGTGCATTAACTTCAAAGATTAAGAAATATTCTTAAAGCACTGTAATCAGATGGAAGCCATTTTCCTCTCAAGCCTTCCATTTCCAAGCATTACCTTAAAAACATTCTTGGCATCTTTTCCCTTCATCATTTCCAGGGCCATGGAAAGATTTGAAGGGGAGGGAAAATACAGCATTTGTAGGCTAAAATAAATTAGCACAGAAAGTGTTTGCTTCAGGTTTCTTAATGTTCATTCCCCCAATGTAAAGATTTATGATTTAAATAAAATAAAATTAGAAAAAAAAAAAGGCCAAAAACCCTGAAGTTGCATTTTTATAGATTTGCATATTGTTTTCTTGGAGGAAGATTCACATCAGGTAACAAAGACTGAATAAATCATTAGGTACAGACAGAGGAATGCTTTAAAAGAAATGATTTGCAACAGATATACTGTAAAACATTACCCACGGCAAATGTTGGATCAGCATTATATATAGAGCTGCCACTTATGAATTTTATGGGCTTCTTGGGAGGTTGCTTACGAATAGTAGTATGGTCTCTCCAGCACAGGGCTACGAATCAGGAGATCTGGATTCTATTTTCAGCTAAGTCAATGCCCTTACAATGTCAGCGAAATAAATTACTCGATTTCTCTGTTTGCCCTTGCAAAAATAAAGGTGAGCTATTCATTCACATTAATTTTGAATCTTATTTAGGAACATACTTTGAGATCTTGAGGTGGAAGTTGCTACACAAATGCAAAATACAGTTTGCACCAAGGATTTTGAATTATTTTTTAGGCATAAGAATTTGGAAACATTTTAGGATTGTGTATATTTGTGGTGGTGCAATTCTTCCCCCCGCCCCTCTTTGTTGGGCTGCTTGGTGCTAGGTGCGATTCCACCCATCCCCCGAGCTATACACCAGTCTGTGGAGATAAGGACTGACAATGTTAACGAGCCTGGCTCCTGCCCCTCCCGATTGCTCGGAAATGGTTAAAATGGCCCATCAACTCCTAAGGGCCTGGCACACCTGTGCCTGGGATGTGGTCAAATGGGAACAATAACAGAGTCGCACATTAATCAAATTCTTGTGTAACTGCTGGAAGGCACCAGAAGGCATTTGACAAAAGTCAATTATCTTGGACCCTATAAATGGCGACCACCAGGGAGACCCTTTGAGCTCTTCTGGATCGCAGTGGGCCTGTGACCAGCATCTCCCCTGAGCTGGGACGCCTCTCAGGTACCAAACCCTTAAGGTGTCGTCTGCTCCAGACGGAAGGCCAGGGCGAAGTCCCCCGCTCGAGTCTCAATTATCGCCCGTTGAGGAATGCCAAGGCATTGTGAGTATTTGCTCTAAACTCGAGAGGGAAATTTTCTTTGAGCTAGCTTCTCTTTACTCTGTGTGTGTGTGTGTGTGTGTGTGTGTGTGTGTGTGGGTACGTACCCTTGTTTCTGTGTGTGTATGTCTATTCTGTGTTCATCCTACTGAATCCAAACACCTTTGTTTCTGTATGTTTGTCCATTTTGTTATGTGCATGCATGTGTATATATATATAGGTACCGTTAAGTAAGTTAGTGTGAATCTTGTCATTTTAGAATCTGAATAAGTCGCTTTCCTTTCTTTTAGTATTTCTGAATTATTTTATAATAACAAATTGCTGTTAGTTTTTAATAAACCTAGATTTCTTACTAAATATTACCGTGTCAATACTTTCATCTGCGACAATATTATATGTCAAGATTCAGTCCAGTTTTACTGGGCACAAAATCACAATTATTTGTGGTGGAATAGTCTATCAGAGCATATAAAACCCCGTGGATTGGTTTGTAAGCAGATTATATGGATAACATATATTGCTTGGGTTAATCTTTTCTCTTCTGCTCTAAGGAAACCAGCAGCAAGAAACTTACTCCAGACCAAAATTTTTCTTCTTTTTTTTTTTTTGAATGGGAACTTTAGGGAAAGGAAAAAAAAATGTGAGGGCATTTCGGCCCTCAACTGCACATAATTTCAAGCATCTAGACTGGAGTGATAGAGGAACATGTAAAATACGTATACTGAAGCTCTGATGGAGTTCCCTCAGGAACTCTAGGTAAATTGGACATTATTTTTATGAGGTTGGTTTTGTTTTGGTATCAGAGATCTTTGAGAGGTCTGTAGCAGCACTAAAAAAGATTGGAATACCTTTTCACCTTGGGAGTATATTATTATTTGAAACCTTTCACCACTTAGGTATGTGAGTTAGGTCAGATATTTCCCTTAGCTTGAAAATTGAGTTTGGCTCTGGCCAGGAACCATTATTATATGATTTTATTAATGATAGGATTTTTAAACAGGTAATTTTATTTTACAAATGTGAGTCTGTTTTGCTGTTTAATTAACCTTTAACTTTATTGTCCGTAGCTCCTAATCAAAGATTATACGATGAAAGAGTGTCCTAGCCAATGTTTAACTGCTTTGTACATTTAATAGTTTATACATTTTACATGTTGTGTTTTCCTAACTCTAGTGAATCATGGGTGTAAGATAGAAACCTAAATGTCTTCTGCTGTTGCACATATCAACATTTTCTCCCAGAAGGGTTTATTAGCTCTATCTCACTACTGTGTAAACAGTGACAGATATTGAGAGATGGCTCACATCAGCAGTGTGGAGAGTAGGCAGAGCAAGCCTGTTTGGGTTTCAAAATACTATGGAGACTTATCTCTCAGTGCTGAAAGCTGCCATGTCCTCTTGTCTTGAAGAGGGTAGATCACACCCTTCAGAGACAATTGCTGACTGCCTCCATCAGTAGCCTGAGGCTGTGTGACCACAGTGCCAAAAAAATGGGTAGCAATGGGTGATCCAAGTGTACCACCTTACAACTTGAGGAGACCAAACTCAAGTGTCATACCAACTGTAAGCAATCTGCAGAATTGGATAGATGGTCATTATCAGGGTGGGGGACTAGCTAATTCCCCCATTGCAGTCAAACGATTTAGAGATCAAAAACAAGCCCAGTGCTTCTGGGCTTTTCTTCATACAAAATGCCTGTGTGTCTTTAAACTAAAATGCCTAGGTACAAACGAGATACACAGGCCTTGAGAGAGTTCCAACACAACACTATTAAGTCAGGAGAGGCTTCTGTAGGAGGGGAAGTTTAAGCATCTCCTTTATGTCAACTGTATACCTGAGTGCTGTCATCACGATGAACAAGTCTCCTGTAACTCCTTGTGTCCAAGTACTAAAGCAAGCCCTTGTCCTTATGTTCTTATGTAGGTCAAATCTTTTCTTTGCTGTCATTGACAAAATCTCTTTAAATCAAAGATGAATGGTCTCTTTGTGATCAGTGTTATTACAATGAATTTCAGGAGAAATTAAAATAATGGAGCACTTAAAAGTAAAGAGCTAGCACTTGAGCTAGCTAGCTATTAATTATAAATGCCAATCTCTATCAGGAATTCTTTTTTATGTAAAACCGATCTGTTCTGAGTACTATTTTTGTGTTAGAGACAAGCGAAGATGGTGTTATCCAATGAGAAGCATTCATTACAAGGTCTGCTGACCCCTGGTGCTTATTCTTGGAGGTGCACTGGTAGAGCCCCTGCTATTAGCAAATGCATTTAAGATACTGATGTTTTGGGTTTGTCCCACGTTAACTGTAAGGATGACACCTACAAAAAGCTTCTTGTTCCAATAAGAGTGTCTGTAAGTGTGTAGTTGCAGCACAGAAAAAAATATCCTTCTGAAATACTAAGGTCCATATTTTAGGTAAATATAGGAAAAAATAAACATTTATTAAAAAGTCTGAGAAGGGAAACAACTAAAGGCACTGATGGAAGTTTTAATATGCATTGTCAGTGCGTCCATGAACCAGGAAGCAGGCAGATAATTTGAACACATTCAAATGAACCCTCCTTGAACAACCTCTGTTGTCAGAGAAGCTGACAGTGGTGTTGAAGGTCACAGATGCCAGCAGCCATTCTGTTGCTGGGTCTCCAGTCTGTGGATTCCCTGACCGCTCTTTCTCCACACTCATCAAGAGAGCTCAATCTGCGCTACAGAGACTGTGGGTCAAGCTACAGCAGAAATCCACTATCCTTCCCAGACCACTCCCGGGAAGGTTGTTTTTCTCTCCTGCAGGCCTGAAGGAAGGGTGATAGGCTACAATGTTTGTTACTGACGGCTTTACAGCCTGGTGAAGGTTTGTACTGTTTGGATCAACTCCTGTACTTATTCCAAAAGTAGGTCTGATTGGTTCAGATGGAATAAGAAGGCTGAATTTTAAAACCAATCTCATATTTTAAATAGAAATAAAACAGACTGCAACCTTTATTTTGCTGCAAACAGACACAACAATCAGAGTGAATCAGTGATCACTTACTTGGTGCAGGACCGTTTATTGAACCATAGCCAGCTTCACATAGTTCACATGAAGGTGTAAAAAGACATCTAACAGTGGCCTAATTATGATATCTTGCCTACAATAAAGCCTTTTTAAGTTCCTATGACTTTTAAACCAATCATTTCCAGAAGTTTTCCTCTCTTCTTTACAAATGTAATCAGATAACCTTATTAACTACACGAAAGTGAACATTTACTCTAAAAATGTTATCTACATCCAGAGTCTTGAAGATTGGGATATAACCTTTCCTAGTTCCTGAATTTTCCTAAGCATCCCTTTAATTTTCTCATGTATGTGAATGAGCCTCATTTCTTTGCTGACTGCTGCCCTTATGCCTCCTTTTCTGCCATTAGTGAACTAAATGTTTGGAGAATGTAATTGTAAAAATCATTCTTTAATGTAAAAGGCTCTAGAGACAAATGTCAGATTTTATTTCCGCTACAGCCCATAATGGTACTTGATAGAACCATTTATAATTTCTTAAGAGGGAGAAATAATTCTCTTTAACTGATTTATTCATATAAAGCCATTTACTCTTTCCCTGCATGCAGTGGATCAAACTGAGTTATGTTTCCTAATTGGCTATTGATATGTGGGGGGCAATTCTAACGATGCCCACCAACATCTTCTTTTTATAACCAGTGATCATCAGAATAGGCCTGAGACCTTGGATAAACCAGCTGGAAACCTGCTGATATCTACTCTCATTCCCCAACCTCTTAAAATAAAGACATTCTGTACAAAAGAGCTATAAAATATACAGGGGAGTTGAAGGCAGTACTCCCTCCTATCCTACTGGGATATGTTCTGCTTTGGAGGATTGAGGATTTTCAAAACCCTCTGGGTGCTGACCTCTTGATTGCTGGTTCACCCTCGCTAATGAAACCACTGTCTTGAGTGTCCTGACTGAGAAGACCTTTGCCAGGCAAAATAACCCAATGGCTACATGTCTGAAAGGAGTGAAGAGGTAAACTTTGACATTTTCACTTTATAAATAGGCACAAAGCATGGCAGGAAGGCTTTAAAAATAGCTTTCCTCTAAGAGAAGGAAAGATGAATGCCCAAGATTATTTTTGACCCTGCTGAAGTCAATGGAAATTTTCTGACAGATTTCAGGTGGGCTAGGGCTTCATCCAAAGCACTGAACCGTTTTGCTGGGTTTACAATAGTTGTGCAAAGATGGAGAGGGCCTTTGAAATTGTATGCAGTGCTCCAAGGTGGCTAGGAAATCACTAGGTCTAGAAATCGGGGAAAAATGTCACAATAATGTCAATTATTTCAGTATTTGCAGAATTTTTACGGGAAGTGCCCAAACCACATATGCTAATTCTTGCTTTAGCTTGTCACCCTAAACAATAACAAACACTTCGTGCAGGACTGTATATATGTTTAGATCCCTGTAATTTTATGCTGCTCTTGGTTTTTGGGTGCAGTCAGAGTTTTTCTGCCGTGTTTTACCAAGAAGTTGATTGATAAAGCTAGTAGAGACTTTTCTTCATCCCAAACTGGTTATAAAACATGCCACCACCCACTAAATTTGTAAATATTGTGGATTTTGTGGAATAGCGCACTCCATGGTAAGAGTGCCATTGCCTCCTGAAAGGATGATCAGAGTAAATGTGAAAACTAACTATTTTGTTAAGGTAAGGCAGATACTCCTGCCGATAGTTATCAATTTAACTGGAATGGGTGTATGCTGATTTATACTAGCTGATGATATTACTATTATAATACATCCTTGTTTTTATAAATGTTAAAATGCTTTTATTGCTTGCTTTACTGTTTCATTTCATGCATATAACTGCCATGAATGTAATACACAATTCTTCTCACCTGAGAAGCTATTCCCATACATCCCTCTACTTCATACATACTCATTTCTTCAAATGGCTCTTTTTCCTGTGTTTTATGGGAAAATATTGCCCTTCTCTGACTTTCTGTATAGCCTGCTGATTTTTTTCTCCTTAAACTAAGTGATCCTCAGACAGAGTTTGCACAAGTACAATATTTAACTTTAATGGAAATTCAGAAACAAATTCCCAGAATGATCTTTGAAAATTCATCCTTTGGCATTATAATTGCTTTCTACTGTTCATTTCCCCCCTAGTTTTTTTGTTTAAAGTTCTTCCCAGAGACCACCACTAGACAATCTCTGTGTGTGCTCCTAGCAAATGCACACAGCTCCTCACTTCCAGTTTGTTTTGCTAGATATTATTCCTAGCTTTGCTCCAAAAGGTTGGAAATCTGGAAAGGAAATATACATTTTCCATTGGTCATCATCATTTTTGATGCTTTGAAATAAGATGGATTTCTCTTTTTTTTTTTTTTTAAAGGCAGGAATCTAGTGAGAGGAAAGGAAAAAGGAAATTGAATTGGCAGAGAGAATTCAATTAAAAATTAAAGTTTTATTAATATAGGAATATCCCTGTGCGCACAAATCTATATTCCTATACTTATCTTCTCTGCCAAACCCTTTTGATTTAATAGCCCACTGTTCACACTACAACCCACATGTGCTCTGCCTATATTCTTGAGGAAGGGATTATGCATCTTATTAATGATGCTGTGTCAGACAAGGCTGGATACTTGCACATTTTACATGCCTGGCTTCCACTTGCAAGATTGTAATTATTTTTAGCAACTAATTACATACCCTGTACCCATGGCAGTGGAAGATTACAGCTGTAACTTCCACAGTATCACTGAGTCTTTTGTAAGCAAATTTCACCACACTTCTGAGCAAGTTTGCAGGCTGTGGTTTGGTTGGAGAGATTCTTCCACCTGAAATCCAGCTAGCCCCCAAATGCACGATGAGCACTACAAAATTAGATCATTATTTCCTCCTTTGCTGTATCCTAACTACAGTGATTTGAACCTGTAGAAATAGTAGAAGTGGTATTTGGGGAAATGGTATATCAGACATGTCCTCTAAGGAATACTTGAGATCAAGTCCATCCCTGCATCCCTGGCAGCATGTTTCCTGTATGTGACTTTGGCCAATTCATTTGATATATTTTGTGCTTTGCCTCTGTTTTACAGGTAAGGAATTCACTTTTCCAAGGTGCAGAGGATTGTCAGGATGTTTGGGCTTTTTTTTAGAATGAAAAAGAAGTCAGATACTACAGCCTCCACTGTGAGGAAAGAAGGCTCTGGGAAGACTTTATAGCAACCTCCCAGTACTTAAAGGGGGCTACAGGAAAGATGGGGAGGGACTCTTTATCGGGGGGTGTAGGGATAGGATGAGGGGTAACAGTGTTAAACTGAAAGAGGGAAGATTTAGATTAGATGTAAGGAAAAAATTCTTCCCTGTGAGAGTGGTGAGGCCCTGGCAAAGGTTGCCCAGAATAGCCGTGGCTGCCCCCTCCCTGGAAGGGTTCAAGGCCAGGCTGGGTAGGGCAATGGGGTATTATAATGCAAATCTAAGGTGGATATCAGGAAAGGAAGTATATGTAACACACTGCAAACTGTAAATGTTCTTTTTACCCATATTGGTGGAAGTTCTGTAATTTACCTTGCGAAGCAAAGCACTACAAATCTGATTGTTTAATAACCCCACAAGAAATACCTATTAAGTGTTGCTTTTCAAGACTATTTGCTATTAGTAACTGGAAGCTGGGTGCAACTCAAAGTGAGTTCTGTGACTCAGAGAAATCCCTATTTGTTTATAAAAAAGATGAAATGATAAAAAGCCTGTAGACATTGAAACACTTAAGATACTTATGATAATTTCCCCAGATATAAAATCTATTATGTAAGTGATTAGAGAGTTCAAAAAAGAGAATTACTTTCTAAATAATTTCTGGAGAAGGGGGAAATATCAATACTTAAGACTTTCATGTACTATACAATCTGTTAAACTCTGCACAGACAACCGTTTCTTAAATTAACTCAGCACAAACTTTTCTGAGTTCCTGGTAAGAACATAAACATCAGCAGATAAATAAGCACAATACACTGAAATTAATGAATAGGCTATATCTTGTTGTTGTGAAATACAAGGTCAAGGCAAGTTTGGAAAAGGGCATTTTTTTAGTTCTGAAGGTAAACAGAATTGAAAAGATATTACACCGTGCCTTTTGCACGAAGAAAGAAAAAAAAACGCCATAGAGATCTTTGCAAATGAAATTTGAGAGCGAGCAATGGAAAAAACCAGAAGTTATCATAGTTAGAAAACATAGTCTTCAAATCTTTTGGGTCTCATGAATTTCATGACAGGGTACTTAGGTTGAAAGCTGAAGCAACTGCAGATTTCTTAGTGGATATTTTTGAGAACTTATGAAATGCAAATGAGTTCCTAGAGAACTAGCAGTAGAAAATCTGAATATTTTTCTTTAAAAGTCAGAGAGAAGAGAAATCCTAAGGAACTCAAGACCAGTCAGTTTAACTTCAGTTCCTGGAACAATATAGGAACAAATAATCAATCAAACTATCTGTAAGCACTTAGACAATAAAGAAAGGATGAGTTGCAGCCAAAATAGATTTGTCAAGACAAAATTGTGCCAAGCCCTCTAAAATCGTACTATGATGGTGGAAAAACCTTACAGATATGGAAAAGCAGTAGACATCATCTGTATTAAATTTAGGAAGACATTTGACACTATTTCTCATGGCATCCTTTTTTGTGAATATGATCTAAACAGATCTACTATGATGTAGGTGCATAACTGGTTGCGATACCATGTTCGCAGTGTGATTATCAGCAGATCACTGTCACAGGAATCCCCAACTGAACTGTCAGGGACTTACCAGTCTTCAGAATATAGTGTGTTAGACTATAAAGTAGAAGATACGTTTACCTGATTTGTAGATGTCACTATGCTGGGTGAGGCTACCAGGAGGACATGGTGGAAGACACGATTAGCATGAACCTGACAAAATTTATCTTGACAAACTGGAGTGACAGTTTCAAAAGTATTTCCATTGAAATTCAGTAAGAGCAAATGCATATTTTTATCCTTAACTGTGAATAAACATTTTTTTTTTAGGTACAGATGACAAATGGTAGACTAGATAATCATTCTGTAGCAGAGATCTAGACTATTATTGGTTCACAAGCCGAACACAAGTTTAGAGTTACACAGTTAAAAAAAAAAAACACTATGCAGAAATATTTCAAGAAGCATGATAAACTTTTTTAGATATGTGAAACAATCCTTCAGTTTTGGCCACAACTGGCAGAAAGAAGTAGGTTTCTTGCAGGGCAGACTTTGATATTAAGCTGTTTAGATGCTATGCGTAGATGTCTTCATGTTCACTTAGTTTCTGTTTTTATTATATTGGAAAGACAGCTAGACCACAGAGTTGAGGGAGCATGGAGAGCATGTTATGTCAGCCTAACATAGGTCCTTACTCTTTGATTAGCTGAAGGACTGCCTAGGCTCCCTGAGCCATCTGAGCTAGATCTCCAATGACTGTAATGGAAGCCATGGGTATTGTTCATCTAGAGTAGTGCTTCCAGTCTTCAGAACGGCCAAGATCTGCATCCATATCAGCCATGGGTAGGACAAGGTGTCTCAAACAGTGGCAAGAGAGGTTTAGGTTAGACATCAGAGTTACAGCTGAGTGGCGCTTGTAAGGCATTTGACACTCATACCATTTGAGATTTCCTACAGTGTTTTGCCTGGCCTCCACCCCCTTTACAGAAGAGTATGAGTCTTCTGCGGCTTCTGTGTCATATCTGTCAGCCCACGAGGATATCTTGGACACCTCAGGGTATCTCAAATGGTGCTAAATGCCTGTACTTCAGTAACTGAGTTGACATCCCCAGACAGTTAGATTTTATCAAGCCCTAAAGGAAAAATAAAGTCTCATGGGGAAGGTGAAGGTGCGTGGAAGAAGATTTCACAGAGATGACATATGGATTTCATGGCTGGATGTTCCTAAAGAAGTGGTTAGGCAGACATTCAGTGCAGCAGGGCTTATGCTGCCTTGTGGCAGAAAGAAGGGCTAGTTGACACTTGCAGTTTTTTCCAGCTTTGCTCTCTGTGTTGTTGTGTATACTGCTGAAGATGTATGTTGCTTCCTCTGTTGTTTTGGAAATAAGCTACAGAATGTCTGATTGCTCACTTACCAGCTCAAATGTAGTGTAAGCTGACTGATTGCAAAATCTGTGTACTGCCATTCATACATGTTCTTTTTTATTTTCTCCTCAGTAGTGTCTCATTGTGCTAGTCTCTATTTGGGTTGTCTGAATATGTGTGAACTCTTTTTAAAAAAGGCAATGAATTGTTAAGAGAAAGTATGTACACTTTGTCTGTCATCTGCATAGTTCCTTACATATCTGCCTATTACTTGCCAGCCCTGTGGCTCCTATTCTGTCTGTCTACATCTGTATATAGTTCTCTCATCTTCTTGGTCCACCTATCTTAATAATCTATCATTTTCTACAATGATCATCCTTTGTTCTTCCCATCTATCCAAACTGCTTAGAAAATCGCCTCTATTGTGACATCCTTCCTTTTACTAAAAATAAATTGTCAACACCCAAGGCTAAGCAAATGGGGACACCTGCTCCATTTCCCTGTTACAGGCATCTTTTTCACCCCTCTGCTGCTTTATACACTCCTTTGACATACTCTGAATATGAGGGATGCTATGAAAACCCAAACTGTCTTCTATATTTGTTTATAGTCTCATCTTTCACAATGGCTGACATGATCTATAATTGACTCCAGTCACATGGAAACATGACAGTTACTCCTATAAACAATGAGAAACCTTTGGTTTGTACAATAGTTGCAACTTACAGATGCCTAATGAGGCAGTTTCTTTGCTGTGATTGAAGAGTTCTGGAGATTTCTGGATTCAAAAAAATGTTATAACAACTTTCCGCTAGAGATCTAATTATAAAGCAGGTTGAAAGCATGCCAAAAATACAGTCTTTTAAAACCCTCTTTCTCATTTAAAGTCTTATCTGACATTTTTAAGACACTGATACTGCATTAAAAAAGGAAACATAAACAAATGAAAAAATCCAAACAAACTAAAAATATGAGATAAATCCTTTGCAGAAAATGTACCAGTGCTTCAATTAGATCAGTGAAATGACTGTTGAGTCATCAAACCTTTTTCTGACACCCATGTCGAACGAATATATGTAGCAGTGTCCTCCAGTCTGCCAATCCAACTCACTTGCTTCACTAAGGAGAGAAGGCGTGACTACAGCAATAAGAAGAACCCTGCCAGAAAACAAGCCGAGGTTCACATCACACAAGTAGCAATAACTACATGAAACAAGAAGGAATCAAACCTGCCCCTTTAAAGATCCAATAGGTTTGGTACTGACCTCCTGCGTCCCCTTAATGTGGCAGTCCAAATCATCTGGAAGCAGATCAGGACCCATTGAAACTGTAAGTCTGACATATGCCTGAATGAACTGGCAAAAAGACAGAAACCCACAAAATATTAATCGACTGTGAGCCAAATTCTGCATCTACTGTGCCTCCCTCAGCACTTGGCCCAAGTAGCTTAACTGTTAAAATCATAAAATTAATTATTACTTAGGAATTTCAGTGTAATACTCCAATCTTAATGTTTGAACAAAAAGCCTTTAGTGTTTTGAATGCATATTTAAAACAGCAAAGCATAAATTTTTAAAGTAATATACACAGCAGATGACAAATGTGTCTTGTTGTTGTAATAACTTCAGATCTCTAAATTAAGGATTGTGGTTTGAAGTAATAATAATATTTCACATATAGAGGGGCCTTTCATCTACAAGGAAATAAAGTCCTCTTTCATGGCACAGGCATATAAACATAGATGTAGTTGCAACTACAGAGGTTGATTCGGTGGTCATTCAAGCAAATTGAGCTTATTGGTGCTTCTGTAATACTAACAATTTAGAGTGTCCAGCCATCAAGCTGTGCTAGGACCTACATGAAAGAATGAATACAGGAAATAATCTGCAAACAAGACAAAGAAGGAAAGGGATAGAAGAAATCTGTCCTCCTCTAACATATAGATAGAGGAGGCATCAAGGTATTTGATGATAATCTGGAGCCACAGAGGAATCTTTCCTGGCATTTCATGCCTACTTACTGATAGGACTTGGAGAAATTAATGTGAATTTTCGAACCAGAAAATGAGAGGTATGTCCCAAACCATTCTTGTTTATTTTCATGCCGGAATGCCTGGCAAAGTAAATATTCTCAAAGTCCTGCCTGATGTCTTCTTTCCTGTGCAGTCAGTGTCAGACTAAGCTATGTTTTGGGAGTTCATCAGTTTTTGCTGTCTTACTCAGCAATTCTACACAGGGTGACCTGCAGCTTAGAGTAAAGGAATTATCTTTCCCACGCTGCCGTGGTCCCTTACTGTATAATTTATATGGGAATTGTTCCATGTCAATATTTTCCCGCTGGTTTGCAATTCCAAACAAAATACTCAGCTGTTAATCAAAAATCTTTCTCTTTCCATAGCTTACTTTAGAGTAACTTTAAGAAACATCTGACATTAAATGTCAAGCAGACTCTGTAGGATATTCTTCTTTAATACCACTTAACTTTTAGTCATCCATAAACTCACTTACCTTCCCTGTTCTTCTGCAGTATCAAGCCAGCATTGATGAAGAGCTATTGATTCTCATCTAAAAAAATACCACGAACTGTGGAAAGTTTACTGAATGAGCATGATCCAAGATCTCCGACATATTAAAGGTATATAAAGCTGTTATTTGTATTCCATTGATTTACCAATGTGAGGCTTAGATATTTTAAGAAGGAACATTTGTATGGTGATTTTCACCAGGGACACATTCACACACTAGTCTATGGTATAACGAGCTAAGCAGTGATAAAGTTGTAAAGCAATTTTGCTGCATTTTCAGAGACATTAGTGCTGAAGGTCTGGTTATAAGATACTGGAGGTAAATCTATTTGAATGTAGAGCATGCAAATGGCCAAGCAGATCCTGCACTCTGATGGAGTATGAGAAAAGGAGGCATGGTTGCTCAAGAAATCGTGCTAAAGACACACTGAAACCACAGATGACTGAGTATAACTGCATAAACAATTTTTTCCCTCTAGCTCTATATAGGCTACAGTAGATTTTGAGGTGAAGAAAGACACAAAGTCTTCAAACAGAAGCAGCATGCCCTGGATGGGCTGAATACAAAAGAAGGAAAAGCTGAAATGCCACATTTCACATGTTGAACAGCACTTATTTCCTGTAATAAAAAGTAGTTATTTTTCTTGGGGATCTTTAGTCACCTATGCACCCCCAAATTTGAGCCAAACATACACACAACAGTAGTGTCAAGTCTGTATTCTCAAATGAAAGACTTATAACAATGATAAATTCACCTCACCTAACTCCAGATATCTACAATGTGGTGTTTGCATCAGAGCTTGTTCTCCAGGCTCTTATTATAGTCAGTGAAGAGCTGGTCAACAGAATTTATATTGAACCAAATGTAGGTGCCTATTTAAGGAGATGAATCACATCCTGAAGTAATTGACTATACAAACGAGCTCTCTTTTATCTATGACAGGAACCCGGGGAGATTTTTCTCGGATGTACACTGTAAATGCTAACTCCTGAAAATCCTAATTTAGTATATTTTACAGTCATACTGATTTCTCATTAAAGCTCTTTCTTCCACTCTAAGCAGTTACAAGACCCATCCAGGTTTCAGATACTAGCTGGCAGCTACTCCACGCACAAGACTTTAATGGGTAATTATCATTCAGCAGGCACAGTAAAGTTTGGTCTGTAAAATATATGTTGGAGAAGTCAGTGTAGTTGCATCCATTTATGCCTGTACCAAGGAAAACATCTCAGTGACCAACATTATTATTCAGCATATGCATCTTCTGGCCAGTGCAGACAGCAGTCCGACAAGATTTCCTTGTAAAGCAGCTGTGTTAAAAGAGGCTTGTTTCTGACCACTCATTAAGTCAGTACTAACTCCCCTTCAGTCAATAGTCACAACAGTATAAAATTTATAGGGGAGAGGAAGTTGCAAGAATAAAATTTTTTTCGTGCTTGTAAGTTAAAGGTCCCTTTGTTCTTGTAAGAAAATTAATATAAAGAGACTGGCGAGTAAGGGAGTGAATAAAAGGGATCTGATTTTATGTTGTCTTGCAGTTTATCAAGTCCAGTTAAAACTGAGTGAAATTATAATTACATAGCATTTTTGGGGATATTGCGTAATTTGAGTCTAAGTGGCAAATCAAACACACCCACACTTGCTTCATAGTGCAAATTTACACCAGTTACTCAGAGCTTTTACCAGGCAACACCTCGTGGTGATTTAGGTATTTTTTATAAACACAAAATCTATTTTTGTCATCTTCACGCCGTTTGAAATCAACTTACGTATTAATTTGCCAACTGAATGCCTACAATCATTAATATGTAGCTTGTACATATGATATTGTAACGTGTTTCTGAGGAATGTAACATGTTAATTGGGAGTAGTAAAACCTACTTGTTCCATTTCAGTCCACAAACTGTTCTCCAAAAGTTGTCCCTCCCCACTTGCCTCCTCTCCAAAAAGGAAATATTAACATGTTTTTACGTTCACTTGGCCATTTTTATCCAGTGGTCTTCTGACAAATACATTGAATCCTCTTATTTGCTTTTTGGACTAAAGAAGTAGATATATTCTTTTTTTCTGACAGCAGTTGATGATAAGCACGTGTGACTTTACTCACTCTAGTAAAATAATGTGAGGATTTAATGGGTATATGAATTATATTGCGCAATGAGGTATGAGTGAGTACAATACCTTCATTACACAGCAGGTGGAATATTATGTCCTGGAAAAGACAGTGCTGTAGTGGAAAAAAAAGAAAAAAAGTAAAAAAAAATAATAAATTGAAGCAGCATTAAGTGGGTTCTAAACTAGAAACGATAGTTGGCTCACATCCCAGAATCTCTATGAATGTCTTTGCATGAGTTTTCCAAGTCTAGAATAGGCTTTGGTTGTTAAGAGCCATGAAAACAGGTAAAAATTGAAAAAATACCAAGGGAGTCAACTCCTGCCTGAAGCAACAAATGAGGGAAGGAAAGTGATGGGTTGCTGTGGATAGTGAGAAAACAATTGAAATCCTGATGAAATCATGAAATACAAAAGGTTCAAACCCCACCATTGGTCATTTACATCTGCATATCAGAACAATATAACATGAGGATGTAAGAAAAGCCAGAGCTGGTCAGAACAAGGATCCACCTTGCTCAGTGCTGACCTGGTTTTGGCTGGGATAGAGTTAATTTTCTTCCTGGTAGCTGGTATAGTGCTGTGTTTTGGATTTAGGATGAGAATAAAGTTGATAACACACTGATGTTTTAGTTGTTGCTGAGCAGTGCCTATGAAAAGTCAAGGACTTTTCAGCATCTCCTACTGCCCTGCCAGCGAGTAGGCTGGGGGTGCACAAGCTGGGAGGGGGCACAGCTGGGAGAGCTGACCCCAACTGGCCAAAGGGATATCCCAGACCATATGACATCATGCTGAACAAAGAACTGGGGGGAGTTGGATGGGGCAGGCAGCCCGCTGCTCAGGAACTGGCTGGGCACCAGTCAGCGGGTGGTGATCAACTGCATTGTGCATCACTTGTTTTGTATATTCTATTACCATCATAATTATTTTCCCTTCAAGCAAGCAGTTGCTTATTGCTTTTTAATAAGGACCCAGTACTGGGAGGAACACTCCATAGGGTTGGTGTTGCATTGAAGGTAATTAATTAATTTGGTAAGAGATGAATTCCCTTGCGTTCTAGCCAGTCCTCAGAGATTAGAGGGGCTAGGGGTGGCTGGACTTATCTCTTATTATGTAGGCTAATATGGCCATAACTATAGGCCTGACACCAGATGCACGAACAGCCCATGTGCTGTAGGTCCAGTTGCATTCAAGAGAAGCAGTCAGGTTCACGAATAGTATGGCTTATTCTTGTGCAACATCTACAGATTCTTTGAGATTGCATATGATAAATGCACAAACTGCAGGTTGGCTCTATAGCACTACACAAAAAGAAAAAACAATTGCAATCACACACTTAATTCCCGGGTAATCACTCAGTGTAGCCGAGGGCCCAAATCTTACCAAAAGGCATCCCTTCTGGGGGGGACGATTTGGTATCAGATCATCATTCCTCCAAGTTAGATACAAACTCGGGGTAGTTTTTATCTAAGTATATATGTGTGAGTGGGTGGGACTGTGCTCAAGGCATTGTTCCTTGAGTAACAACACAGCACATTCCTTGGTGCAAGGTGTGAGATGTTTTTGTGAGAAAGGAGGAAGAATGAGAGCTAAGGTCCGTAGAGTACTGCAAAACAGTCCTTGAGAGAAGGGGAAGAGCAGGAGATAAATCTGCATAGTCATGTCAAATGTTCCTTGAGAAAAGTGGAAGAACAGGACCATGCGGCCTCCACTTCGCTTCGCGTTCCTCCTTGGTGTCACGGCAACACAAACCTCTGGATCTCCATCCTGTCCTGTGTTTGTTCTGGGCACCACGTGTTAAGGAAATCTGTGTTTTGCAGATTTTTCGCTGTTTAGCTTTTCCCACACTTCCAACAGTTGGGCATCTGCTTAGGGGTGTTAGATCATAGTTTGTTATCAGGTATCACTCTTGCATGCTTCTCCCAGAAAACTTCCAGACCCCCTGGCCACGAGGGTAGATTAGTGCTTGAAAGCAAGACAATTTTCAGCCTGTGATGCACAGGTCATGTCACCAAATCTGAGCCGTGTGAATATTTGCTGTCTACTCTAAACTAATCATTGAGTTCCCTCACTACACAACGGAAAGGGAGAAGTGCCTGCTGCATGAGATTCATCTCTCTGTTAGAGACCTATTTTAGGATGGGATATAGGAAACAGGAGCTCATGCATACATTTCTTTTAACAACTCAGCCTGTCTGTTTATCCTAGGACTATCATTATGGTCTCTGCTTTATTACATTAACTCAGCAAAAGCATACACATGTGTCAAGTGCTTCAGTGAATAGACTTAAGCACATGATTAACTTTAAGAGTGTGCTTAAGTACTTAGCTAAATCAGGGCTTCTGTGTTTTCCCCTCTCAGTACATCTGGTTGATTTGCATATATTTTCCATATAAAGAAGTTCATATTCAGAGCAAAATGAAACTATTTCCATGCTTGCACATTCAGTGGCACTGCTGTTGAAGCTAACTTAAGCAATTCCCTTTCAGTCCTCCCCTGTCCCACAAGTTTTCAGCTGGTTGTTCCAACAACTGCAAGCATTGTGCTGGAGTGGCTCTATGGGCAGCCATTTGGTGAACTGGATTAAGGTAATATTTAAACTGATGAATAAGTGTAGTTTTGGTGAATTGCTTTATTCTGGATTGATTTATGATAGACTATGCGACCTGGATCACAAACTATTGATAGAACAAATATAGGAATATGGGATCAGATTTGGAAGGTGCTTAAACTGACATCTGCCAGAGAAATGCACATGAAACTGTTGCTTTGCAATGTTTTGTGCTTATGATAGATTCAGAGGACATTGCCCTACGTGTTCCTTGCAGAACAGGATTTTTTTGGATTAAAAAAAAAATATATATTTGGGTGTTTCAAAGAAAATGGCAAAAATCAGTAGGTTCATTCTCAGCCATTCTCTAAACTAAAGAGCAAGCAAAGTATCATGCAGAACATCTTGCAATTATTTTAATTATTTGAAATTACATATAATGAGAATGAACCATGAGAAAAGTCCTGTTTAAAATCAGATTATCTCTAATTCTAAAGAGATATTTTTATTTTTCCTGGATTAGGTGAACCATTTTTCCCATAATGACAATTTTGTTGTGTCATCAAAGACAGAAGAACAAAAAATTAGCATTCTTAAAAGTTAATTTCTATCTCAGGTCATATGTGAGAAAGCTGAGAAAATGAATCACTGCAGAGAAAAGGGGAATTCAGTAGCAGTACAACTCTTCCTCTGCAGTAACCTAGGTCAGCTGGATCAACAAAATATTGAATTGGGACAGTTCATGAGACCTGGGTGGTCTAAAGACCTGGCACTCTCTATCATCTCTGTAGGAGTAAAAGGACAATTGGCAGCTCTGACTAGTCCCAGTTCCTTGAACTATAGTGTTGCCCACCCATAGACTCTCTTTAAAAGAGAATCTATCAGACAAATGTCGGCTGCTTTTTATAAAAACATTTATCCTTATGGAATTTCTTTGCTGTCAAAAAGAGAATCGATAAGATTAGATAAGATAAGATTAGATGTGAAGCTGATGAGGAAAATATTGTCCAGTTCTATTGTTCAGTTCTAGTAATTAGTTTATCATCTATTGGCCTATTATTGCTTAATGTTTTACTTTTCTACCAATTAAAAACCAAGAACTCCTTCATCAGTGACATATGAACTTACTCTACAGCCTCATGTAGACAAGGCTTGGAACTCAAAATATTCATATAGAGACATTATCCTGTTAATATTTTAAATCTGGAAAATATTTGTAAGGACCTTATTAAACCTAATTCCCTCAGGAATCTGTGCTGTTGACTAGGAACTGTGTTTCGTCATTTACCATCCTAGATATTCAGCTAACTTCCTGACTCATTTTCTGATGTTGGAAAAACCATTTAGGCCAAAAACCTGTGGATTTTTTGGGGAACTTGAATTTCAGTTTCAACCATCTAAAGGTAGCATGCTGTGGCTCAGAAGTTCTGAGTGACTCCATCTTCCAAGAAAGGTGACAAAACTTTTAGAAACTTGCTTGGACAACAGGGCTTTCCACATGATTAATAGATTATAGCAAGTAAAACCTGGGAATATTCCCATCTACTTGTAATTGCTCTCAGCTGAATGGGATGCAGATATTTTTAGCTGTTACTTTTAATCAATGTTCTTATCAATCAGTTATATGTATTATAATACAGTCCAAAGAGTCTGGTCTGCACTTTGAGTCCTTTTGTACCAAACACCATAGAAAGACTAACACAAAATTCCTACACTCATAGTTCAGACTAAGGAGAATTTATGCCTGAAAAAAGAGGTAGATTGATTAAACAATATATTCTTTCTGTATGGTTTTCAAGCAAGATGATAAGCAGATAATGGACAAAGTATTTTAACTTAATTACTGTCTGTGAACCCATTTAGACAGAGTCTACATAGAAAATCTTGAAAGGTTTTCCTGCTCTTTTCTTTGAACAACACTTTTACAGCTCATGATGCAGAAAAAGTGGAATTGATTTGAACAGAAATAGTTTGGCTTCTTTATCTGGTAATGTGGTTCAGCGGATTGGTTGTTGTCACAATATTAACATTTATGAACCACTGCCTACAGTAAGCCAAGGTTTAGGTATAAACAACTGCCTTGGTTTATCAGATACCATAGTTTGGTTCTTATGGGCAGCCATTGTCCGCACTTGAAAGCTTGGGGAAAATAAATTACAAAGCTGGATAATAACCCTGTTATTGTATTTTATGATATGATTAAACTAATAGTAGTATTGCCTAAATCTCCCTGGATTTTTCATTTTTGTTTGCACAGCATGCAGAATTTATCCCCTTTGATGATTTAATTACCTCTTGTTGTATTTATGCTGACATTATTATGAGATAATAGAAGAATGAAGAGTAGTGTTAATTACTTTCAAAGACAATGGAGTTAATCTACCTCGATAATGGAAAAGGTGATTGAAAGATGTATTGTTCAGGAAAACAATTAGCACAGGTACCTTAACCCCTAAATGGGTTATCTTTTGTAAATCCTTGAGTCATAGTAAACAAACAGAGTTAACACATCATTATTTAGTTCAGCTCAATTAGAGTCCAAAGTAATTGCTAAAAATATGCTTTACATGAAACAACATGAGATGTAAACTGATACTAACTTCCAACGCTGCATCTCAGCATGAGCAGTGAAAGAATCAGAAGGGCACTAATACACTGTGGAAGGAATATACGCTGTTATATAGGTGAAATACATGATGCTGACTCTGTGTGAATCAGTTGAATGAAAATTGGTAAGTTTTCATTCCTCTTACAAAGCAGTGTTCGTCTGAGTTTCTCTGAAACTTCCAGATGGTAGTTAAGTCATGTAAAACACTACGTATGAGACACCTATGTGCCGCAATGGTGCTTCTTCTGTGGTAGTATCACCTAACTGGACTTCCTCATATTTGAGATTCCTCTCTGAAACAGCATTCCTTTCAGTCTTGCTGTTCTTCACAAGCAATCTAGAAGGCCAGTATTCATGAATACTTCTCCATTGAGTTACAGCAAATGAGGTTCTCCAGGATGACCCTGAGCCTCCAGGAAAAGCAACAATGACAGTACACTTCTTAGTATGTCAACTGCACTAAGGAATATCTTCAGATCTTTTCAAAGATGATCTCTGATTTGCTTTGGGTTGCTGAGAGTCAAATTAGTCCCTTTGAAAAACTGGATCTAATCTTTGTCTCAGGAAGGACCCCAAACATAAGACACTTAAAATCACAGGGAAATGAGAAAAAAGTTTGCCTGCAGTCTTACAGAAGGAGAATTAAAAAACAAAAAAAAGAGTAAAGAGTATACACCCCTGTGGAGCCATTTGCACTGTCATTATTAATGTTTGTTTTGTAATTTACCAGCAAATTTATAAAGGCAAAGACACCAAAACAAAACTTTGACCTAAAATGAAGTTAAACTATTTAAAAAATTCAACTGCCTTTATGTTAGGTTTTTTTTTTTTAAACAGGTTAACCCTTGATGGAGCAGAAAGTGACAGAAAAAATTCCAGTTATAACAGTATAAAACTCAGGTGGCTATTTTGTGTTAATTATTTTGTCTCCCTATCTTGTTAATGGTGAGAGAGGAATGCACCTCTGGAGGACACCATCTCCAGACCCAAAACCAAAATCTAAACAAGCGGATGTATCACTTCCTAGAGAAGCCAGTTCTCTTCATCATCTATAAGGGCAGTATAGACAGATAGATATCTACTTCTCAGCTCAATTAGACAACAGGAATCCCAGCTGTCCTTGACATTGTTACTTTAACAAGCACATCATCTTTATTTTTTAATTCTCATTAAATATTTTCCTTTGGGAGTACTTTAGAAAAATTATAAATTTTTCATTCTTTCAGCCTTTTTGGAAATGTAGTTGTTATCTAACTTCTGGGAGAATAATTTCATAAATTAGGAAATTTTACATTATATATTTAGCAATGTAAGCAAACTCTCCACCTCCAACCACAAAAGCATTCAACATTCTATAGCTCACAGTCTGGCTCAGTGCAGCTAGGACTCTGTGATGGGACAGGTGCTTTTATAGTGGAAAAATGTCAAACAGTGTTTTAATGAACGCTGAAAAACATGAGTGAAAAGAAAAAAGTTGTCAGCTGGAAGATCTCATGCTATAGTGCACCTTGACCAGATGCAAAGTGGTCAGATCAGAGAGGCAAGGCAAAGGGAAGATATGGTGACATTCATTCCCTGTTCAGAAAGAAACACTGGTCAAAAATTCAATATGGATGTTGTGCACATGTTTCACATTCATTGAAGAAAGAATATTTATCTTATCAATGTTACCTTCATCCTCCTGCCTTGTGGCTTTTCCTATTATTTTCATACCTTGTCCTGACAGCCTGACAGGAAAATCTTTGGGAGTATCTTATTACTCTTATAAAATGTGTAGTACCGTGGCTAGTAGAAAAAAAAAAAAAAAAAAAAAAAGTAGTATTAGGAACATTTCATTCACCATGTCTATGTAGGTGAATATTCCCACCCTAAAGACTATTTGTCTTTTAATTTGCCGCAAAACATCAGACTGTCCATCTTCCTCCTGCTTGTCTGTGAGAATATTGTTAGTCTGAAGAAATCTTATCTCAGAAAGCATAAGATTGCTAAGCATACTTAAGCATGCTAGTCAAGTTACACAACACTGCTACAGGTTGCTATTTAATTATGACTATTACTTTCTTTTGTTCAGATGACTCAGGAGAGATGCACACAGCCTCAGGGTCTGGCATCAGCTTGTGGTGCAGTCACAAGAATTCTGTGTTGACGGGTTCTTTGTCAGGGGTTGTATCCTGCAGGTTCATAACACGTGTGGATGAGAGTACAAAAGAGTGTCACTACTGAAGACAGGAGGCATAAATTACCACAACAGTCAAAGCTTCTTTCATCTTTAGAGACTTGGCATGCACAGTGTCTGGTGGAGATCTACACAGCAGAGGAAACCAATACAAGGGGCACACAGCACCTCAGACTGTGGGTAGTGGCCCACAGAGGACCTGGGTAGTGGGACTCCAAGAACCCCAGAAGGGGGATAGTCATGTCATCATGGCTAATCATAAGTGTTCAAGCAGCCTCACAGTTTTTTACTAATTTTGGAAACTAACACTTCTACAAGGCACAGTTCAGTTCATTATCGACATACTATTTTACTTAAACATCTTTACACCCTACCCTGTAATTACCTTGTAATTTTGGGGATACTTGTCATTCATTTTTTGAAGTTTCATCTCTTGACACCTAGATTCAGTATTTACTCCACAGTGAAAAAAATATACTCCATCACCTTACACTATGACTGTTTCCTGTTATATGAAAACAAGTACTGTAAAGTGTTCATCACCACATATTTGGAAACTCATGAATACATCTTATTAGTACAAGAAACATGTCCTTAGACAAATGTTGCCTCCACTCATGTTCTTCCACAGAAGCTTGTCTAAAAAATGAGATGCCAAAGGAGATATCAGGTAGTCAAATACTGATGCCAAGATTTGAGTCCCACAGAATATTTCAGAGGTGGTAAATCTCCAACTTAAGTATGTCCCATAAGGAAAGTAGATTCATAAATACCGGTTGCACAGTACTGTAGCTGTGTTTTCAGCTAACTGAACACCTGATCCTCAGAGGGAGAAAATAAGAGGAGGTACTTTGATAAACATATCTAACCTCCAGTATAGCACAAAGCACAGAATTTCACACAGCCAAGAACAGCCAAAAAACCAAGAACAGAAGAAATGATTATTGCCTGAAACATAAGTAGCAAGTTCAGTGCAAGACCTCGTTGCCAAATTAGAAGTGGAAATACTGACAAAACTTCAGTTAAAGAGAGGTAAACATCTCTATAGACTAACACAAACTCAGTCTTTATACTTTCTGCATTTTAGCTACAAAATAAAGCCAGGACTTAGTTACATTAAAAGAGATTGCTATCTATTTTATGTCATGCATTAAGAATATTTTACACTGGAGATTTTAAACAGCATATTAAAAAATACTGAAATCACTCATATCAATTGGCTATGGTATAATTGAGCACTATAAAGATTATTGAAATACTTTTGCAACTACAAGAAGTAGTATAAATAATAAGGTGAAATAAATCTTCTTTCCACTTCCCACTCTAGAAGAAACAAACTTTTTAGAATTTGCCTCTGCATTTTTGCCAACCAAAAACATCAGCACAAAGAGATAAATTGTTGTGTTAATCTATCTGCAAACCATAAGAATGATTTTTGTAAAACGAAGATAACATTTTTTCCACATTTGTACCTTCAAAATTCCCCACTTTCTACTGATTGTTTAATAGAATTTGTTCCTCTGCATCTTCTCTTCAGAGGGATGTCCATGTATGCGTAGCACTACACTGACTAGATAAAAAAGATTTTTTGGGGTTTGGGTTTTTTGTTTGTTTTTGTTTGTTTGTTTGTTTTTGTGGTGGTGGTTTCAATGCTATTTAAAAATAACATGATCCAGATTTATACCTGAAGGGAACTTGATACGTCAATTTATACACCAGCAGACGTCTTCCTTGTGAAGTTGACAAGGCTGTACTAGATGCGACCATGGGCCTGGGAGGACACTTTTCGTTCTCTGAGAGACAGACTCATCCTTTCACTTCAATGATGGCAAGGGCACTCAGTGACCTGACATATTGTGGTGACAATATATTTCCATAAATGACCCAGGTATCACCCCTGTAAAGCAATTATACCAGACCCACACACACAATAACAGAGATCCTTTACACCCACAAATAAAGTGTCATAGTGGCCCTGAGAATTCAATACACCGCCTAATATTCTCCTGCAATCCAATATATTTCATTTACAAGCCAATAACCAATCTGTCATGCACGTGAATCAATACAAATCATGAAAACACACATACATAACACACTTCACATAATTGAATTTTGTGCTCCCTAGCCTCTCATTACCCTGCCACAAACTGCTTGAAATAAATACCTCTTATTACTTTCAAGGTACAAATGCCATCAGGGACACCAGACTAGTGGTGCACAACTTTCAAGCACGTATATAATCCAGGATCAACTTTCAGAAATACCATGAAGCCTGGAAAACCTAACTGCAACATGCAACCTGTGTAAGGGATTTCTCCATGTATCCTGGCAAATCATTAATTTTCCATGGAGAAATAGAACATAGATCATTTAGACCGAACCAGTCTCCAGTCCTTAAGGTCTAGAAGAACATACAGACTTGCATGATTGCACTTGATGTCACCGTGAACCACACTTGACTATATCATGTCCATGTGAATGTGATCAGTACATTTTAATACATGATATATGTAGATCGATAATATAATTTCTATCAGGTTATTTGTTAAATCTTGGTTGCAAAGGAAGCAGATGTTCTGTCTCTGTTTGAGGTTGGAAGTATATCTATCAAGAAGTCTGGCATTTTGGCCAGATGGAAAGAGTTCAGAGCAACTCCCTGGTATATAGTTTGACATTTCTGCAATTATTAACTGAGGCAACATATCAGAGTGGGATTTTAGGCATGCATATGGATTTATTGAGAGTAGAAAATACTCAGTTCTTATTAATAGTAATTCCCATTTGAATGATTTTCATAGAATCATAGAATCATAGAACAGTTTGTGTTGGAAGGGACCTTAAAGATCACCTAGTCCCACCCCCCTGCCATGGGCAGGGACACCTTCCACTAGCCCAGGTTGCTCAAAGCCCCGTCCAACCTGGCCTTGAACACTGCCAGGGAGGAGGCAGCCACCATCCACAACTTCTCTGGGCAGCCTGGTCCGGTGTCTCATCACCGTCACAGTGAAGAACTTCTTCCTTATATCTGATCTAAATCTATCCTCTTTCAGTTTAAAACCATTACCCCTTGTCCTATCACTACATGTCCTTGTAAAATGTCCCTCTCCATCTTTCCTGTAGCTCCCTTTAAGTGCTGGAAGGCTGCTATAAGGTCTCCCTGGAGTCTTCTCTTCTCCAGGCTGAACAACCCCAAATTTGTTTAATTATGGCTGGCTTTTCATGGGAATTGTAACAAAAAAAAAAAAAAAAAAAAGCAGTCATAATGTAATAACCCCTCTTTTCGTTTCAGTAATTAGAAGCTTTAGCCCACTGAACATAGCCACCAAATTGTAGAAACCAAGGCTCAAAAGGCATGAAGTTCAGCCAGCAGCCCCAACATGAGGTGAGGTTTCCATGAGTCTTTTCTGACAACTGTTGCTGCAACCGAGTTCAGTATTTTCAATTCAACATACTCCCTGGATTGATTATGCCAGTGCTTTACTCTCTGAAATCTAATACCTCTTTCACTGCAAGTTAAAGATGGGGCTGGATTTTATTGTACACTTTTTTCCACCTTTTTTAATACACACAGGACAGGCTGGGGATGATTGAAAGAAACTCCTGTGTTCTTTGAGGATATATTGTGCACTCAGACATACCAACTAAGGACATCTCATCTCAGAAGTGTAATGTATGTGCTAGCAATTGAGAATTAAGCTGTTGTTGTCTTCTGTTGTATTTCTGGAAGAACCTAGCTACTGTATACACATGACAGACATTTCCAGGCATCTTGTATATTCATTCTTTTTATCAAGTCTTATTGAATCTTTTCTCTTAATTACAGTTTTTGGAGTCAGTCCTGTTGTATTTATTTATTGCATTAAAAAATGCAAACTGTGCTTAAAAATGAGAGATATCAAAGCTCCTTCTGACAGGTCTACATGTAACATCTTTCAAAAAATGATTACACTGCATTTATGTGTATGTGGTTAGAAGCTGGTGAACAACATTAGATTGACAAGTGTGGAAATTCAATTTATCTAAAAATGGGTACAGAGCAAGCAGCAACAGTGTAGGCTTCTTTCACAATGCTCAGCCTATGTGCTATCCATATGATGGTGTCTGGGGCTGTAACGTGACATTTTTGAGTTCAGCACACATTTTGTCTCCAATCCTCGCACTTCTGGATCATTTTTGGGTACATCCCTTCTCCGTTTTTGCAGCTTCTCCTACTCCATAGCAGGAAATGGCAAAAAAAGAACACACACATTCACCCCAATTTAATTTATTTCCTTTATTTTTTCCTTAAAAGTGTGCTGTTGGTGGATTTAAGGAATAAAATCTTGCCTCAATCCTGTTGAGGATTGTCATTGCCCCCGCCTGTCATTTTGACTATCATTTGTAAAGCCTTTTCTGGCTTCCTTTTCTTTGTATTCTCTGAGAGTAAGAGCCAGTAGCTTCTTATCTGCTATTTTCAAAGGCTCCCAGAGGCTATTCCCAACATTTTTGCTGTCTTAGGGTGCAATTTCAGCCTCTCTTAGTAGACTTGGATATTTCATGTGGTTGCCAGAGTTACCCCATGTCTTGGTGGAGGAATTAATGAAAGCCTGTACAAAGCAGCTTCGTTATTTACCTTCAGATCATATTTTTGTTTAATCTGTCATGATTTCCACTTGGAAAATACTATAGGACACATAGAAAATAAAGGAGTGACTGGTGACAGCCAACATGGCTTCACTAAGGGCAAATTGTGTCTGACAAATTTGGTGGCCTTCTATGACAGGGTTACAGTGTTGGTAGAGAAGGGAAGAGACACTGATGTCATCTACCTGGACTCGTGCAAAGCATTTGACACTGTCCTGAACAACATCCTTGTCTTTAAATTGGAGACATATGGATTTAATGAATGGACCACTCGGTGGACAAGGAATTGGCTCAGTGGCTGCACTCAAAGACTCGTGATCAACGGTTCAGTGTCCAAGTGGAGAAGGGTGACGAGTGGCAATTCTCGGGGAGCTGTATAACATCTTTGTCATTGACCTGGACAGTGGGATCGAGTGCACCCTCAGCAAGTTTGACGATGACACCAAGCTGTGTGGTGCGGTCGACACGCTGGAGGGAAGGGATGGG
Organism: Strix aluco; assembly: GCF_031877795.1. Lineage (NCBI taxonomy): Eukaryota > Metazoa > Chordata > Aves > Strigiformes > Strigidae > Strix > Strix aluco. The sequence continues at coordinate 3,169,067 of NC_133931.1, read as the reverse complement.
CCATCCAGAGGGACCTGGACAGGCTGGAGAGGTGGGACCGTGCAAACCTCATGAAGTTCAACAAGGCCAAGTGCAAGGTCCTGCACATGTGTTGGGGAAGTTCCAAGCACAAACACAGGCTGGGCGAGGAGTGGATTGAGAGCAGCCCTGAGGAGAAGGACTTTGGGTTATTAGTGGATGGAAAACTGACTATGAGCCGGCAAAGTATGCTCACAGCCCAGAAAGCCAACCGTGTCCTGGGCTGCATCAAGACAAGTGTGGCCAGCAGGCCGAGGGAGGGGATTCTCTGACTCCTCTCCACTCTTGTGAGACCCCACCTGCAGTGCTGTGTCCAGTTCTGGGGTCCCCAACATCAGAAGGACACGGACCTGCTCGAGCGGGTCCAGAGGAGGCCATGAAGATGACCAGGGGGCTGGAGCACCTCCCCTGTGAGGACAGGCTGAGAGAGTTGGGGGTGTTCAGCCTGGAGAAGAGAAGGCTACGGGGAGACCTTGTAGCAAACTTCCAGTATTTAAAGTGGGCCTACAAGAAAAATGGAGAGGGACCTTTTACAAGGGCATGTAGAGATAGGACAAGGGATAAAGGTTTTAAACTCAAAGAAGGTAGATTTAGATTAGATCTAAGGAAGAAATTCTTGACTGTGAGGGTGGTGAGACACTGGAACAGTTTCCTAGAGAAGTTGTGGATGGTGGCTGCCCCCTCCCTGGCAGTGTTCAAGGCCAGATGGGACGGGGCTTTGAGCAGCCTGGTCTAGTGGAAGGTGTCCCTGCCCATGGCAGGGGCGTTGGAACTAGATGATCTTTAAGATCCCTTCCAAACCAAACCATTCTATGATTCTATGTTTCTATGATGACTATTCAGGAAGAAAATATTCAGAAAGTATCCCTAAGTACATTTCCCTAATGTTCCAGTAATACTAATAGCAATAACACAGTAAAATGAAGAGAGGAAAGCTCTCTTTGCTGTAGTTATTTAGTCATTCACATCTTTCCTGTAGCATCCTTTACTGTTAGTCTTCTAAGATATTTTTGCAGATTTACCAGCATTTAGAGGAAAACTTTTAAGTTTTTTCATGCAGCCATCTAAACTGAATATATCTAAAAGGGCCTTCAGATCAGCAGGTACAATATCAGAATAAAATAGAAAAGATCAACTGATCTGATTCTTCCAAACAAGTTAGGAGATCTAGGAACCCCTCTTGTAAATTAATCATTCTGTAAAGGTAGATACCTCTGAATTCAAAAATATTTCTGTGAGCATCAAGAATTATTAGGTCCTTCTAAACATGTTCTTAGAACTTTTGTGTCTATTTTCTGTCCCATTTATTTGTGTCTGCATGCTGTCTGATTTACTTGCACAAATCCCAAGCCAAGTGAGTCCTATAATGATAGAAATGTTACTTGGAATGGACCTTTAGAGATCTCCAGTCCAACCTCCTGCACAACACAGTAATATGTCCATCAGTAGATCAGATTGTTTTGCCTCGCAAAATCCTAAAATCTTCCATGGGTGAGATACCACTACCTGTCTGGATGATGTGTTCCACTATTGCAGTATCCTCCTAGTGAAGGGTGTTTTGTTTTGTTTTGTTTTGTTTTGTTTTGTTTTGTTTTGTTTTGTTTGTTTTTTGATTTTTTTTTTTTTTCCTAATATACAACCTGAATCTGTTGAGCCTCAAGTTGTGACCATTATCTCAGACTCTGCTGAGAAGTCTTTGGCACGACTGTCTTTATAACTTACTTAAGAAGATGAAGACTAAAACCAAATCCCACCCTAGCTTCCTCCTCACCAGGCTAAAATAGCTTTTGAGAAATCCATATTTGGTGTTCCTGATTACCTTCTCCTTTGCATGTTTGGAAATGGATTACAGGAGGATTTGCTCCATGATTCTTCCAGTTCCTGAATTGCTGCGGATGTCTTCAGTTCCCTGGATTCTCCATCATCACTGTCATCAAGATGAGCATAATATTAACCATTGTCCAAACATGAGTGACACATCACAATTTTAGGCGTTGAAATGGGCTGCCCAGGGAGGTGGTGGAGTCCCCATCCCTGGAGGTGTTTAAGAGTAAAGTTGACTTAGCACTTAGGGATATGGTGTAGTTGGGAACTGTCAGTGTTAGGTCAATGGTTGGACTGGATGATCTTCAAGGTCTTTTCCAACCTAGACGATTCTGTGATTCTGTAATTACTGTTTATAGATAACTGTGAGTGACTTTGCAAGCATATCAGCCAGCTCTTCCAGCTCTTTTGAGAACATCCCATTCAGTGCCATGGATGATATATTAAAGGAATTAAATATTTTATAAACTAAATCTAGCCTCATTTCCTACTTTACAAATATTTCTTTCTTTATAAACTACACATACATGAGCTGTTGTGTTTATTATTAATCACTCTGTTTCTTCATATTGTACATATGTTGAACACATATGCTTTGATGCTGTAAAACTCTGATGCAAATTTACAGCATAAAATCTCATATTTATGATTATAAGGATTGTATGGACAATATAAACTTTAAATTTTACCACCAGTTTAAAAAAAAGTTACCATCACAATTTGTCACTGTTCTATTAGACAAAAACACAAAAGTCCAGGAAAAGTTTTTAGCTGTGCTGGAGACTTCCTGCATGACTTTAAGCAAGGTAATTAATCTCTGCATCTCAATTGCCTATGAAATTAAACTGGTACCTCAGTAGGAGAATGTTAAACTGAGTCCATTAATACTTCTAAGTTGCTAAGGTGTAACAGGGTTGGCAAATAGAGACAATAATGTGAACAGTCCTTTCTTGAGAATATTATTCAGTATTACGTTTAGTTAAAGGTTTATGGGAGCAGACCCACTTATGTATGTGTCAGAATATTCATTTAAGGCTGATGCAAGAAAAATAAATTAAAAAGTCAACAAAAAACTCCTGGCCAACCCCTTTTTTTTCTCAACTAAAAACTACAGTTTTGTTATCCAAAATTTATGCTGATTTTTATGTATTAAGTAAATTGTAGCAATATAGTAACAGTAATGTAACAATATCGCTATGTTCAGTAAAAGTTTAATCAAAAATTTTATTCTAAAATGAATCAAAAATGTTAGTATTTTAAAATTTTTCCTTTTGAAAAGAATTCAGTTTTATCAAGGTAATTAAATGAATCTACTTCAGATGAAGCAGATAATCTTTTAAAATCCATTAATCCCTGTATTCTGTGAAGGAAATTTCAGAAGGAAATAAAAACGTATGGCTCCAACTCTAATAATTATATTAATTTTTAAAATTATTATTTTTTCATAAAAATCATTATGTCAACAAAACTATGGGGTTTTCTTGTAATCTCTAAATGGAACTTGAAAATTATTTATTTTCTAAGAATGATTATCAAATGAAAGATATGACATACTGCTCTAGAACAAACATATTCAAAACAATCCAGCTTCAGAAAAGGGAGAAGAGCAGTTCCTTTCAATGTTTCTTCCAAACCAATGTCTAATGACAGGTCTCATGGTTAGAGTCTGCTACTAGTTTGTTGTTGTTGTTTTTTTTTTACTGGGGCCATCAAAAGTGCATGACTTCTGGTTTCTTTTTTGAACGTAGATGCACCAAAAGTTGTGTCAAAAGATGCTTGCTGCTTCAGGGCCTGTTACCATAAGATTTTCTGGATAAAACTCATCTTAATGTACTAGAGCATGAAAAGCTGCTCTAAATCTGATTCTTGCATGGTCCTGGTGTTATATATTTTAAATAAATTAGTTTTTAAGGATTTCAACTTTCAGTGAGATATGTAACCTGACATAATTCAGACAATGATCTGTTGTTGAGAAATCAAGGGTCGTCAAAGATTAAATCTTTCAGTAACCCCCTATGATGTTTATTTTTGCTAACAACACTCAGTTGATAAGGAACGCTGTGGAGTCCAACTGCCATGGGTGGTATGTGATACTGAAATTCTGCTTTTGATTGAAACAAAGAAAGGTACATGACTCTATGGAGGTGTCCACATGTGGTCCTATTACAGTCAACGGAGCTCTAGAGTAGCATTAAATGACCCTAGGGTACTTTTCCACTAAGCCTGCAGTAAACGTTTACAAGCGAGTCATTTCAAAGACCTCACCAGGTCTCAACTGTTCCCTTCCAATCTTTTTCCCAAGCCTTAACTTTCACATTAATAATACTTTTCTTTATTGTTATACTCACTACATAAGGCAGATTGAAAAAGACTCCTGAGTCTGGAGAGGCAAATTTTGTCCCTCTCAGTATTATTGACTTCTGCTGTTATGCTTGGATGTACAGCAACACCAAAAGTCTTAGTGAAACTACGTGGGCTTAATTCTGATAGTTGTTGGATTTACATGCAGAAAGGTGAGCTGGTAAACTAAGAGATCATCTAGGTCACCAGTTTTTCAATACAGAAGTTAGGAATATCTGAGAATTTCTAGCCCTCCTTATTTAAACATAATTTTGCACGTATTTTAGATGAAAATCCCCCAAATAAAGTTAGAGGGAGGGGAATTATTTTAAAGCAAGCTCCCCATAATTTCAGTAAATAGATAGAAGACCTCCATCAGTAGACTGTCTTTTTAAGCTCATACCTTGCCAGTGAGAGTAAAGGAATCCACTGATGACTTAAATTCACTTAAGACTGAGCTTACCTTGAACTCCTTGTTAAATGAGAACCTACTGGTGTAGGGCTGGCTCACTTGAGAAGTAAATGGCAAAGCATACCTTTACCGTAATAACCCAGTACTGTGTGTTGCATGCTCACTCAGAAGTGGAAGGCATAAATTTTAGGACCTCCTCAGCTTCAGGGGTTTTAAACCATCTCTCTAACACCCTAAGAGGATGACTTGCCCTCCAGGATAAAGAATTTTCTTGTCAAAAACATTTCCCAACGTTTTAGCCAGGTTATGAGATTGAGCTAGTTATGTGAGGTCAGAAACAGGCAAATAAAAGCTAAACTATGAATGTGATTAATGATAAAAAAAGATAGGAAACACACCTAGAGATGTGCCAAAGAGTGTCCTGGTGTCAAAATCTCAGTTTCTGGTTTGTATGCAGTAGTAGACTGTGTTAAAATACAAATGCTTGCTTTTTTTTTTTTTTTTTTTTTTACTATCTACGCAAGAAGTCAAAGTTCCTAACAGTGGCCAGAGCCAAAGTGAAAAGTCTAACCTCTGATGTAATTTATTGCTTAAAAACTGATGATAAATGTGCTGCAGCCCTTCTAAAATTGATTGTGTATCTGGGAGAGAAAGTAGCACCTCATTTGTCCTTGTTCTTTTCAATAAATTCAGAATTAGTCACACAATTTAGCCTCAAATTTCAATGTCTTCACTCACCATGGTTATGGCAGTAGTGGTTTTAGGGTCTACTGGAACATATCTGATCACATTACTTTGAAGTTTCCATTATAACCCCGTGAAACAACTACATATTAATTTTGCTCAGCTTCTTAACCCACTGCAGCAAGCAGAGGAGAGCAGAGGGAGTTTCAATTCAGTAAAGTTGACTAAGTGAATCAGAACAGGATAAAGTGTTTCTTAGGATTCGGGAAGTTATTTTCATGTGTTTGTGACCTTGGCAGTCCTAGGAGGGCTTGCAGCAGAGCTGTGTTTGGATGAGAAACTTCTTAGGCAGATCCAGAGGTAAGTGGTAGTTTTACAGATCAGGAAGTTAATCAAGACAGGTGTCTGACTGAGAGCAATGTCGAATTGCACCACTAAGGTTGTTCCGGTCAGGAGACATAAATAAGACATCAAGATATTTTTTTTTTTCGTCATGCAAAGAAAGATTTCCTGTAGTCTTTGTAAATATAACATCACTGAATTTGGTCTCCTTGCCAAACACAAGTATTTGCAGTTTACTCTTCTTAATTCTCTTTGAAATGTCAAATGGATATTATATTCTTTAGTCTTGGGCTATTGAGAAATATTGCAGTACACCAACAAAGAGCCAGGAGAATCTACACGCCAAGGTCACAGGTGAAAACTCTCATATCTGGGCTGTAGATCTGGAGCTGTAATCTTTGGGCTGCCTGCCTTTAATATAGTACACTCATGATTAGCTCACCTATCTGGACAGTTGGCAGAATTCCCTCCACAGCCCAAGGAAAATCTCCGAGTTGCAGAAAAAAACCCAAACCAACCCCAAAGTGGAAAATAACTGCTTAGTTTAGAATATGGTAGGTAGCCACACCTCATACACCTACAAAAGGAAAATTTGTTGTCCTGATCCTTGTACTAAATACTCTACTTTCGTAAAGAGTTTTGTTTCATTTAAAACATATAGTCCTTTTAAAATTGCCTCATTCATATATGTCTTAAACATTTTTATATGTGTTATGTTACATTCTTTTGTCAACATTTATTACTTGATGATATGAAACGACACACTGTGTTTAAATAAAGTGACAAGAAGAGACTCCATAATGTGGTCATTATTTTCCTCTTATGACATGTATTGGTAAGTCTTCACATTTTTTCCAAACTATTGTCTTTTCTTTGCCGATATACGTCACGAAAATAGGAGTGTCAAGGAGTGTCAAGGAGTCCCTGAACTTGCTATGCAGAATGAAGTACAGAGCATGCTTTTGATGCCAAAATTAGTCAGCTTAAGAAGCAAAGAGTAGCATCAAATGGAAATGAAAATCCAAATGCAAAGCTTCTTGAAAATCTTTTACCAGACTCACATAGATTTCACCAGAACCATATAGATCAGCTTTAAAGAAACTGTGGATGAGGTCAGAAACCTGACATCCAGCATTCTCCATATTTTATATTTCTTGTAGAAAACAAGGCAAGAAATTTCCAATACCTTTTGACTGAAAGTTCAGCCCAGCTCCTGGTGATCCAAGTTGTTCATACTAGCATGTGAACAGATCACCAGACAAATATCTCTGTGTCCAGAGTAGCAATTTGGGAATAGATATGATAACCTCTTTTTGTCAGAGACTCTTAGTCAAGCACTTCACTTCTCTACCTTTCAATCTTCCCATCTCCAAAATAAAACTAATTTTATTTGCAAGATTTGTAGGAAGTGTAATGAATAACCGCAAATTGCTTTTTAAAATCTCAAATCAAAACTCAGCAAATTATTATCAATATTACTAATAAAACTGAGGAAATAAGCCCATCTTTCACCTTGCCTTGAACCATAAAAGGCAAATAGGACAGAAAATTTTCAGGAGTGGTATTTAGTTAGATGAGGCTGAGAGCAGCACAAAATATTTTATCCAACAGTAATTTAAGCAAAGTCAGAGTGCACTAAAAGACAAATAAGTGTGGTAACAAGGTGAAAACCTGTAAGAGCCACTGTAGTATATTGAGACTGATATGTGGCATGGGCAGGTAAGGGGGGGCTATGAATAAAAATGTGACTTAGTGTGAAAAAGATTCCAAGTATTTTAGTTTGTAGCCCCGTAAAGCTTTATCAGCCAGCGATGTGGGTCCTGTTAGAGAAGCAAGAAGCATGCATTCTCCTACATTATTCCTGAAAACATTATGTAGCTTAATTTTCTTTTCTCAGTCAATTTTCTTTTGGATAATGTGTGTTGGGTTTGTGTGTGTGGTGGGGTTTTGGTAGCAGGGGAGGGGCTACAAAGGTAGCTCCTGTGAGAAGCTTCTAGAAGCTCCTCCGGCTCCAAGTCAGACCTATCTCTGGCCAAGGCCAAGCCAATTATCTATGGTGGCCACACCTCTGCAATAACATATTTAAGAAGGGGAATCTGGGAGGAGGAGTTGGAGTTGTGAGGGAAATACCTATGCAATCACCAAGTTCAGTGGTAGAAAGGATGAGAAGAGGGGGAGGTGTGCTGGAGCAGAGACTCTCCTGAAGCTCGTGGTGAGAGAGAAGGCTGTCCCCCTGCCACCCATGGAGGTCACCACCACGGAGCAGGTGGTGCGCCCTAAGAAGGCCAGGACTCTGAGAGAAGCCCATGCTGTTGTAGTTAGGCACTGAGAGGACTGCAACACACAGGAGCAGCCCACGCTGGAGCAGTTTGGGAAGAGCTGCAGCCTGTGGGAAGGACCCACGTTGGAGGAAGTTCATGGATGACTGTTTCCTGTGAGAGGGACCCCACACTGGAGCAGAAGAAGAGTGTGAAGAATCCTCCCCCTGAGGAGGAAGGAGTGGCAGAAACATGAACTGACTGCAACCCCCATTCCCCATCCCCCTGTGCCTCTGGCGGGGAAGAGGTAGAGAAATCGGGAGTGAAGTTGAGCCCAGGAAGAAGGGAGGTGTGTGGGACAGGTGTTTTTAAGATGTTGTAATACTTCTCACTGTCCTACTCTGTTTGATTGGAAAATTAATTAGTGGTGGTGATGGTGTTCAAATTAAATTGATGTTCTTGTCCTTCACCAATCGAATCTGTCTTTTGTCTATGACCATAATTGGTGAGTCATCCCTCCCTGTTCTTGCCTAGATCCTTGAGCCTTTTGTTTTATTTTCTCCACCCCATCCCTGAGGGGAAGGACTGGAGGAGCACTGCATGGTGCTCAGTTTCCCTCTGGGCTCAAACCACAACACAATGATAAAAGGCACTGGCTAACCAAAGTGAGTTTGTTGAGGTTTTCTGTTTTCTAGTCACAAAATACCCTTATCACAGACTCCAAATCAAGAAATTAGAAATTGTTTCTAATTTGATCTTCCCATGCTCTAAGCAGTGTCTCTGTCTGCAAACTCCAGCAGTGTTGCACTACTGGTTTGAATCTCTTGGCACAACAGTAAAAATGAATCCCAAGAGTTGTGTCTTCTTGAGTTCTCAGAACTCTGAACCTGTAAGGCCAGTGCAATGCTTATTAGAGCAAAGAATTTGACTCAGAAATTTAGGACATAAAATCTAGTAGTCCCAATATTAAAATTATTAATTGATACAACTCTTATTTAATCAGAAAAGAAAAAAGTTATCTTTTGGACATGGTTCTTTTAGGGAGTTTGGAGTGACTATGTTTCAGTTAGTATTTTCTCTTGAGTTTTGGTGGAGAGAGAGAGAGGTATCTCTGGAGGATAATCCCAGTTTTAGAGTGAACAGATTCATCCTTTTGTTGTGCCTTCCTCTTTGCAAATACCTAGACAGGGAACATAGGATGAGTAGGTTCCCGTTTTAAGTTTCTCCATTGTGTGTCTAAAGAAAGACTGATCTTTAGAAACAAGCAAACTTAAATTTACTGCACTAATGCAACAGAAAACATCTGCTCTTGAAGAGCACATAATTTAAAAAAATAGTACTGCTTCTTAGTGTATATAGACTTAAGAAACAGCTATTAATAACCATCTTTGTTTTTTCTGAGCCATTTCAAATGTGATCAGTACTGAGAAATGTTTCTCTCCAGCCATGTCAAACTGTGGAATCCAGCCCGATCAAATAATGATTAATTTCTCTTATAAAACATTTCCAGTCTTCTTCATCATGTGCCCTTCATGGGACTCAGCATTAATTAGGACATAAGGCTGGGGAAATTGTCAGTGTCATCAAATCCAGACCCAATTATTGCAGACAACTACCTCATATGACCTGGTTCACAACTCTTCACATTCTGTCTCAAGGCAGGCAGATTTTTTTCTGCCATGCCTCTGATCTGAGGCTATCCTAGAGTTTTTCTGAATTTCCAGCTTGCATTTATTCTCAGGTTGATGTCCCTAGGTCTGCACTGTTCAGTAACTAGAGGACTGTGTTCCCCTCCACTGTGAATTAGATGGGATAGTCCAACACTGTTTTCGGCACAAAGTGTTGATTGATGATTCAGGGATGTTTTAGTTACTGCTGAGCAGAGTTTACACAGAGTCAAGGCCTTTTCTGCTCCTCACCCTACCCCAGCAGCGAGGAGGCTGGGGGTGCACAAGGAGTTGGGAGGGGACACAGCTGGGACAGGTGACCCCAACTGACCCAAGGGATGTTCCATACCATGTGACATCATGCTCAGCATATAAAACTGGAGGAAGGAGGAGGAAGAGGGGGATGTTCAGAGTGATGATGTTTGTCTTCCCAAATCACCATTATGCATGATAGACCCCTGCTTTCCTGGAGATGGTTGCACACCTGCCTGCCAATGGGAAGTGGTGGATGAATTCCTTGTTTTGCTTTGTTTACATGAACGGTTTTTGCTTTACTTATTAAACTGCCTTTATCCAACCCACGAGTTTTCTCATTTTACCCTTCTGATTCTCTTCCCCATCCCACATGGGGGTAGTGAGTGAGCGTCTGTGTGGGGTTTAGTTGCTGGCTGGGATTAAACCATGACAAACAGAATAGCTGGAGTTGAATTAATATGGGCTATGTTACACTAAGCATCACATGAGCTGACTACAGCAAGGTCCCTCCTGACATGAATCTTTTCTTCTGGATTTACTATTCCCTTACTTGTCCTTCTTTGCAGGAGCAGATCCTTGATCCTTTGAAGAGCCTGGGGAATTTCTGAGCAGATGTTTGTAATCCCCTTTCCACAGTAATTTTCAAGCACTCCATGAACAACAGCAAACACCAAGTTCAGTGTGTCAGCTTCTGGGACATATTGAATAGTGCATCAGAAAACTTCAAAGAAAACATGGTCCAGACTTTCACAAAGACAACCACTTTTGGTCACTGTTCCGTATAGTGAGAGAAGGGAGTTAAAAGAAAAGTATCTTCTTTCAACTCAAGCTGTGTTCTCTCCAGGAATATCTGCTGCTCTCTCCTACCTGCCTCTGGAGTTGCAGGTAGTAATAGAGAAGAGTAGGGACATTTGAAGCCAAGCAGCTAATAAAATTAAAAAAAAAATATAGAAGGAAAATAATGTATTTGTACTTCCCACAAGCACTGCAAAGGACTTCCTTTGTCTCCATTACTTTCTTGGTATTTAAATAGTTAAAGATGTACCACATGCCCTAATTCAGAGGTCCTCCTCAGTTCAGGTAAAAGGAACTTGAGCCATACATAGTGATAGTCCTTTGTTTAATACCCTTGTGTTGGCCTGTTGTATGTTGTGTTTTATCACAGCAAGGGGTATCTGGGGATGTGGGGTGGGTCTGAATACCAGGAGCTATAGAAAACAGAAATAAAACAAAATCTCATATTAAAGTGAATGAGTTTTGAATTTGGTTGATTGCTTTTATAAACAGAAAATGGACATATTTTCATTCTTGCATGGCTCAGTGTTCATGCAGTGGTTGAGAATATAATTGCAAAGAAACAATTTTCTCAAGTTGCGGAAAAATTATCCTGGAAGAGTGGTTTTTAGTAATAGGCATGTTGAGGGATTTGTTTCAGTTCTACCTGTTTTATTGTAGGAGGAGCAAATTTAAATAATATTTTTAGGGCTGCAGTGTAATGCAAACAGAACAACACTTCTCAAGCATCGTGATTTTACATTTTACTATGTGAAAAATTCCCAGCTTGCTCTGAGGATGTAGCAGGATCACATAAGGAGGAGGGTGTGTCTCCTGGGATTCACTGCAGCCTCTGAGGGAGTAAAGTTTATCAGGAAAGGAACTATGAGAAATCAGAGAGTGGCTTCCTCTGTAAGACAAATTGTGTTTGATTGCTTTTTTCTGGCCAGGCTCTGGTTCGCTGGTGGACATGGCAAGTTGCTTCTTCTGTGATACTTATTCCTTCTATGTTCATTTTATTCCTTATGTGTTCTTCATTTTACAGGTGCTGAACTTTGAGACCCTGTGTTGTGCATGAAGCCCATGGCAGAATGACACAAAAAAGCCCAGAGTTCCATCGAGTTGTGCTCTAACTCTAATCCATTCTTCACTTCTGAAGGCTGCATGGCCAGGTGAACCCTAAACAAATGAACAAATTATCTCATAGGTGTGAAACTGAAAATCTGACAAATCCAGAACTCCTTACTGAATTACTAAGTGGGTACTGGTAGATCAAGACCACCATGATGAAACCTTTCTTTGTCTGCTTCAGATTACATTTTTTACTCTCAACCTCACCAGAAGCAACTGGAATTAGCACTTATTTCTCTTGTTCATTTTAAACAGAAACTTCATCTGGAGGAAGGGGGAAAAAATGACATTATTATAAAAACTTTAGACTTGAAGAAAATGTACTTGAAAAAATGAATAGTCAGATAATTTTGGAGAAACTCTGCATGTGACATTTTTGTAAATAGATTACAAAAGTACTACAGAGGATTTGACATTATTAACACTAAAAATATTACGAGAATCTAATCCTGCAAGATGCTGAGTTTGTGGGAACATGCAGCATTTGGCAGCTCTCAGGAAGCTCTCAATAACTCTTAGATTCAGGCTTAAAGTGCTGTGATCCTGAGTTGCCCATTAAAGATGCACTAAATGTTTCCACTAAGGGAAGTCCCAATTATGTGGTTTTATATAGAAAAAGGGAAAGTTAATGAATGGAAATGTAACAGCTCTGACGCTGCTGAAGCACTGAGCTGTCATCCTCATAACTTTCCCAGGGAGATAAATATGCTCTTTCCAGCTTCTCAGAAGTTATTATTGCATCTGATTTATAGGCAGTATAAAGGTAGAGAGGGGGAAAATCAGTGGCAAAATTTTGAGGTTTTTCATAATGAAAATCTGAAAGCGTTTTTTAAATGAACAGTAGGGAAATACCATATTTTTATTAAAGAAGAAAACATGGATTATAAACTGTTTGTATCTAATAAAATAGTCATGTTGGCTAACATGCCACCATATCATGTTAGAAGATTCCTGAATTCAGAATAATTCTTAATTTCAACTCAGATTTTTGAGATTCACAACTGTCCTGTAGAACACTAAAACCACACAGTTTTTAGCCCTTCCATTTGGAAAAGAGACCAAGATGCACTAGACAGTGATAAGATTACAGTCTGAATCTTAGATAAGTTGTTACTGGAGTACGTGCAATCCATACCCTTATCTGTATTACAGTGGAAAGATTCACCTTCTGGAAGCTCCAGTGTGTTTCAGTTGTCTACTGAAGAACTCATTCGGGTTAGAAACCCAACTTTTATACTACTAGAATGTATTAGATTAATGCTACTTATCCTATCTGTTGCTTCCACCATCTGTTTCTCTGCTTGTTTCCCTCTATTTTTATATTCCTGTAGCAGACACATAAGAGCTCCCCTGTTTTCCTCTACATATTTTTGCTATTACAATGATAGCAGCTGGCACTCTCCACTGAGATCAGAGCCCTGTTGTGCTGTGGGTTGCAGATGCACTTTCTAAAAGGCAGCTGTGGCCCTAAGGACTGTGCAAATAGAGCAAGGAAGGATGGATGAAAAAGTGACCATAGGAGGACAGGTGAAGCTGACATAATTCTCAGCCCATCTGCATTGAGAATCAGACCCAAGTTTCTTGCTGTCAAACCCTGTATGCAACCCAATAAACCTCATATCTCTGCATTTCCTGGTTTTAGCATCACTTTGAAAGTGTCAATAGTGATGCAGATGAATGCAAAGCCATAGTGAGAGACAAGAGGCAATTCATTAGAACCCAGGCAGATAAAATCTGTACCCATTGAAGCAGGTCAATCCTCAATGCTGTGTTTAAAGGTAGGTGTCTGCAGTGTAGGGTTGTCCCACCCCAAGTGTGCATGTCAGCCTGAGCTACCTGACAGACATGGAGAAGGAGACTGCACAGACAGTGAGTGAAATTCATCTCATCTTGAAAGAAGATGCTCATGTTTGTTGGGATGAGTCACATCCTTATTTCCATTGACTCTACTGGCTATAGAGTCTATTGGCTGTTAACTGTAACGAGAACCTAAACCCTTAGCTCATATGCAGATGGCTGAATTGTGCACTTCCAAAATATAACAGAAGAACCCATTTTTAGTTCTTTTATGTGGGACCAAGCTGTACTCTACAGAAGACTTTAGTATTTTCATCCATATGAGATTCAGTGACTTAATTGTGTGTGTTCAGCTGTTTTGTTGGATTTTATGGAGAAACTCAGTGATTTCACCTTCCTCATTTAGAAATTTCCCTCCCACCCCAGGTTGTCAGGTCACTTGATAGCTGACAGTTTTATGCCCTTTTACATTCTCTGGGGGAGTGGCAGGTGGGGAGTCAGGAGAAGAAGAGAAGATATGTAAGAAAAGGAGGTCATTTTGTCCTGTATTTTGCAGAGACCCCAAATCAGAGAATGAAAGTGTTCAGGTTTTTTACCATCTATAGCTTCTGAAATATTACAACTGCTTTCTGCAGAATGACCTGTTCACAATACTTGGTTTCTGCAGACCCAGCAGCAGGTATGCAGCAAAAATTTGGGAAAGGAAAACATGCACAGCTACTTATTGTCTTTGTATTTCCAATTATCACATTTTAGGCAACCAGTCTTGGCACATAAAGGGAGAAACAATTACCAATACCTAAAGAAGTCAAGCGTTCAGCATCCTAGTGCTTGGTGAGTAGCAAAGCCCGCATGCTTGGCTTATGTTTATGGATCAGAATGTGCTCTGTATCTCTCACACCATCATTGTTTGAAGTCTCTATCTTTGACAGAGGGATCAGAAAGAGTTCATAAAGGAAATCCTGATGAAAGCGGATAAACCAGAGTCATTTTCAGTAGGAAAGAAACAACATGACTGCCTGTTGCTGTAGATGCTAGAGTCCTTACAGATAAAACAGCACTGATCAAAAAGGGGGGGGACGGGGACGGGAACGGGGACGGGGAATGGGATAAAAACAACTTAACTACACCACAAAGCAATCTGCTTTAGGGTTCCCCTATTTTTGTCCTCAGTTCATATCCTCTGTTAAAAGGTATCTGGTGATGATGTTAATATGAAACATGGCTTGAATCCTAACAGGTGGACTGGGTTAACTGGATGTAATTTCAGGTTTATTTTCCTTCCAAGCTTAAAACTTCCTACCTGTCCTGAGATTCCTTGCCTTGCAGCTACTTTTAGAAGTATCATCAATTACATAAAACCTGGAAACCATACTAGTAATGGCAGATATATTAAAAGACTTACTGTTTATATCAAGGCTTTTTACAACCAATGCTAATGCAAACAGAAACTGGCTATTCACTGGAGGAACTTAGTTTTATAACAGATGGGATAATGCGTTGACCTTGGACATAGGAATGAAATGAGCATATATCATTTTGCTTTTGTTGGGGAAAGGCTACATGATTCCTATAAATGGACTAACAAGAGCAGGTAATTTTGTAGCAAATGCCTGTGTTTCTTTGATTATTTTTTTATAAGACGATGAAGGTGTTTTCACACCAAGTATCTTTTAATGTGAGGAATCAAGTTATGTTTTGAGGTATTTTCAAACAATGTTTCACAGTATGATGTCCGTGAATACAAAATATTATTGTTCAATGTTAAATGAAGTACCCAACAAACTTGCACAGTTAACAAAAATAAATTATGCAGTTAAAAGTCCTATAAATAAAACTATAGACAAAAAAATAGATGTCAGATAAAGCAGAGAGAAAAGTGTTTTTCCCCAGAAAAAATATTCTGACATCTGTCCTTGGTCTTGTTTCTACTATGCTTGAGAGAGGTTGAGATAGGAAAAACTTGTCTTCCTTAAGGAACTTAAATAGTGCTTATTAATTTCATAACCTACCATTTCTCTTGTTTTAGTGTATGAAAATACAATATTTCCTAAAACAGCTCTTAATATTCCATGTGACTGTTTAAAAAGATGAAATGACTTCAAAAGCAATTATTTACCTGGCCTATCTTTACTAAATATTTATCACTTCACAATAATTACTTGTTATGCATTATTTGACTGCTTAATGACCTTGCCACCATCAATATATTCATCCTCTAAAGTGTTCAGTGAGGTAAAGGAATGGTCTTAGTCTTAAAGCAAGGGGAATTAAGGCAAAGCAAATGCAAGTGTCTTTCATGACATTAAGGAATTGCTTCAACTCTCTGTGATTCTCACCCTCTGTTTAAACTACAAATATAACCTTCACGTTGGAGCTGGATTTGACTGTTTAGCTGAACTACCTCATCTACAGTTAATGTACTTTTAATGGGCACAAATCTAATGGATATATTTAAGAAACTATAGAATAGATTATCACCACATTCCATGCATCTGAAGTTCAGTAAATATCATAAGAAAACTGATTATTTCAGTTTTCATAATGTAAGTATTACTTTACATTTTATGGGGAAGTATCCTTACTCATATGTCATCCAAACAATGTGCCTTAAGCTTATTACTGAATATACCATAAATAAAGAGCAATGTTTTATTTTTTGTTCAAGTGAAATAAATAAATAAATAAATAAATAAATAAGTGAAATTGCACTGTGAATAAAAAGATCCATCCTCAGGGATACAGTGTGGTTTTCACATAATTACGGCAT
Organism: Strix aluco; assembly: GCF_031877795.1. Lineage (NCBI taxonomy): Eukaryota > Metazoa > Chordata > Aves > Strigiformes > Strigidae > Strix > Strix aluco. Next base: position 3,152,795 of record NC_133931.1, on the reverse strand, counting down.
TAGCCTGAAGGCAAAATGCTCAAACGTGGAAGATTTTGCTTCACATGAGTTGTTTTACAGCATAAACACAATTTCGGAAAGGTCCAGCCAACCATGTGGTCTGAGACTTAATTACTGAAACAGCTAGGCAGTCCCAGCTACTCAATTACGGAGCTATTTTCCCTGGCCCAAAGAGAGCTTCTGTCTAAAACCTAAGGACTCTGCACAGGCACTTCTTGAACAGCAGTGGATGTATATACCTTTCAGGAAAGAGAAGGCACCATGGGCATACAGTGTAATATCTCTTAGCAGGGTGGAACTAAGACATTAATTGTTAACTCCAATGGTGTGTTACACCGCGGAGACCCAGATGCTAAATCATATGGGAAGACATATGTTTTCTCTGATGAATTAGGTCTGCTCCCTAAAAGAAATAAACTCTGTTTCCTAACATTATGTTAAAGATGCTAATGCATCTTGTGCAACGATGAGAAGTGACCTTCTTTGGGAAGAATCTCGCTGCATATTTTCTTGTTCCCTGACATTGCTATTTGGTTCTTTATTATTGTGATGATTTTTTGTTTGTTACTAAAGCCCTTTCCATTAAAAACCTCCAGCCTCCACTGCGGGTAAGTGCTTTCTAACTGATTGATTTGGGGATTTCCTCAAATTAAAGTAAAAATAGAGAATACCTCAAAGCCAAAATTAACATTTCCATACTTGACTATCTAATGGCTGACATGTGGAACTGCAGTTCTTCTGATGGGTCTCCAAGAGTGGAAATGTATTGAAATAGGTCCATATAGACAAAACATGTTATTGAATAAAATATTTCCAGGCAGAATCTCCCAGCAAAAGTGGAGCTGGCTGTCAAGGGAAATGACTAGGATTAGACAATTTCTCTTCACAGCCCATTTTGGGATTCACCCGTTATTAGTTCTGACAAACCCTTTTTCTCCCCAGCTCCAGGGAAATTCAAAATTAGAGGCTGCTGCTTTGTTTGGTGCATTCAGGGAACTGTACCCTTCAAATCCACGTTAAGTGCTCATACATAATGTCGAGCCAAAAAATGAGAAAGCAAATGAGCTGGTCCTTGAGGGAGTGCTGCAGATCCTATTTTTTTCATTCATTGATGATAGCTGCAGTTAGCCACACAGTCTATGTTGGTGGATACCTAAGAGGGCTGTACAAACTCACAAGTACTTCCAATTACAGATATTCTTTAGGCTGTACAATTGTAGGTTCCTTCACTCACCAGAAATTTTATTGACTTTGCGTTTGATTAGATGGGAATAGAACTGGGAATCCAGTATGATTCAAAGAGCCATCTGTCAAAACTTCCAGGGCTAACCAGACTGGTTGTCTAAGGGTATGTTTGCAGTGTGAGGCTGTTGTCTCAGGGCTTACCATTGCCACATTTCATGCCTATGCCACGATGGTTTGTGAACAACCAGCCATCTCCACCTTCCTCTGATATTCATGCAAAGAAATTAAAAAAAACCCCAAAATTGTAGACCATAGGAAAGCCACAGCATATAGTAAAATATTTTGCAGTCAGAAAAATCAGAAGGCCAGGGTTGTGGCCCATATGGTACATGTCTTACAGCCCAGCAATAGCATTGCCTGCTACAATAGTTCATTAGCCATGGGAGGAGGAATGCAAGAAACATGGAATAGAGGGCCATCTTTGCCAAAGGTTTCCATGTGAGCTTGGGGAATTCACTGAATTGTCATCCAGGAAAAATAACATGAGCTCAGGTCTCATCTTCTCCTGTCTGTGTCTGGCAAATGCTTCAGGCGGGCAATTTTGTTTTAGTGAGTGATTGCACTGGCCCAGTACTGTGGAATGGAAGCTACAGGTGTACACAGTACCTGGCATGGCACTGAAGTCAGCTCTGCTATTGCATGTAACCCCATCACAAGTTTGATGAGCTTTTGTTGTGGGACACTAAATACTTTAAAAAAGATTTCTCTCATCTGCCTCAAGTGATGTACAAATGAGTCTGAGCAATTTATCGAAGTTTCCAGTCTATATGATGGAGAGAGATAGGTGACTACAGAAGTGTCTGTAGAAGAGGGAAGACCAAGGAAGGTTAACAGAATTTCATTAATAGCAGTAGGGGTGTTTTGGGAAAGAAGGGCAGTGTTGAAATTTGTGGTGAAAAAGTCTTGTTCACTCTTTTTGCCTAAGCACAGATTTCGTGACCCATGCTCACATACAGCAGTTGGATATACACACACATTTATTTAACCAGTGACTAGATTAAGTAGTTTCTTCTTAGAGGCGGAAGGGAAATACATAGTGGATAAGTGGGCCCTTTAAGGTTTAATTTTTTTAGCCTAATAATCATCTTATGTTTTGAATAATTTGGAGATCCAGAGACAGGACTAAGCATATCAATACAGTAAGAATTAGGACCTGTTGTTTTCCTTTGCCCTTTGATTTCAGAAGACTGCTGAGGTGCAGCCATAGGAACATCCTTTCAAAAGCTTTCAGCAATCTGGACGTGCATAGAGAGATGTGGGAGTAGGCTGTGTCAGGGGGTGTCTCAGACTGTTCCACCAAAAATTAATAATTTCCACCAGCTGGATGGAAAGACAAGTGTTTGAGTGCTTATGTGGCTTTGGGCACTGACGTCTTCAGCGAACTCCTTCAGCTGACACCATCAATTTTAAATTCAGGTTGAATTAAAGTGGGATTGTGTTGAAGCAAAATAGCCTTCCCACTTGTGTCTCTTGGACAATGCCATTGGCTTGCTGAAATCTCCCTCAGGCTCCCAGGAGGTTAACATTGCTTAGGACTATTTCTTAAACTGTGAAGTTCCCCTGATATGACATTAAACTGCTGAAAGCATCACTGGAAATCCCTATACATATGTGTTTCCACTATACGCAGTTTTCAGTACTGTGTCTACTTCTCCATCTCATGGTTAAAATCTTTCTGACAAATCTGTCAGTCTCAGTCTTGTCAGAGGGATTAGTCCTGGAGCCATATTTAGTGCAACTGCAGGAGGGAGGGGAAGGAAATGGCTTTTCTCACTTACTATAGGATATTGTGAAACCTGAGGAGATGTGATTGGTTTTGATAGGTGTCAGAGGACTGTAGAGCCATAGAACAAACTCTGCAAGGATCTGGGGGGTCATTTGGTCAGTCCCTTACAAGGTCAACTAGACACATGTCTTTCTGACAGATATTTATCAGTGCTTGCTACTCTTGAAATTACCCTAGGACAGGAGCTGCCTTTACACTTCTGAGGGTAAACCATATCTTCCAAAGCCTCACTATCCTTCCTATCATAAAGTTTCTCTAATTTAAAATCAGGTGTAAAAGTTCCTTCTTGGAAAGTCTATGCATTCCTTTCTACCTATGGTGAAAACTGAACAGTTTATTCTCTTTCTCTCCATGGTATCTTCTGCAAATTTGAAGACTGTTTAATTATCTTTGACTAATTACACAGTCCAGATTATTACTGAATTTTTACTTCTAAATAGACCTTTTATTTTTACCCTGCTAAGCACACACAAAGCTGGTCTGTGATACTCTATAATCGCATTGGGGTGCAGTCATCCTGACATAACCCCTTCTGCTTTCTTACAATCATTTGTCACACTTTAATTTGCCATGGCACAACACAGTGTGGAGGTGTGGGGTGTGTGTCTGTGTATGCTTTTCAAATCACATGATAATGCTTGGCTTTTCCCTCTTATGATTTGCTTTAAGAGTTGAGCTTCAAACACATCCTTGCCCATCAGTGCTTCTGCACTCAGCAGAAATCACTGATTCTCTTGCATGGTCCTTGTTCGGACTTAGAAATGGACCCTAACTTCATCCAACAGAAACAGGAGTTTGAAGACAGAGTCTGGGTCTGCCTAGTGAGAGACACTGGAAGTAATTCAAGATTTAATCTCTTTTTTTGCACCTCTGTATTACATAGGTTGAAGATATGGAGAACATCTCCACCTTGGTGCAATCTGTGCCATCAGGAAGATATTTGCAGCCCCTCTATCCTGAGGGTTGTTGAAGCCACTGCCTCCTTGTCCAAAGAAAGCGGAGTGGGTGGAGGAGATGAGTGCTCAGATATAATGCTTGTTAGTTTTGGAAACGGAGAGAAATATCAAACTGTCTACAGGCCCGAGTGATTTTTTAATTCTTTTAAAAATAATCTTTGATGGAGGTATCTTTCTGTCCCTTTCAAGCTTGAGTTTTTATCCTTAGGATACTTGAAACTTTCAGTTTGCCCAAGCTTGGAGTCTAATTTTTTCCAAGAAAAAAACAATCTGGGTTTGTTTTTTTAAGGTAGGCCAAAAGAGTCCACGCAGTAAAAGACAAATATTATCTCTTAATTTTCTCTCTTTAGAGATAATGCTGGAATGTAAGAATACCAATGCACTTAGTGATTCACTTTTATACAGTGATATGTATCAGATCATTCAGAACATTTCCTATAAGAAAACTACATACTCACAATTTTCTTTGTAGAAATAAACCTAAATAAGTCATGTAATGGAAGATTTTCAGATCTTTTAAGGATACGTATGTTTGGGGTTTTTTTGTTTTGCTTTGGTTAGTTGGTTCATTGTTTCGATGTCGGTTTTTTTTGCACACGTTTAGTCACCATTTAGAATTAAACTCAGCTGGAGGTTAAGAGAAGGACACCCAGGTGTCCTTTGTGATGAATAAAGTTACAAAAGGTAATAAATAAAACATGGCATCACTAACCACTAGAGACAGCTGGGGCTTTTATCTGCACTGTAATGAAATACTTAACCAGTGAACATATGTGATACCTGAAAAAGTGACCTTTGTTAAGCATCAGGATTTTTGTTTTCCTTTCTATAGATAAAAAGTGCTGTAAAGAATCCTACAATGTTTGTTGTTTTATTAAAGCTTCTTTGCTTGTTTCTTACAGTCTAATGCAATAATAATGAAATACGTAGGAGTGACAGCCCCAGAGACTGATGGCTCTGCTTACCTACACAGCTGTGAAAGCACCACCATTGCCCTGGACAAACCAACATGCTTTAGCTGTGTCCTGCAGGGCCCTTCTCTAGTGAGGAGAGACTAGCTCAGTCTACATTGTTTGTAGTTTTCTGTCTCCCTGAAGAAAAAAATCCAACCCTAGTGCCAGCAGGGTATTTTGATGAACAACCACTCATATTTGGATTAAACCCCCCAAATGCATTTTATTTAGTGGAGCCAGCAGATAAGTAATGAATTTTGGATACTACTAAACTAAGACAAATGAGAATAGATGACTTAGACCTGGAAAGGTATATAGCTCATCAATAGTCCCTTGGTACCATCTAGTGCCATCATCTACCAATTGCCCTCACTACAAAATTACTGTAGCGGAATAAGAACGTTGCTGTATGTTGAAGAATGGGGGCAATAAAGAGTGGCAGCAGGATACTAGAAAGCAGTAACAATTTACAGAAATGCCTTCAAGCTGCCAGCAGGTGCTGAGAGTTATGGCTTATCAATGGTTCAAACTCTGCTCCATATACTGTCGGTGGTTATCCAGGAAGCCAGTGAAGTTCTCCATTACTGGTGGAGAGATCTGCACAGAATTAAAAAAAAAAAAAAAATCAATCTTAAAGTTTATTAAAGATGGGATGTGTTGGTTCAGGATGAGTTTTGAAGATTGTCATTCATCCTTTTGCCCAAAAGGCATATTTTCAAAATACCAATGAATTCTGTGACCAAAATCATTAGACTCTTTAACTTCATACCTATTCAGGTTACCTTGGTGTGGTTATCTGCTGCACCTGTTGAAGTGAAATACTGCACTGCATCATTGAGGAATGATGCTGGGGTCTCTTATTTTGGAGCTTCCTCTGTTGCTTTCCATCTGTTGTCACATTCTGCGATGCTCTTGGTGACAGTTTCCACCTTACCTTGTCCTTTCTGTCCCAGCCATTAGTGCTCCATGAAAAGTGCATCTGTTGAGGATATACAGCTTCATTTCCCTTCTTTCTTTTCTTATCAGTAGTGAAATAGTTCAAAATGTCAACAATACATCCAGGTATTGATGTAAAGACATCAATAGTTAGTCAACGTCTCCTTGAAGTGAATAGGAGAGTTTATGTTCTTGTAAGGCAGTTTTCCATGACTCTGCAGATTCACGTGTTCTCTCCTTGTCTTGGGGATCTTGGCCTAAATGATGAAGAAGATTACAAGTCCAGAGTAACAAGTCCACCCCATGACACCTTTTCTGATTCAAATAATAATCCAACATTTTAGGAGTTTTCAGGTTTTAAAAACAATCTTGGTCTTCATCTTTTTCTCCCTAAAGGGTACCTTTATCTCCTCATAAACCTCTAGTTCTCTTAAGGAAGGCATAATACTGACCTCAGGCAGCAATGATTATTCTTTACCTAAATATATATGCCTCTAACTAGCAATAAAAATATGACAAATGAGTATCAGTTGAAACCGTAACTCCTAGTCTCCCCTAGGATATACCAACTTTCTTAATGAGAGGAACAATAACCATCCTACTCCTGAGAGGGTTGAAGATAAATGAATGTCTACTGTTGATATTTTGATGTATAGGACAAATATGGTGTGTATATCAAGAGTGTTTATCTAAGGCCAGCTGAAACCCATAGGCTGTGTCCTTTCCAGGTAAATCCATTTAATTTCACTAGTAAAGAAAAGAAGAAATATGCTTTTAAACCGTTATTTTCCCTAGACTCAAAAAAGACCTTTTTTTCCTCTTCTTCTTTTTTCTCTCTCTCTCTTTTTTTTTTTTTTGTTTTCTTTAAATAAAGGACCACCTAACGGGTGGAACAATACCTGGAAAGTCATGTTACAAAATTCACAGCTTTCTCTTAAACTGTCCTTTTCACTGCCACATAGAAAGGCTCTGAAGGCCAAAGTTGTTCTTTAAGGTCAACAAAATTTTTTAGTAGGGAAAAAAGACATATGTAAAGAGACAGATTCTAATGGATCTCAGAGATAGAATTACAGTAATATTTCTCAGTATTTCCAGTAATATTGCCATTTTTTTCTTTAGCTTTCAGACTGCATTGTCATACTCTGTGATGTAATATCATTATATCATATAAGGACTGTACATCATACTTACTTTAATTAACCCAGACAACTAATTTCGTTCTGAAGGCAAGTTTCTTGGTGGCTAGGACAAAGCCAAAAAGAAGAGGGTTCTTATCTTGAACAGAGCCTCATGACATTACTAATAACTTCAAAATCTAGCTTATTTGTAGAGTTTAGTCCCTCCAAAAAGGTATGTTAACTCACACATTTCACAACCTGCCGACTCTGTCTGGCACCATCTAAACATAAGCAACCAAGGATAACCAGGAAAATCATTAAGAAGCCTTTGTCAAGAGGGCAGACATTGGACAAAATTTATGAAAGAAAAATCCATCCAAACCTACACAAAACCAGTCCCTTTGGACCACAAAGCCAGGGGAGGCTGAGATAGTACTCTGGGGAGTTATCATCATCTTTGCTTGCCCCCCTCTTATAATCCTCCATGGACATATACTGGTGGGCACTGCTGGACACATGATATTAGGTGGAGACTGCTGTGTCCCAACATGATTGTTCTTATATTCTTGTCTTTATGTTCATATGGGACTTCCTCTATGTCTTTTGTTATCTCCATCCCAAAGACAAGTGGACTTCTAAAGAAAGTTTCTGAGTACAAGAAATGCCTAATTGTTAAAGCAAAAACTTAATTGAGAACTTAGTCCATTATAGGTGCCTTAGTTCATCCTGGGTACCTAATGTGATTGATGAAAAGATTGAGCATATCTTCTAAAAAGGACAATTCCTCCTCTCCTATCTGTCCTTAGGAACTGCTGATTTTGACTAAAAGGGTTTCCTATAACTAAACCACTAAGCCAGGTACCCCACACAGATGTGGCAACACCAAGCCTAAGAGCTTCCCTCAACTGGCACCTGCAGAAATAAATTGAAGTGCTGTATTAGGCAATGTCAACACTGTGGAAACAGTGCATCTTGCCTCGTGAAAGTCAGTAGGTAGTTTCTGTGACAAAAAAAGGGAAAAGCATCATGATGTTCCCCGTGTAAACATCATATCCCATTGCAAACACAGTTGATAGGTCTTCTTACCATCAAAAAAAAAAAAAGTATGTGGATACTAGGAACAATCCAAACACTGCATTGCATTACAGAGTCTGTATTACAACATATGAGTTTTCAAACACTTTCTTACTTCTCCACATCCTTTAGTGCTTTCTGGTTATCACTCATACCCTTGATATGTCTTTTTGACCTAGGAAACAGGTCAAAGGACTTCAGTGATGGGAAGTGACACTTATGAAGAGGACTGAAAAAAATTCGCTTTACCCACCTTATGGAAGAGCTGACCACTTGTTTGCCATCTTTGGGGAGCAGAAACATGACAGAAAAACTACCACCAGACCAGGTACAATACTGGCAAGCTGAAGCAGGCCAACTTTTGGTGGTTGTTTTTTTTTTTTTAAGTGAAGGAATTTAACATCTGAAATAATTTACCATATTGGATTAGCCCACTTTCAGAGTGTTTAAAATCCAGATTAGTATCAGTGAGAGCACACCAGGACACAGCCTGATAAGAAGAAGCACATCTGTTGTCAGGCCCTGGGAAAGCCTACAGCACAAAGAAAACAAGTACAGTCTTTTTGTTACAGTTCCCAGATCCTCAGAAACTGGAAGCCACAACAAACCCAACACAACGGAGAAGGTGTGTCATTTTGGGATCCTGCAACTGTCTTTTCACTGAGTGCATTGCATATCCCAGCAAACAGATTTAAAACAGCAAAGCAAAGGAGAAGAGACATCATATTTTCACAGTGGCAGGCAAACACTGTTCTTGTGAACTGTATTTTTAGTGCCCTCTTATCCCATTTCACTTCTCACTCACATCTCTCCCTTCTCAAAATTCTGATCCTTGCTTACTTGAGGTCAATTTATCCCGTGGAGTTCTGCCTCCAACATCTGAACTTGATAATATCTTACTTTCCAGATTTTGCCTCTATGAAGCTCAGATGTCAAGGTTTGCTAAGCAGCAAAATTGACAGGGACTTCAACAGTTGTGCTCAGTTTTGTGGTAGGTCTTATATCAGGAATTTTCGATTCATATGTAACAAATGTTATGTTACAGTAGTTTTATAAAATAAGGTTTTGTAAAGAACACTTCTCTTAGTAATTTCCCCCCCCCCTTTGATTTTAACAGACATTTATAAAACAGTGAAGTTAAACCAGTAGTGGAGTCTATAGGGCAAATTTGGTCTTCATTATACACAAACAATAGCTGTGTGGTCAAGGAAGAAACACTAAAGGACTTTCACCAACACTGCTGAGACTTTCATGGCTTACCAACTAAATTACCTCTATTTCTCCTGATCTCATGACCCACTCCAGGGGTTCAGTTCATCTGCAGTCATCCCTTCAGACCTGCTGACATGGCCCAACTAGTTCCCCTGGTTTATATGTTTTTACATTATACTTATTGGCTGTGATAGAGACCATTCTCCCACTCCCATCCTCCTGCCTCCATGTAACTTATAATTGGGTTGTGGTTGGGGAACATTAAGTCTCCAAAGGTGTATGGAAATGTTTTCTCTGACTGGTGATCTGGGAGATTTTATTGTCATGATTACCATCTTGCTTCTCTATTCTTAGCTCCAGTTCTTGATTTTAGTGCCTGCCATATCTCAAGAGGTTTTACAGAGACAGAAGTAATTTTCTGGAGAAGAATGTAAAAGTTTCCATGTGGTACAGAGTATGAAAAGGGAGCATGGTCAAGTGAATAACAAATTAGGGTATGAATCAAAGACTGCTAAAACCAAGAGAAGCATTATTATTAACTGCAGAGGCTTTGGGTCCTGGGAGGCAGACTACATCTCATAATGTCACTGCTTATTGTAGGGGGCAAAAATGTAAAAATATCACAGTTGTTTGTGGAGAACTATGTTTAATAATATGTGGGAGGGACTGCCGAGAGGAGGAAAGCAACATATTTCTCAGTTCTTCTCTAATATATTTTGGCCCTCTAGTTATAAAGGCATTTACTGGGAGTTTGAATACAATCCCTAAGTCCTTTAGTATCAACACAGTCTGAGTCCAAACCAAACAATCTATAAATCAGTGGCAAGCCTTTACTCCTGATCAAGTCAGGAATTAATGAGACCAGAAGCCAATGCCAGGATTGCCTCTCTTGGCTGCATGTAAGGACAAAGTTCTGCTCCCAGAATGAGCATCTGTGTTCTTGCTTGGACAGATCAAATCACTAATTGTACTATCATGAGCTTGGGGGAAATCCATGGGAGAGTGTGAGGAGAGGAAAAGTTTCAGTGCTGTAGACAGAGTAGTGAAAGGGAGAAAAATTGGCTGTTGAGTAATACCCTTTTCCAGAGAGATGACTTTTCAAACCTTTCCAAACCTCCTCCTCCCTCCAAACCTCGTTGGATCATCTTCCAAACTCTTATCTCCTTCCTGTGTCCCCCCTCTGCAGTTTTACCTGTATTCTTGGAGGCCTGGCACCATCTCCACATCCTTTCACTGGTATTCCACCAGTTCATACACACACATACAGTGCCTTTAAGGGCTGGAAATGAGAATGAGGATCACAGGAGGTGTCAGGCAGGTATTCTGCCTTTTGGGGCCACCTCACAGCTATGTTTTTGCCACAGCTGACAGAACAATGCACTGTCTGATTCAATTACAAACTTTCATTTCCCCACACCAGTAAATCTGTGGAAAAAAGAAGGAAAAAACGCACACACACTGCTCAGCAGTGAAGCAGGTAGTCAAACTAGTTTATAGCCAATGATTCACCAGCTGTGGAGAATAACAACATACTATGGTGATGTGTGGTGTAGTTTGGCTTTTCAGTGTTTGGATGCTGTCCTTCAGTCTTTGGAAACTGCCCTTGCCCTTTAGAGGAGGGCAAACTCCAAATCTCAATGACTTGTGTAGTTAGAATAAAGGCAGAATTGTTTACCTCAAATAAGAAGCCAACAAATGTGAACAAACTTCCATGGTTGTTCTTCAGCTTCTCACACAAGAGAAATATCTTGAAAGAGATTTTTAGCCTGGGGACACTACATAGATGTTGCTGATCGTGGAGGAGTGGTGACTGACTGGCAGGAGAATATGATATATGTCATTCATGTGCTTCAGCAATATTTGCTGTCATGTCTTAATAAGTTCAGGAATCAGAAACTGACTTCTATTCCTATGGGGCCAAACTGCCCTGTTCATACCTGGAATCCAACTGGCTTGGAAGAAACAGATACATTAACTGAAGAATTAACAGCAGTTTCTACTCCTGTCTGTTTAACTCCAAACATGGAGAAATTTCAAGCTGTTTTGTCTTTACTATATATTCATATCATCTGAATTCCCTTCATCCAGTGTTCAATTTTCTCTACATAGATGTATCTGCCATCTCAGAGTTATCCCAGTAAGTCCTTTCATACCATCCAGTAACAGACTTTTGTGACCATACCCCATGGATATAATTTCTCTGACATCGTCTACAGCACAGTTCTTCATAACAAAGTTTTCTGATTTTGAGAAATATATAAAACCATTTATGAATCCTCTAATTGCCTTAAGGAATGAAGAGTGACTTTTCTTCAGTCTTTGCATTGTGTTTGTATTTTTTCCTTTAGGGACCATAAATATTGCAAGAACCGGAAGCATTTACAGAGGTGGCCTTCTGCCTTGCCTGACTACCTCTGTGGAGTATTTTATTTGGTCTTTATCAAATGAAGATGCAGGCTCAGAAGGTTAGTAACACTTAAAAGCATAGGAAAGATCAATATGGGATTTGGAAGTGGGAAGAAAGAACCCCGATGAAACTTTATAGCCCACCAGAGAGAGGTTTTGTATTGGAGCATTGTGAAGGCAAAGTCAGCCTACAGTCACTCCACATAACAGAGTCTCTAAATTTTGAACACAGCAACACTTGGGAAACATAAGCATCTCTAGAGGGTAGTACAGCCTATCCCAAAATCTCTTTCCACTGACTGTAAAAGGACCTGACTGTAAAAGGAGATGAAAGTGTCTGTGCTCCTTTTTTAGATGCTTAAAGATGAGCAAATCTGGGCTCAGAAACGAATCCAACTTACCTGTAAGGAAAATGATCTCTAAAACTATCTAGCAGATTGAAGAATTGCTGAATCTTTGCTCTGAATGTGCAGGACTAGAGGATCCTAGCACAGGCTTTCCAGCATTTAGGATTGCTGCTGAGCATGTCAGAAACAGCCCAGTGGAGACATGAAGCAAGGAAAGAAAATGTGAAGGACGAAGGACAATGCAATCACAGGCTTGTCTGATGTTTTCCTACCTGCTGCTGTCAGAAGTGTCGGTCATCACTGTATGCTTCTGCGTTTTGCTAACTGCCTGTTTGCCATGCATTACAAAAGCTGTTTCAGTATGTCAACATACTCCATGGGGTTCTTTTTTTTGTTTCTTTATCTAGTGTGGCAGCAAGCTGGCTACTAGGAAGTTAGTACCACAGCTAGACAGATGATTGCAGTAATCACTCCTGGGGTTGTTTTCTCAGCAAACACCTTTCATGATCTCACGTTCACGCATTATCTTCAGCTAGCATCAGTCAGATCAGAAAGAGTCCCCTACGCACTCCAGCTTGTCTCTACGTGTGCTTCCTTCTTCTTCCAGGGTTAATGTCCTGCAGTGATGTTACTACACACAGCATGAAAGCAGCCTATGCAGCTACACCCCCCATTCGCATTCTGTAGTCTGTAGGCCATACTCTCAAGCACACCTCCCATCTATTCCCTGCAACACACAGTTGCCTGAGCAGTTGCTCTGGGGGTAACATGACCTTATGCAGGCACTGTCCTGACAGGTTTCCCTCAGGTCCTTCTTGGGTAAAATTTGTCTTTGTGTTCTTACACCTGTATCTTTCTCTTCAAAGAAATTTCTCATACCTTCTCTCTGACAGCTCTGCACACTGTCTTGCCTGTTTTGTTATGCTCAATATACATACCTTCTTCTTATGGTAGTAGTGTCTCATATAACGTCTAAGTTCATCCAGTGGATGTCTGCTACAGAGTCTTTCATTCATGTAATACAAACTCTGTGAAGAAAGGAAGGAAAAGGACACTTCAACTTAGCCTGTCATGAACTTTTTGGTTTTTTCCCCTGAAAAAAAAAAAAAGAGACTCAGCACAGGGACTATTCGCTATAGTTTACTGTACTGGTGTTATTCCTGAGCGGGGAGAGATTACGTTAGGTTATCAAACAGAGCAAAGCAACTAGGATGAAGTTGCAACAAGAAATTCAAAAGTGAATAATATATATATTAATCTATTTCTATCCTTCTTTCTGTTTGTCACTTTCCCTCATATGTGCCTTAAATCGATGCAAGTTCCTAATATATTTTAAGAAGTCACATTCCCTACACTCTGGAAACACCAATTATTTCTGTGTTTTACTTTGTACACCTTGAGAAGTCCAGAAACAGGAGCAATGCATGCATGAAGTGTGGAAACCCAAGAGACTTCTTTGATGTTCTTTTTCCCTGATCCTTACGGTGCTCTGACATCTAAGCCTCAATGGACTTCGTTTTAGTTCAACGTCCATCTTCTAACTGAAGTGGTTGTATCCTGATACTGTGTAGTATTAATTTTCAATAGTGTCTGTTTCTGGTTCTTCAACTATTCCACTTCAGGGGCAGAAGAATGTCACTTTTCATTTTTACAATGGTGTCAGAAAAGAAAGAGGAGAGGAGAGGAGAGGAGAGGAGAGGAGAGGAGAGGAGAGGAGAGGAGAGGAGAGGAGAGGAGAGGAGAGGAGAGGAGAGGAGAGGAGAGGAGAGGAGAGGAGAGGAGAGGAGAGGAGAGGAGAGGAGAGGAGAGGAGAGGAGAGGAGAGGAGAGGAGAGGAGAGGAGAGGAGAGGAGAGGAGAGAAAGAAGAGAAGAGAAGAGAAGAGAAGAGAAGAGAAGAGAAGAGAAGAGAAGAGAAGAGAAGAGAAGAGAAGAGAAGAGAAGAGAAGAGAAGAGAAGAGAAGAGAAGAGAAGAGAAGAGAAGAGAAGAGAAGAGAAGAGAAGAGAAGAGAAGAGAAGAGAAGAGAAGAGAAGAGAAGAGAAGAGAAGAGAAGAGAAGAGAAGAGAAGAGAAGAGAAGAGAAGAGAAGAGAAGAGAAGAGAAGAGAAGAGAAGAGAAGAGAAGAGAAGAGAAGAGAAGAGAAGAGAAGAGAAGAGAAGAGAAGAGAAGAGAAGAGAAGGAAGGAAGGAATATCTAATAAAATTAGTAGAATAAATCTTTTAAATATTCATTTTTCTAAAACCTCACCAGAAGGGCCTACTTGTCCTGTTTATATGAACCAAAAAGCCTAACATGTTCACCTTGGTGATAGGTCTTTATTTAATTTATACATGTGTCTATAGTTGCTAGCTATGATAGTTAGGCATTTTGGCATTAGTCATAAGTCTGTTTCACTGGAACAAAAGTTACAAAGCAACAATGACCTATCTTCACTCTAAATGGCATCTGATACTCTTAAAACTGACATCGAGAATCCCTGACTTTTATTGTGAAACTCAGCAATTTCTGCCATTATTGTGTATAATCATTAACCAAATTACCACTCATCATCATATGTTTTATACATCTGCTTTCCATGGCAAGGTGAGGTGGAGTTGGTCCACTGTCCAAAGCAAATGATAAATTCTAGAATCAGTAATACAAAGAAGCAGCCAATTAAACTACCTTTTACTAATCTGCTCCAGACCAATTATAACCATATTTCTTTGTGGTCTAATTAGTTTCAACTCAGTTCCAAAGTGTGAAATCTTATAATGAGTGAACACACGAGAAACACGTTTCAGATTCCATGTGAGGGATCATTAATATGCTCTGGGCTGCTGCTTTGGAAAAGGCTGCACCCAATTATGTGGGTTAATGCACTTAAACTAAATGGATGAATTGCAGCCATTTTCAGTGTTTCAAGGCCCCTTAGACTGACAGAACTGTAGATTAATAAGTTGTTACAGAGTGATCTGTTGACCTGCCCCATCGTTCTTCACTTTCACTCCATATGCTCTTAGAGGCATGAAATGCTAAAGTGAGGAAATATGCCAATCACTGCCATTTCAATTTTGTTGTTTTCTCTGGCACCGATCAGAATTGGTGAACAGCAAAATACAATGCCTGATATGTCCAATAAGTTCAGTTGACTTTGGATCAAAAAGCAACATGCACAGGAGATAACAGATGCCTTGCTAGCACAAAACAGCTTAGATAAAAGACTGAACTCCTTTCAGCTAGCTCTGGCTGTCTAAAAGTCAAGCATATAGTCTAAAGCTATTGTTTAGGGCACTTTCTTAGCCAACTGAAAGAGTAAGTCATGCAGACTAGGCAAGTTATCTAAGCATAAAAGAAAAGGCCAAGTCATCTGAGACCATTCACACCAGAAAAGGGACAACATAGTGGGTATGTAACAGAGGCTGAAAAATCATGATGAGATGGAAAGGGTGTATTTAGACAGATTGTTAACCACTTTTTTTGATGGTAGGAAAAAAGGGATATAAAATTACAGCAGTAGGAGCCAAATTCAATGCAAAGAAACTGTGGAGGTTTGGGGTTTTCTTTTTTTTTTTAAATTTCTTGGTGGATAGTAGACTTTTGAAAATCCTTTGCAAGCTGCACCATCACCAGGAAGTTGCCTTAATGGAAAAGTTAAGAATGGAGACAGAGATTATTAGAGAGAAAGGATCATAAGTACTTTTTCTGTCCCCTAGGTTCTCGTTTATGGATAGTGCTGGAAACAGAACACCAAGTGATATGGAGCATTGAGATGAGTAAGTAGAACTGGTTTTATGTCCTACCTTGTGGTGATTAAGACATAGAATGCTTCTCAGGACTTCCTTCTGGGTAGCTCAAGCAGTCATCTTCCCAGCTCAGTAGATTTATATATCCCATAAAAGTTTTCACATGTATCATAAAAGGGCCAAAAGGTCAAAAAATTGTTGAAAAGTAGATGGTATGTACAAGAGTTTTGACACCTATATCCTTTTGTAGATCCTCTGACACAAGAGTTTTGACACCTGTATCCTTTTGTATCCTAGCTTTGAAGAACAGTCCCCATTTGCAAAGACCTCAGATCTGAAAAATTTTGCTGACTCCTGAACGGCTTGCCTCTGACAGCAAGAGACATGCCAAATAGTTATATTTTCTCATGTTCACTCTTGTCCTAAAGGCACCACATATGAAAACTGCTTCTTATTCCACTCCTGAGTAAGAGGACATGACAACTTAGTAATTGAACTGGGTACTTAGCTCACTATGTTTCTGATGTGCCTCTTTTTAATTTATTTTGTCAGGATCTTTTTAACTTTTCTTTCACTGTTGCCAGCGTGTTCTAGCTCCTCATAATGCCCATGAAATAGGTTTTATTAGAATTTTCCCCTGTCATATCTTGTTCTCATATTAACCCTCTACCCCATGGTGGCTTGAAAGATCTGCCCAAATTGAACTGTTTGCTGTGGAAAATGTCTTTGTCTGTGAGATTGTAAGAAGAAAAACTATGCCAGTATTTTAATCCAAAGCATCAGTAGCATAAACAGCTGTTTAACAGCATTGTTAGATATACTTGCCACAAGGAAAAAGAAGGCAAATGTGTCCATGAAGTGAGTAAAGCAATAGAAAGCATAACTTCAGTTGCAGTTGCAACTGAATTTGCAGTCAGTGTTGCGGTCAATGGCTCATGGTCCAAATGGAGATTAGTAACAAGTGGTGTCCCTCAGGGGCCTGTATTGGGCCTAGTACTGTTTAATATCTTTATCAATGACATAGACAGCGGGATTAAGCGCACCCTTCAGCAAGTTTGTTGATGAGACAAAGGTGAATGGTGCAGTTGGAAGGGAAAGGATGCCATCCAGAGGTACCTTGACAGGCTTGAGGAATGGACCGCTGTGAATCTCATGAAGTTACACAAGGCCAAGGGCAAAGTCCTGCATCCAGGTCAGGGCAATCACCAGTACTGGTATAGGTTGGATGATGAATAGATTGACAGCACTGCTGTGGAGAAGGACCTGGGAAAACTAGTGGATGAAAAATTGGACATGAGCTGGCAATGCGTGCTTGGAGCCCAGAAAGCCAGCTGTATCCTGGGCTGCATCCAAAGAAGCATCGCCAGGAGGTCAAGGGAGGGGATTCTGCCCCTGTGCTCTCATGAGACCCCACTTGGAATACTGCATCCAGCTTGTGGTGGGTTGACACTGGCTGGATGCCAGGTACCCACCAAAGTCACTCTATCACTCCCCACCTGGACAGGGGAGAGAAAATATAATGAAAGAATCATGGATCAAGATAACGACAGGGAGAATGATCAGCAATTACTGTCAGGGGCAAAACAGACTCAACTTGAGGAAATTAGTTTAATTTGTTACAAATCAAAGGTAAGAGTAGGATAATGAGAAATAAAAACTAAATCTTAAAACACCTTCCCCCCACCCCTCCCTTTTTCCAGGGCTCAACTTCACTCCTGAATTCTCTACCTCCCCCTGGCAGTGCAGGGGGATGGGGATTGCAGTGAGTTCATCACTCTCTGTTTCTGCTGCTCCGTTCCCCTCATGTAGATGACTCTTCACATCTTCCCCTGCTCTAGTATAGTGTCCCTCCCATGGGAGACAGTCCTCCATGAACATCTCCAACATGAGTCCTTCTCACAGGGCTACAGTTCTTCATGGCCTGCTCCAGCATCAGTCCCTTACATGGGGTGCAGCCCTTCGGGCACAGACTGCTCCAGCGTGGGTCCCCCCCAGGGTCACAAGTCCTGCCAGAAAACCTGTTCCTGTGTGGGCTTCTCTGAGATCCACAATGTCCTGCCAGGATCCTGCTCCAGCACAGGGTTCTCATGGGTTCACAGCCTTCTTCAGGCATCCACCTGCTCCACTGTGGGTCCTCCAGGGGCTGCAGGTGGATATTTGCTCCACAGTGGACCTCCATTGGCTGCAGGGGGAGACCCTGCTTCACTGTGATCTTCACCACGGGCTGCAGGGGAATCTCTGCTCTGGTACCTGGAGCACCTTTTCCAACTCCTTCTTCACTGACCTTGGTGTCTGCAGAGTCATCTATCACATATTCTCATTCCTCTCTCCAGCTGCAGCTGCTGTTGTGCAACATTTTTTTTCCCCTTTTTATATATGTTATCACAGAGGCGTTACCACTGTCACTGATGGGCTTGGCCTTGGCCAGAGGCAGGTCCATGTTGGAGTCAGCTGGCATTGGCTCTATTGGACATCAGGGAAGCTTCTGGCAGCTTCTCACAGAAGGCACCCATGTAGGCCCCCCACTACCAAAACCTTGCCATGAAAACCCAATACATAGCTCTGGGGTCCCCAGCACAAGAAAGACATGGACCTCTTAGAGTGGGTGCAGAGGAGGGCCACACAAAAAAAGATGAGAGCTGGAACACCTCTCCTATGCAGAAAGGCTGAGAGAGTTGCAGTTGTTCAGCCTGGAGAAGAGAATGCTCCAGGAAGACCTTATTTTGTCCTTTCAATATATAAAGGGAGCTTATAAGGAAGACAGGGAGAGACTTTTTACCAGGGCTTGTAGCCACAAGACAAAAGACAGTGGTTTTAAACTGAAAAAGGGTAGATTTAGATTGAACATACGGAAGAAATGTTTTACAGAGAGGGTGGTGAGACACTGGAAAAGGTTGCCCAGAGAGGTTGCGATGTCCCATTATTGGAAGTGTTCAAAGCCAGGTTGGACGGGGCTTTGAGCAACCTGGGCTAGTGGAAGGTGTCCCTGCCCATGGCAGGGGGGTTGGACTAGATGATCCCTTGAAGGTCCCTTCCAACCCAAACCATTCTCTGATTATGTGGTTTAGCATGAATATACTGTTTTTTAGCAACCTCATGGAATGGTGTTTTTTTTAAAATAGCATTTGCCATTATAACCAAGTCTATAATACACGGCAGGGGGGAGTATGTCTATGTTGCCATGTAGAGATTTCTTGCTTGCTCTAAGCCAGACAGCCTCTGTAGTTTCAGTAGAGAAATACTTCACCTGGGTCATTGGTGCCAAATGCATCTGCTGTGTGAGCTGGCTCACTGAAAGCTCCATCAGTCTGTCTCTGCACTGCATCATACTAATGAGGTAATCACTGAGCTTCTAATGAATGGGATTAGCGAATGGGCAAGGATTGTTTGTTCTGGATCCCTTGTTCAAATGCAACTCGAAGCTCTCAAAATATTTGCTTGCAATTAGCTACAAGCTGGGTTCGTTTCAGCTCTTACTGACTAGATGAAAATAATTTTCACTGATATAGGATTTGCCAAATGTGCTGATAGAGGCAGTCTGCAGTTTGCAGTGGATGTAAGTAGGGAGCTCTATTTCAGAAATAAATCCTCTGTAATAAGGTAAAGCAGTAGGTATCAAAATTTGTAATTTCATGCCAGCACTAAGCTTGGTTGGAAAAAAGAACATCGTTCTTTTAATTAGCTTTTCTTAATAGCAACTAATGAATAGTTAATATTACATATAATGATCCAGTTATGTAGATTTTGTAGGACAGATCTAGAGAAAAACCACCAGAAACTCTGTCTTTTGTTTCTTCACCAAACCTAACTGATTGATTTAAGAAATTTTGCAGTTTTGACCCTGAATGAGCTTAAGCACCTGCAAGGTTTCTCTGAGCATTTCCTGTGCTCAACCTTTACTGACGAAAGACTGTGTCAGCTTTTTGGAAAGGAAGCATGTAATTGAAATCAGTGCAGGTGTGAATCTAGTTTAATATTTGTTATTCTTTTCCAAACCTTCACAATAACCAGAAATCCATAACATATAGAGGTAGCTATTTTTTTTTTTTTTCTGGCAAGAAACATTTTTGTCAAAAGATGTAACTTTTCATGAAGAATAAAAAACATATCATATTGTGAAATTCTCTTCAATAATTCCTATGACATTTTAATTAAAACCATTTTTGAAATGCTTTATTTACTGAAGGAAAACTGCATTTATAGTACATGACACATTTAAACAAGAATTTAAATGGCATTTTCAATCATGTTTTTAGCAGAAAATATTGTTGGTGACAATGGAACAAAAACCCAAATGCTGGTTGCATTGAAACCTATGAAATGAAATATAATGCAAAATTTGTCATTTTTCATGAGATGTCTGGCTTGATTTTTTTAACGGATTAAAAGTCTTTTCCTTTTAAAAAAATGGTAACAATATGTCTTAATGTTTATTTGTCCTGTTCTTTCACTAGTCTTTCTCATAAATAAATGTGGTGTTCTATGCATACGGTGGCATCAAATAGGCATCTAATTGATGTGCTTCTAAATGGCACATATAATTGTGAAATTGCTTAGCTCAGATCTGGCAAAGCAAATTCTAAAGTAGCAGTGCACAGGATGAGAATCTGAGCTAGATTATTTTTAAAATGTACAAAAACAACAATAAAAACGAAACAAAACATGTTGACTTTCATGATTTTAAATGAGCAGAACCGGAGATCAGGAGCATGTTAAAACACAAATAATAAAGATGAATTAACAGCTACATATCTTACAGCACACTGTATACCAAATCTGGAGGCAAAGAAATAGCATTCCCAAGATACACAGGGGACGAAATTAAAATCTGTAACATAAGGTAAAACCTGTCTTCAATGAAGGTGAAAAAAAAAAAAAAAGGAAAAATTATTCATAATTATACTAACACACAGTATAAAACTTAGCTTTTCTTTCATACAATTACTGTTTGTTGAGTATAGCAGTTTTAATAGAACGTGATCAGTAAAGCAGATATTGACGTAGGGCCTGAATGTGAAAAGCCTTGAGAATCCATTCCACTTCACAGGGTGCACAGGGTCTGCAAAAGGAAGAAGAACTGATAAGTATTCACAAGGTTCCCAGAGACTTGCTGATGTAAAGTTGTTACTGATGGAAGTGTGGCTACTCAAGGTGGTCCCAAAATGCATATTCATGAATGAAGTAGACATCATCTCAGAAAAGTGTATTTTTACTTATTCCAGTCTAAAGTAACTGTGGAAGTGGAAATACTGGGGAGGCTGAGAGTATAGACAAAACAAATTTATAAAGGAAATATGACATATAGCCTACTGTAGCAAGGAAAACGGTAGATTTTGTGTTCTCTTCAATGCCAGCAGGTCCCATACCTGGAGGATGGCGCACCTAGTTTTAAAAATACATTTTCCTTAAAAGTGGACTCGATGTAGAAGCCAGAATGTGACACTGATGCACTTTGCAGGAGACAATATATCTAAGAAATATTGATCTGTTTCCTATTCTTCTATACAATGAAGCCAGTAGACACTTTCTCTTGATAGGAAGGACTCACTATACCACGTATACACCTCTACAACATAGAATGTTTACACTACTTAACGGTAATGGAAATAAAGAGGCAATTTTTTGATGAAAGTGCATGTTTCTCTCCAATTACTATAAGAGAAGCCTCTTAGGACAGACATCAGCACCAAGATAGCACCTCCAAGATAGACATCAGCCCTATACACTTCTGAGGTTAGACAAATTGTATTTTTGCACTCACCACCCCATGAAGCAGGCCTGTGCGTTTGTAGCAAAATTCACCATGAAAAATATAAGCAGGCTTTTGTAGTTTTCGTGTTTATTCTACCTCTGCTTCCCTAGTGGATACTGTTTGTATATATGCTATGTAAAATAATCTGGTTAAATTTGCTACCAGGGGAAAGGAAAGGAATGGAAAAATAGCCTGTTATTATTGAACCCATAACTGAGAACAACTTTCTTCGTATTTTTTTTTTACTACAGATGAAAGCCTTAGAAACACTCTGTTTTAATTATGCTTTACTGTAATCCAACGAGGTGTCAAAACTGAGCAGAGATCAGACACTCCCCTCCCCAAAAGCAACAAAATACAAAATCACGCACATATTGTTATTTATGTTAATCATTAAAATTGTTCATAATAAGATATTATTTAGATAATCTTTTGGCATCAGATGTTCATTGTGTGCTGTGCTGCACATACAAAGCGTGGAAGACAGTTTCTGCCTTGCATTCACATAAACACCACAAAGAACTAATAGAAACACTCTAATGAGAAAGCGTATCTTTCAGAAGATGGCATTCATCTCAGCTAATTTAAGGTGTAAGTATGTCCATCTGAGTGTGATGGCTCCCAGGCTCCAGGCTCCTATTATAGTAATTACAGATCTAATCAATACAGCAAACGGACTTTTAGGGTGGGGGTTATTTGAATAAAGTTGTCAACTTCAGAATGAGCTAAATTTCACTGACTATTATTGACTAGCATTAATTACAAAGGGATCTTCTAGATGACTGTCTCAGATGCAGAAATGTACACTGTGGACACCTAAATTTATCTGCACAAATTCAGTAGTAGAAGTCCTTCTAATATGACAAAAGGATTTGCTAGAGTTAATCAAACAAGTGGAAAGGCTCTGGAAAGGAGGTGAACATCACTAATCATATAACCTTTCACAGAATCACAGAATCACAGAATCATTTAGGTTGGAAAGGACCTTGAAGATCATCTAGCCCAACCATTAACCTAACACTGACAGTTCCCATCTACACCATATCTCTCAGCGCTATGTCGACCCTACGCTTAAACACCTGCAGGGATGGGGACTCTACCACCTCCCTGGGCAATCCATTCCAGTGCCTAATAACCCGTTCTGTAAAGAAATACTTCCTGACATCTAGTCTAAACCTTCCCTGGCGCAACTTAAGGACATTCCCTCTTGTCCTATCGCTTGTTACTTGGTTAAAGAGACTCATCCCCAGCTCTCTGCAACCTCCTTTCAGGTAGTTGTAGAGGGCGATGAGGTCTCCCCTCAGCCTCCTCTTCTCCAGACTAAACAACCCCAGTTCCCTCAGCCGCTCCTCATACAACATGTGCTCCAGACCCTTCACCAGCTTCGTTGCCCTTCTCTGGACACGCTCGAGTAATTCAATGTCCTTTTTGTAGTGAGGGGCCCAAAACTGAACACAGGAATCAAGGTGTGGCCTCACCAGTGCCGAGTACAGGGGTCAGATCCCTTCCCTGTCCCTGCTGGCCACGCTAGTGCTGATACAAGCCAGGATGCCATTGGCCTCTTTGGCCACCTGGGCACACTGCTGTCTCATTATCAATTCCCCCCAGGTCCCTCTCTGACTGGCAGCTCTCCAGCCACTCCTCCCCAAGCCTGTAGCGCTGCTGGGGGTTGTTGTGGCCCAAGTGCAGCACCCGGCATTTGGCCTTATTGAACCTCATACAGTTGGCCTTAGCCCATCGCTCCAGCCTGTACAGTTGGCCTTAGCCCATCGCTCCAGCCTTGGAACAATTCTAACTTTCCTGTTCACTTCATATTTCATGATCTTTTTTTCAAAGAGGAAAGGCTGTAAGTGGAGTGAAAAGAAAACTACCTGAAAAGAAAGGAACATTTCTATAGATGCCAATCAACAATATGCTCACTGTCTGTGCAAGTCACAAAATCACAGAATCGATGAGGTGGGAAAAGACCTCTGGAGATCATCTAGTCCAACTACTAGCTCAGATCAGGGTCAGCTGAAGCAGGGTGATTAGGGCTGTGTCCAGTTGGATTTTGAATAGCTCCAAAGCTGAAGACTCCACAGATTCTCTGAGCAACCTGTTTCTCTGTTTGACCACTCTTAAAGCAAAAAAACCCCATTTTCTTATGTTTAACAAATTTCAGGTTGTGCCCATTGCCTCTTGTCCTGTCAGTGGAAACCATCAAGAAGAGCCTGGTTCCATCTTCTTTATACCCCCCATAGGTATTTGTACAGATGGATAAGGTCCTCCCGAGCCTTCCCTTCCCCAGGCTGCAGTCCCAGCTCTCTCAGCCTCTCCTCATGTCAGATGCTCCCATCCCTTAACCATCTTCATGGTCCTTTGCTGGATTCACTCCAGTATGTCCATATCTGTCTTTTGTCCTGGGGAGCCCAGCACTGCACACGGGACTTCAGACATTTCCCACCAGTGCTGAGTAGAGGGGAATGATCACCTCCCTCAAGCTGCTTGCAACGCTTTGCCTAAGCTGTGTGTGTTAGCGTCACAGAACTGCCAACTGGTTGTCTGGATTTCTTAGCGCTGTCCTCAGCGCAGTCTCCTTCATGCCAAGCAAGCCACGACTGCATGACGCAAATGCAATCAATCAGTAAATGACAAATTCAAGTCAATCACTAACACATGACTGCCTTAAATAAGCTGGTCATGCTCCTTTATGATTAGTGTGTGGATGTATTCATGTGTGTGCACATATATATATGTGTCTGTGTGCAAGTGAGTGAGAGAGTCTATGTGTAGGCACACACATGCCTGTGTACAGGAGAGAAAGAACGCAGTCTAATCAGATCCTGTGGACCTTGGACAGGCTTTTTCTCCAAGGACTGGGATGAAGGGCACCATATGTTTGACATGAAAGCAAACCCCACTACCAGCACAGGCCATTACTCTTGGCAGGCTCTGCAGCTACTGGGGATTATGAATCTTGATTTGCAGGCAGGGAAAATATTCAACGTTGCAAAAGCCATTTAAATTAGAAATAGATAATCTACAGACTTGTCTCTTGAGTGTAACAAGAGAGATTCTCCACACACAATCTAACTAAAAGATATATTGGGCCAAAAGAACAACAGACTTAATATACGTTTCTGGTTTAGTTGAGGATAAAAATGAGTTATTTTGTGTTACCGAAAAAGAATTCAGTCATAGTCTTAGGTTTTGATTAAAGAGTTTTTTCTATTTGCTGTAGTAATAGTTATGCTGAGTTTAGCAGTTCTAGCCATGGACTATACAGTTTTGTGTTAGCTATTATACAAATAGAGAACTAAATTACAATCCCTAGGAAAAAAAAATATAAATTATGTTGGGATAGATCTTTTTTTATATCTGGGGAACCTGAGTGACTTGAGGCTTTGTCCATCCATATTTCAGTAAGTCATTTCTATTACCTTTATAGTCACCGAAAGGAAACAGGCATATTTATCTCTTTTTTTTTTTTTTTTTTTTTTTTTTCCCCCCATGCATAAAGAGAGAGGACAAGAAAGGAAAAGGCAAATGAAAAAAAGACCCTGCTGCTACCAGCTGCTAAAATTACTCTCCTGTGCAGGCTAACAGACCTCTTTACTGTGAACTGCAAAAATAGACTGTAAAGAGCTGCTCCAGTCGCGTGGTAGCTCCAAGTTGCAATTAGGAACCTGAGTGGTGGATCCCTCCTACAGCCCTCCTAGGCTTCAGAGAAGCATCTTTCACACCTTTGTAGTTTACAGTGTAGACTCTGCTCATTTATTTAGTCTAGGCTGTTCTGCCTGTGAATTAAAGAGCTAGTCTCATGGGAAGATAAATTCTCCAGAACAATAAACCAATTTGATCCTACCTGCTGTTGTTTTGAATGCAGTGAGATCTCTGTCTTTCTTCTAAGTAAATGTGATGACACACATCACACTGTGTAAGTAAATCCTGATGATACAACTTCTGACTTTTGCAAATTTATACAGAGTTAAGGCTTTTTCATAGACATTAACCTCAGTGAACTTCTCAGCTGGAGAAGGTTTATCTAGATAAATTGTAGTCCATTATTAATAGTAGTTGACTGTTATATCTGCAGAGATTTTTGGCCAGTTGGATGATTCCTTGAAAGTGTGAAATGACATTCATTACAAGCTGACTGAGATGACCAAAGAAGGCCTAGGAAATTATCAAGTGGAAGTCTGAATCACTGAAAGAGGAGAGGTGATCCAAAGCTCACTAAAGTCAGCACAAACACTCTCACTGAAGCTCTCCATCAGGCCCATACGAAAGTTCTGACAGTTGCTCTGCAAAGTCGTATTCTGTAAACCCACACTGTTAAAGTAAGTCTGATGGATTGTCCAAAAGATGGAGAATATAGGACAGAAGGAACAGATGGATTTTGGCACAGAGTACTGAAAACATGGACATGGAAACAGCTCTTCAGAACTATTCATAGCCACCTTCTCAACATGTCAAACTCAGGCGGGGAGTGAGCACGTGCCAGAGCCGGACCCTCACTGCAGGTATCCTGAGCTGCAACCCACAGAAAAGAAATGTTAGGTCTTCATCTGAATTTTGCCATTTTTGCTCAATTCAGGGTATTTTAATTTTGGTTTTTTGTTTGTTTTGTTTTGGTATTTTTCAATAATTGTTCCAGTTCATGTTCTAATGAACCTGTTTTCAAGGCACAGATGTCTTTTGATGTTCACATATGCAAATCTACACTGATTAAGCCCATGTCCTGTCACAATATATTGTATTTATCTGCTTTCCTCTGAAACTGTTGTATACTCTATACCAGTTTCAGATGTGAATTGGAAAGTAGTTTCTAAATATGACAGAGCTGAAATCCTGCAACACCAATCATTCATGATAGAGAATGTAACTCACCCACAAGGTGGATAGTGGAGATAGCATCTTGTAACATGAGGATCTAAGTTTTTTCTTCCTGAAAACCCTCAAGAGGATGTTGAAGGGAAAGCAGGAAACCTCTGGTTGTTTACATTTTTCTGCCTCTAGTCACTTGTAGTTGCTAACATTCTTTTTTTCTTGATATACCAGAGAACTGAGATCAGTGTGTAGAGCACAGTACTTCTGAGAGGTACAGAAATCTCTCAGATTTTCCAGACACGTGTGGTGGGTTAACCTTGGCTGGATGTCAGGTGCTCACCAAAGCTGCTCTATCACTCCCCTCCTCAACTGGACAGGGGAGAGAAAATATAATGAGAGGCTCATGGGTTGAGATAAGGACAGGGAGATCATTCATCAGTTACTGTCATAAGCAAAAAACAGACTTGGCCCGGGGAAATTAATGTCATTTATTGCCATCAAATCAGAGCAGGATATGAGAAATAAAACCAAATCTTAAAACACCTGCCCTCACCCCTCTATTTTTCCTGGGCTCAACTTCACTCCCAGTTTCTCTATCTCCTCCCTGCCAGGGGCACAGGGGGAGGGGAATGGGGGTCGTGGTCAGTTTGTCACACATCTCTGCTGCTCCTTCCTCCTCACGTTCTTTCACTGCTCCAGTGTGGGATGCCTCCCACAGGAGACCGTCCTCCATGAAATTCTCCAGCATGGGTCCTCCCCATGGGCTGCAGTTCTTCATAAACTGCTCCAGCGTGCGTCCCCCACGGGGTCACAAGTCCTGCCAGCAAACCGGCTCCAGCATGGGCTCCTCTCTCCATGGGGCCATAGGTCCTGCCAGGAGCCTCCCAGGGTTCCCACAGGGTCACAGACTCCTTCAGGCACATCCACCTGCTCCAGCATGGGGTCCTCCATGAGCTGCAGGTGGAGATCTGCTCCACCATGGACCTCCCCAGGCTGCAGAGCACAGCCTGCCTCACCATGGGCTGCACCACGGGCTGCAGGGGAATCTCTGCTCTGGTGCCTGGAGCACCTCCTGTCCCTCCTTCCTCACTGACCTTAGTGTCTGCAGAGTTGTTTCACATATTCTCATTCCTCTCTCTGGCTGCTGTTGTGCAGCAGTTTTTTCTCCTTCTTAAATCTGTTATCGCAGAGACGCTACCACCGTAGCTGATAGGCTTGGCCTTGGCCAGCAGTGGGTCCATCTTGGAGCCAGCTGGCATTGGCTCTGTCGGACATGGGGGAAGCTTCTAGCAGCTTCTCACAGAAGGCACCCTGTAGACCCCACTACCAAAACCTTGCTATGCAAACCCAATACAATGTGGCAGATATACTTTTCTTATGTGTTCAGGATTCAACAGATCACCAACTTTGAGCATCAACATCAAATTTACCCCTACATCAGATAACCTTGCCCTGTAGCTGGGGTGCAATTCATGACTTAACTCATTTGAACTGAATCTCTTCCACCTGTGGTGGTGGGGAGTGGTCTCTGAGGGCCCCTGTTTTCCCTTTCTGATTACCTTGATGATGGTTTCAACCTGGGCCTGATATAATTATTTTATTATATACATAAATTCTTAATGATGCATTTTCAGGATAGGAAAAAAAAAAAAAAAAAGACAAGGAAAAGAAGACAAAAATCACAATACCAAGAAAATCTGTGATGTTTCCTGCCTCTCTGAAGCTGCAGTTAATCAGATACCAGATTAGTCTGAGAATTGCATTACTGACATTCTGAACCTTCCTTACCTACGTTTTTATCTGGGCCTTTGTTCAAAGGTACTATATGATGAGATTTTGCCTTCAGTAAAGCCTGTTTTTTCATCAAAGTTATATTCCTTTTTAAATAGTCCTTCCCACTAATTTTCCAGGGAAGTAAATGATGCCTACTTTTCATGATTGCTCTAGTGCACAACTGCTCACAGTAGAAAAGCTGCTGTTCTTATTCAGTCACACCGACCGTTTCTGCTTATACTGGAATTTTAACAACAGCTTCTTAAAATAGGACAGACCTAATAACCCAAGAGTCTTCCATCAGAAAAAATGAGATACCAGGGTGATGATATACCCCATACAATATTGCTTCATATTCACCTGGTCATTTGTTTCTCCTGTGCATTCTCTTAACTGCATCAATGGGGCCCACCAGAAACCACCTTTGATTCAACCTCACTGAAATAATTTCTTTTTCAGTTTAGAAATATGCCCCAGTAGAAATCCTGATCCTTTGGAATTTTAGAGGACTTCTGGCCCTGACATCAATGGCTTCTAATTTGGCAGCTGCAGATCATTGGTAATATAGGAGTTTTAGAGGCAAATGTTAATGCAAGGACATGAGCATCTTTCATGGACCAGAAGTACATAGGTGTATCTTATGGATAGTACGGGTTGCTCCTAAAGCAAAACTATATCAATACATGAGGTGATACTTGGAACAAAACCAAACCAAAACCAAAACCAACCAACAAAACAAACAAAACCAAACCAAACCAAAAAAAAAAAAAAAAAAAAAAAACCCAAACCAAAAACCCACAAAACCCCAACAACAACAAATCCCATACTACAGGCACTGGCATGTGCGCAGTAGGAATTCACCCCTGTGCATTTCTATGTTTAAGCTGTAAAGATTTGTCTTAGCAATGCATTCCCTACCAGTGTTGCAGTACATGGGAAAGATTTTAAGAAACATGCAACTGATAAGGTCATGTAGACCTATAAATAAAGGTTTGTAGCAGTGTCAGAATCTGCATGTAGGCGCCAGAACTGCAGACTATGACATAAGTATGGCAAGAAATATAACAGGTGCTATCACGTTTTGGAACCAAATATTGCTAGCTGAAATTTGGGGATCATGAGAAAATCCATTTCACAAAGGTGGAATGTCCAGGGCCTGGAAGACGACACAAAATGAATGAGGTGAGAAGAGGGGAAGGGAAATCAGTAATAACTCTGATTAAATGGCAAGTGAATAGCAAATCTCAGCAGCATTGTTTTAGCACATTAAAACAAGGGGAAAATCTCCTATTTACGTATGAACTGACCTCATTTTTCCCTCATGGCACACTGTGCATGGCAGAGTTGTGTATGATTGAAAGGTCGTTACATAGTTCTTTAACATGAGAATGCTTAATCCAACACACAGTTCCTTTTCAACCTCCAATAACTTATTATTTGAGCCATACAGTTGACAGAAGCCCTGCATGCATTTTTTTTTTTTTTTGAGGTTGTGTGAGGCATAAAACTTGGGTTCTGACAAGTTCTTCCAGGAAATTCTCTCAGGAATCCCCAGGAGCTACCTGAAGCCCAAACTTACAAGCTAATGTAATTCGCCAAAGACTCAATGACATTTTGCTAGCTTTCTCTCTGGCCAGTTGTTTTGGTCAACAGAGCTTCAGTGCCTCCAACCATTTTTCTATACCTCCTGCTTTTGACCATTAACACTGACCTCACTGCAGATGCTTTACCATCTTATAAATGGGTTGTCCCTGTGTTGCTCCAGCCCAGGGTCCACTAAGACACCCACAGAGTGCTACAGCAATGCACCAGTGAAAAGGTGAAAATGGTGAAAAGGTAGGAAAAGTGAAGATGTGTTCAAAACTGACATATGGAAATAAGTAAACAAGCAATTCCATTCTCTGAACAAGGTGAGCTTAAAGGAAAAACTTCATGCCTATACTAAAGCAAGTCAGGAGAAAGAAGGAACCCAAACCACTTGAAAAATAACTTTCTTCTCAAGGTCACACCTCACAGAAGATGCTTCCTCTAAAAAATGTGTACTCGTTTGCTCTTCATATTATCTTTCTTGTAGAAGCATTGCCACCCTACTCCTCAAAAAACCATCCCTGTCATTTGGGATTTCCTTCATAAAATTCCAATAACAAACTAAAGAAAGTTATCTGGAACAACCTCCTTCAGAAGAATGAAAGGCAGAAGAGTGAGGCTCAAGGTGCAGAAGGGTTATGACTCCAGTTTGTTGCCTTGAAAATAAGATTAAAATTGCCATCAGTGCATGATCTAAATCTGTCATTAAACAGATGGCACCGAACGGCCAAGAAGATAGCACTGGTCTTTCTCCATCCATGACCTCACTTTGCACTTTAAGATGCATTAAATTTGCTCAGCTACAAGATGCAGCCTTTTTCGTGCATCTCTCTGTTTTTAAAAAGCAATTTGGAGAGCTTTGGGAGTGGAGGCATTGTTAGGTTAATAGTGAGAAATCCTGTTTCTCATGAGGAGGATGAAAAGGAGAACACAGCACAGAGATGCTAGATTTGCCAGCTTTTCAGGACAGGATGTTTCTTCCTGTTGCCACTTGGAACAAAAAGGTGAATGATTTGTTCATCTTTTTGCAAGTGGGATGGTTGTGAGGTAAAAGCTGCTAGCAGAGAACAGCGGGGATAGTGCTCCCACCGCACCTCTTTAATCAGACTTCTACAGTGATGGAGGCAATTTGAACATGTTATCTTAAAAGATAGAGGCACCACCACTTACACAGCCTATTTTTCTTCCTCTTACTTTCAGAGTGCTCCAAGGCAATCTGAACATTCAACTTTTTTTTTTTTTTTTTTTTTAATATGCTTTAACCCCTGTGTCCTCAGGTGCAAGTTAACACGTGAGCCAGACAGTACACATCTCCATTCCCCAAACTTCATGGACAAATGAGTAAAGTCTCACTTGCCTTGACACAGGCCACATCTCTTTTGGTCTGTGCAGTCACTGCCTATCTTCCCTAGAAAGACAGGGCTCCCAGACTCACATTTGGCAATTCCTGTTGTGTGGAGGGAGGAAGGAGAGAAAAAATCAGCTTTATGAATATGCTGATTTATTCTGGGAAGCACTCAGGATAACACTGAAATGACAGACATAAAACACTGGCCAGATAAGACATCATGTGCTGAAGACTAATAGAGATTAGATAGCAAACCTGACGAGTCATCAGTTTGCAGCGACGTGGCAAACCTGGTGTTCCTTTGGGAACATGCAGAATTACTGGCATTTGACTTTCAGCTGAGATTAACTATCAAGAAGAAAAATGCTGACTCAGATTAAAATATGTCTGGTTGCAGGAAAAGACAATTTCAAGGAGATGGATGCTTAAACACTGGAGTATGTAGCCAAGGCTGCCTAGCGTGCAAATCACTCAGTACCCATTCAGCACATCATTACTATTTCACCATCCCTGAGAATCTGCCAAGAGTCATGGGGAAATACCAGACTTTCACCTTGCAGCAGCATTTAAGTACAGAGCAAGCAAATCAGAGCTGTAAAAGGTGACAGAAACCCTTAAATTCTCATTCGTGTGTTATTGGAAATAGAGCTGATAAACCCTAAAAAAGCCCACAGAAGACACACGACATGGTTAGCATTAAACTCCCACTATTTCAGCTAAGGGAGCAGGAACTGTATGCTCCATGTTTTGCTTAAAGGTAAATGGTGGAAGAATAACATGGTTTGTGCAGAGCTAGAGGAAATGAGAGTTGAAAAGCTTACCTGTCAGGAAAGAAAAACACAATGGGAGACTGTGCACATTACATAGCAGTGGTGTTGTTTTATACACTGATGGATATTTCAGTGCAGCAGACCTGCATATTTAAATGCAGTAAGTACCTACCTCAGATTTTTTTTTTTTTTCATTTTTTTCTTTTAAAAAGACTATTTAACTCTGAAGGGAACAGAACTGATTTTAGTCAATGAGGACAGAGATGGAATGGATAAAACTCCTAGTACTAGAATTAGAACTGCAACTTCTAATGTTTTCATTAAGAACAGCACTGGAAATAAATTGCTGCACAGAGAACTAATTAAAAAAGGACGAATAAATTCCACAGATGTAAATATAATACATTTTTTGCATCCATCTGAACACTAGCTTTTATTAACTCTGGGTGATGATGTTTTTACATACATAAGTTGGTGATATTCATACAGATGGTGCCAGGGCTGAAGCACTGAATGGAAGTGTGCTTAACATGGTTGCTTCACTTACACTCTAGCAATAAACGCTAGCTTAATGCAAAAACTAATCCCATCAGAAAGAAGATATTTTAGTAGACCCAAGGGAGACTAAAGCACTTGGTCCCTGCATCAGAAGAAAAGGCTTGTGGCAGGAAAATGCAGGCATGTCAGGAAATGCACTCGAATATTTGTAGATAAACTTAATACGTCTTTTAGATACTTCCTCATTTGGTCCTTGGCTGTTCATAAATAAGGGTAAGAATAACTGAGTTGACTTTCCCGATGATCTCTCTCACCATCCTTCTAGTGTAGGTGGGTAAAATATTCTGTCTATTGCAGGTTTGTTCCTTTTTCTACTGCCCCAGACAAGTAAATATGGAGTATTACAGGTGGGATTCTTTTCATCCAAATGCAAATGCTCCAGATCAACACAAGTCACTCTCATTTCCTTTGAGAGAGTAGAGCGATACAAGCACATCCAGAGGACAGTCCATCTCACCTTTAAATAATCTATTCAACAGCTCAGAAAAGTTGCCATTTACCATGTCTGTATCTATACATTAGCCTGAAAGGGAGTATCGAGTTCAGGCTTCGTTGTCTGAACTTCAGTGAAATGAATCCCACCTTGCTTGTTTTATATTTTAATTCTAAAATAAATATTTTTGTGTTATCTTATTCTGTTCACAAGTTTTAATGGTTTGACTGATATATGTTCTCTATAAACAAATCCTCAGTGACCAGACAGATTAGTGTTGCAGCCACTAATATAAGGAAAAAAGCCTGTCTTCATAAAAATGTGCCCTGGAAGTGATAACATATTTTTAACAGATCTTGGATACCACAGTGACTGAGGTCTTCGACACACTTAACATAAAAGTGAAAAAAAACAGTCTAGGCAAAATACAAGAGAGTAAACTGTAGGGAATTACTATGAATACATGGAACGGAAAGAGACTTTTCAGGTATCTTTATGTGTCTAGAGTTATTTGAAAAGCAGAATTAATTGTGGTAGTTACTGCACAGTCTTCTCTATTCAGCACAATCGAGATCTCCCAGTCAACAAGAATTAACAATGAATTTTGGCACTGATCACTGTCTTTTTTCAGAATGATGTTACTGGACATCATATTTAGTGTGACTGCACAGAAGCTTACACATCCTCACACACACCAAGCAGGAGGAGATCTTCTCTCCTCAGATACTGAAATTCACCCTTGACAAGGATGTGACAAAAAAAATACCAAACAAACAAGCAAAGAAATAATAAATCTGTAAGAGTTATAGTCACTTCTCTGCTTTGATCTTGACCTGCAGTTGCCAGCAGTTGGAAGGATCAGAATAATCGCAAATTACACTTTGACAGGTCTCTCTTTAGAGGCCTTTTGCCTTCACTGCAGTGGATTCCTACTCGTTTGGAGGTGGCAGATTTCTGCACCAGGACACCCCAGTCCACCAGTTTAAGTGACATCTAAAAGCACACACTTCCTCTAGATTTACCCCCCCTCAATAATGCTATATCGCAACTGCATCTTGAAATAAACAACTCCTCCCTCCTCTGTAACAGATGGTGCTGTGCAACCCAGAGTACCGGCATATCTGTAGCGGCAGTAATGAAGTGGGAAATCTGGGCAAACCAGGGTGGGAGGGATCATGGCCACACAGGAGACCACTTTGCCTGTCATTCCCAACAATGAGGATGAAGGAGATATGAATCATTGTGAGAAGGATGGGAGCACTCATTGGTACATGTCAGGCTGTATTTTAGACCAACTTCTTCTTTTTTTCTTTGGTGAGGAATTAGCAAATATTTAAGGGGAAACTGTGAAGTTACTTAAAAAGCACTTACCTAATTAAACCTCAAATGCAGAAATCTATTCACTCAGACATGCACTCTGTGATGCTCACCACCTAAGGCTATACCTCAGCCATATGGCACTTTAATAGATACTAGCAAAGGGAGGCCTTTTTATATTTTAACAGATGCGTGCATGCTAGATACTGGGGTTGGAGCAGAGTGAAGAATGAAAGAAAATGTAAGGAAAGAGAATCAGGAAAGAAAATGTTCAAAGGATGAATTTTTATTGAACTCTTCCATTTCTGATCAAAACAGCTTGTTCCTTTCCTAGAAAGAACTTCTGTTGTTTCCAAACCCTTGGACTCAGACTCACTGATCACAAATCTTTTCACAGCAGAGTTACTGTGTGAGGGTTGTCCTTACAGCAGAAATGCCACTAATGATTTCAGAGTTTGCTGGCCCAACCAATAATTACATGAATTTAGGAGTAGGATTCAAGTTTTTATAGTGTTTCTTCTGCTGTACCTTCCACCCTCCAAGGTCATGCCCACAGTGTATATTACAATCTCAACAAGTTTGGGCTGTATCAAAAAATGGCTAGAAATCTTCAGAAGAGAAAGCCAGTGCTGGAGCATGCTGCAGAGCAAGCATGGTAAATATAGACTCCATGTAAAGACTCGGAAAAGAGAAACTTACTTGAAAATATGTCATTTGTTGGAATATCTAGTTTTCAGATAGGTCCTGATCTGGACTGCAGTTTTAATTCCAGGTATTGCATTCCCAAACTAAGACTAACAGCCAGAGGGACTGTAGGGCTAAAGTAATATGGTTCCATTTACATTATGATTGCTACATGGTTTAATGTTTTCCAAATTTGTTTGGATGGCTGCTGTTTCCTCTTCTGGAGCAAGTGTCACGGACTTAAGATGATCATGGCTTTGGTGTCTGAGCCAAAATGGTAAGTGATACCTGTCACACCTTCCTATCTTTGCCTTACAGTACCTCCAAAAATTCCATTCCTTTCATCATATGCATTTGTTTCCCACCTCACAGAGTAAGTTTAATTTGTCTCAAAAGTCCTGTGGGAACTTGGTGGCAATACTTTATCCTCAGGGGATTGGTAGGGACCTTGATCTAGAGCTATGGGAAAGCACAGCATGCAGAGCCACTGGGTTTTGCACTGAACGGAGGAGATTTGGAATTAGTAGCAGTGTGGCTGCATCATTCAACGTGGCACTTTAGATAATTTGCTCTGCTAACATTACTGTACTGATTCTGGGACTGTATCACCCAGGGTTATATATCTACAGCAGTGCAGATATTCTTGCTGCAAGGATACACAACATGCAAAATATGCTATATGGGCTCTTGGCAAAACACAGTGTGTATTATCTTGTTTTATAGAAACTGTGATTACACAAAATGTATTAAATATTTACTTAATCAGTGATTTTTTACTATTTGTTCCACCTTCTCATGTCCATCTGCGTACCATAAAAAACAATGTCCTGTGAATGTATTCTCAGAGCATTAATTTTTTGAGAAACTCTCTTGTTACTTTAATTCTTCATCTGAGCTCTTTAGGATGAAAATTATAATTAATGTATAGGTTTTGTTTCATTATTATTCATGAATCTCTGATAGTTCAGTGTTTTACAAAGGCAAAGCTGGATGTTTCCAACAAAGCACAACTTTCATATTGGATTCTACTGACTGTTAACTCCAAGAAATAATAAACAGAAATGTATTAAGATGCTTATGTTTATTTAAAGTTTTATTTCCCAACTGTCTGTAGATCTATGTCAGACCTGAATGCCTGTGTGGGAAAATCAGATCTACTCGTGGTTGTCACCTTGTAGGTTTTTTAATGAGCCCAGGAGGTCATGCTAGACATGTTATCAAATTATATCTTTAGATCATTATCAATTCTTATATTAAAATTGCCTTTCACCTATCACTTTGAAGACTTTTGACTGGAGCTACGTTGTTTATTTGTTTTGGTTTGGTTTATTTCACTTGTGTTGGTGGAAAATCTAGAGTTTCTCTCCCAAACATTCATGATTTTCTGTCAGATTTATTTACAACCCTAGCTTCTGAATGGGGTAGCATTGGTATGTATTAACACATCTGACTACTATTTTCTGCCTTCCTTCGCTTCAGCCTGGATCCATTATTTTGCCTGACATCAGACTTTGCTAATAGATGGAAAAATCATTGCATTCTCCAGATAAAAGGAAATACTGAATGCTGTTCACTCCTTCCAGAATTTTCTGAATAATTAATGATATAAAGGCAGAGATTATTTTGTGAATTTGCCCAGTGACACAAGGTGGACTCTTCTTTCAGTCATTTCCACACATGGGATTTAGTTTCTATGCCCCCACATAGAAAGCAACGGCAGACAGGTATGTCCCTGAATGGCCTAACTGGCCAGTCCTGTTTTGATTAGGTTGCACTCAGTAATTGCGAAAAAATTGTCATGGATCAATCATACACAGGGGTAAGATATTCCTAAATCCAGTGTGGGGCTGATGCAGCCAATAACAGTTTCAGCAATGCGTTTGCTTTTTTGCCTTACAAATACATTCATTTTTTTCTCAGGATTCTTTTAATTGATCTTTTCTAGCTTGTCCAACATCATGCAAACAAAAAGAAAGAAGCATTTCCAACCTGAGAGACAGAAAGCAGCTGTGATAAACCCTCTGCTAGAAACAGGAAAGCAAGCAATATTGCGGGAAGTGTTGTACCATCTCTGTGAGGTTGACTGTAATACTGCTGTAAAAACAGTGTCTGGTTGTCACACTAGAAACATTTTACACTTAATGTAATTCGGTTTATGGCCCCAATCCACTGCAAGATTGGTGTAAAATGGCATTAAAGTAAATGAGAATCAGGCCTAGGGATTCTAGTATTTGCTTTCTACTGTGCTTGAAATTACTTCTTTGTTTTACAGCAATGTTTAAAAGTCACTACAGAGACATTATAAATAAAAAGTCCTGGGTCACATCCATCCATCCATCCATCCATCCATCCATCCATCCATCCATCCATCCAAGAGAAATGTAACGCAGCAGTTGTTGCAGAGTCTAGGCCTTGACTGAATTACTAGTAGAATTAATTTGACCTTTTAAATTTAGATGTCGATACAGTACGTTCTCTAAATCCATGTCTTTCAATCATTTCAATTCAACAACAATTTATTCAAAGGCAAAAGTTTTCATGAGCCTCATTTGGCATTTCTTCTGTGAGTAAAAAATGAATCAAGGCTAACAATGATAAACCTAAATAATATATATTGTGAATATGTTTCAAAATGCTGACAGAAAATATTTGCCCTTGCATGGAAGAAATGCTTGGGGAAAACAGAAACAGAGATTTCCTTTACCTTCAACTGTAATAACCTTTTTAATGACTTGTGAGCCATCTGATTGTTTGTGATGAAAACTCTGTTTCTGCTTATGTAAGGATTTTATTTATTATTATGGTAGTATTTGGCTTTCTATCTCCAAAA
This sequence comes from Strix aluco, assembly GCF_031877795.1. NCBI lineage: Eukaryota > Metazoa > Chordata > Aves > Strigiformes > Strigidae > Strix > Strix aluco. The sequence continues at coordinate 3,115,179 of NC_133931.1, read as the reverse complement.
TTGGTTGGAGCTCAAAGGAAGGTATTAAAAAAGAAATCCCAAATTTCTGATATTTCATCATTTCAACAGTTCCATTATAACAAATATCCAGATCTCTCAGGTACTCTCAGAGCTGTATTTTGCAGAAGTATTATACTTCTGTAAGGCTGGAGAGAAATATAATAGAAATCCAATAATACAAATTCATTGAGACCATCCTGTTGTTTGGAGGAGTGAAAGTCTGTATGACTACAAAAGAGTAGTTTCAATGAATGCAGATATTCTTTGCATATATCATTGCATTTTCTTACTAAAAAGTGACATTTTTACATAGGCCAAAATAAAACAAAACAAATACTTCAAGTATATTTACTACCATACATGTTTTGAAGGCAAAGAACAGCAAATAAACCTTCAATTAATCAAGGCGTTTGGAATATTTCTTGGAAAATGTGTTCAAAGTTTAGTGTTACCTTCCCTGAAAACCATATAAGACAACAGAAAACATCCAAATGACATGGTGAAGGAGATATACTAAACTTTACATATACCTATATATTCTTACTTTTTGTAAATTTCTTAGATACTTAAGGTTGGTGACTATATGGTATAAAAATTCTGTTGAGGTAAAATTTTGTAACATGGACTATTAATTTAGGATTACTGTAAATGTTAGAATATATGTCACATGGGAATCTCTGCACAGCTCAATGACAAAATTATAGGCTCCAGGTTTGAGGCATCTTCAATATAGTGGAAAAAGGATACATAGAAATCTTAACAGGAAAGAAAAGATCATATTCAAAATATAAGCTGACCTCCACAGTCCAGAAAAACATACAAAGGCTATAATATAAGCCCTTACATAAAAATGGAATAGATCTTTTGAAAACCCAAGCAATTCTGATTCACTACTCATACAGTTTGAAACATTCAAAATACACCTAAATATAATTATTTAGCTTGGGATAATTGTTTTGGATAAGCATTACAGAGGATGTTTTAAGAAAGGACTTGAAGAAGAAAGGGGAATAGACTTCACTTTCTTTCCCCATCCAGGGATCAAGATGGCAGAATTTCTTTCCTGATGACATTGTGCACTTCAGGCCTTGAAACACAAAGGTTGACAATTATCATTTCTATTTAAAAGTTGGTGTGATTTGCTCCCCTCCAAAATATGCTAATCAGCTCTTGAAATGCATAACATGTTTGTGTAACTTGGTGGCTTCTCATTTTTCAAACTTCATAATCAGGACAGAAATTCCAAGTATCGCTATTCTTTTGCCTGATGCTTTTCTCTTTTTCAAAAGCACTGCCACTGGAAGAACTACATTTCCTTTGTAGAACCTGTTTCAACTACATGAGCTACCCTCACCAACATCACTAGGCCATCACACTGTCACACTTCAACATATTCATGAAACATTATACAAAGAAAATCTAAATATTCCTTCACCATCACATCCATCTTCTTCTGCCATATGCCATTTCCCTTCTCATATTTGCATTTGAAAGCCTTCTACTGTATTACATTCATATCATATTTGAGTAAGAGACCACAGAAGAGACAGCTTGAAAGAGAAACATCTGTCATGGGCTCTGGTGTAACATGCTAGATGTGGCTTTGTGGAGTTGACAGTTCGTTTGGAGTTGACAGGCATGTTTTTGCTACTTTCACTCACTTTTCTGCATTGCTTATGCTGTGCCATGAAGCTTTGATACCCCATGTGTTTTTTTAGCCCATGGACACTAAATATGTACTTTGTTCTACCATTTATACAAGCCATGTCTGAACATAAATGAAAACTCACCGGTCTTAATGATTGGAAGGAAGTCTGATTATTACTTTATCTCTGAAGAATATAACTCCCCCTCTACTACTCTTATTTTAGGCATGGGATGGGCTATCAAATGCAGAAAGATCTCATGGAACCTGGAGTGACAAACTTGAAACTGGAGACTCCAGGTCTCGCTTCAGCATTTTGTAACAGGGAACACCTACAGTGATAGACAAGCTTTAGTGATGTTCTGCCAAGAGCTACTGCTGCAAAAATTGATTTAGAATCATAGAATCATAAAATCAAATAATATCTCAAGTTGGAAGGGACCCATAAGGATCATTGAGTCCAACTCCCTGCTCCTTACAGGACAATATAAAACTAAATCATATGACTAAGAGTGTGGTCCAGACACTCTTTGAACTCTGACAGGCTTGGTGCCATGACCACTTCCCTGGGCACTGTTCCAGTGACTGACCACCCTCTTAGTGAAGAGCCTTTTCCTAATGTCCAGTATGAACTTCCCCTGACGCTGCTTCATTCCATTTCCTCATGTCCTATCACTCTGTCACCAGAGAGAGGAGATCAGCACCTCCCCTTCTGCTGCCCCCTTGAGGAAGTTGTAGGCTGTGATGATGTCACTCCTCAGCCTTCTCTTCTCCAAGCTGAACAAGCCAAGTGAGGTCAGCCTCTCCCCATAAGTCTTGCCCTCAAGACCTTTCACCATCTTGGTCACCCTCCTCTGGACACTCTTATACTGAGGAACCCAATACACCTTCTTATATTGAGGCACGTCACTCTGAGGGTGATAAGACACTGGCACAGGTTGCCCAGAGAAGTTGTGGCTGCCACCTCCCTGGAAGGGTTCAAGGCCAGGTTGGACAGGGCTTTGGGAAACCTGGTCTAGTGGAAGGTGTCCCTGCCCATGGCAGGGGGGTTGGGACTAGATGATCTTTAAGGTCCCTTCCAACCCAACCCATTCTGATTCTATGAAAACTGCACACAGTACTTGAGGTGGTGCCCCACCAGTGCCATGTAGAGTAGGACAATCACCTCCCTCCACCAGCTAGCAGTGCTGTGCTTGATGCACCCCGGGGCACAGTTGGCCCTTTTGGCTGCCAGGGCTCACTACTGACTCATATTCAACTTGCCATTGGACAACAGGGGAACAGTGCATGCCACTATAGTAATTTCCAGATAATATTATAAGCTATGCATGAGAAAATATTGCTGAGGACAGTAACATCAAATCCATATGGGGGAAGAAATTTCCAGATGAGAAGTGAGGATAAAAAGCTCTTAGACCTTTTGAAATAGATCCTCAAGCCCACATTCCTCTATGCCTTATTCCAAGGATTTAAGTGTCTGAAAACCTTTCTTATCCTACTGGAAAACCTCCAAAATCCTGCTGGATGAGGATGTGAAGTGACTCCCAGTGTCTCCTTAAGGCTGTTTGTGATTTTTAAAATAAGTGCAAATTGTGGGATTCTTTCCTCTTCTTTTAATAAAACATTTGGAATGAGGAGAGAACAGTGTCTATTCTATTTTCTCTTAGCAGTGTCTTGTTACATATAACGTTATTAAGAATGATAAAGTGATAATGTTGAATATTTTAATAATGTAATTAGAAACCTGAGAAAGTATGAGAAATGTATAATCTATACAATTCGTGTCCAAATTCCCTCAGTTCTGCTGCTGTTATTGCTTTGGGTAGCTTCATCACAGCAGACTGCATGGTCTGTGTGAACTCTACCTTGGCACAGAGTGGTCAAGACTTACTTTGAATTCTTCTCATTTGTGAGAATAAATGAAAACTCATTGGATTTTAACATTAAATCTCACTGTTAATGGTTTGGATTTGGATTTAGTTTGTGTTCAGTTTAGAGAAGGAAGGCATGTTTTTTTAAAATGACAAATGAGAAAAAGAAAAAAAACCTAAAACATTAATTGCAGCTTGAAATTAAATTGTTTGGGATATCTCACTCAAATTCCCTTTTGACTATTGAGTCAGTGAAGTTGTAAAGATGTGGAAAATGCTGCGTTACAAAACTAATATCTTTTTTATTCCTATTCTGGTAGCTGAAGGTACAGTGATCAGCCTTGGAGTACAAGACAGGGATATGTGGTTTGTTTTAGATCTTTTGAAAGAAGCACAGCGGTTCAGCTTTTGATTTCAGCTCTGAAAAAAAAAGACTTGGGTTTATTGTGTCTGCAGCATTGCTCAGTCCTTCTGGTGCCAAACATCAACTAGCCGCAAAGTTCATTAAAAACCAATATCCTATCATGAGTGGTTACATCAACACCCAAGCTGAAACTAGTCAGCTATGGGAATTTTTTTTTTTTTTTTTTTTTTACAGCAAACCCAAAAAAAGACAGGAATTTAGTCAGATGAATATTTCATCACCTGGTTTACTCCTCCACTTTGAACACAAATTGTTGCTTAAGCAGGACTAGAAGGCAGGCACCACCTACAGAACTTCCCCAGGCAGAAATCATATGTATTTTTTGAAGTTAAACAGAAATAGGACAGTGACATTTTTTTTCCGTTTTGTTCCCTTAATTGCCAGACAAAGTGCAATTTTCTGTTCTGTTCTATCAACCAGATGCCCTTGTCATCCACCATCATACTACAGTAATGGAACTTGACGTCCTCTTTGTTGTTTCTCACTGCATTTATGTGACTCACTGTGCAAAATAAAAATGTACTAAGAATAGCAGAGGTTGTGTTAATGGCAAAGCTATGAAATTCCCTTCATCTAATTGCTTTCAGATATTTTTTCAGTGCTAAGGCTCTTGAAGTTTTCTTGATATGCTATAAGCATTCATCCATGAAGCTATGTACCAGCCAACACATCAATTTCAGTAGAAATCCTGCTAGGGTAAAGTTTTCGAAGGTACTTTGGCATCTAAAGGAGTAAGTACGGGCCTATGCAAACTTCCCAAAGATATGAAGGATGCAGAATTGCTTTTGAATACTTTACTTTACACAGTTGAAGAGCTGTCTAGAAATGACAAATGGCAACAAATCACTATGGAGCATTACAAATCAGCTGAAGTTGTGGTCCTAACCGCTTGAGGCATTAGAGTATTACAAAAGGTTAAAAGGAGAGGAAGTAACTGTGTCGTTTTTGAAAACAAACTACTCAGGTAAGTATGAGAAATGCCTTTCATTTGTTTAGAACTAAGAAAGTAAATCAGCCATTCCATGTCTTATTTACAGCTCTACATCAGTAAAAACCTCAAAACATTTATTTGTGAGGCCAGTCCAAGACTGACAGTATAATTTTACTTAGTAAGATATGACATACTGAAAGAATAGAATAGGAAGAGAAGGGAAGAGGAAGAGGAAGAGGAAGAGGAAGAGGAAGAGGAAGAGGAAGAGGAAGAGGAAGAGGAAGAGGAAGAGGAAGAGGAAGAGGAAGAGGAAGAGGAAGAGGAAGAGGAAGAGGAAGAGAGAAGAGAAGAGAAGAGAAGAGAAGAGAGAAGAGAAGAAGAGAAGAGAAGAGAAGAGAAGAGAAGAGAAGAGAAGAGAAGAGAAGAGAAGAGAAGAGAAGAGAAGAGAAGAGAAGAGAAGAGAAGAGAAGAGAAGAGAAGAGAAGAGAAGAGAAGAGAAGAGAGAAGAGAAGACTTATAGTGATCCTCTAGCACAACTGATATGTGTCCTCTTTTAAAGTTCAGATCACTTTTTCTCTTTACATCAAAGTAGGTGCACAAATGCCAAAATAGGACAACAAATACTGAAGCAATACTGAGAGACAGACTGATGGGAAAAAATGAAACGTGTAATGTCTTTAGTTTTCCCAAGTCATTTTGGAATGTGGTAAGAATGTGCAACAAGAGGCAAATGTAAAATTAGAGGTGACAAGTTGATCATTTAGAGCACAAAACAGAATGAGGTCAAAAGATGTGTGGTGATGGAATGACTGGTAAGAGGAAAATACTCTCCCAAACAAGAGAAAAAGATTGGGAGTTTTATTATGCAAATTCAATGATACGGTAATGTAGTTAAAAGCATGTAAAATAATTATATTTTACCAAAGTTAATTTATAAGTTCAAATTAATTCAGAATTGTATAGAAATACAAAATAAGAACAAACATTGTACTGAAAAGATGTATTCAAAATGACTGATGAATCCCACACTGTATATCTGGACTGTGAAACCCACTGCCCTATAATGCCATTCAGATCTTAGCAAAGCAATTGGCTAGAGGTGTAGGTAATAATGTTATCCACCTTCCTTCAAAAACATTCAAAAGAAATTTGAAAGGATATCACACCCTCAGCGTTAATAGTTTTAAAAGCCAACTTTGGGAACTAGAGATTAGTATGAAATAATAATTTGGTCAGGCTGAGGGAGGAAGTATTTTCATTTTATATTTAGAGTACCCTGCATTTTATTCTGAATATCTGCATCACAGCTCAGTGACGCTCTTCTTCGGTGTTTCCCAACTAACTCGAGCCAAGGATGTTATAGGCTGAAGAGTAAGCATAAAAGTTGACATGTAAATTGATAATGTTCTAGAAGAGAGGAGGGGTGAAAATCCTGCAGCAAGATACATTTATAACAAAACTAGACAAATCACTTCACAACAGCACCTCAGTCAGACAGGAGCCTCTCTCCGCAGCATCATGCAGAATGACTCTACTGTGGCAGTATGATGGCCTTATTTACCACCATTTACCACCTTCATGTCTTGTGAAGTTTGTATACATTCTTATTTTAAAGGATTTTTTTTTCTACCATTTACCCTTATGTGTTGCTCTCGTAAGATTTTATGCAGGCCTGAGTGAGTCAGACATTACATAATCTCTTCTACCCTGAAATGGTGCACAACCCAGAATGGGAGTCACAGTGTAAGAAAAAGATACAAATTCAGTTATTTTCACTTTCAAAGGAGTTTGCAAAGAAAAGGCAAATTTCTTAAACCCAGAAATGATAGCCTCTGTTTCAATAGAGGCCAGAAGGTCTCCTCCACACATCTGCTTCCATAATCAATGTATGATTCCAGGTACAATGAGTTAATAAAAACTTTGCTTGAGTTAGGGAATGACATACTCAGGCTTCCATCCCAGAGGAATTTTGCTGTGTTTTGGGTTTCAGGTGGCTACTGTAAGATAAAGTTTAAGAGTCCTTACAGGCATTTTGAAGACAGTGAATTAAGCCATGAGAAGTTCAAATGGCTCATGAAGAGCTGCACAACAAGCGGATGATAGAATTAGGTTTTTGTCACAGAAGTGGATAATATAAAGCTCAAAATTCTGTTAAAAGAGCTGTTGAAGTCAGTGACCCATGTATTTTAGTATCATTTTTTTGCATGCATTTAATCAATAATTAGACAGTATAGTGTTCCCACCTTTTATGCTGAAGTTGCCTACACTTGTTTCAAGCTTGAGTTTATGCTCCCCAAGAGTTTATGTCCATTATCACACTTTTTATCATAGATGCTTGATCACTGGTTATCTCTGAACAGCAGGAGGAATTAATTGGTTTTGTCAAAATCTTGGCATTTTTTGCCTTCTTTTTCTCTGTTTTGCTGACATCATTTTTTTTTCTTTTCTTCTTCTCCCAGGTTTGTAATGTGCTAGTGTATCCATTGCTCTAAATAACCTTAGCTTTAATAGCCTCGTTGATGATGCCATAAGGGGGCACATAACCATTTAAATGAGCTTACCCAGAATTACTAGCTGCGAGAAAAGTTTGAAATATCATGTGTACTTTACCTCCCTTTCAACGAGGGTCATTCTTTGCTTGTTGATTATCACAGATCATCTTATTGAGATGCAAACTCAGTAAACTGATGAAACTTTACTTTTTTTTCCCTAATACTAAAATATTCTTTACATGCTTTGCTGAGAAATTCTAATGTAACCATTTTTCAAACAGGGAACTGATACTAGCAATGGTATTAAGAATATGGCTTTTGTCATTCATCTGAAAAATACATTTGGCCAAGATGCAAGGCTATATTTGCCTATGCTTACTGTAAGCATAAGGAGGTACACTTCTAAATTCTTCAGGAATTTAAAATTCTTTAGAAATGTCACCTGCATGAAGCATGATCCATGCAGTTGCTCCTGTCTTCATCCCACAAGCTCACAGGAAATACAGGCAAAGGGAATGCCTCTTCCATGCTTCCCTCATCTTCCACTCACAGGGCAAGAAACCACCCAAACCTTTGGGTTTCTCCAAAGCTTGTGGGCATGCACATCTGCTGCTAAAATCTGCTCTGAACATACAGACTATCATCTAGCTCAGCTCTCTGAAAAAAACAGGCCATAAGCATGCATAATTTGGTGTCCAAACACCAGCAATCACTTTTGACAATAACATCTCTGCACTTCAAGTCCTCATTCATAAAATCCAAGCAAAATGTCTTCCCACATAAAAGGGACATTTGGGATATAAATTCAGATCTGCTATGGTTAAGTGAGACATGTAAACTCACAATGAAGTGATTAATTTTACATTCAGAACAGGATTTGACTGGTGTACTGTAAATAACTCAGTCCTGTGACAACATGTTGGTGAAGATGTGAAGGACAAATGGTTGTTCACTGACCACTCACCATCCTGTGCGTAATGTCATGTGGATTAGATCACTGAAGTTTATATGATACGATAATATATACATAAGAACTGGAATAAGTTACATAAGCAGTATTAGTTTTGATGTTTGCTAACCATTAAATATTTTTTTAAACTAATAGTCCTCTTAAAGTTCTATATCTTTGCATATATAGATTATACTCGCTTCACAGAAGACACATCCCTGCATTGTTACTGAATCCCATGATTATTTTTTCTTAACAGGTAAAATTTAAGTTATATATGTGGAAAAGTGGTAACTTTCAATGTCAAGTATTGTTTCATTTAAAGTACCACCAGTCCACACTGAAAGTCAAACTGTGAATGCAAAATGCTTCATTCAGACGTGACAGCTCTTTGGGTTTTTTTAGGTGCTTTACACCATGCCACACATTTTTGGGAACAGCCTATTTAAGTCCAAATGTCAAAGAGCTCCTCTGTACTTAGATTCCAATTTGGGAAAGGATTAGATCTAACTACGCAGCTGGCTGTTCTTCCTTTATGAGACTCATCTTGTTTTGCAGCCTACTGCTGAACGGTCATTGCTTCTCCCAGTGTGTTAGATATAACACGATAGGATGTGCCTTTAGGGAGTTCTTATGCTTCATGTTGGTGGAATCAGTTGCCACTGGAGGTTAGCCATTACAATGTATTAGTTTTGTCAAGGCTGCTTTAAAAATAAACCAATCAGTTTATTTCCATGGAGAAGCTGAGATACCTTTCACATTAGTGGCAACTTTCTTTTGACTTATGCAGAAGGTTCTCTGTGGTTTCAATATCACCATTCATATTTCATTTAATCTAATTGATTAATGTAGGACTCATTGGCCTGATGCTTCCCAGTCTCTGCTCTGACCTCTGCCTCCCTGGTGCTGCTGAGCAGGGAGAACAGGAGCACTGTAAGGAATAGATGCTCATAGTGTCACCAGTTGAGATCCAAAGGGGATTTTTGCATCTATGCTCATACTGACAAGGCTAGACACCATTTTTTATTGTATGCTGCAGAGTATCTACAGGCTGGGCAAGTCCTTGGGTGGAGATAGAGAAGCTGTGGCAGAGATGGAGTCAAACAGGAGGTGGTTACAGAGCCTGACAAGTTTTGCAGTTTCCATAATGGAGGAGAAAGAGGAAGAAAGAACAGAAAAAAAGTGGTGCACCACCCACACAGAAAACAGGAGGACTTACTTCAGGTAAATTAGGGCAGAAGGTTGCTTGGGAGTATGGCATGGCTCTAATGTTCTCTTGGGCTGAGTCTTTCTGGTCTAAGCTTTCCAGGTAGTCATAGTAACTCTCCTCAGGTGACACTTTGAACTCACACTGAAATGACACAGCAGATTCTCAGCTGCTCTTAAAAGAGGGCTCAGTTGACTGTGCAAGGTTCAGGACTGTTAGAAATGGGCAGCATGGATAAGGCCACCTTGTTTTGGGGAGAAAATGAGCTTAGCTGCAGGGACACAAGCCGTACTTATCTTGAAAGCCCAAGGATAGTTCCTGGCCAGGTATACTTCCTCCTATGGCAAGAGCCTAAGAAGAAATCCTAAAGAATAATTTATAAGGCATAAGGGATCCATAATGCATATTTTGTATGCCATTTGGTTCTCTGTCTCAGAATACATTTTCTCTGCACTGTACAAGGCAATAACAGAGCCCACAGAGGTACCACAGCTGCTGGTGATACTACCATTGTCATGCATGGCCAGCACTGGGAGGATGTCTCCACAACGCAAGCTGTAATTGTAAGGCTTAGATTAAGGCCACTCCCATGTGAGATGTACCAGTTGCGTGTCTTGGCTGGCATCAGGGGAAAAAAAAAACCAAAACCAAACCCAACAAACCCAAACACAGTATTTTGCAACCTTCTGAAAAAGTATCTTTGTGACATCAGAGATGGGGAACTGCACAACGCTACTTCCCAGGGTACGCTCAACCAGTATCTAAGGTATTTCACCATTCCAACAAATATGACAAAGGTTATTTCGTTTTGTTTTAATACACAATCAGACCTTTTTGAACAAAATAACAGGACAGACTGATATGCCCATATGACTCTTTCACTCTCTAGGAAATGGTCCTACCAGCATCTTCAAGGGAGGGCCATTAAGTAGCAAGCCAGCGGGGACAGGACCACATGTGCCCTGTTGTCAGACTACTTCATCCTTTACAGCTCTAGCAAAAAGAAAACCCATGCCAGGATGAACTGTGTGAGAAAATGCAAGTTAATCAGTTATAGCAGTGTTGGACCACAGCAGCTGAGATCCTGCCACAGACAGGAGGGCCCACTGGCTAACAATAGTCTTCAAATGCATCTTCACATAAAGAGAAGGTTCTTTTATCTGCCTCCTGTGAGGAAGGCAAGTGAGCAGAAATTTAGCAGCACTTCTAAAGATGCTCAACAGAAGTCTTGTTGCAGAGATTTAGATGAAAGCAATACCACCTTCTCAATGCTAGAAAGCCCAGTTCCTGGGAGGCCTTGATGGTTAAAGCTACCGATGACACTGGCCGTGCTGCTAATGTCATCTGGAGAGATGCCAAGTGCTAAATCCTTTCTGTGCCTCAAAGGCTTTAGTACCTGACTTTGAGAGGCAGCATGGAGTCTTGTATGACCTTAGGTGAGACACTTAATCACTTCATGAGTTTCTTGAGCTTTGATAACACTTTCTTCCTCACAGAGGAAATATGTGCACTTATATATATATATATACAGGCATTTTTATCTGTCTTATATAAATCAGAGTTCAAATTCAGTATGTGAAATCGGGAGGATGTGAATGAGGATATGAAATAAGTGCTCTTGAAAGACACACTGTTTATACATTGAACCGGGATCTGGAGCAATATTTTTCTCTCAGCCTTGGAAAATGTATTTCCTCCCTGTTGTTAACTTTCCCCTCCTCTCCATGTAGCATTTCTCCTACTTCAGCCTACTCTGTATCAGTGTCAAGGAGAGTGGGGTGACCTTAGGTGCTCCCACTGCGAAAAGGGACAGTTTCAGGGCACCCCTTTTTACAGGCTGTGGATAACAGCAGTCATGGGGGCTGCACAGCTGTGGGTGCAGCAGAGATGATCCCCTGGGATACGGTGCTGGAGAAAGGAAGCAGGAGGCTCTTCCCTACTCCTCCCATGTGCTGGGTGTAGGATCTTGCCACAGCTCACCATTAAAATCAATACTGCACCTACACACAAAAACATGGGGCTTTTTGTGGGCACAAAGTTAAAGCTGGGTTTGCCAAATTAATAAAGACAAAAATAACTTTTAATTCTTCTTCTGTCTTCCCTTCTGATTAAGCCTGGGAAAGTTCCTAGTTGTCTCTTAGAAATCAGTGTTTAATTTTATTTAGCATGGGAACTTACAGTCTTAATTAACCTCATAGTTATGCCTCTCATTATAGCTGTCCTTCTGATGTCCCAGCTTAATCCCCTCATGATGTGTCTTCTTCTGAGACACTGAAGAAGAAGGAAGAGCTGAAGAATCTATTCTGGTAAATGAATGCACTTTTAAATAAGCAGATATACTATGAGAGTGAAGATGCTAAAATTTCATCTTAGTGTCTGCGGACAGGAGTAAGAAGAAAAACATATTGTAGGATGTACCAAAGTTGTGTGGCTGGTGGACTTCACTATATATCATCTACATAGCCATGGCTTTGTTTTTTCTAGGCAGCAATGCTTTTTCTCTGCAGTTCTTCCCTGAAAATCTTGCATTAATCTACCTGTATTTTTAGACATTAAACATGAAATGTTATGATATTAAATTTTACAGGTTGCATAGTTTTATTTTTTCTCATCCTTTCTCTTGTGTTACTTGGCTGGAGAAGTATTAAATTTTTCAAGGGAAAATGCTTATGTCCTAGTATTTGAAGGACGTATATAAACAAGAAGGCATATCTAGAGGTTACCACTGGGCTTGAAAGATTTTTTTTTCTGAATTTGTGGAGGAACAAAAATCAAGATCTGTTAACAACAGCAAAATGGCACTGGGTTTTTGCCAAAAATAAAATTTAAACTAAAAGAAGCAGGAGGATAAATATTTATGCTTTGATGTTTATAAAAGCAAATAGAGGAAATTGGAAAGTTAACCAACTTTATTTCCATTTCAAATTTCAAAGTTAAGAAATGAAAGAAATTAAAATTAAACTGGAGAATTCAGCTTGACTTCAATTTTTACATTTATTTTGTAGTCTTCTAACAGCTTTTTTTTTTAAACTTTGCTTTGACTTGATCTTATTTTTTTTTTTCTGTTTGTTTATTTAGATCTACTTGACACTAAAAATGCCCAGGATTTGCATAAATGTTGGCATAACAATTGATAAAAATGAAAGACTATTAAATAATGGGATCAGTAGGATCCCATACCAGGAAAAACCCAGCTTGAGTAAATTAAGGAATTAAATTACAAAAACATACTTTTCCTCCTAGCTTTCACCACCACAATGTGTTTGGGGGACAGATTCATACAGGTGTTAAAAACCCACCATAATTTCAGCCATTTAAAACCAGACCAGGTATAAACATGATAACCTGTTACATATTGAAGTTCAAAAACATGATACAATTCTAGTGATAGTAGTGGGCATTTTCTTGGGCTCAGTCCTCCAAATTGACCTGTGAATGATCCCTAGTTTTAAATTCATTGCACCATAACATTTTTTAGGTATAATCTCTATTACTTGTTTCTGCACTCACTGGAATTCCTTCAGATAAATGTATTTTTTCCTGTGCATGAGTGTAATTCTGTAGTTTGATGTGTCAGCTCCAATGTTATCAGGAATCTTTTAAATAAGTATTTGCTACAGAACTCCTCTTGACACCTCCCAAGCTGCTCCAGATGTCCTACAAACTATCTTCACTACATAATTAAAAAAGCTGACACCTTTTCTCAACAGCAGCCTGCTTTAAACATTAGCGTACTATTTTCATAACTCAGTCTTCCCTTCCCCAGTGAAATCAATATGAGTTTTGCCATTTATTTCCATGATCACAGGACCTGGCCTGGAGGCCTGACCATGGAGATCTCATTCTGGGTGACATCTGATCCATGCTCTAACACTGCAAAAAGATATGGTGCCCTAAAATTCAAGCGTATCTGGGAAGTCCCCATTAAATGTCGCTTCCAAAGTGTCCCTCCTCTAAATCTTAGGTCCTTAAACACAACATCTGTCACAGTTGGCTCCACTAAATAGACAGCAGCAGCAGTTCCAGGTCAAGGGATGGGGCTGGAGACCAACATGATTCCTAAGTGCTTTAAAGCTTCACTATGCCCTGGACATTTCATGGCAGGTTATATACTGCATGTTGTCCTCTCTGAGATAAACCAGAAATGCAAGACATTTTGGTTTTAATTTCCAGACACCAGTGGGGCTTTTTTGTGGGTTTTTTTTTTTCTTTTTTTCCTTTTTTACAACGAGATAATCTAGGATAGGTAATAGCAATGAAACCATCTTTTAGCTGCTTCATGGTTACCCCTCAGCTTAGACATGAATGACATTGGATAGAGGTGAGATGCTCATCTTGTCCCCATAGATGCTCCAAACTCTAATTGTTTCCAAGAGGTTAGCAAAATGCTGATCAGCTGATGGCAACTATGATGGTGGCATTAGGTGTTTGGAGGAAGATTTTCAAAGGTACAAAATCACGACCTCTTTCTTAGTGAAAGCCAATGGGATATAGCATTTTATACCTGCTTTGGACCTTTGAAAGGCTCTTTTTTTCTCCATTAAAACAATTGTCTTCTGGCTGACTCACTCTGTGAAGATCTCTTATCCAAATAAGCCCAAAAACTCAGCAGAAACCCACACTGCTAGACAAGTTCATGTTTATGCATCTGTGAAAATAACAGGGACTCCAGGTGTTATCCTGAGACCACCAGCGTATGTCAAACAGCACCTAGGCAAATGCATCAATTACAGACTGAAAAGGGAAAAGACTGCATGATTCCTCCTGGACCCCAAAGCCTTTTGGGCTGGAATATCCATCCATATTTCCATTCCCTCTGTTCCTACCTGAGGTATTACTGAATTCAAGCTAGCTTTGCAGGTAGCACAGCAGTAATAACCAATGATGGAGAGCTACAAAGTTATGTGAAGAGAGCACTTGCAAAAAACATAATCCTGGAGAAATAACAGTTCCCCTATATCACTTAGTAAACTTCAGGAATTTATTTTTTTGGTGTTTGTTGTTTTTTTTTTTTTCCAATGCATAAAGAAGATGCACAGTGTGTCATCCTGTATTGGGCATTCATTGGTTTGCACTCTTCCCCCAATTCCTAAAGAGTGTGCTTAAAGTGAGAAAGATATTGCATGAGTGGAGCGCTGGCATTTTTCCCAGCAAGAATCTGAGTACTGGCAGTTTTCCTGAAGTAAGAGGGACATTTCTATTTTGTCCCTTTCTGCTTCACTTTAAGAAGAATAAAAAAAGTGCGGCAATAAAAGGAATCAAGAAACCAACTAATCCTGAAGTTAATTCTACTTCAGAGTCTTGTCGTTTCACTCAAACACATGCTATAACGTTCAAGCCACTCTCTCATTTTCCTGTCTGTCTCTGCATAACACATGTATATGTTGTAGACCAGGTGGTGGGTACGGAGATCAGCTGTGCCCAGGCCTGAATCTGAGTAAGCAGCTTCATTATCAAAAGGTTTTCCATGGGAATCATTCCGTATCTATGATCAGCATCATTGGCTTTCTTTATGTTTTCTTTCATGTTGCTATAACTTTCAGAGGCAGAGCAATTAGCCTGGTGTGCAACTTTCTGTATGAATGCATACTGTGAATTTACAGGCTAGCTTAATGATGTTTTCTGTTTTGTTCTCAAGTCATTTTCTAATAATTCCTATCATTATATTTGCCCTTTTGGCTGCCTCTAAGCACTGAGATGGCATTTTCAGGTGATGACTGTACAATCCCTTTCCTAAACAGCAATAGCTAATTCAAATTTAGTCAATGAGAACACATGGTTTCCACAGTTTTTTCCTATGTACCTGGATTTATTTGGGTCAAAAAAGAATTTTATTCTTTTGTGCAGTCATTGAGATCCTTGAAGACTCTTTAGTTCTAAATAATCTGAATAATTCTCTGTCAGCAATAATTTTACCAGATCATTACCTCACCCCTTGCAAAAGTATTATGCACAGCACAAGGCTCCTGCTCATAACTTCCTTCATAATGAAAATTAATCACCTTGTTTCTCATCTCTTTTGTTTCTGATCTTTTACTCATTATTACTTCTCAGCCTTCTCCCTTACACTGTGACAACTTCTTTAATGTGGCTGTGAAAGCATTTCTTTGGTGCAGGGCACTATGAGAATCAAAATACCCTGTGCTGACCACTTGTTCTTGACTGTGTATTTTGGGCTCTGTTTCTCCGGATCTGATCCTCTGCTCAGTTTCTTAAAAGCCCCTTTTCACTGTGCTTCACTTATTCAGAACTACTGAGGATCCCTTTGAGACATTATCCTGATGGATTGTCATTTAAAGTTTGTAACACTGAAATTATGCCAGCCAGGCTGAGAAAGACTCACAAAAGGAGAACAGAGACAGAATAAGAGCAATGCAGAGGCTGTGACAAAACCCCAGATAATGAATAGCATATGGAATAGCAAACTTGTGTTGAAATAAAAACAGATAAAGAGGCAAGGATGCATTTTCAATAAAGCTCTAAGGATATGATCTCCAGTTCTGCAGGCCATTCTGCTTCCAGTCACAGTTATCTTAAAAATACATTGTTTTGCTCATCCAAATCTTGCCTTGAAACATCTGACGCTTTTTATAACATCAAGCTGAGTTTATTTGTTTGCTGGGCAGGAGCCTCTTCTGAAGTCTAACAAACTGAGTTATGGGGACTGACTGGGTCAGTGAGATATTCCCATTGCCCCAGTGCTATAAATGATAAAATAACAAGAATTTTGTTAGGGCAGCATGGTAATCAATGTAGGACTCATCCTTTATAATGGAAGTCATTGGGAATTCAATCTGTACTCCTCCATTCCTAATAACATATGCTTTCACTTCCAAAACATTTTAATTTGAATTTTCATGAGTACAGGGCTGCTATTTACTGCTGAAGGCATAGTACTATAAATAAAGGGTACAAAAAAATTCTATTTTTATCTCCCTCATTATTAAAAATTTGGGTGTCTGTTTTGTGTGCCTAGCTAAAAAGACATGAATGTGTCTTGATGTTTCCTAGTGTATGAAATTTTGTCTCACTAAAAATAAAGATATTCATCATTTTCAGAGGCAAACATCAACTTCAGAGGAGTTGGGCTCAGGCTTTCTGAAGAGACTTTTTCTTCTTGCCCTAGTATTAACAAGATATTTGTGTAAGGCACGTACAAGAATAACTACAAACTTGAATAGGACTTCTGAACTCTATTTGACAACAAACACGTGATAATTACCTGCACCTTCGGCCCATTTTTTTTAATATTTTTACTAGATTCGTGAGACTGTTGTGGAAATGGAAAAGTACATGGTCAATCTTCAAAATTTGTCATGTTTGCAGCTGTGTTCAGTTATTATTTGAAAACATGAAAATCATATGATTTTTACATTGGGACCAACAATATTCAGGCAAAGCTGGTAGTAATTTATATGAAATTATTTGGAAGTCTTAAATTGAATAAGTATAATGCCTCAAAATGAATATTTTTGGTATAGATCTAAATCAAGAACCAGAAAACATCTTCATGTGTCATTAGAATCACAGAAACACAGAACAGCCCAGGTTGGAAGGAACCTCAGAAGGTCATCTGGTCCAAAATTTGTGGGAAAGGGGGCCTAGAAGAGATCATCTAGCACCCTGTCCAATTACAGCTTGAAAACCTCCAGCGATGGGGACTCTACCACATCCCTGGGGAGGTTGTTACAGTGATTGTTCTCACTGTAAAAAGTTTCTTTCTTATATCAAGATGAAACTTCTCCTGGTACAACTTGTACCTGTTGCCCCTTGTTTTCCCCATGTGGCTTTTTGTGAAGAGAGACCCTCTGCCCTCTTTGTACCACCCTTTAAGTACTGGAATACTCTGAAGAACATTCTCTTCTCCCAGAAGACCTAACTCCTTTAGTCTTTCCTTGTTATTTTCCTCTTCATTATTTTTTCCACTTTTATTAGGGTACTAATAAAAGAAAGCCTATATTTGATATTATGCTGCTCCTATTGGCACCTCTGTAAATCTCCTATCACCATCACAGAGTTATAAAAGCAGTCTGTCTTGCTCTTTTTTAGCCAGAGTTCCATCCTGATCCTGAAAAGCTGCTGTTAATTCACTTCCACAATTTCACACACCATATGTATCGCTTCCTCACCTTACAGGGCGAGCTTACAATGAAACTCTCCTTCCAAACATCTCCAGCCCCCCATACTAAGTGAGATGTGAAATTAAGAACACTTTGGGGATGGTTTGTTCAGCTTGTACGCTCTGCAACCCCATCTTTTTGCATGGGATGTTAAATTTATGCTAATTAAAGCTAAAAAATTGTTTCTGCTGCAACTGAGTGTTCGCAGGATCCTTTTCCTACTCTTTCCTTTTTTTTTTTTTAAGTCACGAATTAGTAAATTTTACTAAAGGGAGAGGTGGAAGTCTTGCTGAAAGGGCCCCATCAAGGGTAGCATAGGTGTTTCTCTAATCCCTTAGTGAACCCACCTAACTGAATGCTGTTCATTATCGTACTCTTACCCCACCAAATTGGAATCAATATTACTCAGGACAACATTTCATTAGAATTTTATGCTCCTAATTATAATATATACTGCAGTTATTGGGCTGCCTGTTCCTTGCTTGTCGATTCAGGTGCCCTTGCCAAGGTAACATGTAAACTGCATTATGTAGGATTTATTATATCATTTCCTTTGTGAATATAAGGTGATTATCACCTTCATTACTAGTCATAGATGTATGTGCTATTGTATTTTAAGTATATTAGTGCCTTCCACGTGGCACATGGTAATTTACAATTACAATCACTTCCCCTTAATTGTTATACTACAGTCTATTAGCAAATTGCATTTCCCAAGGCCTAGAAACATTTTTGTTTTTTTGAAATCATCCTTGAAACACAACGGTTTTGGTTTCTTAATGGTTGATTGCTGTTTCACTTTTACACTAACCCCTAAATGTTTTTTCCTAGCCCACTATCACCCTTGAAACCAATATGCTGAAGGTACTAACCCAGCAATTCCCACCTTCTTATGCTGGAAAACACAAAAATACCAGGACCTAGGATGACACTGAAAAATACGAAAATTAAGTCAAATTTCTCCTTATCTTACTCTTCCAATTGAATTATTTGATTCTGTGCAGACACCATCTCAACTGCAAAGCATCTACTAAGCAACTTCTAAACCAGATCTAGAGGGGAGAGAAGCTGGTACTTCACACCCTCAGGTTTTTTTCTCAGTGTTTTAAAACCCAATGTTATCAATTAATCATCACTGTCATCCAAGTGACACATGCTGCACAGAATGCCATTATGCTCATTGCTAAAATGCCAGCCCCTTCCCAGTGGAATAGAGAACACATTTAGGGGAATGAAGGAGAATATTTTACTATCTGTGTGATAATATATTTGTTCTCCTTTAACTTCAGTCTTCTTTCCATATAAGAAGTTGTGTCAGATATTTTTAATACTTTTCTATGCACATGAACCATTTACTCTTCAGTTTTTCAGGCCAGATTTGAATTGTCTGTAGATTTTCTGTTACTCAGGGGCTTGGATCATATCATAGAAGTTAAAACCAAATTTAAAAAAGCTCTGAATGGGGAAAAAAAAAAAAAGTAGAATATAATTATTTGTCCGTAAATTTGATCCCTAGGAAAATGTACTGGGATCTCTTAACGACTAAGAGTTTGACAACTCGATCTGCAACACCCATGTTTCCTGAGAACATTGTTACGATTGTTTCAGAAGGAAGAAGACCATATTTTGAACCAGAAACTTCTTCCATCCATTCTCCTCAAGGCTTTCTGTCCAACAACAGCAAGGAACAATAAAAGAAGATCTAACCTGAGACAGCATTGAGTAACTCCACGGTGTAAACCCAGCTGCATGTTTGAACCTAGGAAACCATCCTCTGACACCTTCTACATGACAGTGAATAGATCTTCACTCAGTAGGATGGTTTGGAAAGTGATGGCAGAGGTGAACAAACTGTTAATTTTGTATTCAGACATATGTTTCTCCATCAGAAAGGTCCTGAATGAGTGAAGTTGAACAAATGAGCCCTGAACAGGTATTCTGGTTCACTTATGTCCCCACTGCAGTCTCCACATAGCTCAATAGTAGATTTTCTAATCCCTGTTTCACCAGCATTAATGCTGAGGAATCATGGGATGCTCAGAGAAGATTGCAAGGCAGACTCTTCCTTTCTCTCCCTTTGACATTTAGAGATTTAATCCTTCACAGTCTGAGTGTGTCTCACTGTCCCCTATAAGATAGTTTAACCCTTTGTTAGTCTTGTTCAGCTTTTTTGAAACAGGACTGAAAAGCAGAAAAAAAAAAACCAAACCAAAAGTCTGTCTGAACACAGGGCCCAATTAATGGACTGTCTAATGGTCAGTAACAAGCACATGAAAGGGAAAGGAGAAGAAATTATATACAAAACAGAACTTGCATTTGGGCCAATGCATTAATTTATTCACAATTATAGGAACTGAATCTGCAAATCCTTATCAACTGGAACCTCCCTTGGAAAGGAATCCACCTTCTTGATGGATTTACAGAAAGTAGTTGTACCCAATTTCAGACTCCCTTTTGCAAAATGAAATAACATGAGCGCTTTGTGGGTTTTGTCACATTTCTTTGCACACAGGAAAATGGAAGAGAGGACACAGTCATTTGGGAAAACCATTGTAAGAGTGACCTATATTATCTCTAAATCAGATTAAGTGCCCCAGTTCAAGAATGGAATACATCACTGTTTACAGTCAAGCTGAGCCAACTCAGGTTCCTCTAGAGCTCCAGCTGCATGGTAGAAGGTCCTCATTAGTCTCCTTTTGCAAGACAAGGTCTCCACTATCTTAATACTCTTAGTAATCTGTTTCTACCTCTGCTCCACCTTCCCAGTTTGAGTTTATTTGTCTTAACCATAAAGACATGCTGTATTCCAGAGGGAAATCCTGCAATCGCCTCTGCAATGTTATTATTGTGTGTGTATCTCAACTGGAGATAGATTAGTTGATAAACCCTTCATGAGCTCACCACATCAGTGCCTCACAGCTACCCTCCAATCAGTTGAGTCCCTGGATAATGGAAGAAGGAGTGGTATAATTTCTCTGACTGTCTTTCCATTTTACTGGCAAAAATATGCTTCATTTCTCTTAAGTATCACTGTAAAGAAAATAAGAAATATTCTACTCTGCCTCCTATATAATGTACTATATATTTTGTCTGAGTACCTATGACAGGATGTACTATTAGTAATGATGTGTGATTCAGAAAGAATAAGTGGATTGTCATATACCAGGCATGATCTGGTCTGTATCGAATAACAAAACTTTCAACTGACAGGCAGAAATGTCAGTTCATTTTGTAGGAGTGATTTTCCTTTCTCTTTCCAATGGAGATCTGCTATCCTTGGATTTCACTGCACCGTGATGTTAAACTTGTTGTAGTACTGAAGAAGCCACTGCTCTTGTGAGTAGGAATGGCAAGTAAAAATGCTGAATGACCATTAATTTTGATGTTCTGATCAAATTTTAATTACGAGGAATATTTTTATTTTCTGTATTCTAAATAACCACCTTTAACACTTAAATAGTAAGGGGGGATTGAGAGAGAGTAAAAACCTGTTCTCTCTCTGTTCCAGCATCATAGAAACATAGAATCATAGAATCACAGAATGGTTTGGGTTGGAAGGGATCTTAAAGATCATCTAGTTCCAACCCCCCTGCCATGGGCAGGGACACCTTCCACTAGCCCAGGTTGCTCAAAGCCCCGTCCAGCCTGGTCTTGAACACTGCCAGGGAGGGGGCATCAACAACCTCTCTGGGCAACCTGGTCCAGTATCTCACCACCCTCACAGTAAAAATTTTCTTCCTCATACCTAATCTAAATCTTCCCTCTTTCAGTTTAAAACCATTACCCCTTCTCCTATCCCTACACTCCCTGATCAAGAGTCCCTCTCCATCTTTCCTGTAGCCCCCTTTAAGTCCTGGAAGTCTGCTATAAGGTCTCCCTGGAGCCTTCTCTTCTCCAGGCTGAACACCCCCAACTCTCTCAGCCTGTCCTCACAGGGGAGGTGCTCCAGCCCCCTCATCATCTTTGTGGCCTCCTCTGGACCTGCTCAAGCAGGTCCGTGTCCTTCCGATGTTGGTGCCCCCAGAGCTGGACCCAGCACTGCAGCGGGGTCTCACGAGAGCAGAGTAGAGGGGGAGAATCCCCTCCCTTGACCTGCTGGCCACACTGCTCTGGATGCAGCCCAGGACACAGTTGGTTTTCTGGGCTCTGAACACACATTGCTGGCTCATAATTCAGTTTTTCATTCACCACCTGACTTTATGTGAGGAGGGAGAGATTGATACATATTTTATAAAGGTAGAGGAGAGAAAAGGCACAATAGAATGTATATGTTGCACAGTTGCAACTATTTTAGAATATGCAGATGACCACCATGCAAGCAAATGGTTGAGGTTCCAAAATGAAGTGGGAAGTTATTAACCAAGTGCAAATCCATTCTCTGACATTCCAAGAAACAGCAGTAAGATCTCAGTAAATCTGAGGCATATAAGAAAGTGGTGTCATTTTTCACAATGATACTAGTGATATTTATGAAGCTCTTAATAAAAAAGTACTACTGAGTTTTCCTGGCCAAACATAAAGAAAAAAAATAAAAATCCTCATGCAGAAATGATCTCTAATGTTCCAAGATCAAAATCCATAACTTCTTCTGCAGGACAAGGCAGTCCTGTGCTGACTGCTCTGACAGAATGGCAAGGATCGAAAGAAAGGACCAGATAATATATGTGGACAAATGCTAAATGCTTGACCATGTAGGACCAAGAATTATCTCTTAACAGAAACAGTACAACCCTCTTTGCTTTGTTCCTATAAAGCTGGAATAAATAGACAGTAAAAACAACCTTATATTTTAGAGTGTAATGGAACAGATGTTCTTTTTTCACCTCTGATGAATTTTGAAAACAGGGTTGTGTAATGACAGCTCATAAGTAATAGAACATCTACTACAGTACAAATATCTTATATGGAAATGCATTTTTAAGAAGAACACATTATATAGTGGCATTATAAAGGTATTTAAGTTTACATAGTTATCACTGTTACTTAGTAAAAAATATTGGGACATTTCAGAAATACACAAAAGCCTCTGTCCTCATCCCTTACCAAACCAAAATTTTATCCCTTTAGAGTTTTATTTTTGACTCCTAAATTCCTATTTATTAGATAACCATGTTTAAGAGATTAATTTCTTGGAGTACTAAAAATTAATGACTGAATTTAAAAGAATTCCTGACTTCAACAGATATATAATTGAGGAGTGTATCCTCCCAGTATTTGTGCTGGTGTGACTCCCTCACTTCCAAATTACTGATTACTCTTTCAAGCTACACAAAATATCCCAAATCCAAAACTTCATAAAAGAAACAAAATCTGAGATAATTAGAATTGGTGGAACTTGTAGTTATCTGAAGGAGACGGCTGACTTCTAAGGAATTATTTGAGAGGAAAAGGTGATTACAGCATATCTGAGCTCTTTGAGCCTACATATGTTGCTGGGCAAGAGGAGTGACATAGAATCATTTATGTGTATTCATTAATTTGTTTAGATTATGTGGGCTGAAGGGCATTGATAATGCTGTCCTGGTTTCCTGTTAGCAGGCAGAACCATTCCAACACAATTAACTCCAAACTCCATTTAATAAAATCAGAAATCATGTTTAAAAGCAGTAGTAGGTCTCCCAGATACCCATGGAGCCAAATACAAAGCACAAAGGGAAGGGAATTTGGTTAAGGAAGTTCATGTTACCCGCTACCTACTTGCTAATGAAATTCAGGAGAAGCTGCAAACTTGATCACACTGCTGTTTGAGGATGTTTGGCTTTTCTTGGAAACAATGTATCCAGTTTTCTCTCTCTGATTATTGGTATTTGGAATCACAGAATCATGGAATGGCTGAGGTTAAAAGGGACCTCTGGAGGCCAGGTTGGACGGGGCTTTGAGCAACCTGGCGCAATGAAGGATGTCCCTGCCCATGGCAGGGGGGTTGGACTAGATGATCTTTAAGGTCCTTTCCAACCCAAACCATTCTATGATTCTATCAGGTCATCTGGTCCACACTCCCTGCTCAGGCAAGGCCACCTAAAACTGGCTGCTCAGTATCATGTCCACATAGCTTTTAAATATCTCCAAGGATGGAGACTCCACAAACTCCCTGGGCAACCTGTGCCAGTGCTCAGTCACCCTCACAGTAAAAAAAAGTGTTTCCTGATGTTCAGAAGGAACCTCCTGTGTTTCAGTTCATACCCATTGCCTCTGGTACTGGCAACTGAAAAGAGCCTGGCTCCATCTTCTTTGGTCCCTCCCTTCAGGTATTTATAGACATTGATGAGATCCTCCCCGAGCCTTCTCTTCTCCAGGCTGAACAGCCCCAGCTCTCTCAGTCTTTCCTCACAGGGGAGATGCTCCAGGCCCTTCATCATCTTTGTGGCCCTTTGGTGGAGTCTCTCCAGTATGCCCATGT
Organism: Strix aluco; assembly: GCF_031877795.1. Taxonomy (NCBI): domain Eukaryota; kingdom Metazoa; phylum Chordata; class Aves; order Strigiformes; family Strigidae; genus Strix; species Strix aluco. The sequence goes on along the minus strand of NC_133931.1, from coordinate 3,091,140 downwards.
CTCTCCTGTACTGAGGAGCCCAGAACTGGACACAGTACTCCAGGTGTGGCCTCACCAGTGTTGAGTAGATGGGAAGGGTCACCTTCCTTGACCTGCTGGCAATACTTTGTCTAATACAGCTGAGTATACCATTCCCCATCTTTGCAGCAAGGTCCCATTGTTGACTTATGTTCAAATTCTGTCCACCAGGACCCCCAGGCCCTTTTCCACTAAGCTACTTTCCAGATAGCTTTTTCATTTCTTAACTACAAGTACTGGGTTTTCCTGAAAGGGCCAGTATTTCCCTCAAGGGCATCCGGACTTTGTTTAAAAAGTAGGAAGGATGGAATACTTGAGTTCCAGATTGGAAAAGAGCAATAAGACAGCCAAAGTGTACAACCATGTGAGGACATTAAGCTGTGTGGAATTCATCTGATGTGTCTTAAAACAAGGTGTAATACAATTCTGTGACAGTCAAGAGCATGGTTGGTTTATGGACGTGGACCATTACCAACCCTTAAAATCAACATGTATTCATGACTTGTGAATCTCCAGCAGTGTATGTAGTTTTGATTTACCAGTTTAATACATTTGACTAAGAATACCATATCTTCTTGCACTCATATTGGGAAACAGCATTAAATATAAACTTTGATAAATTTTAAACTATCACTTTGTGTCCACAAGTTTCAGGGGTTCATTAGTGTGCATGTGCTCTCCCCACAAACCACATTAAACTGATAAAAATTTGTTTTTAACTCAAGTAGTGTGGTCTATACTCAAAATGACATTGCTCCCAGTTTTAAGTACTGGCTGCATTAGCACACAGGAGACAGCAAGTCTAGCTGCTGGATAAAGTACTCAGTCATTTGATGAAGATTATTAAACTATTTAGCCATTACTGATAATAAGATCTACCATGCTATTATGGTCATTATTATCAGTATTTATGTTGCCCCTAGAAGTTCAAATCATGGACAACGCATTCACTAACCTGGACTCTACCTGAAAACACAATATTTTCCTCCAAAATATTCCCTAAACCCTCTGGGACCACAGATACTGCAGTGGAACAAAGCAGGCTTTCTCAATTTGTAGAACTGTTCCTAGCACAATTTTGGCCTGGCCTAGCTTGTACTGCCTAGAAGAACTCATAACTGTGGCTGGATGGTAGCAAGGGCCAAGGACAATGGGCGATTCCCCATGTGGATATAGAAGCTCATGCTAATTGAGTCTTGACATTGTTTACTAGAATGGATGCCACAGAAGAGCTTTGCTCTTCCTAATCTAGGAGGCAAAACCAGAAGAATATGTGCAAGACAAAACAGAGATCTCTTTATATTATTGACTTCACTGCCACATGACAGATTCTGCTGATGGCAGATACTGCTCTGTGATGTGCCTCAGGAGGGGCAACCCTGGCTTAGTAAAAATATCAGTCCTAATTGTCGTACTAAACCTAAACAAAGAAAGGTGTATGTAATTGAGTAGTGTACCTACTATTCATCCTAACCATAGTACTAAAGCTAAACAAAGTATGTTTGCATTGAGAGTAGTATACCTGCTTTCCTTTATTTTACCTTTGCCTTCTACTACCATAAAGTCCAGGTGCTTTTTGCAAGCTGGGTCTGCTAAGCAGGACTCAGCTGAATTCACCTGAGTGGGTCCAGGGCACTCATTTTGCAAGCTGGCTGATCACAGTGAACCCATTGTGGATGGCCCCTCAAGAGCTCCAGGGATACTTCAAAGGAAACACATTGAGATGAGGGAAGAGGATAGGAAGGAATTTGCATTTTAAATGTGACTCTTCCATGAATGAATAATAAGGGATTTGTAAGGCTGGCCACCAAGAATTAGAAGAAAAAAAATCTTCATTGGTGCTACAGTTAATTCTTCAGGCCTGCTTTCCAGTGATATTAACACACAGTTTCTTCCTGCAGAGCTTTTGTGCAACCGAAATGATTAAAGAGGTACATCAGTTAAATAACAAGCTACTCTAGAGAAGGTGGAGCCAAGAACTTAATCTTATGACACTTGAAAGCTGCCAAAGTGGGTGGCTGGACTTCCACATGAGGTATTCAGGCTCTCTTATGAATGGACTGTATGTGCAAATGTTATGAAAATTGGGCTATCTCAATGAACATGATGCAGTTTTCACAATATCAGTTTAAAATTGAATTGTTGTGGAGGGTGGGTTGTTTTGTTTTGTTTTGTTTTTTTCTTTCTTTTCTCTCTAAAGTTTCAGTACTCAAAGTGCAGCAGGTTAGGATATTCAGTAGGGAGTGACTCAACAGGGCTAACTCAGCAGGATCTTGTCTGCACTTGGGCCCTATGATGCTGTGAGAGAAATAGGAGAATAGAGTGGCATATTCACTGGGGCATTGTGTGAGGACCACCTGCCATATATCATTTACAGCCCCTCAAATAGTCACTGGCTTTCCAGCAAGCAACTCTCCTGTGACAATGCATGTGCTGAGATACCGCAGTGATGAGCACAGCACAGGACTCCCATCAGAAATAAAAAAGACTTCTTGTTCAATTGAGTCTCATCCCTGAGTCTCAGGCATCTCCTCCCCTCAGTAACTAAACTGCATCCTAAACCTATGTTCAATTTGAAAGAGAAAAGATTCATTCTCTCCTATCATCATGGTAACAATGAAAGAAGGATTGATCCTTAAATCACATCTAAGTGCAACTGGGCACAGGAAATTCAGCTAACACAGGATGGAAATGGTGGAGAGGTTACAGAAGAGCTAACAACCGCCTGGGAATAAAACAGGAGATGTGGTCCTGTGCTTAGCTCTAGTGTGGTGTTTCACTGCAATACTGGGAAAATTGCTTAACTATGTTCTGTTGCTTCTGCAGTCATTAAAGAGCAGTTAATATCATTGCTTTCAAAAACATTTGGAAATTTTTGGATGATAAATTGTGCTACAGAGGTAGACAGAATGCTACTCCTGTTGATTATTATTATTATTATTATAGGGAAAAAATGACAGAACTAGAATTGTTTCCTTCTGTGTAGATTCCAGTATCATTTAGAAAGGAAAATAGAAATCTATTTCTGGAATCATACTAGGCATAAAATAAATAGCATAAATAGTATCTCACATGAGAATCAGAATTATTTTGAAATTTAGATGATTAAAAAAGGAAGAATTATCAGAACACACAATACTCTGCTTCCAATAGCTGAAAACAAGTTATATATAATGTCATTTGAGCTGCATTTTCAAGGTAAAGTTCAAAGAAAGAGGTCTGAAACATAAAAAAGAAACTTTTTAGACACCTTATTCTAATATTCGACTCAGTTTTATCCTTCTTTCTTTTATCTCTGAGAAAATAAAAACACTTTTCTGCAGAAATACTATTTCCTTCTTATGAGGCTGGACTTCATTATATTGAGCGGATTGCAGCTGTGAATCACATTACAGTGAAAAAGGCAGCAGTCCTAGTTTCAAGTACAGACTCCCTGAATATGGAGCTGGATTCTGTAAAATATTTAAGCATTTAGTTAAGATATCTTGAAACCACTTTAGTAGGTACTGGAATATTGTTCCTACTCTCTGGTGGTTTAGCAAAGCCAAGAAGAAATGAACACAAAGCACTGGAACAATTGGAAGAAAGCATACCACAAATCTGAACTTCACACTGGCATGTTAAAGGTATTTAAGGGCTATTTTAAAGTAATTTTTATGTTTGCTTACCTGCTATCCTGACTATAACACTAGGGCTAAGAAAAATGACCAATAATTTGCAAATGTCAATAAACTAGCCAGTCCTTTTTGTTATTCAATATCTAACTGTTCTCCAGCCTACACCACGACCAGTTTGTCCCACTCTATCTCATCTTCAGTTTTAGCAGTGGGGTCTTCCCAAAGGCCTGTGAGGAGCTACAGTAGCTTTAGGCACTTCACCATCCTCACTGTCTAGTTAGGTCAGTTAGTGGCAGTAAACACAAAAAGCTGAGTTAAGCCCCACAGTCCAGGTGGATTTTTTTTAGACCTTGCAATGCTCTAATTTGCTTCTCTAAATACTTCATGTGCTTTTTTTCTCATGCATTTTCTTCAACATCCCTAAAGAGCTCCCATCAAAAATAAGCATATTGGACTGGATGGATCTTCTCTCCTCTCCTCTCCTCTCCTCTCCTCTCCTCTCCTCTCCTCTCCTCTCCTCTCCTCTCCTCTCCTCTCCTCTCCTCTCCTCTCCTCTCCTCTCCTCTCCTCTCCTCTCCTCTCCTCTCCTCTCCTCTCCTCTCCTCTCCTCTCCTCTCCTCTCCTCTCCTCTCCTCTCCTCTCCTCTCCTCTCCTCTCCTCTCCTCTCCTCTCCTCTCCTCTCCTCTCCTCTCCTCTCCTCTCCTCTCCTCTCCTCTCCTCTCCTCTCCTCAATTTTATCTCAGTTTTCTGAAGGACACTCATCCAGGCTTGTGTACAGCCACTAGAAAGCAGCAGGCAGCTCCCAAGGGTGTTTCACCCTCTAAGACAATATTAAAAGAGGCAGGACTGCTCAGTGTCTGGTGATACCTACAGTCGTTGACTGCATATAGGGGAGTTCAGAGAGATCACTTAGATTGAAAACTTCTAGGTGGATGAGTTAAAGAAGAGGAATCTGCCTTTCTTCATTTGACTTCAGTCTGACTCTTCTTTGGGAATCCTTACAGCTGGGATTTTTTTTGCATGGAATTTTTTGCATGAAATTCGGTATCAGAAAGAAAATGTGTTGATGTTAAACATCAGCACCTTCCTCACTCAGGGGTGACTCAAAATCAGTATTTGACTCAGAAACAACAGTGACAGTATTAGTGAAGGTTGTTGTTGGGGGATATGTTTTCACCTGAAATATCTTAGACAGTGAAAAATGTAATGGCATGGAAAATAGTGAAATGCTACGAAAACCAAAAGAAATTATCACTATGAAGACAGAGGAGCTACTGTAACCCGATACAGTCAATTATACAGTAGCTCCAATAGATGGGATCAGTGTGCTTTAAATACACACAGCTGAATTCCTGGTATCTACCAAGAAATTAGAAGATCAAATTAATCCCCACAGCACTTCTACTGAAATTGTCAGATATATGCCACAGACATTTTCGCTGCATTTATCTAAACACATACTTTTAAGAGAGTGAGGTGCAAATAAATTCTCTTTGAGCTTGTGTGCTGGTTTTGGCTGGGATGCAGTTAATTTTTTTCATGGTAGCTAGCATGGGGCTATGTTCTGGATTTGTGATGAGAACAGTGCTGATAACATAGAGATGTTTTAGTTACTGCTGAGCAGAGCTTACACAGAGTCAAGGCCTTTTCTGCTCCTCAACCCACCCCACCAGCGAGGAGGCTGGCGGTGCACAAGGAGTTGGGAGGGGACACAGCTGGGACAGGTGACCCCAGCTGACCAAAGGGATGTTCCATACCATACAATGTCATGCTCAGCCTATAAATCTGGGGGAAGAAGAAGGAAGGGGGGGACGTTCAGAGCAATGGTGTTGGTCACGTGATGGAGCCCTGCTTTCCATGAGATGGCTGAGCCCCTGCCTGCTGATGGGAAGTAGGGAATGAATTCCTTGTTTTGCTTTGCTTGCGAGCGTGACTTTTGCTTTACTTATTAAATTGTCTTTATCTCAATCAAGAGTTTTCTCACTTTCACTCTTCCAATTCTCTCCCCATCCCACCAGGGGGGAGTGGGGAGTGAGTGGCTGCATGGTCCTTAGTTGCCAGCTGGGGTTAAACCCCAACAGCTTGAAAGATGAGAGCTTGGGAGCAACTGACAGAACTGTGCTCCTCTGATAGCCTTCTGCAAGTTACTTAACCTCTTTATATCTCAGTTTTGCTGCCTTTAAAACAAAGATATTGATAGCTCTTCACGTCAGAGGGGTGCTCGGAGTGGTAAGTTAAGACCAGCTGGATGAAAGGCATGCAACGCTTTTATTAACATCTGTATTATAACATTTTCAGTTTGGCACACTGTCTTACAGTCCATTATGAAAGGAATGTCAGGCATATAACAGCATTCAGCATTAAATGCTTCAATCTCTGTTCATTCTAATGAGAACAGTACCTGGGTTCATGTTTTGCTCCAGAACTGACAAGCTGGGTTCACTTAATACCACCCTCCGTAATAGCCTTTTATAAATCCATTTTTATTTTTTTTTTTTTTTTTTACACTTGGCTACATGCAATTCTACTGCCTATAGCTTGAGAATCAAGCCCTTGGTCTAAGCCTTTGTAAAACCTGATAGCGTATTTCTCATTATGTCTATAGTAATTTCAATTATTTTCCTTTGTCTAAGACTTCTGTTATGCTTTAATGCCTGTGGACATTTTAAGTAACTACCTTTTTTACTAGCTGACTCAACACATGATAGAAGATTATTCTGTCCAGTTCTTCTCCTAAGGTCCTTTTATGAGCCAAAGTCCTTATATGCCCTCTCTAAATGTTACCATAGTATCTGTGAGGGTGGAAGCACTTAATGAATTTACCCTTAACGCACACTTTTGGGTTAGAGAAGATTTCTATCCATTTTTAGCAGAAGAATTGACCCAAATAACATATAATTGAAACAGACAATTAGTTCAAACACCACTATCCAAATCTGAGAAAGGTCCAAAAATGGGCTGAAAGTTTCCTCATAGGAAAAGACACACTGGGATCATCACTTCTCCATCCAGTTCCTTACCAGCCATCAAATCAGTCCTTCAGTACAAAGACTGAAAATAAAAATAGTTTTTGTGCATTCTGGAACATAATGGCTTAAGTGATTCTTGGGCTTTTCCTTCTAAAGAAAGAGAAAGATTGAAGTACCTTGGCTGGGGCCATACTTCTTCGAGAATTATTCTCACTTTTGTCAATGTCTGTGTCTCACACTGGAATAGCTAGCAATGCTGGCTGCCCTCCGTAACATCAGAGTAGTCAGATATATCAAATCTGTGTTACCTGAATGTTTCCCTGGGATAGAACTAATATTCTCAGACAGAACCCGCCACTTTCTTTCAATCCCTTTGCTGAACACCACCACTGCCAACATGCTTTTGAGAAACTTTAACACAAATCCACATCTACTTGCTGTCTCTCTCTGTTTCAAACACAGGAGGTTTAGGCACAGCCTACCACAGCTTAGTGTCACTTAGAAAAAGGCTTAGTGACCAAAGCTGAAAGTGCTCTACATATTTTGTAGCAAATTCGGTGATACATCTTACCTCAAGCTCCAGTCTTCCTTCGCAGGGTGTAACAGCGTGGGTACTTCCAGAGCCAAAAATACAGCAAAAAATGTATAATAATGTTTGAGACCACAAGGGAAACACACAGGACACACAGAAGACTCAGAGTGAAGTGACATGAGATGCTATTCTGCACTATGGGATTGTAGGGTATTCCTAAGTAATATGGACTTGTAACTTGGCCTTGAGGCTAGAGATAATTTTTTGGTACTTTTAATATAAGCAACACACCTGAGGTACCTGAAGGTCTTGCTTGAGCTAGAGCCAGGGCTGTGGGTGGAAAGCACATGGCTGCTTAGATTCAGGCATACTTCAGTCTGCTTTTCATTTGAATGGTAGGCAATTTTCCTTTCTGTATCACTATTCCATTGTTTTTTCATCTCTTTTTTTCCCCAAGAAAAGCAACAGGAAACAAAATTTGTGTCTGAATGAAAATCCTCATTAATATTCTGAAAAAAAAAGTAGGGAGTAATGTGACATTTCCAGGAGATCTTTCTCCCTGGGATTCATTGTTCCAGGAATTCAAGTCAAAACATACAGAAAGAAACATAAACTCCAATGAGTGTCTCTTCCTTCAAAAGAAAAAAGGAGAAAAAAAAAAAACAACTAAACCACAAAAAATCCCCAGACCCTCAAAAAATCCCCTTCAAAATGAAAGCCTTCAATTCATTCTGAAATAATATCCTCACCTGAAAAATGGGCTCAATAATAAGATTGTTTCTGCTCTCTCAGGTCCTGGGTACCGTGAGTGAAAAAAAAATGCTGAAACTAATATTAAGTTCAGAACAAGGCTTAGTAATCTCAGTAAATGCTAATAGAGTTTTAATGCTGTTTTCATTAACTTTGTGCCCTTTCATATAAAGCTGGAGGGCTACTCAATGATAAGAAAACCCCACCAATATAGTCGTATGAATGGATGCTAAATGCAAATTCTGGAAGCACTGGGCAATGCTCGCAGCAGGGCTTTGACAGGATAAAGATTTTATGGAGTGTCATATCAGGACTTGTTGAGTAGGCTGAATGTCAAGAGTAAAAGCAACAGCAGGAAAAAATGAAAAAAAGATCTCTGAAGTGATTTTTTTTTTTTTTTGGTTGGAAACTGCAATTAAAAATATTAACTTTCCTCTATAAGTAGCTAAAAACCCAATAGGAAGCTCTTCAAAAGATCTAAAAAAAAAAAAAAATCTGACAGAGAGCAAAACCCTGCCTTTCACTGGAAAGCCAGAGACAGGCTGACAAAATATTTCTGGCAGGCCTAAACTTTTCCAACACATTTCAGCAAGGGATTTGGTTATCTCAGTTGTATCATCAAGACTAGTACTTTGGCTGGGGTTTTTTTTGGGGGGGTGGGTATGAAGTACTTGTTAGTAGGCTGGGGTGGGAGGTGAACTCTCATAAACAGGATAGCCTGGCAAAAACAAAGTATGTCCTTACATGGAAGTGCAGATATAAGAGGGCAAGAACATCAGTTTTATTCCTAGTTCACCCATGGACTCACTCTGTGTTTCTGACTCACAAGAGTCCCTGCAGAAATGTTTGAGCAAGTTAATCCAATGGGATAACTCAGCAGCAAGGAAACCCTGAAAATAAGTTCAGCCATGAGGATTATCGAAACTCAATAGGTAAATTAAACTCATCATAAGAAATTAACATGTACTTACATCCTATCTAAGCAAATAAAATGCCCTGCATTATTACAGGAATTCTCTATGGCTACTCAGTTTGGAGCTGCTCCTCAACCACTTTAGGTAGGTTGTAGGAGACCATTTGGCTATGCAAATATTTCTTGTCTACTGGAAAGTAGGATAGATATTTTTCTATCTTTTCTAAGAAAGTCAGGAGGGTTACTGACAGAAAGTGGAGTGGCAATCAAAATTTCCCAGAAACTCCAGAGGTGTCGGGGATTCTGGAAAACACTGAGCATTCCAAGGTAGAAAGCATCCAGAGGTTTTCCTGGGATGGACATGAGAAGAAGCTGCTGGAACCAGAGCAAGGGAAGGTATGTAGAATAATCTGTCAGCACCACTTTTCTCCACTACTTGTGGCTGTTGCTGGCCTCATCGTCTTCACATCTTCCTTCTCATGACCACCCCTTTGTAGGAAGCAAAGATGTATGAAATTCTGGCTACACAGAAACAAGATGCAAGAAAGGAAGAATCCAACTAGGGATCTGGAGACATATATGATACACAAGCAATTCTCATACAGATTTCTGCTAGCATATGGGCTTTTGCATAACCTTGATTTTCAGCGCTGGGGGGAAGCAAACCAAGTAGTCAGCCCTGGGGATGAACAACCAGCCCAGCCCAAGTCCCAGGAACACCTGGGAAGGCAATGCCGGCTACTGCCTGCAAGCCATGTGGTATGCATGGTGTGGTTTTTGGCCATACTGAAACATTATGTTGCTTACAAGACAAAACAAGATTTGCCAGCTCCTGCTGAAACAATGGACTTACATACTCTGGATCTCTGTTGCAAGGGAAAAGTGTGTATCAGGACTGCCAGATAAGTTGGAATCAGAATGGTTTGGGTTGGAAGGGACCTTAAAGATCATCTAGTTCCAACCCTCCTACCATGGGCAGGGACACCTTCCACTAGACCAGGTTAATGTCATATTAGATTCAGCACTAGCCTGCAAGTCCTTTTATCTTCCACTTTGGCCAAGACCAGCTGAAATGTTTCCAAATCCTTCCTCAGTATAAAACTCCAGAGCCTGGAAGCAGTGTGTTTTCTTCAGAAGACTTGCAGCTGGCATGTATAACCCTTATCAGTCCAGCCCCCATTCAGCCCAGCCCATGCACAGTCACAGCAGACACCCATACTGACATTTCAATGGACCTCTACCCTCCAGATCATGTTTTAGATCATTTTCATTTTGCTAAATCCAAATGGCATTTCCACTTGTGACTGACAATTCAGCTTAGAATTAAGGCACCCATTTCAGGGATCAGCATGGCTCTGTCTCCATGTGCAGTGGGTGTGAGATGTCCACTTATAGTCACTGGACAGCCAGACAATACAGTCTGTGAAACCCGCATAGCTAATTTCTCCATAGCAGACCTCTAGGGCTCAATTCAGTTGCCTGCAGACAATCATCTCATGACAGTTGAGACTTTCTAGGGTGTACAAGATATCTGTGTGGGACTAGGAGCTATGACAAGTGACACCCATCCCCTTCTGACTGACAACTGGGATCCAGGTTCCATAGCCTTGGGAAACTCAAATGACAATAGACATACATGTGTGGACACGTGTACTGATCCCTTGAAAGTGCGCAGATGAATCACTGTCTAGGCTTCATCGGCCAGATCTCCACTGGCTCTAAGGGGAGTTCAGAATACCTGGCTCTCACGGAGGTGCGTTGACATCCAAAATACCTGTCTTAATCTTGAATTTCAGTCTCACAGAGGATGAGAGAAGAAAAGTTGTGGAGTGACCTGGAAGATGGAAATCTGTTTTCCTGGCTACTGAGGAGCTTTTCTCTACTGTGTCTGTAGACACCATGATCTTACCAGAAAAAAGGATTATATGGACTCACAGAGAGATTTTCTGTTCCCGTGGAAGTAAGCTCATTAACTTCCTGGGTATTTAGACAAAAGCAGCCCTCATGACCACTCATTACAAATAATGCAAACAAAAAGAATGCCCATCTCTTTGATTTATAAAAATGTTTCCAATGAAAAGGGAAAGCATCCAGGGCTTAATCACAACAATAGAAAGAAATCTTAAAGCTCTTTGTTTTGTATTAACCAATAGTATCCAATCCGCAAGATATTTCATACCAAAACTAGACTGTTTTCAACAGAGGCACTGATGCACATAGGAACAGAAAAAGAAAAGTGTCCTAAAATGACTACATTTCCTCGCCTACATTTGTCAACAGTTGAATGAGACTCAAATTTTGCTGTATCCCTGTGCAGATGAATGACAGAAATGACTGCCTTTGAGTACTCCTGAATACTGTCACATTGGTCCCTCCAATCCCACAAGAAGGGAGGAAAACAGTTTAGTACTCCCCATAGTATTACTTCTGGCTGTAGTCTTATATGGTTAGATGGGAATTCAAACCCATGCCTTGCCTTAAACTCAGAATAAGGATTTGAATCATGGATTTCTACCATAATTTGGAAGAATATGAGATATGCAGAAGGGGCCACCGTTTAGTCTGTTTTGTAGTTGCTTCATTGTTACAAATGTGTAAATGACTGCTGAGACAGACATGAAACAGGCACAGTTCCATCGCTTGATAGCAAAGACACAGGAATGAGATGCAGTATGATCCAAGTCTGGTCTTTTCATCAATAAATACTTAAGTATTCATTGAAAGTGAAAAAAGCATAAGGAAAAGAAAGAGACAGAAAGAGACAGATTCCTCCCTCTCCCCCATGTCTGAGCTGATGTGGGTGTTCCCTTTACCAAGTTGTGTATCAGTTTCTCTCTGAGATAATTTGATTAGATTTAAAGTAAAGTTGCTCTTCAGTTTCTCTTCGCATCAAAATCAAGAATGCATTAGAGATGGAGAATGTTGCCTTTTGGTCTCTTGGAAAACCTGAACCATGAAAAATCTGGCTATCTGTGGCGACACAGCACCTATCGAGCCCATATCTGCAATGGATAAGCCAGCTAGAGATACTGAGCAAAGGGCAGGAGAAAACTCAGGATTATAAAAGCTCATTAAAAACAGCAACAAAAGAATATATAGCTCAAATTCAGGCTGGAAAATTGGCTCTCCAGACTGGTGAGTTTAACCATATGTTAAACTACCGTGATATGCTTTGATTATGTTAAACAATATACTTATACATTAACAGTTCTAGAACATATTTTAAAGAATTTTACTAATATGATTATGCTATCAATAAAAATCAAATTAAAAAAACAAACCAAAAATAATACTATCCACGTTCCGTTTTACTCCAATGCTACAACTTTTTATGTGTAAATCAAACGTATACTGGGCTTCAAGGCACTCACTAAATCAAGTTACTGGAATCTACACACTGAGAGAAATTTCTGTTTTAAAGCAAGGTAAACTTCTGGTGTGCTGGATCAAGAGATCAGAGATCATACTAACTGGCCCTTTTGATGTAGGAAAAGCATACGTAACTGAATATGCACCTGACTGAAGGTTAACATCTGCTATGGCCCAACAAAACTGTTGATTAAAAGCCATCACTAAGTAGTTCATAGTAAAAACAGTAGCAAATTATCTAGGACTGAGAAGAAAATCAGAAGCTATTGCTAGCAGTAGATGGCAGAGAAACATAAAAAAAACAGAGGTAAAAATGGCTATTAAAATATATTTTATACTTATAAAATTAGCCTTAATGAACTATAAAATAAATAAGCCTTAATGAACTATAGCATCCACTTACAATTATTTCTGTACTAATAGGCTTGGAGAATATATTTGCCATATACTGGTCATTAACAAGATATCCTTTGGAATATATAATTTAATAAAGGAGAAGTTGCTACAAATTAAAGGGATTCCAGGAAATTTGTGTGTCTGTCACCCCACAGCAATATTTGAGTGTCGAAAGAGAAAATTTCCTAGGCCAGTAAATACACAAATTGGTCCATACAAGCTGAAATGCAGGTTTTATAGCTTCTCTCTTGCATTAAATTTCTCCTCTATAGTCTTTTTAATGCTGTATTCTAGAAAAAAATCTAAATAAATATTGGTCATTTGGATCTGCCTCGTACAGAACATTTAATAGGAACCCTTAATGACATGTTGTAAACATAATACAAATGGTAGTTCTAAAACTAAGAATTTTGTTCAAAATAATCAACAAGAATGCCTCTTCATATAGCAAACTCTTACACAGCACAGTACTAGACATTCAAAAAACAATCCTTGCAGGAATTGAAATAGAGGAAATTCCACTTTTGCATAAGAAAGAAACTCTTTTTCACTGTGAGGGTGGTGAAACACTGAAATAGGTTGCTCAGAGAGTTTGTGGAGTCTCCATCCTCAGAGGTGTTCAAGACCTGACCAGACACAGCCCTGAGCATCTGCTCTAGGTGACTCTGCTTTGAGCAGGAGCTTGGATCAGATGGGCTCTGGAGGTCCCCGAGAACCTCAACCATTCTGTGATTCTGCAAGGCACTTGCATTTTAAAAGTTTGGTTTTTATTTAGGTAAGGAGATGTACAATCAAAAATCAAAGTTCAATGGCGGACTGTTATCATCAGAGCCTAAAATTGGGTAGGCTTTCTTCTACCCCCATTTCAAAAATCCCTTCAGTCCAAAGTTGTGCAGAGGGTGCTTAAGATATTGCTGTTGTGTGGCTCTTCTTCTTTAAGCACTCTAGAATTCTCAAATTTTAAGAAGAAAACGCAGATGCCTTGAAAACTTTCCACAGACGATAAGGCTTTTTTTATCTAAAGACTAGGCAGACAATCAAAAGGGATCAAATTACTGCTGTTTAATGAGTTACTGCTTGTCAGCTGAGAGGCAGCAATGGATGGGATGTTATTCTCAGCGTGTTCTGATGACATGACATCGAAAGTAATGCATTTTACTCTGCACTCTGAGCAGGCTGTGCATGGACAGCTATAGCAGTTCAGCTAACAAGAGGTAATTCAATCAACCACAGTAATGTGAAAATTGAAATGATCTACCTCCACTCCACCTTGTTCATCATTTCAGTGACAAGAAACTTTGCCCGCCTTCTGAATTGGGATGATAAGATTCATTTGAGATGCACAGTTGTAAATACAGTGTCTCTTTGTACAAGCCCTCAACATAGTAATTCCTGATGACCTACTTGTGAGAGAAATGAAATGGTTTATGCACTATATAGCAAAGTCATTCAACACTGTAATGTAAAAAGCCCATTTCAGTCTTAAAATATGGCTATTAATTGGGGAATTAATAATCTGTCAAAGCTTAAGCAACTTCCTTACCAAACTCAGAAGTAAAAAAGCCATCTCTCCAGCAGTTTTTTAGGAAATAAAGGCAGTTATTTCTTTAATGACTACTAAAGTCTAAAGGCTTCTTTTCCAGAATATCTAAAAAGCCTATTTTGAGAGCTAAAACATATTCTGTAAATGAAAGGTTGTTGTGAAGCAGATTCTAACTCCTATTAAAGCCTAATGAAACTACAAGGGATATTTCAGAAAATTCACTGAGTACAGTGGAATTATAATTCTCTTTTTAAAGATGGTTTGAGAATCTCACATCAGAGAGACAAAGGCAATTAGGAGTTTATTATTTATATATTGAACAGACTGTATATTATCAAGATATGGGTATTTCTAAGATGTACCCAAGGAGGTGGATAGCTAATAAAGACATGGTAACCACTACTTTATATCTCAGTAAGGTCTGAAGTTATGTGGGATTTTTAGATGTTTTTATTTTTATGTTAATGAAGGCCTAGGAAGAAAAGGAGGCCACAGAAACAGCCAGAGCTTCAGTGGAGGTTGCTGGGATAAAGCACAGCACTTCACTGAGTAAATTTTATTACTTATAACATGACATCAAAGTGCTAACCAACCTGTTGAACATCAAGTCATTTAGGTTGCAATTCCCAGAGCGAGAACTTGACTTATCGGCACTGAAGAGCAATCTTCCCTTCCGCATCACTGCATGTGACCCCTCTGACAGACACAACTAGCACACTGATACCAAACGCACTGTCCCTCTAAATACATCTTTCTTCATGAACACTGATAATCACAAATATACTACTATTTTAAGAGTCTTTCCTTCTGGGACACTAGTTTCTTTAGCTAAACTGCCAAAATATTTCTTCTTTTAACATGCTGTTACCAAAGAAAACCTCTTGTGCTGTTTTTTAGGTTTTCTTCCAGAGAATGTTGATAGAAAATTACTTTGCTTTGACACCACCATGAAGAATAATAGTCATGTAAAAATTTCAAACAGCTCGTATACCAATGAGAACTATATCCTGCCATTTAGTGAATGGCACTGATTAACTCTGTGCTGTCCTATTCCCAAGAAAACCTATGAGACTCCCTGTCTTAGACAATTTTTTCACATTTACATCTCAAGAACACAGATAGGTAGAGTACCTAAATGTATCAAAACCTGATGTCCTCAGAGCTTCTATACAATACTACTGTGTGCATGTCCACAGAAGAGGAAAAGCAACATTCTGTCTTTGCTACTGGTTTTGGAGATAAAACTTTGCCATAACTGCAGTGGCCGTGTTGTTTCAATAGAAAACCAAGTTTGTTAAGATTGGATTTCTGAGTTATTTAGGGAAAAATACAAAGAACAGTAACAGCACTTTAATATTATGAGCAGGGAAATTGAAGAGCTGTATATTATTTGCCAGCATCGGAGTCCTCTTTTTCAAACTTTCACATACAAAAGCTTTAAAATATCACAGAATCAGTTGAGACTGAAATGGCGATGAAACATACAGACTTTGTGGCTTTTGTTGGATCAATATGTGCTAGTACAGAACTGGCCACTTGGGGCCTCCTGGTGCCCCACACATCAAGATCTGCACTCAGCAGCAGCAACCTTACCCATCTTACCACCATCCCCAGGTCAAAAGGAATTGCTCTCCAGAGAAGAATAAGCTTTTTTAACCTTATCAAAAAGAACCACACACCTTCCCAAACTGACTTCATTGAAAGTCCGCTCACCCCAGAGCCAAGGGGTACCAG
Organism: Strix aluco; assembly: GCF_031877795.1. Lineage (NCBI taxonomy): Eukaryota > Metazoa > Chordata > Aves > Strigiformes > Strigidae > Strix > Strix aluco. The sequence continues at coordinate 3,075,299 of NC_133931.1, read as the reverse complement.
GATGAATAATGGACTCCCTCAGGCTACTCTTTTCTGCTCTTGTCCCTCTCACAACACCAAGATCTCACTGTATTTTGAGGGCTCAATGAGACAGATAATTCAAGCATTGCCAACTGAAAATATCAGCTAACAGTGGTGGAGTGACGTGAGAGAAGTTTATAAATCTGTGTCACTCTTATAAAGAGCCTAATCCTCCCTTCTCCTGGGAGCTACTGATTTATGCCTCAGAGAACCCTCCTGAGCCATTAATCGTACTGCATACACAACTGCTCCCTCCACCAGACGTCACTGCTCCTGAGGAAATGAGACTATCCACAGGGAAGAAGACACTTGCTACTAACTCATTCAAAGATTTTAGACATACACTTACGACAATCTGTTCCAATTTGGAACCTAAATTTTAGGCATGTAAATATATACTTAGGCAGTTAAAGGAATGACTGGTGCTGTCCACAATTCTAGCTGATAATTCTTCTTTTTACATGGTATTTCCTTAAGTACCTGTGAATGACACAGTATATGAGACCGGAGAGACCATTGGTCTGAATCAGTATGGCCATTTTTGTGTTGTTTCAAACAGTTCAAACTGATTGTGCTGAAGAACAGCCTCTTCTGTCAGGTCCTTAGAGGTATGTCATCATGGATAAAGTTTAAAGGCATTGCAAAGCATAAATAATTAATGTTTTCAGATTGCTTTGGGAAGCTCAGATCAAAGATGTACCATCTATCTGAAGGGTCAGCACTGTGCACAGCCACTCAGTGAAAGTACTCCATTTTCCCACTGATTGCAAAGAAACTGTGTAGAAACCTGAGACGGGACGAAGAAAGCTGCTGACTGCTCAAAAGTCCTACTGACTTTGGATTCAAATCAATGAATTCAAGTTACTACTCGTTATTTGAGCTGCAGGAACTGTCTACATGTGGACTCTCAAGCTAAGGCAAAGGCAACATAATACATCCTCCCTTAGTTCTCTTTCACAGTAGAATTAATGACCCGGCATTATGTGATGCTTATAAAGGCCAAAGAACATGCAGATGGGTAACAATCAAGGTCAGTGCATTCAATCACAGGAACTTGATTATGTGATGTCCCATCAAAACATTCATCTGTTTGAAGGTTTGGAAGACGTGTGTATAAATGGTGAAAACTCAGAGAACTTCCTAGAAATTAATCTACCTATTTACTAGCACTTCTGCCTTTCTTGCCCTGTTATTTTGAAGGAATTTTTGCATAAAGCAGATTCTTGTCTCTTAAAATTTATTTTTCTACTGGTAACTCTTTCTCTCTTCTACACATCTGCCTCACAGATTTTAACTTGCTGTTAGGGAAATAATTCAGCTAAGAGAAGTACAGACATGGCCATTGGAATCAGGAGGTCTTCAAGAATATAACTGTTAGCTTAATTTAAGAAATTGGGCCAAATCTTAAAACCAGACTCATTATATATTAATCAGTGAAAATTCAGATCTCATTTTTGACTCGTTTAAATTTGAAGCACAAAAGTTACTGCAGAATCAGGATGTACCTCAGTCTTCTTGCCAGAGCAAAAATTGAGCAAGGATGCCAGGATCCAAGCAAGTAATTATAGACTAAAAGACAAGAATCAAACTGACAAGAATTGACACCTGACTATAAATGTTGGAACCTTTTCAAAATAATGGGAAATGAGAAGAAAAAAAAAAAAAAAGATATTGCAGAGTTATTGATTCCTGATTGTGCTGCAGAGCAAACATGGCAGCAGTGCCACAGCAGGGCAGAGGGGTGAATTATTTTAGAATTTGAATGACAGCTGTCAAAAATATTATGACCCTTACTGGTCTTGAGAGACTGAAACGAGCTTGAAAACTGAGCCACTCACATAGTTATTAAGCCGACGTGTGGCAAAACCAGACACACTAAGTAAAGCCAGCACTGTGATATCTGCTTAAAAGGCAAAAGCAATACCATAAAAAACACTGTCTATGTTTTGCCCTTATTTACAATGTTCATTAGGTTAAATTATTGCTTTGTTCAACACTGAGTAGGAATTGCTGTGCTCTTACAACCTGACATTGCCAGGCCAGGCAAATGTCAGGATTTCTATTGAGTGTGTCAGGAGAGGGTGCCCAGACTTGGCTCCTCCTGGGAAGGAACGACAGAACTGTAAATGCCAAGTATCACCAAGCCACTTGTCAATTTTTCCCTCTCTGCCATCTGCAGCCCTCATGACCCTGGCAGATACAGGCTCTGACCGCATTTGTTGGTGGGTTATTGATGTGCCCTGCCTTGGAAGAACTTCCTCTTGGCTCCACATGGTACTTTATTCCCTTCCTGTATGTCTGCTGCTATGAGAGAAAGGTGCAGCCTTAATGACATCAGAAGGGGCTGAGGCTGACCTAGCAAAATCCCATTTTGCAGAAATCTATTCTGCTGTCCTAGTTTCAAACTCCAAGATCTAAAACTCTGAGATGAAGGTGCTCTTTACTTCCCTAGGCCAGATCACATGAATGAGCATTCCTCTACTCCTCCAAGCACGCTCAGTGACTGCAAGTGCAGGTTTTATGATTCCTATTGCATTGCAAGGAAGCCTCATGCACACATTTAGTACAACACAGGAACACTGCACTGCACAAGGTACTAAAAAACCCCAACCCCAACTCCAAAAAAATAAGGTCTGAAAGTAAGGACAAAACAAACACCAAAAATGGACTGTATAAAATCAGTTGTCTGAACCTCATCCTCATTGGTCAGGTTACAGAAAACATTTAACAACATAAGAAGACCATAAATGAATTAGGCAAGGGAAACTGTGATTACCAAGAAGGAAAAAAATAATCTAAATTAAAACAATAATTTCTAGGTTTTTTATAATAATTAATTCAATTTAAATTCGAAACAAGACAATTGCATATTCAGGAAACAGATACCAGGAGCCTGATTATTGCTTTTCCATATGGACTACAGCCCTGCTCTGGAGATGCTGGCTAAAATGGATTTTTAGCTGTACATTAAAGATTACATGTTGATTGTAATTAGACTGGCTCAGGACATTTCACATTTTAAAAGTTTATGGTAATTCAAAATGCAACTGGTCAAATTAACAAGAAAGGAATGCATCAATGGCTGCTAAAGATTAAATAACTACTTCCTGGATCAGGAAGCCTTTGAGCTTCAAGTCGCTGAAGGATGGCAGAATATTCTGCTGAATGATCTCTTGTACACTTGCCTGTTCTGCTCTTCCATAGCTGTGCATCACTATCAACCATTGCGTCAGCTACCAAGGAGGAAAACACTGTTTTACTCCTCTGGGCTCTCACCTCTTTATTCACAGACAGATTCTAAAGCTGGAAAGAACAGTTAAGTCTACAGGGTTTAAGGAATCTATATAACAAAGTCCATGTGCTCAGTCCAGTAACCTTTGACTGACTGACATGTGTCTTTTAAACAGGGAAGGCACCTTCTGCTGCAATGACTTCTTCCAAGAAAAGGGTGCAGAGTAGTCAAGTCATCTTTCATTCTCTCTTTCTTTGGCTAATCGACTAGATCGAGATGATTAGATTGTCATTGGAAAGCATATTTTCCAACTGTCAAATACATGTAGCATCTTTCTCAAAGTTTGTCACCTCTTTTTTCCTATAAAGAATGCTTAAGACTTAGGATTCCAATGGTCTTGATTGTCACTTTGTGTAATTGTGCACTCAACCAATTGACTTGAAGGAGGATACAGAAGGTTTATCTTCTCTGTCCACAAACGGAATTCTTTGTGGAGCTCAAGAGGAAAAAGAAACTGTACAATCTCTGGAAGCAAGGTCAGGCTTCGCAGGAAGAGTACAGAGCTGTGGTTCATTTACGCGGGGAGAAGACACGAAAGGCCAAAGCTCAATTAGTGTTGAAACTGGCCAGTGTTGTTTCAGATAACAAGAAGGGATTTTTAAAGTATGTTAATAGCAGGAGGACATCTAAAGAAAATATTGGACCTATACTTGTTGAAGATTGTCATCTGACTAATAGGGATGAAAAGAAAGTGGAGGAATTCAATGTGCTTTTGCCTCAGTCTTTAATAATATTGATAGACCTTGGGCTGCTCAGTCCCCTAAGTCAGAGGACCATGAGCGTGGAAACAGTGACTTTCTATTTGTGGACACTGAAATTGTAAGGGATGAGGTGTAGCAACTCCATGTTTTCAAGTCCATGGGGTCTGATGGGATTCATCCCAGAGTTCCAAAGGAGCTATGTTATGGTAGGACCCCTCTCGATAATCTATCAAAGGTCTTGGGAGTCTAGAGAGGTCCCTGCTGACTGGAAGCTATTCAGTGTTATTCTAATCTACAGAAAGGGTGTGAGGGAAGACATGAGGAACTACAGACCTGGGAAAACTATGAAGAAGATTATACTGGGTACTATTGAAAGGCATTTAAAAACCAGCACAATCATCAGGCACAGTGAACACAAGTTCACCAAGGAAAGTCCTGTTTAACTAATTTGATATCCTTCTATGATAGGATCACCTGCCCAGTGGATGAAGGGAAGGCAGTGGATGTAGTTTTTCTGGATTTTATTGAGGCTTTTGATACTGTCCCTTACAGCATTCTTCTAGACAAGTTGGCCAACTGTGGGATGAAGAGGTTCATGGTGTACTGGATGAAGAATTGGCTGAAGGGCAGAGATCAAAGGGTTGTAGCGAATGGGGCTACATCTGGCTGGCGACTGGTCACCACGGTGTTCCTCGGTTCAATTCTAGGGCCAGTTCTGATCATATCTTTATCAATGATCTGGTTCAAGGCGTTGAATGCTCCATTAACAAGTTTGCTGATGATATCAAACCAGGAGGTGCTGTTGACTGTCTTGAGATACAGAAGGCCTTGCAGAGAGATCTAGATAGATTGGAGCACTGGGCTATGACTAATGGGATGAAATTTAACAAGCCGAAATCCTGGATACAGCACCTGGGATGGAGTAACGCTGGGCACAAGTATAAATTGGGAGAGGAGCGGCTGGAGAGCAAGGCTGGCTGTGTTTAAGAGGCATTTGGACACTGCCCTTAGTAATTTGCTTTAACTTTTGGACAGCCCTGAATTGGTCAGGCAGTTGGACTGGATGATTATTGTAGGTCCCTTCCAACTGTAAATTCTATTCTATTCTATTCTATTCTATTCTATTCTATTCTATTCTATTCTATTCTATTCTATTCTATTCTATTCTATTCTATTCTATTCTATTCTATTCTATTCTATTCCATTCTATTCCATTCTACTCTATTCTATTTTATTCCATTCCATTCCATTCCATTCCATTCCATTCCATTCCATTCCATTCCATTCCATTCTAGGCTGACACTAGACAAAAACATTGTTAAAGGAGTGACTTCTTTCAGACTGCTACTGAGATACTGTCCTTTTAAGATGTTTACTGATGTTGTACCATAAGAGCTAAAAGAGCAGCTGCAATGTTGCTACAATATGAGCAATGTGACCCAGAAGTTCCTGGGCTATTTTCCTGAGGTGTCAGCAAACAACTGTACGCAAGTCCCCAGGAGTTTCTCTGCATCCTCTGTAGATGCTCTTCTGTCTCTCTGCCAGACAAAACTGCCCCAAGGGAGCAGTGACATACTTATGGCGGGGGGCTCGACAGGCAGAAGTCAGGGCTCAGAGCTCTCCTGAACAGCTGCTCTCTCTGCACACACTAAGCCAGCAGCCAATGATGCCACCACTGCTTGAGAAACTCCTGGGAAAAACTGCTCTTTACTTTGCAAGATTCATAAAGCGTTCTTTCCTATGGAAGGAATAGGCTTGTCTGCCAAAGTCATGTCTCACTGGGGGAAAAGAATGTGGTTTTTTGTCCTTTTGGGAAGAACCATTGATTCAGTATCATTATTGCAAAGGCAGAAACAGGAACCAAAAAAAAAAAAAAAAAGGAAGAAGGCTTTATATGTTAATGATCATAACAATCATTGGTGACCATGGCTACTAATGGCATAATTTCTTTAACTCACTGAATAGTGACCTTCAGATTTCTCATTGTGGTTGCACTCATGAATGCTAAAGAAGCCTGCCTTGAATATCATGCAAATGGGACTTAAACCACCTGAATGGGGTGGCTGCTGCTGTTTCTTTTGGCTCCTTACTGCTTCAGCTCAGAGCAAACTCTTTGGTGACATATTAAACGGAAGTTCTGGCCAGTCATTACTAAACTTGGGTTTTTATTTAGTTGTGTGTCCTGTGCCAATAAGAGTCTTTTGTAACTAGTTCCCTAGCTTACTTTCTTCCCTTTACTTTCTCTGAATGGTCATGTAGACCTGTTATACATTAAAACCCAGCTGTTCTCTATCTCCCTAAAGTATGTAACAGTTTTATATGAAACAGTGTGTTGAGGTAGTTGAAACTTTAAATCTACTGATATTTTAAAATACATTTGCATTGCAATTCAGAATAGAAAAAATGTTCACTATGCACATGGAAATTCTGAAAATATTCTGGTTTGGAAATCTTCAAAATATAATTGTGATATCTGCTTCATACCATTTGGGGTCAATCTAGATTAAAAACAGTTTATAATGATCAGAAAGCATACTTGTTCCAATATAACTCAGTGTAGGTTTTGCCTATATTTGTACTGCTGGAGAGTAACTCATGTTTTAGAAGCTTAATAATTAGTTTCACAACTGATGATGAAAAGTAGAGCTTTCATTAGTATCTCTAGGTTCACTTTCCTCTAGACATGGATCTCTTAACAGATGATTAACTCTAGTTTTCCAGTGGAGTTTTATTGTAAGAATATTTTGTTTCCCTGACTTTCTTCACTTAAGGGATTTAGATTAAAACGTGTCTAGATTTAGTCAACTGTTAATAAGATTTGGGATTTCTAGGAGATAGGAATATTTAACTATATATAAAAGAAAATTGATTATATTATTGATTACCATGATGGATCACATTTTAAAATCAGACTAATGCAGAGTAAAACCAGAATAATGCAACTAAAATTATTGTAGTTGATCTAGATTTAAATCAGCAGGATGTATCACTATCTGTATCTGTAAGCAGTGTCTCTTATGTAAAAGAGGGATAAAAATAGATGTAGAATTTTTATATATATTGTTTTATATATATATTCGCCATAAGAATATCCATATTTGATCATATCAGTACCATCTCACTGATATCGTTCTCACTTCAGTGCTGGCCAAACACCTAAGTAAGCACACAAGTGCAGAAAAATATTTACAGCTATTTCTCCGAGCCATAATGTAGGGTTCATGATCATTCTCATCCAAAATCAATGAGACGGTACTTGATATCCTTCAACAGGTTTTTTCTTTCATGGGTTTGTACAATTCCTTCTTGCACTCAAATTTTGGCATCCACAATGTCATGCCAGAAGGACTTCCAAAGCTTAAGTACACCCTGTGTGAAGAATCACCTTTCACTGATTGTTTTGAACCAACCCCTGCTAGTTTTAGTTGAGAGCATGATGTAGACAGAAGGCATTTTAGAGGGCAATTCCTTCATTCTCAGGCAGAAGGATAGCATTATCAAGTAACACTGAACTCTTGTAAAACAAAGCAATAAACAAAATCTAGCAATCCTTTGTGCTTTCTCTCGGGTAGTTCCAGAGGATAGTTCAGGCTAAGAAATCTCTGAATAAATTATTGTAAAAGTTCCCAGTGATCCCCAGCATAATGCAATATCTAACTAAGTACAAGACTAGTATCACACATGCTTTATGCAAGTCTTTGTGGGACATGAGAGGTTTCTAAACCAAAAATTGTCCCCACTCTCCACTACTTTCTGCCTCAGGGCTCCTACTTGCTGTCTGCAGGAAAAGTCCCATTGATACCCTTGGGTTCTGGCTTTATCATTTGGAAGCCCTGCCATGGCAGCAGGCACATAGACCTGGAATGCCAGAGTCCTTTGGATGGTAGAAATTCTGCAAATACAATAATCTCTCCTTGAATAATGGCCTAGTGACCTTATAAAGAAGCAGGCACCCAGAAATGCTTTGTATCAGGCAGAGATTATCAGAAATAACTTATGAGTCATTCTGCTAGAGTAATGAGGCAAAAAAAAAGGAAAAATCTTTTTTTGTGTCTTATGCTTTACATTTAAAGCATATTCTTTAAAAAGAAAACATAGTATAGCTTCACAGAATCACAGAATCATTCAGGTTGGAAAAGACCCTTGGGATCATCGAGTCCAACCATCAGCCCAACTCTACAAAGTTCTCCCCTACACCACATCCCCCAACATCTCATCTAAACGACCCTTAAACACGCCCAGGGATGGTGACTCCACCCCCTCCCTGGGCAGCCTATTCCACTGTCTGACCAAATCCACTAATTCAAATTCACTACTGGGATGAAGATGTTTTGATGTCTCACCTATCTTGGTAAGGTTACAGCACAGTCTCCCTACGCAGACCAATATTCTTTTAGGGGTGGACCCAGGGCAAAGATCACCACAAACCCATTTTTATTTTTGTCCATACTGCAATTTCTAGTTTTTTGTCTTTCTGCTCCTCAGGAGAACTTGGCTCCAGGGTCTCTTTGGAACACCTCAGAAGGTAGGTGCACTTTGGAATATCTCAGCATATCTGAGGGACATTGGATTACTCCCAACCCTGCTTCAGTCTGGAGTCTTTAACACTGCTTCTGCATCTCTAATTCGTATGGATTTAGGATTCATTAATTAGCATTGCTATGAGATCCATATAAAATCAAACACAACACAAACAGCAGAGAAAGGGTAATAAGATGTTTTGTTTGAATATCACCTTGGCTTACATTTAAGGATCCACTAAGGATGTTATTTCTGAGCTCACATACCCTTTAAAGGAAATTATTTTCACAGGCCAGACCTGAATCTACAAGCTAAGATAAATTTTTCTTACCATAATCAGCTTCCTCAACTGTCTCCCAATCATCTTACAAAGTATGATAAAAGACTTAGTTAAAAGCTTTTACCTGTGGAAACCGTAGCCAGATCAGCGCTTGACTGAGACCGCAATGATTATGACAATGAACAGCAGGACAGCCAATGCGACAGTGAGAAGGCAGCACTTCATCTTCCTGGCTCGTAGCTAAGAGCAGAAAGATAAAGAAATAAATACATGGACATTTAACAGAAAGATAGAGAGCGTTGCTATTTTTCCACTGGTAGGACTATTTGAAACAAGTCAATACAACATGGAGAATTTGCCTATTTTGTTGGTCTGACTCATCCTTCTGGACAATCCAGTTTCTTCCTTTTCAGTGAAAATCCCCCTTAAATACAACCACCTTGTCTACATTACTCTCTTCCTGCTTAAATCATTGTTTGTGTCACACTAAATTTCCAGGCTCTGCTTGGAGGGCTGGACTTGGGTAAGGTTATCCAGTTTGATTTTGGTCTGGGGCTGTCAAATCTGCTTTCTGGCTGCCAGAAGATGACTGTCTCCTGTAAGATAAAAAGGTCTCTCTCCACCCTGCTGTGCAATGAAATCTAGCCAAGCAATAAGGCAGGCTGTTTACAGGGTAGGCACATGTTCCTCCAGCATTAACCACCCTGATTTCATTCAAATTAAGATATGGTAAAAGAGTTTCTACAGGGTTTTAATTTTGATATCTTTCTACTTAAACTCATCAGTCTTCCCAGTGACCTCCATGGACACAATGTTGTCTATGCCCATTTAAAATCTTTTGCAGATCAATTCCTCTTTCTCCTTTTTGCATGGATTAGAAGAAGGGTGTTTCCATGATCCCTCAGTGTCAGTAATCCTCTTATCCAACACACACACAGACAAAAAGTAACTTTAATGAAACAGAGTCAACTCAGACATTTTCTCTGGCCCCAGATCAACCAGTCCTCCAGCCACCAGACTTGATAACACCATCCTGACATGATAAACCAATTGCTTTTTTCCAGAGTTCTTTACCTTTCTTAGAACTGAAGTGGCACTCTCACAGGTGAGATTATGTTAATATTACTGCTGTTACCCACTTTTCCAGTCTGCCTCAGATCCTTTGCTCACTGATTTACACCACTCAGCACCACATTACCTTTCTCATAGAGGCATAGCTCCCCAGCTGTTTTATTCTACAGATTCTTATATAGCGCGTGACAGGAGACTCATCTCTTCCATTGGTGCTCCAAAGTCCAATGCTTCATTCCCCTGCAACTCTCCCTGGGCCCATCTGTTTTGCTGTGCAGAGCTGGAGAAGCGCTTCCAGCAGGGAACTATGATGCATGACCTGTCCTCTCCTCCAGAATCAATCACCAACCAAACTGGTGGTTTTTATTAAACTGTGGATTTCCAGATTATTATTTTTTAACAAATTAAAACGCTGTGTTGCCCTGCCTCCAGAGCAGATAATCAGTGATTCATCTTGGCTCTCCATTTGCTTTTCAATTACTCACACAGAAATGTTTTCTTTGAGTTTGGAAAAAAATAGGTGTTTTAAATATATCATTGCATGTGCATGTGTTAAGAAGGATCTCTTTGTCAGGTATGTTAGGAAGGAGTGTGTGGGGGGACACTATTCTCCCCCTCCCCAAAGCCCTACTTGGGGGCACCCATTTGCTCACATTTTTCAATCAGTCTGCTGTGACTCTTGGGGGAGAATACAGGTGCACAAGGGCTATTTCTCTCTTTAACAAAATTTTTCACCCACAAAGTGATGTTTCTTCATAGTGGATCTGCACTTGCAGCCTTCATTTCTAGAGGGGTAACTACAATGAATTCTTAAAGCTGACTGCATGAGACAGCAGGCCGGCTACAGTGTCCTCTTTTCTTTTAACCTTGATTAAATTCAAGTCAAAACAGAGAACCTCTGCTTCAAACTGCAGACAGAGTATCTTAATGCACCTAGATGTCCTTCTCCACTTCTAAAACGCCAGAGCCTTTGTTTGGTCAGCAGAGGATGCTAATGGGTCATTTAGCTTCAAGCAGCATTCTCAGATATTCCTAAAGAGTTTCAAAGGCTGTACAGTTATCACTTCAGATGTTTTCTCCATCAGTCCCTTTACAGAGATATGCCCTTGTTTTATTCTTTCTAACATTGTAAAGTCCTGTTCACTCTTATTTTGCACTTTACGTAGTCTCTTCCCCTCTCCTTTTTTCTTGATTTTAACCAACATAAAGCAAGCATAAACTTAACCATAAACAGACTAACAGACTAATCAGAGGGTAGGAGAGATACAGTCAAGCCTGTATTCTGGTATTTGGTTCATATTTTATGACCTTGTCCTGTCTGGTAAGTCAGGATAATGATTCCTGCTCTGTTTACAACATTTCTTAGTGGATTTAGTATTACTGCCCTTCACAGCCATATAATCTGTTGTAGGATGCTCTGGCTAATTCCTAATTCTTTCTTTACTTCATATTTCAATAAGGAAAATGTTCAGTTCTTTGAGCCCTTTTGGTCTCCAGTCATAAATTTGTACATGCTAGAGGAGCAATAGAAATACAGCTTCTGAGCCCTGCCCAATCACACATTTTCCACACACACTGAGGAAGAATGGCCATATACCCAGCTTCTTTTAGTCATTTAGGTGAAAAAAAATACTGATATATGAGCAAAAGGCAGCAATTGCTCTCAAGGTACAGATGCACATGCTGCTTCAGGAAGGTCTATGCAAGCATCTCTTCACGTATGACTTGACACCCCATAGAGTTCACCACCCCTGTCCTGTGAAGAGGACACACCTGCATTTTGGTGAGCTCTTGTGATGCATTCCCTGCCCTTATCAGAGAAGAAAGATGCTAGCACACAGCAGGTTGGACAGATTATTTTGTTCACCAGATAGGATCTGCAGACCATGGTAGGGGGACTCTCTTCTGAGTATTACATAAACATACACTAACAAACCGCATACATAAAAATATAACGAACACCAGTTATTATCCCTAATTTAGGTTAACAGAATCTGATTGCCAAACTGAGATTATAAATGGTGTCTTATTGGCATCAGTGTCATTCCTGAGGGAAGTTGGGAGAAAAAAACATCCCTATATCTAATAACTCTAAGGCACCAACGCACACTTGGAAGCACATCAACACCAGAAATGTAAGCACTCAACAGCTAGGAGTTACATTTTCCATGTCTGCATATATAGGTAGTATTTTTTCCCCTCCCTCCCAAGTAGGATCTCTGCCTTATTGAGTAATGGGTAATTATTATGCTATGTATATCATGTATGTTTATAAATTTTACTTATCTACTCAAGTTTTCTTGGGACATCCATCTAAATCCATGTTCACATGAAATCACACAAACCTTTCACTTAATGTAAAGTTTCTAATTTTCCCATGGGGGTTCCATGACAGCAGAATCATATAATTAATACTTTCTATCCCAAACATCAATGAAGTGATAGGTTTATGTCCATTTTAAGCCAGGGAAGTGGAGTCACATGTCATGGGAAGAACTACAGCTGGTCCCAAGAGAATTCCAATTCTCCAACAGAAAAAATAGAAGAACAAATGTGATTCATGATGCCATCCCTTGAATCTAGGTTAATCTATGCTTACATGGAAATGGTAAACCATTTCCAAACCTGTAACGGGATCATTTCTCACCAGAGAAGTCATGAGATGGATACTACTAGATTTCTGTCTCAAAATTATTAGTCTCAGAACAGCAGAGCCACAGCCACAGAAAGTTTAAGGAGAAAAAAAAAAATCAAAAAAATAGAAACCTAAGCCACCTGTAAAATGAGTCATTTATTTTATGACATAATTCTTTGGGGAGCTTTGCATTTTTATAACATTTCCCACGCATCCAACTAATCCGTAGTTGATTTCATTCGTCTTTTTCCAGCTCTTTCTCCACTCAGCTGCTGAAGATCTTTCTTTCACACTGTGCATTAATGCGATTCTCTATTCTCCTTGACTTTCCTGGACTCCAGCATAGGAAGCTCTGAGGCAATGTGACTTCCTCTCAGTTCCTGCAACCTACACCCATGATTGCCTACAGGAGCAATAATAAGATAATTTTGCCCAGCACCTTCCACTTGCACTTGAAGCATATTTAGCTGCGTACCAAAAAAAAGACACACCTAGGACTATTGGCACAGAGAGCTGAAGTGTACTCTTGGTACAAACTGAATTTTGAGGCTGTTCCCCCCAACTTCAAAGAAGTATCAAGAAAAACTGAGAGAATAAGGTTTGGGGTTTTTTTTCGAGAGACTTGGAGGTTTTGCCAAACACTCCTAGAAGTGACAAAAAGGTAGGGTTGCTGTCTCCATTTTTTTCCTGATAAGTTGCAGAGCTCTGTCCACATATAGGAGGCACTAGAATTTAACAAAACCTCCTAAACCCCATGTTTCTCTCAGGGAAACACGTTTCCCAAAACTCCATTTTGGAAAACATTGATTCCCTTTAACTATCACTTAAAATGAATATCTAAATAGAGATATAGAAATCAATGGAACAAACAAAATTTCAGGCTGAATTTGGGAAAAGTTTAAAGCTACCAGAAAGTATTATCTTCTGCTAGAAAATGTATGAGATATAATTATAAGCAGTACTATCTGATTTCATTTTAATTATATTAGTTTATTCTGAACCTTGAACGGTATGCTGTTGCCTTGCTCTGGTTTTACAGCTCTGTCCCAACCTGTTGTAAGCTCATTTCCCATAACACCTAGAATCTGTTGATTAAATTGGAGCTAATCTATTTTCATTGTACACATTTTCCCAAGATGAAAAGAATGCAGCTTGGGACAAAAATAATAATCCTGTAGTAAGACGTAATGGATTTTTACAGTTATTTTTGCTAGACTCTCAGGGTTTTTTAGTAAAACAGTATAGGTAAAGATATATTTTAATCCTGACAGAGGCTCTTTAAACACACATGTGAAATAGGAGTCAAAAGCATGGAAGGAATGAGCAAGGCTATTTAGGGACATAGCTGAGAAGCACTTTATACTGACTGTCACACTGGATGTGTGACTGAGCCTGGAAGAAGCCTTTCCCTCATTGTTTCATAAAAATAGGCTGCAAGTCATATTTTACAGCCTAGAAGATATTTATTTCTTGAGGGTGAAATGTGAAATGTTGAAAGACATTTTAATTATGTCACAACAGATCGTTAAGTAATTAAAAACTATTAAAGCCCATTACAGCCCCAGGCCCAGAAAAGCAAGTTTCATCTTGGAAATTCCTAAGCAAAAGTATTTACAAGGAGGAAAGAAATGTTTTCTTGCTAAGGGTTCAAAAGCTAGCTGGAGCAAAGCATAAATAATAGGAGAGGCTACAGGAAACTGTTTTTCCTGTATTTATATAAAATAGAAAACAATATAAGCATTTGATTCTTGTATAGAAAAGCAGCATTGTGCTTCTTTACCCTTTATGGACTGGCTATGCTATATGCTGCAAGGCAGGAAGGTTGAGGTTTCACAACCGTCTCTACTAAGGAGGCGAAAAGCCCTAGAAACAGGCATTTTATTTCAGGCAGGGATTTGTACTAGAACAGCTGCTCTATTCTGGGAACCTCAGAGCATATGACACTGCTTCAGAGTAGAGACATACCCTACAACTCCATGGTTGTAGCATTTTCTAGGTCTCCTGCAGGACAAAAGCATTGGGCAGGTTGCTATCTCACCAATTTCACCTGTGTCACACTTTCTTATTCCACCTGTACCTGTTCTTGTCCCTTGCACTAGGATAAAGGTGATGACAGCACAGAAAGAGCGTCGCCCTGAGATAGGTAACCCAAGATGATGTGTCTCTGTCCCTCCCTCCTGCAATGCCAAATAACATAAGGATTTGACATAACCTAGGCTTCTCAGTTAGGTTGTATGGGCAAGAACCTGTCTCCTAGGGCAGGAGGTCCATTTTTCAGTCATCATTTCTTAGACAGGTTATTATGGTAAGCAAGCAAAAAGCTAACCTCTGCTCAATACCAAAAGACTCAGTCAGACTACCCATTTTTACCTACAGAAATGCTTACGTGTGTTTTAAACACAATTTTTAAATCGTGAACAAATCACGAAGCATTTTCCAACAAAGCCAGGATTACAAGAACTTCTGAAAGTACAATCCCACTACTTGAGCAAAGAAATCATTGAAGATTTATCTGTTATGTAGATCTATTTCCTGCAAACACATCCAGCAAATAAAATCCAAAAATGATTAAATTTGGAAACCACACAATAACAGCCTCTAGTTATCAGGTCAGGTCCTTTTAACAGCCTCTGCTGGGCAATGAAAACCCACCTTGATTAATTTTCAAGTACTGTTTCCTTCATTGTAAGATTAACAAATCTGTTTGACATAAAATGGTACACTTTATATGCAAATCTCTGTAGAGAGAGTTTTGTGACATTAAAGAGGTTCATACAATTTTGTTCACCCTCCCCTCAGAGGTCATTTGCAATTGCATGAAAGCATTTGTCTATGCCCTTAATATGCATTTTGAAAGCTAATTTGAGGTCTGCTGGATTGAGAGCCCAGGTCCTTAATTACGTTTGGACGTGTTTATACAGAGATGATACTATGAATCTGAAACTACTGTCATTCCAATATAAACCAGCAGAAACTCTGCTGAAGGCTCTGGAGTTCTCATGGGGGAAAAAAAGAAATATTGGAGTAATGTAGCAGAAAATCAGACCTTGTAGATATGTATTTACCTCCAAGCATTATATAAACATACAGAGGGCAAAAATCCCCTTGCACTTGCACAAGTGTTTTCATCTTTATTTTTGTTTTATAGGCCATTTACATTTATAAAATCCCTTAGTCATACACAATCACCTCTGATAAGAGAGTAAACACACTGTTATTGCAATGGAAGTGAGGAATGTGACCTTTAACGTGTGTACAAATTAAAATGCACTGACCAAATTTGGTGACCTTTATGGTAAAGATTCCTTATAGAGTAACAATGAATTTGCTATTAAATATCACTGCTTCTGCAGACAGGCTAGAAAAGGCCAGTAATATTATTAACCACTTTCGGTGTTTTTAAATTAGAATGAAGCAGACAAGTTGCATATGACTAAAACCCACAAGATACGAGCGCAACATGATATTCCTATTGAATATCACTTTTCTTTGACACACTGCTTTTGTGCCTTTACCTCCAGATCATTTGGACTGATTTCAAACATTCCCTTATGATGCTGTGTCTATGTATTTGCCACTTTCCAATAATTCTGCAGTCTTCCCATTCCCCCTAAGCCTCTCACATTCTCCATGCCTGCAACCTAGCTCAAGCTATTTCATTTAAATGAAAATATTGCGGTCAAATCAAAGAAGAAAGCTATTGAAAAATGTACAAGTGTCCCACCCTGAAAAAGGTAATGCAAACATTTTCTCTAGTGACTTCATGCTTTGGAAAAAGATGGGGAACATGAGGAGGAATAGGGAGAAAGGAGTTTGTCCCATAGGTAAGGATGCACCTTTTAGCATTTCTAGGAAATTTGGCTCAGCTTGGGAAAGGTATGACTTCTCTCAAACCCTCGTTGATGTACACTCATGTTCAAAATCTGAGATAATTTTCACCATCTGCAACAGCCTCCTATCAGGATGAGGATAGCAGCACAGTGCTTTCTGAGTCAGTTTGCCTAAAAGCAGACAGAAGCTGATGTTAAGCCTGTACACACACATTTAATTGCTGCATTTTCTAACTTCTGAATGCTTGAATTAGCAGTCTTAATATTCCCTTAATATACTTGTTTTTTTAATGGCTGAGACATCATTTGTAATAACACATGATAATGGCTTACATTTCTATCATGTCTTTCAAGGCAGCAGGCCTCCAATGTGATTTACAAATTCACTATAAAGAGGATTATTTTTTTCCCAGCACTGGAGTGAAGCCACCTACCTCTGGCAGCTGTTTAAATTCTACATAGCAAATCTAGCCAGCAGTTTAAAGCAGGTAATGACTATTGTGTGCACCAGAAATACCAGAGAGCCTGCATTTTCCCAAAACACAATTTGCCCAAGGTAGTAAAGCAAATGCCCTTATACTTTTGCAGAAACCGCACTGAGATGCTTAACAGCCCCATGCAGGCAGACTCACAGAAACCTTAAGTCCCCCAACAATTCAAACCCAGAAACACGGTTGCAAGGGAGCAGAGAGAGAACAATTTGACCACATGAAAGCAGTGCTGTGCTCAGAGAAAGCCTTCTTGCTGAGCGGTGTTTATTAGTTAGACTATTATCATATGAATTGATAAGATTGGAAATGACAATCTTTGGGTCACCGTGCTGCTGATCTCCACCCTTTGAGCCCAGCAGTTCAGTCAGCTTTCAAGCCACCTCACATATCTAGTCTGTACGTCATCAGTTTTTCTATGAGGGAGTTACAGGATCTAGTGCAGAATGGCTTCATTGCAGAACCAACTGAGGAATATTTGGCTCATTCTCTGTCCTGGAAAATGCTTGGGCTCCCCAAGTTGGCTCCTTATGCCAATAACAACTAGATCAAACTCTGCACAAGCTTATAAGGACCAGAGCCAAAGAAATTTTATATTCTGGCTCAACTGCATTGGTGTTAATGGAACCACTCCTGTATACCCTTATGAGATTCTGGTCCAAATAGGTTAATAATTTCTCCTTAGTACCATGTGTATAGCTGTATCCAACATTTTTATTTGAAAATTCTAATAAAAGTAAAATCCTTGGTAAAGGGTGAAGAATCAGCTGTGAAGGGTCTTCAGACCATCCTCAAATGCAAGTGTCAGATAAAGAAAACAAACGCAGTTCTGGGAGTAGAGGAAAAAATTCATATAACAATATTTTTTACATTGCGACTGAAAGAAAGGATTTTCTGTCTTGAAAGCACAGTGTTCTTGAACTAAGACTTTCCTTCAGATCTCAGCAGTAATTAAGACTAATTACCCTCAGTGTAAGTCTTCAGGCACCGAAGAACAAACCAAGGTTTAAGCTGGTCTGATTCTATGACCAGAAGGCAGCTGTCCATATAAACCATCAGTCAGTACATTACTGTAACTGATCCACAAAAAAAGCTCTCCTCAGCCCTATGAATCAGAAGTATAACCAATTTTTGGAAGGGGTTCCGTGAAGTACTATGCCATCAATGCCTAAGAAAGTTAGTGTTAGGAGTTGATGAATCTCCAGAATGAAAATGTCACAGAACCATAATAGGCAGTATCCTGTGTTTGTATTTTCATTAGACCACTTGATGTGATTGAAAAAGTCCTCCAAACAAAAAACGACCCCCAAAGCAGAAAAGTCTTATGCTACTTGTTTCAAAGTCTGTTTTTTCTTTACTGTGTCTGTTCACTTAATATAGGGTATTACTTCTTACAAACTTTGCTCACTACTATGTCTAGACCATCATTAACATGACTCCTATTCTATTAGTAACTCTACTACTGCTAAAACACCATCATTAGCACGTCAAGCAGTGGTTGACTGGCACAAACTATCGTGCATTACTTCATAGTGGTTTAGAACAGAGCTGACTTCTGCTGCACTGAACTTTACGTATATCTCTAAACATGGCAATAGGGTTTTTCTGGTACTGAAGTCCAAAGAGCGTAGAGAAAAAATGTTCCAGTAACAAGAGAATGCCTTAAAAAAGAAACCCAGGAGAACCACTGGATACCAGTAAAGCTCATGACTGATTCTTCCTCCCAGGCATGCCTTTTTTCACCAGTTTACAGGCATCCACCATATCACTGCTGCTCCTTTCCAGTATGCAGACTACTTTGGAGAAAAGTGCTAAGTAACAGTGAGTAAATTAAATTGGGACCAGGCATGAAAATCTTACTTGTGAAAAGTGACAAATTGTGTGCTAGGAACTTAAGGAATGCACACCTCCACACTCTGCATAACACAGCACAGATATACAGGCAGACTAAAAGCTATTTTACGGCTTCTTAACCCTATATATACCTATATGTGCGCCTTCACCTATTCAAAGTAGATCTCACAGAGACAAGCTGAGAGTCTTAATTGCCAAATGAGCATCGTTAAAGGACAAAAGGATATTTCCTTTCTAATACTTACTAATGTCTGTCACAAGAACTGGATAAAGTAAAATCTAGTGTAACACCAGTGAAACTAAGAAGAAATAGCAGTGCCTCGATATCATTTTATTGGGTGGGAGAGAATTAAATTTTAGGCAGCATGATTTTCTGTAGAAGCCGCGGAGAATTGGTTGGGCTACCAAAAATCCTGATCTAAGCTTTTGTTTAAACCCAAACAAGCTTTTCAAGGTTTGAATAGTATTTTTACTCTCTGTTATTTTTTCGTTTTCACACTGGCCTATGAGCTTTCAGTTTTCTGATGGATTAAATGCACAAATGCCAGGAAGTAGCCTTAGTTGATACTGCACTTTAGCCTCTATGAGAGAGCGCAAAGTATTGGAATATTCTGTGTGAGATAGTATTCTCCTGAGGTTTTTTGCTCAGTTTTTCAGATGGAGATCCAGAGAAAGTCAAACAAAGAGCAGAGTTCAGGACTTGTAAGAATAGTATTCAAATATAAAGACCCCCAAAACCTCTCAAAATAGCAGGCACTGCAGAGAATTGTACAGGCAGATATAGCACCTATGCCACCTTTTCTCATTAAATTGTTATGTGATCCTTCATAAGTCATTTAACTTCTTCGTTCCTTAATTTCCCCTTTTATAAGATTAGGGATGTTACTTCATTAAATAAATAGAGCAAAAGTAGGGACACCCGTGGTGATGTATCTCATTATTTGCCAAGATCAACACACAAGCACTGGGGTTTTTTACTGTCCAGTTTGTATGTGGATGGGTTTTTCTTTGGTTTTGTTTCACGTAAACAGGTTCAGCCATTTCTAAGATGACAGGTGATGTTATAGTGGGGGTCTGCTACAGGCCACCAGACCAGGAAGACTGAGCAGATGAGGCCATCTATAGACAGATAGGAACATCCTCAAGTTCACAAGTCCTGGTCCTCATGGGGGACTTCAACCACCTCAGTGTCTGTTGGAGGAACAACACAGCAGGACACAAGCAATCCAGGAGGTTCCTGGAATACATTGATGATAACTTCTTTCTCCAAGTGACAGAGGAGCCAACGAGGAGAGGTGCTATGCTGGACCTTGTTCTCACCAACAAGGAGGGGCTGGTGGGGAGTGTGAAGCTCAAGTGCAGCCTTGGCTGCAGTGACCATGAAATGGTGGAGTTCAGGATCCTTAGGACAGTGAGGCGGGTGCACAGCAAGCTCACTACCCTGGACTTCAGAAGGGGAAGGGCTTGGCACAGTAGCATGGGATAAAGCCCTGGAGGGAAGAGGGGTCCAAGAAAGCTGGTTAATATTCAAGGATCACTTCCTCCAAGCTCAGGAGTGATGCATCCCAAAAGAGAGGAAGTCAGGCAAAAACACCAGGAG
Source organism: Strix aluco (assembly GCF_031877795.1). NCBI lineage: Eukaryota > Metazoa > Chordata > Aves > Strigiformes > Strigidae > Strix > Strix aluco. The sequence goes on along the minus strand of NC_133931.1, from coordinate 3,055,006 downwards.
GCCAGCATGGATGGACAAGGAGCTCCTGGAAAAGCTGAATCACAAAAAGGAAGCCTACAGAGGGTGGAAGCAAAGACAAGTAACCTGGGAGGAATACACAGAAATTTTCTGAACAGCCAGGGATCAGGTTAGGAAAGTCAAAGCCCTGATAGAATTAAATGTGACCTGGGATGTCAAGGGCAACAAGAAAAGCTTCTATATGTACGTCAGTGATAATGTGGGCTCTCTTCCAGAAGGGAATGGGAGACCTGGTTACCAGAGAAGGCTGAGGTACTCAGTGATATTTTGCCTTAGTCTTCACTGGCAAGTGCTCCAGTCACACCACCCAAGGTGCAGAAAGCAAAGGTAGGGACTGGGAGAATGAAGAACTGCCCACTGTAGGAGAAAATCAAGTTCAAGGTCATCTAAGGAATCTGAAGGTGCACAAGTCCATGAGACCTGATGAAATGCATCAGTGGGACCTGCGGGAACTGGCAGATGAAGTGGATAAGTCACTATCCATCATATTTGAGAAGTCGTGGCAGTCCGATGAAGTTCCCACTGACTGGAAAAAGGGAAATATAACCCCATTTTAAAAAGGAATGAAAGAAGAACCAGGGAACCACAGGCCAGTCAGTCTCACCTCTGTGCCCAGTAAGATCATGAAGCAGATTCTGCTGGAAGATATGCTAGGAAACATTGAAAATAAGGAGTTGATTGGTGACAGCAAACATGGCTTCACTAAGGGAAAGTCATGCCTGACAAATCTGGCGGCCTTCTGTGATGGGGTTACAATGTTGGTGGATAAAGGAAGAGCAACTGACGTCATCTACCTGGACTTGTGCAAAGCATTTGACACTGTCCCACACAATGTCCTTGTGCCTAAATTGGAGAGACATGGATTTGAGATGGACACCCAGTGGATAAGGAATTTGCTGGATGGTTGACTCAAAGAGTACCAGTCAACGGCTCAATGTCTGACTGGAGATCAGTGACGAGTGATGTTCCTCAGGGGTCGGTATTGGAACCAATGCTGTTTAATATCTTTGTCGGTGACATGGTCAGTGGGATCGAGTGCACCCTCAGCAAGTTTGCCACCAACACCAAGCTGTGTGGTGTGGTCAACACGCTGGAGGGAAGGGATGTGCCATCCAGAGGGACCTGGACAAGCTTGAGAGGTGGGACAGTGCAAACCTCATGAAGTTCAACAAGGCCAAGTACAAGGTCCTGCACATGGGTCAGGGCAATCCCAAGCACAAATACAGGCTGGGCAATGAGTGGATTGAGAGCAGCCCTGAGGAGAAGGACTAGAGGGTATTAGTGGATGGAAAACTGACTATGAGCCAGCAATGTGCACTCATAGCCCAGAAAGCCAACCATGTCCTGGGCTGCATCAAGAGCAGTGTGGCCACCAGGTCAAGGGAGGGGATTATACCCCTCTACTCTACTCTGATGAGACCCCCCCTGCAGTACTGTGTCCAGCTCTGGGGTCCCCAACACCAGAAGGACATGGACCTGCTCAAGCAGGTCCAGGACGTTGTGAAGATGATCAGGGGGCTGGAGCACCTCCTCTGTGAGGACAGGCTGAGATAGTTGGGGGTGTTCAGCCTGGAGAAGAGAAGGCTCCAGGGAGACCTTGTAGCAAACTTCCAGTATTTAAAGTGGGCCTACATGAAAAATGGAGAGGGACCTTTTACAAGGACATGTAGCGATAGGACAAGGGATAAAGGTTTTAAACTCAAAGAAGGTAGGTTTAGATTAGATCTAAGGAAGAAATTCTTGACTGTGAGGGTGGTGAGTCACAGGTTACCCAGAGAAGCTGTGGCTGCCCCCTCCCTGGAAGTGTTCAAGGCCGGGTTGGACGGGGCTTTGAGCAATCTGGTCTAGTGGAAGGTGTCCCTGCCCACAGCAGAGAGTTTGAAACTAGATGATCTTTAAGGTCCCTCCCAACCCAACCCATTCTGTGATTCTATGATTCTCAGATTAGAAGTGTTAACCTCTTCCTGGATGATAGCACTTCTCTTTAATTATTTAGTCACGCAATAGATTTATGGCTATGGCATTGGAGCTCATATTGCAGAGGAATAAAATGTAGTCCTTCATCTCTCAAACAACCATTTGGAGCTCTCTGCAGCATTATCCTTAAATACATGTCCTAAACTCTATTTTACTCTGAACTAAGCTATGGTGAATAATGTCTGATATGAAAGTCGAAAATGATCACAGGTCTAAACGTTTTACTGTTCATCAGTTCCTGACAATAAGACAGTATTCAGAAGCATGATGCATTATTCACTGCCATCAAAACTGTGCATTTTCTGCATCTATGTCAACATCCTTGTGTATTTACAATTTATAATGGAATCCAAATAAAAGAGATCACTGTTACAAACAATGGAATGTCACTATTGCTTCACAAATGGCCTTGGATCCTGACCCTGATGGTCAAAGTCAAAACTCCCAGGTCTAAATGCAGTCTAGTCAGCACTGCCAACACAGGATTTATGTGAAGTGTGTAGTAATAATTTGACCGTGATAGACAGGATAGTAGAGCTCTTTGAATGTCACAAAGCCAACAGTCTATCCTACAAAACATATCCATTACTAGCAGCAATGAAAGGACAATCTGCAAAAGAAAGAACTAAATGAAATCATGAGTCTTAAAAGCAAAAATAGTTTTCATGTTTGAGTTTTATCTCATTGCAAGGATGTAAGGGGGCAGAAAGAAACTAAATGCATTAAATCCACCATATCTTTGTTATTTGTGTAGGATTTCTGTCATGGTGCCAATTTGTAGCCAGGTAGCAAGATTCACATTAGAAAGCACATCTACTCTATCCATTTATACTGTGTAAGGAAAAAACCAATCTGTAAACATTTCCTCCAGTGAATGAGCCAGAAGAGAGATGTGATTCTCCAGCATGGTATTTAGCCCAAAAGACAACATGTCACTGAACTATAACTAACTGTTAGCCAAGAAAAATACATTTCAGTTACATACCATCTAAAGAATTCTTTGTAGAAATGTACAGCCAATAAATTAATAAACTGTCAACTAGGCTAAGTTAAAAAAGTTTTTATGTAGTTCAGTTTGTTATGACATGGTTTTCTTAAAAGTATGCTGGGTGGTTCTCCTAGGCTGCTGAGAAGATGAGGATATTAATTAGTTTCCAGGATAAGGCTTATCTGAAAATCCTCCCAAACTTATCTACAAATCCTTACAAACTCCTGAAAACTGCACTGAACGACTGATTTGAAGCTCTGAGAAAGTTTCTAAAGTAGTTCTGAGCACTTCCACCTAAATTGAAACCTCCATGGGAGATTATGTACTGGTGCTATTTAGAGAACGGTCCAAAGGCAGACATCTCCAGAGAGGTCTCGCTTGTGAAATTTTTTGATGTTGACATTCACTAAACCAGATATTTTTGAAGACTGGAGAAGTGAAGGGAACCTCTGAACTTGTTAAGTGTCCCAGCTTTTTTACATGCAGCTGATCAAAGCCTTTAACTCTCCATTCCTTTTCTCCTGGCATCTATGACAAGAGCTTAAACAGTTGAGCTCCACATGGGGAAAAAAAAAAAAGAATGTATAGATGTCTGTATGGGTGTGTGTATATGTCCCCCTTTCTGCTTGACAAAGCCTCTGTACTTAACATACTAATTTACTGAGTTTAACTTTTTAATGCTAGTTCCTTTAAGTCATTAGATGTCCTTTTTTTTTTTTTTTTGCATTATAATCCTCTTATTTGGTAATCAGTCTGAGTCTGCCTGTAATTTTTTAAGAATATTTTAAAGTTTCTGGTGGAGATCAAGGACAGTTTTTTCTTGCTCTACTTCACAAACTTCAACTTATTATTAGTCAGTCATTCAGTGCAACACTTAGGCTGCAGTCATTTTGTTGCACTTCTCTATTTCTTGTATTGCCTTTTATGAATGGAAATGTTACTTTTCTTTTAAATGCATTATGATTGTTGAAAGTTAACCAGCAGAGAGCTAGAGGAATTAAAATGGATATGGCAAAGACTATAATAGCTACTGTAATGTGTTTCAACTGGAAGAACCACCAACAGACCCTCTTCTTTAGTGAGTCAATCCTAAAACTGGTCATAATGCATATCTTAATACTCTTAATTATTTGACATGCAAGGCTGTCTTTATACAAGAGATCTGAGAACATGAACTAATCTCAAGACACCAGACAGATATTACATCATGAGCAACAAACTTCCACTCACCTCTGACTCAAGTTTCTATTTCTAAAGATAAATAAATCCACCCCTCACCATTACCAACCTTCCTGCTGTTCACTCTATGTACTTTAAAAGGCAGAGAAATCATTAATACATAGCAATATCATATCTCAGTTTGAACGCATCAAAGAAAAGTCCTCATAATCCCTTTGCATCTCAGCTAGGGGGCACAGTAAAACTCACTGAAGCAATGGGCAACAACAGACTCTTAACAGAAATTTAACAGCTCTACTATACCTTCTGTGATCTTTCAAACACTATTTAAAGATAGAACTTCATTTATCCCCTTAAATCAAAAAAGCTGTAGACAGGAAGCTGCATACACTTCTTTATCAAATTTAATGTTCAGTGGGGGAGGGAAAAAAAAAAAAAAAAAAAGAAGAAAAGGAGTCAGCATAAGGGCAGTCCTACATCAACTAATCTCTGCAGCGAATTAATTAAACAATTATATTAGCCAAGCCTTCACTTCTGACATGGCACAGCTGACATTAATTGGGCCACAATCAAGATAGTAATTCAGGTTAATTGGATTTCCACTGTCAGCAGCTATCAGCTTGTTTCAATATGCTGCTGTCATTTAAGAATAATTAATCATGGATGACTTTATTGGATGGCACTGGTTGACAGCTGATGGTATGGTGACACTTGAAAAAGTTGATGATTGCTGCAGGCCTACTGAATAGGAAAACTTGATTCCTTTGTAGAGATTATTCTACTGCCACTGCATGTTGAGACCCAAAATGTGCTACATAAAGTGTTGAGACAGTGATATTTGCTGACTCTTGCACACATGCAGAGAGAAAGAGAGTGGGCTGGAGAAAGAAACAGCCATTCCCATTGAAATAGCGCTGCAAAAGGTCAGAAAGATGTGCATGTTCCACCGCAGCCTTCAGGCACACATTTATTGTTTGGCTATTGCTACAGCAACAAAGGATTCAATAATACAACAGTTCACATGCTGTAAGAGCTGAAATGCCAAGCTTGATCTACTGTTATTTGCTTTTTCTCCATTCATAATAGGCCATTACTTTGGTTAACATAATTTATTCAATCTGTTGCCAGAACGTCTGCAAAAATGTCAAGGAACTTATGAAGCCAAGTCTTTATTTATTAATAACTTGAAAAAAAAAAGGTGATGAAACTGTTGTGGGGAAGTGGGGGGGAAAAGCTAAAAATTAAAGTATAAAATGAAAATAATTTAGAGTGTTCCATAAGGAGTAGTAGGAATATATTTAAAAAAAAAAAAAGCAATTTAAACTTCAGGAAAAAAAAGCCTTAACACCAAGTTCTATTAGACTGTGTAATTATTCCCCAAGGGTGGAAATATACATATATATTTAAAATTAAAGTACAATTTTAGATTATTCATGACAGAGTGCTAAAAAATCATATCAGAAGTGGCAACACTACTTTGATAGCTGGACAGGGAAAATTTTCTATCAGGAATATGATAAATTTATTGTGTAACTAACAGTTCTAGACGGATGGAGTACACAGAATCAAATTTCTAAAGGAAAATCAGATGCCATGACTGATGAATTTGGCTCCCTCTTTTTTAGCAATATACTGGACAGAAGACTGCCATGTGCACTACTCAAACAAGAGCGCACAAATTCCCACTTTGAAGATATTTTCTTGCTGTCAGTCAGAGAAGCCTGATTAGGTAGAAGCATCCATTAACCAAAGTTGGAGAGAGAAAGCCATTTACTGTGACCTCTCTTCAGTGTAGGTCTGACAGTCCTATACTGTCAGGCAAGCAAGACACAAGAAGTTCTTACTCTGGGGGAGTTTTAATGCAGTGAACATCTCCAGTTTTTTACCTTCAATTATAGCCAAGATCTGGTTGCCTCTTTTGTCTTATTTTCTCAGGAAATTGTTGGGTTTAGAACATGCTTCTCTGTTAGGATGTAAATATAGCAGTCTATTCAAAACTATATGAATCCTTGCTGAACTCCAACTTAATCTCAGCAATAGGCAAAAACATCTAAAAGCATAGTTTTATTGTGTTTAATGTCTCTGATTCAAACTGAGTCCAACCATGCAGTAGGTGGCTGCTATTTAAAAGAGGACTGATAGAAAATGTCAGTGAACTGTTCTGTTTTGTTTTGTTCACTGCTATTTTTTTAATCCACAATCCTACGAAATCTTATCATATGCTTTGTTAAATTGTGGGTGTAAATTAGCTCTATAACCAGGGAGTCCCTGAATAAATAGCCAAAATGCTGCTCTACAAATGTACATTACGAACAGTTTATGCTTATCAGATTATCTCAGTGATCATTGCAGACAGCTAAAAATTGAATCTGAAACTACATGGTTTTTAAATCTTTTCCTTCTAAACACATCCTCTTAAAGTAGGATTGATGTTACCTGTCATTAGCCCTGTAATTTTCAAGAAAGCAGGTATTGTCAGTTCCTTTTCTTGCTCCTAAGAGCTCTGAACTTCTTTGTCAAATTGAAACATATCTGAGAGAGGAACAGAAGCATCTAAAATACTTATGTTCTCATGATATTTGGTGCATTGTAGAGAAGACACCTGCTTCTTTGGTTTGGCAGCAGTTAACTGGTCAAGCAGCAAATAGTGCCATTTCTGCAACCCGTGTGTTTTCAGTTTATGTATAGTAGGGTTTAAGCAAAGGGGAGAGACATGAGAAAAGGAGAAATTTAGGATGACAGTGGCCACAGTTGACAGCAAATTAGACATTATTAATTCTGCTGCTTGCAAACAAATTTGGTTTTCAGTCCAAGAATTTCAGAAAGTGCTGCTATGATGCAGTGAAATGTAATTGCCTATTACCATTGAGAACTACTGCCTGGCCAAAAGGCTTGGTAGATTGCAATGGCAATATTTGGGGAAGAGCCTGTAGCAGGCAGAGATATGATAGAATAATAATTCCTTTTTCACTCTCCTATTCTCTTTATAATGCAAAAGTCCCTTTCGGATATAGTCTCAGATAACTCCTCTAACCAGTAAATATGTGACAAAGCAGAAAACAGAAGCCATGCCTCTCAATCAAGTAGAAAAAATGCTATATGAGACATTGGTTTGACAATGAAGACTGCTACTAGCTTTTTAGCAGTAAGGAGGCCAAAGACTGAACTGAATATTAGACTACGCTCCCATCTCCAGACATAATAAAAAATGAAGGACAGTGGAAGCAAAGGTTGGCTTCACAGGCCACTATTTCTGCACTGGGGGTTTTGCTCTCAAACAGAGGATTTTCTTCTCCATAGTCCCAGTCCACCATCCTTCAGAAGCTCTTAAGTTAGTAAATGTATTTGGAAAATAGGAGGAAAAGACTAAGCAAAGAGGTGAGTTAAATTGCACTTGTCATGTGAACTATAAGAGACTGTTCCGGCAATGCCAGAGCAAAGCTCTGAGTGGACATAAAGCATGCTCAATGGAGTTGTAAAGTTTTGGACTGCTGTTGCCTTTCAACTGGCCACCAACATCTGATCTCTTATGCTTCAAGGAAGTTGTAGGCCATGCCAATATTACAAAGGGCTGCCATCTTAAAAAACCTGTCATCGGCACTGGTGCTAAGAGGTGGGAAAAAAGGAATACCCAGTGAAGTTGGAGCTGTAACTCCAAAGCCTTTCTGGGCATTAATCCATACACCTTGTTTCTTGATGAATTTTGTTTTATTTTTTCTCATTGTTTTCATGCAAAGATCTTGGAACTGTTTTCATTTTTTGTTTAAATAAGGCTCAGAAGACGATCCAGATGGCAGGCAGGTGAATGTAGTGTTGTTATTTTTTCATCTTGAAAAGACACACAGATGATATTTCCAAGAAGGAAAAAATACCCATATCTTTTGTTCCACCTGTTCAATGGAATAGAAATGATATTAGCAGATTGAGGGCGGAAATTTTTTATTATTTGTTTGTTTCACACAACTAAACACCATGAGAGTGGAATATCTAATTTTTTTCATAATTGTCTGAACTTGTAGCTTAATCCCTCAGAGCACATCTAGCATTTAGTAACAGATCACAAAGACGTCAGAGCTTATGTAGAAATACTATCTGATGTAGCTTATTCTTTTAAAAAACATGAACATATTTCTCAAATTTACAGGTAGCTAGCACTTGGATGTTACTGTATACTGAACAGACAGAATCAGGCTCATCCTTTTAACCTCCTGTTGAAACAGCAGCTTACAAGGAGGTGAAGCGGGTAGGGATCTAGTACCCAACATTTTCCAAGGTGAGCAGGAATGTCTGGAGCTTCACTCAAATTCACATCCTGCATGCTTAGTCTGCAAAATCCCTGCAACTGGAGACTTTTTGGATACATCAGACTATGATGTTCAAGCCAATGGAACTGAAATAATTACTGTCTTTCTGTAATTAGTTCTGTTGATCTCATTAGCTGGGCTCAGGTGTTGATCTGTTGATTGTCATCTTGTAACTGCCAAGAATCAATAAATGAGTGTGTGGGTGTGGTAGTAAAAAAAGAAGTGAGAAATTGCATGGTTTTTTTAAAAAAGGTTTTTTCTTAGACCTCTTTATTTTTGTCTTTACTTTTCCTTGCAGTGGATGTTTCAAGTCTTCAGACTTTTTTTCTGAGAGCATAGACATTCTGAGTAAGCAGGCTCCAAAAATCCAAGTCCAGAGGAAGAAAAAAACCCACAATATAGGCCACAGGATTTCCACTTACCCATCATCTCCTTCCTCAGCTTGGGGTGGCACTGCAAGAGAATTACACATCAAAGAGAGGTGTTCTGAGCCTGTGGCCTATTTAGTGCTTACTCTTCATCAGGACAGTCAATGAAGATTCTGGTACTGTACTTAACCAGATTTTTCTGGTTAAGGAACTGGCTTGACCTCTTGTTTGAGTCTAGCTTTTCCCCAGAAGCTTGGCTAAGATGATTCAAGACATAATAGCTATAAGGCAGCACTGAATTTTGAAGTGCATCTCAATGGGTGACATAGAGTCATGTCAACAAAAGTCCCGAGACATGTCAGAGTTTAATACCAGAACAAACACATACTGTTGTGTGTTTGTTATGCATGTACAGATATTTCTGCTATAAAGATTTACAGCACTGCAACTTGTCAGATGCTGAGACCTTTCTTTGGAAGGTGAGGGGATAGCCTATGAGGAGAGGAGGGAAATGGATTTAATCTCTATCTGGCAGTTGGTGAGCTGGAACCACATTTTGGGATTTTTACCCTTCAGCTTTCTCAGAAAGTGAGCATTTGGCCTTGCAGATACCCCTTGTTTTCATTGCAGCTTTGTGGTTTTACTTGTAAAAGTGCATCCAACGCATTCAGAGGAAAGCTAATCTTTTCTAGTTGAATGCTGTCTGGCCAACCATTCTGAAAATGCAAGGAGAGAATGTGTAAAAGGCAGATGTGCTGCAAAGTTTAACACTACAGTCCTAAACTGATCCACCTGTCATGACAGAGAATGCTTTCCATTTCCTTGTACACTTCTGCTGGAAGTCAAGAAAACAAGCAAAAGAAACTGGAAATTCTTACAGATGAAAACATATACCTAAGCAAAATTATGAGATTCTTTTTGCAAAACCAGAAACAAACCACTTCTGATGCTTTCATACATACTTCATAAGCACTTTCATACTTCACAAGGCTCAAGGTAGAGGGGTGGAGAGGGACACAATAAGAACTCTTTGTCAAAGACTGTTTCTTATTAAAGAATTATTAATAAGAATTGTGGAATTATTTCTGAGCCATTATTGCAGAATAATTTGTAATTTTGAATATGCAGTGCTAATAAGTAAAGCTCAGGAGCAGACACAGTGGTGGGGATTTGTTATAACTATCAAACAAAAACAGTAAATGAAGTTATTCCTTAAGCACCTGCCTGTTGATGAGAGAAGATTAAAAAATTAAAAACAGCATCTATGTTGTGAAGGGAAATTTCAGTTTGTGAGGAATATGATTAAGGTTGCAAGGAGACACTAATAAGGCATAAAAATTGCAGCTGCTACTTTTTATGTCAGGCTAGTGTAACCAAGATAAAATTACTTGGTTGCACCTGATTATGATGGATATAGATGAATTACTTACTGGATTGGAAATCTGTAGTTTTGAAGGGATAAGTGATCATGATTTGATTACATTCTATATGAAAAACGGAATCAGTTCTCAATCAGTAACATCATATGTATATAATTGGTACCTCAGAAGGGCACATCTCCCAAAACTGAGAAAGTTCTGAGAAAAATTCACAGCAGAAAGCATGTAAATAGAAAAATGATAAAGAAAATTGAGGGAACTCAAAAGAACAGCCTATTAACTGGCCAGCATGCCTTGATCTCGCAATCAAAATCAGAGAGTTTTAGTTAAAACTTCATCCTGATTCAGTGATAAAGTTTAGGCAGCGATTAGAGATTGAAGGATTTGTACTGTGAATGGGGGGTGAACGCCCTCTGCAATCCTCTAGTTTTATATTCAGCAGACGGTATATGTCCCCGCACTGGTAACCACAGCTCTTACAATGATATCGCCAATGACATATCCATAGGCCTGAATCCCCATGAGAGACACCCAAATCCCACGTTAATCTGCAATATCCCCAAGCCTCAGTGATGATAGATGCTGACAGACAGATTGATTAAATATGTCTCATTTGTTTAAGAGATGAAGCTTAAAAATATAAATGTGTTATAAATAGACAGAATGTAATGTCAGCTACACATTACAAAGAGAAGCTAAAGGCACCAGTAGGAACAATTCCTGACCAGAAAGAAACAAGTTTGGGGGATTTTGAGGAGAAAGAAATAAAAATAAATCCTAGCAATGTCACAGACCAGTTAGGGTGGAGAGAGAACACTGCTATTAAGGACACAAAATACAAAAACTTTCAATAAACACTTCTGTTGCATATTTTGGTAATGAAGGATGTTGTGCTTATATCCCTTGATGGATTATATTAGGAACACAGAAGGATTTTTGAAAACTTCTGCAATCTTTCATCAGCAAGTCTGGACAGCCTATTCCCAAGGGCTCTTAAAGAGAGAGGGAAGTAGACCAGTACCACTGGTGTGTCAAATGTTAATAAATCCTAGGATACAGGGGAAATTCCAAAATGCTGAATGAATATGAATGTTATACTTCTAATCAAAGAAATGCAAGAGCAGCAAGACAGATAACTACAATATGCTTTTTCACCTCAAAAGAATACAGTACAGGACTCCACTGAGAATGAATTAAAGTATGGGGCTGGACCCAGTACCAGCTTATTTATTTATTTAAAAAATTAAGTATTTTAATTAATTGGATTGCATTCTGAAAAGTTAGATAATTGATTGCTGAAGGAGACTGTGAAGATATAATTGTCAGGTATAAGGTATTTGACTTCCACAGCCCATAACGCTCTGATGGAAAATATAGCACAGAAATTTCCATGAAACACAATTTCAATTTCAAATGAAGAAGCTTGTGCATTTCCAGTATGGACATCTGTGGTTGTTTAGCCCCTGCTGGGGTCTGAGACCATGCGGCCGCTGCCCCTCCCCCACAAAGGGAGTGAAATACAAAGCCCCAAGACTGAAATAAGGAGAGGTTTAATACAACAATGCAATAGCAACACAACCAACAACAACAATAACAATAACAGTAATAGTGATAGCAATTAACAGAGCAAAATAGCTACCAAATACAGCAGTGAGAGGAGCAGATGTACAAAACCACACGTGCACCGCGCTCCCGCGCCAGGAAAAATGTGACACGCCAGGATGTGACGTCCGCGTGGTATCTGAATAACCCGGCTAGAGCTCCCCCCCACTGCTGGGGAAACTTAACCCTATCCTGGTTAAACCAGGACAACATCGCTAAGGAATCAGTTTCAGGAAAGGCAAGGAAAGTCTGAGTCCATCAATAATAATGGCCTCAAGTTGCACCAGGGAAGGTTTAGACTAGATATTAGGAAGCATTTCTTTACAGAAGGGGTTGTTGGGCGTTGGAATGGGCTGCCCAGGGAGGTGGTGGAGTCCCCATCCCTGGAGGGGTTTAAGAGTCGGGTTGACGTAGCGCTGAGGGATATGGTGTAGTTGGGAACTGTCAGTGTTAGGTTAATGGTTGGACTAGATGATCTTCAAGGTCCTTTCCAACCTAGACAATTCTGTGATTCTGTGAATAATCCCTCATGGCCCATTTCCTGGGACATGGTCATATTCACAAAGCTTTCCAATTCTTCATGCTGTTATTGAGAAAGACACTGAATGGAACAAGTTCTAACCTAGTTCTCAGGAACAGCCACTAGATCTTACATTTCTGAGCAGTGGTCTGAAGCGTGCCAATGAACACAAGGCAATAGACATGAGAAAAGAGACCCATCCAAACAAATGAATGCATTCCAACGTAGATAAATTTAATCCTGAACATCTGAGAATGGCAAATATATACACTGGAAATGGGAAACTGTATTTTAATAAGTAGAGAGTGCAGAGGACTTAGATGAGTAGATAAACAGCTCAACATGAGGTATTGGTGCAATCATATGTCCACAAGTCTGAGGCAAACCTTGGCCATGCACTGTGGCAACTAGGAGTGGGAGAAGATTTCATGACTGTGTATGACATTGAGGAGACTGGTACTAAAATGTTGAATACATTTCCAGTACTCATGGTTTAAAATGAATGCTAAGTAACACAGCATGGATCAGAAAGAAAAATGATTTAAGGGTTATAAAACTGTCTTTCAGTGAAAGACAGAAAATTATAATCTGTAAATATTTGCAGGGACAAAAAAAAGAAAAGCCATCTATTAAAAGGTTCTTTAACCTGATGGAAAAGACTTCAAAAGAGTGTGTAGTTGGAAGCAGACATCAGTTGCATTCTAATTAGAAACAAGGTACAGTGCTTGTGAGGTTGGTTAACCACTGGAACAAATGGTATAATTTCTGAGTCTGGTCTGCCAGGTAAGCCTGGACACTTTAGTGTAATAGATGCTTTTAAAAAACACAGTTATGAGACTCAACGGATGAGTAATTGAGCTGATATATAAGCAATCAGACAGATCATCTAATTACTTATGAAAATTGACACATTATCGATGTCATATACAAAATTCTGTGAAATTTCAGAAGTGTAGATTACATCACTTTAACTCAAAGAAGGGAAAAAGAGAGCATTTGAGGCAGCAGGGTTGTGTTCTTGTGCAAAGTGGAAGGAATACGTATTGCCTAGATGTTGCACTTGTCCTGAACATAAGCTGCATCATTTCCAAATAGACTTAACAAAACTGTGTAAATGCATTCTATGTAAATGTATTCATAAAATATGTCGTTTCAGATAAAACTTTTTATTTATATCTAGACTACATTTCAGATAAAATACTCCAGAACATGCAATTTAGATAGACCCATGTGAAGTGTATTTATTTCTTAAGTGGTGTTGTCTATAATGCTACAATTAAAAAAAGGATGCATTGCATTGTGAAGAGCTGACAAAACCATGTAGATGTGTAAACAACAGAACTCATTTACTGAGGTATTAGAATTACAGAAATCATTTATTGGTTCTCCAGTAAAGGTAGCTAATGCCACACTACTTTCTTTGTAGGCAAAGTAGTGATCTTGTGAACAACCGTGCATTGGCAGGGTGTTTCATCCACACAAAGCCCCGCTAACTTCAGTAAGGACCCAGATCTGCACTCCCTTGTAATATATCCAGGAGGTAAGGCTTTGTGTTACCTTCAGTGGTGCTTTGTGTGTGCAGCAAGGTGTATTCATGAGGCTTAAATGTACTTTATGGTGTCTGTTCTCATGAAGAACTCTGTGGCTATGTCTAAATTATGTCTCTTAAATCCCAGAGCACTTCCACAATCCTGGGAAAGTAGAGCATTCTAGTGCATCCCAACACCACAACAGGACAGAACTGTCTGTATATTCACTGCTCCATATATTTGAAACAAGGGCATCTGGGTCCACATGGAAGGTATAGGTTGTTCAGAAAATGCTTGGTCTGGTGGTTGAGGGAGCAGGGCCTCATGGTATGGTGAGGCACGCTCTGTACAGAAACAGTTCCTAGAAAGCAAAGGCCTCAGTTTCAGCCTGGGTTCATTTAACTTCATCTGTCTAGAAGCTCCAAGTGTGATTTGGACATCTAGGTGCCTCCATAGCAAATAAAGCAGTGGATTGCGAATAGACACTGGATGTGTTGGAGGATACATCATCCCACAGTGTACTGGGTGTCCATGCCCAGGTGTTGCCTCTGTGAGGAGAGGCCGGGGCTGCCCCATGCCGGACACAGCCGGTCCCAGACGGTCCCAGCCGGCTCCAACGGCCCCAGCGCAGGACACAGCTGAGCCCCTCAGCCAAGCTGGGGGCGCCCGGGGGAAACCAGGTTTCAGCAAGGGCCAAAGGCGGCCCAGGCAGAGGAGGAGGAAGCCAAGGAGGGAGCAGCAGCAGAGGGACCCCGAGGCCGGAGGACGAGGAGGGCAGGAGGTGCTGCAGGCCCGGAGCAGGGATCCCCTGCAGCCCTGGAGAGACCCCGCGGGAGCAGAGACCCACCCTGCAGCCCGGGGAGGGCCCCACGCCGCAGCGGGGGGATATTTCCTGCAGGAGCTGCGGCCGTGGAGAGCCCAGGCGGGAGCAGGTTGTCCCTGAAGGACTGCAGCCCGGGGAAGGGCCCGGCTGGAGCAGGGACACGGGGCAGGAGGGAGGAGCGGCCCAGAGGGCTGCGAGGGACCCACCGCAACCCCCAGCCCCAACCCCTGTGCCCCTTGGAGGGGAGAGGAGTCGGGAGTGAAGGGGGGAAGGTGGGACTGGGACAAAGGTGTAGGGGAAGGTATTGTTTTAATGGTTGTCTTTATTTCTCATCATCCAACTCTATTTTCATTTCATATATTCATTTTTCCCAAGTTAAGTTTGTTTTCCCCATGACAGTAACTGGCAAGTGATCTCCCTGTCTTTAACTCAACCCAAAACTTTTTTCATCTTATTTTGTTCCCCTGTGCTGTTGAGAAGGGGGAGAGAGAGAGTAACTGGATGTGCATCTGGCAGCTGGCTTAGGTGAACTCAGTAGAGTCCTCCACCACTCACAGTTAAAAACCATCTGAAGATGTTGGAAATGCCGAGCACACCGTACTTACAAGTATTTGAGACTGTTCTGACAGTCAAGTGTAGATATAACTCATGGGGCTGTAAGATCTTCCATGCCCACCAAGATGATGGAAAGTGATATTCATAAAAGATGGAGAATGCACACACAGCATCAGTAAGGAAAGCTCTACCAAAATGAGATTTAATTACAAAAAGGACAGACATGCTCTCTGAATTAGAAAGCTTTTTGATAAGGTTTGCCATGCTAAGACTTATAAGACAAAAAAGCAAGGAGAACTGAGTTCATTTCAATGAGGATACATAGCTGTGTAACACAAGCCACAAAACATCCCACAAAGACTCTACTACCACTGTTACTACAGCTAGTGGCCAGGCTGGTCCAGCCCAGAATATGTCAGTTGATACTCTTCTGCTTTTATCACACTGTGAGAGAAGAAAAAAAGATGGATGGGGAAATCAGCAATAGCAACTTGCAAACAATTTGACAAACAAACAAGCAATCTGAATTTCTCTTCCTGTGAAGACATGTCAGGAGATGAATGGTCATTGCTTGCCCTCCAAAAAGCTGTTGTAATGTCAGCCCATGGGCATGTTGTTCAGTTGCTATTCCATTCCCTGCTCTGAGAAAGAATAGCGTGATTTCTTTTACACTTATTTTAGTGTCACCTACAGCAACTCAAGTGGGATGTAAAGAGAATAACAGGGCCTTTTTTTCCTCCCCCCCCCTCCCCCCCCTTGTTGTTCAGTAATCACTTGGAGCTAAGAAGGCATCTGTTTGCTCCAAAGCTGGCTGCAAACTCTCAACAGTGATCTCCAGTCCAGATTACTCCCAACAGCACCACCAGGAATCTTTATTGCCCTGGAAGGCAGCTGGAATCTGCCCACATTTGTATCACCAGTATATCCCATCAACTCACATACAATAGCAAGACTACTTGCTGTGAAAGCATGGCTTTTTGCAAGCACTCTCCCTATCATAAATAATTGGGGAAGGGGCCCATGCAAACCTCACGAAGTTCAACAAGACCAAGGGCAAGGTTCTGCACCTGGGTCCAGCCAATCCCCAATATCAATACAGGCTGGGGGATGGATGACTGAGATCAGCCCTGCGGAGAAGGGCTTGGGGATATTGGTGAATGAAAAGCTGGACATGAGCCAGCAATGTATGCTCACAGCCCAGAAAGCCAGTCATATCCTGGGCTGTATCCAAAGAAGTGTGGCCAGCAGGGTCGAGGGAGTTGATTCCCCCCCTCTGCTCTGTTCTCTTGAGACACCACCTGGAGTACTGCGTCCAGCTCTGGGGTCCCAGAAAGACATGGACCTGCTGGAGCAGGTCCAGAGGAGGGCCACAAAATGATCAGAGGGATGGAACACCTCTCCTGTGAAGAAAGACTAACATAGTTGGAGTTTTTCAGCCTGGAGAAAGGAAGACCTTACTGCAGCCTTTCAATACTTAAAGGAGGCTTATAAGAAAGGTGCAGAAAGGGGCAATGGTTTTAAACTAAAAGAGGGTAGATTTACATTGGACATAAAGAAGAAATTTTTTTGCAAGGAGGGGTTTAAGACACTGGCACAGGTTGCCCAGAGACGTTGTGGATGCCCCCTCCCTGGCAGTGTTCAAGGCCAGGTTGGACAGGGCTTTGAGCAACCTGGTCTAGTGGAAGGTGTCCCTGCCCATGGCAGGGGGGTTGGAACTAGATGATCTTTAAAGGTCCCTTCCAACCCAAACTATTCTGTGATTCTATAATACTCACAGAATCACTTTAATAATGCAATGACCGTTTCAGGTAGTTACATCTGGTTTCTCTCTGGTGCCATTTATTATTCAGTATGAAGCCAGTGCCAAGAAGTCTGACTGCCGTGTACCTGCGAATATTGTGCCCATGATTCAACAGCCAGTTTCAATCAGTTCTGGAGAGAAGGGCTGAGCACTTCTGAAAAGAGGGAGCATACAGTTCTGCCCCATTAGCCATTTCCAGTTCTTGCCTTCTCAAGAAAAAGACAATAATACTCTTCATGTGGAGTTAATGGACACATTTTATCACTGAGTCCACAACTGAGAGACTTAAGTATTCCATGTTGCAACACAGAAAAAACTGTTGAGAGAACGAGAAAAACTAAAGTATCTACTACTTTTGGCAGGGAAAAAGTGCCAGCAAGTTCCATATTTTTTTTGAAAACAGATGAAGTCCATAATGGTGCAAGCAAAAGGGAGGAGTTGTTTGGTGTCTGAAAAATCATTAGAATCGTTAAGCAGGAGAAGAAAGAGGCCATTTTTAAGCGGTACACTCCTTCCCAAAAATGGCAGCATTCCTCTGTTTAAATGGAGCCTGTGCCACTGACGGTGTTACTACATCATTTTCCACTCTGCTATTCTGAAACAGCAAGAGTAATCAATCACTTACTTATCACAGGAGCAAAACAGACTTTTCTTGGAGGGAGTGTAAAAAGTGCTACAATAAAGTAATTTTGCCAATTTGAGTGTTCCACTTGACAACTATTTGCATAATAAGGTTTTGCCAAGATAAGAAGATTGGTAATTTTCAGCAGCATGGAGGGGATTGAAGTTTTTAAGCTTTTTTGCCCACTATCTACACACTCGCAGACCTCCGTTCTTGATGTATGGTTCTTTTTAAAGTCCTCCATCTGTCTCCATTGTGTAATGAATTCTGTCACTCTCAATTGTGCTCCTGAGCAGTGAGCAGTGGAAGGGAGTTTGCATTTTGATTATAAAAAGGTACCGTCAGCTCTTATTACAATGGAAAACCCATCTCCATGTGAAATTTTAAGGCACTTATAAGCTTAGTCTCCCTCTCAGAAGCCGCCTGTAGATCATGCTGTCACCATCTGACAGGGTGTACAGAGGAGCAGAGGGCTGAGCTGCACTGCCAGAAGATGAGTTCAGAGAAATGGAAGTAAATCCAGTTTCCACCCTAAGAAGCTCATGGGAAGGATACGGCAGTGCAAACGCCATCATGTAAAAGTTGTTTCATGTTCAGCTTGTACTGGAACTCTGAAGGGCTGTCTGGAGGAGATCAAGGCTGTCAGCTTAAGTCTCTTTCCTTCTCCTCATCCTCATGAGCCAATTTATCTCATCCTGAGACTTGTCAGCAACTTTCTGTTTGGGATGGTGGGAGGGCAGAGCTTTTACAGGTTAAGTAGTAACATACTTTTAGGGGCTGTGATAGCAAAGTCATCTAGAAGGATTAGGATGTTAGAGAAAATGTAGAACATGTCTACACCACGCTGTGGAAAGCACGGCAGAGATCCTGGGCTGGCGAGAGTAAACCTGCTCAATGCAGTGCTGTGTCAGCTCACTCCAGGAGTTTTACTGTCACTCCTGCACAGTGTGATCCTCCAGCTAAAGGGCACAGCGAAGATAACTGCAATAAATGAGTTTTGCCAAAACACCCTAGAAGCAAGTTTTCAGATTTGAAGTGGCCAGTGTCCAGCCAGCTTGATGGGCAACTTTTAGCACAATTTTCACTCCAGGTGTGGTGCAGGTGGACTTAGCTGGATGGAGCAGACAGCTGATAATCAGTTGTAGTCTCAGCCGTAGAGGGCATTATCTGGTGTAGTTCAAGATCCTGAGGGGCTAAAGAGGAAGAAGAGCTCAGTCCTGACCCTGGACTTTAAGAGAGAAGGTTTTGACTTGCTAAGGGAACCCGTCAATGAATCCCATGCAAGGCCACTCTGAAAGGCAATGGAGTGCAGAAATGCTAGCAGAGTTTTAAGGACAGCATTCTCCAAGCACAAGAATGGTAGGAATGATGCATCCCAATACTCAGCAAAACAACTAGACATATCAGGAAACAAGCTTGGTTATGTAGAAAACTCATGACAGGGCTCCAATGCAGAAAGGGAGTACTCAGGAGGTAGAAGCAGCAGGCTCTGAGCAGGAGGTTGAACTACAGACCTGTTGAGGTCCCTTCCAGCCTGGATTATCATATGATATTATGTCATTCCCCTGGTAACAATTATCACTGTGCATTTTACCTGCCATACCCAAATTAAGAGCTAAACAATCCTGAAAATGAATACACCCTTTCATTCACAGTTCAGGATTTATGTGTCCCTGGTCCAGCATGTGGGGTTATTCCTCCCCACTGGTACGGGCTGGAACCCGACTGACTGCAAAGCAGCTTTGCAGAGAAGGACTTTGGGGTCCTGGCTGGACACCTAATTGCACATGAGTCAGCAATGCTCTTTTGCAGCAAAGATCAACAACCTCCTGGGCTACATTAAGAACATAAGCATTGACAGCAGGTCAAGGGAGGTGATTCTTCCCCTATACTCAGCCCTGGTGAGACATATCTAGAGTGCTGTTGCCTGTGCTGGGCTCTCCAGGAAAAGATGTGCATGGATGTATTGTCATGGCTTATGCCCAGAGGGTAACTGAGCACCACTTGCTCACACCTTCCCCCTCAGGGATGGGGAGGAGAAAATAAAACAAAAGGCTCAGGGATTGAGAGAAAGACAGGGAGGGCTTACTCACTACTTATGGTCACGGGCAAAAGACAGACTTGATTGGGGAAGGAAAACAACATCAATTTAATTTAAATGCTACCACCACTAACACTAATTTACCAATTAAACAGAGCAGGACAGTGAGAAATACAACTACATCTTAAAACACCTCCTTTCTTCCCGGGCTCAACTTTACTCCTGATTTCTCTCCCTCCTCCCTCCCAGTGGTGCAAGGGGTCAGGGGATGGGGGTTGTGGTCAGTTTATCACCTGTTGTTTCTGCCACTCCTTCCTCCTCAGGGGGAGTGCTCCTCACAGTCTTCCTCCTCTCAGGTTCCCCTTCTTAAATACGTTATCACAGAGGTGCAGCCACGGTTATTAACTGGCTCGGCCTTGGCCAGAGATGGGTCTGACTTGGAGCTGGGGTCACTTCGAGAGGCTTCTCACAGAAGCCACCTCTGTAGCCCCTCCCCTGCTACCAAAAAGTCCCACCACACACAAACCCAACACAACATACTGGAACAGGTTCAGCATAGGGCTACTAAGTTCATTAAGGGAGTGAACTGTCTCATACAAGCGGCGGCTGAGAGAGCTGGGATTTTTCAGCCTGGAAAAGGGAAGGCTCAGGGGTATCAGGGTAAAATACCTGAAGGGAAGAACTAAAGATGATGGAGCCAGGCTTTTCTCAGTGGTGTCCAGTGACAGAACAAGAGAAAATGGGCAGAAACTGAAATACATGGAATTCCATTTAAACATAAGAAATAGCATTTTTGTTGTTGTTTTGTGAAGGTGCTCAAACAGGGGAACAGGTTGTGCAGAGATGTTGTGGAGTCTTCGTCCTTGGAGATATTCAAACCCCATCTGAACATAACCCTGAGCAACCTGTTCTAGCTGACCCTCCTTTGAGCAGAGGGTTGGACTATGCAATCTCCATAG
Organism: Strix aluco; assembly: GCF_031877795.1. Taxonomy (NCBI): domain Eukaryota; kingdom Metazoa; phylum Chordata; class Aves; order Strigiformes; family Strigidae; genus Strix; species Strix aluco. The sequence continues at coordinate 3,034,341 of NC_133931.1, read as the reverse complement.
ATGCCACAGCCAGAATTATTCTGTGATTCTGTCAGTAGCACCTCCTGATGTGCATCCCTACCCAGCTTCCAAACAGACATGGACTTCAGAGACTAGGCCCAACAGCGTGTTTATCATTGTCATCCCTCTGTCCTCTTATTACAGTGGCCCAGAGGGAACCCATAACTGATTGCAGAGGAGCAGTATGAAGAGCACCACACAGTTAAAGAGCAGGTGTACCCAATAAGCAAGCAGTGCAAGGTCAGAGCAGAAGTGGCAAAATACTGGCTGGAGGCTACAAATGCTGCTGTTTGTTGTTCTCCAGTCTGGACTACCAGCTGCCACATTAAGGTGGGAACTGGCATGCTTACAGTCTTAAAACTCCCTGTTAAAACTGTATCTGTGCCTCCTAACCATTCCTCAAACCCCTCCTTTTTACAATCCCTTTGTAAAACCCACTTTATGGATGACGGCCTCTTATATACTTAGCAATAAAGAGGTTTAAAAGAAATAATCACAATAACTAACTAATAAACATTCTTCATTATTTCGAAGATGGTAATAATCCTTAGCACTTGCATTGCACTTTACATATTCAAGCACTTTATAATCATTAACTAATTAGTCCTTGCAAAGCTCATCTAAATATTATTATCCTGTTAATTCAGAAAGAGGAGCTGTAAGAGAGAAGGTAGAGAATTTACCTAAGGGCATACATCAAGCCATTTGCAGAGACAAGATTGGAACTCAGCTCTTCAGCATCCTAATCCTTGGCTCATATCCCTCTTGCTGTCTGTGATAAATTGGGTGAAATTATTCGATAGTAGGATCATTTTCTTTAATATTCATCCCCAAATGCACGACATTGAATATTACATTTCATCTCTTTTGTTGTCCTCAGGATCACTTATTTCTTTCTTCCTCCCCTTCTGCACTGATATTACCTCCTGCCTTTATATCATGAGCAAACATTAGTAGCACCTAGGGTCTAGCTCCCATTTATGCAACAGCAATGGGATAATCAGCTGGGCCATGTTATCCAATGAGTACACAGTGCAAAATTCAGCCACGCACCTTTAAGCCGGGGTAGGAAACTCTGTGTCTTAAGGGAACATCCTTATCAATGGTTCACAGACAGAAACTCCATCGTATGCAGCCCTTCTTCTGGTGGCTCAGCTTCACAAGGAGGAGTGCAGGCAGATTTATACCAATACTGTTTAAACCACTAAATTAATGTGTGGATCATCTCCCTTCTGTGTTCTTTATAGATAAACTTGGGGGGTGGTGTTGTCATGGGGTTTTTTTGGTTAGGTTTTTTGGTGGTTTTTTTCCCCACTCAGATCATTAATAGAAGAATGACAGGCCATCACATGAAAGTATCACATGGTAAGTCTGAAACACAAGGAAGGATTTTATGTTTTCTGTCAAATGAATCCAGACTGTGGAAATCATTACCATGGAAGAGAGTGGATGCTAAATGTCTGCATGCATGCAAAATATGAGTAGAAAAATCAAGGAAGGAAAAAAAAAAAAAAGTATATTTCTATCAGAGAGTATTAAGCACATGGATAACATCTTTGGTTAAGAAAGTGTCTGAACTAGGGAGCACTGAACAGTGGGAAAGTGATGTTAGGGATGTATCACTACATGTCTGTCCCTGTTGTTGTGTTCCAGCAACATTAAAGTTATATAAAGAAAGTCAAGTCTTCAACCACCTATATAGTAAACCCCTATGCAGAAACCCAAATCAACCAAATTTGAGATAGTTCTTGACCTGCTACTGTACTCTCTCAGTATGTTCTCACTCTTGTTTTATTTCCTGCAGCTGTCATTCTGATTCCCTAAAGCCATTTTGGTTAATTGAAAAGGAATGATTGTCTTTGAAGTCACTTTTCCTAGTGAGGTAAATAACGTTTTTCCTTTTACCTTAATGTGCAGTTGGATTTTGTTAAAAGTATTTAGCTTATTTTAATTATTTACCTTTTTAAATAAATAAATAAATAAAGTAATAAATTAAATTATTTTTTTCCATACCTGTAGGGACAATTCTCCCAAAGAAATTTAGGATCTGAGGCCCAGCAACTGCCAGCAGCATGTGAATGTTTGGCATCATGAAGTTGGTTTGTGCCTGTGATTGCTCTCCCTTCCACCCGTACCTGCAGTAAAGTGCTCTTTAGCCTTCCTGTACAGCCCCTTTTGCCATTTATGAGGAAGGAAAGATCAGACTATGATCCCATAGTCCTCAAGACTGGATCTGAACTACTGGATCACTAGCCAGTGATCAAATTTGAATGTACCATCATGTTTCTGTTGCATTTTTCAATGAAACAGAGTTCATGACATCTTCACCTGGTATCTGCTTTAACAGAAACTTAAAATGACAGATGGACAACCCCTGGCTGACATACAGTTTGTTATGGCAAAGTTACTCCAGCCAATTTTTGAACCAATTTTAACCAGGTGAATGTCTTTAGACAACCAGTACACTGCACTGAATTGATGCACCTTTTTAAATTTTATATTAATAGTTCAAAACACAAATTTCAGAACCACAGCTTGAGCTTTCTGTAAGTTACTGTATACCTTTCTTCAAAGATCATGTGTGTATTCATTTTACTTCCAATGACTCACTGCAACTAATGACAGTAGTGACTAATTCCCAGGTAAGCTTTCCCTAGTTTAGTTACAGTATTTACATGGTGTTTATTTACATTCAGATTATATCCAACAGATCTAGTCTGGTATTCTCCATCAACTCTCCAGTGCCTTCAGACATCTCAGGTACTCTGTGAGCACCCATTAAGGAACAGTTATATTTGTGGTTCAGTACCTTCTTTTCATAGAAATCAGTGAGTTTATTGTTCCTTGGGTCCTACTTAGTGCCTCCTCAGCTAAGATGCTGTCCCTGTTACTCGTCATGCTGGAACAAAATGGGAACACTAACGTGTTCATTTATAGCATCTCATCTGATGTGTTAATTGGAAGCTGAGGTGTGGTAGCTTTTTCAGCTGCTTTAACCCAACTGCAAGACTATATTAAACTAGTATTCCCTCTAGCAATGGAGAACCCTTGAACTATGCGTTGGGTAGGACTCAAAACTCCTGTGATGGTTCCTAAAACTCAAGGTCATACCAGTCAACTCCAAGCAGATTATGAAAAATGAATCTGTGGTGAGGAACAGTAGACAGATTAGCAAAACATTATTTTGGTTTTGGTGCACATGCTTCCCATAATAACAGGCTTGTAATATTTGCATACATTATCTCAACTAAAATCCATACTGCTTTGGAGAAACTTTCCATCCCAGTTCTGTATTATACTCCCTTCATTCACAGTTGTGCTCCATGGTGATGTTCATATCATCACTGAAGCTGTACAAAACCAACATGGTTCAGCTTTGAAGAGGTTTTTTTTTGAATGGAAGAAGGCTGCGATGAAAGGAGGGAAAGCTGAGAGAAGCATCAGCCTGAAGAAAACTGTAGTGGGCACTGCAGAAATTATTAATATATGGAAGCCAGAGGAGCTTCTGATTGCAGCTGGAACAAATTTTTTTACTGAATTTCTAAAGCATTCAGTCACTTTTTTGGTTATATAGAACCTTCTTAATTTGCCTCATCAAATGTCTTAGGGTAGCCTAGTTGCCATGTGTGGTATATCACACAGCCTGCATCGATAACCAGTCTCAAACACTTATCACAGGATGGGATGAATCCCTAATTGGAGGAGCCTTTCTCTTCCCACTAGGAGCCTAGAAGTTTTACTTTAAACTAGATGTATCATATTTAGATGGTTAAGGTTAGCTACAGAAAATCCAACTGCTTTTTATAGATAATTCATAAACTGTTTTTTAAACTGAAGTGACTCTCCACAAACTTCTAGCTTGCATGAAGGCTGTGTGAGTGTGCTTTTGCGTGCTACATGATGTGACTGAACCTGCCTTCCTTAAAGATGTTCAGCCTTCAGGTGGCAACAATGACCACAAGACATTTCCCATCCAGATTTCTGAGGGGTAGATTTTATGCCCCATTTCTTTTGGTCTCTTTTCTAAGAGCACGCTGCTAGGATTTAAAGACGAGTATTTTTCCAAGTGGGCTCGTTACAGATCAGCTCTTTAACTACACCTACTAAAGAAGTAATGTATAGTGATATCCTGAATTTGTTCCTAATTAAAAATACTGTACTTAAAGCTTGCATGATTCCCTTCTGCTGAAATCTTTAATCAGGACTTGAATAAGGCTCTGGAGCCTTGATTAATAATAGGACTGAGTGCTCTGCGGCTGAAAATGCCAGGGTATTAAATTTCCTTAAGTCACCTGGTGTCCCCATCTAATAGAGATCCTGGCAATGTTACTTATGCAATAGTACAGGATAATTGAGGCATAAAGTTACAGGTCCTGAATGAGACGAATAATACTAATTCTCATGAAGACAAGTCTGACGTGCATGTGGGCACTAATGTAATAAACAAGATACCTTTGTAATTGCATCATTAAATAAAATAAATGGCCTTATTCTAACTATTACCCATGAAATCTAATGCACAGGTAAGATGCACTGAAATCCCAACAAATCAAAGTACATTGGAGCTTGGGAAAACACACAGAGATAACTATCCTAAACAAAAACCACCCAGATATGACAGTCTTGAAAGTAAGATGAATTTTAAAAGTAACAAATTATGCAAAGAAGAAAAAGGTGTCAGATTATATTACTAAAAGGTCTGGTTTTGTATCACATAAAGAAACAAGCCAAATATAATCCAAAGCTCATTGTCTATGAGCCATGTTTTCTCTAGACTGGTTTGAGAACAGCTGGTGGCAGAACAGATTCACCATTCTCACTAGCTGTGAACATTTCAAAGTAGAATATTAGGAAGAAGGTACCTTCCTGATTTTTTTTGGTACAATTGCCTCTTTTTGAAAGGAAGTGTGTCTTGTAATGATACTTATTGGCTATTTTACTGTACTGAACATAATCAGACGTTGTTACTTCAAATGCATAAAGGAATGAAAGTACTAAGCAATAAATCCACAACAGATCCCAGGTACCACTAAAACTATATGGGGAACAGTGTCACAGAAGCAAACTAGAGTCCAGCAGAATTAAGAACTGGAGAAGAGAGACAGATACCTTTCTTGAAATGAATCGGTTACTATGATTTATTTAGGAGCACATACTGAAAGGGACACCTCTGTTGATACCCTGTCCCCTGCTACTGCCAGCAACCACATCCTAATCCCAGTTTGGCAGCCGATCAGGCTCCACCTGAACCCTAGTCAAACTGTCTCCCCTGGACAGTCCTAATCCAAGTTTAGCATGAATTCATTCACGAGCACGCTATAACTGTTTGTTCTTACGATATTATTGATCTTAGGGACGAAGTTCCTCTCAGACTTTATTTTCCTATGCTACCACACCATATAAAGACAATCTTATCTATTAGTGACTCTGCTGAAGTGCCAGGCACAGGAGCTCTGTTTTTGGCATTTTGCTTTGGAAAGCAAACAGGTAAATTTCCATGCTGGAACTTTATCTGTGTGTTGCCAGTATTTCCATTATCTGAGCTAGCCCGTAAGAAGCCAGATAGCACATTTCAGTGCTAAACTGCAGATTGCAGCAGGTATAAATGCATTTCTTCAGGTAACATCTCCCGTCTCCCCATCATGTCAGTACTGCTCTTACCTGAACTCACTTTTGTTGCTCAGAATGACATACAATACTCTAACTGAAGTCCCCACGGTATCTGGTACAATGGCAGTAGTCCCTCTTTAGCACTAGAAATATCTTGCCTACCATATCCTATGGCCACATGCATCATTTCATCACCCTGTACATTAATAATTTATTCTCACCCTGGAACGCACAAGCTTTTTTCTTTCTCACTTTCAGTTGATGTGATATCATTTTACAGTGGAAATTATTAGTCCTTAACTGAATAACCTGGTACTTTCTGTTAGGAAATGTATTTGCTGCTTCACTAACATGGGTAAAACTATTCTTCCTCAGTGATATCCTTTTCTTCCTCTGAACTCCCAATACCTCCTGACTGTGCACCAAGGTAAAATAACATATTATGAAAATACTAAATAAGATTAGTCCCAGTTTGTACTGCCAATTCAAATCCAGCAGCTACTGATCATATCGCAACATCTCCCCTTAAATCAGTGTCTTACCCACTTTTAAGTGTCTTTTGTAATCTCTAGCTTTTTCAAATTAAGTAGGCACTTTCCATGTGATAATATATCAAAGAGCTTACTGATTTTACATGCATCCCATCATCTTAATTTCCTTATCTAAAACCTCTTGAATGTTATCATAAAAATAAATATTTCTGTAGCTGACTTAGAATTGGATGTTGGTCTCTAAAAATAGATTACATAGAAAAAGACAGATAACATACCGCCGCATGATTTTGACCTATTGTTTCCAGCAGGTAATTCCAATATGGAATGGTATGCAAATTAAAAGCTTCTGGTTGCCACCCCAGAATTGGCTGCACACCACTGGCAAGGGGAGCAATCCTTGCACATATAATCCAAATATGATCCCTGGGAAGACAGATGAGTGGAAAATTACAGTGAAAGCAGTTGTAGCCAAATAAAAAGATCCCTTGTGACTCCATCTGCAGAAAATAAAGTGTTATTGAAAAATAAAATCTTTTTTTTTTTTTTTTTGGTGGTGTTGCAGTGTAATAATTCCAATGTTATTTTGGCTTAGGTGGAATTTTAGTTGAAATGCATGTTTTAATGACCACGGATTTGTAGAAGCCTCATAAAATGCATAATATAATGTGCACTTATAATAAATATTGTTAATCATGCTTATGGTAGTACTTACAGGACAGAAAAAAGAGGTCTGGAATAGCAGGCACTGTACAAATACTGTCAGTCCTTTACTAAAGGATAGTTGCTGAAGTGCTTATGATTAAATAGGTGAAATCAGCAGAGCAGGAAAGGTCCTTGCTGTATGGGACCACAAAGTGGACCATCACTTCCTTCCCCAGTATGGGTGGAAGTCGTAATGCCACACTGGAGAATTAGCCAAGAACTGTGGATCCCTTTGCCACACTCTGCTTGGTGCCAGGCAGGTCTCAGACCTGAGGTGGGACATGTAGACCTGCCTCTCGTAACACGCCCACCCGTTTTCTGCCATCTCCCGCTGCCAGGCTGCTAAAGGTTCTGGCAGTCACTTACAAGATGTCCTGCCTACCCAGGAAAGAAATAACCAAAGAAGAGGAATTGCATAAATGTTTCTCCTGGACCTTGCTTATTATTTTTAACAAGAAGTGAGTATTATGTAAGCAAATTCATTTGTGTTTCTTCACTTATATTTTCGTTGTAAGTTTTAAATCAATGCCAGATTAAAGGCTGAAAATATTCCACTCAATAGTTATTACATTTATTTTTTTCTCTTTTTTTATGCAGTCAGCTTAAATTCATAGATCAGCGAGGAATTTGGTGAGTTTTTAAGACATTAAAGTGCATGGAAAGTGGAGTAATTCTGCAAATAGGTATGATGAAAAATTAACATCAGAATCCCTCTTGTAAAAAAAAAAAAACAAAAAAAACCAAACCAGCAACTAAAACCAAAATAGATTAGGTCAATTTGCGAGGAAAAGAAATTCTAGCAAAACAACCTCTGACCTTTATCTCAGAAAAGGACAAACATCCTTGGGAAATATTATGGTGCAAAATCTCCTCCTAAATTACAACAGCCTGGGCTAAATTCTTCATTTTAAGCAAGGAAAAAGGTGTCAATGCCTTCAGGGATAGCATTGCTCAAGTAGGAACTAAATCAGGCTATGAAATGTGAATCTACACCAGTATGGGCTGTGGACAAGCGAGAAATGAAAGAACTAGAGAGATGTTTTCCCTACTGCCTCCAGTATTTAGGTTAAGATTGGTTGTGGTATCTTATGGATGCTCCTCATTCTCTGCCTCTGATTTTCTCCTTTGACTCAACCAAACCTTAATGTCTGAACCCCACTGAACATGAATGATGTTTGTTTTCCCGAAACACTGGGATATTTCTTCAGAGTGGTGCGATGCAGGGATACAAAGGTGAGTGAGCTCTCCTGCACCAAAGAAAATACTTTGCTGCTTCCCTTACCAAATTTTTCTCAAGTACCACTGCATAACAGCACATTATGGGATGCAGATGTTTCCTTAGAAGGATCATTAAAGTTACTTAAGCCTTCCTATATTAAAAACTGTGGCTCCTGAATCCCAAACAAAACTCAGGAAAACATATGCCCCTCAATGACAAAGCTTTGGCATCACCCAGACAGTATTTCATGTCTGTCTTACTTTCAGTTTATAATACTGGCTGTATCTTTTGCTTCCGCAGTATATGCCAGGTCTCAAGACATCAAGGGAGTGGGCATTTCCTGACAAAGGCAAACTCTGACATTTAGATGACACTATGACAACCTGGGGAGTTGAAACTCATAGAGTTTTCTTGGAAAGCTTAGCCACGGATTTCAGTCAGGAGGCAATCAATCAGGGGGACCATTGTTCCTCAAAGGAGCTAGGCTGAAGTTTGGTTGGCTAAAAATGCTCCCAGAAGTGCAGGACTGCATTTTGTCTGACTTCAATCAGATCATAGTTTGCCATAAGTTTCTTAAGGCCTGATTAGACTAAAACAAAAATAAATTAAAATTCCATTATTAATGTTATTCTGCTTCCAGAAAAAACAAAACAAAACAAAAAAACAACGAAACCACAAAAAACCTCTCAGATTTTGTTTGGTTTTAGCTTTGTATGTTAACTAAGTCTAACCTGAATTAACTGGGTTTTTTCTAAACAATGTGTCATCTTGTCACACCTCCCCCAAAGTGATTATGGTATAATTAAAGAAGTAACATGATGAACCAGAGAAGTTGTATCTTCAATTTGCACAGAAAATATTCAGACAGATAAAGGTAATGAAGTTTTCCCAAGATCCACAGGACGTACGTGGCATCTTTCAGCAACTGAAAATGAATTTCCAGTGCCCAAATTATAGTCCAAATATCCAAGTGTGTTTCCAAACAAATATCACATGCTTGTCTGTTTGTCTAGAAGAATAAAAATTTTTTTCTTTCCTCCAAAAAGAATAGAATTTAAATATTCTAAGATTTCACACTGTTGTTGGCAGAGATGAGCTAAAATGAGATATTTGTAGTGAGAAATCTGTCTGTTCTAATATAATCTTATATTAATCATTTAACAAATTAATAATCTCATCATAATTGAACTCTCCATAAAGAATATGCAAGTATTGGACAAACTAACCAATTTAATTCTAGTTTTAAATTCCCTGATGCATTCATTCTCTCTGAATTTTTTTCCTCTCCATTTTGCAATATTGAACTTAGTCCTGTCAGGAATGTTTCATCTCTCTGCTTGTTTGCTTCCCTGACTTTTGGACGTGAATTTCACAAACCTCTTCACTTATAAACTAGCTGTCTTCCCTGAAGATACAGTGCAGATAACATCAACAAAAGGCTCTCCATGTGTTCAGTGAACTAGAAAGAAAGATTTTGTACCTTAAAAATACTCTTGTTGAAGCATAAACTCCTGCATGACTACAGAAGGTTAAGTAAATTGAGAGAGACTGTCAGTTCTACGGGGGCTTTGCTTTCAATACCTGTGAGTTTTACTGAAAATACAGGGTTGAGATTAGCAGGCCACAACAATACATTTAAGGTCAGATGATTTCCTTTGAATTTTAGCCTCTCTGAAAACGCAGAAAGCAGTCAGAAGCCACAAAAATGAGGATCTGCTGTGCTTTGCATTTTGGCATGAAATCCTATGTCTGGGATAAACAACTAAAGCTACACTGCATGATGTCTTTCTTTCTTTCTTTCTTTCTTTCTTTCTTTCTTTCTTTCTTTCTTTCTTTCTTTCTTTCTTTCTTTCTTTCTTTCTTTCTTTCCTTCTTTCCTTCTTTCCTTCTTTCCTTCTTTCCTTCTTTCTTTCCTTCTTTCCTTCTTTCCTTCTTTCCTTCTTTTTCTTTCTTTTCCTTCCTTCCTTCCTTCCTTCCTTCCTTCCTTCCTTCCTTCCTTCCTTCCTTCCTTCCTTCCTTCCTTCCTTCCTTCCTTCCTTCCTTCCTTCCTTCCTTCCTTCCTTCTCTCCTTTTCTCTCCTTTTCTCTCCTTTTCTCTCTGTTTTTTCTTTCCTTCCTTCTTTCCTTCTTGCCTTCTCTCCTTCTTCCTTCCTTCCTTCCTTCAAGATCCAAACATACACAATACTCAATGGCAAGATAATGAACAGTGGAGTTTAGGGCATGAACCTTCTCATCCTACCACAGATGCTTATATTCAATTAGATGACCTTCATCTTAAATATCAGTGACTTGAATAAGAACTTAGACACCTATGGGTACCAAGTACAGACACTGACACTGTAAACACCTAAAGTTAGGTGAGCTATGCCCTGTTCTCAATGATTTTTCTGAAGACTGATGCGCCATGTAGTAGGTAGGAGCTGTCCTGACAATAGCCACTTTTGTTACCCTTCTAGCCTGTGGGCACCTTGATGTGGAAATCTCTTCCCTGTGGGCTGGAAAAGCATCTTGTTACCCTGTCCTGCAATCATTAAATTCCTGCCCAGACTAACTGTTAAAAAGTGGTGTTGAATAGCCCCAGGTAACTGTACCTGTAACATACTCTGGAGACCACAAAGGCAACATCCTTCCATGCAAGGCACAGCAAGATTCCACCAACTGTCTGATATCAAATGGTTATTGAGTACTGGAAAGAAGTTATGAATATGTGACAAAGAGTGTCTGCTCTCCTCACAGAGTAATCTGAAATGTGCAACTTTGCTTGCAGAATGTTGTATTTCCATCCCCTCTTGCCAATTACTGAGTTAAGTGGTGCATGGAACCTTTTAAAGACTAGAATTATTTTCTAAAGAGTAAGAGAATGTGAATCAAAACTGCTCATTACATATTCTCCTAACTTGGATGGTGTCCTCCACAGTAGGCTGCAGCTACTGGTTATTACACTTTTTCTGTTAGCAACAAGAATAAAAGGCTCTGAGCCAAAAACTGGAAATATCCAACAAGCAATTATAAAACCCCATTAGGAAATAGCTGCTGGTTGATTTTGCTTATTATAGCAACTCCTAATAACAACAATGTACTTCAAAAGTCAATTTGGGCATCTTGCACTGGATGATGATATTTAAAAACACATTTTGGAATTTTCCAAGACGCCTTTCATTCTTGGATGTGGTCACAGAATATCCTCCTGAATTAACATTCCTTTGTTCACTCTCATATGTATTATAGATGTATGGAGAGACTTAATTCTACCAAAATAGAATCTACCTATCTATCTATTCTAAATATATATCAAGAAAAAGAAAAATTTTCATGTGTTAGACAGATTGTCTTTTGAGAGAAATATACTTTCACTTCACACTGAGCAGTGGAGTTGGCGATCTATTATTGATCATGACACAGAGGGCAGAAGTATAACACAGTACTGCTACAGACTGCTCATTGACTTACTTGCTTAAAGCTGCACTATTAAAAAAGTCTAAAAAGAATTAAGTAATCTGATACAAATTATGAGCTGGAGGAAACAGTCATACCTCCCACAGACTTCAAAGGCTGTTTCGTGTTCCTGCACTAGACGTACCTTTTTTATCTCTCTGGTATGTATTTAATCCTGTCTCATCTCCTCCGTAGCTTCAGCCAAGATCCAACAGCAGAAAAACAGCATATCAAATACCCGTCAGTTATCTTGTGTATCCCTAGATACATTTGGGGTGGACCAGTAGGCATGTCCTCCTTGAAGATGAGAAATTGAGAAGGCCAACACAGTCCTTCTCTGTCCATCAGCCCCTCTTCCCTCTTGTTCTTACTAACAGCCAGCCACAAATGAAGCTTCTCTGTTAAGCTATTTCTAACCTTTAAGGCAAAAGAATCTTTGGCAGAAGATACACATGTGTGTGTATGTGGGTATTAATGATTGATGGGGAGTAGAAGGCAAAAATGGCATTGCAAAGATCAGCTTGCAGAAATGGTCCTGATGAACAGAAGTGAAGCTACTAAAATAGATATGGCTGCCGTCTGATGTTTTGTAGGGGGGTTTTGTGTTTGGGGTTTTTTTGTTGGTTTGGGTTTTTTCCCCCAACAACTCTAATCAGGAGGGCTTTAAGGAAACATGGGACTTGCAGTCTCCATAGGTACTCTTATCTAAAGCACCTGATGCATGTGCAACTAAAAATACCTGTGTAGCTGACAGCTAAATATATCCTCTCTCCCCAGAAGCAGAATCTTAACATTTATGTTGTCCTGTGATTTCCCTTGAAGAGGGTGTTTCTTGAAGACTTTACTCCCCTGTAGGTCTAAAATAGCAGCCCCTTTAAAGGAACAAACAAGACTAAGTTGAGTAATGTCAGGAGAAAAATATAAGAGCTTGAGTGATGATCCTGGTTCATGCAAAGTTCCTAGTAAAATCCTGAGGAGCTTTGCCTCAAATATCTACAGTGCCTCGTTGTACTGGCTTCACATTCAGTTTTTAAAGCTGTGGACCTAAGCAAGCCTCCCTGTCCCTAAATTTATAGGCTGGTGGATTTAAATTTGATCCCACATCTCATTATCTTCAAGCTAATGAGCATAATTGAAGGTCTTGGAAAACTTATTTACACTGTATTGTTTGTAATTGCTGATAAATCCCTTGAAAAGGGACATCTGTTCCATATGCCCGGTGGGAATCAGAAAGTAACATACTTTATATGTAGGTAAATCACAGGATATTAATAGATCTTGAGAAAGAACTGGCTGTTTAGGGCTGGGGTGGAGGGAAAGAGTGGGCTGGTGAGATACAATAAGAGCTTAACCAAGAAAACTTAGAAATCTTCACTAATTGCTGCTTCATGGGCTCAGTGCTGTACACAGATCTGCTTCTGCACCCCTTAAAGATGTGGGGTGTGTGTGGCTGGGCAGCTCTGAAATGGAGAAGACACTGACTCCAGCCCCCAGGAAGTGCCTCGTAACCCGGGCAGCGCAGGCAAAGCACTGGTCTTGCAGGACAACTGGGTTGACGTTGGGGTTGTATCTGGAAATAGGGCAAGGTAGGAAGGTGGCTATTTGCATTGTAATTTTTCCTCTGGCATAAACTGGTATATGCAGATCCCTTGGGTCTGATCCTATCTATAGGTTGTCCAGCTGCTCCATATAGTGAAGGCATATAGCTTTTGAGAGGAACAGCAATGATATAAATCCATACCAGCATGACCAAACTAGCCAGCCCTCCCCCACAGGCACAGATCTTTCCCCTCTCCAATGCAAAAAGTCTTCTGGCACCATCTGACACCTGGGGACTAGAAACATCCCTTGCTCTTATGAAGACCAGAGACTGTTCCACAGTTAATGCTTCACCTTCAAGCTGTGGAACTATTTTTGCTACCAATTCTAACATTTTTAAATTCCCAGTGGTCCAGAAACACTTGAATTTGGCCATGTGAGCCCAACAACACCACTTCACTACATGATCCTACGTCCTCCTTCATCAAAAATATCCCCTTTTCCACCCAGGAATTGAGGTTTCTTGTGTTAAACTTTGACAAACAACTTGTTGAAACATTTTCATTCAAGATTTAGTGCTTAGTGTAGAAATTGCAATTCTGGTTCCTGTTTTTATTATGTTGTTTTGATTGGATTTTTAATTTTCTTTAATATGTACTTCCAGGCCCTTCAATCTCTAAATTGTCTATAAGGACATCCACCACCCAGAATGATATGAGTAGACGATTAGTATGTCAACATCTTTCTGGAGCCATTTACCATCAGGAGGGAAACATGCTTCAGTTTGAGAAAAACCAACAACCAGCTTTTAGTGTCTTGCTCTGTGGCAATCAATCCTTTTACACTCTGAAATATATATACATATATATATGAAGGTTTAATATTCCCCATCTGTTAAAACTCCAGAGCTGCAGCAGAAGGCTCCTATACTTCATACCGAAACAGTAGCAAACCATCTTCTTGTAAGCTGTACAAAAAAAAAGCCCAACACCAACCCACAGCAAAAACCCAGAAAAACCCCAAAATGAAAAAAAACCCCGCACCTAAAAAACCCAACATCACCCAGAGGGGTTCCTGTGGCTAAGTGTGTGTTATACTTATGAAAGCCAAAGCAAAGGGCTATTAGTGTACACTTGAGATCACTTAGAGAAGCCCACAGGGAAATGCTCTAGCATTACTGCCAAAGTAACACACAAAGAAACTATGTCTCTGAATACCCTGAAGGGATGAAAAAATGTTTAATAAATGAGTTCTTTCCAGAGGTCAAATATTAACGATTTGTGTGTGTGTTTTCTGTTGAAATTTCATTTTCTCTGTTCCAGCCTGGACAGGGAAAAATATCAGGAGGCGAAACTTTGATTAAAATAAACGAATCAACACAGAGCGGCGTGCCCGGGTAAAGCTAACGCGTGAGATTATAGAGTGCGACAGCTGCAATATTAATAAGGTGAAGAAGAGAAAAAAAAAAAAAAGTGATAGAAACCTCACAGACTGATTTTATTTGGTTTGATCATTTCTTCATTATCTCTAGCAAAGAAGCCAGGAGAACTGGACAAGGGATGATCTCTATTGTTCTGGATACTCTTATTTTCTGTTTCTCTGGTATGATTCAGCAGAGATGGAGAAGGGGGGGAAGAAAAAAGTTAAAAAAAAAAAATCAAAGATCTAATCCTGGAGAGAGAAGAATGTGACAACAGACAGTAAAAGTGAGGTCGGGGAGAAAGAGAGGAAGGCTGAAGGCTGGAGATATTCAGCATGACAAACAGATAGAGGGAGGAGTGAGGGATGCTGCATCTGAGCAGACTGACTTTGCAGAGCTCATCTTGAGCAATCCTTCCTCTTCATGGTGTAAGCTACGTCCATACTAAGTCACGGCTGCAAGATTTGTGGCCGCAGAGGGCTGACTGTCAAGGTCTCCCCGTACACTTGGCGCTGCTTGGCAATTTGTAATAATGAGATTCATTAGCGCTATATGCTCTGCTGGAAATACTTCCAAAGGTTTAATCGGAGCTGCACAAATGACTATTTACTTAGGTAGCACTTCATTAGCTGCTCCTGCCCTGCTGTGTAATATGGTATAAATTACTAGCTGGTGTCGCCAGCATCACACCCAAATTGGCTGTCTCATTCATTGTACCACGCTGCTGGTGATCAGCTAAAGGGGATTCTGTTTCAAAGCTGAAAAGATACCACGCCTGGCAAAAAAATCCTAAAAGTGTGCAACATTTCAATTTCGAGGCACAAAATTGCTGGCCTATATAAAAGAGAGTGATATGTACCGGAGAGCAAACTAAACTTGCTATGCACAGCATGAAATTTTTCACAAGCCTTTTGAATCAGCAGCGCTCACAAAACACAACTGCCCTTTGCAGTCCCCCCTCCCTTCCTTCCTTTTGTTTTTGTCCATTTTCTTAATGGAGATTCCTCTTGACAGCACCAAGATCTCGGGTGCTGAGAGCAGGGAGAAACAACACATCAGGCAAGATGCTCTTTAGTTTGCAGGACTCTGAGACCCAGAGCTCAGAGCTCAGAGCTGTGCTGTTATGGGGACCCAGATCTGTTTGACGGCGAGGGGCTGAGGCAGATGATAACATCCCATTGTTTCTCTACTCTCCTCTAGTCTCAGCAGCTCAGCTTCAAAAGATGACAGTCTCAGCCATTGCAGCCACAATCACACTGCAATCACACCACAATACACAACGAGCTGTTTTATACCAATGAGTTAAAACTGAATGTCAAGCCCTCTATGTTTTACTTCTCTGTTGGAATCGGCTGTCCGTGTCCCCGTGTGTGTGTGTGGCTAACATTGTACAGCCCCAACGTGCGAAGCACGGCACATTTCTTGTCATTTAAATTGCAAGCCAAAGGGTGGGAAGGAGGGGTCTTTACATGAAGATTTGGGCCAAAACAAGTAGAAACTCCAAATCTTGCAAATTGTTTTCTGTGGGATTTCTAATGTCTAATAACACACAGTCTTCTGAAACTACTGAAATATGAAGACACAATCACAGCCTTTACTATGAATGAAACCTATGAAATGCAGGTGAAAATTTTCAGCTAATGATGATGCAGGCAGCAGTCTTCCTTCCCTTGAATCCACAGGGAGACCCTCCCTGTAGTGGCAATGGTCTGGTGGACAGACAGGTCTAGACCTGGAGTCCTCCCGGGCTGCCTTGTCAGCAGGGTCCATGGGTAAGGTCTATGTGCTCCAGCAATTCATGGATCAATTAACCTTTATATGAGGGAGGGATTAAAGAGGGCTCTGAAATCTTGATGTGTATTGAGTGATTTTCCTCATAGCACCAGCTAATCACCCCAGCTTTAGACATAACTACTCAAGCATAGGACTCAAACATTTCCTGAGGCTCTTCCATCCCAATAGTAATTTTGCTTTACACTCATTAGCTGGATGAGAGGAGACCACAGGACAGCCACAACCTGTCACATAACTCTTCAGGCTGCTTCGCTTAGCTCTCAAGACCTGTAATTCTGTACTATTTACGCAGCACCTTTTACACTGTTTCTGAGCGCAGCATAGTCTCTGACAATCCTCATTTCACAGGGGAGAGAACTGAGTCATGGAA
Organism: Strix aluco; assembly: GCF_031877795.1. Classification (NCBI taxonomy): domain Eukaryota; kingdom Metazoa; phylum Chordata; class Aves; order Strigiformes; family Strigidae; genus Strix; species Strix aluco. The sequence goes on along the minus strand of NC_133931.1, from coordinate 3,017,759 downwards.
ATCTAGACCTTGTCTGAAAGACTCAGGGAACGGGGAAGATCTGGAGTGGTAGATTCAAAGCCCTGGAGCAGGAAAGCAGCCAAGCATTTTTAAAAGCTGTAGGAAACTGGTTCTTGTTAGCATCTTTTAAATTTGTGCTCCTCTGGATTCAAATTTGTTTCAAGTAGAGCACCATGGAGGACGATACTTGCAAAAAGAAGTTATCAAAACAGAAAGCAAAATTATTTTCTAAAAAAAAAATGTAGATATGGCAGTAAAAAGTAACGCAACCATGGCTAAGATGAACACCATCGGTGTAGGCTGTCAGGGTTATTTTCCATATTCTTGATGTAAGATTCCAGAAAATCCTAAATGGGCAGCACATCATGTCATAAGAGGATGTCACCAACCTAGATTCTCCCCTTGTACAATAAATCAGTATACTTCCAATGCACGTTGCTGACTTCAGCAATACTGAATCACACCAGAGAGAAATCTGGGATGGAGACAGAGATGACAAATAATGCATGCTAAATATCCATAACCAATCACTGGGATTTCTCTCAAGCTTTGGCCAGGACAGTACAATACTAGACTTGACCAGGAAAAGCACTGATCACCACTTTCAACCCAGAGAATCCCTGAAACTGCCACACATCACCTAGCACCTCCCAAGGGATTCCCAGGGAACTTTATAGCTCATGTCTGCCTCAAAACTGCAAAATATCAAAGGATTTAGTAGTATAAAGAAGCAGAGCATCCCACCCCTTGAAAGCCTTCCGATGTTTGGTAAGCCATCTTCTCCCCCTCCTCTCTTTCTCATCTTACAAACATATTTCCCAAGATTCTTCATTCAGTCAAAGCACTGCTACATACACAGTCTTTTATGCAAATTATTTTGTTTATTTTTATGATGTATGCAAATGAAGTCTTTACTCTGAACATTCTTTATGATGCTATAAATGTAAGAATAGATCTTGAATTAGTCCTTTTCATTGTCAGAGTAGCACTAAAACCAGCTGAGGGATTCAGAGGCTTAAATGTGTAAGCAGTTGGGTATAAAACAACTTTTATATCTTGTAAAAATTAAGGGTCTGGGCCGAGATATTTGAGTATTAAAATAAGATCTCTAAAGAGTTAGAAAAATTGCATGTTTTTCAGAGCTAAATGAAGATTAAGACAAGAAATCAGTGAGTGAAGCAACCTGTGGTTTAAAAACCTCTTTCTTTCCAGTATTGCATTTCCTACATTAACAGGGAACTTCCAATGGTGGCTAAAGATGGAAACTACCTATTTCAGCAGGAACTGGATAAACTGGATGATGTTGTATCACTTTTCTTCTGCCTTATACATTCCATTTGCTGTATTTTCACATGCTTAGCTTGTACTCGATAGCCCACACTACTCTAAAAATAGGGTTACTTGGCAAATATATCATTAGATAACCTCCACTTTTACACAACCAGGACAAAAGGAGGTGCAAAGGTAGGGAGGAATCAGAAATAGGGAAGAACTGGAATAACAGGAGCAGATGAGGGGGGATCTGAGGCCAAGGACTGCAGGGGAAGGGGGAGCTCTGGGGTAAACACATGCTTGACTTTGCCTCTAATTGTGTGTATCTCAGGCTGCTGCTGAAATGTATTTTTTCCCCCACTTAATCTGACTGTCCTCTTCATGGAAAGATGGCAACTAAATCCCAACCTTATCCCACAGAGAAGGATTAAAATTCCTGCAAGTGGGATAGTGGAGCACAAAGAGAGAGCCAGTCAGGAGAAAACTCCCAAGTTGCAGTATCAGATGAATAAGTCACATATTCTTCCCAGCAGATATTATAGACTTAACAAGGGCTTCTTTGGAGAATGGAGGAATGTGTAGGAGATGCTAGCAGTTGCACAGGGTCATTTTCCATGATTAAAAAAACTTTCTACATTTATAGATATGGATAACTATTTTCTCTTACTCTACTGATTTACAGTGGAATGTGGAAATGTAAAAGCTATTCCATTCAAATCTTCCCCTACATTCACAGACCCATAAAGGTACTGTTGATGGATATTTTCATAATATCAGCATTCTTAAATCTACTAATATGGGAAAACAAGAAACTCACTGCTCTAACTGTCTTCAAGAAGCACAAGTCTACTATGTTTTTCTATCACTGGTGTTTTTCATGAACACAATGCAAAAAATTAGCTTAACATACGTAGCAACAAACACTGAAGGGAATCTTTTTATATAAACTTTGTTCTCAAATTGTTTGAAGTAGCCAGAAAAGCTCTGTGAAGACAGAATTGATTGTCTGTGCTTAGGCTTTAACTGCACATACCAGCCAGGATAAAACAGATGCTAGAACTTGAAAACTGCTTGCTGTGGGAACAGGTTTAACACACAGTATGAGGGAAGGGATAGAGCAGGCTGACAAGGGAAAAGAGTTTAAGAGATGTATGAAAATGTCCTTGTTGACATGGTGCCACAGTGTCTTCCTATGTCACTTTCAAGAAATAAATATAAACCAAGGGAGAGTTGATCTCCTTACCAGATGCACAGCTGTAGGATCTAGCTTCTAAAACAAAAAAGCCAAAAAAAGAAAGCAAGGCTTATGCATACTGTCATTCTAGACCTTTCTGCTCCAGTATGTCCAGATTTTCATCTCTGCTTCCACTGGACTACAGTATTACAATTTCCTGGAAACCTTGGCTTTTTTTGAAGCAGCCCAAGCCATGCTGCCTTCTGCCCTGCTCAACTGAACTCAACATGCTCCTGATGATCTTCCCAAATAACATCCTTTGCCCACTGACAGTCATTAGAAATTCATTAAGATTAATTTAGACTTGACTGTGTAACCAGTTCCTGCCTCTTACTTCCCTAGTCCTGGAGAAGAGATCAACATATATTTGCTTACAGAGTAGTTACTTCTGAGACCAGACCTAGAGAAGACCCCCTCAGTAACGTCCTGTCCACATTCACACTGTTGACCCCCAAGATGCCTTCACTGTGCTCATATCACACCTACACTCTACATCCTACAGCATTTTATCACACAGGACAGAAGTCTCATGGCATTGAAGAGTGAAGAGGCCAAAGATCTGCTGGGAAGAGCCTTGTGGGATAAGGCCCTAGAGGAAAGATGGGCTCAAGAGAGCTGGTTAATATTCAAGGAACACCTCCTCCAAGCTCAAGAGAGCTTCCATCCCAGTGAATAAGAAGTTAGGTTAGGAAATGTTGTTTTGTTGGTGGGGAATGAAAGTACAATGAGCCAGTGTCTTATTCAGTATCTTTCTGTGCCAGGAACTGACCTGAACTCAGATTGAGATTATTTCTGCAGTGATGAGGAATCTTTCTTCCCTAGACCTCCAATTCCCCTACAATGAAAACCAAACCAAACCAAACCAAACCGAAACTATTCAGACTAAGATTTCTATACAGCTAGACAGACATTCTACCAATGTTACCATGGAAAATAAGAGTGAAGACTTTGCCTGCTGAACTACACCTCTGAGCTTGTAGTACAGCCGCCTGCAGTAACCTCTTTGATACTCTCAAATTCTTCCACTCAGAGTCCAAATGTGGACATTTCCATGAATATATCTGTCACATCCACAATGGCAGTTGTAAAAGGAAAGAAAATAATATTGTACAGAAAGCATGGAACTGAGAACAATGCTGAAAATAGCACAATGCCATTATATGATTTAACGAGATGCCCTCACCTTGAATATTGTGTTCAAGTTTCACTGTATTGCCTCAAAAATGAAATGAAATGAAATGAAGTGCAATGAAATAAAATACAGTAGGTAGAAGGGGAGGAGGAGGCAGGAATAGGCAAAGAAAATGATCAGAAGCCTGGGAGGACTTGCGAACACAGCAAGAGAGAAGAGAAGAGAAAAAAAAAGAACAAGCTATTTCATTTTGAGCAAGAGCATGACAGAATTGTGATTGGGATAGGGAAAGTCAGGCAAGTAAGAGAAAGAGGGGAAGGATGGGGGAAGGGAAGCTGGGAGAGCTAAGACAGCACAGCACTATGAGAGGAGAATGAGGGACAGAAAAGCAGAGATGAGTATTTTGTGTCATAGAGTACTGAGTAGATTTCCTAAATTACAGCTTACGCTTTTGTTTTGTGAAGGTTTGAAAACCTCTTGTCTCTCTGCGTCTTAAATAAGGAGGTGAGACAGATGGAAGATGTTTTAGAAGTGTGAATTCTGCTTGGAAGAAAAGCCAAATGAAATTAATAGAATGAAATTAATGGTAAGGAAGAGAAGCATCGATCTAATGTACATGGCTACATTGTTCACATACATGAATGGATGAAATTAAGTTTTATTACAAATAATAATATAGCATCATGAGACACACAATTAACCTGAAGTCTTCTGGCCATAAGCTCTCCCAGATTTCCCATTAGGTATCAGTCTTCCTACACCATCCAAGTTTTATCTTTTGCTGGTGCAGCCTGTTAGAGTATTTCAAGAGTTGAAGGAAAGACCTCACACAGTACAGATAACCACATCACAGAAGACCCCCTGAAGCCTTTAATGTCTTCAGCTGAGATCTACAGCAAGCTGCTGGGTATGGAGGGTTAGGGAAAGCCAATGCATCACAGAGACTTTTGGGGTGTTTTAAGTGATTCCTAGGCTTTGCCGAAGACCATCTGATCAGAAGTGAATGCATCACCCTTAACGCATACAGAATAATAAAGCCTTGGAGCTGGGCGCATATATGTGATGTTGAAGAGCATAACCAAATCTTTGTGACAGGCTCCTTGTTAATCCTGTGTTTTCATGTTCTCAGTGCTCCTGTCACCTCTGCTAATCAACATGGTCTGATTGTATGGGCCGTGCTGAGGACATGTCTGATACTTCAGCCGAAGGATTCAGGCCTGTTTCTGTTGTATGACCTCTGGAGTCCATCTGCACAGCAAGCATCCATTGACTTATGAACCTGGACCTGTGGTAATGTCATAATAAAAATAATGTCGTAATAAGAAAACTGAAAGTAATCAGAGTACTTCAAATGTCTGAAGACATGTTTTGACATATTTGACTTTTGCTTGTACGTTACATTGTCAGACATCACCAGTGTTGTTGGCTTTCTCCAACAGTGCTAATCCTGCTCGGTGGCGGTTCAGGCTTTTCCTGTTGTGATCACCCCTTCAGAAGATGTTACACTTACATCTTCCCTTCATCCCCCTTTCCCCAAGCTGGGCTCAGTGGCAAGAAAGCTGAAGCTGGGAGAAGGACACTGGGAGTTTAATAAATTTTTCTGCCACAGGACTATATTATGGTTATTTTTACACTGCTAAAAAATGTCTACTCTGGGATTTTGACTACATGGTACAGAGTAGCTGTATCTACCCTGTCCTGGACTGGCTCTTCTGAAATGGACCAGCAGGGTCCATGGGTCATAGCATGTGGCTCTGGACTTACCAAGGTGACTCTGTAGCTCTAAGATATAATTATCAAGTTTTTTGTGTTTTTTTTTTTTTTTTTCTTTTTCACATCAAAGCCACCCAAAACACATGAAAACTTTGTTGCTGCCCACCAGAGTGGAGTTTTATGGCACGATTTTATAAATATGGATTATATGCCTTGACATTGGAGGCTGGCAGTACAAGTCTAGTGGAGAGATGGAGGGGTCTGGATGGTGCAAAGAGCTAAACTTGGTGTGTTTCCATTCTGAGGTGATTCATCCCACAAACATCCAGGTTTCATTTTGGAGTGGACTAGTTGATTCACTCAAACCCCAAAACAGCAGAGAATTAATATTTATGTAATGTGGATGAATAGGAGACCAAGATGTGGGAGCTATTTGTCAATGTAGATGTATCTTCTGTGGTTACCTTTGTTTATTTCTCCATCCTTTATGTCATACAGCTATTTACAATGCAAGCTTTCTGAAGCAGGAACAAATTCTCCCTATGGATTTGGGTAATGCCGAGTATGAGAGGTCTGTGATCTCAGCTAAAAGTTACTGTCATATCAATATCAGCACTCCATCTTATATATGGAAGAATCTCACAGAACATTATAGTTTTAAGTGATTTACATAGACTGGGATTGTTCTGTCTACTCTTGAAATGCCGCAGTCTCTGGGGGAGAAGGTACTGGCCTATAAAGAGTATACAGACACTGCATGAGGGAATTGGGATTGAGTAGTGATCTCTCTCTCTCTCTCTTAGAAACTTGTTCCTCAACTGCCTGCACTTAAAAGGAATTTAAAATGCAGACCATAAAATAGATGCTAAGTAAAAAAACCAGCAGTCTGCAGAATAGGTTGCACACACTCTACAAAAAGCTATTGAGGGAGAAATATTGTCATAAATTGTGTTAAGTACAGTGTGTTGAGTCAGAAGCACAGTTTTGATGAAAATTACAATAGCAGTTTGAAGGCAGGCCATTTTGTGTCTTGTACAATGCCAAGCAGTTCATACAAGGCCAGCTTGATGGACCTGGCAACAGCAATTACTGGTGTTTTACTCTCCCACAACTATTCCCCAGGAGATGCACCCCTGATGGGAGAATTTTGGTCCAGTTTGAAGAAAGTGGATGTCAAAATCATACCTTCTGATTACAAAGAATCTTTAGGTCACTTTTTGCCCTCACTCCTCCCAATTTGCTCAGGTTTGGACCCAAACCCTCTTACTCCTAACCCTGCCTACCTGTGTTCACTTTATGGCAGCCTACTTCATGGCTGCTTGGTTTTATGTTACCAGCAACAGAGCACCTGGCAGGAGTGCCAGAATCCGTCCCTCCGATGAACACAGTGGTGACATAAATGCTCACCAGTTGGTTGGGTTTGGACCTTTCTGGGCTGGATTGTTCTTCACAGCATCAAAGCAGGACTTCCATGGCTTTCAAGAGAGGCAGGCTTTTGCACACATAGGTAAAAATAAATTAATAATGCAGCTGGCTTAAACTGGACTGAAAATATACCAGCTCAGCCTCAAACTGGATTTGCTTCCCTGTGCTGTACTGATGATAAGAGAAAAATATTTAAAGCAATTTGCAGTTAAAAGGTAGGGAGCTTAGCAAGCTCAGAGCTTCTTGAATACAGAGAGAATTGATTTTTCCCAAAAATAGCTGATGGGGAAATTCTCTACCATCTATACAGCTCTCGTGCCAGATGACTGCTTCGAGTTTGACATAGGAAATCTGCTAAGGAAAGGACAAATAGAGGTGTGACAAAATATGGCTCTGTTGTGTTGTTTCAGCAGCATCAGCATCTCACTATAAGTGCAGCAACCATCACTTCAGGGTTCATCCCCCCCCATGCTTCAGTCCTCCCATTCTCCATACTGCTGGGTTCACTCCCAGACCAGAAGCAACCAGTCCCCTCCCGCAGAGACACCGGTGAGCTCCAGGGTGATCATTTGAACTCATCTGCTTTGCACAGAGTAGGGATATGGATCGCACTGGGGGATGGTTCCTAAAGCGGGTCACAAAAAGAGACCTAGAAATGGTTCTTTGGAGCCTCTGATATCAAAGAAAGGTCATGTTGACTCAGGATCTCCTAGCAGATTCCTGGATGTCACCTTCCTTACTACTGAGTACATTATGGATTCAGCATACTATTTTTGGAGGTCAAAAAGCAAACAATGAACTTAAATGATATGAAACTGCTTTTTTTTTCTTTTGATTCTGATTCAAGAATAAGCTATGTCTAAATAAAATCTAATTCTGGACTACAGATCCCTTTTAGTCACCAATATTCTTGCCATCAAATCAGTGACTGATTTTTTTTCATGAGGACAAAACTGGGGCTGCTAGTAACTTTTCTGGCCCTTTAGTGGGAGGAAGCTTTTACCCTGAAGTATTGCCCAAACACATTTTGCATTGGACCATATTCCTCATTCGGATCTTTTTGTTTTTCCTTTAACTGACAGATCAATACAGAGAATTCAGAAGCTGGTAAAAAAAAAAAAAAAAAAAGTGCAAGCAGGTTTCTGAATCATAATGTATAAGGCATGTGTTTGCCCCCTGAGCAGCAGACAGTGAGATATAATTGGCAGATCTTTTTCTTCTTCATGCACTCTAACTTTGCCAAAAGCAAGCTGACAGGGAAACTGAGAGAACAGAGAAAACTTCTCAGGTTTCAGAGGAAACCACGGCCTGCAGCTTAGCCCTAGCTTACAGATAGTATGTAAGTGTAATGATAGTCATATTAGGAAGGCCAGACTGGTCCAGAACATCACCTTCCTTGGGGCTGCTGTAATGAATGAAATGTGAATACCACCTTGTCTTTGAACCATGGGTGCAGGAATCTGAGACCCACAGGAGAATGAGCAATGACCCTCCTCTGGAAGGGATGACTCCACCTGCTTGCTGAGCAGTCCTTAGCAAAAGAGAATGCATGAAATCAGGATGTCAAGCAGGGCCAATGTGACCTAGCCCTAGCTCAGACAATTTAGCAATTAGCCCTGTAGCTTTCCTGATGCAATTCCCCAACATAGGAGCCAATGGAGGAGGATCACAATGGATAAACTTCTGCAACATGACATTCCCTTATTGCCTGTGCTATGTCCTAAATTCTCCCAACATACCCCATAAACAAGGAGGAAGGAGCCAGATACTGCATGACATCCTGCTCTAGGGTTTAACCTTGTGAAATCAACCCTGTAGCTTCTGCAGATTAATGATATTCTCCACAGAGGAAGCGGACCAGTTTGCACTGGTGTCAGGAGAAAATATTCCAATTAACTTTAAAAGCCACTACTGCTTCTGAAGGCCTGAAAGGAGCAATATCACTACCACAAAGCAGAACTCTGAAGTCTTAAAGCTGGTCTATGGCTTGGGAGATTTTGACTTTGGTGTTTATTCCACCAAAACCAAGTTCAAATCCCATAAGAGATGTTTTGAAGATGGTGTGTTTCATTTAGTGTGTGTATAAATACTACCTGTGGCTGGTTTAGACTACCAGAATGAAGGCTGAGAAAGGGTATGACCAATCTCTATAAATAAAGCTGGGGAGTAAACAGCAGGGAGGGAGACAAGCTACTTAAACTAAGTGAAAAAGTTGTCACAAGGACAAATGCTTGTAAACCAGCCATAAAGACGTACAGACTGGAAATGAGAAGAAGGCTGTCAATGTAAGAGTTGTGAAGCTCTGGAACAGCCAGAGTGGGAAGTGGTGTGGGAAGGAACAAACTGATGGGTGTGAAGATAGAAATTGGTGCATTTATGTTCCTAAATAATGAATAAATAATGCTGGCTGTATGGACTAAGTATCAACCAACTCTCCTCTCCCTGCTAGCACACAAACTTCAGGGACACAAACATGGTTTCATTTTTTAAACTGGCTTATTTTCAACAGTTTTTTCTCCTCCAGAGAATCAATAAATAAATACCTCCATAAATAATAAATCTGAGGTAGAGAAAACAAAACAAAAATGAAGGCATCTAGAAAAATTAGAGAATGAACCATCCTCTAACCCCAGAAGAACTAGGAACTCAATTGCAAAGAAAACCCACCATGCACAAGGACTGCATGGCCCTGAAGCCCCGACACTGAATGTTTCATCTGCCCTTGCAACAAGCAACTAAGTACATTTAACAAACTATATAGTGTACACAGATAAAACCCACTGACATGTGACAGACATATGAGAAATATTTGGTACAGTTGGGAAAACAGCGAGAAATCAAGATTTCTTTCCTGTTGTTTTTCCTCAGAAAGAAGTCCTTAAAAACAATCCAGGCAAGTTCCACAGAAAAGGAATGTTCTTATAAGATGACTGACCCACTTAGGCTTATTTTTAATAGATCTGGAAGACCTAGGAAATTTCAGAGATGAGAAAAGTAAAAGTAAATAACACTGTCTCATTTTACACTGTAAATGGTGTAATGAAATGAATACTGGAATACTGCTGTCCTTCAGGAGAAAAAAAAATAAAATAAAAACTAGATAGTGGGTGGGAAAGAGAAACAAATACTATTTTAACGCTGAAGGAAAAGCTTTAAGGAGGCAGACTCAAGAGCTAAATTGATTTCTTAGGATAGCTTTCTGTTTCAGAAAAAAGCAGAGCAGGTTAAGGTATGTGCCGGGGAGTATGACAGAATACTGTGCCACACGAGGGATTAGTGCCTCTGGATCTGTATTCAGACCCACTTTCTCATATCTGTTTACTTATAACGCTCAGTTGGATGAGTACTGTCATGTACTGCTTTGCTCTGAATAGCAATGATGCGATCCTGCCTGCAGCAGCACCTTCATGCTGGCTGTATCTTGAATGGTTCCTATGTCCTTTATAAAGACATTGATGCCAACAATTCACTACCATATTTACACTTCAGAGCATAAAGCAAGAGTATTGAGTTGTCCAAAATATAGAGAACTGCCCATAGTTATGGTGGCCCAAACAGGCTTTTCTCTTCCTCTGATGGCGGGAGTGGAGACCACCCTCTTCCTAGTTCTTCCAGTGGAGGTTATTACACATTCTTCCTAAGACTTTCTTCCCCTGCTAGCAGGCACAGAGCAAAGTCCCTGTTTCAAGGAAAACTTGCCAGTGTTTCTTTCTGCAGCAAGTGCAGCAATATAGCCATTGATGTCCAGCAATACTGAAGTGGGAAGAAAAGGGCCATAAAGTGCCTACTGAAAGACGGGGGACTAGAAGTCAGGGCTTCCAGCTCTCATTGCTGGCTCCCTACTGATTCCTCCTGTGACTGAGACAATGCTTGGGGTAAAACTGGTGTCTAAGTGCAAAGAAATCTTCCTTCAAAGTTCCTCCCTTCCTTCTTCACAGGGGAAGAAGAACACTCTTCAGTCTTCACCTGTTACATTTTCGTTTCAATGCTAAAATTGTTGCTGATTTTGTAGAGGATGACCCTTTGTTTCACTGTTGTTACACACTGTACACACGACAACAGTGACAAGAAAAAGAAAAAAGCAAGCAGAGGCTGTAAGTGAAACTCTGAGACATTTATTGTCATTTCATGGGATGCTAACCAAAGAAGAGACTTCACAAAGCCATTAATTTGCTCAATTATGGCTGATAGATGTTAGTTCTTTCATTCTCAAGAATCCATCTCTTGCCTTAAAGGTTGTCAACGAGTCCCTGAGTGACACTACAACCTTCAGCAGTGACAGATGTCAAGGCTTCATTATGGAAGATTTTTATATTATTCAATGATTTGTGTGTGTTGGTAGGTGTGATACACTAGCAAATCTACATGTACAGACAAGGAAGGAAGACGATGAGACAGTTTGGTTTCTTAGCATTTTCTCCAATGGAGTAAACAACCGTGTTGTTCAATCTTCATAAAATGAGAAGTTCATTAACAGAGTCTGTTTTCACCAACTCATACCAACCAGATCTAAAATGCTCATTAGCTGTTATACTACATGACAAATTGTCTCCAACTACAATACTTTATGCAGAACCTTTCATACTAATTGCACCCATGAAATGGTCTAGAGTTAAATAATATCATAGAATGGTTTTGGTTGGAAGGGACCTTAAAGATCATCTAGTTCCAACCCCCCTGACTTGGGCAGAGACACCTTCCACTAGACCAGGTTGCTCAAAGCCCCGTCCAACCTGGCCTTGAACACTGTCAGGGAGGGGGCAGCCACAGCTTCTCTGGGCAACCTGTGCCAGTGTCTCACTACCCTCACAGTAAAAAATTTCTTCCTTATGTCTTGTCTAAATCTACCCTCTTTAAGTTTTAAGCCATTACCCCTTGCCCTATCACTACACTCCCTGATAAAGAGTCCCTCTCCATCTTTCCTGTAGCCCCCTTTAAGTACTGGGAGGCCACTCTAAGGTCTCCCCAGAGCCTTCTCTTCTCCAGGCTGAACACCCCCATCTCTCTCAGCCTGTCCTCACAGGGGAGGTGCTCCAGCCCCCTCATCATCTTTGTGGTCTCTTCTGGACCTGCTCAAGCAGGTCCGTGTCCTTCTGATGTTGGGACCCCAGCGCTGGAGACAGCACTGCAGGGGGGGTCTCACCAGAGTAGAGTAGAGGGGGAGAATCCCCTCCCTCGACCTGCTGGCCACACTGCTCTGGATGCAGCCCAGGACACGGTTGCCTTTATGGGCTGTGAGCACACATTACCGGCTCGTAGTCAGTTTTCCATCCACTAATACCCCCAAGTCCTTCTCCTCAGGGCTGCTCTCAATCCATTCATTGCCCAGCCTGTATTTGTGCTTTGGGATTGCCCCAACCCATGTGCAGGACCTTGCATTTGGCTTTGTTAAACTCTACGATGGTTATAGCTAAATAACAACAGACGGAAGGAGAAATTAACAGGCAGAAGCCAGGGAGAGTTGAGCTGTTTTCTGCTTATGTTTAAAATGAGTCAGAACAAATGGGACATAAGGTTATCCTTGTTAGTGTTGTAGGGAGGACTCACCGGCAGCAGAAATACTCCAGGAAATGTCTGCTAATAATGAAAGAGAGAGAGGAAAATTGTGGTAGAGACTCGCCTCCCTTTATGGTGGGTTTTATAACACAGAAGGGTAATTTTAACTGGATGGTGTAATGAATGAGGGAGTTAAGAGGAAATGTCTAAGGCTGAGGAGATGATATGTTTTGTCTTTTGAATATATGGAAAGTAGCAATAGCATCTGTGCTTATGCCTGATGAACTGGAATAGCAAAAGATGGCGATAGCAGTAATGAAGACCAAAGGAGAACTAATTAAATTCAATTTATTATTATTACTCTCTACTTTGCCATATTCCACACTGATTCTTACATATCTATTTCATAACTATGTTATTCCTGCCGTGCTGCTCCCTACTTGGCTAAGCTGCATTGACATGGATTTTTGACTGCATTTGGAGTTTCCAGGATGCGCAAGGTAAAGTCACTTTGTTTGTAGTAAATATTCAGATTGTAAATTGATTGCTAATTTCTGCAAACACAAGTTTGAGAGTTAGCCCACGGGGAACTGACCAATTCCTAAATTATCATAGAAATCAGAAGTAACCAAAGTTTAAAATCTCTAGATGGGGCATGCAACTGAGGATAAAGGTGATTTTTTATTGCAAAGGAGGTGGATGATATCTGACATGTGATGTCACATTGCAAGAGATTGCACTCTGCCTGCAGTCCTACAGAGATCCCAGTCCTTACAAGTAGAAATCAGTGAGGTGCTGGAGCATCACACAGTACACGGGAGCAGGAACTGCCTGCCACAGGGGAACGTCTCCTAATCTAGACAGTAACAGTGAAATTGGAAGGAAAGTATGACGAACCATAAATTCACATGGAAAGATAATGGCTAGAATATGCCTTGACAGTTCACAGGCATACTTAACTTCTGTTTCTTTTTTTTTTTTTTTTTTTCTTCTATTAAGCAAAATTCTTATATGAAGGAGAGACTCCCCTGGATTCAATAAAACTGCTCCAATTTATCCAACCTAAGGTTCGGTCTGACTTTCTGCTGTGACCTACCATTATCTTTCCACTTCACTACCCTTTATTACTCAATTCATTCCCTGTAGACACCAAGACAGCAATGGTTCTTAAAGAAGGATGTGAATGTGATATATACAGTGAGTTGATGCATTAGTTCACATGAGGGGTGGGATTAATTTCATCTCACTTTAAGCATCTGATAAAGGCATCGCACCTGAGTTTCTTGTCTAGTCTCCCATTGAAGATACTGAAGGTATAGTAAATATAGTCAATGGAGTTCAGAGTGTGAGTCATCTGACCAAATGTGGATGCTTATTTTAGGATGTGAAATCACGCCCTAAGCTCCATTGACTCTGCTGACTCACTCTCCATTGACTATGAACAGAGTCTAGGGCAACTTGCCCAGATGCAGACACCCACATTGCAGATATCCGCAGTTAATCAGATGACTTGCACCAAATGTGCTCCAGGTGAAGAGCATGACCTGTAAGATGTTAGGTGAAGGGGATAAGAGAGTGGTGGGACAGAAGGGACAAAGGTGGTCCTTCTACAGGGAGTAGGATGTGGGATAGGGAGAAGCTTTCTGTTGGCTTGAGGATGGAAAGGAGGGGACAGGAAAGATTTATCTGTTGAATATTTTTGCAACATGCTGATCATTATGAGTCTGGTTTTCAGAAATGCTGAGCAGCCACGACGCCCACTGAAGACAATGGGAACTCAGCACTTCTGAAAATCAGACACTTGCTTCTTAGCATTGAATGTAATCTTTAATATTTAAAAGAATAAAAGGGGATGGGGGACGGGCGTGCAGACAAGTGAAGAAGCTTCCTCCTCAGATGCTACAGAAAACTACAGCTGGAGCATTACGTGGAAATGAAGATTGCAGAAGGTTAGGCAAATTCTGACTGCTGTATTCCTAAGGGCTGATCAAAGACTATTAAAGTCTAAAGGAAGACACCTACTGCAGTGACAGTCGGAAGATTGGGTTTATCTGGCTGCAAAGCCATGTAAGAGGTTCCTAGTGGTCCACCTTTGCCAATACACTGTCGTTCACTGTCCCCTCAGGGTGAAGCTGTGTAACTTGGTTGAGCGGATGTAAAAACACATCACTCAAGAGAGGAGTCTTGCTCCTTAACCCCTGTCCCTCCTGACCCACCCAATGTGCCAGTGTGTGCCAGTTCTAGTGCTGGATTGACTCTTCCTGGAGCTATCTGAATTCCCTAGCACTGAAGAATTGCAACTCCTTTCTTGCTTTTTGAGTTATTTCTCTGCTAGGTTACTAAGCTGAACTGGCTCGCTACAGTGCTGGGCAAACACGAAAGCCAGTGCAAAGCAAGATGAAGTATGAGATTTGGGGAAAAGGGTAGTGTGTCCTCTCCCCACTTGTAGCTTCACCCTGCTGTGCCTACACGTGTGCTCTGAAAGAATCTGTGAAATTATACAAGGGTGGTGGGGGAAAAAATATTTTTTCCTGTTTTATTTCTTTCTTTATTTAAAACCACCTGGATTATTTCCCTGGCATGGTTTTCAGTGTGATCAAAGAGCAATTGCAGCAGCATAACTATAGGGACAAGGCCACTTTGCCACTGCATTGCTTAATGCAATGAGTTATGGAACAAGCAGTACACAGGAGCTCCAGTGAAGCCCACTGTATTCCAAAGAGAGAGTGGAGAGGCAGTGACTCCAGTGCTTCAGCTTTGCCATCAGAAGGAAAATGGTTCTATAAATCAGAAATAAAATACTGAGGAAGTATAATTAATAAAGATGTAGAGAGGGCTGATGTGTCCCAGGGATGTTTTGCTTGTTTTGGCAAAGACGACAACCTGTGACTAGATGCTGATGGAGTTAATCTTAACACAGGAGACTGGCTTGAGGTTGTGTCACAGGAAGAATGGTTTTAAAGTATTTCATGATGACAGAGATGTTTGAGTCAATTGGATCTTGAAGATTTTGCAGGAAACTAGCTGAAGCAAACTGAGTCATTAGTGATTATCTTCAAGAGTTTGGGGAGGATTCAGAAGTACCAGAGGACTGAAGAGGAACAAATATAGAACCTGCCTATGAAAACCAGAGTTGATGACGGAGAAATTACAGACTGGTAGGCCTAACTTCAACTTGTGGGCAGATGGTAGAAGAAATTATTAAGCAACCATTTGCAAATACCTAGAAGACAATCACCTTGTTAAAGAGAAATAAATAAAATGTAAACGTAATATAGGAAATAATTCCAAATAAACTAATGTCTGACAGTAAAAAGCCATGTGAGAAAGAAAGTAAAACAAGATGTTACATGATGCTAGAAAAATCTTTTCAACAGTAAGGTTAGGAAGATCTAATTGTAGTAAGATAGGACTGATTGGTAAATTACTTTCGAAGGGTAATTATTAGAGGCTTCTTAGCATCAGACTAGAAGGGGATCTTAAATGAGATATCTCGGTGATGTTTCTTAGGCCTAGTTCTCTTCAAAATACAAGCATGGATTTCTTTTAATAAAAAGTATAACTAAGTGCTTGTGAATGACAGCAGGCTTGAGTAAATGTACAAGCACTTTGGAGAACAAAGGTGGAATCTAAAATGTTTTTTAAAAAAATGGAGAGAAATGTGAAATTAGGAGAAAGAAATTTAATGTATAGTCATGCAGTTTGTTATGACAGGGATGAAAAAGTTGAATGCACAAATACAAAAATGTTTGGCTGGTTGGCAGGATATTAGACTAAATTCTGGTGCTGAAAGGGGACCTCAAACTCCATAGAAGCCAATGATGTAATGTTGTAGAGGAAAAATATATCTCATTTTGGAATGTCTTGATGTGACTATTATCAGTAAGGCAGAGCAGACTTTTCAAGTGAACACAGTGCCAGCAAGGTAAAGTGCGATAGCTGATTTTGGACACTACACTTTACAAATTGTAGATATAAACTGGTACTAGTCCTGGTAGAACAATAAGAATGATGAAAGGGTTTGAACACTTGATATATCAGGAGAGGTTGGATAAATAACCCTCTTCCTGTCTTGACTACTGCAACCACTCTCCACCTCTCAGACAATTCTCTGATTCCCAGAGACAAAGCAATGCTCAGATCCTGTACTTGATGTTTTGACCATACTGACTTCTTGCTTAAGGACCTTTCTCAGAATACCTGGGCAAAATTCCTCTTGCTGTTTTCTAAGGAGGTCTCCTTTCACTGCTTCTCTGTACTCATCTGCCACTGTCTCATTCATTTTTAGATCCCCGCTGCTTTGCTCTCTATGGGATGAGGGTCCCTTCTGCCAGCTGCTAGCCTAATCTTCTCTGGGCACTCTTCCATGCTTCTTATTAGGCCTGGCTGGAATGAAGAGTGAATCGCACCTCTTAACTTCAGGACTCAAACTCAAACATCTTACTTAGACCTACATTTACTGAGACTGAAAAAAAAAAAAAAAAGACTCAAAAGAAAGAGAATAAATACTCCAGTAGATGATTTCATACTACAAAGGTCTGAGCCCTAATTTGGGTACCTCAACTAAATGCATAAAGTCAAATGCTGTAACTTCACCCCAAAATGTCCTTCCTTAAGTCATCCACAATGTTCTTCCTCCTTCAGTAAAACCTTCAGAAAAGTTCATTTTTTTGCAAGGATGCTTGCAAGAAATCTCGACAATCATCACACAAATCATCATGTTCCCAACTCCTTCAGCAAAAATGATTAATATATAACACTTTCTTGTCCTAGCATCCATGCAACGGCCTTTTCATTTAAATAATAAGAGCTCCTCAAGATAGGGAGCTTTCAAAAACTGGCACCTCAGAAGTATTACGAACATATAATATGCACAGATTTCAGAAATCCCAGTTTCTCCTTTATCTTCAGCATTCTTGTCCACATTATATATAAACTGTCTTCTATTTCCATTATTCCACCCAGAATATATGTGACTCAACATATTTCTAACAATTTCAGAATAACCACCCTGAGTTACTGTAAACTTTAAGTATTTACCCAATCCCTTAAAATAATCCCTTGCTCACTGATCATGAGCTTCTCTAATTCAGAAATGGCTCTTCAAAAGCATCACACACTTCTATTTAAAAAAATATACTTCCTACCCAAATTTTTGCTATGTGCAGTAGAAAGACATTAACTGTGTGTAATCACCTCTCCATCTGCAATCTTTTCATCCTCAGTAAGAAATGTAGCCTTCTGGACATGGAAAAGTAAGGTTTCCATCCAAACTCTGCAAATTATTTACTGTGCAGTCACTTACTTAATTCAGTCATAGTCTCTGCTTATTTCCTGCTGTGTAAATCAGGAGGAATATGAACTTAAAAATCTCATTGGGGTGGAAAGTTCTCCATGGTAAATGAATTATTTTTTCCACACTGGCACTACTCCCATCCAGTTTTGTGTTTAAACTATTAGTGTCTGGATATGAATTAGATGCCAATCCAAAAGCCACTAGAATTAATGATAATTCTTCTCTGAGTTTTAAATCAGTAAATTCAGCACCAGAATGTAAAAATCTGATTCTGAAATCAAAGTGTGGCAATACAAGAAACAGAATAGTTCTGAAAAGAAAACAGACACCAGTACCTAAGCATGTAACCTAGATTTACCTAAACTGTATTCCTGAATGTAGGAACGTAAATTGTAACTGAATTGCATTGTTATACCAAATTGTTATTTGAACCCATTGTTTTAAAAGGACTGATTTTCCATGCCTGTCTTTTATGTAGGGTTTGATCAGTAAAAATCCTCAGGTATTTTGAAAACAGGAAAAAAAAAGAAGAATGTGATATAAATCAGAGGATAGGAACTGAAGAAATTTCATCAGATGAGATACAGGGCACATAGCAAAAACCTGTGACTGGCAATAGTAGGGACAATAAAGAATAATCTTCCAGGTATGATAAAAGAAAAATGCATCCCAAACTATAATCCATTATTGCAGTTAAAATGAAAAAAAATAATTGCAGTTAAAATAATAAAGCTGGGGGCAGGGGCGGGGGGGAAGGTGAATTAACTCAATGAAATTTTTGTCCACTATTTGGGAAGAAACCAGATGATGTAGTTCAGATCATAAAAGTGATGACCCAGCTAATTACAGCCCTGCCAATCTAGCATTGATCTTAGTCAAAATAATGGATCAACTGATATAGGACTCTACTAATAAAGAATTAAAGAAAGTTAATATAAATCAGTGTCAATCATTACTGGCTTCTGGAGAACAGGTCTCATGAACTGAATATTATGTCCCTTTTGGTGAGGATACAGTACTGGTTTGTGTGATGAAGCTAAATATGTAAAATTAGTGTCTGGACTGGTGCACCGCACCCCCATGACACATATGATATGAATCAAAGGATGACCAAGCGCTCTGGTCTCTGGCTGTTTCAGTAACTAGGAAGATATTCCACGAGAGAGTGTTTACATGGTTTTCCTACAGACAAGCTGCCCCACTGAGTATTTCTATTAGTAACAAATCACACTGAAGTTGAATCCTTGTGGGATCATTGTTACAGACGTATCAAGAGTCCTCAATAAGATGAAAGCAGTCAATGTGGACAAATGTAAATCCAGACATAGATGAACAAATAACTCAGGCCATACTGATAGGATGGGTCGTGATGGGGTTTCTTGCCTGAGTGACTCTAAAAAAGCCTTGGGGAGTAGCATGGATGATGAGGTCCACAGGACCTGCCAGAAGGGACTCCCAAGAAGGAATGAGAAGAGTTGGTTTTCAGCACTCATTAGTGAAGTGCTAAGATCCACATCTGGGATCCACCAGCCATGGGAAATTTTGACAAATAGGAAAGAGTCCAGAAAAATTCAGTAATTGAAAGACTGACGTAAAAAAACCCAAAACCAAAACCAAAGAATAAAACCCCAAAGCCACACATCCAGTCTCTCTGGGGAAGAGATTGGGGCCCTGGAAGTTGTATCACCCATCCTTATCAAAGAGAAATTGAGGTCTCTCATGGCCCCAGGACATGGGTGCTTAGGGAATATGACTGTGAACAGGGTCTTTGATCTAGCATGTAAAAGAAAAGTAAAATCCCATGGTAGGACCTGTAAAATGGACAAATTCACTTTGGAAATCCCGTGTGGATTTTGAGCACTGAAGGGAATTACCATCAGAGAAGCAAGATGCAGGTTATGGTCAGCCCTCTCATCATTCAAAATTTACAACTGTACTTCCTTTCTCTACCTCTTCTTTTGTCTCTGAGGGAAACTAGTTCAAGCGAAACCTGATTTGGGGGAAATTTACTGGCTAATGGTCGGTTTATGTGATCACAGCAGTTCCTTCTGCTTTCATCATTTACGATACTATGATTGAATCTAGTCACTGATAAAAGCTTCCTAGGTACTTCAATATGTTTGCTCCCTTGCAATGTGCTTGCGTAGTATGACATCTGTTGGCTGGGTGCACAACACGGTATTCTTGCTATTAAAAAGTAAAATTAAGGGAGGGAGCAAAACAGACCTTCCCAGGATGTATTTACCTCACACTGATGTGTGTTTTTCATAGCATAAAGTTGTTATGGCTCCAGCTCCCAAGCTTGAGTGAACATTCATCTTTCTTCTTTTACATATATACCCAAACAAAGCTGAGATGTGGGCTGGCAGTAAAGAAATGAGATCACATTATTGGGTTTGCATTAGGTTTGTTTATAAAAGACAAGGCATATTAATCATAGATATCTACACTGGGAGAAGCATGCAGCAATGCAGGAAAAGTGTTCAATTACAAAAAGCAGGATGTCAAGCAGACTAGGAGGTGCTACGGCTTGATGCACTGGCTTCTCTCTCGTAAAGAAAGCTAAACAAGATTTTGCTCTAGCCCAGACAGAAACCACAAATTAACCCTGTCTATTTCTGGGTCCCCAAGGAGCATTATAAAGCAGGCTTTTTTCCTTTGAGTTGCCAATTAGCTGCACTGGCGTGACAGCTGGTAGGTGATGTTTAAACAAGGGGTTGCTCCAAAACATGGTCCTTATTACGCTCCCAGAGAACACGTCTTCCCCATATGGATGAGGTAATCAGCAAGTGAAGGGACAGGCTGGCCAGTCCATTTGATTTAATTCTGATTGCTTCAAATCTGAGGGCTAGTTCTGCCTTGACTTTTTAATTCCATGCAAAGAGTCAGCGATACTCCACCAGGAACTAACTGCAGAGTATCAGGAAATCTGTCCTTAAGGCAGAAGTAAGGAAACATTATCCTATTCAGCATACAAATGCTCAGGCAAAATTACTGGAGAAAAACATTTTGATATGGATCCACAATTATGAATTCACTGCTATTAAAAGACAGCACACTTTCTGCAACTACAAATTGGAGGAAAGAAAGAAAAAAAACCCTGTCCCAAGGAACTTTGTTTTTTAAAAAAATTAGCCACTGGGGACAAGTTTAGTTTGTAAGAGCTTCAGAAAGGCTACGTAGGAAATCTGGATATATAGTCCCAAAGAAGAGAAATTCGATCAAGGGCAATTTATGGCAACTTGTTCCTAAATTGCTTCTCCTCAAGTTTCCTTCTAGAAATGTGACCAAAATCTTTTAGAGGCTATTATCTAGTTGCACAGACACCTTTCAGTGAATGCATATGCTATCAAAGTCTGGTTAAAAGACTTGGCATATAGTCACGGTTGCAACGCCAGAATAGGACGTCTTTTCAAAAAGCTGTTGTGGTACCACGTGGTAGCATGGCATGGTGATATACCATAAACCCTGGTTATCTGTTTAGCATTGCATGACTGAAAAAAGAAGGATTAACAAAATCCCCAAGGAAAACTGAGCTCATTTTGGCTTTATGTGTTCAGCTACATTCAGTGATCCTGGAGTTGTTAAGAAAGAGCTGTTGATAGAGAAAATAATGCAAAGAATGGCTGCATGACTGTCTTGCACAGAGGTGATCTTGGGAAGTCAGCTACAGCACCTTTTTGCAATGTTAAGGGGAATGCCACAGACTGACAAAGCAATGTCCAGAGGCAGCGGATTCAGAACAGATCAAGACACCTAGGATATTCAACTGGAGCCAAAAAAACACTTCTAGAATGGGAAATGAACCACACTACACAGAAGGAAGTAGCAGAGACTTCCATATTCATCTTTTTACATAATAATAAACAGCACAAGAAGCAGACTGCCAGCTGAATATGGCCCTCTGATGTTGGCAGATGCCAAGAAGAAAGGGTTTTGGTGGAGAAGTGAGGTGATGTGGCATGAATGAACAATGGACTTATTTCTCCAGACAAATCCCGTGTGCAGTCTAAATAGGAATCTGGGAGCAGATGAATATCAATTTTTATTTATTTATCTATTTCAGATCAGCCAGGATTTTGATCTTGTCATGCTTCCAAAATTCTCTGGAGGATTTTTTCTCTCTCTCTCTTTACAAAACCAGCTATACCCACAGAAGATGGAGGTTTTGACTGGTCATGTAGCCTTGAATGGCATAGATAGTCAAAGGCTATTCCCTTGGGTATGACATGGAATCAAAATAGGGTTGAAAAGGCAAATTAATTTAACCTTCAAAGATAAGACATGTTGCCCTGTAGAAAACCACAACATGCCCTCTGTTTTCTCATGTTAAGCTTTCTTGGGAGAGCACTGTATGACAAATTTGACCTCACAGCCCCAGCAGTTCCAGCATAACATGATTTGTTCCCACAGCATCAGTTCTGTAACATAAGAAAAGCAAAAGAGACAGTCCATAAGACAAAAAAGAAAATACTAAGATCCTCCTTGTTGACAGACATATCTCACAGAATCACAGAATGGTTGAGTTTGGAAGGGATCTCTGGAGGTCATCTGGTTCAACCCCCTGCCCAAGCAGGGCCACTTAGAGCCACTTACTTAGAGCCACATCCAGATGGCTTTTGAATATCTCCAAGGGGTGAGACTCCACCACCTCCCTGGGCAACCTGTGCCAGTGCTCAGTCACCCTCACAGTAAAAAAGTGTTTCCTGACGTTCAGAGGGAACTTCCTGTGTTTCAGTTTGTGCCCATTGCCTCTGGTCCTGGCACTGGGCACCACTGAAAAGAGCCCGGATCTGTCCTCTTCACACCCTCACTTCAGGTATTTTTATACTTTAATGATACCCCCCTGACCCTTCTCTTCTCCAGGCTGAACAGCGCCAGCTCTCTGTCTTTCTTCATAGGAGAGATGCTCCAGGCCCTTCATCATCTTTGTGGCCCTTTGCTGGACTCTCTCCTGTATGTCCATGTCTCTCTTGTATTTGGGAGTCCAGCACTGGACCCAGCACTCCAGGTGTGGGCTCACCAGTGTTGAGTAGAGAGGAAGGATCACCTCCCTTGACCTGCTGGCAATACTTTGTCTAATGCAGCCGAGGATACCACTTGTCACCTTTGCTGCAAGGGCACACTGCTGGCTCATGTTCAACTTGGTGTCCACCAGGATCCCCACGTCCTTTTCTGCCAGGCTGATTTCCAACTGGGTGCCCCCCAGCATTTATTGGTGCATGGGGTTGGTCTTTCCCAGGTGCAGGATTTGGCACTTCTCCTTGTTGAAGTTCATGAGGTTGATGTCAGCCCATCTTGACCATCTCCAATTTCTGTTCATGTAGATTAGGAAATAAGATGATACATAAATGAATTCTATCTACCCAGTTCATTGTCTGCCCAGGGCACATGGCAGTGTGACTTCTTATATACAGTAGCGATGCCATAGATGTCTTCTTAGATGCTATAACATGTAACTCCCATCTATATCAGTGTCCTGTCCCTACCCAAGTTGAGGTGGGACTGATGCTTCTCTTCAATCAACCCTGTGGTTTCAGCCTCCAGCAGTCTAGGATTTTCTTGATTTAGACCTCAACTGAAGAGATATCACAGCACGCATGGCCTGACAGCCACCTCAGCAGGCCCAACCAAAGAAGAGCTGGTGGAGCAACCAGAAGAATGAGTCACACCCCTTTTCCTTCACACTCCATACAATCAGCAACAGCTGCAGCCCAATTCAGCTCAATAGTTTACAGGTGTCTTCAGGAACAACTGTCATAAAAAGCTCCCAAAATATGCACTTTTTTTCTTGCTTTCTTTTTTATTTTTTTACCACTCTTTAAATTTTGTAGAGCAACAGTTACCCAATGAAAGCAGGAATTAACGGAAACGAAAGGAAATGAGAGACACTGAAGGAAAAACAAACATAATCAGCTTCAGCTGCAGCTCAATTAAACAACTGTTCAGAGCAAACTACTCATTCACAATTTACTCACAGAAATCCACTTTCTTACATTCTCTTCAGGATTTCAGAGCCACAGAAGCACACTGCACTTTAAGGCTCCTTACAAAGTAATTTAAGGCTCTCCAAATCGCAAAGGCAAATGGCAGCTCCTTCACTGGCCACTCTTGAAGAAGGTGAGAGGTAAGGCCAAGAGGTGATGTCCCACTTGTACCTGAAGGGAGAGCTTCATACCCTGATTTCACAGGGGTAGAAGTAAATAAACCTGAGTTTCTCCTGTTCAGGATCCCCAGGTCTGCCTGCATCCTCCTCTTTGGCTGTTTTTTGTTTGTTTGTTTGTTTTTTGGTTTTGGTTTTTGGTTTTTTTTTTAGGAGTGTGCATTTGCAATTTTTTTTAATCCACTTGTCCTTATCTCATGTCCTCCTTGTCTGAGATGATCCTGATGTTTTCACCTTGCGTCAGATACGTCCTTTGGGCCAAGTATGGCCACAGGAAATCTCACTATGCTCAGATGGTGCCAAGTGTTCCACAAACACAATTTAAGGTTTAAATACTTTTCCTTCATACTCTGACATTCAAGTGTTTGTCCCTTCAACCCTCTTCCCAAGAGATAAGGACCTGCTGTTCCTTTATTTGTCTTATCCCAGGAGAAGTCACCTTTTATTTCAGCATTAGTGCAAATAATCTGGGCCAGCATTAGCTATGAGATCTGTCAAACTGGAGAAGGGTTCAAGTACAGTATTGCTTCTTCTCCCTTTAAACCCAGCTGCAACTGTGACTAAACAGTGCCCTGCAAATGCTCCTCTTATTGCCCTCTATGGGAGAGTAACTGATCCAGTGTGACAGAAGACAACTGTTGGATTCTTTCCTTGCAGCTTTCAGGGTTTTTTCTGGTAATGTACTGTAGTTTGCAAAAGAACAAATTCAGAACAACATGGTTGTAAAAAAAAGCTCCTCCGAATATTCCTCAAACATAAGTAGGGCTGGAATACACCACATTTTTGAATTAAAAAAAAAAAAAAAAAAAAAAAAGAAGAAAAAAGAATCTTCTTATAAACAAGTTATAAAGGATAAATAAATAATACAGAGAAAGAAAGAGACATTATCTTGTCTAAAATCTCTTTGCACCTGAAATAACTGTCAAGGCTGACAATACCACTTGTGTGTTTGTGGAAGGGGGGGGAGTCACTAGACCACTGACAAGCTCATAAAACTCAGCCTGGCAAGACCAAGACTGACTGGCATTTCCAAGGTGGTACCTATCTATCATGCCTTCATTTCCAATGTCTGGACATTGGATATTGCTGTACCTTCTTTCAGCATATGATACTGGGATTTCCCCAGTCAAGCACAACTGCAGTGACATTGCTTTCCTCCTGCTGCTCATAGATAGTAACTAATGAGATTCTATTCCTATATATTTATCAGAGAAAAGCAAAACCTCTGGTCCACTTACAATGGCAAGCGAATAAGGATTAAGGACAGATGAAAACAAGACATCCACTGCATAATCAGTGTAATTACCAGTATTTGTGCTATTTTCAAAGTCTGAAAAC
The DNA here is from genome assembly GCF_031877795.1 of Strix aluco. NCBI lineage: Eukaryota > Metazoa > Chordata > Aves > Strigiformes > Strigidae > Strix > Strix aluco. The sequence continues at coordinate 2,992,690 of NC_133931.1, read as the reverse complement.
CACTGAAGCCTGAACAGTGCTCTTTCTCCAAACCCACCCCTTATTGGAATTGCTTACACATTGAATCATATACTTCCTTTGTGACTGAGTACGGCTATCTCAGTTACAGAACAGGATGTGGGAGAAAATATTGTGTACAATTATTTATTAAGTTCAAGTTCACTAGGGAAAAGTATTGAGGAGCACAGTCACACATTTGACTCTACATATGGGCCAATGACGAGGAGCTTCCTCACAGTGACCTAAAAAATACACCACCATGCTATAGACATTATCCTTCACAGCTTCTGTCTCTCCTCCTTATCCTTTGTCACTGCATACTCATCAGCAGCTTTAAAATCCTCTTGAATTATCTGTAACTATTCAACCTCTGGTGAACTGCTCCGCAGCTCAACCATGTGGCTGATGTCCTGCATCACATGCTAAGAGACCCTTGAGGAGTACCGCATGACCAAACAGGCCATGAGAATATCCCTGTCCTCAGTCCAAGCATTGAACTGATGGCTCCCATGAGTTTCTCACCAGCAGACTTGCAGCTATTCTGGGAGAGCTGTTTTACCTTCCTTTTTGACAATTTGCAGCAGTGTAGCACTAAGGCTATGGGAGATTACATCCATCACTTAAGAATATTTAATTCTTTACCAAAACCTCTCCCTGGTGTAACCACCAGCTCTGTTGATTAGGTTCTTCCCTTGGGATACACAGGACTGAGAATAATAACCAGACCCTGGATCACCTGCACACATCTGAGAGTGTCCTGGGCATAAGCCTCTTGAGCATTCTGAGGTTGAGAAATGTGTTTTTGCAAAATAGGTATATTCATTACAGGAACACAAAAAACGAAACCATAAATATTTTAGATTTGCTCCAGAGGAAATTGGGAATAATAAATGAAATCTTGGAAAGTTTCCAAGGGAAAAACAAAACAAAACAGAGAAAAAAATTGCCCAGCTCTAAGTCAGAGCTCCGTGACCTGCACATACCTCCACATGACTTTATTTTGTTATTTTATTTCTAAATTAATCTTCTTTAGCTCAGGATCTGAGATCTAATATTGTCTTCCTATGAATTCAGGCATGCTCCTTCCTTCTCCACTTTAAAATCCCACAAAGGCTAACCAGAACATCCTGGGCAGAAAGCTCCATGGGTTTGTTTGAAGACAGTTCTCTGACTACAGTGTCTTTTTGTACTGTACCTATTCACAACTGCAGTCTTTGGGGAAGTGGCTGTGGTGTCTGGCATGCTGACCAACAGAAAAGTGCTGTGCACACCTTTTGGAGCTCTGCAAATGACAGATAAATATTAATAATAATGCAACTTAACAGATGTTTTTTATCTATAACTACCCTGCTTCCATGCAGTAAATTGCAAGACCATAAAAATGATTGGAGTGAAGAGAAATTTTAAAGAGGCATTATCGATTAATATTTTGACACAAAGAGCTGAGTAATTCTTGGCAAAACATCTTACTGAATTTATTCACTTTAAATTGCATTCAGTGCTAGTAAAAAGTGACCAGCTGACAGCACTGAAAACAAAACTTCTGAGAGGCTTATCTTCTCTAGAAAATTGGTGGGTACCTAACGTGACTTAGCAACCCAAAGCAAAAGGGAAGGTGTGGAAGTTTACAGGTTTTAGGCTATCTAGAAGGCCATAATAAACCCAAGATTACTCTGTGATCACTATCCCGAACTCACAGCTGACCATTGCGATAAAGCTTTTTTTGCTGTTGAGTGAAAAATTTGCTCCTTTTAATAAGGAATTAATGAAAGTACGCACAGTATCAGCGGAGTGGGCAAGGGCAGTACAAGCTGCCACAAGCACACATTTCCATAACACACCTCCAGTGTCACACTGAAGGGTGATGTCCAAGGATAAAATGACAGTTTGATCTTCGTCATTGCCAAGAAAAGCCATTTAAGAGTGATTTTTTTTTTTTTTATCAACATCGACCTCTGCTTTCAGACATATGGTTTTCTCTCCCAGTTTCCAAGAGACATTTGAACCAGTGAGAAATCAGGCTCTATCTAGATCAACATGGCTTAGTAAGGTGCATAAAGCACCCCAATCAATAGTTTACATTGACGGGGGGGTGGCCTCCTCACCATCTCCAGATTAAACATGTGTATGTCTCAGTTTTTTCAGCAAGCTGCACCATGTAATGTGACTTCAGTCCATGCCCTTCTAACTCTCCATGGACCATCGTTTGCTTTCCAAACGTCATACCTCATGGAGGCATCACAATGTGTGCCTCCCTGGGAGAGGGATTCGATCCCAGAATATGTGTGAGGGACATCATTAGATCTGAAAATCTCATGCAAGTAATATCAGCTACATATATGGTCTTATTTGTTGGTAAAAGAGGTGAGAAGACATCCACAGGCACTGGTAACCTGGACCCTGGACAGAAGCTGAAGCAGCAGTTGGTGCCAAAGCTGCTCTTCTCTTTACAGTGTGGGTATTGTAGTAGCCAGAAGTGCTTGACACTTTCCAGAGACTCACAAATGAGCTGGCCCTTCTCTAAGGAGCACACTGATCAGGACACAATGTTTCTGTGATGTGCAATGGAAAACTGTGTACCTTTTCCTTCATCATGTGGCACAGAAAAGAACACATTGCACATTATAGGATAAGTGGAAGAGCACACCCTCCCTCGGCCCTTTCCTTACTAAATTGGCACTTGCCAATTCACAAGAAACGAAGTTTGGCATAATTATATGCTTTTCTATATATTTTGAGCCAAATTACCACTGGAAAACAGAGCACATGTGGATTCTGAACAGGCATTAAATGTGGCAAAAGCAGTGATCTTTGGATGAGCGCATGAAGAGTGTCTCATGAAATTGGCCAAAGTCAGTGTGTTATGTAAATTCTGCGAAGAGATGACAAGCCACCCAGCTCTCAAAAGCTGAAAGAAGGTACATAACCTGAGCTAATAAACCCTTCCATATAAGCATGGTATTCCTATGATAGTTCAGGTGCCATAAGTGTTCTTGTATTTCTGTATAATGTTGTATTGCACTACAAATGCATTATCCTTGTGATCTACTGGTAAATTGGGAAGACCAGTGGAACACGGAGCTTATAAAGAACTCCTTTAAATGCAGTCAAGGTTTCTGAAAATGCTCCAAAAGCACCTTTATAGATATTATATCCAGAGATATGACATGAAAAAAGGCAGAGACCACTGCCTGTCCCACCTCATCCAAGTAACAGTTCAGCTGAGCAGCCCCTGTACAAACATTTTCAAACGTTGCACTTGGAAAAGAAAAACACAAGTTGGGAACACGAATGAATGAATGAAAATGGAAATTACGGGGCTGCCTTGCAAAATAAGTGGAAAACAATGGAGTGAAAAATAAGTGGAGAAAGAGAGAGAGAGCAAGCACAGAGCTAATGATAAGGCGAACTTTTCCAGATGTGAAAATCAATTTTATTCTAAAACTTCCCAGCCTTTTCATTTAGAAAGCAATAAAATTCTATTTGTCCCCTGTTCATTTTCTACATAAAATGCCACTAAGCTACTCGCTCTCAGCAACCACACAAAATGTAATAGGTTAGGACTGCAGCCTTAAAATATGTTAGGGTTTTTTAATGAAACCAATTTATATCAGTTTGTGCCAGTGAAAGGGCTGAAGCAACTTAATTTAGTTTCATTTTCCACACATTTGTGGTCAAAGCTAGGATTCACTTATTTCTAATTCAGCCCTGCTTCCACATGCCTGCCTAAGCCGTTTCTAACTGATTTAGCTGGTGACCTCTATTAAATAGCGAGGTGTTTGGCTCTATTAAATGGATAATCTCTTGGTACCTACACATCACCACTACAGTCACCTCCTCATTTCTACACTTTTTATTTGCATGTCTGCTCAATCAGAGAGCTGAGGACTTTTTGCAAGTGAGAGGAAAAAATTATAGCCATAAAAATTACTATTCTTGTAGATAAAACTTAGTTATCTCTGTTAATGCTGCATGCAATATCATAATAATCTGAGATTTAAATATTTTTTAAAAAAACCCAGGTTTTTCAGGGCTGATTCTGAAATAACTAAATAACTTTTTTTTTCTTTTTTTTTTTCTTTTTCCTGTCTGGACACAGTTTCCTCACTTGATCTTTCTCCTAATTTAGATCAGTGTGACATCAGTCAAACAAGCGTTGTAGGAAGAGCACGTAACTTTTATTAGAGCGATGAAAATAGCTGAGGGAAGAGGCAGAAAGCTTTCAGGCACATGAGCTGTTCTTCAGGCCACTCCAAGGGTTTGTGCTCTTAAAAAAGTCTGTGTTTTTTACCAGATATATGTGTCAGCCTCATAAAAGATATGACCTTCAGTACAAAGCCTGTCTGACTTTTCATCTCAGAGCATCACCACCACAACAACTCATCTAGTGAAAAATCAGGTATGCATGGTCGGTTCATTTGTTTTGTGCTCTCTGTTGTAGTAATGGTGGTTCATTTTGAAGCTTACCTCAAAATTTAGTTACTCAGAGAGCACCAACACTATCAATCAAAGCTGTTTTTCGCAAGCCTTCTGTTGAGTGGGTTATTTCACATCTAACAGGGAATGAACTTGCCCTGTAGCCATTCCCTTGGTGGAGGTATTAATAGTATTTCTCCTCTACCTGGGTACAGGTTTTTGTAAAGCTTTTTAGGAATGTAAAACTGAAGATTTCCATTTTGGCCATTTTGATAGAAACCAGACAAATTGTAAATTTATACAATACAGAGAGGACACACAGTTGGTAGGGCATAAACACAACATGTCTGTAGACAAGGTGGAAAGCAGAAGAAGTGAGGTTTAAAAGAAGAACCATGCTGGTTTCTAGCAATTCAAATCCAAAAGGCAAACAGGTTGGAAGAGGTAATGGGAGCGAGGTCTTTCTGTCTGTCCTCACCCATTTGAAACTCTGTTTTGGCCACAGGGATTAAGGGATCTCTATCCAATTGCTTCTGTGGATCTGTGGAGGGTGTTTAATTTCATAGTTAGTGGAAAACAGGCAAAGTAAGTCCTGTGGTCTTTTCTCAAGGAAGCGATAAAAGGCTGAGGTTCCTTTCACCTCTCTGAGGATGTTTACCTTTCTCATATTCCCTGGAGAATTAGCTTGGAACAACATGGTTAACTGTTGTTAACGTATATGAAAAGTTTTTCATATATTTGTGTCCCACAAATGAAAAGTTTTGGAAAAAGTTCAATTTTCCCAACACCTGGCATATTAAACATTAAATATTTGAATGAACAACACTTTTCTTGCAGAGTTGTTTTTTTGGTTTGGTTTTTTTTTTTTTTTTGGTCAGTCCAAAGTTAATATTCTCTTGTCTGGGACTACTTATTTGAGATGAAATTTGAGGTTAGAATAGAGGATTCTTTTATATCATTTTTTACTGAGACAAAGTGTGATGATTATCATCTTTTCCCTTCTACAAAATGGGAATGCTGTAGTGGACAACTTAAGGTTACTGCTACACTGACTGAACTGTTGTCATGCCAAAGTGTTAAGAGATTCATTCCATACCTGATGGATCCAAGTGCCTGTTCAGTGTGTTTGGAAATACAATGCATAGAGTCTTTGGCTCTGGCTAGACTGATTTCCTATGCAGAAAGTTATTCTTAGTAGTTCCTTCTCTATTTCTCATTGCTGTTGCAATCAGAAAAGTGACCATGAATATAATAATTTTACTTTCCACATTTCTTTCTTCATCTAGGCCAAATTCTATCACTGTATATGGCAAAAGTTTTTTTATAAGAGCCAGTGTTATAAACTTCTCTAGGGATTTGATTAGATGTCCGTCCTTTCTCCTTCATTCATCCTCATCAGTCACAGAGATTATAAGAAAGTATTAAATGACAGTGTTGCTGTTGATGCACAAGGCAGAATACTATGACACCCACCTTGCTGTAGCATAGCTCCATCACAGTCTGCTGAGCTAAAAGGAGTGAGAAGAAAACTAATGCATTTCAGTAAAATCAATCTGAGTCAACGTCACAAAGGACAAGACCGTCAAGCAGTGGAAGTTGATGTAGTGCCATAGGCTGAGTCTTTGCCAATTTTTGCAGCTGAAAACCCAGTCCAAGGGGAGGAAGCTACAGATATGGGATTAAATATTGCTTTATCTTACAGACTGTAGTGACACTTCATTAAATCTGAAGGGACAGTGCTGAGGATGTAAAATCTGACATGCTTCTTCATTTGTTTAAATCTATTCGAAAAGTTGAAAAATCTTAGAGTTACTTTTCTTTGAAAATTAAAACTCTCTTTTAAAACTCTTCCAGTGACTCTAGCTTTACTGGTAAAATACAGACCTCAGCTTCAGAAACCCTGGTTTGGTTTTCCTTTCTGCTCCTTTGATCTTGCCTATTAGCCTTTCTCCTCACAGTACAGCAACTCACTTCAATTAAAGCTTCATTAAAACAACATTGCCGTAATCACCATATGTTACTTATGTATTTTTAAAGCATAACTGTTAGCAACTGATCAAAATACAAGTGGGCATTTTATATGTCTATATTATGTAGTGTACATATACTATTTATGGTATACTGAAAATTTTCGCTTCTCTCAGCATGGACCAGAAGGAATCGCTGAAGGCATTTCTACATCCTCTTCACAGTTATATCCATTTGTGGATTCTCAGCTTTGCAGTATTTATGTTGCAACTGCTGTAGCTTCAAGTTTCAGAGGGGCTCAGGTAAGCAGCTATTGGGAGGGGGAGAGGATGACAAGGTCAAGACCCTGCAACTTTCTAAGTGAAAGAAAATAATTCCTTTGATCGCAATAATATCAGGAGGCAGAAGACTGCTGGCAAACGGCACTAGCACTTGTCCCCCTGGGTCTCTTTCAGAAAGCCATCTGTATAGGTTTATTATCCCCAGGGCTCAGTATTTGGGACAGTTTTGTTTAATATCTTTATCAATGATCTGGACGAGGGGATCGAGTGCACCCTCAGTAAGTTTGCAGACGACACCAAGTTGGGTGGGAGTGTTGATCTGCTCGAGGGTACGGAGGCTTTGCAGAGAGACCTGGACAGGCTGGAGCAATGGGCTGAGGCCAACTGTATGAGGTTCAACAAGGCTCAGTGCCGGGTGCTGCACTTGTGTCACAACAACCCCATGCAACGCTACAGGCTTGGGGAAGAGTGGCTGGAAAGTTGCCCTGCAGCAAGGGACCTGGGGGTGTTGGTCCACAGCTGGCTGAATATGAGCTAGCAGTGTGCCCAGGTGGCCAAGAAGACCAATGGCATCCTGCCTTGTATCAGAAATAGTGTGGCCAGTAGGACTAGGGAAGGGATCTTACTCCTGTACTCAGCACTGCTGAAGCCACACCTCAAATACTGTGTTCAGTTTTGAGCCCCTCACTACGAGAAAGACATTGAGGTGCTGGAGCGTGTCCAGAGAAGAGCAACGAAGCTGGTGAAGGGTCTAGAGCACAAGTCCTGTGAGGAGCGGCTGAGGGAACTGGGGTTGTTTACTCTGAAGAAAAGGAGGCTCAGGGGGACCTTATCGCTCTCTACAACCACCTGAAAGGAGGTTGTAGCAAGCTGGGTGTCAGTTTCTTCTCCCAAGTAACAAGTGACAGGATGAGATGAAATGGCCTCAAGTTGCACCAGGGGAGGTTTCAATTGGATATTAGGAACAATTCCTTCACTGAAAGGGTTATCAAGCTTTGCAACAGTCTATCTATGGAAGTGGTTGAGTCACCATCCCTGGAGGTATTTAAAAGATGTGTAGATGTGGCACTTAGGGACATGGTATAGTGGTGGACTTGGCAGTGACTCCATGATCATTAGTTTTCAAAAGCACTGTGTGCTAGTGGTAACAGTATCCAGTATCCATGACCCTGACTGACACTTTTCAGATCTTCAGTTCTCTCTCCTATTTTTCTGCTATCAGTATTATGCAATCCAGAAGGCAAGACAGGCAGAGGACTTTGTAATGAGGTAGGGTCTGCGCAACGGGTAGGGGTTTCAGCAAGAAGGAGGAGATCCAGCAGTTGCAACAACCATACCACAGCTCCACAGTCTGTCCTCACTGGCAAACAGAAGCTGGATATTGTGGCTCCAGTCCAACAGCCGTTTTGATGGCCATACAAAATCATGCTCACAGCAGTGAAGTCCAAATGAAGAGGAGTTGGTGGAAATGACTGGGATTTTCTTGGCATACCTCTCTAAACAGCCTATGGTTATGTGCAGATGGACCAGCTGATCGGATCATACATTTCATATGATATAGAAGGCAATAATGACATACAGTAGAGATGTTTTCAATCCATTATGTTTATACCTTCATTTATTGTTCATTTTCCTGGAGCTTGACTGAGTTTGAATCATGATTATGACTCTGGTGCATTACAGAACAGGGAACACTTCCAGATCCAAAGCGATCCAAAGTGTGATGGTCCTATGGATCCAAGACCCTGGCTCAGACCCTTGTGTGATGATGTATCACTCCTAAAGCTCAAAGGCACTCAGGGCTGGATTGGATACTCAATTAGGACACAAAAGAATACTTACCTCCATTTTCTTTTTTCCCCAAAAAATAACAAATATTGCATTGCTATGAAAATGTCAACTGTATTCACTATTTAGAAGCCATCTGTTCAAGTTCAAATGCACTGACATTCCGGGTTCGGAAACAGTTAATACCAAAGAAATATACTTTTTTTCCTTTACTGATGAAGGTCATAAAATACAGTCCTGACTGCATCCTGCTGGTCTTCCAAAGATTCAGTAAATGACACATATGAATTATTCTACTGCTAAGAAGGGTAGATAAGGATTGGGGTTTTTTATAACCTGATAAGTTGCTCTTGCACATACTGAAAACTGGTATTACGAGCTGTGTCTGGATTTGTTGCTGGTATATGGAAAGATGCATTTTATTCAAAGTGGACATTTCCAAAGATTTCTGAGGTAGCCAAAAAGGACATATATATGTGAGGAGATAGACAAAGAAAAAGCAAAAAAGCGAAGAGAAAGTAACAAGTATATAAAACCTGAGAAAACTAGTCCTTGATTTATTAGCTGTAATTGCATTTAGGCACACATTATTAGTACTTACTGTTTGTGTTTCAAAGAAAACACTAATACATAAATTAACTTTGTATATCTTCCAAAAATGTATTAAACAGATGAACAAGGTACTTACCAAGGCAACAAAGCTAATCAAAATTGTCCTCCAGATTAACTTTACAAACCCTAATAGTATAATTTTTCTTTTGCATGGTGCTTCATACTTGTATCACTGCAGAGCACCCTGCAAAGTTTCACTCATGCAAGAGCCATCCATAGGATCACAGAATAATTCAGACCTTCCTGCTTGTAGTCCAATCTCCTGCTGAAAGTAGGGTCACCTATGAGGTCAGATGAGGTTGCTCAGGGCTTTCTCCATTTGGGTCTTGAAACCCTGCAAGAATGGAGACTGCACAACTTCACTGGGCAGCCTCTTCCAACATTTGACTGTCCTTAGGGGGAAAAGGTCTCCCTTAGATGCAGTCTGAAACATGTCTTGTTTCAGTTATTATATGTTGTCTCTCATACTCCCCACTATGCATCAGTGTGAAGAACCTGGCTCAGTCTTCTTGATGATGTTCTCCATAGGTATAGGGAGCTGCTATGAGGTCCCTCCAAAGCCATCCCTTCTCCAGGCTGAACAAGCTCCATCCCACAGCAGGCACCAGACAAGTGCTCCAGCCCTGACTATCTCAATGGCCTCTCCTGAACTTGATCTATTTGATCAATGTCTTGTACGGTCTCAAATCTGGATGGACTATCTAGATATAGACTAATGAGTGTTGAGTAGTGGGACATAATCACTTCCCTTGATCTCCTGTCTGTGCTCCTGCTCACACAGCCCAGGATGCCTTCTTTGCTGCCAGGGCATATTGCTGGTTCACGGTTAGCTCACTTTCCACCAGCACTGCAGGGCCTTTTACCTAGAGCTGCTCCTCAGCCAGTCAATGACAGCATGTTCTGCTACAAAGGATTAATCCCTCGTAGGTGCAGGACTTTAAATTTGTCCTTGTCGAATTTTGGCAGATTCTGGCCAGCCCATTTCTCCATCCTGCCCATGCCCTTCTGAATGGCAGTCCTGTCCTTTAGTGTACCAACTAGTCCTCCCCCAATCTGGAGTCCTTGGGAACACTTCATCAACTCTTCGATGTTATTGAGAAAGATGTTAAACAGGACAGGTCTCAGGACAGCCTCCTGCAGCACTCTGCATGGTACAGATCTCAAGGTATACTTTGACCCATTAATGACTACCCTCTGAGTCCAATCATCCAGCCAGTTTTTACCCATCAAGTTGTCTACCTATCCAGACTGTAACAGCATAACTTGGATACAGAAATATTGCAAGAGTTGAGACAAATGATATCCACTGCTCTCCTCTCACCCCCAAAGCCAGTTATTTTATCACAGCAAACAATCAAGTTGGTTGGGTATGATTTACCCTTGGTAAATCCATGCTAACTGTTACTCATCACCTGCAAAGCGTCCATTGTTGAAGTGGAATATAAAAATGTTTACCACCCGTTCTCCCCTTGAAATGAAACACGACAGTTTTACAACACATACTGCAGCAAATGCTTCTTTACGGCAGTGCTAATATATCTAGAAGATGAGATCTGCAGATCTTTACCTTTGCCTACACAATTACCCAGACTGTGTCAAATAAGACACACACACTTTTTGTTCGTCTCTCTCATCCCACAGCCTCTAAATGCAGTTTGATGTCAGTTGTTAATATGTTTCTTATTTAGAAACAAACTGTAGTTTAATATAGGGTGGGAAGTTTTTTTCTTTGGTTGCACAGAAGCAAGATCAGATGCCTGTCACATTCAACTGTTTAATCCATAGTTATAGTCAGCGTGATAGGAATAAAAGCCCTTTCACAACCAAGACACAACTCTGAGTTCACAGTTCAAAAGGGGTGATAGAAAGACAACAAAGGGAGTAATCAGTGTAAATCCAACCTTGCACTTGAAGACTGGCTATCATCAGAAGGCCATGAGAAGTCACATGGAAAACAGAGTTAAAAGGACAGTTCTGCACAAATCAGTGCAGAGTGACTGAGGAACAGCTCTTAAACCTGGATTAATCTCTCTTTCTCCTACTGAGAAGATATGATGCCAATTTAAGCCAAGATTTCAAAAGGTATTTGGGTGCCAAGTGAAGAAAATTAAGCATTGAGAAATGCATGTTGGGTACAGGGAACACAATCCAAAACCTCAGGAATATAATGCATGAAAAAGTAACTATTGAAAACTGTGACACCAGAGTATCAAGGCAAGGTATCCATAATGTTTTCTTAGCAAGGTCTTGGTTAAGAAGTGGTGGAGAGCAGCATGCATCTGGGTAGTCAGCCTCTTAGGCAGGAGCAAGAGGAAAAGGAACAGGGTTTGAATTTTGGGGCTCCGTTCAGTGCCACTTGAAACACTTTAGGGCATCCCACCTGGCCTCCAACTTCTGATCCAGAAGGTCATAAGCCTGCCCTAGGTCCTGGATCTCATCTGACACAGATGTAATTTTGGGTATCTTGAAAGCCCTGAAATGTCTCAAGCAGCACTGAAACTTTTGTTTAGGAAATGAACTGATCTTCAGAGATCTATGTCTTGGACTGCTCTAATACTGATGAGACATAGCGATTAGCATTAAATGCCACTATCTCTCTTGATATCCCCAGTTTTCCAAATAAACTAGGAAAAGAGAAAAAAAACAACACACCCAAAACCAGGCCCAGCAGAAGTATAGGAAATAAAGGCGAAGGCTGAACAACCAGTTGATACCCTGAACAAGGATCCAGTGGCCACTTCAGTACCAGTAAACTACACAGTGCTCCATCCCTGCTCTGCAGTTGTTCACAGAATTATGTTGCTAGAGTCATCCTGGCACAGTTTCGGATTGGGCAAAATAACAATTTCCCAGACATCTCCTGAGCAATGTCAAAAGGTTAATATAGGTCAGTGACCACTGCAAATAGGCATACATGTTGCAGCCACTCTGTTGGCTCGCAGCCATCCTGAGAGGGCACATGCTTAACTACGACGGATAGTTTTGGCACTAGAGAACAGTCCCTGCCCTATGTTATTCACCAATAGAGGTGTACCCCAGAAGTCTGGTGTCTATCTCCTGATGTGTTACAGATTCTTTACACAACCGATGACATCCTATTAGCTGTCTGTAAACCAGAGATAGATATCCCTTCCTTCTCCTTTGAGTGTCTGGTTTATTTAAACTCTGAGTTGCCTCAGATTTTCATTTGTAATATATTTACCATGAGCGAGGTCTAGCTTTTTTTCAAAGGACTAACATATAATGTTATGTAAGAAATTGAGAGAAAATGAGCATTTCTTGTATTCTGTATGATGTGGATGACATACAAAACCTGTTGTTTCTCCGGTTCCTTGAAGGTACATAGCTCCTACGAACCGCAAAAACATCACTCTGCATCAAAATCATAGGAAGGTTTCCACGGATTGTCACCCCACCAAGCCTCAGAACTCCAATATCTAAGCAAATTCATCTTGCAATACTTCAAAAACTGAGAAACCACTCATACAAAACAGTTTCATTTTCACTGTAGTGCTCCAACAAAAATCAACGCTTTATTGCTTCTTGTCCCTCAGATACTGGAAGTCTCCGGAAATGCTATGATGATGTTGGGGACCTTGCTAAATCACTTACATACAACACAAGGGATCCCAAGGGATCACAACATTCCTTCGGAGAGGGGGAAACTGGGGCATTTAAATGACAGGACATGTAAGATACTGACACACCATGCATACTCTAGACTCACTGTCCACTGTCCTATATACTAGCTTTTTTTTTTTTTTTTTAACATTTCCCTTGTCTTTGTAGAAAGAGTTGGTGATTTCAGCTGATCTCTGAACGAGCCCAAAATCTACAACAAAATGTTTCCAACAGCAGCCAGAGCTCTCATCTCGGCTTGAACCCAACTGGCTAAAACTCAGCCCTGAAGCTTTTGGCTGTGGCAGAATGTATTTATTTTGTATTTAAGGAATAAAGCTAATTAATTTTTAGACCTTGCTGAATATGAGAATCTTCTCCTTATTGCTGGCTGTATTTACAATGGATCTTTTAATGCTTTTTACACTGACAAAAAAAAAAAAAAAAAAAAATCACAGCTTTAGCTGAATAAGGCATTTCCTAATGGCGGTACAGGACCTGGAAGCATTACAGCTAATTGAGCTTACTGTTCATTGAGTAGACACACAAAGGTCAGGTTGTCTTAACAGCTTGTATGCTGTCAAGCTGTATTTATTCTTGAATACATACATCAGTCCTTTCCACCTCAAGCAGTAATGACTGAAGTGTACCAAGTTTCAAGAACCCTACTAAAGAGCCAATTCCTTTCTTAAGCTCTAGTAAAATAGATAAATAAAGGCAGGCAGCAAATACCAAGTACACTTCAATCACCATGTAAGATCGGTGTCTGCACAAAGAGAATTACACACATTGTTTTGTGTTCCTTTTGTAAAAAAAAAAAAAAAAAGGTGGGTTTTTTTTGCCTTGAATTCCTACAGATTGGGGATGAGAAGGGACAATTAGGTCATCTTAATTAATCTAGGCTGTCTGCCCTTGCATCACACTTTTCTTAAGCATCAGGTATAAATCACTTAGCGAAAGCTATCATTGAGTAAGCCAACCACCCTGGACTGGAATACATCAGAAGATGTAAAACCTACTGCTCCTTTAGTAATTTCCACCTGTTTTTCTTTACCATTACTGTTACAAATAATGAAGTAAATATCTTCCCTCCACCCAGAAAACGTCTGGCTCCAGCTTCTAGGCATTGATTCTTGTTATGTTTTTTCCCTGCTACATTTGAGAACCCTGAATGCTCAGTATTTTGCTGCAAGGACCATACAAGTACAGTGTAATAAAGTTTTCTCTAAGTCATCATTCTGATAATCTATATACATTTCTACATTTTTCATATATGGTATTGTTGCCAACTTGGAATTTTTCCAAATCCATTTTAAAATGTAGCAGAAAAAGATGTCTATTCTTGACCATGCCAATGAAAAATTAAAACCTCCTCCTGCTTCCTAAGGAAGACTCACCTGTCCTAGATTTCTACTGGGTGGAAGTCTTCCTCAGAACCAGTCATCTCATTTTTTGGTCAGTGGAAAGAGACAGGCAATAGTAGGATAAGATTGTTGTGGCCCTTCTCAGCCAAGGATGAATGTTGAAAACAGACGGGACAAACTACGTCCTAAAAGTGCCTGTTTCTGTGCATTGAGTATAACAAAAGCATTGACTATAAATGTGAATGTAGACATTTACAAAGAAGGCATCTAAAGACAGTGAAATAAATTGCACCCAGCTGACAGTAGTCAAGGGAGTATATCCAAAGATATAGGTCTTGAGTTATAGTAACAGAACAACAGGCAAAAAAAGGCAAGAAAATACCACTGTCCTGAGATTCAATAACAAAATTAGGCATTCTTGGTAAAACTGCTTCTTCCCTTTTACTATAGCACAGATGTGGAGAGACTTCAGGATCAGGACATATCACTGGCAACCAACAGCATTTATTTCACTCATGTCTAAATCACTGTTTCTTTGGGGCTCCTTTCCAAGGCCCAAAGTCCCTTCTCAACTCTTCTGAACTCTTAATCCAGACTGATCTGGTAACTCAATCTCCACACTTGCAATTGCTAAGTTGATTATCTTCCCTCACAGGAAAGGCATTATTTAAGCTTTCTTCGAATTTTAACTCCCTCAAACTGTATGAGAAGCTGCCCCTTTCTAGAGCTATTTCTGTTCCAGCCTGACAGGGACAGTAACTAAAGTGCAGGTCTATTGATTAAATATCCTTATTTTTTTTCCCCTGTAACAGCTTAAGGCATTTAATCAATATGGCAATGCCCCATATCATGGACCAAAGACATAATATCCAGTGAACATAAACTGCCTCGAAGAAGTGGTGTAAAGTGATTTTATGACCTGACACCTGCTGAAACGTCCATTCGTAGTGGAATAGATACATACATTCACTTCTGCAAGCTAGTTACATAAAAAGAACTAAAAATCCCAGGGAGCAGCTGTATAGTTTCAGCTTGACAGAAAAGACCCCAATGATATTATGATTTCACATTCATCAAAAGGACACAGATTTTGCAAAAGCACATCTATGCAACGTGTCATATATTTCCTGAAGGTGATGCACAAACACATCCCAAGAGGAGAAGAATGTGGCAGTCTATCTTATACACTTATATGGATCCTGCTCCTATAACACCTGAACTGCTCACAAGCTTACTATTTTTTGAATGTAATTCTCCTCACAACATTTTTTTGGGACTGGGGAGTATATTTATCATTAGGAAAGTACACCTGATCTGTGCTGAAATAGTTTTTCAGTAAAATAATGCCACTTATGGTCATTATTCTTGGGGCTATGTAGATACTGGTGAAGGCCTTACTGCAGATACACCTGTATTAAAACTAACAAACAAAACCCAAACCAAATAAATAAATAATAGCACTAATTACTTCACTTGGGAAACCACCAGGTACAGAAAGTATATGTTCTGTGGCTATGAGATACATTTCATCAAAGAAATGTTATGACTATAACCACCTATTCATCCACACAATCATTTGCCTATCTGCAAACAAGTATAAACATACACCAGCAACTTTATTGACAAGTCTTTCCCAATGAAGATCTGCCTCATCCCACTAAGGTCAAAAAGTCAGTAGCACAGAAATTATGTGCAAAATATACAAAACTTATAGAGAAAGACTTTTAATACAAAAACTTTATGCAAAACTTACCATGGAATTTTGTATCTGTTTTCCCTCATTTGCCATCTCAAATAAAATGTCTTTGACCAATATAGATAATATTATAAAGAGAGACAAATAATGGAGATAGGATAGTGGCAACTGCTACAAGAGAAGTTATGAACAAAAGAACTTTTTTCCTTTTTTTCACTCAGGACACAGTGAAAAAATAGACATTTGTAGTGCCAGTGTTTAAGACCATGGTCCATGTGTCAAGAATTTTAAGTGGTCAGAGGACATAGCCTTTTGTCAATGTCCTAATTGCTTGGTGGGAGTTTGGCAACTGAGACTGCTAATTATAAAAACTTAGTGGTCATCAGCAAAACGCCATATTATCAGCTCAAAGCTCTTGAAAATTAAAAGTCCAATTAATTTTTATGGAAATCTTAGGACAGAAGACAGGGCTATTCATCTAAGACCCATGAAAGACTGAGACACAAAAGGTGTCACTACTAAAATATGCATTTTTCTGAAGTTTGTTAGTCATTTCATCAGTAAAACCATGAAAAATAAATTCAGTAATTCTCAGTCTTGACCATAATCATGACCCTGTTCTGAAAGAGGAAATTCTAAAAAATTTCTGCACCTAGTCTTATTTGGCTATAAGGAAAGGTGTATATTTACAACACTCCTTCACTTCCCTCCATCTCCAATTTCAGACCTTCAGGACAAAAATCTCCAAGATTAAGCCTGATTTGTTCGGTCATAGCATGGGCATGGACTGTCTATTGAGATGACATCTGGCCAGTAGAGGAGAAGAACAATTCTCAACACTAAGATGTTTCCTTGAAAGAGCAAGAAGTAATTGACAGTTTGCAGATCTCTTGTGAGATCCTTGAAAAAGTCATCTTGGAAAATCCAAGGTAGCAGCCATGGGAGCTAGCATAACCCAATAGTTCAGCACTATGCAGACATACCAGTTAGATTCAGGAGGTAGAACAGCTATGTCAGAGGCATAACGAGGTATCTTGTCAGGCATTTCAGAAAAGCCTAGTAGCTTGGACACAACTAACTGCACTGATCTTCCTACCCTGCCTCCACTACAACAGCAAGTGTAGGCATCTGCACATCAATTTGTGTTACGGGGTCCAATTTGGGTATGGCAAGCCAAAAGGTTCATTGGGTAAGACTTGAGTCACTTGACTTCAGAAGTCTAAAAACCAGGTGATTAACCAAAGTAATTGTCCTCAAGAGGGCAAGTCACTGAATCTTGAAGCAGATCTTCAAAATGGGGGAGGATGACCCACCTTCAGAAGGCACTGATCTTTCTCAGGTGGTTATGAAGCAAAGCTTGACAACTGGTTTAGCATAGGTTCAGAATGAGATACATGTAGGCAACCTAGTCATCCTCAGCTCTCTTTACAGTCACGAAGAGGAAATAGGTTGTCTAAGACATTCCCCTGATAAATTTTAGATGTCTTCTGTGGGATGAGATGAATTTGTAGACCTTTGTAACAGAAATATTAAGAGTGGTTTGAAAGATGTATGCATGGAAATTTCTGTGATTGAAAGTACCACAGCAAACATTAGAAGAAGGATTATAGAAATGGCACACATTGATAACCAAGGACCCAATCGAGTTAAAGTGATAAAGACCAGTGGTGTCTTTATACCAAAAAACCACTATCTGAACATTGTTTTGTAGAGGAACATGAGACACAGCAAGGACTTGAAGTAGTGCTGTTTGTCCTGTCCCATGCAAGTCATTCTGGCTATACTACTTGACGCACACATCTTGATGATTATGGCATTATGGTTATATGGATTACGATATGTGGGTGTGCGAGTATGAGCACAATCTATGAGACAGTGAGTATGAGTGAGAATGTATCACTGATATCAATTTTGTTCAAAATAAATATCACTTCCATGATTTGTTGCACTGTTTTCCAACAAATTGTGCTGTGAACATGACTATTTCTGTCCTCTGATTAAAAAACATCAGTAGGTAATCATTTCAGATTCAGACACCTGAGTATGTCTGCTTTTGGCCAGGTTAATCCCATTCTTGCTCTACAAAAAAATAAGCTTAGGTGAACCCCACCTTTGTATGCCAGTTTTCTGACTCTGTGATGGAAGAAACAGGGTTTTCTTTTCTTCTCTTCTCAGAGTGAAAGCCACCAATATGTTCATGTGCTCCAGTACTTTGTTATGTGGCCCACCACAGTGCCTGGAATAAAAGAGTAAACCTCTCTCCTTACAGCTGTTCATGGCCTTAGGAAATGTCACCCATCCTGGATAAAGAGGGACTATCGATACCCGAGTACAGGATGAATGAGAAACAAAATTTTCAAAAAGACAGTGACTTCCTTCAGATTATTTCATATTTACGCAGTTATAAGGAGTGTTTCAATTATCTGTACCTATATATGTAATTGTCAGGCTGATGTGATATAAAGTTGAAAATGACGTACAATACATTTACAATTTACTTAGAATGATCTCTTTTTCCTTTAAACATTTCGCAATAGCTCAAACATTCCCTTTCCACCCTATCCTTATAATTATTGTGAAAGAGTATGCTGGTTTAAATTTTTGTTCAAGGTCAATTCCCTATTTTGTATTAATGTTAGCATATAATAGAAACATCCAATTACTGTATGTGAGACCAGTGGGACAAAGATACATAGATTTAAAGAGACTTGACAGAAGACCAGCACTCTTACTTTTAAAGGGGAAAAAATCAACAATTGAATTTACAGTTCTCAGAACCACAGCAGGGATGGTACATAATGCCACGAAAGTACAAATTTATAAAAATCTGATCAACTGAATGACATTTGCAAGAATGGTGCCTTCAGGGGAGTTCTGAGTTGTTAAGGCCTGTTGTAGCCTTTAATGAAATAGAGTTCCTTATAATTTAATCTGATGCACCTGAAAATTAAAAGTGTAAACATTTTTGGGGGGTGGTTGTTGCTAGTCACAACAGATGATGTTCTGCTTTCACTGCCCTGAAGATACAGTTGGAGTAAGTACTGATTTCAGCACTTAGTCCATCTTTACAGTGGAGGAAATTGGAGCCAAATTTGTTACAGTGAAACAGTAACTTATACCTCCTTCTCTTTATTCAGTCACGCTTTTCTCCAAAAATCCACTATCAACAGAAAAAAAAAAAAAAAAAAAAAAAGGAGCAAAACAAAGCAAATGAACAAAGTATCCTTGTTACTTGGATTTATTCCAGATTGAAACTGGGAAACTTGAGACCAAAATTTACCTTTGTTCAGCTCTAATTATAACTATAGAAACCATCAGGTAGTTTGGCTTGGTCACTAGATCTGGACACACAATAGCAAACACCTCCTCAAATAAAGAAAAGGAAATCTTTTTGAAGCTGGCCTTTTCTGGACCTTTCTTTGTTGGGAGGTGACCTCAGCTGGAAATGGACTTTGGTTTTTAGATTTGAGTTTAAATGCAAATAAGCACAAGCAGATATAAATATGGAATTTGTGTGACGAAAGAAAGGAACTGTAGGATAAAAGAGAAAGGAGCAATTGTTTTAATCCTATTAAGAGCCTGATTAATGCAATTAAATAAACTTATATTTCAATTAGGCTATGTTTCAAGCTGCTTTACTCAGAAGCACTTCTCCCTGCGGTACCACCCGTTAGCATACTAGATATGACATCGAGTTTTGCACTGGTAGTACAATCTTTCTGTCCCACTTAATCCAACAGGAATTAGGTTCTTTCAAAATTTTCATAATTTCAGCCTAAGGGATTTAGAAATTCAGAATAGGGGTATAGGTAGGATATGTCACAAGGTCAGATTTCTAAATTTAGGAAGAGAAAAACCCAAACCATCAGTGTTTCTCTGTTTGGAGGCTGCAAAGCAAGCAGAGGAATAGTTTTCAGGGAATGCCAAAATAGGCTTGTATTCCTCTGCCAAAAAGCACTATGAAATTTTTATGTTTTCCTGTTTATGAGGGAAAGGTTGTGTGTCCCTATCCCCAGAAAGAGGAAGGAAGATTTGTTGCACCTCAAAAACCAGCCTTGTTAAGTCAAACTCATGTCTGTGAATCATGGCTGTTACAAGGATCGGTGTTGGTGGGCTGAAGGGGCAGCGGGCACCTGGCTTAAAGAAGAGGAGGCAGCTGCCCGTTTTGCCCAGTGAAACACTCAGGAAGGTGTCAGGGAAAAATTAAGATTATTTTGTTGCATAATTTGCAAAGCTCATTAATGAATTTTGGACTATGAAAAATGTAGCAACTGTGCAAGTAGAGGGGATAATTCAGCCTGAATTAATCCTTTGTTCACTAAGACACAGAAAACACGCCACGCCCACAGAAAACACCTCTTCCATTTCTAATTCAGTTTGGCATTTTGGACATTATTTGGTAAAGTGTGTCCTTAATTTTTCATGACTATATGGAGGACCTGAAGCTCCTAAACTGCACTTTCTTGTCAAATTAAAAATGCAATTTCAAAGGTGAAACATATTGACTTTCACATTACCACCCCTGAACTCTCCCTGAATATGGAGTAAACATCTGTAGAACTTCACTAAAGAAGGAGCAGGAAATGCTGATTGTGAATGTGAGGAAAAAAGCTTAAGTGATGAAATGATATCAAGGAACTTTATTCTTCCTAAGTGCTTCAAAAAGACACATTTTGCCACTGATTCATCAGGTTCATTCCTCAGTTTGAGGTAGATTTGAGAGTAAAAGCATGAGGGGAGGCAGCTTTTCACCCTGAAAAGCAATTTTCTGTTTGGCTGGGAAAAAGAAATAAAAAAAGAAAGAAATAAAAAAAAAGAAGGAAAGAAAGAAAAGAGTGAGAAATAAAACTATGTACAAGTTCAGCCCAAGAGACCTCACAGACCCGGGAATGAAAAATTTTAAATGAACCACTGATGCGCTCTGATGGAGAATGCTATGGAGGAGAAAAAAAATAGAAGAAAACAAACAAACAGGAGTGAACTTCAATGGAAGGTTGGCTGGTTGTCAAGAGCAGCATCTGCTGCTGTGCAAGCAGAACAAGAATTACAAGGGCTACCTCATACTCAGTGCTTCTGGGTAGCAGATACTCACCAGCTGAGGTCATGAAGACATCTTTCCCACGGGGCATGCTCTAGTCATGGATGTGTACATGTGACTCTCACTGGATTTTCATTCATTTGTCCAGAAAAGAGAATTCCATAAAGGAACTGAATATTTTTGTTAATTATAGGCAACCTAAAAGTGTTGACAGCTGAGTAGAGACAAAAGTCTGCTCAAATACAGGAAGAGCTACTAGTGTTAGTCATCCTCTCCTCCCCTATCCTGGAGATGATAGGGATGGCTAAACCTTTTAGGAAACAGCTCTTGACTTACAACAACAATGGCAATGCAAGAAATACAACATAATTCAACATTTGTGTCGTGCAGTAATTCTGGATTTGGGGAAGATTATCTACCACACTGCTTTAATCTGCCCATTGTCTGGGCATCAACAACCAATCCTGTTTCACGCGATGTATGTGGCAGGACAGTGTCCTGTGCCATGATGTTGTTCTTTCTGCATCTGCTGCCTTCATACAAAACTGGCATGATGGACTTACTTCTTTCTTCTGCTTTCTTTTTGAGCATCAAAGGGTCACAGATTTACTTGCTTTGTAGGTAGACAAATGAGTTTGGAGGGGACTACCCACACTTATAAAAAGGCTTGATAAGCAAGATCTACTAGAGATGGGAGGCTTAGGAAAAGACTGGAAGAAAATATGGCCTAGGGAGACAGGTTAATTGCCTATAAATACAAAAAAAAAAGTCTGTAAAAAAAGAGACATTTGTTTTATTAGTTAGTGAAGTCAAACCAAGTAGTATTAGACTAACATCATGGCAGGGAATATTTAATGCTTCACAAAAAACTCTCTCAAAAAGTCATTCAAGCAATTGATCAGGCTGCCAGAGAGGAATGAAGAATAATTTTCATGGGAAGTATATAAAATTCTCATCTTTTTCTCTGAAACATGGAGAAAAGCAAATCAGACTAGCTAAAATGAAAAGTGAATGATACCAATTAATATATTTGGTATATATTGCTGAACCATTCCCAGCTGAAGGTGACCTAGGGCTTTCCCAGATGTTGGTGGGATGTGTGACGGACATTGCAACGCTGTCCTCCTCAGCTGGCTGCAGAACAGAGCATACATGTGTATTTGTGAGATGTGACTAATGCCTTCACCTCTCTCAAACTTGAAGTGTATGAGGTGGCCCAATGCTTCTTCTGAGCTTCAGTCCTAAGTGACAGATATGTTAAGAAAACTATATATTGTCTGGATGCCTTTTGAATGCATCTAGACAGCAAATCCAATCAAAAAAATGACTGATTAAGCCTTAATTTTTTTATTTTTTTTTTTCATAAACTTTGTCAGGAAGTTTGAAATTAAATGTTTTCAATGATTGAAAGGAAATTGATAAAAATGCAATTAAAGTAAACTTTGGGTTTGGTTAAAAGTGCTGTGTCTTGACTGGCAGTCATGTCCATCATGGACAATCCATGGCAACACAGGAGCAGCATGAACTTCCCACCACCTGCTGCTTTTGGGACACAGACATCCATTTATCCATTTCCTCCTACAGACTCTGCTCTGCCAGCAGGGACATCTACACTGGGAACAGCAATGTATTACGCTGCCACAGCTAAATGCAGCAGAGCTTAATCAATCTGCAGCTTTTACCAGGTTGACATCTGATGGTGTTTTCAAGTACTAGTAGACTGGTACATTTTGTTAGCAAGGCGCCAAGCCAGACCCAGTTCAACAGCAGCAAGGTGCAACTTAACTGCAAGAAAATTTACTTATTGTGTTGGCAGACTTAATGAACGTGCAGTGAGCACGGTGCCACAGAGATTAGAATGTTTTGGGTACTTGTGCTGAAGCACTTTACATCATGTATTGTCTGTTGTGTACAGTCAGTTACCCAGATTTTGCAGGTTGCTTCCTGATGCTGCTCTACCCTTTACATATCCCTCCCCATCTTTCTTCTTGCTACTGGTAGGTTCAACTATGTAATAGGTTGGTGATGTCAAGGAATCTGTGGCTATCTTGGCTCTCAGTAGCATGAATACAGGCTCAGTCAGAACTGATGCTTCAAGGGCTTTTGCTCCTCCTCTCCTTCTATGGAGACCTAAGAGAAGTGACATGACTGCAGCATATATTTGAAAATCCCTATCTACAGCGATTGTCCAGAAGACAATCAGTCCATTATGGGGAAATGAGCAACCCAAAAGGAAAGAAGACTGGCTATGTTATTAAAATAGTGGGTGGGAAGACAGAGGATCAGAGAGCATAGAGTCACAAACATATTTTCCCTTCCACCTTCAGATGAGTCCTTCTTTTACTGCTCTCGAGTGGTAGATCTGAAATGATCCTTTTTTTGCCTTCTTGAATTTTTATGAGAAAGTCTGCTGACTCCTTACTAGGTCTTTAGGCATTGGAACTGTATTTAGAAGATGGACCAGAAAACCCCCAGCCATGAGGCAAAATTTATGTTTGTTTCTCGCTGAAGAGCCAATCTGTGGATGGCTACATGGCGGCTAACATTTTATCCACTTCTGCAAACAAAGCATGTACACCAGAATTTTATGATCTGTTTGAGAACAGCCATTCAACAGCCTCTTTCTATTGTTCATTCTTAATTAGCTTTGGAGGCTAAAATGCAAGGGAGGCCGGAGTAAAGCAATAAAACAATGCCCACACTGCCTACCACTGAAAGCAATGCTGGTGAAGAAGACTGGGGATACATGTTGCAGAAGTAATCTGATTCCTGGTAGCCACGGGGTATATGTGGTAACAGTTATTAATGCAGCAGGCTGCTGTGCAACAGAGTGTGCCATAGCCAGCAGACACTGCAGGCATTTCACTACAGCTTTGCTCAGCAAGGCAACAGCTTAGGGGGTGAGAAAACAGAAAGCATCCCTCACCTGGTCCAGAAGCAGCATCGTCAGAATCTGGGACATATTCCACTCTCTTTATACCAGATTATTTCTGGCCTAATTCCATGATGATTCTTCAGATTCATGACAGTGACACCAAGAGTGGAATCTGACTTTGTGGCTCTTTCACCACATGCTGGAAAGTACTCAAAGTAATTAAATGAAATGTAAATTTTAAAAAACATAGGCCCTAATCTGCCAGACTTTGCCTCTCACCTCCTTCTGCTGCTTTGTATTGCTCTGTGGTCTCATTTCCTACTTCACAGATCAATCTGCTGTCTGGTCTTGGGCATGCTGCTCTCATTTCCAAATCCTTGGACTTTCAGGTCTTACTTTACTGCATGCTGCTGATCCTCTGCTATGTTTAAACCCTCTCTAAGTGCAATGCCCAGAATTTAACGTCCTCCCTGCCAACACAATTTGGCTTTATGCAAGCAGTACCTATATTCAGCATTCTTTTTCTCTCTAAAATGAATTTCCAGGTTGATAGAGAAATACGTCATCCCTCCCCTCCTCTGTCCTCCAGCATATCTATTCCTAAAAACTGTGAATTCTAGTTGCCATTTATAGGGGCTTACAGCCAATTAATCACCATCACCTTTATGATCATGGTGGAAAAGATCTGTTTCCATGTGTTATTTGGCATTAGTCTCTATCAGAGCCTAAGGGTCCAAGTAGTGCCTCAGTCACCTCTTCATGCTGACTCTATTATCTCTTTTAGCACAGAAAACAACCCCCCTATCTTATCAAATCAAGAATTCCTTTAAGGCAATGAAAAAGTAACATCAGCAGTAAAACAACTATTCAATATCCTTACTTACCACACTGCAACTATTTCAAAATCTATGGGTCAAAAAATATTCCTTCTGTTTACCAATACACCCCAACAAGCAAATCAGAAAAAAGAAAATGCATTGAATCAAACAAGACCCCAAGGAGCACACAAAGTACATCTCTGATTGGACCATCAAGAATAAAATGTAAGTGTCTTCTGACTCACAGAAAAACTGCCAGAGCTGGTGAACTGCACTGATTTGCATCCCTGTGAACACTGGGCTCAGCTTTCTTAAAAATCATTCCAAGTGCTAATGAAGTTTATGCATCCCTAGGAGAATTTTTACTGTATTATACCCTTAAGTTGTCAGTGAGCTGCAAGAGCCAGCTGCTCTCCTGTGGAGGGCAAGCCAGGAGAGAGGGAGACAGCAAGGTGAGTTGGGGCAGCATCCTCACTAACAAGGGCTCAGTCCCACAGCACCCGAGCAAGAGCAGAGCAGGTCTAGTGACAGCAATCAGGGTCAGTCAAAGGGTCCGTGACCTCCAGACACATCTGTAGAAATAAGGCAGACTCATGACCAATGCCAAAAAGTCAAGCCAGTGAGTTGGGTCAGGTTCAGCATGGTACACAGCCAGGTAGGACAGACCTACATCCTAGCTCAGGCAGGGACCAAGAGCAAGGGACTAAGCTTCATTGTATCTCCCATGCAATGGGTGCTGCTGCCATGGAGGCATCTCACAGATCTTTCTTACAGCAGTGTAATCCAAGGATACAGAGCGGTGTGTATCAGAGCTGGCATAAATCATGGTCGGACAAACCCCTGGGGCAGGGGAAGATAGGCAGATAGTGTTGATGCACTCAGGCCCCTGCACAAACTTTGGCACAGAGCAGCTATCTCTATACTCGTAACTCAAAGAGGGATGAGGCATAGGCACAAATGCTGTCTCTCCATCACCAATGCAGGCTTTTAGATGCAGCTTTCTCCTATTCTCCCAAAGAATGACCCAGGTCCAGCGTAGCACGTGCCACGACCATTCTTAATGGACAGTTTGGATGCTGTCACCTTTCTGCATGGGAGATGTCCCTGCTCGTTGCAGGGGGGGTTGGACTAGATGACCTTTAAAGGCCCTTTCCAGCCTAAACTATTCTATGTTTCTATAATTTATTTATGGAGACATGACCAGGTCTTAGATCCACAAGACAGCTCCTGGCCTTATTTTATTCAGCAGTATAGATGCATTTTCTCCTGAATTCTACCAGCACATTAATTTTCTCTCTTCCGACAAATCCTCCTTATTTCCAGGCCTGATGCTAATCAAACATAACCAGGACTCAGAAATCCAGCAGCTTGTTAAAGTGAAATATGATGATCATCTGTTACTCTTCAAGGAGATTGCAATGACAACCCAGCTCCCACATCCCTCACCTTCAATGCCGGTGTGGCTCAACTACCTCATCCAAAGCACTACCGAGGACACAGACTATAATTTTATTGGCTCCTCTTTTGTGGAAATAATTTGGAGAACAAATGGGGATGGCAAACCAAGTCCAGGACCCCTGAAAGTCAGGTAGAAAATATTTGGATAAAGCAGTAATTTATGGGATTTGTACCCAACAGCTGCTCTAATCAAAGCTGACAGAAAATGCTGAGTCTCATCGCCTCTGTCAAATTAAATCAGTGATTTTGATGCCTAAAGCAGGTGCCTAACAAGAACACACTTTTTTGAGTGGGAGGAGGCAGGGGAGGAGGAGAGGATAAGAATGAAAATCAAAGAATGATTCATGGCTGCAACATTTTCTGATTAAATAATGATAGTATGTGATACAATATGAACATGTCCTGTTTACATTGCACCTTGCAGCGTGATCTGACAGGCAACAGTAAAAGCAATTATACAAACACCATTCCTGAATTAAGTTTCACTAGATACTGTTACAGATATCCAGTGCTGGAGACTCTAAAATCTCCACAGAAAGTGTTTCAAGCTCCTTATCATTAGACAGCTTTTTTTCATATCTACCCTGATTCTTTCTTGCTGCAATTTAAGTCCATTACCTCTTGATATTCCCATCTGTAATAAACAAATAAGCAATGATTATTCTTTTCCTTTTTGCTGCACACTTTTATGTTCCAAGAGACTGTTATCTTCAGCTCCATCTTCTTTTTTTTTAGCTTAACCAGCTCTCTTTTTGTAATCTTTCCTCTGCAGTCAGGGTTGCAAGCTCTCAAGCAACTCCTGCTGCTTTCCTGTAGACTGTGAGTATCTGGCCCGTGTCTCAAAATAGGTGCCCAACACCAGACAGTAGACTAAATTGTCCTAGTATAACGGGATGAAGACTCACACTAAAGCCACACTGAGGAATCTAAAGCATATGGTCACAACCCAGGCACCACCTATCACTGAAGTGAGAACATAGACTGAAACACTAACATGGCATAATAAACTGCCCTGAAATGGGATCTGTCCAGCTAAGTGTGGCTCATCATCCAGCTACCTAAGCACACGCACCTGGCTATGATATGTCCTATCGGTATCTGACACATCCACATGGACATGAACAATACAGCACAGGCCATGTTTGAGATGGTAACAGACCTTACAGTCCCTGGGAGTCTACGGGATCATTGATCCCATCTTTGAGTAGCCATATACATGAATCATAATACTTCCTAGATCTCTAGTGAATACATAGGAGTACCTAGACAACACACCCAGTGATGCATTTGATGAGCCTCTTTAATCAAATAATAAGCAGTAGGACAAGAGGTAATGGCCTCAAGTTGTGTCAGGGAAGGTTTAGACTAGATATTAAGAAGTATTTCTTTACAGAACGGGTAGTTAGGCGTTGGAATGGGCTGCCCAGGGAGGTGGTGGAGTCCCCATCCCCGGAGGTGTTCAAGAGGCGGGTTGACATAGTACCTAGGGATATGGTGTAGTTGGGATCTGTCAGTGCTAGGTTAACAGTTGGACTAGATGATCTTCAAGGTCCCTTCCAACCTAGATGATTCTGTGATTCTGTGATTCTGTGCCTTCCTAATTTGGATGCACCCAAAGTAAATTGAGATGACTCCCATCCCATGCATCAGCTGAGCTATAACGAATTCTATCTTCATGATCTTTGCTTGTGGCAAAAATACACAGTACTTGGATTTTCTTTTGCTTCAGATGTAAGGAAACATGGTTAAGATGTGTGATCCTGCATGCTGAAAGCTGAGTGCACGCTTGGTGATTCTGCTCAGAGTTGACATGCAGTCATTTGCCAAGCAGCGATAGACTAGTTTTGATTTTCAGTCTTGGCCCTTCATTTTACACAAATATAGCACGGGTAATTCAACCATGCTAATAGTCACCAAAAATTAAGTTTAATTGTTTCTTCACTAGTTTCAGATCTATTTACATCTTGCACAGACAAGGAGAAACATTGCTCACTATCAGCAGGATCTCAATCCCTCAGATTAGATTGGGCAGATAACACAATAAAATAGAAAAAAGATCTTTAACACAAAAGAAGAGGGCATTCTGAAGCAGGAAGTTGACTCATTAAGAGAAAAAAATAACAAAAAATACTTGCATCATATTATTGGACAGGATAGTGTTGAGTTGGTTTGGAAGGAGAAGTGAGCAGTTTCTGTTTTATGTCTGTGGCTGCATGGTTGTGTGTCCATCAATATTACTGAAGAAGAGCTGGAAGAAAATTGAAACCTGAGTCTTTGGACCTGAAATGAAAGTGACTATCAGGAATTTCATGATACTACACTTCTGTCTACCTGAAGCTTTCTTACATCTTTCTCTGAAGCATTTGTGTTCAGACTTATCCAACTAAACTTCAGATGTCTAATTCAGGAGCTCAAAATAGGAAGCCAGCTGTCCTACACTCCCTCCAAAAGCAACAGAGAGAAACAGGCACCTCCAGACAATGGTTCAGCCCACATAAGATGACAGAACGCCTCGGAAACATGGGACTTAAAAATAAAGGCAGGAGGGTCTCATTTGGTCTGTGGTTTCTGAGTCTTGGGGATACGCACATGGCATGTTTTCCGGTAATAAAGAAGAAGGAAGACAGCAAGGTGTATTCAGTTATATGAATACACGGCATTCGTATTCCTTTTAGGTCAAAGAAACTGTAACTTAAAGAAAAATGTGGTCATGGCATTTTTTATTATCTTGGTGACAGCTGAAATCAGTTGTTATTACATCCTTATACTCCTAAATATTCAATAATATACCCTTATCTTTTAAAGACACAACTGGGAAGACGGTCAGGGAAAGCTGGGAGACTGAGTAGAATTTAAGATTTCTCTGCTTAGAAAAAAATAAACTTACCTGTATGTTCATGAATTCTCCCCAGTACTATTAAATCAGCAAATATGACCTGTATAGTGGATAGAGCTCTATTCTACTTCCATTAATGGCAATGAGAAGTGTGCCTTTGACATCAGTGAAAGCCTGAAGTTACAGATTATATCCTTTTCTTTAAACTCTTCTAAAAAAAATATTTCAGGAAAAGAGTAATATCCACTGGGACAGACTCTAAAGAGTAAAGATAAATACGAACAGAGTTTATTTCACTTTTTATATGTTTCAGATCTATGTAAGAAAAATGTCTTCTACAGTAAAAAGAACTGATGTAAGAATTGTTTCTCATAAATGGACAGCACTGTTGTCTATAAAAAAAAGAATGGTACATTGTCACTCACTAAGTAGAAAAAGTAAGCTACAGATAATATACACAAGATGGACCCACTAAAAATGGAACTACTGCAGTATTTATTGTGACATAAAAAACATAATGAACTTTTGACCCACTGCATAAATTGTTTTTTCTAGAGTCATCTTAAAAAAATGTAATAATGAAGCTGTGTGTTATGAAAAGGACCTGGTTTCTTTAGATGTTTCCTACTCTTCTAAGATCATTCCACAGAAGACCTTAATCCCAGTCTGCTCCACAGTCTCCCCAGTACCTATCCAGAAAGACACCTGGACAGCAGTAGTGCAGCCTTGCATTGAAACTGTTTCCCTGCACAAGGGCCAGGAACCCACCAGTCTCCCCAGTGTCTACTCAAGGGACCCCACAATATTTGCTGCCCTTTTCTGTTCCACTGAGTCCTCCAGGATGACCTTCTGTTGGAAAACCTTCTATTGGACCAAGGCAAGCTCTGATGTTGTACCAGGAGATATCAGAGTGCTCAACAGGCTGTGGACGTCTAGGACTCGCTTCTCAAACTTGGAGACATCACGCTTGGAGTGCTGGGTAGTTTGGCACGACCACCTCTCAAAGACTGAGTTTGTGAGGAGGAAGAGAGGAGGAAGACAGAACTCATCTGTAGCACCCCTAGCTTCTAACACTTCCACTTCAGCTGGCACAGACATCAGAGTTGTCTTCAAAGGTGCTTGTGTGCAACAAGGCACTTTCTTCTCCTTGTCCGTGGCGAGGGTTCACCGTATCAGAACATGAATTATCTACGTTTTAGCAACATAACAAGAAGCCCCTGGCAGTAGAGCACTCAAGGAGTAGTGCTTTCTTTGTCACTGTACTTGTGAGCTTAGGAAAAGCATTCAGGAGCTTCATTTCTCCTTGAGCTTTTTGTGGATACAAATGTCTCTCCATGTTTTATACTATGCACTAAAGGACTTCCTTTGCCTTTGGAGCACCTAGTACTTCAACAGAGTTTGATGATGGATTCTCACCAGAACTTAGAAATAGTGTAATGAAATATATGCAGTTTCTTGACGTTGACAGAAGATTATTTAGATAAAGTACACAGGAATGCAGAAAAAAATAAGCTGATGCTGATGTTTATTACTGATGGCCTCCATAGACCATGAATAGGAAGACAAGCCATGACAACTGATACTACTAGGTTGTAACTTGTCGTGGCTTGAACTCGGCCAGTAGTCAATCACCACGTGGCCAGTTGTTTACTACTCCCCCCACTCCCTGCTGTGAAATAGGGGAGGGACAAAAAAAAAAGAAATTCGTAGGTTGAATAAAAAAAAAAAATTGGTAATAGTAACAAACCAACAGTAACAACAGTAAGTCCAAACGGGTAAAATGCAGCAGTGGCTCACCGACCGGTGACTGGTATGCAGCCCACCCCCCAGCAGCAATCCCAACCATACCAGAAATCCCACTGCGTCGACCAGGAAACTGAAACCGAAATGGGCCATGAGAGAGCACCGTCCACATATATACTGAGGATGACGTCCAATGATATGGAATACTCCAATGATCGATCTGGGCCTGGCCCTCCTGCTGTGCTGCCTCTCAGCCCAAGGAAAGTTAACTCTATCCTGGCCAAAACCAGGACATAAACTGTAGCAGAAAAAGGTGTAAAAAGGTTTAAAAGTATTCAGTCTAGACAACTGCGCACATTTACACTATCTGAGGATCAGCCCAGGGTTAGATTTTCTACTTATACTGAAATAATTCAAGTGGAAACCAAAAGACTCATGTTGCTGGAAGTCTGAGCAGAACCAGGCAAAGTGTACTTTCCAGATTCAGCTTTTCATATGCTCCTAAGGGAACCAAAACCTA
Source organism: Strix aluco (assembly GCF_031877795.1). Taxonomy (NCBI): domain Eukaryota; kingdom Metazoa; phylum Chordata; class Aves; order Strigiformes; family Strigidae; genus Strix; species Strix aluco. The sequence continues at coordinate 2,961,659 of NC_133931.1, read as the reverse complement.
CTAGCAGGTTTTCATTGGGATGACTGTCTGAACGAAGCTTCTCCCCATTTACCAATGAGACTTTTCAAGTGCAACCTCAATCTCCTACATTTTTAGGTGAGTTTAACTGCACTGAGATCCCTGATGTGATCAGTGTTTAATGTAGAACTAAGCCTACAGAACTTGTTGGCTAGTGATTTGTCTATCAAAAACTGCAAACAACAGTAACGATAAAGAAACTATTGGAGGGCCTACTAAGTCAGAACTGGTATCTGGCTTATTTGGCAGGACCGCATGGATTTATGGCTGCCTAACAGTATTTGAGTGATACATTGGACAGGGTTGCTTCCAAACAAAAAAGGTATTTTGTCCATGAAATAATTTTTTCCTGTAACAAACAGGTGCAACTCTCAGAAAAGCACTAGAAACTAATGAATACGTAGAACTTATGTCTTATCTGGTCATGTACGTTTCTGGTTTTTCATAGGTTTCATATCCAGAATCAATGGACTCAACATACATTCCCCTCTTAGCCTGAACATAGTGCAAAAAAGGAAGCAACTGCACCATTCCCAATTAAAAATTAATTTCCTATAAAACTACAAGTGCAAGGCCTAGTTGAAGATTTTCCAGCTTACACTGTTTGAAGAGCCTACAAAGATTTGAATCTCTCTCTGTAAGTGATAGTCTCTTTTGTTGACCAGAGGGTCCACAGGGAGTCTACAACCCAAACTTTGCTCTTCTGTTAGACAACAAAAATCTACAGCAAGCTGTCTCTGTGTCAGAAAATCTGTGTCATAAATACCTGTTTCATGTTAGAGAAGATTAAAAATACAGCTAAGTTGCTGATTTTTAGCTGAAGTTATGCCCTAGCTTTTATGTAAAAAAAAAAAAAAAAAAAAAAAGCCAATTATAAGATTTTTGCTTTAAGTTTATCTCACTAGTAAGTCATGTTTGTTGGATTATGATCAATAGCCAAGAGGTAAAATCAGTTCTCCTGATGCTTTCTAACTATCAAGCATAATGAAAAAAAAGTCTTGCTTGATATTAGAGTCCAGTAAAAATATGATGAATAATATTTAGCACTAATATTTTTTCTTTTTTTTTTTTTTTTTTCCAAACTTCTGTACAATTATTAGCATATAACCATGTATTGGGTGTCTGTGTCCAGGTGTTGGCAAGAGTGGCCTCTGTGGAAAGGGACCATAGGTTGCCCCGTGTCAGACACAGCCAGTTCCATCCCTTTAAGCCTGACAGTTCAGCCAATTTTCCACCTAAGCTTTTTCCCACTTATCAAGACCATATATCACCAGTTCACAGAATCACAGAATCACAGAATCGTTCAGGTTGGAAAAGACCCTTGGGATCATGGAGTCCAACCATCAGCCTGACTCTACAAAGTTCTCCCCTACACCATATCCCCCAACATCTCATCTAAACGACCCTTAAACACACCCAGGGATGGTGACTCCACCACCTCCCAGGGCAGCCTATTCCACTGTCTGACCATTCTTTCTGTGAAATATTTTTTTCCTAATGTCCAGTCTAAACCTCCCCTGTTCAGCAATACGTATCCACACCTGATGTGGTACACATCCACACACAGTTTGTTGTCTAAGCTTTTATTATAATTATGGTAGAACCACTCAGCTCTCCCCATAAAGAGTAGGGAGTGAATTAGATAGCTCCAAAATACACATTTACTGGGAGATCAGCTGAATCTTTTTCTAGTCTCTATTGACCACATTGAGTTGGCAATTCAGTTGCCCCCACACAAGCATCCAGTATCATTTGAGGTGACCTCCAGCCCAGGAACCTGTGGGTTTCCTGTAGGTCTTGTCTCATATTTGTCAGCCTCACATGACTGTTTGGAATTCCCAAGTACATCTCAAATGACACTAGATGCCTGTGTTTGGCAACTAAATTGTACCATCCGTATCCACCAAATACAATGGGAATTTAGACACTCAAATCAGATGTATGTCCCTACAGAGCAGACAGATAAAGTGAGGTGTCTTCAATTCAAACTAAACACTAACCAACTTCATCCGTTTAAGGAAGGACTGATACAAGTCATGTTATTGTGGACCAGGGGTAGACATTGAAAACACATTTTCTGGGGTCTACATCCATTCACATTGTGCCATCTGATCTGAAAATCCAGTGAGAGCTGTGCTTAGTCGTTGTATTGCATGTGAGGGAATGAGGAGGAAGCCTATCATCCCCAACTATTGCAGGTTCGCACACGTGCATCGGCCCAGTAGAGAATATAGCAATGACTGAATACTGTCAAAGATGGGGTTGAGCTGCCCAGTCTGAACTCATACCAGTGTGTGATGTAGAACAAACTGAATAGACATCAGAGTTGACCATACAAGAACAAGCTATGGCCTAGCAGCAGCACCTCTTTTCCTATGAATCTTCTAAATAAGGACAATCCTTATGTGATGTAATTGTAGAAAATATTTCTCTGAAGACCAGAAAGTCAAGTCTTTTTCATTACCTTTGTCTAATGAAATCCTTTATCCTCACAAAGATATGCAATTACTTTTTCAAAGTAAAGTGAAATCCCACTTTGTCCCACTCTCCACTCAACTCAATGCTTTTAATTCTTAATTTCAAAATATCTTCAACAGCTTTGCGTATTGCTGAAATCAGATTTAGCAAGACTATAACTCACTCTCTCTTCTCCTCTTGAACATAAGTTGTACTTAACAATTCCTGTTCTCCACTTCTCATAGTGCCAGGCCATGACCTGATAGCTGTAGTACAAATGTGCCCTACCAGGCCTGTGATTTATTTCAGGAATATGGAAAAGACCTTTGAATAAAGTGCTTCCAGGTTTTGTCAAAATGGAAATAAAAGCAATTTCATTTTCTGTAACTTCTTTCTCCTTATATATAATTTTCCCTTCATGATCAATGGAGTTATTAAAACAAAACAGGGGACTAAGCATTTACTTTCTCAGCTATTTCTGACCATTTGAAGATGCCCCAGGTTCTCTGTGACATTTAAACACAGCTGGCAGTGGTGGCTTGTGATTTTGGGAGGAACAATGGACTTTCATACTCAAAGCCAGAAATACAGCAGGATTCTCTACTCAGCACAAAAGGATACTAAATATTTATTTTTAGGCAAAGAAATCAAACCCTAGCTGCCTAGTAGTTAAGCACTTTTTTGAAGGTACTTCTTTATCAGCCTGAGGGCAGGATGTTCACCTCCAGGGCACTATTCATCACAGACTAAGGTACAATATCCAAGAGAAGCAGCATGAACTGTCTTCCAGAGGCATGGGCAAAGGAAGCTTAGCTTGTCTTGTACTAGCTGCCTAAATTTTAAGTACCAAGTCATGTGACACTATACTGACTATAGGTCCCTATGAAAAAAGATGAGCTGATAAACTGATGTTTATGAGAATCAAGCAAAACATCAAGGCACAGAAATCAGAATATAAATCCCTGTACTGGAATTAAACTACTAATTTCACTGTGGCTGTGAAAACCAATGTGTTATCTTTACTGACACTAGTTATCAAAACTTGATGAAATACCTCAGGAACAGTGGCATTGTTTGGGCATCAAACCTGTGCCAGAAAGGAGTCACTCAGAAAGTGAACAGAAAAACACCGATGCACACATGTGAAGATGTTCAGCAGAGGTTTCCAATATGAACACTGACCAAGCTCGACCATTTTGCTGCTTGATGAGATCTGACAAGCTCACAGCCCAGTGTAATACCACTTCAGGCTATACAGCTGGGACTCAGACTGGGATATTTAGCTTCTGCTCCTGGTTTTCATCGGACCAGGTTAGGTATACATCTCCAGTGCTATTATTCCTAACTTTCTGGTATTCTTAGACCATTAAGAGGCAGGCTGATTACCATTTCTCAAAGCTTTGACCTTTTGGCAATGCAATTGATTATATGTGCCACCACTGGACACAACGATGACTCCAAGTGTGGTTTTCCGCTCGGTAACCAAGGATTTCCATTCACTCCTCTGTTAAATAAAGCCATTAAGAGAAATGTAACTCACTAGTTTATGTCGCTGTCAGAGAGGGAAAATTGCTTTTTAATCTCTGACCCCTCAAAATGAAATTGGACTCTGGAAAGAGACTTTGTTAAACAAATGAGATAGAAAACCAAAAGACAGTATGTGATTTCCTTCTGCCATCTCTGAATTGTCACAGATCAGTCCTGTTCAGCTTCCGCATACAAAATCCTTGCCTTTGAACTACTGATTCCAGACCACCATGCATAATGTAACCGATATTCCTAAATCTTGACTTGATATAGTTGCATACCGCTGAGGTCAACAATTGGTAAAGACTACATCTTACCCACTCAACTTCTCACCAGCCAAAGCAGCTATATCAGCCTCACCACTAAATTTTCTCCCAACACTCCTGTCATATCCTTCTCTTCTCCACTCTTGCCTTTTCCATTTCCTCCTTGTGCTTAATTTTCCATTTCTTCCTTACATTTGTGCTTAAATAAAAAGCGAGCTCACAGTAGACAATTTTTAATTTTTTTGTCTTCCAAAAATCCTACTGTGCATGGTTTATAATATAAGAAAGAAAGATTAAGCTACCACCTGTCTGAGTCAACTCTCTCTTTTTGATGGTACAAATGAAGAAATGTTTAGTTGTGATTACAAATAGCCTGAAAGATTTTACCTTCATATGCAAGAATACCCAACTGCATGACATCCAAAAGCTCTAAACAAACCCTTTCCCAATAAATATTTGATCACACAGATTCATTATTTACGGAAAACAAAGATAGGTTTAAATAAATGCTATGGCTCAGACCTCACTGAGGTTAAGTTGCTGCATTCACGCAGCTCATTTATCACTTGGACTGCCGCTGACTTGAACAACATTTCCTATGGTAAGCAGCTGTTTTGTAAATGGGCTGCATTAAAATACAGTAAAAAAACATGCACAAACAGAAGTTGCTTCAAAATAAAACACTCTTAAATCTGAAAACTCAGCCTGTCTTTCATAAGGAGCCAGTGGAGAAAGGAAAAAAAGGAAGCGTTAAGTTGTATCCCAACCACCTGCTGCTGCCTGTTTGCTGGGCAAAGTAAAGGGTGATATAATTTAATTGTTCAAAGCACTGCCCTGGACAGCCTTGCTTGCTGGCCACAGACACTGCCAAGACAAAAGGAGCCTCAAAGTAGGAGTAGGCATGCAGCAAGGAGTTGCTTCAAAGCTCTGCAGCAATACAGACCATGTGGGGGGCACATCTGCCAGGTGATACAGGCAAACATCCCTGTGCAGTAGGTTTTGAGCAATCTGGGTAAGCAAACTAGCGGGGTCATTATATGAGAATGGGCTGTTTGAGGCAGCAGTGTTGCTGGTAGCCATGCATCAACAAGGGAGGACTGAGAGATTGGAATTGAGAGTGAAAATTAAGATATGGCTTCATGGGAGAGGGAAGGGGTGGAAGGAAAACACGTGCTATGGAGGAGAAATTGCTTTGAAAGTTCTGAGTGGGAAGCCCAGGCAGAGGTTTCTGAACTGAGCTGGTAGGAGTGTGTTGCTGTGGACTGAGAAACAAAAAGTAGAAAGGGACTGCAAATTGGTTGTTTTTTGAGAGATTCGGGCAATTTGGGGAGGACTTCTTTTACTAACTGAAGATCATGGCACAGAATCGTGAGGACTCTGGATGGCGGCAAAGTTTCCGTCTGCTGCTGAAGAGGGGGATTAAGGCTCAGTCATGTAATTACAGTCACTTCAGTAATGGCTTTTGCTTGGAGTCCTTACAGAGCTCTGAGTTCCTATTGCAGCTTTAATTCAGCTCCCATCACTTTCACAGGCAGAAACCGCCAGAAGAAAGAATAGCTTCATAATCCCTCGAATAAAACTTCCAAGTGCTAATTACCCAAAGAAGAAGCAAACAGCCACACTCACACTGGCGACAGAACAGCTAAGCAACAGCAACATGAGGTGGATGGTATACACTGCATCTTATAGTTAGCAGTGGATTGTCATTACATCTCAGTCACGAATCTGCCTTACGAGCATCTTGCCTCTTCTTGTCCTGGGAGATTAAGTAGCTACAAAGCTCTGTTTGCATCAAAATATTCCAACCACGCCAGTCCACCGCAGCTTCGCATTATGCTAGGTGGCTGCTGCAGATGTCAGGGTGTAATCCCGTCATATTGTGGTGCTAACTGGCTGTATACTGTAGCTTTAGAATGATTAGCTTTAAAACAATTAAATGGCAATGTAAGTCTGGATCTTAGAGCATACCCATAGGGACGAGGAGAAGACAATCTTCATTATCACAGTATTTATAAGTAGCACGTGCTTTAAGAGGCTAGCATGCCAGGGAATTTCAAAGACTCTGAGAAGGTGATTTTTGAAACTCAAATTTTCTTTTGTTTTTAAAATACCAATGAGTTATTTGTGCAAAAGTTGAAGCCAGCCCTTTATTGGTGGTCCCCAGGCAATAAGATCTCTGAAAATGTCACAGATTTATGAGGTTTTTTTTCCTTAAAGCTCCAGCCTTCAAAGTGCCCCTCTGTGTATCCCTGAAAGCCAGACCCAGGAATTGCTTCTTTACAGGAAAAAAACTCATTGTTCTTAGACTACACAAGTGGGTCACTGAACTGTTGCTTGCCTTTGCGACGCCAGTGAATCCAAATTAGCTTGCCTTCCACAGAGGATATAGGGAAGGAAAGCAACCAGCATTAATCAGAGCAACACAAGCAGCTCTTCCAAAACAAATTAGCTTCAACAGTCAGCACACAGAGTCCTTCAGTCAGTGCGGCCAAGCTGAACTTAGGCCAAACTTCGTGTCAAAAAGAGTAACTGGTTTAATATGTATCCGCGGAGTCTGCGTTTCTTTCTTTTTCTTCCTCTCAATCCATCTGCAGGAAGCTATGAACAAACTGAGCAAAGTAAAACAGCTCATCTTGTGACAGCCAGCCCCTCTGTGTGATGTTCATCCCACCTAAGCTAATCTAAAAGGCAGGTACTGAGACATTCTGGTGCCTAGATCCTCCCTTTTTTTCCAATAAAGGAATAGGTGACAGGCATGGGATTCATTTTCCCTTGAAACGTCTGCAATGTAATTGCTGTCATCTGAAATTTATAGACAAAGGAGAGAACAGGCATCTACACAGAGGCAGTCATCAGACCCATGTTAGACATCTCTTGTAAGATGACAAGACGTGTGGTGGAAGCAATTCCTCCTCCTGGTCAGTGTAAAGGAAGTCCAGACACCGAACTCAGACATACATGCTGCCACCACCCATGTTTGGTCCAATAAATCCCTATATTCTAGACATGTTAAACATGACCCATGTTAAAATTGGTGTTTTAAGATAGGTGGGATGAATCATTTTCTCTAGGGGAATGGACAGTGATATTTCAGAATACAAATCTAGGCCATTGGTATTAAATGGCAAGGGACGTCATTTCTGCTTTAGATCTAAGAGATATGAGACCCTCACAAAAAAAGAAAGGCACTGAGGCAAGCCTACTGTGGGACATTACTTCTGCTGAATTCTCTTTGTTTGATTTGTTTGCCTCAGTCATTTTTAAAACTCGATTTGTATACTGAAGAGTAGGAAAACAAAGTAAAATTGTCAAGCTTCTGTGACCAAGAGGGGTTTCATATAGCACCAGGACTCTGTTCCTCTACTTCCAGTATCAGTATCCAACAGCAATGTTTTCATCTGTATTTTGATCCTGCTTGTTTCTACAGATAATGCAGTGACCCAGTTTAACTGCTACTTGTAGTAAAAATAAGTTTAAGCACAAACAATTATTCTGTAATAAGTTAAAATGAGGTGAAAAAAATCTGCTAAGAATTTTTTTAAAAAAGTATTTCTTCCAAAGCTCTGGCAGCTTCCACTAAACCTTTAATTTCTCTGGGACGTAATAACTTTTTTGCTAATGATTAATTACAAGTTCATCTACCACATCCTCTATTGCAGCACAGATATAGCAAGTACCTATCAACTAATATAAATTAAGCAGTGCTGAAATCAGAACATATACAATGATTTACAATGGCAGGAGAAACTTTATGGAAAATAGAAGAAGATAAACTTTTCCTACATGAGGGATAGGCGTTATGGGTATTGGTATTTTTCTATATAGTCCATAGAGTCTCTGTAATATCTGACAACCAAGACTCCTTAGTGAATTTACCTGGTGAAGGAAGAAAGTGTTACTATCAGGGGGTGAAGTCTACAGTTGGGAAGAGGGACTACAGACAATAATGTGGGTGACAGTTATGTTACCCAGCATGGACTTAGGGACTTCCTGTGGCATCTGAGATCAAGAGCATAATGATAAATTGAGAATATCTACTTTTCCGAGCTGTCTGATCCTGCCCAACCCTTTTGCTGAGACAAGCTGCCTTATGTCAATGGAGACACAAAAGGGTTGCTATTTGGTATCTCACTTCTCTGTGGTGACAGGCAAAGAGTTACACCTACCTCATGATGCAGCCTGCAAGTACACATCCATTGAAAAGGGGTAGGAGATGGCAGGGAACAGAGAGGAGGGAAGCAGAATCATTTGCACGGACACCTACTGCTCCCTTCCCTGGGCTGAGAGCAGGGGCTGGCTGAGGGCTGCGCTGAGCCACCTCACAGCCTTGTCCAGCCTGAAAGTTGGTCACCGCTACCTTACTTACCATATATTTCCCTCAGATGTTCTTTAGCATTGTTGGGGGGGGGGGGGGCAGGCTGTTGTGTTTTAGTTTGTTGTTTTTTTTTTTTGTGGGTGGGTGAAGAGTTTAGAGGGACATCAGAATTCACACAGAGTAATAAAACACTGTTAGCATACACATCTCAGGATGAAAGAGCACCTTACAAAATGTAAAATGCAGACAAAGGAGCTCAGCAGAAAGATATTTACATTTGTTTAAACATTTGTATCATTTCAGGGAACCTAAATGCCTTATTTTGTACTAGTTAAAGAAAAGGTGTTCACTGATGCTTTGTTATGTTAATGTACAGGTTGGGACTGGTGCTCCAAGCTGTACTGTTGAAGCTGACTGCATTGCATTATATGCAAACATTATGTTAAATAACCAGTTACTTAATTCCTGACAGAAATCCATTCATTAAGGTCTACAGTAGGTCTTGAGCTTGAATGTTTCAGCAAGGTTGACATTTCTGATTTCTCAATTCATGTATACATTTGTCGATATAAAAATACTATATACACACACACATTTATATACATATATACATACAAATAGGAATGAATAACAAATGTGTGTAAGCCAGTCTGCATTTACAGGACAATCACACTGTACTAGAGGTTGTAGGTAACAGCCAAATACATTAATGAATTGGCAGTTTAACAAAAGAAGGAAAACTACTCAGTAAGATTTAAAAAACAGTCCGTGTTTTGACCTCTGAGAAGCACAGAAGAGTACAGAGGGAATTTAAAGTGTGTAAAACTAAGGCAGCTCCCTTGAAAGCAGTTCACTCCCAAAGCCATCTGGCTGATCGTTCTCCCAAATTCATTCTAGACATTTCTAAACCAGCCAAAATCACACGTGCAACCTGGGAGGATGACCTATACTCGCATTGCATTATCCATATGTATGCAAGTGGCACCAACATTGCTTCCTACAAAAGCCCTTGAGGGCTGCGGGACTAGGACCCTTCTTGTCATATTACGGAGACAATTTCCTAAAGGATGTAAGACGAGCAGATATCATGTCAGAGGAGGAGTCCTACGCCATTTGACAAACCCCAGAGAGCAGGCCAGCAATCAAAGTCACAAAACCTTCACCTCATTTTCTGTCCGTGTCTCAGGGAGCCTCATGAAAGAGGTGACAGAGAGCAAGCTGGGGGTGCACACATTTGTCTGGTCATCCTCATCCAGTAGTGTACAGGATAGCTAGCTGTCCTCTACAGGAGATCTGGATTGCACATTTTCTTTGGCAGCAGAATTTTTCTAAGTGATATCAGTCTATGCAGGCTTGTTTCAAGGGCAAGGGAGACTCTCAGGTGTTTTCCCATAAATACCAGTCAGTACACATTTATGCCTTATGACTTGATAAAACTGGCTATACCTTCATCTTGATCAACATATCCAAAGCATAAAAGCCCTCCTAACTGGGCAGGTTATTTCAGCAGCTCCAGCTGGCTCAAGGAAGCAGATCCTTTACACTGTGCTGCGTTCATTTTCTGCCTGACTACTCTTTGACTTTCTTAGCCAAAATTGTCATTAACTTATTTGCAGCTTTGCGACGGGCCTTACTGTCAAGTAATAAATTTATTCTAGTCTCATTTTAGACTTCATGCAGTAGAAAAGCAACAGGCTATTTTCAAAGTAAATCCAGGATTACGTGCAGGGTGACACACATTATCTTGAATATATATGTCTTTAAAACTAAAATGTAGCTGAAGACCACACTTATTTTCTACAATATCAAAGTTTTACAAGAGTTGTTCTTATAACTCACAATTTCCAAAGTACATTTCACCAGAAAATGAGCTGTGGATAATTTTTGAATCACATTACCCCTTTTCAGTGGAGTAAAATACCTATGGCTCTTACTCCTTTGGTCTAGAGGTTTGCCCCAGACATTCAGAATTCATTGTGTCCAAGGACCAACAAGGAGGCACTATGTACTCGCATGGACCTCAGCTATATTTTGTCGTAACAAGATTTCAGGTACACGAAACTCACTTTGGACTTCAACAAACTGATTTACGATTGAGGAAAGAAGTAAACTAACAGCTTTTGTTCTGTCAATCCAATGAGAGCAATAACATTTTTTTTTCTTTGTTCACTTCCCCCCCCTCATCTCTAGAAAGTACTAACTATAACCATTGAAGAGTTCTTTCTGATCAAGCTATTTTCAAAAAGATTAATGTTTTTGTGTGTGTTATTCTTGCTCCAATGAAGAAAAAGACCACAAAACCCACCCTCTAATTGCCTTTAAAAAGTGCTGAACACCATTCCCATAGCCATTATTCACCAACCACATCATGTCTTTTGACAACTCAGTTGTTTTTGAAAAGCACTGTTTCCTGATTATAGGAAAACACTCCAATAAGAAGCACATATACACTTAAATGATGCACTTTTTCTGACGTCTTTCCAAGAAAAACAGTAGCTAATTGTTGAGTTTCCTACTGGGAAATGTCACTTTAATATGCAGATCTCTTAATGACTACCCTAATGCAAATTGTCAATGCTACAGTAATTTAATGATATATATAAGAAAAAAGTTTACCTCTTACTTAGAATATGCTTTATCATCTTTCCAGGTAGCACAAATGCAATGCAGCCCATGTGCTATGTGGTTCACAGCTGCCAAGTGTTCTCTTTATTTTAACTATTATTATTGAATGTACCCGTAGGGTTTTTAAGACCCACTTACTTGGTGCTGACTGGCTTTCGCCAACTGCTCATTGGCTGATTCTACATTAGAAGATGCAGTCTCAATGTTGGCTTCAATACTATCTGCAAATTAAGATAATAGAAGATAATTACAGGGTACAAACCTAAAACAAAGACTTTATACCAACAGCAATTCAGCAATTTACTCATGGACATAGAGAGATGAGCAGCTTCTTGTTTGCAAGCTCTATTACTACAGGGAAACAGGAACGTCACCCATTTTGATGAATACCTAACCCATCAATCAGAAGCAGTATGACTGACAGCTCTCCATGTGTCCCCAGACAGGACGGAGGTTAGCAGCTCATCCCACTCCCACTGAAACCAATGAGAAGAGTGATAGGGAATTCAAAGGAAAGCTGGTAAATTTAATAGAGTTAAATTTACTAGAGTTAAATTACAGAAAGGACATGACAATGTATCTGAAATTATATCATTATTAGAGCTCAGGGATAAGATTCATCTGAGTACATGTGGGTTATTGACCATCCCCAGGTGTCTGAATTTGAGCAAGTCACGTCGGACACTGTCATGGTCAACAGAGGGCCAGTCCACAGTGTGCAATTCATCTCCCTCTGCAATAGCTGCCTGCTGCTGAACAGATTAGACGAATCACAACCTAAACTCCTGGATCACATTTCCAAGCTGCAATGGAGGTTTGTACAGAAGGCTGAGATTGAGACATATTGCCAGTACCTAAAATTAAGGGAGAAGTATCTCAACTTAGATTGCTAGGTCTGACATTGGGGGAAGCTGGAGGAACCATGAAGAATCAAAATGAGACTAGAAAAGAAAGATTACCAGCTACACATTACAGCTGGCAGCTCTCTACTTTCATCAAAGACAAGTATTAACTTTTACTCCAGAGCTGTGCTTAGAAAGCACGACACCTATGGTATAAAATCTGCAAATAAGGGTTTGTGTTTCCAGCAGAAATCTTAGAAATCTTGACCAGCTTGTCCCCTAAGAGATATACAGCCAATAATTGCTGGTCACAATGGAAAATTATGTGCACTTGGTCTGCATCTGTCTGTTTTTGAGCCAATATTACACCATGGAGTATATGAAAATAGTCAGGAGGAATTCAGCCACAGGTAGAAATTTGAGAATAAGGTTCCAGGGATTTCTCTAATCCTTAATAAAATGAATAGAAATTCTTCAACTGATGGTATTAGGAGTTGGATTAAGACATGCCACAGAAGATTTAAGTAATTTATTCTTTTGTTTTTGAATGAAAGAACATTAATTAGTCTGGCCACTCTTGTGACGGGTACAGAAATTAGGGTTTTCAGATAAACTGTGGAAAGTGATTTTGTTCACGTTTTTTCCATTTTTAAGTGAAACAGTGTTTCAAGTCTGTTAATGTAATTATGAATTTCTGATAACTCAAAACAAAAGAGCAAAGAAATTGCAAACCAACAGAACCATGGAATAAACAAACTTCAGCTTAAAACTTGGAAACCTGTTAGAAGTCTTGTATTAAATCTGGGAGAGATGGTTTTCCATTTCTTTTATTTTAGATTATGCATGCTGCAGTACACAAGAAGAAAACTACATGGCCAGCACCTTTATAGAATGATATAGCATAATTTTATTGGCTATATCCAATGCTTCTAAAACCATTTTTATTAAGAGTTTTACACCACAGGCCTTGGTTGATATCACTGACATCTGCCCAAATGCTTTCCTTGCATTCAAGACTCATCAGGAAGAGATCAAAGGGCTTCCAAGAACAAAACCTTTATGTAAGAAGAAATATCAAATTTTCTTTCACAGAGCCTTAGAAGAGCTGCATCCACACACACGCACACATCAGTGTGACAGCCTTGAAGAGTTTATGCCCAGTATTGCATTGAGCTGAAGGCATTTCTGGGAAAGTATCAGGTTTTTCTTTTCAATACCAGTAGAAAAAAATGGTGCTGAATTACCAAAAATGATGAACAGAAACATGAATGACACAACAGCACACTGCAGTGAACAACATTTTAGTCATGTGAGTGGATCTACCCAGGGTGTACCTCAAATAGGTGTGCCTGAGAAACAAGGTGTTTCTTGTGAGTGAAACATGGTAGACAGATTTCAAACTGTCACTTGATAATAATGAGGACCTAGGTGAGTTTACAAGGAAAATCCTACTACCACATCTCCACAAGTGCTATTGGACAATTGGTATCACACTTCTGGTTAAAAAGAATAAATATCCCAACTCCAGGGCTGGCTCTGATGTATTTCCAGCCAAACGTTGAGGCTGACCCACAAGTCAGTAATTGGTCATTCTATATATTTCATAGGAGTAGCAGTAGAGGGACATTTGATGTTTTCTGGTTAGAACTGAGATATAGCTGAGAAGTGGTAGGTCTATGGGCTAGATTGGCTTTGTAGGACAAGCAAGTGCTTTCTTTCCATGTTTGCATGTTAAGACAGTGCTGTGTAATTGGCAACTACAAGTTCCAGTCCAATTTCCAGCACTGTTTGTATGAGGCATATGGAAACAACAGGGCACGAGGCAGAGAAAACAAAAGAGTTAGCAGGTCATTAACACAGAGGGGATGCATCAGCTAGAATAACCTGTCACTCACCCAAGGTGACAAATTCTTAGTTGCCTAGTTGTTGACAAGTATTTACTTCTATGGTTAAGCATGACTATATGATGCATAGTTAACCAGACTGGTTTTGCCTAAAAATATTTTTATACATTCTGTGGTAATCCATAAGAACTAGCCACTGGGACAACACCAGTTTGCATCAGTTCAGATCCTGACCACTCAAAGCTCCAACATGCCATAGCTTTCCTACAGCCAAGCTGTGACACATGTTAGGATGGGGAAAAAAAGAAGAAAAAAATCAGGTAAAAAATTGAACCAAAACTAAGAATGTATCCTGCTGGGACACCTGTTAATTTTAGAAACACAAAGTTTGGGTTAAAAAATACAACATTATGTAGGAAAGTACCTCCATGTTTTAAGCTACTTTGTGATGGGATTTGGAAAGGATGGGGGCATTGGGGCAATTTGGAAGGGGTAGGGGGAGTGTGCTGAACACCTTGACAACTGACTAATCACAGTAACAGAACTTGCTCATGTATCTGATGTTTCCTAGGACCTTAGTGCAGACACCCTTCACTACTCAATGCCTCTTAAAGTTTGATTGTCGTCAGAAAATTAATAATTTAGGCATAGAAGAGCTATAGAGGAGAAATTTATGAAAGGTATCCACCCTACTAAAACAAGAGTAATCTGTGCTCTTTTTTGGGCAGGGGGAAGTCACAGAAGGAGCTTAATTTATCTTCCTAAAATGGTCCTCTAGAGGTATCTAGTGTTTTCCGCTGCCTGCTGGGAGGCCTAAGGAGATTTGCCTTCGTTACACAAAATTAAACACTGTAAACACCCCCTTAGCACTACATGGAATGGGCTAATCATATGTTATGCACTGTGTTTTGTAAACATCATCTACATTTTTCCCAGCACAGGCTTTCACAAGGAGGACGGACGTGTGCTATATGTCCTATATGAGTTGATGTGATGTTACAGGAAGATGCTGGACCCTGGTGGCAGTGTTTCTGCTCAGTTGTTCTCCTAATGGAGCAATACCATCCTTAGAATAAGCAAACCTCCCATTTAAAAATTGTTTTGAATAAACTTGTTATCCTGAGACACAGGGGGAAAACTAAAACATACAAAAAACCACAAAACCAGCACTAAAACTCTATAAAAATGAGACATAAATATGTAACACAATTTAACTAGATATTTCTGCTGATTAACACAGGAAAGCAAAGGAAGGAAGAGAATTTGGGTAAGTAAGTAATAAGTCAGTGATGTTGGTAAGTCAATGATGTTAATAAGTCAATGATGAATGTGTCACAGCTATTTCAGTGCATCTTTGCTGAATGCTAGTGATGGTTCACAGCTTCACCCTGCTCACTTCCAGTCTCCTTGCAAGGTGCTTTGTTTGCGGATGGAGAGACAAGTATTTCCAGAAGGGCGGTAGGATCCTAAGTAGACTGAAAAAAACTTCTGGAGGGGTTGGTCTTTTCATTTCTCTTTGGCTTTGGTATGAAGAAATGGTGCCTGTTCCCAAATAGGTGAGATAACCCAGCCCTGGGTCTCGGATTTTCCAAAAAGCCTGAATCCCACAACAATTTTCTGTCCTCAGTCTGTGATGACAAATATATGGCACAGTTTGTAAACAAACAAAAACCTTAAGGAGATGTGCTTGTCATTTTATTAAATTGAGGGACAGGGCTGCGCCAAGGCAGATGGAGGTTCAAACAAATGCACCCAGGAATTAGGAAAATATTTCCATTTTCCAGCTAAAACACATCCTTTTCAATAGGAGTAGTGAAAGCGACTGATCTAACCAGCTCTTTGATGTAATTTGTTATGATTTTATGATACACTTGTCACACAGAGACAGAAACCATGGATGGCCCTAACAGATGTCTTTCAACTCTATCTATTTACCTGTCTTCTGAGATCAAGCCATGCTAATGACCAACAGGAGTTTTATATGTGAAATTACTGGAGTGATGGTGGCTGGAGTAGGATCTTTTTCCTAATGTATCAAGGAATCAACCTGTATGACCTGAGTATAGTAGCAACAGTGGACTGGTTTCACAAGGCAGCATTTTCAGTAAAACCGCTTGAAAGACAGGAAAGTGAACTTGTGAATGAGAATTTTAAAACACTCCCACTTGGCAGTAACCAAAATGGGCCCCTTCAGGTTTCATAGTACGCTTTTATTTTTAGCACTTTAATAAGCTTAACCCTCTTTTATCACTACAACTTCTGGCTAAAAATAATAAATTTAACATACTGAGAAGCACAATAAAAAAAAAAAAAAAAGCAAGCACGTATTTTGGTAATATATAAAGGTTTCTTTCCTAATTAAAAA
Organism: Strix aluco; assembly: GCF_031877795.1. Taxonomy (NCBI): domain Eukaryota; kingdom Metazoa; phylum Chordata; class Aves; order Strigiformes; family Strigidae; genus Strix; species Strix aluco. The sequence continues at coordinate 2,945,400 of NC_133931.1, read as the reverse complement.
ACAAGTTTGGAGTGAAATTGCTTTCAGCGTGAAAATGTATTTTGCCCATTCTAATTGCTATGTACTTGGGGAGTTTTAAGTGAGTGTCATTCCACGAACAAAGGACCCTCAGGCTCTCTACAGGCACAACTGTGGATGTTAAGGAGGAGGAAAACTATGGCAGCTCTTCTGCAGTGAAGTTTAAAATGTCTTAGGGTTAGTAATTTCCAAACTTCAATGTAAACGTCAAGCTATAAATTCTGCACACAAGAGGATTTACAAAATAATCTTGCCTGTATGCTAAACTAAAGCTAAATGGGTCACACTGGCTTAGACTGGTGCAATGAAATACAATTTGCAGCTCCACGAGTCATCAGGATCTGTGGTTATTACTTCTAACAAAAGGCAGATAGAACCTGGCTTTATTTGATTTTAGCAGAGCTCTCATTCTTCCACACAGTAACACACCATGACCCTCAGAGGTACGGACTGAGGCACGGAACCATCACTCACCCTGATTTTCCAGGCAGGTCTGGGAAGACTATTTAAACTAGCCTAAAATGTCATAACCAGCTCTTCTTGCTGGTTTTCTTCAGCCAACAGCCCAAAGCCCTAGTCTATGAATAACAGCTATAAGCCAATGTCCAAACACGAGCATAAATTACAACACTTCAGCTCCTGAGTGATTTATACTGTCCTTGAAATGCATCTTGGAAATGTCAAGTATCTGCTACATATGTATGTGCTGAAAAATGGTATTGCCCTGCCAGAGGTTTGCCATGCCTGCCAGGATACATCTTCCAGGGATTTAAAATTCAAACATTGTCCTGAGTATATCTATTGGAAAATAGCACATCCTACCAGAGAATAAGGTATCTCATATCATTTGCTCTGTGCTAAATGGTAGGGTGCAGAAACATTGCCACTTTAGCAGATGCAAAGCAATTCACTGTTCTTTCTTGCAGAGACAAGTGGTCTCAAATTACTGATATTTACCACAGGAGAAGAGTCAGCATATGAAGAGTTTCCTGAGGGTGCATGGTATGGCCTCTACCCTCATTGCCTGGTGTACATTTTCAGATACCTAACTGAGGTGTCCACAGGCCCCATATGATGCTCTCAGATGGCTTTGGGTAATCCAAGGCTCCGGTTTTAATCCCACAAAATTTGCAAATAGGAGGGTATCGTAGCATGGCAATAGACCTGATTCACTTTTATTTTTTCCATTTCCTTCTTTCTGTGATGAAAAAAGATATTTCAACAAGACATTTTTTGTGCAGAAATTTACAGGCATGTCAGATTTTCTTTTTTTTTCCTAAAATAATCTCTGAAAGTAAATTAAAGAGCAAAACAGCACTCAATCTAGTTTTGATTGGGAAATTCCAGCTATTTCTCTGTAGCACACTCTTTCTTTTTCCTTGTGATGTAAACTCCACACTTTTTTTTTTTAATTCTATAAGACATCCAATTTAAAGAAATACTATTTCAAACTGCAAGTAAATATCTTTAAAATTACAAAAAAGAAAGAAAAGATCAAAATAATCATATTTGTTTTTTAAAATCCAGGTCATGAATTGACAATGTTTGGATAAATGCCTTAATTTCAGTTGCATGCCACATTTTTCAGAAGTCCACTTTCATCTACAATTAACAACTCACCTTCCATCACACAGCTGACTGCATATGCTATTGAGCCCTACAGCTCAGTCAACTGATGAAAGAATTGTCAATCTGAGTTTGTCACAGGAATAAATGAGGATCATAGGGGTAATGATTCATAGAAATAAATATACTTTATTTCTGTTTGCTGTCTTGGAAAGATCATATATTTTACCTACAAAGTAAAGTCACTGATATTTACAACTTGCTTGACCCCTTTTGCTTTACATGTCTTGTTTGATCTACTTAAACCGCTCAAGCCATGGCCTCCCAAACACAGTCCGTCTATGGCAGAATATAACACCTCCCAGCAGAAATAAAGCAACCACCTGGGCATCTTCTGCCTTTATGACATTTATTGCTCAATTGCAGCATTACCAGAAAAAGAGAACATGGAAGTTCCAACTTCCCAAAAATTACTTCGGATAAATTGGTGTGAGAAGAATCTTACTGGTGGCAATAAACCTCATAAAAGGAAGAGCCTTTTTTCTTGTACAAAATTAGCTGGCTCATTAACTGCAAGTATACCAGCCCAGTCACATTCTGACGGTCAAACACAGAACAGCAGTCAAATCTTTAGGCATTAGTAAATTTGCAAGTGTAGAGTCATCCATTATTCTTTTCCTTATAAACCGGCATGTGCTGTGTTGTCAGCACTGTCAGCACTAGAGTTAAATGTAAAAGTCCACACACAAGGGAAGACACAAAAACTCACGCTCACAGAGAGCAGAAACAGGAACGAAGCACAAAAGCTGATTCATTATTTGTGCTGCCTGTTATCTTGAGTTAGATGAGTTGGTCAGAGATCATGGTACCCCACACCTGACTCCAGCAATTCACTTGTAGTCATGGTCATCAACCTGTGCCCAACATGAAACCGAGAACCTTACGGAATCTTCAGCACTGTCCAAAGTCATGATCATGTAAAAAGTAATAGGGGAGGCCACTGCTGCTGCAGCCCAGATAACCAGGGAGAGCAAGGTCAGTGGTATACACAATGTTGTAACCTTTAAATTGTTGTCTACAAGGCAATTAAGGGCAGTAAGACTAAGCAATTTCAGCAGCTGGGGTGGTTTACAATAAAGCTTTGTTAGACTTTGATAACAGAACAACAAGTTGATGACAGGACATGTACCCAGGGTGCACAAAGAAACTGGAGGTTTCTTGGGAGGTGAGTGTGAAGTGGAATAAATTATCACTGATTCAGAAATACTCCAGTGTACCCTTCCTGCATGGTCTATGCTCTGTACTGACGTGTAACTCCATGTCTCAACAAGTGGCTGAAAGCAAGAGAGACAAGAGAAGATTTCCCAATTCATCAGGAACCAATAAGAACGTAAATGTACCCATTCACATAATAGCCTCCTCTGAGATCACTTAGGAAACTTAACCAAATGAGAGACTTTGCAGACCACATTCAACTGAACGTAGATATTAAGGCTGTTACATTCAGGTATTCAGGGACCATTCTCAAGACGTGTTCATTTTCTGCAGATGTCCCAACTGAGACACATAACTCAGGAGCATTTAGTTAAGGATCCAGTTGAATGATTTCCGAGCTCTGTTTGCATTAGCGTATCTGACAACAGAGTCTTGGTTGTGCCATTCAGGCAGTCAGACTGGGGGAGGACATGTGTGGAAGAGTGCTAATGGACCCTCTTGACTCTTGACAGTGTCTACTTGTTAAACCAGACTTCAGGTCAGAAAGGCAACAGTATTTAAAACAAGCAACAAAACTGAGCTGATTTCACAGGTAAAAAAAAAAAAAAACAAAAAAAACAACCCAACAAAAAACCCCCAAACCTAAAAAAACCCCTCCCTACCTTCAAAAGCTTCTAAAATAAGCAATATGTTTGCATTCATGAAAATATATTTTACTTTGAAGGAGGTTTATTATTATTATCATTAGGCAATAAGTGACAATGTGGTATATCAGTGAGCACCAGCAGTACTTGAGGACTGAATATATTGACACCACCGGGAAGTTCTTCTGAGACTGAAGAAAAGCACCAGCTGCCATGTTTATATTTATCTTGGCAGGTCTGTGGGCTCTAGTCTGACAGATACCATGTAGTGATGTTTGTAAAGTGAGGGAGCATCCACTTTATATCATGTTATGCAGTTTCTTCACCCTATTATTTTCAAATATAAAGTGTCCAGACTTCAAGAGTGAAGTGAAACATTAGTAGCACCAAGATCTAAGCCTGGAAAAGTAATAGAAGAAAAAGAAAGTCAGAGAAATTCTTTTGCTTGATGCAGTGGGGTCTTCTTCCAGAAAGGGGAATATGCTGTGCATAGATTTGTATACATTTTGGTCTGCACAAAGAGGTAGAGGACTGGTAGAGGTTGCTGTGTCTCTGCTGCTGTAATCTTAAAATAGGTGGCCAGTATGTGATCTTGGGATCTCTTCCCATTTTAGGGAGTTGGGGATGTCACAGATACACTGGCAGAAAGTTGGTTCAAAAACCGTCCAAGGGGAAGAAACGTGACTCTTTTAAAAGTGTAAATGTTTGCAGAACAATGTGGGTCTTTCTTTGTGGCTTTGAGAAATGTGATGGAGCTGCAGTGGTATAAGTGGTGAAAGTTGAATGACAGTAGTTTAGATAAGGGATGTAGATCTTGCATGTTATTTTGGCATAACTAGTAAGGTTACATACGCAGGTAGGATGGAAAAACAGCTCCTCTAAAACAAAAAGAGAACAGCATTTTCTTTTGCCTTAGGCAAAAAGAATGCAATAACTGTATTATTCAGGTCATCTTTATTCTCTGTTACAACACAGGCAGAAGCCTACAGAGGTAGACAAATATGCACTCGCCTTCATGAGGTACTAATACAAATAGTGGCAGCTGCATTGCTGACACTTTCTTCAGAGGAACTGGGGATTCTCTTCTCCCAAACAGCAGTTATAAAATTTGTTTAATGGAACTGTCTCTATTTATCCCAGCACGGCAAATAGAAGAACAAGCTTGTACATGTAAAATAATGATGTTCAGTATGAAACACTGGGAATGTTTCAAACTGTTGAGGCACTTGTAGTTCAGTTGAGTGGCCATTTACGAGCATAGAAATAAGTGACTGTTGCTCCAGCAATCAACCCCAACATAATTTACCTCTCACAGTACCAAGTCCCTAATCCTTTCTTTGGGTGCTTTTGGCTGAAGAACCCTTCTGTTACCATGTAAATAAAGTTTAGCATTGGAGATGGCCCTCTTCTAGACACCCGGAGATATTGTCATTTGTGCATCAGATCCACAAAGTTATTATCAACGGACTCCAGAACCTCTTGGATTGTTTGCTGTGTTATCCCTGTAACAGATATTGGGGTGGTTGAAGGTCCCCTTGAAGACCAGGGCCTGTGAACGTGAAGCTGCTCCTAGCTGTCTGCAGAGGGCCTCATCCACTTGTTTTTCCTGATCAGATGGCCTATAGCAGACAACCAGTACAATGCCCTCTTTGCCAGTCCTCTTTTTAATCCTAACACATAAACTCTTCATCAGTTCCTCATCCATCCCCAGGCATAGCTCCAAGCACTCCAACTGCTCTCTTACATAAAGGGTGACTCCTCCTCCTCATCTTCCTATCCTGTCCTTCCTAAGGAGCCTGGATCCTTCTAATGCAACACCCCTGACATGGGAGCCATACCATGGCTCCACGACCCCATGGCTCTGCAACTGCACACAGCTCTCTAACTCTTCATGTTTATTCCCCATACTGTGTGTATTAGTGTATGGCACTTCAGAGATGCATCCCAGTATGCTGAGCTCCTGGAGATGGTTTGGGGTATTTATCTGCAATGGTGCCTTGTAGGCAGCTTGCTGCCTACATGCAAGTACTAGAGGTGGCCCAGCCCAGGCCCCATCTTGATGACTTTGTGAACCCTTCCTGCCATACCGCCCCATGACCTTTATTCAGCAGTCCTGTTCAGTGCTCCCTCACATGACTGCTGGTCACCCCATCCCTCTACCATCATTCCTAGTTTAAAGACCTCTTTATGAAGTCAGCCATCCTACTGGTGAAAATAGTTTTGCCCTGCCTGGTTAGGTGGATCCCACCTCTCCCAAGAAGATGCTGAATCTGCAAACAGGGTCGCATGGATTTAGAACCCAAAACCATGTTGCCGACACTAATTCCACAGCCAATTACTGATTTCTCCTATGAGTGCTCTACTCCTCACACTCTTTCCCCTTACCAGCACCCCATGTGATGAAGCTGCATAGGGATGCTTTTGTCAAGATCTTCTGTAAGACTGTGCTGAAAAGACTCTTTCTGTTGATTCAAAGGTAAGCTAGGCCACCAGCTTGTTTTGGCTTTGACAGCTTGGACTTACTGATACGGTAATGCTTAGCAAAATGTTCATATCAAGGAGATGCCATGACTAGGAACACAGGCATGGAGTTTATTTGCAGAAGATAAAAAATAACAGAGACATGCTGCCCTGAGTCTGCGTTTCCCCTCATCTATTTCCCCTTTGCATGGCAGAAATTGCCCTCTGCCCTGGGGAGGGTTATGGATGTATTCATTAAGAAACTGGCCCACACACTAGCAAAACTAATTTTAGGTTTTTGTAAGAAGTATGCATTACTCTGCCTGTGCCATGCATAGGCCAGACAATTTCTTTCCATTAATTCTTTCCAGCTCAGGTGAACCAGAGAGTGCTTTTCTCTACAGCCCTGGGAGCGTTTTGCTGAGTGGCGCTCCTCACATTCCCTGGATATGTATTTTCCCTGGGTTTTCTAAATAAGCACGCACAGAGCTTTCATTTCATGCATGTAGGTGAAATGTATAAAAAAAGAAATAAAACAAGTGCCAAGAGAATTGTCTTTTATCATTGTGTCTGAATTTTCACTGTGGGGGTCTCAACTCCCTTTACCTCGTGATTCTTAATCTCACTTACTTCTGGGTAATATGAATGTCAAAAGATAAACAGTAGGATCTTTCAGTGATTGGTTGGGAAGATACCTTGACCAGCTGCCAGGCTGAAAAGATACTCTTAAAGATACTATTAAAAATCTGCTGCAGTGAAACAGGAAGAAGAAAGAAAGTGTCAGATATAAAAGCAACAAAAACCTTATGCTGGCTCAAAGACAAAATGTCCTACTTAGTCTAAGTGTTTCTCACAGGCAAGTTAATACTGGAGTTGCTTCTATGCATGGGCAACATCTTAAAATAATAAATAATGCCTTAAGAAAAGGAGTTACAAGTATCTTGGAGATAGCTGATGTATGTTGTCATGTCCCTCAAGGCATTAGCATCTGATGTGGTTTTAGGAGATGAATCAGGCTCCAAAGTTATCCATGTACAAAAATGAGCTTCCAAACATGCATTTAAAAAAAAAAAAAAAACCTAAAAAGTTGGGTTTAGATATCATCTTGATTTTTTTCTGCACCTGTGAACCTCAGTGGTGTTTCTCAGTGGGATGCAGCTAGCTCATTTCAGTGTGAAATGAGATATCTTATGCTAAGGGAAACTTTCAAAGGTATGAGCTTGGCAAAGAAATCCAGAGTGATTAATAAACAGCAGAGAAGAGTTTCTTCTTTTATGATCTACATATGGCTGTCTTAGGACTTGATCCAGCTCCCAGGAGCTCCAGTGAGAACTCCAGCTGAGCGCTGCAGAGTAGAAATATCTCCACAAATCTTGCTTCTCTGGAGTTTAGGTCCCTCAACATGGCTTTAGGACTGTTAGATCTCAAATTTGGAAGTACACAGTTGCTTCTGAAGCACAGCACAGTATTATGATACATACTCAAAATGAGAGATACAGAAAAAAAGTCTGATTGTTGTTAGCGGCATCTGAAGACAGCAGTGACAAAGACAAGGGTCAGAGGAAATTTAAAAGAAGCAGACCTACTGTATCTTATCCCTCTATTCACAAAAAGTGGTGGCTGACAGTAATGGGATTCTCTGAAAGATAATACTAGGGGTTACTCTTTTTTCCCAAGTTTTCTCCACCACACTCCTAGCCACTGGTAGTTAGAGAGCAAGAGGAGGTCAACTAATAGGCAGAAGTTTCAGACTATGCATGTGAGCACATCATGATGTTAGGCTACTGTAAATTTAATCAGACACACCCTGTAATATGAAAAGAAAATTCCATTTAGGAGAAGCAAGCAGCTTAATTTTCTCCACCACCATCAATAATCGTAACAATAATTGCTACTACTATTGTTTTTTAATTAAACTTCCAGGTAGAAAGGAAGAATTGGATCCCTTTCCAGTTAAAGTTATATATTCTCCAGTTTCCTTTTTATGGTCAAAAGGGAATGGATTAATCTCCCTGTGAATTCTATTTTAAGCTAAATATACCAGCTAACTATCCTTAATATGAGAATCCTATTGCACAGGGCAGTTTGTCAGATCAAAACATCACTGGATGTATAAAATGCCCAAAACACAGGAAAAATAATCACAGCATCAACAAACAGCTGTTCATGAGGGACCACACAACATCACATTGGAATGGTGCAGGAGGGTTATAAAGACCATACTTCAATGTGATACCTACCTATTGTGTCTCCTTGCTCATGCACCATGGAGGCCAGGTCTTTAATGATCTGGTTCACATCCAACATGTCACTCTGAAAAGACAGAAAGTCTAACATTAATGATGAATGGGGAATAACCAAGCATAAAAGACATGTTCCACAGTCAAGCTTTGCAAAGAAAAAAAAAAAAAAAAAAAAAAAAACAAACACAGAAAACTTTGTCTGTGTAGAATTAAAATAAAAATTTATAAAGCTCCCATAGTAAATCAAAAATCCCCTTAAAGCCATTGTTTGCTGGATCTAAGTCAGCCAGTCGACTCAAGTTTTCTATAAGAAACAAGTAGAATGATCAGATTATACGGTTGCTTTTCAGAATTGTGGAGGACTAAGAGAGAAAAAATGACAATAAAAACAACAGCAGCAAACCCTTGTCTTACCAAAAAAAAAAATAAATTGTTGATGCAAGCCATTCATCCCAGAATGTTGATTGTTACGTAGAAAAAGGCCATCTTTCAACATAGCATCTATCTGATAAAATACTATTCGTAAACTGATGGAAGATATGATCAAGAACTCACTGAATTTGAAATCTCCTTATTGGTAAGATAATAAGGAGAGACCTGTTTGATGAATGGATTCATTTATATGTTTCAAGTGTAAGAAGAACCCACAAATATTTTCTCAGTTATAATGCAGCAAATTGCCAGTGAATTTGTTTCCCTCTTTTGTGAGGACTTACTCTACACAAGAGCAAATGTGAGCATATGTTGACTTCATATGACACTGGCTCTTATAAAAACTATTAATCTAGCAATAATAGACATAATAATAGAGATACTGCTAAATGCACTACCAGTAAGGCAACATTAGCAGAGTAGAAAACAAGACACTCAAACAGGATGCGTTTTGTTAAGCTGTACATATCACAGAATCACATAAACATTGAGGTTGGCAGGAACCTCTGGAAATCATTTAGTCCAACACCTCTTCTCAGAGCAGTCAATTAAAACAGGTTGCTCAGGGCCACGTCCACTTGGTTTTGTATATATACAAGGATGGAGACCCCACAGACTGACTGGCCAATAGTATGCTCATGTTTTCTTGTACTGGGGAACCCAGAACTGGATGATTTCTAAAGCATTGAAAACATTTTCTAAGAATCTGCTTCTCCCAAGGCTAATTGCACAGTAATTCATTTATCTGCTTGGGTCCTCTTGCAACTCTAGTCCATCATGCCAAAAGGTCCAATGGCTTCCATCCCAATTCTAAAGAACTCAGCTTCCCTACTGGCAAATTTAGAAAATGGTGCAAAATGAATCCACGTCCTCCTACTGAAGTTTGTTAAGTGACATAACATTTAATCATATAATGCACATAATACAGTAGAATCACATTCATTTGCAATGAAGCCTGGGAGTCCCATTGTGAATTCTAGAATATACCGAATTGTTGAATAACTGAAGAAGTAGGAGAAACGAAAGGTTTAAAAAGCTGTGAGAAATCATAATAAAACAAAAAACAAAACCCCCAACCAAAGACTGGGTAATATATCACAAAATGCACTTCATTCATTCACTTGTCAAGCATAATGAAGCTTTAATTATGTATGGTATTATTCATAACTTGCAAATACTGCAGAATATTTTGTAAAAGCAATGAAGTTTAAGTAACTTGAGATTGCACTTGAGCACTGTGGTAGTAAATCTTTGCCAGGAAATGAAAGAAATTAGTTGTGAGTTTTTTGGGTGGGGGAGGTTTTTTGGTTTTTTTTGTAAAAATCTTTGAAAGGAGAAAGTTTAACAAAATGTAAAGAATTCAGAATTAACTTTAATGTGTTGTTCTGCTCTCATTTAACTGCTTAGTAAAAGATGATTAAGGAAAAATTAAACAAACAAATAATAATACTAAAAAAGCCCAGAATGCTCATTTGTCTCTCTTGGCTAAATTGCCACTGACATTAGTCTTTGGTTTCTGTTACTTGCAACATGAACAAAATTCTTTCTACCCTTCACTCTTTTTTTATTTTGTTCTGCTTCTTTTACAGTGAAGACAACTTAAAACTCATGAACATGTTTTTGCATGTACATTTGGTTAGATAGAAGTTATTGCAATATATTGAATTATACATGACCCCCTAAGTATTTCCATTGGAATAAAACAAGAGGGCAATTCGGTCTAAGAAAGATCAGATGATATGTTGACTCCTCATAGGGTCCTCCTCAGCGAATTCAACCACAAGTACTTGGGCTGTCTGCCTCCCAATCCCCAGATATTATGACAAGAAGAATGAGAAAGGAAATTCAATGCTGTATATGAACAGTGCTGTTTCAGATTTGCCATTTATATTCAGGTACTTGGGATGAAACAGCCATCTGCTGCTGCAGAGTATAGATCCTTTTCATAACATTGTAACAACACTTAAAATGACTGTTTAGCAAATATGCATTAGTTAAAGCCAGCCACTGAGTTGTTAGGAAGGAAAAAATGCGACTGCTGTATTTAAGGAAAAGCAAACAGGGGTGAGTTGTAAAGCACAAAGCACAAAGCAATTTGACCTGAAGCAAGGAATCTGTTGAATAATTTAACCTGGCAATGTGAAATTTCAAAGTTCCTGATATATGTAAGCAAAACAAAAGAAAAAAACAGAAGAAAGAAAAATAGACAGAAATAAAGACCTTCTATAATGGAATATACCTAGGAGCTATGTTCCTGTTCCTTCTTGGCGGGTTAGCTCTATCATGAAGTACCTCTGAACTTGCCAGGCATCAGAGTTTGTTAGCAAAATCAGATTGCCTTTGGTTTCCCACATTTGCACACACTATGCGAATTCACGGTGAAATACAGCTCCTCATAAATCCCTTTGACTCCACAGAAACTGGGAGTACAACAGCGGGCTATCATTCCAAAAATGCTGTTTCCCTGCCAGCTAACTAGGCTGGGGTTTCTTGGGTTTTAATCAACACCAGCCTTTCCTGTCTGGCAACAATTCATTCACTACATTCTGCAGCAAGAGGGAGACAGATTTAAATTGTTTCAGCTAAATCCTCTGTGTTTGGGGGTTTTTTTAACAATGGAGAAATCCACTGTTCAGATTAGTAGACGGGATTTAATGTCATCCATGCTGGAGCAAAAAGAATTAAACTAGTCAACAGTAAAACCAGAGATGGCAAAAAGAAATGGCAGGAGCTAAAGGTGACCAAAAAAGCAGAAAAGTGCCAATAGACAAGTCATGCAGATGAGAAATCCAGAGAAATGAAAGAGTTTGGGACCCTAAAGATCTGAAGGATTAACTCTCACTAGGGAAAGTTAGTTTGGAAACTTTTTAGCAGAAAGTACTAGGTTAAAATGACAGGACTATTTGAATCATTTAACCTGACTCGGTAAGTGAATAATGTCACTGCAGAGTACTGGGATTTTGGAAGAAAATCTGAAATTCCAACGCTGGCACAGAAACAGCTGGAAATATGGTTTTGCAGATATACCAGAAATTTCCATTTCCCATTTTTTACTTTAACAAGATCACAATTTCAACATTTTTAAAATTAATCTGGGAGCAAGTCTGGTTGTAAAACCCAGACATTGTTACCAAGATGGGAACAACCTAATCATCAATCCCAGCAGCCCATTTCCCTACGGAATGAACATTATTGAGATATTTGCCAAGACAGCAAATAAGCAAACATTCTCTCGTTTCCACTCTCATGCTTAGTGGGGTGAAGATTTATCCACACTGAAAACTTCTAATATAGCCCTGACCTTAATGATATCCTAAGGACACTTCTGTATTCCAGCCACAAGAACAGTGTTAAATAAACCAGAGAGGGGAAACATGCTCTCCTCAAAAGAACACAGAACAAGTGTGTGCTGTCAATAATTTCTCTCTCACATTTAGCCAGATCCCAGCATCCTTTATCAATGTCAGCTCAGGTTCTCGAGGGAAGAGTCACACTTATTTCTAAGAATGTTTGCTTTAGGTTTATATAAAAAATGGCATTAGAAGTATTAGCATGTGTGCTTTTATGTGTACTCACAAACCATCCATCCAATTTTTTAAAGGACTACAAATTAACATCTAAATTAATTGCTGACTCAATGTTCAGGAGCTGCTGAATTCTACAAGTGAGGTCTCATTCTGCTCCATCATCCACCCTGCAACAAGCAGCCAGGAGAGCTATAAAATAAATCTGAAAGAGATTCTGAAAAATGTAATATAACATCCATGTGTGTATTTCTGTATATGGAAGCATTCCAAACTAAAACAAAGCAAAACAAAACCCTAGCGCTTGTTATCTTTGGGGAAAAAAACAAAAACCCAAAAGGAAAAAGAAAAAAAAAAAAAAAAACAAAACAAACAACAAACCTTTGTAGTGTCTGGCATGTTTTACCAAAGAGATGCTGACATGCTCCTTGTGTGTTGTCCCATCTACAACACCCTCGGGGCATCTCCTATTCTGTGGTCCACCATGTGTGAACCAGAGATCCAGAGCACACAGAATAATCAATGTATGGTGTTTGTCTATACCCATTCTCTTCTGCGAGATAGAGGAAGGAAGGGAAAGGGAAAAAATAATATAAAAAGTGAGCAAGCTTCTCTGATGCTAGATGGACAAAAACTAAATCTCTCTGCAACAGCCTTTCACAAATATTTTTCTCTTGTCTATGGCTGGGGAGAAAAAAATGACATTCTATAAATCAAACTGATTCAGCCTAAGCAACAACAGACCAGCAGAAAATTGTTTTGAGGGCAGAAGCTATCCAGAACAGCAATTACGACTGAGTTAGATCTCCTCTGGGACCGAACAACAGCCAGTGTGGGGAGTTTCTCTCTCCCTCTCTATTCTGCTGTCTTAGCGGTTGGTGTCATCTCAGGAAGTGTAGTACTGCACTGCATAATTAAAATAGTTGTGCCAAGCTTCAGCATGCTAATCCAGCATCTACCTGGAGACAGAAGGCTCAATAAACACAAGAAGAGCGTTCCTGTCCACCAAAAGCCAAAGGGAGAGGGTGTGGAAGGTGAGATGCCTCAAGCTCATCAGGTAGAGCTGAGACCATTAGAGAGGACACCTCAACAGGGGTGAATAAAGAGAGATCTGGGAACCAGCCAGCTACTAATATTATTCATTGTCCTTATGGTGGGTTGACCCTGGCTGGATGCCAGGTGCCCACCAAAGCTGAACTGGACAGGGGAGAGAAAATATAACAAAAGGCTTGTGGGTCATAAGGACAGGGAGAGATCACTCACCATTTACTGTCACAAGCAAAACAGGCTTGACTTGGGGAAATTAGTTTAATTTATTACCAACCAAATCAGAGTAGGATAATGAGAAATAAAACCAAATCTTAAAAGACTTTCCCCCCACCCCTCCTTTCTTCCCCAGCTCAACATCACTCCCAATTTTCTCTACATCCTCCCCACCAGCAGTTTAGGGAAATGGGGAATAGGGGTTGTGGTCAGTTCATCACATTGTCTCTGCCACTCCTTCCTCCTCACACTCTTCCCCTGCTACAGCGTGGGATCCCTCCCACGGGAGACAGTCCTTCATGAACTTCTCCAACGTGAGTCCTTCCCACTGGCTGTAGCTCTTCATGAACTGCTCCAGCGTGGGTCCTTTCTATGGGCTACACTTCTCCCAACAACAGACTGCTCCAGTGTGCGTCCCCCATGGGGTCACAAGTCCTGCCAGCAAACCTGCACCAGCGTGGGCTCCTCTCTCCATGGGGCTACAGGTCCTGACAGGACCCTGCTCCAATGTTGGCTTCCCACAGGGTCACAGCCTCCTTTGGGCATCCCCCTGCTCCGGCGTGGGGTCTTCCATGGCTGCAGGTGGAGATCTGCTCCACCATGGACCTCCATGGGTGCAGGGCACAGCTGCCTCACCATGGGCTGCACCACGGGCTGCAGGGGAATCTCTGCTCCGGTGCCTGAAGCACCTCCTCCCCCTCCTTCCTCACTGACCTTGGTGTCTGCAGAGTTGTTTCTCTCACATATTATCACTCCTGTCTCTGACTTCCCTTGCACAGCAGGTTTTTGCCCTTCTTAAATATGTTATCACAGAGGCACTACCACCAACATTGACTGGCTCAGCTTTGGCCAGCGGTGGGTCCATCTTGGAGCCAGCTGGCCTTGACTCTATCAGACATAGGGGAGGCTTCTGGCATCTTCTCACAGAAGCCACCCCTGTACTCCACCCTCACAAAACCTTGCCATGCAAACCCAATACAAGTGAGAAGAAATGACCCAATGACATGTTCAACCTACCATGCGATCTTCAGTGCAGATTTCTGTGTAGTGAAAGAGGCGAGGTTGGTGGGTGGAAGGATCAAATTGCTCTGCATATTTGAAGAAGAGGCACAAACAACTTTTACTGCAGGACTGACAAGAGTGGAAAAGGTGGTAATGTATTTACTGCAGTTCACTTGCCCTTGTCGAGTCTAATGGACATCTCACAGATCAGATACAGATGTGGTTATTATTTATTTTTATGATCTACTTGAATGAATTGGATATAAGGTCTCCAACTCGTCTCCTCTGCCACCTCCAGTGTGTGTCTTCCCACTAGCAGCAATCTGACCATGAGTGGGTATGACAGACCGTTCCCTTGGAAAACTCCTCTCTTAGCCATCAAACTGCATTTGAAGACATGTCTTGACAGCCTATGTTAATGATAGGTGTCATTATCTCTGATGCTATCTCAAATGAGTGAGAGGTGTGCGGGGGCAACAGCACGTTTCTGTAACCTGTGTTAATATCTTTTAGCCTCCTTTGGCACTACACTCTTTCCCTGAAGATTCACAACCGTACATCTGGATCAGACTGCCTGCAAACATGCATGGCTATCACTATCTCCCGTGTGCTCTGTATGCCTCAGTGTTTGACTTTATAGAGATTGAAGACCGTTTAAGGCAGATATTTTCTTTCATGGGAACTTTATCAGATCCAAGTCTGTGCTGAAGGTCAGAACTGGACTGTAGTCTAAGTGAAATATAATAATACAAATGATAGGAATAGATACTTTGCCCTTTTAAAACCCTTTAGATCTAGAAATAGGAGGAGGTCATCAATAATTCTGGTTTTGATTAGGTATCCTCACTTTATATTTGAGAAAATGTAGCGTACAATAAAGTATCAAAGAACATGTAAAAAGTTCTTGCTATTAACCACAGTTTTTAATCTCAAATTAATTTACATTCAAAATTTCATTTAAATTCAGCAGTTTATAAAGGTATGTGAGTTCACATATGCATGTACATGTGAGTATTTACACAGGCACATGCACATATGTATTCTTGTGTACCACAAACATACCCACCTGTATAAATAGTAACTCTATATATAGATACACCAATAATTTTAAGATCTAACTTGCCCCTAACATACACCAGGTGTTAAATGAGCATTTGAGGCTTAGCAGATTGCAGAGAGACAAACACAGCCTATTTCTGTCTACAGTAGCACAAAACAGACCTTAAATCTCAGGCTTTTTTTTCTTCTGGCTAAACATTCTGGTGCAAGATAAGCATGTTCACTGATATCTTCTGATAACAGGCAAGCAAACAAAAAATAAACCAAAAATTGGTTTGCCTTGCTTAGTTTTGACAAAAAAAAAAAAAAAAAAAAAAAAAAAAAAGCTGCATTGATTCCATTTTGCCTTCGAGTTAATGCCATGATAGTTTGATATCAGGCAGAGCAAGGGCAAGAATGGCTCTCATCAAAAAACTGAGAGGCAACACTTGTATGGGCAACAAAGGAATTATGCAACAAAGTCAAGGTGAAGAGCAAATGGAGAAATGGTACAAAAATCATCCATGATGGAGGAGAGCATGTGCATTTACATATTCTGCAGTTCACCACCCTTTCTTCATCCCCACTGCTCTCCTCTTACCCTAGGCACTCATAAAGCCCCTGATGGCAAGTTGCCCATGAAGAAGGAAAGCTGAAGGGACATCCACAAAGCAAGTAAATGGAGAGGGAGGTGATTTCATTACTCTCCTGAGTGCAAGGGAGAATATCAGCTCTGCTCTACAAGAGAGGGCATGCCACAGTTTTATTTCCCTTTACGTGGTGTCTGATGTTACTGCACTTTGTTAACACAGATGGTACAAGTCTCTGGGATGTTGTAATGCATATCTGGAAGCAATAACACCAAAAATGCATTAGACTGGTTACACTTATTTTTTACACTTCTTAAGTTATGCATTTGTTTTGTCAACGTTAAAGAAAGTATCTGCAACCACACTACAAATCTAACCTTTTGCTCTCCTACAACCAAGTTTCTATCTATTCTACCACTAAAGATCAATTTCCTCGTCTTTCCAACAAACTCTTTGGCTGCATATGAAAGAGACTTGCAGGCTAGAAATATTGCTTCTGTTTTCTTCAATGCTAGAAAGGTTTTTGTGGGATTTTTGGCCAACTCAACTGTTGGAGCTTCCTGGAGTCGAAATTAAGGAGTCTAAGGAGTCTATTCTGAGGTAAATTCACTTATGTTTATAGGGTAATCAAACGGCACAACAATAAATGCATGAAAGTCACAAAAAGAATAAATAGAGATAATGAAATCCCTGACACTGTGGCCTTCATATCCTAGGGGGAAAAAAAAAAAAAAAAAAAGCTCAGTGAAGAAGAAAGGTTCTTCCAATAAAGAATATCCATTAGGATTTAGAATGCGGGTTTAGGGTTTGTGAAATTTCCTGGCCTAACCCACTGAGAGCGAAAATGAAATACCACACAAAATGCAAAATAAAAGCCACAGCAACCAGAGAAGAAACGTCCACCCACAATTGCCCATAGCCTTGTTTGAGAAAGGCTTTTACAAGCAACAGGTCACTTGGTTCTTTCCGCAAGAGCTGGTCAATAAACACACTTATTAGATGCAATTGCCATGGAGTGGCTCATGATGTGGGTACCTGTCCACCAGAAACTACACTGCACATTTATTTTGTATCAGATTCCAAACCACTCCAATGAGCCACGGGTCTCTTCAGCAACAAACTGCAAAAAGTAATATATATGTGTTCTTACAGCAACCTATGAAAAACTTTTTTTTTTTTTTTTTTTTTTTTAATATAAAATAGGAATGTTTGTTGGGGACATTTACTCTTTTTAAAAAAAAGAAAATAAAGTGCATTTAATATTTACAGCTATACTTTTTTGTAGCTGTTCAGAAGAAGAAAGTCTCCTGAGTACTAAGTCACCAAAGATATGGAAATCCATAAGCAAACTCCGAACTCAGTATCTTACACACTGACATTTCTTTAGCATCTCCTGCTTTCTGCCCCAGGCTGCAATGTATAAACTAATAGGAGTAGTGAGGGAAGTAGCTGTAATCTATCACACTGACTGATACCAGCCCCAGGAAAGGTAGTTTATTGCAGGCGGTAAGTTATCTTCAAAAATAGAAACTGCAAAGATTATGACAAAAACTTCAACACTTTCTACACTTTGTTTGCAGCACTATTAATTCTTCACTCTGGATTTATTTCCATGAGGGTCATGTAACCAGAAAAATACAATGGAGGAATTCATTTTCTTTTTAGGAGTGTTCTGGGAAACCAAGCAATTAGAGCAATCTTAAGCTGTCATGTATTATCAATTGGCACTCAATTATTTTACTTAAATAAAATTCTGATTGCAGAGTCTGATTTGCAGCTATCAACTGAGTGATTCATTTATGTGCACTATTTATTAGTGAGAAATTAAAAATGAATATCTAACTTTACCTGAAAGGGGAAAGACAAAGGGACAAGGGAGAGGAGAAAACTGGAAATATGTAGCATCTTTTCACAGTTCTCTGCTATGTTGCCAATTCTCAGTTTAGATATAGCTGAAACTAGTGTACTCTGTACAGAGTCTGGAGATAAGTCAGTCCTCATTACAAGTGGATTCCATGCTTTTAGTGCGGAGAGGAAGTTGTAATCTCTTAAAGAGGTCACTGAAGGTCAGAAGCTCTTGTCCTCTGTCTCCAGGAGACTGAAGGGACACAGCCAAAAGATGGGGTATGGCTGTCCAGGTCTCCAAGAGCTACAGATAGCAGGGATATGGTGTAGTTGGGAACTGTTAATGGGTTGATGGTTGGACTGGATGATCTTCAAGGTCTTTTCCAACCTAAACAATTCCATGATTCAGTGATATCGTACATCTACCCAAGGTTCACATGTTCCTCAATGCTAAAAACTGGGCAAAGAGAAGATATATGCTCCATATAATGTAAAAAAAAAAAAAAAAAGGGTTCTGTCCTGTATTTCCCTATGCATTTCAAAACCAAATGCTATGTTCTTTGTAGACTATTCCAGATTTTGGCTCTGTGGACTGCAGACTATGGTGTTGACGCTTATCTTGTATATTTTCACTCAGTAAAGCAGGTTACCTAAAAGGCACAAATGCTGAGTAAAGGTATCTGAGGGACAATTAATTACAACTACATCTAAAAGGCTTGTAAAAGAAATGCTTGATGGCTATCACCTCCTGTAAAAATCAGACTTGCTGGAGTTGACTCTCCAAAACAACCCTCATGTGCTTTTATTCTCCATTCTGTGCACGAGAGAGCTTCTTTTTTAAAAGAAACCATTATATCCAAAATGATTAATCTCATTGTTCAAGGACTTTTTCTTAATGTTTAATTTATACTTATCTGTCCTTAGTTACTACTTGGTAATTTGTTACTACCTTCAACCTTAATATTTTAAATTATTCTACTTTTTTTTCAATGCTATTACACATCAAGTATTTCTATGTAGTCATGATGGTTCAACTAATCACTGCTGCACTTTCTGAGCCTGCAGTTGGTAAATTCCTGTAATCTCTCTTCATAAATTATACTTAATACTTCTTCCTCATTTCTTTCCTTCTGGATCACCTCCAAATTTCTAATAGAAAGAGCGGGCCAAAAAGCTCTCATTTTTACACACCTTCCTATGAATAAAAGGTGCCAATATCCAAGGCAGACACTAAGACTGGATGACAGCTTGCTTTACTTTCCAACTGTCTGTATTTACTTTCCAGTTGAAAATTTCCAGTATCTGGTTAAAACTACAGCACTGTCTCACACTGAGTCTTGGTCTTCCTATATCTCAGAGGTAGAAGCAATCCTTTAGTGGGTGGCACAGCCTGAATGGTGTAGAAAAGTTGTTCAAAGTCAACTTTTGAAATAGGCTTTGAGATTCTCGTGGCAAGACTTCGGTGTGTGTCTCTATAAGGAGATTAGAAAGGTGCAAACCCTGAGGTCCCACAGTCTCAGAGTCACCCAGAAGAAAAGTTTCTCTAGGTTTTCTCAATAAGCACAAGAGGGAGGCAGGCACCTTCAGAAAGTATTTCACATCTTTGGTATTTAAACAGAAATGGGATGAATCTGAGACTTAGTAGGTAGCACTGCAAAGGGAGAAGGAGTCCACTCAGTCCTTTTCCCCGGAGTGAAAAATGTGTTCAGAAAATGCAGTTTGGTCACCCAACCCTACAGACAAAATAGCTGTGTTTGCACACATGAGCATAACTGTTCTGGGCTGGACATCATGAGCTGGATTATGATGTTTTACCAATCTAAAATGACATGCAATTGATTCCTCAGTTTTTGTTTAAGGTGTGCTTTAGTAGTCATCATGCCCTGCACTGTCCAAGATGTCATTTACTTTGTAACTCAACCAGTTCCTGAACATCTTTATTGATCTCCCTTAAATAAGCTTTTCAGAGGGACCTGCAGAGTCTGGAATAATGGACAGACAGGAATCTCATGGAGTTCCACAAAGGCAAATGGCAAGTCCTACACAAGGGGAGGCATCATCCCATGTACAGGTTGGGGACCGACTGGCTATAAAGTAGTTTAGTAGAGAGGGACTTGGGGTCCTGGTGGCCAACCAGTTGAACATGAGCCAGCAGTGTGGCAAAGAAGGCTAATAGCCTCCTGGGATGCATCAGAGTATAACCAACAAGTCCAGCGAGGTGACCTCTCCCCTCTATTTGGCATTTGTGAGACCACATCTGGAGTACTGTCCAGTTTGGGGCTCCCCAGTACAAGACATTGACTTTACTGGATGGAGTCAGCCAGAGCACCATCATCAGATTCAGGGGTCTGGAGCACATGACATATCTCAAGAGGGTAAGAAAATCTGAGAAAAGGTGGATGTGTTCAGCCTGGAGAAAAGAAGGCTCAGGTGAGACCTTACTGCTGTATATAACAGCTAACAGGAGGGCACGGATGGAGCCAGTCTCCTCTCAGTGCTGTATGGTGGATGGATAGGCAGCCACGAGCACAAGCTGGAACATAAGAAATTACAACTAAATATAAGGAAAAAGAAAATTCCCATGAGGGTGTTGAAACACAGGAATAGGGAGCCAATGCATTTTCCCTCCAAAATAGCTTGAGTTATTATTTACTATTAACTTGGATTTTTTTTGCTTGAAGGTCTCCTGATGCTGCCTCCTTCTCAAAGTAGAGAGGAAAATATACAGTCCAATCACATCGTTACCCATCCATATCTGGATCAATTATCTCTTGTAATGTACATCACAACCAAGATCTCAGGAACCTCGTTGTAATAACCTGTCTCATTTTGCAGAACTGTGACATGCAGACTACCAACAGTTCAGGTAAAAGTAAGTATCTCACCTACAAATAAACTAAAGGCAAGGAGAGCCTTCAAGAGTTAGAGAGCTGCTGGTAGTCCATGCAGAGTGGCATTGCTAGCCTTGGAGAAAGAAAACATTTGATCTTAATTGTGTGCCAAGTTTGTATTATGAGTCTTAACTTGTGCACAGCCAGGATCTGTGTGAAGCTCCACAGACCAGACTGTCGACCTTCACAGCAGGATCACTCCCCAGGAAATGAATCGCTCCACAACATTCCCAGAAAAAAAAAAAAAAAAAAAATCTATTTATTTTTTTCTATTTAAGCACTAAGATAACTCCCAAAGACAGCACCACAAATTTTGGGAAAATAAATACACATTGTATTTTCTAGACAAGCAAAGGGAACAATGTTTACAGACTTTTGAATGATACTTCTCATTTGTAATGTAGACAGTAAAGGAAAAAGTACCTTTCATACACACATTGCTTTAGACAATGAGAATCCTGATGCCCTACATATAAAGTCTTGGGCAATGACAGATGTAAGTCAGACAATGAGAAGTTGTCCACAATGTTTCATCTAGAAGTTCCCAAAAGGTAGCAAGGAGGGCTTGTTTCTAGTACTGTGAAGTCCCACAGAGACCATTTCTGTGGAATTATTCAATGTCTGTATGAAAACGTCTGGATCTACATTGTGACTATGGGAACTATAAGGACAGTTCTCTTTGCATTTTCTAATGCAGGATATCACAGCATTTCAAATACCTTGACAAAGAGAAGGCATGTTTGAAAGATGGTGGCTTTAGCCCCTTTGAAGGTCTTAAAGGAATAATGCTCATTATCCTGCTGAGAATCTGGGGGAAAATACAAGAAATTGTAAGGATATTGGCAACGTGGTCATTTGGAATATCAATGTTACAGACCTGCTAGACAAATTTCCTAATGCATGATAAAACCTATGGATTAAGTTCTTCCTTCTATCCAAGGCTGGTCTGGGAAACTGCCTTTAGAGAAAAGAGCAAGCATATGATATTTATTATTTATAGTGGGAGGCAGAAAACGCAAATAGAACAGCACATATACTTTTTTATTAATTTCCTCTTTATGCTTTACTCTGAAATGCCTGCGATTTCTCAGGTTTTATTTTCATAGGATCATAGAATCATTTAGCTAGGAAAACATCTGTGAGGTCATTGAATCCACCGATAACCTAACACTGCCAAGGCCACCACTAAACCATGTCCCTAAGCACCACATCTACACATCTTTTTAATACCTCCAGGGATGGTGACCCTACCACTTCCCTGGGCAGCCTGTTCCAGGGCTTGACAACACTTTCAGTGAAGACATTTTTCCTAATATCCAATCTAAACCTTCTCTGTCACAACTTGCGGCTGTTTCCTCTCATCCTGTCACTTGTTACTTGGGACAAGTGACCAACACCCACCTCACTACAACCTCCTTTCGGATGTAGAGAGTGATATCATCTCCCATCAGCCTCCTTTTCTCCAGGCTAAACACCCCCAGTTCCCTCAGCCACTCCTCACAAGACTTGTGCTCTAGACCCTTCACCAGCTTTGCTGCCCTTCTCTGGACACGCTCCAGCACCTCAACGTCTTTCTTGTAGTGAGGGGCTCAAAACTAAACCAGAATTCAAGGTGCGGCCTCACCAGTGCCGAGTACAGGAGGACGATCACTTCCCTGTCCCTGCTGGCCACACTAGTTCTGACACAAGCCAGGATGCCTTTGGACTTCTTGGCCACCTGGGCACACTGCTGGCTCATGTTCAGCTGACTGTCAACCAACACCCCGAGGTTCTTTTCCACAGGGCAGCCTCCCAGCCACTCTTCGCAGAGGCTGTAGTATTGCATGGGGTTGTGACCCAAGTGCACCTGGCACTGTTGAACCTCATAAAATTGGCCTTGGCCCATCGCTCTAGCCTGTCCAGATCCCTCTGCAGACCCTTCCTTCCCTAAAGCAGATCAACACTCCCATCAACTTGGTGTCAGCTGCAAACTTACCGAGGGTGCACTTGATCCCCTCATCCAGATCATTGATAAAGATACTAAACAGAACTGGCCCCAGTACTGAGCCCTGGAGAACACCACTTGTCACCAGCTGCCAACCGTATTTAACTCCATTCCCCACTACCCTCATCCAGACAGTTTTTTACCCAGTGAAGAGTATTCCTGTCCAAGACACAAGCAGCCAGTTTCTCCAGGAGAATGCTGTGGGAAACAGTGTCAAAGGCTTTACTAAAGTCCAGGTAAACAACATCCACAGCCTTTCCCTCATCCACTAGCAGGTCACTTTATTATAGAAGGAGATGAGGTTAGTCCAGCAGGACCTGCTTTTCATAAGCCCATGCTGACTGGGCCTGATCACCTGGTTGTCCTGTATGTGCTGTGTGATGGCACTGAGGATGATCTGCTCCATAACCTTCCCCGGCACCAAGGTCAGACTGACAGGCCTGTAGCTCCCCAGATCCTCCTTCCAGTCCTTCTTGTAGATGGGTGTCACACTTCCTAACGTCCAGTCAACTGGGACCTCTCCAGTTAGCCAGGGCTGCTGATAAATGATGGGAAGTGGCTTGGTGAGCACTTCTGCCAGCACCCTCCATACCCTTGGGTGGATCCCATGAGCCCCATAGGCTTGTGTGTGTCTAAGTGGTGTAGCATGTCATTAATCATTTCCCCTTGGATTGTGGGGGTTTCATTCTGCTCCCCGTCCCTGTCTTCCAGCTCAGGAGGCTGCATACCCTGAGAAAAATTAAAGACTAAGGCAAAAAGGCATTAAGTACCTCAGCTTTTTCCTCAGTCTTTGTCACTATGTTTCCCCCTGAGTCGAATAAAGGATGGAGATTGTTCTTAGCCCTCCTTTTGCTGTAAATGTATTTATAGAAAAATTTTTTATTGTCTTTTACAGCAGTAGCCAGATTAAGTTCTATGTGGGCTTTGGCCCTTCTAATTTTCTCCCTGCATAACCTCACAACATCCTTGTAGTCCTCCTGAGTTGCTTGCCCCTTCTTCCAAAGATCATAAACTCTTCCTTTCTTCCCTGAGTTCCAGCCAAAGTTCTCTGTTCAGCCAGGCCTGTCTTGATCCCCGCCAGCTCATCTTTCTGCACATAGAGATGGCCTGCTCCTGCACCTTTAAGATCTCCTTCTTGAAGAACATCCTGCCTTCAGGACTGCCTCCCAAGGACTATGTCGACCAGGCCCCTAAACAGGCCAAGGGCTGACCTCCAGAAGTCTAAGGTGGCACTTCTGCTAACACTTCTTCCTACTTCTCTGAGAAGCAAAAACTCCAAGATGGCCTCCAACCATCACAACAACCACAAGTCCTTGCCTGTTTGCAAACAACAGGTCCAGCCTAGGCCTTTTCTAGTTTGCTCACTCACCAGCTGTGTCAGGAAGTTACATTCCACACATTCCAGGAACCTATTGTACTGTTTCCTCTCAGATGTATTGCATTTCCAGCAGACATCTGGAGTTGAAGTCCCCCATGAGAACAAGGGCTAGTGATTGTGAAACTTCTCCCAGCTGCTTATAGAATATTTCATCCATCTCTTCATTCTGGCTGGGTGGTCTATATCAGACTCCCACCATGATATCAGCCTTGTTGGCCTTCCCCCTGATTCTTACCTATAAACACTTGATCCTTTCATCACCATCATCAAGCTCTGTCCCTTCTGAAGAGTTTACAGCCACCCATTGCAGCACTCCAGTTGTGTGAGTCATCCCACCAGGTTTCCGTGATTGCAATTATACCATAGTTTTCCAGCTACACAATGGAACCAGCTCCTCCTGTTTGTTGCCCATACCGCGTGCATTGACGCTCTTATGTATGCAGATTACCAGTACAATATTAGATTGTGTCTGACATCCCAAATTCCGAAATCTTATGTTCATCTTAGACCAGCATTATGAATTACAGTACTATCCAGTAATTAAAATGACAGCTATGAACAATAAGCAGCTCACTCTCTGACCAAAGCAGCTCTCATTGAAATAATTAATCGTTCATTTTACTTTGTCAGTTTTTGCTTATGTGTCATTGGCAAATGGGAGAGATATTCTCACAGGAAAAAAGTCTATGTCATTTAAGTCTCTAAAGGAAAGAGCTACTATTTACAGTGCAGAGTTGGTGGATTACATGTTGATGTCTGCTACACCTACATTTACTGCTCAGCAAAGTGCCTTGGGCTCCCTTCAGAGTCAGTGGAGAGCCAACAGTGGGCTCGAGGAGTTTAGATTAAGGGATAGATATTTTCAAACTGTCTGGGACTCATAAATTCTAACCTGAAATTTTAGAGAAAGAGGTGAAACAACCTTAGAGCCATTAACTCTGAAAATTCATGGGGAATCAGGTGAATTTCCAGAAGATCAAAAAAGAGAGTGTACAGTCTGAACAGAGCAAAATCCAAGTCTGGGAATTAGAGGCTGTTCAGTTTCATGTCAGTCCCATGCAGCCCCCAGTGGTACAGAAGATGGGACAAATAATCAAATGTATGATCTGCATTTGCACAAAACTCAGCAGGAGAATAAGCAGCAACAAGTATGCATTTGTCAAAAGCTTCCTAGTATCTTTCTACGGCAGGGCAACACACCAGAGGAAGGGCAAAAGCAGCAGATGACAAATACAGAAGGTCAACACAGTCTAGATGAACGAATTGTAAAAATGACTGGGAAATCATATTTTAAAACTAATTCTCCATCAGTAATTCTCTTAGGTAGTTCAACAAGGCCAAATGCAAGGTCCTGCACCTGCACTGGGACAATCACCAGTATCAGAACAGGCTGAGGGATGGAATGAGAGCAGTCTTGCAGAGAAGGACTTGGTAATTCATGGTGGATTAAAAATTGGACATGAGCCAGAAATGTGTGCTTGTAGACCACAAAGCCAATCATATCTTGGGCTGCATAAAAAAGAAGTGTGGCCAGCAGGTCAAGGGAGGTGATTCTCTCCCTCTGGTCTGCTCTTGTGACACCCTGGCTGGAATCCTGTGTTCAGCTCTGGGGTCCCCAGCACAAGAAGGACACGGACTTGTTGGAGCAGGTCCAGAGAAGGCCACGAAAGTGGTCAGAAGGCTGGAACACCTCTGCTGTGAAGAAAGAATGAGAGATTTGGGGTTGTTCAGCCTGGACAAGAGAAGGGTCCAGGGAGACCTTACTGCATATTTTCAATATATAAAGGGGGCTTCTAAGAAAGATGGAGAGAGAATTTTTACCAGGGCCTGCAGTGATAGGCCAAGGGATAACATTTTTAAACTAAAATAGGATAGATTTAGATTGGAAACAAGGAAGAAATTTTTTACTATTAGGGTAGTCAGGTTTCCCAGAGAAGTTGTGGATGCCACATCATTGGACGTGTTCAAGGCCAGGTTGAACAGGGCTTTGAGCAATCTCATCTAGCAAAAGATGTCTCTGCCTATGGCAGGGAGGTTGGAACTAGATGGTTCTTGAAGGTCCCTTCCAATTTAAATCATTCTATGATTTTATGATTCCTTGAGTTCTTGGGTTTTCCTTGGATCCAGGACAAACCAATATTTTTCAGTATTGGTTTAGGTGACAGAGTAGAAAGGACAGTTATCAAATATGAAGGTGCAGTGAAGCTCAGAAACATTTTGAGCCTGTCAGAAGATACACTTAGAATTCAAAGTGAATTGGGGAAACACTATAAGAAAAAAGGGTGAAGTCAAATAAAGAAAATACAAAGTTCTACAGTTCGACATAAAGAATAGGAAACAATTTTCCCGGCAGTCCTAAAAAAAAAAAAAAAACAAAACCAAACAACAAAAAACATTGAGTGCTGGCACTTGTGAGATGAGGTATTGTGTCCAATTTTGAGCAATAAATCTCAGGTGGACCACCTGGAGAAAGTTCACAGAAAAGTCATGGGAATGATCAAAGATGTCAGAAACACAGCCTGATAGGAAAAACAGAAAGTGTGTTTTCCAGTGTATAAAAGGGTGGTGGTGGTACGACACACATGATAATGCTTTTCAAATAAGTGCAGTTGTTGAAAATATGGAGGGGATAACCTGTTCTCCATACTCACCACCCCTGTGACAGAAATTCATGGGCTTAAACTGCAACAGAAGACATCCATACCAGAAGGTAATGATTTGGGTAGTTGATCCTGTCTTAGAGCTGAGAGATGGATTTGATGATGTTTAAAGCTCTTAACTCTGCTTGTCTAATATTCAATGCAATCAATACAAACCCTTGAAATCAGAGAGACAGACTATTTCAGACAGCAGCCACAAACTTCCTATCAACTCAAGTCACTAAACTGATTAAAGCATGCACCTCTCCCTCAGCTCTTACACATTAAGACAAATTCAGCAAATCTCTGCTCTGCTAAACATCCCTGTCCACAAAAATAAAAGGCAAAACTCAATAAGCTTTAACCAACTTATTAATAGCAATGAAGACATATTCTGTCAGTAAATAGTGATAGATAACAGAGAGCAGCGTCTCCTCTTTAGCATGGAACAATAGCTTCTGCAGGCAGAGAATCCTTACAACAGTGTGCCATCTATCAGCTGTGTGTAAAAACAAACCACAACCAACCCCTATCCCAAAGGCTGCATTTAGAAACCATCAAGCATGTCTATAGTGACAGAGCAGACACTCCTGTGCTTATAAAACCACTAGTCACCTAGCAGAGAAGTAAGTTATCCTACCTTTGTTCCCACCTCCATTGACACCCCCCCCAGGGAAATGTTAATTTAGAAGAATTTGGATTAATCTCTCCAGTTTATTAGAAAGTTTTAAGCATTTATATTGAATCATACTGTCTTGGATGTGTTATACGCTATATCAATGAGTTTACAGTAAGAACCACTTAGATTAATGAAGAATGAACTTTGATAAAACCAAGTGAAGCGCAGTAGTGATTGAACCAGAGATGACTTCAGCATGCAACAATCCACTGCACCGCACTGAAGCCTGATCCTGATCTACTGACAGAGTGAACTTTGCACCATCCCTCCGTCCCAGAAAGGCTGCTATGATAGGTGGAGCCCAAAGTCATGGGCTAAATGAACTCAACAAGCATTTTATAGAGATGGCAGGACAAGATGTTAAAAACATGCTCTATACCACAGCCAGGGAGAATGGCCCTACCTGGAGTCTCTGGCAGAAAGCACCCAAGGAGACCAGAGGCTGACCCCTAGGGTTTTGGAGTCAGGAATATCGAGGATCTGAGGCCCGCTGTACTCC
Organism: Strix aluco; assembly: GCF_031877795.1. NCBI lineage: Eukaryota > Metazoa > Chordata > Aves > Strigiformes > Strigidae > Strix > Strix aluco. Next base: position 2,917,490 of record NC_133931.1, on the reverse strand, counting down.
AACTGAAAAAGAATCACAGAATCACAGAATTCTGTGATTCTTTTTACAGAATCACAGAATCATCTAGGTTGGAAAGGACCTTGAAGATCATCTAGTCCAACCATTAACCTAACACTGCCAGTTCCCATCCACACCATATCTCTCAGCGCTATATCGACCCTACTCTTAAACACCTCCAGGGATGGGGACTCTACCACCTCCCTGGGCAATCCATTCCACTGCCTAATAACCCGTTCTGTAAAGAAATACTTCCTGACATCTAGTCTAAACCTTCCCTGGCGCAACTTGAGGCCATTGCCTCTTGTCCTATCGCTTATTACTTGGTTAAAGAGGCTCATTCCCAGCTCTCTGCAACCTCCTTTCAGACAGCTGTAGAGGGCAATGAGGTCTCCAAGAGATATTGGGGCTCAAAGGGTCTGGGCTAGTCACAATGCTGGAATGAAATATTGTCCTGGTTTTGGCTGGGATAGAGTTAATTCTCTTTCTGTGTTTTGGATTCAGTGTGAGAATAATGTTGATAGCACACTGCTGTTTTAGTTGTTGCTAAGTAGTGCTTATCCGAAGTTAATGATTTTTCAGTTTCTCATGCTCTGCCAGCGAGCAGGTGCACAAGAAGCTGGGGAGGAGCATGGCCAGGAGAGCTGACCTGAACTGGCCAAAGGGATATTCCATACTGTAGAACGTCATGCTCAGAACATAACTGGGGGAGTTGACTGGGAGGGGGCGCAGATTGCTGCTTGAGGACTGGCTGGACATCGATCAGCAGGTGGTGAGAAATTGCATTGTGCATCATTGATCTTTTCCTGTGTTTTATTTTTCTCTCTCTTTTTGCTGTATTCATTTTCATAAGTATATTTTATTTTATTTATTTTATTTTTTCATTTATCTGTTCTTATCTCAACCCATGAGTTTTACTTTTCTCCTCCCCATCCCACCGGGCACTGGGGAGGAGTGAGTGAGCGGCTGTGTGGTGTTTATTTGCCAGCTGGTGTTAAAACACAACATATACTCAGCTTGTGCTCCCTGAATTCAGATCGGCTTTCAATGGACTGTTTTAAATTTGTTTTAATTTGCAAATGAAGCAGGTGAAAGTCTAGACTTGAATGGGGGATGGCTGAGCTCATTCCCAGCAACACACAGGTGCCTCTGGCTCAAAGAATGAAACACTGGGAAAGCTGGATGGATCTAGGGGTGTGGGATGAGAAGTGGAGGAACTGGGGTGTTGCTTTCACACTGAATGTACCTTGAAAAGTCTACTGTTAAGACTGTGGTTAATTTTTTTTTTCCATTCAAGGCAGATTGGCAAAATAAATAATTTTCCAGCACAGAAGACTTTAAGCACTATACCTATCATACCCCACATTATGATGTGCCTTATAGTATGATATAGATACTTAAAGATATTACTTTTTATTAATATAAAGTACTGTCATCATACTTATATCAGGCCTTGGTGAAGAGCCACTGAAGTAGTTCAAATACTTCTAAAGGATAGAGAAAACAGAGTCATTGGTTTGTTTTTTGGCTGGTAACAATAAATTCTCACTGTTTGGTGACTATCTGGCATAAACTTATGGATTGAGCCAGCAGGACTGGTGGGGTATACTAGCAGTCAAACACAGCTGCAGCATTTCCTTAGTTGCTAACAGGAGGAAGCAACTTAGAACAAAAACAGAACAAAGTTTTAGTTTCCTTAAGCAAAACTGAAAAACATAAATTGCATTTGTTTGCTATTGCCTGGGCAGTTACAGATACTGATAGCAGACTCATTTATCTGATGAAATCTCTTATAGAGATTCTTGTCTTGCAAGACCCAACCCAAGCCTTCCTCAAGGCACACCGACTCATCACTGCTTTCCACCAGAAGGCTGGATAAGTCCTTGGCTCTCACTGAACGTCAATGAACAAATCCTGTCTGCTGTTCCACACACCAGAAGTGTGCTTCTCCACCTTTCTGCACCTGAGCTGACCTCTGAAAACACCAGTGATGTACTCTCCTTCACTGCTTTTGTTCTCCAGCCCTGACACATTCCCCACCTGAATCTGGCTGAGTTTTGCTCACTTGCACCCATACCAGGTCTCCCCCCTGACATGGTGATGAGAAGGTGGTAGAGACACCTTGCCCATTGCAGCTCATCCTCCCCAAGTGCAAGAGGCCATGAAAGCACTCAGAAAACTTCTATTAGTGGGTGCACATCCCTGATGGCACATACAGTCCTTCAGCTCCTCACCAGAACCTAAAGGACCCTTTAAATTTGGGCTGCCTCCATGAGCAGCTACTGTCCAGACAGTCTCAGAAGAAAATCAAATATCCCTTCACCTATTTTGCCTCTGAAAGATCCCAAGTCATGCCAGTAGAGTGGCTCCTGCCTCTGCAAAACATACACCATCAGGAACCAAACCCCCTTTCTCAGCATCATTACACACTGCCACATTTCGATTTATTGGGCTCTCAAAATAGTTTATTACAGCAGAGTGTTTCTGCCCTAATTGATACTCTTACATGTGCACTGAACCCTCACCTCTGTCTGAAGCCTTTTTGGGTTTAGTCTTGTATCTCTTCGTTGTTGGTTTGGGTTTTTTCTTAAACAGAAAATAGATTGCCATAAATTTTGCCCTTTCAAGTATTTAGTGACAGAATGGAGATGCTCTCAGTTACAACTGTTTATAGAATCATAGAATCATAGAATGATTTTGGTTGGAAGGGACCTTAAAAATCATCTAGTCCCAACCCCCCTGCCATGGGCAGGGACACCTTTCACTAGACCAGGTTTCTCAAAGCCCCGTCCAACCTGGCCTTGAACCCTTCCAGGGAGGGGACATCCTGGTAAGCACATTTATAAAGTGATTTCCCATACTCGTTATTCTGTCAATGGCATTTCACACTGTAGTTACTTTAATGTAGCATTTTATCACTTGTCCTGAGGGCTGCTGACAGCTGCCAATTTCCAGGCTTCATTTCAGTCTTAATTTTATTTTTTCCTTTTACTTTTTTGCCCCCTCCCCCATCTTTCCCTTTATTTCCATGGTTTGTGATGCTGTGGGAAGACAGGGGAGTTAGATGAGTGCAATGAACTATGATGATTCCCTCTGCCTTTTAACACAGAGACATTATAATCCTGTAATGTGAAGTTGTGTTATCGAGGAAAAGTTAAACTTCAGGGAAGTGTAGCTGCATTTCAGTTGGCTATTAGACTTTTCACTTCGTCCTGATAAATTCTCCATTAATGCTACTGGGTTTAAATTTCCCTGCTCCCTTGCTGTGCAGAAATTGGATTGTTCATCTCCTAGGGAAAGTACTTTGCATTCTTGCTTGCTGTGATCCTCCCGCCATCCAGAATTACCTAAATCAAACCAGAATAGGATACAATCCAGCTCAAAGCACAGGATAACAGGGATTTTACCCAAGGAATTATACACGCATATTAGCCTGTCTTGAGACATTTTCCTTCTTGTCACAACACTTATACTTCAATCTTAGAAAAACACCACCAACAGAAGGGAGGAGGAATGGAATAGTTTGCTTTCACCAAAAGAACGGGAAACCAAACCTGATCCTATTGAAGCTGACAGACACATTTCAATTAATTTCAGAAAGCTTCTCCCCACACTACCTCTCTCCCCCAAGGTAGAAATGTCCAGACACAAGCTTGTTTTCTGGCAGCCACAAAGAGATATTTCACTGTTTTGCAGCCTTCTGAGCAGCAAGCAAGAGCTATAGTATGAACGAAGCCACAAGGTTAAACCGTTTGTTGGGGCTATTTTTTGTTGTTGTCTCAGACTGAGTTTTGCTCATGCCTTAATGGTAACTCCTGGTTCGCTCAATGGCCCAGCAAAGAGACTTGTAAGTAGCAAGATAGCATCACCACCAGGAGCCTTCATAAGACTTAGATGATTATAAAAACTCAGTCCTTCGGGGAGGTGGAACCAGAGCATGCATCCAGGGTTGGTGTAAATGTGCTACACACTACACAAGCGAGGCTGCACTTTGAACTGTGTGGTAGTAGACATTATTCATACAGACTGGCTTGCAGACATTGTCACACAGTGGCTCTGCCAAGTCGAGTGTAAGGGCAGGACCGGGGTGCCACTTCTGCATGTGTTTCCCTCCTTGACACTCCACTTGGAAATTATATACAGGTGTCTCCTCTATATCTGCCAGAATTTGGATATACATACATTCTTCAGATGTGCAAGTGGGAAGATTCATCTTTTACTTGCTGAAGTGAACTCTGCAAATACTTTAGGTTGCAAGTGTTTTAGACATCAAAGCCACAGTAGGAAAATATGTTTGTCACCTCTAGAAATTTTAGCCTGCTTCGAGATGCTGTTGCTAGTTTGCAAGGTAATATCGAAAGATACGTTGCATCACTCTCAAAGAACAAGATATGAATTTCATCCTGAGGTGGGGCAACCATTCTGTTACTCACATTTTCACTTAGCTTTCCTAAACTGTAAAAATAAATTTCTTCTTCTGATCTGCAATTAACATTAGATTCAATTATTGTTCTTTTCAATAGAATTGATTTTTTTCCCATTTTATTGTAGGAACATACTGTCACGTTGGTGAAAGGGCAACTTGCCAGAATATTACTTAGATAACCCTGGCATGCCTAAATGGAAAGGCTTTTCATTTGTTCAATTAAAAGTAAGCATCAAAATCAGGACATTGTTTTTCTTTAATTTCATTATCCAGACTGATGGCTTATAAACGCATTTACTCATGCAGTCATCAATCCATTACTATCAAGAGAATACTATGCCTATTCTCTAACTACAGAAGACCCATCATGATGAAACTGATGTGGTAAATCAAACAATGCTGATATTAAAATAGTATTCTACACTCTTAAGAATAAGCAGAAAATTAAAAGGTTATGATTAGTCTCTAAAAAACAAATACCTAAAGATGCAAGATCAAATTACAAAATCTTCAGGTGACAAAAGCTTCTTAACACAGAACCAAAGTGAGAAGGTGATCTAAGAGATGGGGATGACAGAAGCAGGGATGCAGCACTGCCACTCAAAGAAAAAGAAAAAAAATCGACAAAATTTGTGTTTTGTCCAAACAGTCTGATCAAGAAGAAAACCATAGGTATCAATGATTATGGTGCATGTCTGAGCTTGTGCGATAAACAGCACTTCTAGGAAATGAAGAGAAACAGGCTGATCACAGGTCAGCTCATGATAGAACAGATGTCTAATATCACATTGGATGAACGATGTTCTAAAAGTGTCTTCTCACAGATTATTTTGAGATCGTAAAGTCAGGTGGGGACATGAACAACCTGGAAACTTATGGCTATGGTAGAGGTACCTTGCTCCAGGTGACATGAAGTCCTACAGCTGACTTGCTAACAGGAACATCTAATCTTTAAGAACAACCCCTATTGCAGATTGGCGGTTACAAATAACTGAGCTTTACAAAAAGTCTGGGTTGTTTGAATGATGAATAGAGTAATAAAACGTTACACATGATGGCAAAATGGCTAAAACAGAACAAAACAACAAACCACATGCAAGGCTGTGATAGCCTGATCCTTGTAAGGAAAAATCACAGCTCACTTATCCTTTGCAATTCTTTAATCAAGTCAATAGCTCAGTGGAAATTAAAAAAGAAACTATAAACCAGTTGTTTTAATTCTTTTTCAGATTGTGAAGGTCTGTGCTGTTGGCACTGCTGAGGTGACTACAGAAGGTAAACACCGTGGAGTGAGGTACAAAACAATGTCAAGCGCAAAAGCAGGTCAGGAGATAGAAGAAAAAAAAAACCCAAACGAAAAATCCAAACCAAAACTATAAGTAGGCCAGTTTTTATCATGACAAAAGGTTAACAGTCAGCTACCTACAGACATTTTTCTGGATGCCATGTTGTTAAATATATTTATTAGTGCTCCAGGAAGGGGAATCAGTGGTGAAGGGGGGAAAAAAAAGAAATTCTAAAAAACAAGATCGAAAAATCTCAATCTGTCATCATGATTCCATGTTAGCATGAAAGCTCTATTCAGGTGCAGAAGACTGTAACCTTTGGTCAGCCGCCTTGGGGCAGAAATCTAATACAGAACTATCAACAAAGCCAGGACTGCTTGAACAGCCTCATCAGGAGGGTACATAGGTGGAGCAGGCATAGCTATCCAAGCACAGATGGCACTACATGGATTACAGGTTTAGCCACTGACTACCCTGAGCCCTCTACCAAAATCTTCAGGCAAGCCTTGAGACTGAAGGATGGAAGAACCTGCCAAGAAAAATGAAACATGGAGCTGATTATTAACTGGTTGTCTAGTGAGGAGCAGGGTGTCTCCAGACCCTGGGGAGGACCTGGCTAATCATAACCAGATCTCAAAATACCATAAGAGGTGTCCAAGTCCAACAAAGCTGAATTTGGGCACCTCGTCATAGAGCTTGTGGGACAGGCCAGTTGGATGGTAAAGCCAGATTGCACCCAGAGTGCGGTGCCCAGTGTGTAGGGCAGCGAGGGGATAGTTGTCTAGAAAATATGGAATAATGAATAACATAGACAAAAGATGTAGAAGTTAACCACCGGGGGCAATGTGCAGGGCAGAAACAGACTGCACTTCTGTAGTCAGGCTTGCCAAGACTGGGAAGGGCTGTTACAAGCATCAGAAAGACCTAAGCACTTTCAATAATATGACAGTGAATGATGTTCAACGCTAATGAATGCAAGGGTAAGAAAGGAAAATTAAAATGGCTCGTACAGCTCACACGACTCTACATTTGGCATGCGAGTTCAACAGACAGACTTGAGCACTCTGAGGAAAACCACTGCTTAATGCATTGATGCCTTCCAAAATAGCAAACAAGTTATTAGGAAGCACAATGAACCGGGCAAAAAATAACGCAAGGTTGCCAGTCTGGCACCACTTACCAGCTCCAGCCTCACTTAGAAGGAAAGGACTAATTTATCTCTGTGCTAACGCAATATGGTCAGTGAGTGCCAGCGCCTTTGTTGTAGACGGGAACAATGTGGCAGAGGCAGGTGGCACTTCAGTGGCACTCCTGCCCTTGGATCTCGGAGGACCAGGTCCTGCCTCACCTTGTTTGAAGGTCACCAAGCATCAGAGAGCCTGCAGTACAAAGCCATCTGCTCAGCCACCCCCCCGGCTCAACCCGCCACGATGTGGTGCTGTCCTGACGCCCACGGAGAAAACCCACCTGTGAAACAAAGCGCTGGCTTCTCACAGCTCTTCCAAAGCTATTGTGGCAGTCTTTGATGGCACAAAACAATAGATGCTCTAACTCCACAGGCATGGGAGAAAAAGATTAGCAAGAGGTATTAATATAATACTGTTTAACCCAAACCTCACTACTCCCACACAGAGTGCTGAAAAATTAATTAATACAGCTGTTTCAGGGGGAATGGAGGGATGGAGAAAAGAAAAGAAAGCTCAGACAGAGATAGATTTGAAGCCAACTGTTCACCATGGTATAATAACTGTAAGTGTCTTGTGGGGATGCAGTGGTGCTCTACAGCATCAGAGCTATAAAAATGTATGATATGCCACTGTCCCCAATTAGGAGGTGATGATGCTACCGTGATATTGGGGATATCCATCTTGTCCCTCAGCCTGGCTGAGGCCTCCTCTGTGTTGCACAGCTTCCAGCTCCCAAATCTTTCTGGGCTGCCCTGTGCCCACAGGAAGGACTGCGATCCCATGAGGTCTTCCCAGCCCCAGCAGCACACAGCAAGAAGGAACCAGAAAAATGCTCCATCTGACTGTCTTCCCCCCGCCAGCAAAGGTCCAGGGTAAAGTACCAGTGTCCAGACATGGGACTGGGACAACAGGGAAGGACTGCTGCACCCTCAGGTACAGGGGGATAATATGGTACCTGGAGGGAGGGACAAGCAGAGAAAAATGTTGAAAGATGATCTAGCAGGGCAGGATCTGTTTGAGTAAGGTTGTAAAATAGCTTGTGCTTCTGCAAAAACACCCAAGGGAGAGGAAAGCTGTGCATGAAAGAAATGCTGTTCTTGCTTTGCTTTGGAGGTGTTTGAAAGTCATTCAACATGACACCAGTTCATTTACAGCTTGTAGAAATCAGCATTGAAGTCAGTTGATCTATACCAATTTCCAATAGCTGGGGATGTATCCTATAAGCAAATTAACCCACTCACCAAATTCCTAAAGTGTGTTTGGGGGAAGACTACCTATGTTTAAAACCCACTGATTTATGAGAAACTCTCCTTGGGTCTCTTTCCTACGAGGTGACATCTCAGAAGAATTAATAATCTTCCTACTGTGGTCCAAATAAAAGGAAGGAAGTTCCTCTAAATCTTAATAGGTGAGTTGTAAAAAGTTGTGACATTCAGAAGCACCTGAAGTTAAATTGGAAGACTCAAGACTAAAAGATGCAGAGTCCTTAATCCTTAGACAGTGACTGGTAGAGAAATGCACGGCTAGTTCCCTGTTTGCATTTAAAGCTCTTTATTCACTGGCTCAGCAATTCTGCTGTGGCATTTATTTTTAATGCTTTATTTTTGCAATTTGACTTTCTAATGGCAACACCTGAAGTCACCTTCCTTAACCCTTCACCATGATATAAATTAGAAAGAACAACAGCGGAAATAACTGATGGAACACAGCTTATCCTTGTCAGACCTCAGTAGGAGATGACTCCCTCTTAAGCAATCAGCACCAACATGCAAAAGTTCAGGATTTCCTTTTATTTCCTCCAGGCACACTCAGGGTGGGAGGATCTAATCCCAAAAGTTCTTGAATCCCCACGCTGAGACTCATATTTATAAGCATGAGCTGAAATCAGAGAGGCAGAGAAGTCATGGTGTTTGCTCTTAATTTTTTCCCCTTTTTATTGTTTGGCTGCAGTTAGCAAGGAACAAAGAGGAAGCAGAGAACTACCTCCTGTGACAACCAAAATGCTCCAGAGAGTTCATCTTTAGGGCTATTTTAAAGGAGAAAGCCCAATACAGGGACTGATGCTAACAGAGCGACTTTTGGGCCCCAGATGCTGGCAGCACCTGTTAATCAAATCAGACTGAAGAACTGAAATTTGCATGGCAGTATGTTTATGGGGACTGTCAAAATGAGACTAAATATGACATTCTGCTGAATCACTGCAGATCTACACATCCTTCACTTTGTCTCCTTGTTAGTCTCCCACCCTTCTTTCAATATTACTCCCCACTGTCCCCACTTCATGAAAAAAATACCAAGAATAAAGAAGCACTTCTGCTCTCATCTGTGTTTTGTTGAGAAAGACCCAAATCCCTGAAAACCACAGGGATGAAGACTCTCCATAAGCAGTTGTGTATGTTTTGGGCAATGGGAGAGCACATGGGTTACTTTGTGCAACCCCTTTCTGCTGCTATGATCAGGTATGGCCAATTTCTTGGCTGAGACTGAGCCCCCAAATTAATCTCATGCCTGACAAATTGAAGGTTTCCAAAGGCACTTTGGTTCACCAGAAACCTGGCCAGCACAGACAACAGAGAAGCTGAAAGGATTCATAGTTCCTCAAAACCTCTGAATTTATGGCCAATCCCTAAAACCAGTCAGGCAAAGAGACAGTAACTGCTTTCCTAAAAACCTCATCTCACACATTAAGATGAGTTTTTTCCTACAAGCAAAAAAAAAGCAGTCTTCTTCCTAAGGAGAATGCAAGACCTCTCAGTGCTGTATAAGATTTAAAGTTGTTCCTACCCATCATTGCTAGATATCTGTGCTCCCATCATTTCCAGGGGAGAAAGATGTCCGCCAAAAAGCTTGACAGGAGCAAAATGCCCCTGTACATACGAGGGCTCTGAACACAGACCCCTTTTGTGAATACAGACAGCAGCAAACCATCACTCATAAAATCAGCATATGCTAATCGAAGTCGCCAGCACTCAGCTCTGAGCTCTGTACCTAAATCCCCTGTGGACATCTGTCTGTCAGTCCCACAGCACTCAGGAGATTACTCATCTTTTAACAGTTTAACAGCAGTTTAAGAGTTTAGCAGCAGTTGTCTGTCACAGCCTACACTCCTCTAAAGTTTTCCCCCAGGTGTGTTTTACGTGCACAAGTACTGTAGCAGCTCTATTCCTCCCTGCCCTCCCTCCTATAGCCTCATCTTCATATCTCAAGATTTTTCAGAGGGCAAGAAGTTATCTCTCTCTTTGACAGTGCAATCTGCTATGCGCTCTCAGAGAGATGCACTGCTATTTAGCTTCTCTTGATAAAGTCATGATATTATGGGCCAAACTTCAGAGCACAGCAAGCTCCCGCTGTAGGGGAGAACTGCCTTCAATTACAAATAATGATTAGCATTTTCCTTGAGCTTCATCCAAGCTGGATAGATGAGAGTGTGTTTTGTGAACAGGAGCACGTTCCATCTGCCTAGCAATTCAAATAAGGGGAGAAAAATTAAAAGCCAAATACGCCAGATCTTGTATGTGGATCTCTCATCGCAGCACACTCTGAGGGGAATTTGGTGCGGAAGTACAGAACAAGCAGCATTTTAATCCTGGCACTGATACTGACTCTTTCCCGGGTCTTAGACAAGACATTTACATTTGTATGGAGCTCCTCTGGCACTGAAACAATCCATAACGTCTCAGTTTCCCCAGCTGTGAAATGGGGAGCACAGTAAGAAATCTGTAACAGCTTTGATCCCTCGTGTGCTGCGTGGTCAAGAACTGACAAGGAAAGATGGGACTCAGGAACTTTTGCTCCAAAAATCACCAGCACCAAAGGCAGAGTTAAAGGTAAGCAGATGTTTATTGCTGTAGCAGCACTGCCTGCTGCAGGTCCATGGAAAGAAGGAAGCCTTAGACATTCACAAGAATGCTTATAGTGATCCGGAAAAGTCCTTTTAGTCCCTGACAGGTCAGTAGAAGATGTTCAGAGTAACATTACACAAAGCTGGCTGGATATGCTTTGATCTTTGACCCTAAGCCCTTTCATCTCCCATCCTTCAATGGCGATTTGTCACCCTTAAATTAGAAGAAAATTAAACTTTGTTCTTTATATCAGCGAGAGGCCCCATTTTCAAAAAAGGTGTTTTTTGATGCCTACATGAGAAAATGGATGTTTTTAATCATTAGTTTCAAGCTGCCTTCCTAAATAAAGCAACTAAACTTTCATGGTTGACCTAACTAAACATAGTTGACCCAACCACATGCCACTTGTTGCTGGAGAAGACAGATCTGAATTCTTCTGAAAATGCGCCCCTCGTTGTAAGTGCTTAAAATCTCTGAACCAAAATAGTCCCCTCCTTCACTCATAATGAACTTCCAATGTGGATTGGAAATACAGAGGGGAGGACACTGCATCAACCCAATGGCTCCTACCTTTACTAATTTTCCAGGAAGGGAAGGAATATTTAAAAGCTATTGTGTTTTGCTGTTTGAGGATTAATATTTCAGGCTAAACCATGTCTTTCTACAAGTTTTATGAGACTAGCAACACCCTACTGAGCACTAGAAATGTTTTTGTGGGGCCTTGACTTATTCAGGTTTCTCAGGCAACTTTTATGCTATCCATTCTTTGGTTCTTTTCTCTACTTGTCTAATGAATAAACATGGTAGGAAAGCAATGATTCCAACATACGTTGTTGGGATCTATTCCTCAAAAACTGCTCAGGAAAAAGGTGCTTAAAGAAGTGCTCAGAAAGGATGTATCTATTCAGGCTAATCTAGCAAGATCACAGTGATAGTACCATACTAGCAGTCTGCTGAATCTTGGTTAATGTATCTCTCCCCTTAGTAAGTAAGGGCTCATGCTGCTAATGGTTATAGGGCTTCTGGTGACCTTGATGTATGGGACTGTGATTTTGTGTCAGCTGAGGGCACAGATAGAGTCAGTTCATGCTGATCTGTGAAGGACTCACAAGAGAGAGCTGCAGGAGCACAGGGGAGAAAGTTGCACAAGAGGCACAGAGTCCAATACAACTAAGAGCCGGCAAAAGGGGCAAAAATGGAAAGAATACACATAGCACTTTAGGAGAGAAGGACAATCACAGAATCACAGAATCACAGAATCATTCAGGTTGGAAAAGACCCTCGGGATCATCGAGTCCAACCATCAGCCCGACTCTACAAAGTTCTCCCCTACACCACATTCCCCAACATCTCATCTAAACGACCCTTAAACACATCCAGGGATGGTGACTCCACCACCTCCCTGGGCAGCCTATTCCACTGTCTGACCACTCTTTCTGTGAAAATTTTTTTCCTAATGTCCAGTCTGAACCTCCCCTGTTGGAGTTTAAAGCCGTTCCCTCTTGTTCTGTCACTAATTACCTGTGAGAAGAGACCAGCAGTGTGGCAAAGTGTTTCAGTGTCCTTTGAAAGTACACAGAGATCCACAATCAACAACAATCAACAACAATCAACAGCTTAGAAAAACCCAACTTCTAGTTTTGCATTCAGGACATTCCCAGAGCCTAATCTAACCCTATTTCTATTCACCCCTAACCCCTATTTCCCTCCCTTGACTATAAACAACAGTTTACACAGAAATGCCTGCTCTTAAGACATCTGCATCTGGTCAGGTGAATGCCACCATGGGGCACCCATCATTTTCTCTCCACAATTAAACTTTCAGATATTTCTTTAATGGTCTGTACACCATAAAAAAATGCTCTGCATGACCAGGAAAGGCAGCTCCAATGGTTACTCACAAGATCAGCATTGTTATCCACACTTATAGCAAACATGTCAGTGCAGACTCAGGACCAGCCAGAGCATAGGGACACACATATTGTGGGAAGTCCACAGAGTAACCCCATTGATGGGACATGAACCCACTGGACACAGGGCCACCTCAGAGGACTACTCTTCCAGGGAGGTGCAGACATAGGCATGGACACTGTCCCGCACACCAGCATTTGCTGACTTCTACCCATTTATCTGATGGAGAAAAGTATGCTGGCATCCTAATATCCTAACTATTCTCCCAAATAAATGACAAATGTGGTGTGAAAGGGGAAGAAAAGCATGAACCCCTGCCTGCAGAGGCAATAAATGGAAGAGGAGGGAGAATGAGAATGACTTGGGACCTTATACAGACAGGGAAATAAAGATGTCTTGGCTTTAGACTGAAGCAAGATTAACACATGAACTTTTGGTAGCCCTCAGTGGTGCAGTCAGAGGAGATGAAGAGATAATGGGATCACAGGATCACAGGACAATTAAGGTTTGAAGGGGCCATGGGAGAGCCTTCGTCCAGCCTCTCACTCACAGCAGGACCAACTATGAGATCAGACCAGGTTGATCAGGGGTCTAGTTAAAATTTGCATTGAAAAAAAAGACATTAAAATATTTACATTAAAATTTGCATTTGTCCAGAACACCTAGGTGAATCTTAATAGTCTTTCTGCCTCAAGTGTGCTGTCTAGTAGCTTCAGTACAAAGAGAAACAGGGGACTTCAATGCAGGGATGGAAATGACAACCAGAGGAGACACACTGGGTAGATAGATGGTGAACAGGGTGATGAGAAAATACAGTTCTATAACATCCTTTTCTATAAAGGAGCAATTAAAAGTATTAAAGAATACCTGAAGAAGATGAGCCTGCATAGTGCAGAGGGCATAAACTAATACTCCTCGGCATCAGCCTCTAAAATTTTACATCCATTGTTAATACTGTTAACACTGTCTGTGATTTTCAGTCTAATTTCTGTGAGAATATAGGAGAATATTACTGTCAAGGCTAATTTATAAAGAACCAGGCACCTTTTCGTAAATAGGATGGAACATGAACTGGTCTTGCTGTGAAATGTGGATTTCAGTCACCTCAGTGATCTCTCACCGTGTTATCTCTGTAGCATTTTTTCAATACACTTGGCTCACCCCCATCTCTCCTGAGCTGTTCAGGAAGGGCTGACTCCCTCTCCAACCAGCAGGGTCTCAATGGGATGCTCCAGAGATTTGCCACATGAGCTTTTATCTGTTCATGACACAAGTCTAACCTGTTGTTATTCTCTCCATCCAGACTGGGGAAAATTTTGATTCCCTACTAAAAACAAATTAAAAAAAAGAAAGCATGGCACTCAGTCCAGAAAGGCAAGAAGTCAAATCTGCAGTAACAGCTCTTGAGAGCACTGCTCAGGGATCTTGGCTGTTTGATGGGCTATTGATCTACATTGTTATTAATTAGCACTAGAGAACTAGAGAGCGAACTGCTCTAACCTAAGTATTAAGTGAGACTGGTAATTCCCCTTTGGGGCAGCAAATCACATCCACAAAAATAGCTGTATCGATGAGGCATATGATGTTTGTACTGTCTGTGCTAACAGAAATAGGAGCACGATATTACCTTTATTGAGACAGTCATCATCTGGCCACAAAAAAATAGGAAAAAGTGCAGTAAATGGAGGAGGCAAGTAACACATCCTTTTAACAAAGGAAATATTAACACTTAAGCAAGAGGATTTGCAGAAGCTAAACATTATTTCATCACAATCACTAGAGATCTCTCTCCAGTTCTCTACCTTATCAATGTACATTGACAGTCAATATGAGTCCAACTCAGCTCAATTTCTGTGAATATATATATGCAGATGTGTTCGCCTAAAATTCAGATTATTAGCAAATAACGTGTGTGTCAGCACTATTTTCTCCTTCTGCAGAGGAAATACTTCACTTTTAGTAGGTGCTAAAGTCCATCCCAATTCAGCAAAGCTCTTAAGACATACCTAAGTGATTTGCTGAATCAAGGCTTTCATTACTAGCTTCTTCATGCAAACTGAAAGAAAGAGTGCAGGAAGAAAAGGGTTTAGGGCAAGACTCTTTGACACTAACAGTCTTTGGATAAGGCACTGAGAATCTAAGTCAGAAAAGGAAAATTATCTCTAGCACACAGTGGAAACCTCTCCAATTTAGTTAAAAGCACTTCATATGGTATCATCATAAGGTTACACCTGAGACAAAAGAAATGTCTAGGGCTAAAAATAAATGTTATGTATTCCTGAATCCTCTCTGTTTTGTAAAGTGAGGTCCTAGGTTCTACACATACCCCTGATGAAATACTGATTGCAAAAATATACAGGTTCTAATAATTTCCTTGAGGAGAGGAAGAAATACAGTTTTAGCCAGCCAATAAGAAAAAGTTTGGACTTTTGCAAGTAGTCCTAGAAAAAATTATTTGTGAGAAGAAAGGATATGAGAGAATTTTCACAATGTATTACTTGTTGGTATTTCATCTCTTGACTCTGTGTCTGGATGTATTGGGTTTATGGGCCAGATGGATGTATACCAATATACAGTAGCATTTAATAAACAGTGGAAATGGAAAAAGAAGGAAATACAGCAACAACTCCCCATGGCTGCATGTGATTTTTGTGTGCCATCTATACCATTCTCCAGGTTGTTACTGAGTTGTCATACACTGTGGGCTGCAGCAGGGAAAGAATCCTGACTCCTCAGCCATTTGGTATGGATTGGTTGAACACCATACTGTGCGAGGCTAGAAGAACTGACTAGGTATGCTCACATTGCTGAGCATTTCACTTGAATCTCCTCTGGGTCCCATGTGATGTCCCTTTAGCTCTGAAATGTAACTTATATTTGTTTTCTCTGTGCAAGGTGGTAGGTATCATGAGAGACTGGTTTCACAGCTTGTTGGAGCAATTTTCTGCTAGCATGAAGGTGAAACTCCTCTAGCATGATGATGTTATGGTCTATAGGACATGATAAAAGAAGTATATGGTACTTTCAAGCAGCATTAGGAAGTGTTCTGGATGGAAAAAGCCAAACTTAAGGGAATATGTAATTACATTGGCTTTCTGGAGAAGACCAAGAGACAGATTATCTCTCAGTTGCTCTGGAAAGAACTAAGTCTGTACCTGCGCTGGCAAGTATTGCAGAGCAGCAGGCGCAGATGTAGAGAGAAAAACAGCTGGTGCTGGGGACCCAATATGCAAAGTGTCCATGAAGTTTTACTCCACATAAGCTCCAGCCTGTTACTATGGACTGAATGTCTATTATTGCTCAGAGTCCATGAAGTGGATGCTTGCAGTACATCTTTTAATGGAGTTTATTCCCAGGTGAATGTAATTTGTGAGCTCTGAGAGTGCTCCAAAAAGTGAACTAAAACACAAGATGTAAACACAACTGCGCAATTCCCACCAAAATATGAGCCAGCAGTGTGCCCGGGTGGCTAAGAGTGCCACTGGCATCCTGGTTTGTATCAGACATAGTCTGGCCAGCAGGACTAGGGAAGGGATTGTCCTCCTGTACTCAGCACTGGTGAGGCTGCACCTTGAATACTGCGTTCAGTTTTGGACCCCTCACTACAAGAAAGACGTTGAGGTGCTGGAGCGTGTCCAGAGAAGGGCAATGAAGCTGGTGCAGGGTCTAGAGCACAAGTCCTGTGAGGAGCGGCTGAGGGAACTGGGGGTGTTTAGCCTGGAGAAAAGGAGGCTCGGGGGAGACCTTATTGCTCCCTACAACCACCTGAAAGGAGGGTGCAGCAAGGTGGGTGTCGGTCTCTTCTCCCAAGTAACCAGTGATCGGACAAGAGGAAATGGCCTCAAGTTGCACCAGGGGAGGTTTCGATTGGACATTAGGAAAAAATTTCTTCACTGAAAGGGTTTTCAAGCCCTGGAACAGGCTGCCCAGGGTAGCAGTTGAGTCACCATCCCTGGAGGTATTTAAAAGACACTCAGGGACATGGTTTAATGGTGGACTTGACAGTCTTATGTTAATGGTTGGACTCAATGATCTTAAGGGACTTTTCCTTCCTAAATGTTTCTATGATTTTATTCCATGATTCTAAATCTGCCTTTCTCATAGAAGCCAAAACATTTGAATAGACACACCTGAAGCAGATTTGCTTCATAAAGAAACCTGGAAGTTAACTAGCACATGTTTAATGACGATGCTTGAGAGACCATCATCTGGAGTGAGACAGGGAGTGAGTCAAAATGACACTGAAAACACCAAAACAGCACTGGCCCGTTCAGGGCAGAGCCTCTGAAACTCCAATGAAAAAATTTTTCAGTGCTGACTGTCACAACATTGGCAGCGTGTTAAGGATGTGGAGATGGCCTATGAAGGATTTTGACATGAAGGCAAGTAATTTCATTTTGGACTAATGCATAAGTTGTGGAGGCCACAAGGGGACAGAGAGGAGATGCATGGGCAAATCAATATGCAATAAAAACGGTCGCTGCACGAGTCTGCTGGGACAGACTGCTTTTTGTTCTCAATACTTGCTAAGGCTTCTCCACATTTTCAAAGGAGCCAGCTGTTATTTTCACATGTCCCTTATTTTGCCCTCAGGCTTGCACAGTTTCCCACAGAATTTACCCTTAATTCTCCTTCCTTCTCCTCCTCCCTAAATGTCAGTGAAGACTAAAGGAAATTTTTATGATCAAATCACCAGATCAATAGGGCTACAGATGTACAAGGACATGGAAGATGCCTGTTCTCAGGCATTGAAACTGCAGGTATGCACTTCATTGCATCCACATCATTAAGTCCCCTCACCCTCTGAACAGGGTGGCTGCATCGAAACTGCTATGGAGAACATGTTAACTCACCAACTGTGTCAATATTTGGGCAAGCACTGGCTAATCTGGGTCAAAAGTGTGCCAGGATATGCTCTAAGAATTTAGAAGTGTAATGAGTCAGTTCTAGTGTCCTTGGTACCCTTTAATTTACTAGTGTAGAAATTATCTAGAAATTTTCCATCAGCTCTTGTAACTTCTGAAATGGAACCATGGTTTTTTTTACACATTTCTTCACTGCAGCTTTGGTACAACACCAGGATGCTATATAAGGTCTGCTGCTGTAGGAGAAAGGAACTAACAAATGGGAAATAATTGAGAATAGAGTACCGAAGTGACTGAAAAGCAAGGGAGACTGACTTGTGAAGAGAAGGATAACTGTTAGAATTTGAGGACTTTAAAAGCCAAAGGGGAAGAAGAATTATTTGCGGGGTCCAGTAGAGTTTCACTAGGTGTAAAGAGATGAGAATGAGAAAGGGATCTTTAGCAAGAACAGAGGGAAGCATTTCATCAACACTGAAGCCTGCTGGACCGTGAAATAGTCTCCCGAAATAAATGGTGGCAGTCCTACTGCTCGGGTCATTTTAAATTAGACTGGCCAAAATACTCAAGCGGATTCTTTAGGGAACAACTCAATACCGAGTCCCAGAGATGGCCATGTCAACCTTGCAGGCAGCTCTGCTGCTCATGATAATTAGGCTCCACCATGCTGCCATGAAAAGAGTGCTGTTTGACACTCATGCGGCACCAGATCTTTCACTTACAGTGCTTGTCATGATATCATGTTATTTATACATTACTCTGAGTTGAAAAGTCTCTGTGAAAGGCAGGCAGAGCCTCATAAGTCAAAACCCTGGACTATTGAAGCTGATGAAAGATATAAAATAGCTTGCATTAAACCTTCTAAACTGCTAGCATCAGTGAGAGATTTTACTGAAAATATCCCTCAGCAAGAAATGATACATAGTAATGAGTGAAGAAGGAACATGTTTGAACTAACAAACACACTCTGACATACTCTGTGGGGATTTTTTTGTTTTATTTTTATTGTATTTCATTTTCTGTCTGCTTACAAATGTTTGACTGACAGGTGTGGAGGCTGGCATCTATCACTTCTCTTCAAAATAGACAGGGAATGAACATCAACATTTCTCAACACTGACCCAGAGGGAACAACATTTCCTAAAAATAAATGCATTTCCCTCACACCTGTTGACACACCCTATCCAACTCTCCTTCTCTTTTGCCAAGAGAAGCATCAACTAAAATGAAGCTCTGTTGATGTGTTTTGCTTTCTTAGGATATCCTCAAGTGATGATCAGAAACCGGATGAAGGTATTCTTGCCATATATACTCACTTGCCAAAATTTAGCAAAGCATCACCAGACCATATTGGTTTTCATGCTGTGATGACCATATATTACTGGAGAAAACTGTCCACCTTTTCACATCAGCCAAGATAATGCCTGAGTTCTGCATAAATACAAAAAGAAAGAAATGGAAACCTGTGGAAATACCCCAGGGAGCAGGGGGGATCCTTCTTGCTATTTACTGTGTCTTCTGGCCAAAATGAGGAAGGAACATGCTAAACAACTTATTCTCCCAATTCCCTCTGATATGTAGGATGAAGCTTTCAGCCTTGTTTTATAGGTAAGATCTGTATGATCAGTGCCCAGGGCACATAAGGAGTTGATGGCAGAGTTTACACTTGAACTAATTTCTCCAAATGCTTTCCTAGCACCCTTCCACAGGGGGACTCTCCGTGGCTGCACAGGCATCTGCAACTGACGGTCTCCAGTTTGCAATGTCTGTCCATCCAGTAGTGATTAATCATTAAACTGTGTTTCAGCTAGACTTACCTTGTCATTTGATCTGAATGACTGACTTCCTGACTGCTAAGTAATTTGGTAACTGCAATTATCTGTATAAACTGACGGGCATCTGCTGGCTTTCAGGTCTGAGAGGTGATGTGGTTAGTCCTGGCAGTGTCAGCTTTGGGAGCTGACAAAATGGGCAGCTGATTATCTCCATGGTCTAAGCTCTTATTGCTGCTGCTCCTTCTGTGGGGGCAGAGAGAAAAAGGGGTGTAGGGTAGTCAGGATAGATGAAGTGAATCTTGCTACTTCAGGGACAACTGTCCCCTATACCAGGAGTGAGCCCTGCTCTCCAAATCTGCCCTTTCCCTGGTATACTTCTGTCTTTGCTATTCCCCACTCTTCATGGTAGGAGAATGCCCACTGCTGTGTTATCAGCCAGTGAAGCACAGGAGTGGGATGGAAGACTGCTCTAAGAAAGGAAAGAGGGTTGTGGAAGAGGTGAGGTGACCTGGTGGTGATGCCAAGGAAATGGTGGTGGGGTCTGGTCTCATTGTCCTTTCTCATCACCTCTGGAGAAGCTGTCTGCATGCAGAGGATCACTTGGGGCTTTCTGAATCAATATGGCATTTAGCATCTTTTTTTATAGGTCTTTCCAGTCACAAGATGAAATTCTGAAGTTCTCCATTCAATGGTTAGCCATTTCTTCTCAAAGTTTTATCTCCTTCCATTTTTCACATGACCACAGGTACCAATGAAAGGCACGGGATGCTAAATTATATATATTTGCTATGACAGAGTTTGTGCCAGCACTGAGTACTGACAATTTACATTACAGTTCAGCTCATGTATTTCTGATGGCACATTTTATAGTGCTATATATAAAGTTGTTATGGCATCTATTATTCACTGCCAATACAGTTCAAGTTAAAATAGGTTTTATATAACAGTTCAAAGCAATATTTTAAGAAATAACACTTGTGTCAAGGCTGCTGTGTCCTACCAGATTTTGACATTTCCAAGCAATAAAGATCTTTATCCAAAATGTAAGGTTTTGGCGAGACATCTCCCTTGCAGACTTCTCTATTTTTAATCTGCAAGCAATAGCAAAAGAAGCACATTTAAATAAAATGAACAGCCAGCTGAACTTTTGACATGGCTGTTACCTTTCTAGGTGGAAACTGTGAATGCTGAAAAGTGCCTCAAGGGATGTTCCTGACAAAAACCAATGTCCCATTAACCTGAACATCTGAAGAGATTCTGGAGATGTGGAAAACACACAAGTGGGAAAGAGTCATTGGAACATTAAGATGATGTCTATTATGGGCACAATTTTATATCTGTTTTTCAGGACACAAGACGGGAAGAGAATTTATTTCCTCATTTCTTTAGCAATGAAAAAGGTTTTATATCTGTTCTTGCAAAGAGGGCAAATTCAATGCCTCTTAAAAAAAAGGCCTATTACTGGTACCAGCACCATGAGCTTCTCCACAGTTGTGTGCTAATCAGTGTAGCCCAGAGGACATCATGTTCTAGCAATGCTCTGTGACCTCTTCTGTGCTGCTTAAGATCTACATGTTTCTGGTGCTATATATGCAGAAACATAAAAATCCCAGCAAGACCAATCTACTTGCATAAGATATGATTTGCACAGCTCTATTCTTCTTTCTGGTCCCCAAAGAGCAAAGGAGAACAAATACTATACATCAATTTGGCAATAAATTTGGTTTTAGTTGTGTCTGACAGTTAGGAATAATGTTTCCTTTTAACCTTCTTGGTTACTTAGTGGTTTTGAAAACATATTGGAAAAAAGTTGTAAGGGTGAGTATGAGCTCAGTGAGTCCCTTCTCTGTATAGCCACAACTTCTAATGAAATCAAGGAAGTTTTAATGTGCAAGATGAATCATTTCACAAGAAATATGTTCACGTGGGTCAACAAACAGAAAAACAAAACCCAGTGAAGATTATTTAAAAGTACCATCTGTTTATTCAAATGCAGCTGGGGAGAGGTATGACAGAGTCCAAAAATCCATTTCATTTTCATTATATTTCTTTCAGAAGAGATGTTAAATAAAATACTATTGGTCCTAAATGTTTTCCTCCTGAGGAGAAATGTTTAAGCTACACTTTAAATAATGCTCGTGGAATGCAGTCTTTCTTACAGGATGAACATGGATCTCGGATAGCAAAGCAAAATGGATGCAGGAGATGGGGAAAAAACAGGTAAAAAGAAAGTGCACATTGTTAGGAAGCAGAAGGCCGAACAATATTAACTGCTTAAGTTGAGTAAGTTATTAACTGCGTAAATTGAATAAGTTATCCAGAGGTAAATTCATATTAGGCAGAAAGGTAGACATGATCTACCAAATCAATACATACGCAACCTGCACAATACATGAGCACGGCATTTATTTAGAAGTTATGTAAGGCCAGGACTAGGTTCACTTCACTCGCCTGAAGTACCCCACCATGACCATGTGATCCAGTGCAGCCCAATGCAGAGATATCAGATTGTGGCCCAGAAATGGGATTTAAGCAGCAAAATAAGGTTCCCTCTAAGGAGACATGACTGCACCTCTTGATGTTTCAAAGTTGGTGTGCTTGAGCCTGGTTTGGGGTTTGTCATCCTCCACTGCCTAATGGGCAAACATTAAATGTGTTTCTTTTCTGAGGAGGACAGGGGGCAACATAAAGATGGAAAAAAAAGGCAGTGACTGTATTTCAAACAAAAGGATCACAGCAATATCCTGGTCCACAACACCGTTTCAGAAATACCTTTGCTACCATCCTTCTTGAACATCAATGTGCTGGAACATCCCAAAACATGCATTTTCTTTCACCAAAGTTCCCTAGAGTTTGTCCTGGTGGATGCAAAGAGATTTCTCAAGAATGAAAGGACAATTAATACCCAAGGATACTCAGTGTGAGAATATTCTTTAACATTTCCATCCCTAGTAATCCATGCAAATCCACAAAGCTCAATCATCTCTATTCAGCAAACCATAACAGAAATTAGACGTACACTAACCTCAACTCACTCCTGTACAACTATCAAAATTTCTTATGGTGTTGAATCATATGTAGCTGTCACTGTTTGAAAACAGAGGTCAAAGCCTCAAAGCTCCAGTCTGCAGCAGGAACGTTTGTCCCCTTTTTGCACTGTTAACTCAATCACAATTCCTGCTACACCGCAGCCAAAATCTATTCTGATAAAATTAGCTCAATCTAATTAAAGGACAAAGTATAGTCCTTAATTAAATGTTCTGATTATTCTGAAGCCCTCTTTGTTTTGGTTCATCTTGAGTTTAGGCCTGTAAAAGCATACAAATTAGAAAGATTTAAAATGTTCTGGTTTTACTCATTTACTGGTTAAATTTGAGTAACAAGAATTTCCCAAAAGCATAAAAAGAGAAGTATAAAAAGAAAAATGTGGGACGTTTAACTTATTCAGACCTCTTTTTGTTCCTTTTTTTCATATTTTATTTATAGCACTTCTTAAAAAAAAGAGAATAAAAATAGTATGTCTTCTTTTAACTACATTAAGAACATTCAAATACTTTGATAAAGCAAAAATATTGAATTATTTGAAAAAGTTAACAAGTTATTTCCTTTTGTCTACCTATTATTCTCTTTAATGGTAAAGCTGAATATTTTCTGCCGGTGACAAATTCCGGTTTCAAGTTTGCACGCACCAAGAAAGTTGTTTTGCTGCAGAACCAAGCTCATTTAAACTACTTCACTGCAGACTCTGTTATGGAAAACTCACTGAAAAAAACCACATTAGCCCATGAACATTAATTAATTCTTGTCATTTTCATTACAGGTCATATGGATTTCTAATTCCTCCTTCTGCCACTGATTTCCATTTTTAGAAACACTTGATAGTCTCTCCCATTTTTAGTGACACAGTACTGGCAATGTAAATCATTGTTTCTTTCATCACATTGAGCAACACACAACACAAGGAATCTGCACTTCCAGCTCACAAGCCCATGACAGGAGAAGTTTACTGACCTCAATCTGCTGAATGGCCTCTTCCCGCTGACGGATGGCCTCCAGATCCTCTTCTGTGATTTCCGAGAGCAAGGCTTGATCCTGGCTCTCATTCTGCCCCACACCATCTCCTCCATTAAAGATTTTCTCATCATCAGGTAGGTCAGAGAAGGGAGTCCTAGGGCTCTGCTGAGTGGAGAGAATGGAAAGAAAGAAAAATATATGTAAATCCTGTCCAGTTTTACATAGCCTTCTTTCAGGAAAACAAAATATTAATAAATGGATTGCATAAACAGTAGTGAAAAGGTGAAGAGGAGAAGAGTAAGTTACATGAGAGGAAACATATCAAGTCTTGAAGGAAGTGTTAGGACCTGAAGCCAGATCTCCTGAGCTACACTTGAGCCTCAGCAACCAACTTCAATTTTCCAACAGTTCTGAGAGAACAAAACATTTACGTGCATCTGAAAAATGACAAATTTACCATGTTGATTTTCCTGCAAATTCTTCTGGAATTAGATACTTTCTCAGGCAGACATGAAGCCTATGCATTTGTCTTGAAGACTTTATGATCCAACTTGCAACATTCAACATAACAAAGGATGCTATTTTGTCTATTTAGGAGATAAACTAAATACAGCTTAAAAAAAGGGAAAATCATTATAGTAATGTGACTGCATAGTCATCAGTTTGAGCGACTCACAGTTTCACGGTGTTCACTCTGTAGAGTTGCCCTGATTTTGCTGAAACATCGGATACCATTTTCTAGGCAGCTAGATGTTCATATTGCCTTTGAGAGCTGTACTCAGATCCAGATTTTAAGAGCCTGTTCATGACCCAGCTACATCTACACTGCAGGTAGGGGAAGAGGTTTAACAAGGTCTTCTCCTCCCAGTCTTTAGCTTCTGTGCCTATAAAGACATCAGGTTCAGTCTAGACTTGACTCAGAGAATGAACTGACACAAGGTTGGTTTGGAGAATCAGGAGGCTGAGTTCAAGTTCTAAACTAACAGGCACTGCTGAAGACTCCAATCCTACAACTGAGTATTTCACTTCATAGAATTCACACGGTCCTTTAAACTGGCCTTGAGCTGAACTTTGACTCCTAACCAAAAGTTACAATAAAAAAGTAATCCAGTGCTTCCAATGCTCTGAAGTTGAAAGAAGAAATGGAATTCGCTACAGCCATTCTTGACCTGAATGTCCCCAAAGTGTCTGAAAGCTACAGGAGAAAACAAGCACAAGAATTAAGGGAGATGATCAATTCTCTGAATCTGGTCTTACCTGAGGCACAAACAGTGGGGATTCTCAATGAGTTGTGCCTAAGAAATAAAGGCCTTTGCCGTCTTGCTCTGGCTAATTTTTCAAAGATATTAAATGCCCTGAATTCCCACAGAGTGAACAGGAAGCAAGGCCATCAGGCAGCTTGCTGGAAGGTCACAGAAAGACTGGAGAACTGGAAGGACCGGGAGGACTCAAGTGGAAGTTGCAGTGGAAACAATGCCAAATCATGACAGCAAGAATGAGAAGACTGACCAAGTATGCATGAGGGAGGCAAGGGGATGAGAAAAAAAAGATCACTTAGAATGTGTCTTACTTCTTGCTTGCTTGCTTAGAGATCTGCCTTGGAGGCTAGATTTTGAAGAGTATCAGGGCTCTGGAAATGCTTATTTATCTCTTTAACTCTTCTTTCATTTTTTAAAAAGCGCATAATTTCTTCATTTAGAAGCTAAAGAATTTTTGCAGTTGTCTAAACCTAGACTTTGCCGTACACAATTAATTCATTGTTATTATCACCATCATCTAGTTGCAGACAAGGAAAATTATACAATGTGATGAAGGAAGTGGGGTGATGGAAGAAGTAAAGGCATACAGAATAATCGGCAGAAAACAGTCAAGTGTCTTTTAAAAATATAAACAGAAGGTTAAAATCTTTGACATTAACGTCTTTGTTTCACTTTCTGCTTTCCTGGGATCTGTTATCTACAGAGAAAGGGTGTGTTACAGGAAGAAAATCATCATTTAAAATTAAGTTAAAAATTCATTTACACTTTAAAAGACACATTTTAATAGGATTAAGATACTCTGGGGGTGTTTTATTCACTAATTATTACGTGCCTTGGACACTAACTTATCTGGTAGAGTGTTTCAGTGCCAAAAGCATGTATTAATGGATTCAAGAAAAAAATCCTTGGGGTATCCTAATGTTTCATTTATAGTGACAGAGGTGTCCTCTCATCTTCACCAGAGGGCTAACTAGGACATGCAGAGGCCATTATACTGCACAATGCCAAGTAGGCTGAAAGAGACCAAATGTCTGCCCTCTGAAGACACGGGAAAACAGTGATTTAATGACATTTTTGTATTATGGTCACAGCAAGGACACTGTGTCATGGACCTAAACGCACATGAATGGACACTTAAAGCCATGCTTTGCTACGCAGATATGCATTTCAGTGGAAGATAACAAATTTACAAAATTTGAAACGTTTCCTGTTCTGTTCTGATGTGGGAGCACAGGATTAAGAGGAGACACAGCAATACAGCAACCAGCTCTTCAAATTATATTTGTCCATGTAATACCACAGTTGTATCACAAATACGCTTGATCTTGGCCTGTGTCAACTTTATTAGTCATCCCCACTTGTTGGTCCTGGTATCTGTAAATAACAGGCCTTCCCCAAATAATCTGGATAGTGCAATTCTGCTCAGTCATCTCTTACAAAAGCCGGCTATTCATGTGTTTAAATAGATAATGGTCTAGACACAGATGTTTTTCTCTAAACAAAGTAGTGGCTTAAGTTAATTTCAGAGCTGCTGAAGGCAATTACGTGAATTTGTATCCTTAATATTTTTCAAGAAAATCCAACCACGGCTACTGAATGAGTGAGTAAATCAGGAAACAACAGGATGCAGGGGGACTGAAATTTCCTTCCAGACATAAAAATGGCTCCATAGTAACATTAAATATAGTCACCATGACTTGCTATTGGGGCATGTATGGTGGCTGGCTGTGTTAACAAATTAAAAGTGATTTTGTGTTTGTTGATGGTACAGAGCCCCTCATTTCTGGTTAAACAAATCCTAGATTTGAAAGTGTGAAGAAATCTAATGACTTTTAATACTTCTGATTGAAAACTGTAGGTAGCTTGGTTTATCAGTGGTCTTCATTCCCTTTTGAGTTGTGCTTATTGCCATGTCTGACAAAATATTTTTATTTATAGCCAGAAAAGATATGATGGAGGGCACTCACTGAGCCTCCACAGATAAAGTTCCTTTTGACAACACACTGGAAGGGGCCATAACTCCCTATACAGGCATTTCCGCATTAAATTTGATTTAGTGGTAAATTTTATGCCCTGTGAATCTCTGTGTAATTTTCTGTTGGATTTCCTTTCATAAATTGTTAATTGGATGTGTTTGAAGTTGCTCTTTTGTTGAAATTTGCCCGTGGCAGATTTTTGTCAAGATGTATCTATAAACCAAAGTCTGCCTGTGAAAAAAATGATAG
This sequence comes from Strix aluco, assembly GCF_031877795.1. Classification (NCBI taxonomy): domain Eukaryota; kingdom Metazoa; phylum Chordata; class Aves; order Strigiformes; family Strigidae; genus Strix; species Strix aluco. The sequence continues at coordinate 2,890,706 of NC_133931.1, read as the reverse complement.
GAGAGAAAAAGTTGAGTATATCTGATATGTTCAGTAGTTCTTTTAAAATTAAATTCTTAGGACTGAGAGTCATACTATGCTGTTATTCATCATATCTGAAAAATTATGCCCAGGCACAACATTTTTTCTGTTGGATAAAATCTTTTCACTAGGATAAAATCATTGCTGCTTACAACTACATTTTTTTATCAGATTTATTCTACCAATGGGGAGATGCTATATGCAGCTGCTGATAGAGAAAAGGGGAAGAAAAAAAAAAAAAAAAGGTTTTATCTGGATGGTGACAACTTCTGCCAGTACCTGTACTTTACTGGCAGTAAAATCTTTGCATCAGAAGGTGCATGTCTGAGAGCCCTCCAAAGATGACCCCCTCCCAGCCCTGCGCCTGCCTCACTCCCCATTTGTATATTAGAAGGGCAGAAGAGGAGTGTTAACACACACAATTTCTTCTCCTTGTACATGGCAATATCACAAGTTTTACAACCCATGTCACATAAAATTACCAAGCAAGGGACTGAAATGACCTCTCTTCTAGTTCCTATATGGTCTTTATTCCACCCAGAAGCAGAAATCTAACATGTACCCCACCTACTACAACATCAACCAGCCTTTTGAGTTCATCTTCAGAGAGTTAGGGAATGTCCTGTAGCAGTAAGATGTGTGCTGGTACCATCTCAGTTCTGTAGCTCCCTTTCACATCTCTAAATTTAACAATGTCCTTTCTGATTGCTCATTACAGGATTGTTCCCTTATCAGAAATTAAGGACACGAAAAGTTGACTGGAGATGGATGAGAAATGGCTCTTACTGCCATGAAATGTTTAGTGATTTCAAAGGAAAATTTCTCTTCCACAACTCATCAAAACCTGAAGATATAAAGAAAAATTATACAACAGAGAGGAAGAGGGAGACACACATACACTCCCTCCAGCTCAGGTTAGTTACAAGTCAGATAATTAAGGTGCCCAGTGACAGCTGCAATAAGATGGGCCTCTCACAGTCTTTTCAAAAATAACTGTAAAAGTTGATGTAAATAATTAAGATTTATTGCATCTGGATTTACAGACTATCCACCAGATGAATGACACACTACAGGGACAGGAGGATGAAGGGCTGAGGAAGACATTCACACACTTTTACCTTCACCTTTGGCATGAAGGTAGTTGAAAAGGAGACTTAATTGAGCTCAGTGCCTGAAATTAGACAACGTGAACCCATTTCTACACCATGTCCATCCACTCCAACTTCAACCAGGAGAAAAGGGTTTCATTTCTGACTGTGTGTGAAAACATGGGAAACAGATACTAATGGAGTATCTTAGGATAGATATGACAGAGCTGTTTGTACTATCAAAGTGGGGAAGGTGGGTCTCCTAAATGGACCGAAAATCTAACTCTGGAGAATAAGAAGGAACACAGGTTCCTTCTTTTCTGACTACTCCTCCATTCACATGCATGTTTCAAGCAGTTGGAGATGTCCTCATCATCACTTGGCTGTAAGACACTTGAGACTGCCTTTGATATGCACAGCACAGTTCATGAATTCACAGAATCACAGAATCATTCAGGTTGGAAAAGACCCTTGGGATCATCGAGTCCAACCATCAGCCCTACTCTACAAAGTTCTCCCCTACCCCACATCCCCCAACATCTCATCCAAACGACCCTTAAACACATCCAGGGATGGTGACTCCACCACCTCCCTGGGCAGCCTATTCCACTGTCTGACCACTCTTTCTGTGAAAAATTTTTTCCTAATTTCCAGTCTGAATCTCCCCTGTTGGAGTTTAAAGCCATTCCCTCTTGTTCTGTCACCAATCACCTGTGAGAAGAGACCAGCACCAACCTCTCTACAATGTCCTTTCAGGTAGTTGTAGAGAGTGATGAGGTCTCCCCTCAGCCTTCTCTTCTTCAAATTAAACAGTCCCAGCTCCTTCAATCGCTCCTCACAGGATTTATTCTCCAGGCCCTTCCCCAGCCTCGTTACCCTCCTCTGCACTCGCTCCAGCACCTCGAGATCTCTCTCATATTGAGGTGCATTCATTGTTACCTTCAAGTTTATATGAGCACAGGTAAAAGAAGCCTCACTCACATAAGCTAATTTTGTATTACATACTGCAGGTTGTTCCAAGGAAATCTTCTGCAACCATGAAAATAGATTATTTTAGAGGTCTTACATGACTCAGGTAGTAAACCAAGCAAGGTTGCTCTGTCTTCTCCAATCTCCAGAAGCCTCTGCACCTCTAGCAGGGATATGGCCAGCTCAAGCAGTAATCAGCACACCTCCCACACCTCCTCCAAGCTATCACATCTCCTTGGGTAACATTTTGGCTCTGGTTTTCAAACAAAATGCAAATGCAGAGATGTTTATCTCTTGCTTTATAGTATGTATAGACATATAAACAGCCAGGCTACACTTTATGAGGTTATCCTATTCTCACTAGCATCCAGGCTTAGAGATTCACATTTTATTGCATGTAGAATAATGAGGCCAGAGTGCCTACATTAAAGATCAATAAAATACTTTACATGGAGGGCCACTGTGCAGAATACTGCTGTAGTTACGCTGCCTGCCTGTGCCTGACACATTTTTAATAGCACGTTGGCACTGCAAGCTGTCCGGGACAAAAATGGCACAGAGCAGCCAGTTTGGCCTGCCTATCTACAATGCACAGCTAGGTTACGAAGACAGATAAATCGGATTAGATGATCTTTCTCAAACCATCCTTCCAAAACAACTAACCTTGCAGACTCAATGAGATTTAGAGCTGTATCTCGCCAAGCGAAAGCCCAAAGCAATTACAGGTAGAAAGGCCTCAGGCAGGCACAGAACAAGCAGCCTGGGACTTCTAAATCTTTTAGAGGAGTGAAATAGTGATATTACAACTTTGCATTATCTTTCACACAGAAGATCGCAGCAGTGATTGGTAATCTGAGCTCTGTTATCTTATGAGAGGCGCTTCCCACAACAACGGGGGAAAAAAATGCAATCACAAATTAACCATCGCTTGCTCTTCCTTTTCACTCAAACATGGGCACTTTAAAACTACTGTAACCAGGGCAACTTTTAAGTGGGATATTTTCAACCCTTCCTGCATGCATCACTAACATGGGCAAATACAGAAATGTGTTCAGTTATGTAAATTTGATTACTCTGCACCAATGTAGCATGAGAAAAACCAGCATGGGGAAATTAGCATAAAGGGAAGGGTTGAAGTGTATTTTTATTTAAATTAACTAGAATCTCTCATGTGTTTCTGTCTTCACTCTTGATCAAGTTGTTTACTTTTGAATTACGTGAACCTGAAATTGAGCAAGAAAATCACTATTTCTACCAGCTTACTGCTATGGAATCTGCAAGAAATTACTAATTTTAGGGAAAATGTAATAGCAGAAACTGTTTTGCTAGTTCGCTTTTCAGCATTTATAAATCTAATCGTTCAAGCCTCTGCAGTTATGAAGACTAAGAAAATCCACTTACTTTCCTGGAACTAGAATAGACTTAGTAACAGAGTACCTAGTTCATACCTCCTACTGCTTTCTTCTTCTTTATTTTCCTTCAAGACTTTATTACTTCACCAAATTCATTCTGAGCAATCATGACCTCATCACCTAGGGCTGCTCTAGTTCAGAGTCGATCTTACTGTACTCAGGGTGAGAGAATTAAATGACATGTCTGTGGTAGAAGAAGAAAAAGAAAATAAGCCAGGGGCCTCAGATTTAGCTCTCTGATAATCGACATGCTTTTAAGAAGCACAGCATATTTTCACCCCAAGGTGAAGACCAAATTTAGGAGGAATGGCCTGATATTTATCTCATGGATATCATCAGCTTCTAGGGCAAACTTCAGTCTATAGTGAGGGCTACATTTTGTCATGTATTTTCACCATGCATCATTTTTACAGTTGCCCCATAAGGGAAGGAAGGGGCAGTTTGTCCTGTTCCTTTTCTGTTGATTTGGCAACTTTATCTACCATGCAAACAGATGGTCCCATGGCAATGAGAGTAAAATAGAACAGCAACAGTGAAGACAGGTATAAATTTCCCCTCTCTGTAATCTAACATCTTTTTATTTTCAAACCCAGTTCATGGAATGACTTAAGTCTGATTACACACGTCTACACCCATCCTTCTCAAAGCCAACTGCCAGCGCTAGCACTACCTTCAGGTGGCATCTCTATACATGCAAAGCAAGTGGATAAACATTTCTTTAAGATTGTCACGAAGGAGAGAATTCACCAGTATTTTTATAGCATCGCGTCACATTGCTAAAGCTGTTCCTGCCCTCTTCTAGTTGTCTGAATTATATTCTCATAATTCTCCCTCTCTGCACAACTCTGCTGCTGGCACTGTGTTTTGGTTGTCACTACTCTCTGAGAGCGGTACTGTATGTCGTTCCTGGATCCTGATGCTAGAAGAAAACTCCCCTGCTCGCAGCTCCCTTGCTGAACATTTGAAGCACCCAGAGTTTGTGTAAATGGACCACACTTGCAGGAACTCTCAGACACATCAAGACTGTCTAGAAAGGACTGTGTTGTCTCTGCCTCCCGACGTATGTGCGGCACAGCTGGTGAGCAGGTTCCTGCTAGAGAGGCAAACAAGAAGGATAATGAGACACTGGCTCACTCGTTAACACCCATCTAGTGAAAAAAAAAAAAAAGTGAGAAGTTTTTTTCTGGGTTCACAGGGAGGCAAGAGCCAAATGGAGCTTGGTTTTCTGCAGCAGAGACAACCCCCAGCATGGGCACTGTGCCACTTTGTAGTGTGGAGCAGTGGAATAGCAGGAAGATGCTGGAAATAAAAAGTATGTCTTTTTCTTTCAAGGAATTGACTGCTTTTGTATCTTGTATTTTGCTTTTGGAATGCTCAGCCACTTTTTTTTCAGAAGCATGGTTGACTCCCACAAAGCCTCTTTGGCATTAATCTTTTAATCTCTTTTAATTATTGGCCTTTGGAAGGGTTTCAGTGGACTGACTGCTCAGTGTCCAAGCAAATGTTCACAGCCTGGGCTTGAGGAACACTCTCATTTAGTGACTGCTCTACAAAATACCTGCCCATTTTACAGCCCCTGCACTGTCTGCATTCACAATACTTCAGCTACTACCCAAAAGCCTGATCCCAAATTAAGGCAAAAAACAGAGGCAGCTTTTCATCACCCATCTGGAGGAGCTTTGCTGAGTCTTGTCAGGGTAGGTGGTCAGTTGATGAGGTTGGGATGGAGAAACAAAACAAGGTTCCTGCCTCTTTGTGAGAGTGCATTCCACCTTTGTGGGAGAGGAGGAGAAGAGTGGTGGCTGAGCATTGAGCAGCAGTATGGGACAACACCCATTCACCAACTCACAACTTCTGGCACCATCTACAGAAGAGCTCCATCTCAAAAAATGCCAACATTGTACTGAGAAAATGCTAAAACGTATATTGGATTTCCACATGAGGCATCAGGACATAAATGGTCTGTCTTCTATAGCAAAGGATGCTCAGCCCTTTGGTCCAGTTCACGGCAAATTTTTTTCAGAACTAACTCAGAACTGTCTCAGGAAGGTCATCACAGGCTGGTAACCTGAAAACATAAAGTCAAAGTGATTTACTCAAAACAATCAAGCAAAAAAGTCAGAGCCAGGCAGACTCTATCTGAGTAATTAATTGGTGACTCCTGTGAGGCTTCTCCACCTGAGAAAGCAACCTCTCAATAGAGAGGAAATCAAGTCAGTGGAGTCAAGGGCAGGATTAGACCCATAAGAAATAGCCACTCCAAGCAAGTGTTGAAGTCAGCAGCACACACTGCATGGCATGACGTCAGCAGAGAAACCAAACAGATCAAACCCAGAAGTTGGGAAGTTCAACAAGAAAGTGTCTTTGACAGACCTTTCACATGTGCACAGCAGTGATAGGAGAAGAGGCAACAAAAGTTCATGCTTCCTCAATGCCATGTAAACCTTTTTTTTTTTTTTTTTTAAATTTACCTGTAAATATAGATCAATAAAGCCTATTGATCCAAGTCTGATTGCAGGCAGCTGGTTGTTAGGTATTACACTAATATTATACACAACCCCTTAATTGTTCTTCTTTAGGACATTTTTGGTTTCATTTAAAATACAAAAGTAATAAAAATGTTAAAAAAATACAAAATGACAGACACTTGCAGTGAAACAAGAGACACCAACTGGATTGAAATGAAAATATTAGAAATCTAATTTGGGACTATCTAACAGGGTGTCATGGGTCAGTGACACGATCTGTGGTCAGCCTCTGGTGATCCCATTCGCAACGGCCAGACAGCATGGGAAAGGGCTCACCCTTGGCTTCTCTTTTCCACAGATTCAATGAAAACTTTCTATCTCTAGGGAGATCTAATTAAACTGATCTTTTTGACCAAAACTGACCAGAACTGAAGCTGTCATAAGAATCTTAAATAAAATGAGATTTAGGAAAGCAAAGACACCATGAAGATGATGAAGTAATCATTAACAAAGACTAGATAATTATGTTTGGCAACTTCCCAAAACAGGTAGTACTGAAGATTCACCTGACTTTTTTCTAGGGTCTCTTTTTAGATTGTTTACCAAAGCATAAATCCAGGCAAGTGATCCTGGTATGTAGTTTTTGTGAAAGCCCCTTATCCCACATCAGTTATACATGTAGGTGACCTTAAAAACAGGTGGATGGATATTTCTCCACTGGTTTTGTTAGAGATGGACTTGGGAGCAATCATAACTCCCATCCTGTTAGGAAAGCCATGAAGACAATCCCAACACAGCTTGGCTGGGTTGTGTTTTCAGCCAGCTCAGCTGGATCTGGAAGAGCACATCTGTCTATGCTTACTATAGAGGTTCTGCTGTTCCTCTTGAGTCACGAAAATAACCAAGGCCAGGAAAGCACAGTCTTTATGGGCTTTTCCTTAAACTTAGAAAACAAAATAGGGCTTTAGCAAGACCAAGCAGCTTTTTTCCAATGTTATTTGCTGTTTCTGTGTACTGCAATAAATAATTGCTTAGGGAGCAAGTTTCTTGGTCTCTTTTAAGCGACATATCTGCTCGAGGTAACAAGGGGTGTGCTGAAAGTGTATAACCAAAGAAACAGAAATTCCTTTTCTTATCTCTCTATGCTTCCTACCAAACTTTTTTTTTTTTTTTTTTCCCTCCAAACACGGTATGTTCCAGCTCATGTGACACAATCATCCAATTGGCAATGCCAGGAGGAAAGGGAGATCCTCGGAAATTAGCATTTGATTCTAGTGTTGTATTCTTAAGTGTATAATTATGGCAAAGCACTGCACAGCAGAGCCTAGTTAGACATGGGCTTTTGCAATCAAAAGGTCTGTAGCATTTGTTCCTAAAGACATACATTCAGTGAAACAGAGATCACATTTTCAACTAAATTGGTGAAATGGCTGTTGTCCCTCTAAGAGTGCTTCTTCTAAAGTCCAGAAACATCAATAGGAACTTACCTCCTACCTGTTCTAGACACACCCATGCAGAAGGGGATGAGTCTGGTTCTTCCTCCTGACCAGCAATAGTCCCTGTCTAACATAGTCTAATCTCCTAGCATGCAAATAACCTTAAAAAAAAAATAGGTTCAATTGAAGGGAATTAAATGCCTGCCCTGATTTCTGTGTGCTGTGACAGCAAGGGATGACATGGATTGGAGGACACTGTTTTAGTGGAAATATTTAACAACTAGTCAGCTTTATTTCGAGGCTGTGAACTTCAATCTCAAGAAAAACAAAGAGTGATGATTTGAATTTCAAGTCAAATGAAGTCAGGATATTTACTGCTTTAAAGAAAAACATAACAGCAGCAAGAAAATTATATTCTTCTTCAGGAATGGTGATATAGTTATTGCAGATCTAGACAATGTCTCAAGAAAGAGAAACTAAAGATAAGTAAATTTAGTCACAGATGCATATTTGTGACCAAAATGCTTGAAAAGTTAAATAATGAAAATGGGAAGTGTAAACATTGCTAAAGGGAACAAAATCTTGTTTCTGAATGAGTTTGTCCAGGGAGAATGAAATAGGAAGAATTTGGGAGTTTGCTAATTTATCCTGTATGAGTTCTTTATAGGGCAAGACAAAGTGAATTTAACCTTCCCAACAGTGACAAGAAATAGGAAGTGCCAGCAAAAGAAAGCAATGCAGACCAGCTTTATTATCCTCCTGTGCTCCATGCTGTCTCTGTGATATACATTTACAGAGATGTTAACCTTTCTTTAGCTCAAGTGTTCAGCCCCATACTGCACGATTAGCATACAGGCTTGGTGAAGGCTTTCATGAGGATTGAAAAGCTACCTAAACTGTTTGCAAAATAAAACATTCAAGGAAAGGATTAAGATAAAAAATGCTAAAAGGTTTTCAGCTCAGCACCTCTGGAATGTGACATGTAACAAAATTGTCCAAAACCTGTGCATTTTTCCAGTTACAGCTACCACCAGGGCAATGTCTTAACTGTGACAGAGGCAGGAGAGGCCACAGATAAATATTCAGATAATTTCTACCACACATTTTTATTGGACTATTATTATTATTTATTTTACTTATGTTTTCACTGTGCTATTGACTTTCCAAACTGATGAGGCATTAATCATCCACACAACTGTTCTTTATTAGCTTGAGCACTTAGCCTACATGCTTCTTTCCTAACATCAGGCCATTCTGACTTCTATCATTTAACTTGGTGAATAATTCACCTGGTCTTCATTTGTATTTTCACCTTGAAGGTATTTATAGACTGTAATCATGTCTCTATTGATACTTTCTTCCAGACTACTTAATTTAGCTCCCTCATTTTCTCATCTGATGTTTATAGACTATACACCTCATGTTACTTTACTTGCCCTGTTCGTATTCTCTTTTATTCTGTCTGTATATACCAATATCCTTCCCAAGCCATAAACTCCAAGACTTCATTGCTTGTGCCATAAAAATACATTTCTGTTAGAAACTTTCACCCCAAACCAGGAGAAATTTTATCACGTGTTAAAGTCTACTCTGAAAACTGCTGCATGGGGCTTTGGTTGGTGGGTTGATTGGTTGCCTCTCATGATTTTCCTAACAACTATTTGACCTAGTCTCAAAGGACTCAAATCTGGACATTTTCCATTCCTACAGTAATAAAGGAGAACTGAACTCATTCCGAAAGGCAAGGATATACTCAGTGAATTAAAATCATATTTCACTCCCCAAAATAGACCTCTGGCTCCAAAACCACCCTGGATTAGGGTCTTCTGAGTGGAAAGGTGACAGCTTTCTGCTATTCCTTTGAAGACTAGATCACACCTCAAGTTTCATAATATCTCATGAAATAACTACTTATTGCTCAGCATGGTCACTTCTTTTACTTACTCTTTTTGCAAATCAGGACCTACAGCCTCAGCAATGAACTGCTCCAGCAGCACATGTGTGCATGCCTTGGTGCAAGTATTTTCTATACGTAACGTATTGTTCCTTGGTGCTCCTTTGTGTGTGTGGAGATGAGATTTTTATCACATAACCTAAGACTTCACACTGCCCAAGAAGCTCCTCACTAACACATATGGATGTGCACATAGGTGCAGGCACACACCCATTAGCACTGTCCCCTCTCCCTGTCCAGGGAGCCATGAATGTTTGGGGGAGAAAGGGACTACAGCGAACCACAGGAAACATGTTTGAAGGGAATTTTTTCCTTCTGCTCCCTGTCTACTCAAAACAGTGAAGAGGGCTTCTCCAGCAAGTAATTCAACCCAATAAAGTTATGCCCTTGCTTCAATTTTTTTTTTTTTTCCTTTTCTCCACTGCCTTTCTAAGAAGCTATGAACTGTTAATAGAGCCAAGGAGCTATGTGCTATTAACAGAGTTACCTAAAGTTAGGTGCCAGTTTGTCCCGTCAGATATCAAGTGTCCCATTCAGACAAAGCGGGATAAATTAAGCAGATGCTGGTTCAGAACTGGAGGTACAGATGTGTAAGTGGGATCCCTCTTAACACTAATTTGAGATGTTTGCACAGTAGATATCTTCATTTGAATTCATCAGCCAAATTGAACTGCTAGAAATCCACCTCACCAAGTTTTACATACTGGAAGCACTGACCTCCAAGCTCCTTATTAAGACTCCCATTATATTCAGTGGAGACATGGTCAATAAAGTCAATGGAGATAAGAGCTCTATTCTCCAGATTAAAAAGATTGACAGCTACTTAACATGAGATTCTGTTGTAGACTATAAAAGGAGCCTTGAATGTCAGGCTCAGAAGTAGAGACCTACACTCCACATGCCCAGATGTGGCCAAGGAAGACTATGCAAAAAAAAAGAGAAACAAAACAAAACAAGAAACCCCACCAAAACCCCCACAGACTATGTACTGTTTTGTTTTGTTTTGTTTTGTTTTTCCTAGAGAACAATCCATCCTACTTATCTCAGATGAGTACACTAAGATATGTTTATTTCTCACAACTGACTGTAGAAAGTCTTATTGCCTTCAAAGGTAGAAACCTACGCTGTGGAATCTACACTGAAGTCATCTACCTGGACTTGTGCAAAGCATTTGACACTGTTCCACATGACATCCTTGTCTCTGAATTGGAGAGACATGGATTTGATGGATGGACCACTCGGTCGATAAGGAATTGACTGGATGGTCGCACTCAAAAGAGTTGTGGTCAACAGCTCAATGTCCAAGTGCAGAGCAGTGACCAGTGGCATTCCTCAGGGGTCTGTATTGGGACCATCACTGTTTAACATCTTTGTCAGTGACATGGACAGTGGGATTGAGTGCACCCTCAGCAAGTTTGCTGATGACACCAAGCTGTGTGGTGCGGTCGACACACTGGAGGGAAGGGATGTGTCATCCAGAGGGACCTGGACAGGCTGGAGAAGTGGGACCATGCAAAACTCATGTAGTTCAACAAGGCCAAGTGCAAGGTCCTGCACATGGGTTGGGGCAATCCCAAGCACAAATACAGGCTGGACAAGGAGTGGATTGAGAGCAGCCCTGCAGAGAAGGACTAGAGGGTATTAGTGGATGGAAAACTGACTATGAGCTGGCAAAGTGTGCTTGTAGCTCAGAAAGCCAACCGTGTCCTGGGCTGCATCAAGAGCAGTGTGGCCAGCAGGTCGAGGGAGGGGATTCTCCCCCTCTGCTCTGCTCTTGTGAGACCCCATCTGCGGTGCTGTGTCCAGCTCTGGGGGCACCAACATTAGAAGCACTTCGACCTGCTCAAGCGGGTCCAAAGGAGGCCACAAAGATGATGAGGGGCTGGAGCACCTCCCCTGTGAGGACAGGCTGAGAGAGTTGGCATTGTTCAGCCTGGAGAAGGCTCTGGGGAGACCTTATAATGGCCTTCCAATACTTAAAGGGGGCTACAGGAAAGATGGGGAAGGGACTCTTTATCAGGGAGTGTAGGGATAGGACGAGGGGTAATGGCTTTAAACTGAAAGAGGGTAGACTTACATTATATATTAGGAGGAAATTCTTCCCTGTGAGGGTGATGAGACACTGGCACAGGTTGCCCAGAGAAGCTGTGGCTGCCCCCTCCCTGGCAGTGTTCAAGGCCAGGTTGGACGGGGCTTTGAGCAACCTGGGCTAGTGGAAGGTGTCCCTGCCCATGGCAGAGAGGTTGGAACTAGATGGTCTTTAAGGTTCTTTCCAACCCAAACTGTTCTGTGATTCTATAAATATTTAACAGAGATTCCTTTGTTATGCATGGTTTGAGATCCCACTAGATTTATCTGGTACCACTTGAGGACAATGAAGCAAGACAGCTCTGGGGTAGTGCCCTAGAACCTGCCTGGATTCCCTTTTCATGGAGATATCCTGTCTTGCCCCACATGGCACATTTAAGAGTAGAAAACCTGTCTGCAGTTATCTGGTCAGCATAATGAAGAAGTGATAAAACCACCGTTTTACTGTTGTGTGGTTTATTTATTCATGACCTTCTATATCACCACACAGAAGGCTAAACCATATGAAATCTGACTTTCTTTTGACAAGTTCCCTCCAGCTGCTGAGATCTGGAGGCAACCAGCATCTCCCTCACAGACCAGGTCCTTAATAGACTTAATAATACCATGAGGTTATGAAGTGATCTAAGCTATATATTCACACTGTATGAGATCACACTGTATCAAAACTTTGATAGGTGACTCTGCTATTTGCTCATCCTTAAGGAGCAATGACCCGAACATTAGCATGTCTAGTAAATTGTTCTAATGTGTGGTGAAAGGGGACTAATGGATACAGTAATTGATTGTTTGATGGATAGCTGGGGAGCCCTTTGATTATGAGTTTTTGCTACGGTCCAAGACATTTTCATTCTCCAGTTAACCCAGAGCTGATTGCTCGCATGAATTATCTCCTTCTCTGCCTACAAATATCATTCTCTTAATAAATATTTCATTAGAAACAAACCAGTGATGGGGAGAGAGGAGAAAGCAGAGGCTCAATGCTGTGTGTTTTGAAGACATTATGGAGTCTACAGAACAGACACAGAGATTATCCATGAAATGTGCTCAGGTCAGACAAGAGGTCTTTGCTTCTCCGGGATTTAGTGCTCAGAACAATGCAAAAGGCAGGAAGAAGACTGAAGGTCAATTTAAGTCAATCAAGGAAGGCCCAATATGGACCAAGAAGGATGTACTGCAGTGGGGAAGCCACTGTGTAAAAGTTGTCTTCCTCATAAATTGCACTTTTCTCTCTCCCATGCTTCAAGCTGAGATTTGATGTTACAACAAGGAGAGACCCTGGCCAAGGAAAAGAATATCAGCAAGAAAACAGACTTACAGTTCCTGGGATTTAGTTGCTAAGGGTTGAATTTTGATCCTATTGAAGCTTATGGAAAAATTTTCATGGATATCAATGGGGTCTTTTTTGATCCTTTGCCTTCCCATGATGACTCCTCAAAAGTTATTTACCACCTCTATTTAGCTTTATGCTGTTTAACTATTTATTCAAAACACCTGTACTGAACCTGTTTGTTTCATTTCATCTGGTTACGTTTTAGCATGATATTCAACTGTACTTCTGCGTTACAAAGGTTGTTACTTGTCTCTCCCTGTTCTCCTAAAGGACAGTGTAGAAACCAGCCAGAAACAGACTGTTTTGACATTCAAACTCCCAATCCTGGATCAACCCTGTTTCATATCCCTTCGAATTTTCAAATATGAAGAGAGCGATATTTGCAGATAACTCTTTGGGCCTCCACAGGCTCCACTGAGGAGAGGAACTTCATAAACTAAGCTTGAGCCATAAGTAGTTTGATACAACATAGAAAGGAGTCACTACACAGGCTAATCCCAATTCACTTCAGCGTCACACACTTAATATGCCGAAAACTGCTGCAGTTTTTAAATTCCCTTTCATTGAAAAACTGTTGATGAGAAAAATACATAATGCTCCCTATTACTCTCCACTCTGTGTACATCCCCTGGGCATGGAGACACTCTTATCTTGTTTTCTTAGCTGTTCCTTGAGCATATTTATATTGTTAGTCTCACAATAGGTATCATTATGTCAAGAAGCACAATTTAAACATTAATAGTATGGTTATGGGCAGAAATGCAACTGATCATATCACATGCTATAAAAGGGGTACATGTAAAGGAAATGGCTTCAATGCTCTTTGCTCTCAATTCTTTGCCAAAACATCTACATAGGGGAATGGCATGAGCAAAAGACGAGGGAGAAGGAGAGACAGTGACAGAGGAAGAGGGACAACTAATGAAAAAGAACTGCAGGAACTAACAAGAGTGAATGAAGAACACAGAAGATGCTCAGAAAGGGGGAGAATGGGATGAAGAGGAAACAAAGCATGGAAAGAAAGCCAAAGGTAGATCCAGGATGCTTCCGAAATGCACAGATCTCCCACTCAGGTAAGACAGGGTCTGAGATAGAACGATCTTCAGATCTTCCTCACAGGAAATGAAACCCCCAGTAGTGCTGACATATTTCACATGCAAGGATAGGAGAAGAAAGGCAGAGAATGTTTCCAAAACCACTGTAGCCATTAGGGAAGCATATGCATTACTGTTGTTGCTCTGTAGTTACCATATGCAAGCCAACTATTGCAGAGTAAAGTCCACAGTGGTTGAGCAGCAAATCCCATTAAATAGACAGAAATCTCTGTCTCTCTGTCTTCTCCCGGAGAAGTATTTGCCACTAATTTCTGAAGATAGAACATCCTGCACACCTTCTAGATAGGAAACTTTCTTGCCACAGGGGACTTCTAGTAATAGAGTTAAAAAAATAGGTAAAAGAAAAGCATGGGAAAAAACTCTCTTTGCAGATAAATACTAAACTATCAATCTGAGATTAGAGCAAGTGAGGAAATTGTTGGCACAGTTGATATTGGACACATATTTTCTATACCAAATTGTGGAAGCTGAGTCCGTAAGATCACTGCATATTTTATCATAATCGTTAGGCTGCACACTGACTTTCTCTATGGAAAGCACTCTATGAACCACTGACACTGCCTGCTGAGGGAGGTGACACTTTCCATCAGCAGAGAAGCATCGATCTGGATCAGCATTTTAAAGTCCCTGATGCGTTTACATTACCTTTCTGCTGGAGTCTTTCTACTTGCTTCCACTGCCCATGCTTTTACCCCTGCTGCTGCTTAGCTCAAACACAGCTGCACTAATATGCCAAAGGCCCATATCTAATACATACCTTTTCCATCTATTTTCAGCTCTCATTTGGCAAGCAGAAGGTGATGAGACCAGTCTGATCATAACTAAGAGACAAGCCCTTGAGGTATGTCCTAGGCCAGTCTCCCAAGGATGTTGTCACGTGCTTTAATTTTGTACCACCCAAAAGTCTCAGCAACTTTTCCAAGAGGAGTCATGTTAGTTCAGCTGTCCTGGATAAGTGTCATCATTTGTAACACCATCCTGCTGACCAAAACATTTCTATTGGATTGTAGTGACAATAGTGGTATTCCTCTCCTCCAGCCTCACCCTGTCATGCGGCGGCAGTGCCCAGTCCAGCACTCCTTGGAAAATGTTGACTTTCTCAGTATGAAATGTGAGCCCTTCCACCCTGACTTATTCTAAATATGCCTAGTAGGTCTCATGAGTAACATACCTACACAAAGAGATCTCAGAAAATGTACAGACTGTTCAGGAACGTAAATTTTGACTGAACGAGTGATGAATAAAATGCAAAGCAACATCCTCAGATTTTGGGCAAAGAATATATAATCATTCAGTGGTGTTTGCGAAACATGTCAGGCTCTGTCAGGAAGAAAGGTTATAAATAAATGTGAGGTAGATACTTTAATAATGCTATTTCATATACATGTAATAATGAACTTTAATTATTTCTTTGGGTTTCTTTCTTCTTATACTGTAGCAGATGAGTCAAGCCCAGATGTGTAATGAGACTGATACTGGCATCACAGCATTTTTTTCAGAGGTGGGTGAAAGAGCTCTACGGATCAGCTGTTAAGTCATTTCTTCTCCTGTGGGATTTCCTTCATGCATCTCACCCAGAATTTAATTCCCCCACATATGGCATGAGTGAATCATAGTGCAAGGAATTTTCCTGATGGAAAAGATTTTGCAGACAAGTGGTCTTCTCACATCATTTGTCCTGAAATGAAGCCAAAGTCATAGTCAGTGGAGCAATCTGCCAAGAGGAACCAGTTGCCATGGTATGTAAGGAAGTTCGTGTATAACTTTGCATTCAGAAAATGCTAATTTAGAGCTTATAAGTAACTTTATCACTAAATATTTGCACCAGGGAACAAGGAGATTGATTTGTTTCCTGCTGTGATGTTGGGAATTAACAGAGGCTATCCAAAAGAAAGCTCAGAGATGTTAAATGTAATGATGTTGGATAAATATGAAATACCTCACTCATTCCTTGGCTCTTCAGTAGAAACTCAGGGAAATGAACAGAGCAATGTGCCACATCTCTCTTTTTGCAAAATTCCTTCCTGTCAATGTCTACATCACTTCCATGAAGAAGTTACATGAGATGAATCTCACTGAAATACTTTAATTCTCCCTTCCATCTTTCCTGTCTGTAAGCAAGGCCAATGACAACACCGTACTGAAAGCAACAGGATATGTTCCTCAAATCCCCACACCATGAAGACGCCATGGCCCAGTTCCTCTACTCTCATAGACAGGAGCTTTCACACTCACTGAAGGGCTACCCAAAAGTATCTGATCTAACTTGTCAGGTCTACTCCCAACCCCATACCTAATACTGCAGTGTTGAACAGGGGATAAACAAACCCATGAAACACATAAATGCTCCAGACTCCTTGTGTGTCAAAAGTCCTTGCATTTGACAGCTACTCAACCTATTCTTCTTTGTACACTCCTCCAGACCCAGCAATCTCCATTTCCTTCTGAGCATTATGAAAGACAAAACAAAACAAACACACCATGCACACAACCCCCAAGACAAAACAAAGCAGATAACTCATGGCATGGGTTACTCTGGGAACACTTACTGTTTACAACAGTGACAAAGGCAAATCTGCTGAGCTCAGTATAACTTGCTGCATGACCTACAATCTCCATCCTACCTCTGCCTTTTCTGTAAAATAAGGATGGGATCTTCACCCTATAAAGTTGAAACATCTTAGTTTCCAAAGTGCTTGAGATCTGCAGGGACATCTACTAAAATTCAGCATTAGATAGTTTTCCAACTCATCTCCCTCTAGTTCATATCAAGTCTTATATACAAGCACCTATTCATAAACAAAGAAGTCTAAAAGAGCATTACCAAATAACGCCACAAACCTCCATAACACACTTCTTTAAACCTGTCCTTTTTTAGGTGGCCAGTTTATCTTCTGTAACATTTTCCAGCCTCTTACACCTGGGAAGGGGAAGAAGCACCACTGGTGAGCTGTGAGATTCAAGAGGGCAGAAGGGAATAGTCAAGAAGGCAAAAGGGATGTTGTGTGAACTCAGGTCTCTACAGGGGGCCAGTGCTTGTAGGCTTGGAAGCAACAAGCAGTGTTAGGAGGAGAAAAATGTTTTGTAATGTTGGACATCATCAAGTTCAGAATAAAATGCATCTCAAAATAAGCAGGATTGGTGTAGGACGAGAACACAGATGACATCCCACATGCAAAGAATGCACCTTTGTAAAATGAGAGGTATGAGGGACAAAACATATAAAAACAAAAGAAAAAAATGCAGATCCCAAACTCAACATTTTTAAATGAAAAATGTGGTTCTCTGTAAAGAAAAAGTACTTTTCCCCTCTACTTTTCCACAAAACCCTCCCTCATGCCCCACTTTTTCCCAGCCTGGGACTGTCTGGCAGCTCTGCCCAGGCAGGCAGGCAGGTGTCCAACACGTGAACGCCACTTGGCATCACCATTACCTGTACTCACACAGATAAGCTGAGGTTTCTTTATAATGTGAATCATTTTGAACCTGTTAAACTCTTATACAGCGGGTTAGCACTACACTACCCCATGCTGCACCCGGTGATATGTCACCATGTCTCCCTCTCCCATGTGTTAGACACACACTCATGGCCCTGCCAGACTCTACTGGAGCCTAAGCAAGATGCACACTGATGGGCAAGGCTTACTCTCACCTTTAGGGTGCCCAAATGATGTGAACGGTGGAGAGGGAGGACCTGCACAGCCCTCTGAACTCCACCACAGGTGAGCACCAGACTAGCTGAGATTAAAACTGTCAAACTCCCTGATGCTGATGTGACCTAAAGCTAAAATTGCTTCTCCTTAGGAACCTGAGAAATTATCTATGTACACACACAAACGCATTAATATTTACTTATTTCAACCCCGTTTAATATTTATGTTCTACCTGGAACAGAGAACATGTAGCAGGTGGTTACTCACAGCATTTTTCCAACATCTAGTAAGCAGGGACTGTCTTCAATAGGAGCATAAAACATCCTATTCCACCCCTACACTGACAGATTTTATCCTAATCTCAATGATATTAATTGACAGAAAGCATCGATGGTTCATCAAGCTTTCTCCACTGTCATTCTCATCTGAGTGCTATAAAACAAGGCTCCTGTACCCAACTGAGTCCTATGCCAGCAGATGGCACTCCGAAGTGTGCAGCATCCACAGCTTCCCTCGCCCCATCCCCAGCAATTGCTGGAAAAGGGTTTTTTTTTTGTGCCCAGCTCTTCACTGGTGCTTTTAATCATGCTTGAATATAGGGGTCAGCGAAGTAGCTCGCACAACACGACCATCAAACTTCCCAGTCCTCAGCTTCCAGAAGAGGTCAATATGTCCTGCTGCACACAAAAGCCACATTCCCACTCTCTTTCCTTAAATCACCTAACCAATCACAAACCACTGGGCAAGAAAGGGAGAAAACACCTTCCTCACTCACCAGAAATTGGTTGTGCTTGCAAGCAGATACTTTGATTACTTATTTTTGTTTGTTGGTTTTGGTTTTTTTTTTAGAGCAATCATCTCTGTTTTGCAGCATGCCACTACTAATCTCTTCATAGAAACTTACTCCCCACACTTTTCTGGGGAAAAGGGAAGGGGAAGGGGAGGGAAGGGAAGGCAAAATCCTTCTTAAAGCAAGGAACAATGCAGATCAAGAGATTCAGTTGTATCAACTGTAATATTGAGTTAAGGTTCTAGGAGCCATCTCGATAGTTTTATTTCATACAGGATCTTACAGTCAGAGTGAAGGTAGAAAATAAAATACTGAAGCTTTTCATTTTATCCAAGTGAGGTATGCAAACCACAACTCACAACAGCTCCAGGGCTTGCAGAGATTGGAAGCAAGATCTTCAGCTTTGCCGTATGACGAACTGAGTACATGGAAATAAGCCTTTTTTGTCCTACTTCCAGACAGTTTCTCCGTGCAGAAGCATAGCCTCTACAGGTTTCTCCATGCCTTGGTCTCTGTGTCAAGGAGGACCTTGGGAACATCCTGTCTGTGGTGCGAGTTTTGATTTGGGAAGTTGCACAAACAGGGGCAGAAGGTCAGCTTCCCTTTGCTCAGTACCCCTTGACAGTGTTGCAGTACAACCCTTTTCACAGCATTCTGACGCAGCATGTGTAAATAGATAAAGAAATAAAAAGTGTAATAGTTTTCTTTCATCATAGGAAATACTGCATTTGTGTACAATATCTGAATGATCCGTGTAGGAAAATGAACCATAAGGAAAACCTTCTTTGCTCTACCACTCCCGGCTCCCTTCCAGCCTCTGGAGAAGACAATTACTCAAGGTCAGCACAGAGAGACAAGAGATGAGACTGAGACCTCAGCTGATTTAGGGAGCAGGGAAAAAGTCCTCTTGCACCAAACCCATTTGATGCACGGATTGTCGAGCGACCAACTGCCTAATGCTCATCCCAGCGTACCGGATGGTAACGCAGCTTTAATTAAAGTGGGATTAATGAAGGCGATACTGCAAAGCGCTACTGTGTTTTACTGCAGGGGAAACAGTAAGATGCATTCTTGTCATCTTGCTGCTGAAATGACAAATTGCCCGTTTGAACACCCGCAAGAGCAGAATACCCGTGATAAGTTGGCTGCATCACTTCCCCCAAGATTCATCCACAGTTTACAGGCATGAAGAGGCACATGGGCGATGCTAAGCAGGTACCAGCCATGCAATGTTGATTTGCTCCTGACAGTAGCAGTGATGAGTAATGCTCATGGCTCAGTTTTTTTATTCATAGAAATCACAGAATATCTCAAGTTGGAGGGGACCTGTAAGGATCATCGAGTCCAACTCCCATTTCACTCACATCTATGAGTATCAGAGCATGTCCTGGCAATTTTTGGCAGGGTTTGCCCATGCCACATGTTGTGGATCACCACTTCCTTTCAGATTTGGGACAGTCAGACATAACTGAAGAAGTCTTTTAAACTTAAGGGAATTATTTGCTACACAGGCACCTTCTTAAATTGAGAACTTTGTGAGAGTTATAAGGGAGAAACACCATCTGTGTTTAGGTGAACACATTTATCTTATTTATCACACAGACTATTGCTATCAGCTCAAAAATAACTATTTGAAGCATCATCTGCAGCACATGCCTTATCTTACAGATCCTGGTGTACTTTATAAAGAAACCATATATAAATTACCCCTCTGATATATGTCCAGCTTTATGATCTAACTCCAAAGGTATTTGAGCATCCTGTGTTATTATTAAAAGTGAAGATAAAACTCCATAACAAACTGAAACATCAGTGGAAGTTTAATTTGGAAAAATAACACAAACTTGGATTACAGTTTTCAGCTGAGCACCAGAACTAAGTATCAGAACAAAGAATCCAAATTATAAGCCCAGTGCTGTGTTTCCTTGTGTTTGCAGTCAATCAGGAATAATTGTGATCAATTGAAAGAGTCTGAGATAGCAAGTCTGTCTTACCATGACAGGTCAATTTTGGGGCTGGTATGTGCAATAGCTGGAGCATCACTTAGCATTTCACAGATGATATACAGTTTAGGGGAGGTAACAGCACTGCCCTCTACATAGGAGTGAAAGGGGCTAAATATATTTGAATTATATGGTGGATATAACATTGGTTATTGAGACCCTGAAAACAAATCAGATGGATCCCTAGAAAGGTCACTAAATATTATTTTTGCCTTCACCCTGGTGAATCAAGGGTTAACCTATTTCTAAATACATTTTTTTTCCATGGGAGAATACCATTGCCGTTCACATTTAATCATGTGATAAATGCAGCCATCAAAGTGGGTTTAGAAGAATACAATTTCCTTCCTTTCAATAATCCATCTCCACAGGGGGGTTTAAATGTATTAAATAACACTGCATTCACTTTGGAGCAAGGTGACACACTCAGTAAGGTTTCACATTTGTTTCTCCAGTTGCTGCATGATCTTTGCCAGAGCAAAAGTCAATTTAGACTCTTGCAATGCAACTTCTACAAGATGAGACTGAAGGAGGGGAGGTGCATGAGGTCGCATGAGCATCCCCATCGCACCAGCAGAAACCACTTCCACTTGCAGTGGGCAAAAACACTCACTTATTACCTCATCAGGCTCCTGTACAGGAAAAAAAATAGCAATATATAGGGGAGAAAAGCCCGTAGAGTGAACAAAATTGCAGCTTGCAGACTGATGTAGAGGTTCATTTTTTATAATTATGCTACTGCATCGTGGA
Source organism: Strix aluco (assembly GCF_031877795.1). Classification (NCBI taxonomy): domain Eukaryota; kingdom Metazoa; phylum Chordata; class Aves; order Strigiformes; family Strigidae; genus Strix; species Strix aluco. The sequence goes on along the minus strand of NC_133931.1, from coordinate 2,869,626 downwards.
CATACATGTCCTGCAGACCCAGCCTATGTTTCATCAGGTCTGGGATCTTGGCCTGCATTTGCTCTCCTCTTACACTGCTGTCAGCACAGGTCTGACAGTGCTGCCAAAGGTGACCCTTGCTGCCCAGAAAAGCTGCATGCAAGGACAAAGCTCTCTGACCAAGGTGACTATCCATCCAACTGGCCACAACTGTCACTTTCTATTTCTATTTCTACATTTATTTCTATTTCTACATTTATTTCTATTTCTATTTCTATTTCTATTTCTATTTCTATTTCTATTTCTATTTCTATTTCTATTTCTATTTCTATTTCTATTCCTATTTCTATTTCTATTTAGTTATAGTTACGTTTATACTTTTATATTTATATTTATGCTTATATTTATACTTATGCTTATATTTATACTTATATTTGTGTAGATATACAGATATATCTACAGATACACACATCCATGTCAGCAGTGCTGACCGGGACCATGCAGCAATGTGCTGCCCACACTCACTGTGCAAAAAGCAGTGCTCATGAGAAAACAGGAGCCAGCATTCCCTGAAACCACGGCCAGATCTTCACAGGCACAGAGATCCCCTCCTTGAATGACCCTGATTTGGCATGAAGACATAGGTATTTGCAACATCCTTTAAATTGAACAGCTCGGAGGAGGAAGGAGCGCTGCAACTACACAGGCAATTATCACAAGAAATGGGAAAAGATATTTGCAGAGCTTCCACTGGCTATGGAAGAATAATAATGGGGGTACCAGTTGAGTTGTGTTATCTGTCCAAGCCTCTGGGCACAATATAGATTTGCTCTCTGCAGGAGTACTCTCTCCTATTAATAAGGCACATTCATGCCAGAGTTTCATCCTCTGACCTCAAATCCCTCCGTGCAACCCCTGTGTCACCATTCCCCAGGCACAGACCTTCCAGCAGGGTCCTCACTGGTGTGGGGTGGGGGAAAGCGGTCCCAGGATTTGGGAGCATAAAAGCAAGTGCTTGCAGAGCTGGGTGGTGAGGCTGGCTCACTCCAGACAAAACAACCCTTCGGTTTGTGAGACAGCTCCGGCAGTGACTCAGAGCTGGGGAAGAGGAGAGCGGCACCAGCGTGGTGTGTGAAGCCAGTGAGCTGCTGTGGAGGAGGCTTCATACAAAAGAAACCGTTCCCCTGCCTTCATCCTCTGCCCACATAAGCCTCTGTCCTTTCTCCCTCAAACAAAAGGGGAAGTAAAAAAAGAAAAACCCCCAAAGAAACAAACAAATAAAAATCCCTCAACCAACCAGAAAACTCAGCTAATGTATACAAAATCCTTTGCTTGGGTGCTCATACAGGCAGCTGCAGCTTCTAGCTACATCAGCAGGCATGGGCAAGTAAAGTGGGCTTATCCCATGACAGGGCACTTGATGGGGCATTGCTAAGGAAAATCCACAATGCTCAAGCTGTTTGGGCAGTTTAGGAAATGGCAAGTTCCCCCCAAACCTGGTTATACAGATTTGGTCTTTATATAGATTTGGTCTTTTCTTATTTTTCTCCTTTAGTAGAATAAGGGGCTATAAGTTATTGGAAACTCATGCCTCCAGCCTTTGCAAATTACCTCCTTTAAATATATAGTAGGATTCTGGGGGTTTTCTACATGTTTTTATATGCAACACTGAAGCCCTGAGCCCTCCTGTTGCCCCATAAAACCTGCGTGCAGCCACAAGCAGCACGAGGAACACGGGTGTTTTCCCAAGGGCTGCAGTGAAGGTTTCATTGCCCTTAAGGACAGAGGATTCTTCATTTTAACTCTTACAGTTGCAAAGTGCTGCATCCCTGACACATCAGGAAGGGAGTTTAACGGTTAGTTAGTGAAGTACTATGCCTATAAAGCCCACTGGCAATTTTTTTCAAGATCATGAGCATGCTGAGCAGAAAAGAGCTTTCTCTCTCAGACCCACTGGAAGCAGTGCAAGGACAGTACTTTGGGCCATTCAGAATAGATTCCATCTCCCTTGGGAATATAGGGAGCAAATAAAGAAAATCAGGTATGACTCTATTTCCATCCACTTATTATCAGAATCTATTTCCCTACCCCAAACAGGCATAAAAAGAAAAAAAAAAAAAAAATTGTCTTAGGAAAATTGCTTTAATGACCGTCTTACAAAACCCCACAAAACAAACAAAAGCCCACACTTAAATAAAGTCAAGAAAAAATAGCCATGTGATTTAAATGCTCCGTATTGACAGCCCTAGGAACAGGGGAGTGGGCTGATTAGAATATGGCTTTTAATGGATGCACAGTCATTTAAAACAAAGTTGACATTATTGAAATAACGCTTTTTACAGAAGTAGCTGCATACCAAATGACCTTGAAAAGACACAACAATTACTACTACACATGCAAGATACATTATCACCAAAACTAAGGCTTGATTTCCTAAGATACACCAGCTAGACTGGAACATTAGGAACTGGGATGAGTTCTAAGATAAGATGTTAGAGTCAATAAGATAAATGAGTAAATAAAAAGCTCCATTTGTTGGGGCAAAAGCTGTATTTTGATTGTGAGAAATTCAGTTTTGCATTTCAGAAAAATACACCCCACAACCTCTTGAAAATGTTGAAGCCAGTTTCAGATTAAGCTGTGGACTTCCAGCACGAAGAGCATCTACTGCATTAAAAACTCATCGTTAATTATCATTCAAAATAGCCTGTTGGTGTTTGCTTAGCCTGCGAGATCCTCATGGTGGCACAATCTAATAGCTGTGCTTATACAGCATCTACCATGATACGGACCCTGTAAAAATAGAAGCCCAAATAACTAGAGTCATTACACACACACATACATATATGCAGTTTATGCAGATATTACTGCCAAAAAATTATTCTCCCATAAAGACAAGGATCGGATCTTGCTGTCCCAAAATGAGAATTTTACTCTAATCACATAAAAAGAACAACTTCATAAATGCAGGAAGAAAGAGAGAAATGATGCTTCGTGTGAGAAGGAAGTCCATTTAAAGCACGAATAAATTGATGCTGTCAGGAGAAAAAAGCTTGTATATGCAAATAGAGGTTTATTACCCATTTTTGTCCTCCTAAGAAACATAATTTGCTAACCTTTGAGAGACGGGTCAAGTGGGCTACGGAATAAGAAACAAAGGCATCTCTTTTGGCAACTGCCATGTTCCAGAGCAGTAATTATCCTTCCCTCTTCCCGTGAGCAGCAGGAAATGAAGAGGGGTGCCATTACACTATGACAATTACTGTAATTTTAATTTCTAAAAATTGCCAGGAAAGTTTCCTCTAAAAAAAAAAAAAAAAGTCTGCTTGGATTTTTGGTATGATTTTAGTTTAAAACTCATTCCTCAGCTAAAACAGAGCTGTGCTTCCCCTGCTCCCACTCCCTTTGGGGAACCACCCACAAAGTCTACATGGTGAGAAAGCCCACTTTCCTCCTCATTAGTTGAGAAGATAGATGGATAAGTGTGGTCAATGAGGATTCAGGAAAGATGGAGGTGGCCCAAAGACGTGTTGCAGATGCCATAAGAATGCAGAAAATGGGCTGCCCCTGCTTGGCACTGTCTAGCCCAGCCTGCTACTGGGGTTAATATCACTTCAACTTATTCAGTCGTGAGCCCAATAACATATTCTTTCTATGGGAATTAGATGATGTTAGATGCACAATAATTAAAAAGAATTAAAAAGAAGGATTAATCTCCTATGCTCAGAGGGATTATTGGCTATTCTGTGGATTTTCTGCAGGCTATCATTTATTATGTTAATATTATGGATAATTTATTCTGTGCTATTAGAACATTATTATATTTTATTATACGCAACTGTTGCACTGTGGGTTGGACTTTGCCCAAGAGTACAGGTCTACCCAGCTGTCCAACCTCTACCACTGACCACACTGACCCAGGCTCTGCAGCACTGCTATGAGGGGCACCTGAAATACTCCCTCTCCTGCAGCAGACTCTGCCTGGAAGGAGGAACAGCTGCTTTGCGCCAGGGTGTGTCTGTGCAGGGGGAGATGGTAGGATTTGAGGCTCATATGCCCCATACGTGGCATATTTAGTGACCATATCACCAAATACGTACCATCTCTGCTGCGTGCTGCAATAGCAGTTCTCATAAATGGAAAACTGCTTTCCAGGATTCCCCTGTGCACTCCCTTAATGAGACTTCTGAGGTCTCATTTTAGCCACTGGGTGAATGTTTAAAATTGCTTTCACAGATTCAAGGGAAAGGGCTTTTTTTTTTCAATACTTGCCACAATTCACGTTCAACAATGATCATTTAGCGTAGTAAAAATTTGTGTCTTTCAATATATGCAGTAACACACCTATACAACTACATCGATTTGTCTACACACAAATACATTCCTACAAACACATATTTGATTAAGAATTTATACAACTTCAGGCTTCAAGGAATTTTGGATCAATGCCTTTATTTTGCTTTTCTAAACAAATAAACTCAATTAAACATTACTTACAGCAAACCACAATGGGCAGTAGAATAATTTTCCCAAAGCTTCACTTTCCAATTTTTCCCTGTTATGTGAGTCTAGGGAATCAATTAATCCCTAAAGGGAAATTATTAGAGTTTGCGTTGCCAAACATCTTACCTTTCCCACCCACCTACGGAAGAGAAGAACTATAGTGACATGCATACAGAAAAACTAGCATTTTTCAAACCTCTTACAATTTGTTGTAATAAATTAAAGTACAAATAAAATTAAAAAGCCCTGCAGGCAAGCAGTATCTGAATCAAGACTGGATCTGCACCAAGTCAAGAAGTTCACTATACAGTCTCACAAGACCCATAAATCAGGTGCCCTGAACATACGTATTTTGGATTACTGTATAGGGTGTTAACTTTAATGCCTTAATATATGCACATAGTGGTCAGGTTACAGTTGCTGTGGGAACTATAATTTTGCACGTCCTGACCAATCTGCAGCTGGAAAAATAATAATAAGTAAAAAACAGTCACACCACTGCATTCCCTTCAGCAGGTTTCATATATTTAATTTCTCTCTTTTTGTACTTGAAGGAGGGAGAAAAGAAGACATGTGTGAAGCTGCAAAAGTATAGAAAAGCTGAGAGAGATGTGAATTAACTTTCACCCTTTTCAAGCAGTTTGCATGAAACCTCACGTGTCCCAGACTAAGCACGTGTCACTGCATGAAAAGTATGTGCTTCTGGGTGTGATCAAGTTAATTTCTGAGTCAGAAACATCTCACCAAAGACATACTACAACCCCCTTCTTTTTCATAATGCACCAAAGCCAACCACCAGCATTCACTTGCAAGTGACAGCTACAAGGAGAAACAATCTGCAGCTGATCCAGTTTAACACAATTTCTGCTGATGCTGCCTGATGCACACCAAATTGTTACTGCTACAGTCTTCTAATGGTTGGATTCTTACCTGTTTTAAGGCAAAGGGGTTTGTCTCTGTCCTGTTCTTCCTTTATTTCCAACCCCACCATCACTTGCCTCCAAGATTTGACTATTTTTGTCCAACACCTTGTTTTTCCCACTATTAAAACTCTGCTCACTTCCAGAGAAGGTTGGTTTCAGAGTCATCAGCCATTTTCAATATACCAAAAAAAGTTGATTGCATCCATGCTTACTCCAGGTGCAGGAATGCACAACAGCTATGCAATAATTAGCCCTCTTCAGTGTATTAGCACAATACTGATGTTCAATACAGATCACCAGTTGGTGGACAAAAATAAGCTATAACAGTTCTATAAATGCGCAGCTCAAAAGCAACAGCTGTGCACAATCACTCCAATGGTGGCAGTGGGAATTCTCAATAAGGGTAATGGAAAGCATTAGCCCTTTTACACACAAAGGCCTTAGTTTCATTGGCACTACCACCTAAACCCAACTAAGTGACAAGATTTGATGCAGAATTCTAATTTCTTTAAACCTAGCTAATATCAAATCTTTGGTCCATTGACTTGCCCTAATGGTAGGGTCTTTGGTGGCATCATTTCATCCTTCCTTACAGAGGACCATCAATGCTACAAAGAACAACTATTCCTTATATATGTTTTAAAGAGGATTTAAAAAAACTTGTGGCACAACAAGCTAGGGAATGAAGATTCCTTAGGAAAGCATAAAATCTGCTGACTGCCCCTTAAAAGAAAAGACAAGATCATCAAGAATATCAGAAATAATCACTGAAATTAGGCATGGAGTTCCGCTTTTTGGTGGCATGGTATCAGTTGCAAATACCTAAAAGCTTTTTAGTGTGTAGGACTTGAAAGGCCAACCTAATCTCTGCTGGACTCATACTGCAGCTAACTGATCTCCTGGCATCAAACCTCTCATCGAAATCTGTGGATACACGCACACACACATATTACATATATAGTTTTTTCCATTGCTATTTACATATATAGTATTTTGCATTACTTTTTGTGCAAGACTACACACATACGCATATATATACATATATATACACATATGTATCTTTACATTCTTAATTATGTTACCTATGTGCACAAGCACACATACATTTAACTATATTTTATATATACAAACACATGCATGTACATATGAAACTAAATATATGCATAAAACTATCATGCATATACTCTGATTACATACAGTATTTATTCATTGACAAAGTTCCTAATATGGGTAAAAAGGAAAAAAAAAAAAACAACCCTCCTCTCACTTCTTTCTATGAAATTGCACTTGGAGTGTGATTGCACTGAGGCTACAAGACCAGCTCCCAGGGAAGGGGGTACAGGACTGCTCCTTGATATATTTCAGGGTAGACAAAACTCCCATCAAGAATGGAAAAACAGCCCCAGGAGAACAGAAAAGCAGAGAATAATTAAACAGGTCTTACATACGTCTTTTTTCCTGGGTCTTGTATCTTCCACCTCCAGAGATGTCACACATCTCGATTTGAGAACCACTTCACTGGCTTCGATGTAGATAGTGGGGGAGCGCCATGCTCTTCAGCATCATCAGTGCCATTAGAAAACAGCCCCTTTTTAGCAAGGTACTTACTGTCAATCACAGAGACACATACGAACTTACCTGTTTGGTACTTCTCTGTCCGGTAGGAAGCAAAGCTTTGGATTTCTCTGCTATTTTCTGTAAAAATTGAGAAAAAAAAAACAACCAGGGAAAATGGCTGAGAAAGCAGCGTCCAAATATGTAGGGAAGGAATCATATGAAGCTATTTCTTCTGCTTTTTAAAGAAAAGGACATAGAGAAAACTCTTATTATTTAGAAAAAGAAAGGGAGTATAACCACACTGAAAAGTTTGGTCTTGCAGGAATTAAGCCTTCAAAGCTTCCAGAATGACAAGGTTATCAAAACTGAAACACACATTTAAGAAATGACAGCTAGGACGTGGATAAGTAGCAATTTACCACTCAGATTGGTTTTCTGACGCAACCGGGCATTCACAACTGCAGTGGCTAATTTTGGCACTTCTGAATTGATGACAGTTTTTAAAAAAAAAAAAAAACAAACCTACATGTACAGTTCAGATGGATTGTACTCATGAACATTAAAAGAAAAAACATTAAAAAGGTGTGTGTATATAGGGGTGGAGCCCTGTACCTGAATCCTTCCAACTTCTCATTTAAGGGATAAACTAATTTCGTTTAAAGACCCCACACTTAGGATTCTAAATAGGACAAAGAAATAATTAAAAATATGAGAGAGCACTAGAGATAATGCAATGTTATTACATAATATACATGCTGTCGAAGTGCAATTCTATGTGCTTCTATTTATTTATTTTTAAACCATGGGCAGCAAGCGTTGGGAAATCAATCAGCACGGAGTGTTTCTAATAGAGATACATTATTAAGTGCGTGCTGCCAGCCAAATTTCATTACACCTGTATAATTACAATATATTCTTCTCATGTGTGGCAGGCATGGGTCAAACTCACAAAAGTAGTATAAGAAAGCAACCAGAGTTTGTCCATGTTGTATTTCAATTTAGCCAGCTATATGTTCAACTTGTTACTGCAGGGGAGAGAAGCAGTTTGAGGATGGTAAATTTGAATCATTACTACAGTGTTTGAAAGCAAAGCAAATCTGCTCATCAGGAGAGCCTCCCCGGGGTAAAGTGGGAGAGCAAGAAGCAAATGAAGGAGCTGGAGTTCAGGTTTTGTTTGTTTTATTAAACAGCTTGATCTAGGTGACAGGTCCAACCCACAAGATGTGTTTGGAAAGCTTCTGGCAAAGACATATAAGGCAGCAGAGCTATAAAATGGGTTAACATTTAAATTAGCAATACTGCCCACACATTTTCTGTAAGGAGAAAAGGTGAAAGGGGCACTGTGCAATCACTTCTCCCTTGACAGTGGAGACACACCAAAATAATGTCATGGCTAAGGCAGGGGTAGCATTGAAGGTCCTACCAGATACACAGCTGGCAAAAGCACATTTTTTTTTCTTTTTCCATTGCTGCTGAATTGTTCTGCAGTTGCATGCGTGTGCATATTCCAATGTAATGATACACCACTTGACTGATGAAGGAACAAAAGAGGGAGGACACTAGACATGAGCAGCTCTGTGGAGATGCTCCACGCTCCTGGGAGCCACACTTGCTCACACTTATTGCGTTCCCAAACTCACGTAGGGAAGAGCAGAAGCAAGAGAGACCCTTACCTTCTGCACAGCTCCGTATCTCTGGATAGCATCAGACAGCTGGTTCTTCAGCCTGTCCAGCTGAAGTCGCTCTTGCTGTTTTGGAAAAACAGAGGCCTGGTTAGCAGATCTGTAGAGGTAAATCAAGTAGTAGACTCTGTCTGTGACCACGGGAAACAGTCCTGGTGGGAGACACCAAGTAAACAAAGAGGGCAGAAATAGTATTCGAAAAATTCAATTTCATTTGGGCTGCCAGCATGCTACAAGGTTTTATTTTAGGAAGGGAGCACAAGATGCTTTGATCTTTCAGGCCAAAGCAGTTAAAAAAAAAAAATCACCTTGGATATTCAAAATAGCACTGAAGTCTTGACTACTGTGTGATCTGCTCTCTGAGCCAGACACCTTCTGTGGCAGGGATATATAGTGGGACATTCTGCTGTCCTGCTTATTGAATGGAGGGCATCTCTCTCCAATACCAGTTCTTAAAGAAACACAAGGAAATTAATACCTTACTGCCATCAAAAGAGCAGCATGTAGCATGGTATCCTGCTGCTACTTACGAAAATCCAGTCTCAGATTATCTGCTGGAGATGATAGCACAAGGGATCCATCTACAAAAGGTCCTTTATTTGGATGATACCCCATGACAGAGTTCACCACCTCATGTGATGGCAATGGGCAATTTACTGGACTTCAGAAATCTGTCAGCCACAACAACCTTCCTTCTGCCTGGCCTCGGGTTTGATTGTCAGAAACCAACTTATTTCCATATTTTCCAAAACATGTACCAAATGTCACCGCTTTTCTGTCTGGAGCTTGTCCCAGCAAGATACCAATCTACGTTTTAAACAGAAGTGTTCTCAGAAAGAAGACCCCAGTCTAGCCTGATGTTAACTATCCAACACGCTGAAAAATTGCTGCTTTCAGATGGAGTGACCAAACCCAAACAGTGTCAGGCAATAGAAGTTCTCCTGGAATTATTCTATTCCCTGGATCTCAGATTTCAGTTGGGCAGGAGCTCAGGTGTCCAGGTTTTAGAGAGGGGAATGAACTACAAGCAAGTGGGGCGTCACCTTAAAAACAAACTAGAAAAACGCAATCTACACTGAAGCTACAAAGCAGAAATGTTCACTTTACAGCAACTTCAGCTGTTTCAGACAACTGCTTAAGAATAGAAAATTTTATAATGGACATGATAAACATCTTTAATTTTTAATGGTAGTATTTTCATGCACAGAAGAATATCCCAGTCTTACAGTTCTTCATCCAAAGATTTGAAACCATTTTTAGAACAGGGCAAGTATCATTATTCCCATTCTACAGATAAAGGTCTATAAACCTTATGTTTGTTACACATGCAAAATAAGATTTCCACCCTGGAGAGCTGATCTAATGGTCCAGCACTCATCCTGCAAAAACCTGGAATTCCAGATAGGCCTCTCTATTTAAGTCATAGAATCATAGAACTAAAGAATCATTTAGGTTGGAAAAGACCCTTAAGATCATCGCGTCCAACCATTAACCTAGCACTGCCAAGTCCACCACTCAACCATGACCCTAAGCACCACATCTACACATCTTTTAAATACCTCCAGCAATGGTGTCTCAACCACTTTCCTGAGCAGCCTGTTCCAACGCCGGACAATTCTTTCAGTGAAGAAATTTTTCCTAATATCCAATTTAAACCTCCCCAGTCCTTTGAGGTTAGTTTGAAAGGAAGTCATGCGCTAATTTATGTCAGTCTCCTGCCTTGTATCACACTGATGCACTTACATCAGTATCTTTGCTCCTGAAATACTATCAATTTGCTCAGTTGGACATCCTGGCTCCAATAGCTCCAACAGCACTTGGAGCTTCAAGGGAAGTCAAAAAAACTCCCACAGAACACCTTGTTGGCAGTGCATTACTGGTGGAAAATAAGGAAGAAAGAAAAAAAAAAAATTTTTCCATATATGCATACAGAGCAATACACAGAATAATGACTCAGGAAGGACTAACTATAAAGCTCCAAATTAATGGAAGGCTTTTCATGCTGTGAGAAATTTTATGGGAGGAAGTTTGCAATGCTATCCACATCCCCAAGAGGGACTTACCGACCAGCAGCCAATACCCACCAGAACTATTTATTCTATATACGGGACAAGGGCTACAGGCTTTATATTCAAATTTGTAGGTTTAATTACTTAAACTGCACACTGTTAGAAAAGAAGAGTTAAAAAAATAAAATCTGTTAAATTAATTGACCAGGGAGCAGAAAAAGTTATGTGATGCTAATATAGAGCTGCAAGTTTATTCCTCGCATCACTGTAATTGTTTGCGTGTCTATTTCCTTCAGCTCTTAAATATTCTCCCTTTAACTTACCAATTTTTCTCCCCATGACAGTAAAAGCTATCCTCCTGAGAGTCCCCATGGACACTACATTGGGCTTCAAAGGCAAAGAATGACAATCTTGTGTGGCAATAGGGTTTAACATGACCTTGCCTGATTCCTCTTTGGACCCAATTTATTTCACAAAATGAAGCCAGGAGATCAGCACAAAAAAGCCCAGATCCCCATATCTCCAAGAAAGCATCTTCTGCTTCATCAAGCTCTGATGTAACTATTCTCAGAGTATGCAAGAAAAAGGAAAAAAATAGTCCTTGTAGTCCATCACTAATCAAATCAACTTGTTAAAAAAGATCAAAGTATTAAGGTTGATGCTTGCATAAGGTTGATGTCCATGGATGGAGAACAGACGTTCCAGGCTTCCCTCCCCATCCTCTGGAGTAGAACAACATTTATTCATTTCTTTAGGAGGGCTGAATTGCACATAGTCCTCCTCAGGTTACAAAGGTAGCCTGGAGTGGTTCAGCTCTTAAATCCTTCTCTCATATGCCTGTTGGCAAGTGACATAAATCCAGGCTGAAAAAACACTTGGACAGAGATGAGTTGTGTGTTTAGAGCAGGTTTTTTTCTAGGTGGAAGGACAGTGAGAACAGAGTTGAAGTAATAGAGCACTTTGGAAAATGGCAGGAAGTGAGTGAGGATAAAACACCAATTCGGGTAAGTTCCTGACCCAGAAACTATATGGATGATGGAAGCAAGAACATAACAGAAAACTGCTAGGCAGAATCAAGTAGAAAAGAATTGTCCTTATTCTCATTTCAGTTGCTGAATCACCTGTTATGTGGGTGAAACTTCTCCTTAACTCCCACACCAGCTGGAGTTTGGCCCCCACAGTATGCTTCTTGTTCTTCCCCACGATGCACACCACAGGCCAAAGTCAGCAGGAACATATGGGGTGTAAAGTTTTTTGTGGAAAGGTCAGAAACCTTCTGTTTGTCCAAGCGTTGCACTGGGGATCAGGGGATGGGGATCCTTCATATCTCTGTGACAACAATGTTCATATGAGTTGAAACTACTGATGACAGAAGACCAGTCTCTTCCATACAATAGATGGGGTTATTGTGGTGTAAACTCTAAGTCCTGCTCTGATCTGGCCACAGCCTGTAGTTATCTATCCCCACTGCTGCCTTCACATTAGCATACAGCACTGAATGAATGTCATATCCAGACATATTCCACTGCTTTGCCCTTTCTGGACATTTTGGCTCACTTTCAAACTCATCTGCACCCAGTGCATCCACTGCACAACTGAGTCTTTAACCAGTGCCAAATTCACGTGAAGCTAGATGGTTTCTGTAGTATTTTCACCCAAACTGAGTGAGACCCCGAGACAGGTGTGAGCTAGTCAAGGCTTTGTTGCGAAGTTCTGGAGTTCCAATTCCACATGATCCAGTTTGGGGAGAAGAACTGGTTTCTGCAGCTGTTTTCCCACTAGTCATTTATAAATGCAAGCTATGCTTATTGTGTAACAGGAAATAAAGTTATAACAAGACATGGAGCTCAACATCTTTAAAGCACCCACTACCACTTCTTTTTTCATTATTCGTCCTCCATAAAACCCAATTCTCTCCCAAAACAGCATCTTGAATGACACGTACCCTGGATGAACCTCTGACAACCTCAGACAGCTGCTTGATGGCTTTGGTGCTAGTCGTGATGGTTTTATTAGTCTCCTGCTGGGTTGCATGCCTGCAGAAGAGAAGAGATGATGGCAATTGCAATTGAAATTAATTGCATAATGAGACACTTACAAAAATTTATCAAGCTGCAGAGCAATTGAGACAACACAACACACAACACATGGAGCCACAGTAGGACTACGTGAGTATAGGGTCTTGACCAGCAATGGCAGCCAGAAGGCTGCAGGAAATATTAGCAAGGAGCTGCCCAAAATGTTCCTCCTGTGATCAGCCCAAAGACAATGGCTGTGAACCTGCAAAGTCAGTAGGGGATGATAAGGTGAAAACAGGAGGTGGACAGGTAAGGAGGCCATCACAGATGGTTGGTATTGCAACTAAAATTGTCCAAAGAAAGGTTGTGTAGGTAAAAGAGATGGGACTGGGGAGTTACCTGATGGCTTGCCCAGGAAAATTTTGTACTCAGAAGAGAAATCTGAAGAGACAGAAATTGAGCAGGACAAATTTACTTACTATGATCATCTACCTACTAATGACAGTATCTTCAGGAAAGCACTGTGAATGCGAAGGTGCAGCGCTGCTTTAGGAGCACTGAAACAGGCAGGCAAGAGCCAAATCAATCCCCTCTCCAGTCACAGTTGTCCCTCTCCTTTACATCCCAAAATCCAGTACCATTATTTCTTGTAAGCACTGGTTCCTGGCTTTGCTGTTCAGGACCACACAAAGTAGGGGGAAGAGACATAAATGCTGCCCAAAGGTATTTATTAACTCATTACGGTAGTTCTCAAGCTTTACAAGGTCAACAGGGCATTTTCAGCCTCTAAGCTTCCCCAGGGAGCACGTCACATCTTTTTAGTCAGAAAGGGGTGGTTTTGCATAACGCTTCGGTCAAAACCTCTAGAAAGACTCCAGAAAGACCTGGAGAAAATTATCTTTTTTCTCCCTTAGAGGACACATTTGAGCCATGGCTGTATTGAGAAGACTCAGTTGTCAGTGCTCTTTTATCAGGGTGGGCAGGATGTGAATTGAATGGAAGTTCTTTGATTAAAAAATGTTAAGATATTACTATTTATGGCCCCTCTGTCCTGAAGACCCATGGCTGTCCTGGCTTTACAGGTCCTTCCTACTTCTCTGTCAGTACTGATGAAGACCAGCTCTTTCAAGATTTATGTCAAGTCTTTCAGCACCTCCTTTGAGGAACAAGGCCAGCCCCCAAACAGTCTTTACCAAATGCAACCTTAACTACAAATAAATTGAGACCTCTCAACAAGCACTTCACTGACTGTTCTTTCCACCTGGTCAGGGAAGATGCACATAGGCACCACAAACTGTGATAATCACCTGCATAGCAAAGTTAGGCAGGTTTTTTTTCCACTTAAGTAAGACCTCTGTGCAGAGAGCTCAGGTCGGAAAGCTGTCTAGGATAAAAGTACACTTAATTTTATGCATTGTACCTATCAGGTATACAAGTGAAAGCTTAGCATACCATGAAGATAACATCTCTTAGGTGCAGAACAGTAATTCAGACGTACATTAAGGGTTGGACAGGTACACAGAAGGCATGGAGTCCTTCAGCACCATACAGGAAAGACAAATAATCTCATATGAAGACAAGACTGGATCCAATAACTCATCATTCTCAGTTCTCCTTTGTTAAATTAAGATACCATATCTGTATTAATTTATCAAAATGCACTTCATTTATTTATGATCCCAGGACCCACTGCACCAGCTGACTAATTGCATCACTTTTAACTTGAGATGGAAGAGGTAATATCTACCACAGACAGGTATTTCACATTGTCATTGCAAGAGACAAAGCTAGGAATTGAATCTTGTCACATCACCTACCTTGAGGAGTACACAGTTAGCTCGATCCCAAATCTTTTAATCAAGTAAATCTTGCCACCAAGTGTATAAATTCCATAAATAGCAGTTTCAAAACTGAGACTTCCACAACTAATTTGTCTTAATGTAATGCAAGATGCTGGAGTTGACGTCCAGTCATTTTGCAGACCTCATTAAATTATCTGCCCACAGAACGAGTCAGGGATTTACATACCAGCAATTCCCCATCCCCAAAGTAAAATGGCTTGTTAGGCTCATGCATCTGATCCTTCCCAATCTCTGAAGTTAAATAAAGTCTCCTTCATTTGCATTCTAATGTAAATTTTATGTTAGATATCTTATGTAATAAATCCATGCCATGCACAAACTTTGCACTGAACTGCTGCAAAATAACTAGGAGCTGGAGTACAAAAAATAAAAGTTCTGCCTTTCACTTCTTAATTCAAAATGCACTTTAACCAACATGCTGGTGCTTGATTTTGGCACTTCCCACTATGTTGTCAGCACAATGAACCTCTTACTCTTCGTCCTCAGAGATATGCTCAGGAATCAGACAATGATTATACTTAATTTATATTAAACGCAACTAAAATCTTCATTAAAAAAGAGACATTGAAACTCCACTCCCTGTAGAATTTATTTTAATATGTAATGGTAACAAGTTATGTCATCATTATTATTATTATTATTATTATTATTATTATTATTATTATTATTATTATTATTATCTTTCTTTGTATTTCTCTCCCCATGGAAGTGTGGAAGTTAATTAAAGGGGTGTCCCTGATGAATAAAATTTGCTTCTGAAAAAGTCCTCCACACAACAGTAAGTTAAATACTCAGTCTGTGGAGATACTGAGTACCTAAAATATAAACACTGTAAAAGACTTATCTGTCTACAGCACTACTCTGAAAATAAGCACTCTAAGAGTAAAAACAAAAAGGGCATCTCTTAGGAAGAATAACATCTCTCGCTGTGCATTTCTGTATGCACAAAGATTGCAAAGACAATGCACTCAATAGTACAAGAGATGCCACGCTGCTGCCTAAGAGTTTCCTATGGCTGCTGTTTGCTTTACTAGAGAAGTACAGAGCACCAAATCCATAATCCGCAGCACGCAGCTGCTTACAGTTTGTTCTTTGAACGATCTTATCTCTAATTTATTTATCTAGTTTTAAAATGAGCATAGCAAAGAGCCAGATGCGATGACGGCTGCCTCCTTTCTCCACAGGGACAGAATGAAGGAGCTTAACGACTGTTTGCACTATTTCTTTGAGACACTTGATGAATGACCAAGTCAACAAAAATTAATCAGACCCCAAATGCAACAGCAAAGACCAACAAGGAAAAGACATCTCTGCCTCACCCTATCTGCTGCCATTCACAATAATCCCAAAGAGCTTTGTTTTCTAGTTCCAGCAGGAGAAAGGCATTTTCATTGGTAATACAGGATATGGCTTATTTTACTTTCAACTGATCCCTAATATAAGAGCAACAAGCTTTTCAGGTACAGATCAAAGGTATCTTTACTGGCTTAAACTTCATTAGATTTAGTATCCCCTTTGGCACAGTGCAACTGCATAGCAATGGAGTAGTTTTATGCATTTAAGAGCTGCGTGGTCAAGCAGGTTTGCTACAGTTAAGTCAGGTAGCTCAGCAGAACTTAAACCATATACTTGTCTTTTGCACAGCCACTGTAATGCTTACTGCAGCTTTCTTGTACAAAAAGAGGTAAAAATTATAGTATGTGAAGCAGAGCACTGAGGTGCATGATCTGTGCCTTAAGCAGAAATAGGTTGTGTATCAGCATTTATATATATTCCACTGTTGTTGGAGACATAAATACATAAGGGTGAATCAAGTATGCATAAGGGAATTGTTTGCACCATAAGACTTTAGCCAATCTCTTCCCTGTCTGTGAGCTGGATTTTGTGAAGGACTGATGTCTGTGGGAGCTGACAACAGGCCTCAGCAAACTATAAACACCTGTATATAAAACTTTATGCATTGGTCACAGCGACAGCCATGGAGTAGCAAGGGGTACTTAGTCCCTGAGGCTCCTATTCCCCTTTTTCCACCTAATCAAGGTGCTTAACTTCAGAGCAAAGCCAACAAAGGTCCTTCATGGTCTGTGGAGAGGGGCACCTCTAAAGGCACTGCAGAGAAGCCCACGCTTCAGTGGTAACCCACCACTTCAGGTGTCTCCCACACAGCCAGGATGATCCTACAGCAGAGCTAAGGGTATTTCCAGAAATGGATGATCCAGGCTGATGTGTTGAACAGTTGTATCAGCAAACACTTATCTATAGGATAGAAACTTATGCTACATTAGACTGCTATAACTTACTGCTCATAGACAGCCCCACACCTCATCCTCTAGGGCTGCTGGCTCTGCTTCTGCATGATGAACGCAGCGGGCATCTCTCATCTATAAGTATTTATTGCACATGTAAACAAAGCAGAAAGATGAGCTAAGAGGAAAGGTTGTTTCACCAAGCCCTAAAGCATCTTTACTGTATCGTTACAATTACCAAAGGAGAAAAGGCTAAATCTACTTGTTCTGGCTCCAAACTGAAACTCACAACTCGGTTTTTTTTTTTTTTTTTTTTCCTTTCTTCTTTAGGACCTGATTGTGCATGCTGAGGAATCATTTACAACAGAGTAAAGTAGGAGCTCTAATTCTGATCTGTCAGCGAACCCCTTTGCATAGGTGTAAATCATCCAGCAGAGTAAAAGTCAGGAGAAAAATGGACTGCTGCTTCCGAGTTTCAAGCCACACAATATTCTATAATAAAAGCATCATAGATTTCCAATTTGCCTGTCACTTGAAAGTATTAGGAGATGTGGCGCTCTTTTTCTTTAGGGAGCTTAGGGGATGGTCTGTGGTCGTGTGGGAAGAGAAGGGAAGGTATTTCAAATCCACCTGGCCTGGGTGCTGTTCCACCTCTAGAGACAAACAGGGCTACAGATGAGCAGCTACATTGTTCAGCAGTTCTGGATTAGAACATATGAATTGTAGTCAGATAGCAGTGCTCACAAATTTAATCACAGAAATGCAAACCTTGGCAAAAATTTCCATGGTATTTTCAATACCTATCAGGTACTCTTTTTTTTTTTTTTGCATTGTTTCTTAAAAATAAGTAATAAAAAACCAAGAAGAAGTTATTACTAAAATAAGGAGAATGCTTGCTCCCCTACAGAATTTGACCAGTCTTTGCAAGTAGCTAGTTACTCATTGACCTGATACCAGAAATTGAGGTTTGTGTTTTTCAAATAAATTATCTCCAGGACAGTAGATAAGACCCCCTTTTAACCCCGCATCACCTACAGATTAGTTCAGCATCGCCTCAGACTCCATCTGTCAAGTCATTTCTGACAGCTCAGAGCACTCAAAACAGGACCCCACGGGAAGCAGCCTAACAATGTCACTGCCATTAGTCACCTCTCAAGTTATTTTTCCTTCTCCCACCCAAACTATTCCCAAGTAGGTTTTAATTTCACAAGTTTCACTTTATTTCCTAATGAAAGAGCCCCTTGGATCCTTTGTAAATGCCTTGCTAGCACTGAGCTATATTACACCTCCCTCTCTCTCATTATCCAGTAAGCCTCTTAGCTTATCAGAGACAAAAATTGTTTTAATTCACCATAATTTCATTTTGATGAACCCTGGTGCTTACTGATTATGATAGTCATTTTTTTTTTCCTCTAGGTGCTGATAAACTGCTTATTTCTTTTTAACTATTCTTGCAACTTAGGTTGTACAGAAGTGGACCAACTTCCTGCACTAGATTTCTGCAAAAAGCAAGCAGATCCCTCCCTTTCCAGCCCGAGGACCTCAGCTGCCCTCTGTGAGCTCTTAATATTTGCCAGTGTTTCCGGTATTGCCCTGATAATCCTTTTAGTGCCCTAAGATAAATGGCATCAAACCGTGACTATTCTGATTGCTTTGCTTGTGCTTTCTAATTCTGTCATGCCTTTCGAATTTCTGCATTAACAAGTGGACCACGGCTTAACATCTGTCACAGAAAGGTTACCAGGATATATCCCTGCAGCCATTCTCAGCGGCATAGCCAAAAGGAACAATACCAGAAAGCAACTAAGTGACATACAACGTACATATAGTTGTTATCACACCTTTCTTCCAGTAATTTACTGCAGCTCTTTGCTGAAGCTTGGATCAGAGATGTCTTTCCAGGTTTTTCAGAAGCATTATGCCCACCTAAGGCTCAGGGTTGCTGCCTTTAGGACTCTAGCAGGAGTTAATGGAGACAGTCACCTTGCAGGGTGAGACAGGGAGAACTACACACTTTCTGAGTCCTGCATGTAGTCCACAAATTCAGAAAACATTTCATATACTGCAAAAAGAGTGTTAGAAACCATCCCCCTTCCCTGAAATTTGCAGAGAGATGGATATTGTCTCATGGTTTTAACCTCTAAATCTTTTTGGAAACACTATGAATGTGGACTCCAATACATGCAGACTTCCTCTTATAACCTGTCTGTTGTAGAACACAGGCTGGAAGCTACAGACACAAAATGCAATAAACGATATATGAAATCCCAAGGAGTTCATGTGAATAAAAAAGATGACTGACGTTATCTGCTGAAATACTTTTTCTCATAATTTATACTCCTGGAGAAATTAGCTCCTGCATTTCAGTGTAGAATCAGAAACGAAGTCCATGTCTCCCTATTTAGGAATTTCTGAGACATAAAACCCCCTATGGCAAGAGCTTACTGAGTGTGGGGCTGAGCCAGGGACTCTGTCCTGGTTTGAGTGAATGGCAGGGAGTTTTTGGTAGCAGGGGAGGGGGCTACAGCGGTGGCCCCCTGTGAAAGTCACTGCGGAAGATGCCAGTCCTACTTATTGCATTCTAACCTTAATCCCAGTGGCTACATCCCCCTGTCTAGCCAGCAGTCCTACACAGCTTTAGGGTCATGGGTGGTGTTCACACTACATCAGGTTTTCTGTCATTGCTGGATGTTTTTTTTTAAATAATATGACATGCTGCCATGTTATCAATGATATGGCAATACATCCCCTTCACGGTACGCACCAATCCCAACCGATGAAGCAATCTGGATAGACTTGATGAGTGAGTGCGGGTGCATGAGTGTGCAAGAACGTGTCCTACACACACATACGCATGTAGGAAAGAGAGGGACAAATGGACAGGAGATAAATTGCACTCTGGATTAATTTAGCCTATTATCCTCCCCACACTCGTTCTCTTGGTTTTAGCATTTAATGTGCGTTTAATACTCAGTATGGCACTGTGAAAAGGAAAGATGAAGGGCACTTTACTGATGTGAATGAGTGATCGATTGCTTTAGCTCTCCTTGAGAAACTACGCTGAAACCATCACTAATAAAAGAGCCAACGCTTTGCACTTTGGCGTATGAAAAGTTTTGGTGAACAGAGATGTAGATTTATTGAGGCTTTATTCTGATTTTAAAAGTGGCTTTTGCTGTTTCATGTATTTTCTTGCCACCAAATTTTTTGGTGGCAAGAACATCCAGAGCAAACATCTGCAAAAAGGGAATAAATCACACAAATTTCTGAGACATAGGCATTTTCACCCCAGAAAATACATACTTCATTTAAAACAAAAGCCAACTTTGCTTAAAGCCAGGCAATTTTAATTGAAAAATGAATCCATTTCATTCAAACAACTGTGAGGTGTTTTGTTATTTTGTGAAGCGAGTAAAAAAATCAAAGGCAAACAAACAGCTCAAGACATATTTCAGGTTGTTGTTGTTATTTGTGTATTTCTAGTTAGGGGTATTAAAGCAGAAATGCTCCTATGTGTATACTTAAATTAAGCGATGTGCCTAAACCCAGTTCCTCAGTCAGGACTGAAGTGAGAAAGAAAAGGCATTAGGAGCGATTGTACCACTGAAATTGTCAATGTGTAGCAAACAGGCTGTCTTACAAACCTATGAAAAATGTCTACCCTTTGACTAGCAAGAAATCTAAAAAGAAAGGCAGTGACCAACCAATTCTTGCAGTCTAAAATGCAGAACTAGGTGGTTTATCATCTCCAGGAAGCCCCGCTTTAAGAATCAACAGTCAAACACCCAAGAAGCATTGCAGAAGTGCACAAACACAAAGGCTTCATGTTCACCCACGGCAGGAATCAGGTGCTATGGGTTTCAGAAGGAAGCAGGTCAGCAAATGAAACACATGTGATGAAGTCACACTGACCCCCCCCTCCCACCCCATCCCAGATGACAGATCAAGGAAATGTCACCATAAAGCTCGTAGGCCAGCTTAGAGGAAGGTTTGATACATATTGATTTTCTTAACGGGTAATGTGAAGACACTATTTCAAAAGAACAGCACTGAAAGACAGTGGGACACCAGGTTTGTTAGAAATCCACCTTATAGGCACTGAAGAAAGCCTTCATAAGCATCATATTGAAGTTAATAAATGTTGCACTGTAAATATCAATTAGTTAAGCTGTCTGGACAAAGAAAATTGACTGGCATTTACGACAGATGTTGAAGACAGATGCATAATCCACTAACAGTGAAGTATCATGCAAAGGAAACAAGCATTTAGCAACTTTCTGATCTATTTGAATTTACTTCAGTACTGTCACTGGCAGAGGCAGTGGCATAGTTTTTGGCTTCCAAGTCAGATGTCTACATATCCCACAGCCTGCGTTTCTCTTGACATCTCTTTCTTTTCCACCTGGATATTCCATTCAGATAAGACATGACAATTTTGGGTTTAGTCACCTGGGATTTCAGTACATCTTCCTCTACAAGCCTACTTCAACCACGGCTGATCTGTAGAGTCCATGTGCAGTGAGACCATATCCTTCTAACTAGATAAGCATCTTCTGGAATTCTCTTGTATCACACAGTACACAAACACACCTTTCTGTCCCCCCATCTCACCTTCCTGGTCTCAACCATCACTCCTATGTGTCCTACAGAGAAGGAACTAAAGTTTCTGTTCATTTCCACGCACCCAACAATACACACTTCACCAAAACCAAACACCGTCCCCATGTTGTCCAATTCCTAAATCAAAAAACAACTGCACATCACGAGTTTACGACTGTACTTCTACTATTTATTCATCTCTCTAAATTCCTGTGCCTTATCACAAATCCACATACCCCCAAAACACAACCTAAACCCCATCCCCTGAGCTAGGACATATCTCCTGCCTTATTACATCTCCATACACTTGTAAAGCGTGGCCACTCACACCCTTCACCTGCACAACTCCAGCAACCGAGACCAAGGTATCAGGACTCCTCACTCAGGTCCTCTGATCATATCTCCTCTGATACGGGATGCCCAAACCACCTCTTCACCCACCTAAAATTCATCCCATCTTTTACACACGCTCTGAGCCAGAAGTGTAGCTCTGAGCCTCCCTGGTACAATGATACTGGGATCGGAATGGGAAGCTGCAAACAACGTTACCTTCACAGCTCCTTCCCAAGGTGGTCGCTCCCACTGCTCCTCAGTTTGACATCTGTCTGCTTCACGTACCCTGGACTGGGAACCTCTGCTCTAACTAATGGCATTTTTGCTGATACTGGGTATGTTTTACCTTTGTGACCAGCTCCATCGACTCCCCAGCAAGAGCAAACACAGTAGCCTTAAGTGCTGCACAACTTGGTCTTGTTTTCGCTCTCTCCTCCTGTTCCTGTCCTAGAAGGGATTTGGTAGTACGGTGGTAAGCAGGCAGGAAAGCCAGCTGGAGGAAAGAGCCTTTTTAAAGTACAAAGTGAAGCATAAAAGTTGAAGTTGGTAACAGTGCTGGCGCTTTCTGAACACATTCCCTTGAGGCATTTACGCCAAGATCTATTTTTTCTTGTTGTTGTTTGGTTTTTGGGTTTTTTTAAGCAAGAGAGAGGATAAAAGAAAAAAGTGAAAATAATACAAGGCAGAAAACAGCTTTAAAATATGTTTGCTTGAGAGAAGGATTTTTTTGTTGCGGCTTTATTTGTTTTCATATTGCACTTCATTCTCAAAAAGCACAGAGATGACTAAAAGGAATTGTGCTGGGAAGAGAAATGGATCTCAGCAGCCTACTTACCACCTATTGCTCTATCCCATATACTTCATATACCTCTTTAAATCTGACATCTCTTCAACTTTCTGAACATAAGGGCAAGCTGTGAAGTGCAAGGGAAATTAATATATTTATCCTGCACAGAGTGCAATACACTCAAAATGTAGTTCTTGATCTCTAAATACTTTTCTTCCTATCTCCTTCATTGTCTTTTCCATTCAACTTATGTTTCACTCTGCCTTGCATTGCCTTTCTAGCAGCACTTTAATTTAGCAGGCAGAAAGATGTCTCTGTCTCTTTTTAGGAATGATTAAGTTTCCAAAAAAGAGACAAAATCTTAAAAGAAATGCTCCTGGTGAGGCTTCTCTGTTCATCAGCCCCACATTTCATCAATTTAAAGATCCTTCAGACTCTCAGATGACAATAATGTGTAATTCCCAATGTACCACAAGTCGCTCCTCCCCACCACCCTCCAGCTGACATCAGATCATAAAGCAGCCTAGCAGTTAGATTACAAAAACACAAGGCATTTTATTGGCCAATAAAACACCCACAAGAGCAGCCATGTGAATGAAGACCCCATTTTGTGGGGCAATAAATTTTGCACTAGCACCCAAAAGGCATTGCTATTACAGGAATTGTGCAAATCACCATCCATGGTCCACGACAAAGAGTCTTCGGCTGTGGCCAGAAGGACGTGTACCTCCAGAGGGAGAGCAACAATTAAAATGCGCTGCTGGTGGTCCAAAAAAATTAAACTTCAAAGAGATACCTCCCTAGTAAGAATGGGGTACAAATATTTAACAGAAGGATACACAAACAGAATGAAAGATTTGAGGAAGTTCATTATAAATCAACAGGCTCTGAGGTTTGTTTCAGGTAAGGCAAGACTATCTTCTTCTGCTGGCAGAAAGCAATGGACCAAGCATATAATGAACTCAGATATAGCAACTCTCTGTTTACAGTGAGGGACAATGGAAATATCCAATTGTTCCAATCCATTAAAACGTGAAAACTCTAAGTCCCGTTATCAGAAACCTCTGCTGCTGATAGCAAATTTGTTCTCTAGGGAGAAAATGGATTCAGCTTAAGAACTGTTGTTAAGAGTCCAATGCAGGTACTTGAAAGAAGAAAATTACCTGATGAAAGATCAATAATATTTCTCCTCTCCCTGAATTGAGGCTTATGTGCAGAATAAAATATTCCAGGGACTGATTCTCTGCTGCCTTGCTTCAGTGCAAGCTATTGTAAATGTAACTAAGCTAGAAAATTATATATTTACGATCATGTTTTGAAAATCACATTGCATTTGTGCAGGTGGGGACACAAAACGAAAAGAAAACAGAGAAAGTCACACTCAGTGCACCGTAAAAGCAGACAAATCAGACCAAACATGTTTTCTTTCAGTCTTAGTGCTTAAAAACAGACTTTCATACAAAATGGTAAGTATGTCAGGTTTATGCAAGAGCTGCCAAAAGGTTGTGCACATGAATCCAGCTGACAAGTTACTGAAACAAATACAGCAGCAATATCCATTAAAGGCCCAATGCACCACAGGAGAGGTGTTACTGAAGCATGTGACTGACCTTTCCTTTTAAAATAAAAGGATCTTACATCAAAACAGTGTCAGACTGAAATGCAAGAAGCTAAGGGGAGAAATCCTAAATATAATTTTTCCCCTTTTTTCCCAAATGGACAGAAGAGTTTGTTCAGCTGAAAACTGACTTCTGGAGTACAATGAATATCTGGAGAACTTCAGGGACATGAGATCTTGAGTAAATGATGCTGGCTTTGCTCATAAGGAGCAGAAAGAGATTTTTCCCTCCTATTTGTTTGCCAGCTAACTCAAATCTATCAGGTGCTCTGTGGTACCACCAGGAGGCACACACCAATTCCAAACTCCTGGACTGCTTTTGAGTTATCTGAATTAATAATCCCATAGTTGTTTAAATAAAACAATTAAAATTAAAGGCTGAGGATAATCCGTTAGATTAGGAAATAGACTCTCCCATGCTGAAAAGAAACACATCTCCTGTCTTTGTACCTTTAATCCTAGATTTGCTGTCAGACATTACTGCCACATTCATTAAGCCTCTTGACTTTTGGGGGACCCAGCACCTTTGATATACTGGTTTCTAGGTCATTCTGATGTTATCCCAAATGGGACTCATTACCATCCGGTGTTAATTCTTTCACTGACATCAAATCAGCCAGATATCCCAAACCAGTTCTTGGGTCTATTTTTAGGACTCTGTCCAACTGAACAATACACAAATGCTAGATGAGATCCAGTTTCATAACTACTAATGTATGTGACAGCAAATCACCTATCATCCAGGACTGCATCACCCTGTAGGTACCAAAATACTTAGTGTGGCTCTCTAGTTACTTAAAGAACTGTAGGAACTTACTGCCTGTTCCTTCCACAGGTTTAAAAATATTTGCTCAATTGAGACAGGCAGATCTTAAAGCTCTCCAGGCTGATGGGTTGCTGCACAGAGAACCCCCAAAAACAGTTCTGCTGCTGCCAGCCCACAAGTCATATCATGTCATCTGGCTGGAGCAGTCATCTGTGTCTCTTCCCCCTGCCCCAAAGTTGTTGAGAAGATGTGAAGATAAGCCAACTGAATGCGCGAAGTCAGCATGAATAAATTATAAGACATTAATGAACTCTGGTTTCCTTAACTAAGATCTGTGTCACACAACAAGGCCCCCGGCAACCTGCTCAGAGTTGGCCTTGCTCTTGAGCAGGGGCTTAGACTAGATGTCATCCAGAAGACCATTCCAACCAACACTGTCTTGTGACTTGAGCTCTGCTCAGCTCACTGCACTGATGTTTTTCCCAGAAGGGGAAGTTCTCCCAACTGCTTCAGTCTGAGGGGAATTTCCAGCCTCTGAGGGCTGTCTCTGGTCAGCCAAAAGAGTTTATCAAGATGTTTGGAAACCCCTGAAGCAATCATGCAATTTAAAAAAAATAAAAATAAAAATAATCATTGCTTCCTGATTATCTACTTTCCCGTATTAATGACAAAAAGGAAAATTAAATTAAGTGATTGCTACGTGGGACAGCTAAGAGAACTGGATATTTTTACTTGCACTTGCCAAACACAAATATTCCACCATACATTTCATCCCATTAGCCTAACATTAGCTGGATATTTTGTGGTTGTAGGCTCCTCTAAGCAAGTGCCTCAGACCATGGTCTTATGACTTGTTAGATCAAATGCACTGCCAGACCGGAGTCTTTGTGCCCACCTTACAGTCTGGCACTAAAGGCAGCCCATGGTGGTCCTGGGCACAGCTGCAGCCATTCACAACCTGGCATGTTACGGTGACTTTGCTGTCACAGGCAATCTCAATTTCAGTTCAGCAAGATTTTGGAAAACTTTACACCCTCCATGAGATATAATTTTATGCTGTAGAGGTGCCTCATAATCTGTGCTCCTACTTGTCACCCAGATGGGTCCTTATCATCTGCTTCCCATCCATCTGCATACACGGTGCAGCACGATGCCGTATCTCCTCTTCCTCTTCTCTCCAGCAAAGAGGACACTTTCTCTTTGGTGGCTGCTGAATAGAGCACTTAGCCAACAGCTTGGAGGAGCCTCATGCAACCAGTGTCATTTCACTCACAGTATCATGGTTGGATGTGCCTCTCTGACACATCTCCTCTGTCACTCTGTCAGGATCTCATTTTTAGTTCTAAAACACTTTCCCTAACAAACAGACTTAAAGAAAGGGACTCTTTTACTATCTCTTACAGAAGATAAAAGATTTCTATCAGTGAGGGATCTTATCTGCCCTAAAAACTTCCATAAAAGGAAATTGCTGAATCAGATGTTTCTGATTACTCCATATCAATATCTTACATTAATGTATTAAATTAATGCCACTTTGGAAGTGTGCTTTATTTTTATTATTTTGGAGGCTGAAAGGTGTCAGATCTACAAAGAAAGGTCTTTGGGACTGCATCCCTGAGAACAGAAAATAAAACCAGCAATCCACAGCAGCAGCTTTGAGCAATGTTACAAAATCAACTTGCCAAATGTCTGGATGTGTAGCAGGGAACCTGATGGGGAAGGAGATTTCAGTCTCAGCTTCTCAACCAGTCATTATGTCATTTTAGGGACTTTTTTCTTAATGGAGAGAAAAATATTGCAAAACTGTTCCTCTTCCCTTCCTGTCCCTGGATAGCTGCCTTTTTAACATTCTCAGTGTTGGCATGGTAGGTCTCCAATTGCAAAGTGGTTGAAAAACAGTAAGCAAAATTCCTTGAAAAGAAAAAGATCAATTAATCTACCCGTCAAATTGCCTACTCTCTCTCTAATGGACCAAAATAGAATCAATCTTTAAAACAGACAATACAGTAATTTATCAACTCCTCTTTTAATATCAAAGACAGCGTGTCTTCCTTCAATTCCACTTGGCTCACAATTCCAGATCCATTACCTGGTACAGCAAGCTGAAACTTGCCCAAAATTTCATCTGCTAATCTACACCTACCATTCCTCACCATTAGGCTTTAGTCCAAGCTGTTTAGCCATCAAGAAACAGTCACACAGTGCTAAGGGAAGTCCATAATTTTATTACTAAATCAGACTGAAATATCACATTATGTTGATTTTTAAGTCAAAACATCTCCTTTGCTATTCCCCAAGCAGCCTGGTACTGTCCAGAACAGTGAATTAGAGATTATAGAAAGTTTGCTAGAGTTTAGGCATCACTCTCAGTTAAGGACAGCCCAACAGCTCAGTAAGAGTTGTCATGGAGTCTTGAGAAAATCTGTTTGCAGATGGGATAGTTGGGGTAAATTCAATGTATTTCAGCTCGTTGTTAAAAACTCAGAGCATCTTAGTGTCCCTCGGAAAACACAGAGGTGTTAAGTAATAATAATAACAAAGTAATAAAACTGTGGGTTCAGGAGAAAGCACTGACCATAACAAAACCTCTTTCATAGATGTTGGCTTTCTCCATGTTCCCTACTCAGCAAAATCAAGCTCTTGTGTTAAAGAAAATAACTATTCCTTACCTGCAGGACAAGATGAAATTTAACACTGTGATTGTACTAGCTGATATGAGTATTCCTTCAGATGTTGATTGGAGAAACAAAAAGATTTTTAAAAAGCATGAGGGAATAACCTTACAAAGGAGATGTTTTCGTACCCTGCACTTTCTTCTGGTCTCTTCTTTATGCAAAGATCAAAAAACTCAGGTCACCAAAAGCTGCTACCTTCCAGCCACACATCCAACTGTTTCACATCAGATGCCCCTTTCTACACTATTTTTGTTTTCTATTTCATAACTGATTCCAAGGACAAGCTTTCCTCCACACTGATATCACTGGCCAGGCACACACTGCTCCCACAGAGAGGAAGGCATTTGTTTTTCCTTTTAAAATACTCTTTAAAAAAATGCATTAATGATCCAGGTTGCTTCTGGATTATCATTTTGGCTTCTTCTCCGACTCAGTTCCTCATTCTGTTATACACAGAACTTATTTCTGCTTCTATTCTCTTATTTTGTGTACCTTGTCTATTGGGACTGGAGATTCTTGGGAGCTTCACCCAGTACAGCAAAATGATGCTTTCGTTTGGGCTCTCACTGCAATACAAATACTAGCAAACAATATTGAAATCTCATTTCAGGACCAAGATGTAATTGGGTCTGAACTTACCTCCGGTCTTACACTGACGTAATTCCATTAGCTTTAATGGAATTACTCTCGATTTGCACCAGTGTCTCGAACTGAGCTTTTGCTTTTCAGGATTTATATTTTTTGTTTTCCTACCATTAAAACAAGAAGCCAGCCAAAGTCATTTCCAAGTCATTTTTTTCCCCAATAAAATCAAGCATTATTTTAGTTTATCTGTGTGACCTCCACTTGCTCTTGTACATAAGACATCTAATTATTCATGGTTCCTGCAGGACGCTGCATTCCATTATCTTCTATTTATAATCCAACATGTCTGAGAACAAAAGGGGATAGTGTTCTCCAGTATATGCCTTTCTGGCCTTGTTACAAGTTTTCTTACTCGCTTCCAGGTGCTCTCTGCATACAACCTCTCCTTTAACCTCATGAAATTTCTGTTCTACCTTTTATTCATAAGCTTCCCACCACCCACTCTGTGGCTAGTAAAAGGAAGATTCAAAGAGGCACCGCAGAAAATTTGTGGCTTAGCAGAAACATAAAGAGCCATTTTACATCATCCAGTTTAGCTCAGTCCAGGTGGGAAACCATAACTGGTCATCTGATGGATCATCAGAAAGCAAGAGGTAGGAGACGGGCTTCCAGTTCAGTTCACTAGTGAAAACCATTTTCTAACCCACACTCTATAATAAATACTGAATTATTTACTTCCTGACAATGTAGTGGTGGATTAATTTTGTAAATTGAAAAGAAGAGGGAAGGATAAAATAAAGGACTGAACATGCCTGGATACAGTCACCAAATGGGAATAATCCAATCAGATACAGGCAACTCTATGTCATGGAAGTGTCTATTTCTCTTGGTTGACTAAAGAGTATTTATGTGTGACCAGCTCAGTGAACACCTCTGCTGAAATGTGTGAATCCCTCCCAGTGGGAGGGGAGACCTGCTCACCTCCAGCATCTGCCCATCTTGGCAGGGTTGGAGCATTCCCTTCTGTTCTGCGAACATCTCCTTGGAAAAAGGAGTTCAAAAGCCTTTCAGGTACCTGCTCATCCTCTCTTCCATTTCACAAGTGGAGTCAAATGTAGCACACCAAAGCCTTGGTGGCTAGTTTCCCTGGTTAAGAACACTCAAGACTTTTTTTAATTGCACTTTTTTCTTTTAAATTTTCTGGTGTTAACTTCTTATCATCTCTTCTTATCACTCCTCTTCCTGCTAGATATTAGATGCCACTATTTTTCCCCCTTGAAGGTGCTTGTACTCTGTAATCAAGTCACTTCTCAGTCTGTTTTCTGATAAACTAAACAGACTGTGCTACAGGGCTTACTGAGAAACACCTTTTTTTTTTTTTTTTTTTTTTTTTTTTTCCTAGATCTCAATTATTTCTCGTGTTTCCTTTGGATCCTATCTTTAGTTTTGCCACAATCCTTTAAAATTGCAAACACTGAAAATATTCCACTGTGTCCCAGTGCACAATTCCTTAGTTATACATAGAGAGAAAAAAAATCATCTTCACTCTCCAAACTCACTATTTAAATGTTCATACACCTGTGAATGTCATCTCTGGGAATTCCTGCCAAGTTCCTTGATCCACTTTAGGTCACCGCTTTGCAATATATATCCCTGTTTTTATAAGCACGGTTCATATTGCTTTCTCTTAGCAATAACTTTGTGTTTGGCTATACAGAAATATGATGTTAGAAAGGGCTCAGCCTAACTCCGTGTACAGCTCCTCCAGCCTCCTCAGTAGCTTCACTGATCTTTGGGCCAGCTCCAAATTTTAGTAGAAATATTTTTACAGGCACTTAGTGCTGACAAGTGAAATCACTTATTAGGATCAGGCCTGATAGCAAACACAGAGAAAAGCCATTAGAAATGCTCAGTTTTGATTCCCGTTAACTTTGCAGAGAGCTGTCACAGTCCTTATCCTGCCTTTCAAACTCAGTAGACCGTGGAGGAAAACTCCTCTTGGGTGTGTGTCTGTGTGTGTACTAGGGGAGAATAGGCAGAGAGATTTGGGAAATACAGATGATGTTGTTAGGTGACAAGGGAGCATTTAGTTCTTCATGAGTGAGACTTGGACATTTATCATTCTCCCTCAAGTCCCCTCTTCCATGAAAGGGGAAGCAGGCTGTATAAGCCAGAGGAGACACAGTATATGCCAGCCAGATCCCAACTAGGCAATGTAGAGCAGCAATGCCTCCCGTGTGATCTACACACACCAGACGGACCCTTGATAAAACCCCCACCCAGCCTCCCAGTGTCGTCCATCAATGAAGTTCATCTGGGCTTCCCAGTGGTACTTAATGAGGGAAAGATGTGATGTTTGAAGGGAAAAAGAAATGCAGAGGAAGCTCTTTAGCTGGCAGACTTCAG
This sequence comes from Strix aluco, assembly GCF_031877795.1. Taxonomy (NCBI): domain Eukaryota; kingdom Metazoa; phylum Chordata; class Aves; order Strigiformes; family Strigidae; genus Strix; species Strix aluco. The sequence goes on along the minus strand of NC_133931.1, from coordinate 2,839,078 downwards.
CACACATGAGCAGTCACATACCTGCCAGAACTGAAAGAAATAGTGAAAACCTTTCCCAGGTGCTCTCTGAAAGAGAAAACCCTCAATTCATCTGGATTTTAAAAAAAAAAAAAAAAACAAAAAAAACCCAAAAAACCAAACCAAACAACCAAAAAGCCAACCCATCAACTTTCCTGAATTTCAGCCCTGAACAATATAATTACTTACAAATCACTTACTTATAATTACACTTATGAACAAGTACCATGAAATTCAGTTAAGAGATAATTGTCCCGAAATGTGAGAGGAATACACCAGGACACTATGCTTGTATGAGCCATACTGGATTGCTGATGCATAATGCACCAGAAGGATCAAATGCCCTCCCAGCCCCTAAATGTCTCTCCCTGGGTGTGTGAGTGGTTGAACATCCTCCACGAGTGCTCAGCTTCACAGAAATCATCTTCTGCCTCCAACGGTGTCAGGGACTTGACACCTCGGTAGCACATCTTTACCTGCAGCAGGCAGGGAGGAACATATGGCACTTTGTCCCCTCCACACATGAGTATCATTCCTCGTACTAATGAGATAAGTGGAAGCGTCTGCTATCAGCAGCAACAGGACATGAGAAAACAACACATTTCATTATGCACAACACACTGTTAAAAAGTGCTATTATTATGGACCACCAGCCCAACCCACAGATACAGCTTAATTAAAGGAATTTAAGAGTCTTAAATAACATCACTAAGAACCTTAGGTATTAAAATCCATTTTCAGAACAACAAGGGGTAAAAATTCTATTAATTCCCTGTTTCTTGCTAAATGTTTCTGAGCTCAGCTTCCTATTAGGTGACAGCATCGATCCTTGCCAACTTTGCTATGCTTCTTCACCAACCTCAGCCTAAATTGGAGTGACCTGCCAAAAAACCCCCAACCCTTCACTGTGTGTGTTTCCCTGGATTTTGCAAGGACAGGGAGAGATTTTCCTCATTCTGCCTACTGAAAGTATTTGTTTTAAGAGCTGGTGTGTTGCTGATGCAATCCTGTTTCTTTAGAAAGAACATGCACAAAGACCTGTTCCTCAAGCGCAATAAAATGAGAAAAAAACTCAACACTAAACCAGCCATCGGTTTCTTTTCAAGCTGCCTCTCTGGCAAGCTCTGCGGCCCAAAGCCTCCCTTCTGTCTGAGTACTTCCACGGCCACCCCTCCAGTTGCTTTTCTTTTGCATTCTGCAGGGTGAGAGCTTTTATCATCTGCATAATGGAGCTTAACCGTTCCTTCTGGTTAGCCTGAAGAAAAGGAAGCCTGCACACCCGTCAGCTTTGGGAAAGGGAGGTTATCACTGAGCAGTTGCACTTATGGGGGCCAGCCAGCAGATTTCTAAATACTTTGGAAAATAAAGAGTATAATGCCTGAAACCTTTGCTGGGTTTTTGTTGCTGCAAGTACTGACTGCAGAAATAAAGGTGCTGCTAACTCTGGGGTAAAGTGTGATTCCACTTCTCATTGACTTCACATTTCTGCGCTGTCTTTTTTTTTTTTTTTAATATTCTCCCTTATGCAAGACCTTGAGTATTTATTTTGACAGCTTACATTATTCAGCAAGCAATTAAACTTTCAAATGTATTGTGTTCTCATAGCTTAAAATAGCATTGGCAACATCAGTAGGGTTTCTCAATCCCCCACAGAATGAAGATAAAGAACATCTCTGTTGGATTTTTTTTGCAGGTTGCTTTTTTTAATCAAATACAGTATTTTAGAGTCTTTATGTTTAGACGTCCTTACACAAACCAAGTAAATACTACCCATGGAATTTCCCAAAAAGTTAAAATGTCAGCAGGTAAACAGAATGTGATATAGGGTAATGGAAGGAAACAGGAGGAGCCTGATGAACAAAGGAGATGGACTGACTGTACGATTTCATCTTGTTCAAGGCCCTATCTCTGCCCTGCACACTCTTTTGTGGTGGTGAGAGAGAGAAAAGTATCTCCAGGACTCCAGTCAGAAGACAGAATTAAACTAATAGTGTTCATGCTAAAAAGCTGTGTGGTGAACTGCTACAACGGCAAAAAAAATTTCTCCTCTGCCAGTTTTGACCCCAGCATGGGACAAAGGAGACACAGAACAGTGATGTCTCTAGCCACCATGACTGGTTGGAATTGAAGGCAGAACAGAGCCCTGAACCCCTTCTGAATGGTCCCCAACCGACCCCAGGAAATCTCTGTTTAAAGAAGTCCTTTCAAGAACACAAGGAAATTTCAGCTACCAAAACCAAAAGCTTGCACTTCTTCCATGTTTCCAAATAGAACCCCAATACTGTTTTCCTTGTTTCACCACCCCCCTAAACCGCCACGTTTTCCTAGCTGCAAAATGAGCTCTTGTGTCATCTACTCTTCCTTTTATGCTGGCAATCACCACCCACGTAAGTGCCACCTCTGCTCACTGCTGGAGCTGCATGTGCAGATGCACATTAGTGCTAATGTTAGTGACCTGCTAATCCGCAGAGAGAGCCTTTAGCCAGCAATTTTCTGCTCAATTCGAGGACAATGTTAAGGTTACTAATTTGCTTCTCCCATCAGATGGTGTTTAAAGAGAGCTAGGACAGCTTTTAGACATTCCTGCTAGCTTTTAAAAGAGATGGAAAGGATTGGGACAAGTCCTATACCAGCAGCTTTGGTTTTGTTTTCAGGGGAAGGGAAGGGAAGGGAAGGGAAGGGAAGGGAAGGGAAGGGAAGGGAAGGGAAGGGAAGGGAAGGGAAGGGAAGGGAAGGGAAGGGAAGGGAAGGGAAGGGAAGGGAAGGGAAGGGAAGGGAAGGGAAGGGAAGGGAAGGGAAGGGAAGGGAAGGGAAGGGAAGGGAAGGGAAGGGAAGGGAAGGGAAGGGAAGGGAAGGGAAGGGAAGGGAAGGGAAGGGAAGGGAAGGGAAGGGAAGGGAAGGGAAGGGAAGGGAAGGGATTCACATGATGACATCCTGTGTTTACTATTATTTCTTCCACCATTTCATATCCCAGTGACGCTAGACTGAGGGACTCATACCTGGGAGTGCGCTGTAACTGGTTATTATGCTTGTCACCACTCTCTGTAAACATACCTTATCTGTCTCTGCTCAATAGAGCAAGGATTAGCTGTTATTTCTTCCCTCTGCCATTTAACATGAGACAATCTCCTGTCCTCCCTCAGATAATCTATGCCCCCCAGTAACTTATTGTCCTACTCCCTCTCTTGGCTTCAACCACTTAGTTCCAGAGAAGAGATGCATGCAATACTTCAGCTGACATGCTTACAGCTTTAAAATATTAAACCTGCCTTAGATTTCCCATCCTATAAGTTAGATTTCATATGAAAGATGTGTTTGCAGAGCACTCTGCAAGCAGAGGTTTCCCAAAGGGATCTCCTGCAGCCCCAGCAGCACTGCAATACAGTCCCACCCAGAAAACACAACAGCCTCAAACACTTGCAGAAAAAGGAGGTTTTTTTCTCCTAGAATACCCTGGACAATTCCTCTCTTTTCCCAAGGTAACAAGTAGCAATTTGTTGTAGTTGTGATGGTCTGAGAACATATGTAAGACGACATTTTTAGTGAGAGGTAATATCTTTTATCAAAACAAGTGGTAGAGCTGGAAGAAGCTTTAGGCCTACAAGACAAGTCTTGTACATCTGAAGAAAGCTCATCTATTTTTCCAACTCTAACAGTCTAATAAAAGATGCTAACTCTACGTACAAGCCCAAAGAAAGCAACACGAGCTCTTTAATACTCAGCCTGATCTAGACCAGGTCCTGCTGAACAGCACAGTATTGAAATACCTGCCTTTACAAGGCAAAGCCTAAGCTTGGTCTGCTACCACAATCCTCCTCCTCCTCATTTTATACCCCCACACGCTCAGCACAAAGTACTACTTTTCTGACTTGCTTTGCAAATCCAGCATTAAGGCTGCTAATGCACACAGCATCACAATTATTCTTTTCCTTTCTGTTAACACAAGAAAATGAATGTAAAAAGAAAAGCCACCTCTAATTTGAGGCTTTGCAGAGGAAGCTCATTTGCAAACCTGGCAGGTCCCCCTCACTGCCCTCTCCCCTGTTCAGTCTGTGCAGGAGAGTGGCAAGCAAGGAGCATGGACATCAACACAACTCAGTCATGCATGAGGGGCGAGAAGAGGCACAGCATGCTGAGGACCTCAAATATGGTCTCTGAAAGGCAGCTGAGCTCATAAAACCTTAGCATTTCAGAAAAGCCACAAAATTTACAGCCTCCTGTCTGCCCATGACATCTCACAACCTTCAAGGAAGTGGAACATGGTGAGACATGGTGGATGAGGGAGCATGGAAATGAGTAGTTGCTCAGGCAGGCACAGTCGGTTGCTTTAGCCCAGTTGATTTTTCTTTGCCGCATTCACCACGCTGAACATGTTAAATCTTCAGAGGCTAGACCCTCATCATTCCCTCTCAAATCAAACAAGCTTTACTTCATGAAGAGCTGCATTCAGCCCACAGGTGTAACTGAACATTTATATGGCTGGAGCTGGCTTTTATCAATCTGTGATTTCAGTAAGAAAAATTTCTTCATGGAAAAAACCACAGTGACTGGGTTACAGAACTGTCCCTCTTCCCTTCTCTTCAGAGATCAATGGCATCCTATTTGTCTTTTGTCAATACACACCAGGGCTCTCAGTCTGGCATCGCATTAGCTCACACTTTGCTTTCAAGTAGCCCCTGGAGAGGAAGAGCCATCTCCTCCCATATCCCTCAAAGATTGGATTATGGAGGTCAGTCATCAAAAACCCATTTGCATCCAAAAGGGATTGATCACCACCCGGACTGTCCTCAGACGAGTAATGAGCCGCAATCATTAGTCCAATGTATGTGACAGAGAAAGTCTAATTAACAAATCATATTTTTATATGAAATTTAAGATTCAGTGTGTGCAGATGATTATACGGAGTTTGAATACCACCCTGCCAGGCAGAAAAAGACAAAATGCTTTAGCTCCCATTAGTTTAATAACTTCTTAATAGTTTAGTTCAGTGACAGGGTAATCAAGAGTCCCAGAGGAGGTGTCATGGTTTAACCTGGCAGGCAGCTGAACACCACACAGGCCTTCACTCACTCCCCCTCCCCAACTCAGTGAGATGGGGAAGAGAATTGGAAAAAAAAAAAAGTAAAATTCATGGTTTGAGATAAAGACAGTCTAATAGGACAGAAAAAGAAGAGGGAAAAAATATAAAAGAATTAGAATATACAAAACAAGTGATGCACAATGCAATTGCTTACCACCCGCTGACCGATGTCGAGCCAGTTCCCAAGCAGCAGCCTCCAGCCAGATTTCCCACTAGTTTATATACTGAGCATGATGTCACATGGCATGGAATATCATCATAGAATTATCATAGGATGGTTTGAGTTGGAAAAGCCCTTAAAGCTCATCTAGTCCCAACCCCCCTGCCATGGGCAGGGACACCTTCCACTAGCCCAGGTTGCCCAAAGCCCCGTCCAACCCGGCCTTGAACCCTTCCAGGGATGGGGCAGCCACAGCTTCTCTGGGCAACCTGTGCCAGTGTCTCACCACTCTCACAATAAAGAATTTCTTCCTTACATCTAAGTCTACCCTCTTTCAGTTTAAAGCCGTTACCCCTTTTCCTGTTGCTATATCCCTTTGTCAAGTTTGGGTCAAGTGTCCTGGATGTGTCTTCTCCCAACTTCTTTGTGTGCTCCAGCCTATTCACTGGCAGGAAAGCATGAGAAGCTGAAGAGTCCTTGACCACTGCTTAGCAACAATTAAAACATCAGTGTGTCATCAACATTATTCTTATCCTAAATCCAAAACACAGCAGTATACCAGCTACTGGGAAGAAAAATATCTCTATCCCAGTCAAAACCAGGACACAGGAGGACACTGAAAGATCCTTTGGAGTAAATCAAGGAAGACAGGAGGAATTGAAGGAAGCAACAAAAAATGAAGGAAACTCCAGAGGACTCCCAGAAAGAAAAAAAAAAACAAAAACACCCAAACACAAAAACCTCTCCAAACAAGCATTAGTAGATACCACACCATGCCTTAAAACAGCCACCCCAATGCTCCATCTCCCCACCAACCTGAACCCTCAGAGAGCATTTACCAGTTGTAGGACTCAATACTCCACAAACCAGTGTGTGAGCACCCCTGAGAAACACTGTCCATTGTGATCCCACGCCCGGTGGTGGGAAGGATACTTTTAACAGGAAAGAGTTTCATTTTTTTACAGCAACCTAAGGAGATGGGAAAGCCACTCTCAAGGCCACGAGCATCAGCTGGTGGTGACAGCAAAGAGACCAAGAACAGCCTCTTCTTCTTCTTCTAGGGTGAAGCTGTTTGGGAAATGCAACGGACTCAGATGCTGAAATAAAACAGGGATGAGTGTGAAGCAATGTGAGAGAGAGAGAAGCAGCCTATTGCCCAAACCCCAAAGATCCCCATCAATCACCTCCATCATCTTATGTCTACTTAATATTTTTTGAAAGCAAAGGCAAAACCCAGCGGGGGAAGGTGGGACAAAACACACGGAATCACAGAATCATCTAGGTTGGAAAGGACCTTGAAGATCATCTAGTCCAACCATTTAACAAAAGCACAAAGTTGAATTCACAACAGAAGGATGGGAATAAACCAGATTAAATCTGTATTACTGTGCGTTGCACGTGACAGTCTTTCCAGGTATGCTTTAATTACTCCACCCTCAAGCGATTTGCACCCAAGGCTCATCATGTGCATCACTAAAACTTTACAAATTCCTCTAAATGTCACCATTGTCCCCATCTATGCATTAAAAAAAATGACCAAACAATTTTAAGACCTGTCCTATTCATGTCATCTAGCTAAATCTGGAGTGAAATTTTTCATCAAACCCATGCAGCCCATATACCTCATCAGGGTGCTTCAATTACCTTCCCAATCCTCATTCACACATTGTGAGAATTTTAACAAGGGTTAGACAGAACAATGATGAGATATATAAATTTATTCAGGACGATTGGATAGATTTGCAAAGATTAAAGTTAAATAATCTCTGATCACCCACAAAATTCTGGCTACAACTTCACTTGCATACCTCAGACATGACTGATCAGTATAACCTTTTGGTCAAGAAAATGTTTTGTTAAGGTGGCCTCATCAAATTCCATGTGACAGAGCTTCTCTGCAACGTAGTTGTCCATGTGTATGGACAATAGACATGAGACCTCATAGGAAAATACCAGTATTTGATACTTTCTCTTAGATTCATGGAATAATTTATGTTGGATGGGACCACTGGTGGTCATTTGGTCAAGGCCTCAGCTTGATGTAAGGTCAGCTTCAAAGACACACAAGGTTCTTCATGGCTTTGCAACCATCCCTGTGCATCATGCACAAGAGCAGACGGGGCTGGCTGTTAAACTGCAAGCAGCTATCAGATATCCTGGTGCAACACATTCGTGAAGACCTGGCTCTCATGCAGAAAATATCAGCACACAGCATCCATCACCTGCCCTCCCTTCTCCCTCCCCACCTCCTTCGCCCTCCCTGCCTTCACACCACCTTCATACAGTTTAAATGACCTAAATATAAACAGAACACAGATAAATTCAAGCTAGGCTTTGTAACCACAAGTATACACCAAGGTTTATATCCCATCTTTCCTTCATCACTATGTCAGACTGAGGCCATAACTAGATCCAGCTAATATAGAAAAAAAGAAGAGAAGACACAGAATGAGGGGAAATCCTAGTATGGAAAAACTAAAGATCTGAAATTTTCTGTTTCCCTTTGATATATTTATTTTTAGTGGGAATAATTTGAAATTTATCAGGCATGTAAAAATGGTGAGCATTGCCTTCACCCCAAATTAAAAAAAAATTTCACCATTAATTAACCAACACAAGTCCTCAACACTTTTTCTCTAGTGCACATCCTTCTTTTTGTTCAGGGATCCATAAATGAGCCAATATTACACCCTTGAAGAGGAAGAAGTTTTGACAATAAAGGAAGCTATAGAAGACTTTTGGTTGCTTGTGCCACATATTGAATAGCAAGTACCATTTGTTTCTTGGCCTCAGATTTAATGAATAACCCTGGAAAAAGGGGCTACACCCCAGATGTGTCAAGAGGATTACACCTTTGAAGAACTGTAATGTCTGGTTCTCACAAGACATTTCTAATTAGCAGGACACATTGGTCATACAGAGTCATTCACTCCCTATTTGAAAATCAGTTCCCAAATCTGGAAGGACTGAGCACAACACAGTGTCATTTATTATACTGACCTTCAGTCTTAACACAGTCTCAAAATTAGCCTGAATCCTGTTTTCTGGGATAACTTTGGTTATTGTAATTTGCCCGCTAGCTATGAACAAAGAGGTCACAATTTTATTAGTCACACCAACATTTCTGTTTCTGCTTGCTGGTCTGACTGGAAAGGTAGTCAGTAAATATGATTTTGCCATTATTTAGCATGAAGCCACAGGCTTTGGCTGACCTGAATAGTGCAAGGTCTCAAGGACTTGTCTGAGCTTGTCTTGACCTGGGCTCATCTGAGCTTATTTTAGCTGCAATAACAATTGTCTGGACAATTGCCACTGCCCAAATTTGTCTTAGTTTAACATCAGTTTATAGTAATAACAAGTAGCTATTCTGTCTATGACTCTAGAGTAAAATGAGGCATGGACTAGTGCAAACATGAGATGGTACTTGACATCCTAGTCTGTAAATACATCATGGTTCATCAACAGCAGCGCTACTTTGCGAACCAAGAAAAACCAGTTTTAGAGAGACAAAAGAGAACAGAAAATCTGAATAACTGGGAACCAACAAGACAAAGGTACTGGTAATAACAATTATAACTATTATTAGTGAACCTTGGTGTAGTAGTTAGGTAACGTGGACAATCAGACTGGACTAACAATAAAACCATGGCTCCATATAAATGGTCCCTTTTGCCCCAACAAGGTTTGGAAGAATAACAAAATGTACAATGTTGTGGTGTTGTAAGGTTGGGGTCACTGGAGGATGCTAGGGACACATTGCCATGCAAACTGATGGGCTCAATGTATGCTGCTACATCCTTCAGTCCTCAGACTACTGTTATAGTGTTGACCTGAGAGACACAGCCCCATTTTGAAAGTGAAATACTGATTCTGACAGTGACTAAAATACCTCCCAGCAATTTTTCTCATTCTTAGTACTATTACAACTGCTTCTAGAACAGTTGCTGTCCCAATGAAGTAAACATTGTAGGAGTTTTACATACCTTATTTTGATATTCAAAGGACTGCTGACTAAAACTGTAATAAATACCAGGAGGTTGGACATCACCACAATGAAGACAGGATAGAGATAAATTTATGTATGTGCCAAAACCAAATGCTCAGGCCGCAATGAATTATTTTAGGCTTTGAACTTCACTTGCAGTATTTCATGCAGAAACACTGTCTTTAGTGAAGGACTCAATTCAAAGAACAAATTTAAGCCCAGTTACTTCACCAGGCTGAAGGGTAGACCCAATCCATTTTTATAGAACATTTGTTGTCACATTATTATATCATTTATCTCAATTTAAATGTGCTTTCTTTTTTTTTTTTTTTTAATATACATTTACACAACAAACTGTTTGTCATTAACAGATTTTTTTATGTGAGGAATAGCAGAGCCCCATGATGGGGCAGGGACACCCCAGAGGGACTGCAGCCATACAGGCTTTTTGCTGTGCACATTTTCAAACTAGTCAGGTTATTTATCAAAGCAAACAAATGAATAAAGTCCCAAAATAAACAAGCAAATAAATGACAGCAGGCCTTTTTTTAGCGTGTTTAAATCAAGCATCCCCTAATTACCACATTAAAGAGTGTTGCACACCCACCATGCACATCGCTGCTGGAGTGTGTAGCAACATGCACCGAACTCCCTCCTGTGGTATCTCTGCCCATGCAAAGTCTGGCAGAACAGGGCAAAAGAGGCTCTTCTTAGCTAACTTACAGTAGTACTACTGAAAGCAGTACTACTACGGTAATGCTTTCTGGTCAGAAGGCAAAGAGCTCAAATCTGGAGGTTGGGAATGAGCAGAAGGAGGGACAGTGGGTTTCACACATCCTCCTTTTCCCATGCATTCCTGTTTTCCCCTTATAAAGGTGCCTGGAGAGTGAATGGTTAAAATAAGCTGGACTATTGTACCTACATCTTTTAAAAGATCATCTAAAAGCTTAAAGCCTGAATCAGTGTCAGTGTCACACATTTTGTTGGGGCCTGGGGGTGGTCAGGGCTCCTCTGTTTCTCTTCCTGAAAACTCAAGAGCAAGATGGAAGGTGGTGACACACTGAATTAGTCATTTTGCACTGCAGCATTTTTAAGACATTGTTACAAATCATTTAATAATAAAGGAGTTTTGGGACATATACAAAGATGCACTAAAGCATCAAGTTAAAGAGATTTCAGAGAGCAATTGTTTTACTACCTTCCAGTACCACAGAGATACAGAACTTTTTTTTTTTTTTTAACACCTCTCCCCTGAAAAAAATGGGGATTGGGATGGCCTTGAGGCCAGGCTGCAGGCTTCATAGGTAAATAGAAAGGATTGTATATTTCTTCTGTTTGTTTGTCCTTATCCTTACTAATCTAGATTTCAAAAGTCAGAGTTAAATGTTCTACAATACACAGAGCTCAGACTCTGCAGCCATGTGTTAACAACACAGAACTAAAGAAGGGAAAATTATTAAAAAAGGATTAAAAATAGCCTGTTTGTTGTTGTTTCCCATATTGAATAATCACAGCTGTGACTAGTAAATTGGATTAAAAATTACTCCAGTCCTAAAAAACCTTACCAAAGAAACCCAGAAAAACCCCCCAACCCACAACTGAAGAAAAATACAACTCATTACAAATAGCATACATCTTCCCCAATCTCTCAGACATTTATTTATACACTGAGCAGTACTCCTTTAAATACAGAACCTTACTAATATATAGAAATGGCTGCATACAAACCCCAGACAATCCCCAGCTGAACAGACACCTACCTATAAGCATATGCTTTGATCAGATCTTAAAGCTTAGTTAAGTGAACCATTTATAAAACTATCATCAGTGATCACAGTGAACCAACATGTCTTTGAAACCAGCATTTAATTAAGAAAGCCGTAAGATGTGATTATATTAAATCTTTGAGTCAGAAAACTATCAAAAAGGGTGCACAAGAAAATAAAGCAAATTCACAGCTATAATAAATGAAGATGTACAGGATCCAAATGATAAGGTAGGTAACTCAGAGCGCAGATGTGCTACTGCATCCACCAAGGTGAAAGGCACTGGGCTATAAAAGCTGTGCAGTCATATCTGCGTAAGACAAGAAAGTTCATGAAGAAAGGGAACAATTTTTTTAAGCCAATTGATGAGGGAGGGAAGAAGGGCATGAAAAAAGCAAACATAAATGCTTAGGGGTTCATATGAAAGCGTGGAGTCAGCTTTCCGTATTTTATTCAACTTTATTATGTATAGCATTCTTTTGAAGTCAATCCTGTTCTTCATTTCACCTAGGAATTATTCAGAGTTTGTGTTTTCTAGGCATCTTTGCAATTTTGCAATCATCTTACACTATGTCAAGGGTAGTTAAAAATGTAGTATGAGGTTCTTTACTTATTTATTTTTCCCGGTTGCTCTGATCAGTGTTTTGTTCTTGCTTAGGCAAACTTTGATTTCAGCTAGAAACTCTATTTCTCCATGAAAACAGGAGGCAATGAGGAAAACAGTGAGCCGTTCACACGCTCATCATAAATCTCTCCTCTCTCACAATAAACAGTCCATCATGTTCCAGCTCCCCCTCATGCTGATGATTTTCCCACTCTACAAGTGCCAGATTTAATGCCTCCTTCAGCTCCTACTCCCCTCTTTGTGCCTCCATCCGCACCATCATTTATGAATAAAATGCTGCCTGTATCATCATTTATTAAGCTACCACATTTTCTTGATAGGTCCAACAGCTCATACTAATGTTAATAAGACACTGTCTGTACAGAGAAACCTCAGAGAGGAATGTCACATTAAAAACTGTGGAGCCTCTCATGTGAGACTCAAGTGAAGTCTCCTTTCTAGGGCAATATTCACATATAAGGCATCACAGAGCTGGTAAGCTTGCCTGCTTATACTCTTTCTCTTCTCATTTTCTTTTTGCAAGGGGTGGGGAGAGCAAGTTGCTATACCCTAATGTTATTTGGGTATATTCTGGCTCCTGTTGAGCACCATCTGATTCCGTAAGTACTCCTACTCAGGTTTTAACCAACATGCAAAAGCATCAGATTTGGCCGCAACCCAGCAAGGACCACTTCTGTTGAACTATTCAGAGCATCCTGCATTGTATAACAGAGGAACCAGCTCTTTGGACAACATCTGTATTCTCGTTGCTTTTTTCTTCAACCCTAATCAGCACTGAATAATTTCTTAATGCTTTAGAAAAAGTAAGAAGTTAGGGCTGAGCCAACAAAGACTTGTGTCTTGAATTTGACCATTCCCCCCAAAATCTTGGAAAAAGATAAATTTGAACACGGTCCAAGACAAAATTCCTCATGAGCAGCAAACCTCTAAACAATAGAAGTACACTCCCTGAAACTACACAAGAATAAATGACTTTGCTCAGGCGTACCTGTTGTTCGCCTTGAGTCTTGAAAAATACCAAAGAAAGAGTCTAAAGAGGTAGGACACCAAGGTGAACTTCTCAGTAACACTACCCATCTGCACAGGAATAATCTCCTTTTGCTGAGCAGACACAGCAGCTCATGCATAAACCAGATCTTCCCAGCACTATCTTGCAGCCCCCGCTGAATTCAGTGAGGGAAGCAGGTGCATATATGGCTTTATGTATATTATTTGGATGGGTAAATTGGAAAAATTGCTCGGACCAGTGTACGGAAAATGTACTTTCTCTGAAAAGGAAATCTGGACAATTGCAATAAGAGATGCTCTGGCTTTTTAAGAGCTGCACAATCACTCTGTGATCTAGCAGCTGGATTAAGGAATATCTTCACAAGCAAATATAATGTGCTTTGCTTTTAGCACGATATAAGCATCACTGACAAGCATAAGCATCTCTTTTCTCCTCTTTATCCATCATCTTGCCAGTTGACAAGTGTGAGAAGAGTACTGTACATACTCATTTCATTTCTAAACAACAAAGAAAAAAAAAAGAGGGTCAGCAGTCTTGAATGAGAGAAGATCCCAATACTGAAATATTCAATATTTAATTAATTTTACACATTTGAAAGGGAAGAGAAGGTGTATAACTCTACGACTGTATATCCTGGTTACCCCCATAAAGCGATCTCTGTTCTTATATATGTTACCTCTATGTTGCAAGACGGAGCAGAAGCAGTGGCAGCAGAACCTACTGCAGCGGGATCAGCACTGTAACTGCTCCACTGGTCGCAAAACTGTGTGTCCTTAAATGACAGCTGCTGAATGAGGGGTTAGATAAATAAAAATTCCAAATCCCAAGGTTTTTTTTCATTTCATCTCCTTCCATGCCTAATTCATGTGTCTGTCTGGCAGACAGACACTCCTCGTGCCAACACACAAGACGTTTGGAAACACAACACAAAATGATTATTATATATAGCTAATAAAGTGGTTTACATATTTATGTAAGGGTGTCTACACAGTGTATATTGACTCACATATATACACTTTCATACACAATTTATCTAGTTATATACCTGGAAAAAAATTAGTTAAATACTAAAATAATGCTTGCTGGTTATACTGCTTGAGCAGAAAGAAACTAAGCCCCAATGGCTTCATAAAAATTAGGCTGAAATACAGCTGACATTTCCTTGGCTGTGACTAATAAGCACTAAACAGCATATACGACGTGTACTTGGAGCACTTCTCTCTGAGGCAATGGCCACAGCTCTATGAGTGTGACTGCGATTACTGGGTGGCAACATTATACCCCATCTCCCAAATTCTCCTGGCTCAGCGTGCAAGTGAGCTTAGATTTGGGAAGAGATGTGATCCAAAAGCCCACAGCTGCCTGTACAGACGAAACCATAGAGGGAAGAGCTGTATTATAGGAAACAGGTGGGTTTGGCCATGACTTTTGCTTAGAGTCAGTTGTCAAAGCCAGGATCAGTTCCTGTCTCACATGCCAGCCCCCCAACCAAAGCAGCTTGGATGCATGAAAATACATGACAAATATTGCCCTACATTTTTTGGCTTCTCTCTCCTCCCATAGCAATGAGCCATGTCACATTTCCTACTAGGCAGGATAGGGAAAAGCCACAGTCCTGAAGTCCATCACCTCCACCCAAAGCATCCATCCATCCATCCATCCATCCCTTGTTTTGCCAGAGGTAGAACGGGCAGAAGCATCTTGACACTTCCCAGAGGCTGTGCGCCTGTTGCGGGAACTGTGTTGGGTGTCACGTGCCCAGTCTGAAGTCCAAAAGCATTTCTAGTGCCGCAACACAACCGCTCATCCCAAGAGCATCAGCAGCAAACTGCAGAGACAAGCTTCTCATCAATCCTGTTGTCGATCCATTTGTCAGATGTTTTGCTGTTTAAACAAAGCCAGGCAGCTCAGGAGGCACATGCACAGCCGACAGCTTTTAGAAGAGCATCTTCCAACTTTTCTTTTTCTTTTTTGTTTTCTATTTCCTCATGACCCCATTTTCCCTCCCTCATCTTCCTCCCCTATGTAGAAAACCGCTATGGTACATAAAATGCTGGAGGCAGCAGTGCTCTTGCCGTAAAAACAGATGCTTTTTTAATTGTCCATCTCTTAGGCATAATTGGTTGAATGAAGACACACATAAAATAGACCGCAGCACACATGTCAAGGGAGGGAGCTTTTCTCAGCTGGTGTGAGAGGAAGAAAATCTCCCTCTACCAGCCTGAGAAATGCAATAATTTAGCTGGATCCACTCAAATTCAATTTTCAGTGCCATAATTACTGTGGTATGGTCCTGTAATATGGTAACCTCTACCTTGTGACCCAGATTTCCCTTTTAATGGCTTGTTAGCAGCATGGTCACTCAGACATAGCCAAGAGACATACACAGAGCTACGGGATGGCTGCCATCCACGGTAAGGGAGCACCTGGGTAAAACGCACAGGCATCTACTCCCCTGCTTAAAACTAACATTTCTTGCCCTATACCAATCATATCTATATAGGAGAAAAAAGTTATTCCTTTTTCTGGTCATTTCCTCATTGCTGGAAACCTTTTCTCTTGTCATCCCTGTCAACTCTAGATTTAACCAGAATGCAATGATCCTGCACTCCCAGCTCTGTGTGAAATCACATTCAATAAAGATTAACAACCAGAATGCTGGTAAAAAAAGGGGAAGAAAAAAATTTTAAAAAAGAAAAAAATAGTGGCATCTTTTTAATTAAACTTGGTTTGTTGTTTGATTGAAACTTTCATACAAGATTGCTTCCCAACTTTCTGATTAAATAATTGTAAAACCTTAAAAATTCAAAAGGCTCATTTTGTCCATCTACAAAATGAAGAAATAAAACTGGGACCTAGATTTTCAGCATTTCTACTGAGGTTTTTAATATGCCTGTTGCTATAGTACTGTGAAATCTTTTTACAAATGAGTCTGAAATATTATCAGCATTCCAAGAGGTAATTACAAAAGGAATAAAAAAGAAATCACTATTTTTTCCTGTGTCCTTTACAACCTTTAAACCTAGATTTGTAATTGAAGTGCAAACTGACCTTTATAAACTGTACAGCATTGCTAAAATACATTATTCTACAGGGCTTGGGGGAATTTGCCATGTTCAGCAATTCAATAATCTTACTTTCTTTCATTTATGTTCTTCAGACAATGTGACATAGCTGGATTTTCTCTCTACTCCAGATGCAAATCAAGCAGGAAAGGTTGAGGAGCTTTATCAACTCTATAACCTAAATCCCCTGTCAATTTGCTGCTATAACCTGCTTTTTGGCAAAGAATAATTCAGCTGGTTTCCCTACCTTCTCAACATCTCAGCAGCTAATGCTAACAGACAATAGTTTTAACAGTGCCCAACCCATGTCAGCACCACTCTCTGCCAGTACAACCCCAGCTTCTCTTGGTTCAGCTTAGTTTGCACTGTCATAGAACCATAGAATCATAAAACCATTTAGGTTGGAAAAGACCTTTAAGATCATCAAGTCCAGCTGTTAATGTAACCCTACAAAGTCCACTACTAAACGATGTCCCTAAGCACCACACCTACACATCTTTTAAATATCTCCAGGGATGGTGACTCAACCACTACCCTGGGCAGCCTGTTCTGTGCTTGACAACCCTTTTGGTGAAGAAATTTTTCCTAATATACAATCGAAACCTCCCCTGGTGCAACTTGAGGCCATTTCCTCTTGTCCTATCGCTTGTTACTTGGGAGAATAGACTGATATCCATCTCGCTACAACCTCTTTTCAGGTAGTTGTAGAGGGCGATGAGGTCTCCCCTGAGCCTCCTTTTCTCCAGGCTAAACAACCGCAGTTCCCTCAGCCATTCCTCATAAGACTTATTCTCTAGACCTTTCACCGCTCTTCTCTAGACACGCTCCAGCATCTCAATCTCCTTCTTGTAGTGAGGGGCCCAAAACTGAACACAGTACTCAAGGTTTGGAATCTGCGTTGGCACCTGCATCTGCAATGCAAGTCTATCTTTCTGTTCTCATGTCCTTCCTTCTACCAGGGACAGGTTTACCTGAATGACTGACACTAATTTACCTCCCCCCATTCCACAGGCAGCATCATATATGTTGATCCAACTTATGGCAACCTGTATCACCACTTTCCTTTTACATCTTTGCTAAGTCATCTCAGTTAACTTCCTCTGAAGTCCTGCATAAAGCCATGATCAAAACGGCATCTGGAAGTAGCATTTTGTCACAACGGTGGTACAAGCTTACTAGACAGCACAGATCAGCTACATGCTATTTTTGGCCATACCCAGGATTTTTCAGTTTTCATCTCTTGGGAGTCAGTACCAGAAACAAAAGCTGCTGTTCCTTCTTCTCCAGCTATGTTTGTATTTCTCCCCCACCTGAGGTTTCGCCTCCAAGAAGCAAGACTGGACCCCAGCCACAATCACCTCCTCTCAAGGCAACAGATTTCTCCATTTTTCACCCAAAAGGGAAGATATTATTGTTTTTAACACCATCTAAAAGGGTGTTAGACAAGACTTTGTCGCACAGGGTTACCGTTTCCTGCAGCTTAAGAGAAAGAAAAGGAGAAATACAGTTGAAAAACGTATTCAATGCTCAAGCTTTTGAATGCTTTAAAAAGTTTACTTTTTTTGTCTGCACCTTTCGTAAAGTGGTTGTTGCCATGGGACTAAGTGGCATAGCACTCGTGGTACTCAAACACTCAAACTTTATTGAACTGTTTACTGTTGCAAAGTGCAGGGGGTCACGTGTACAGTCTTAACGTTCTGGACTTATTTACTGTGATAATATTAATAAAATAACTTACAGGAGGATGAAAATTCCTCTTCAGCTAGTTTAACCCCCAAGGACGTGTACTGGGGAACTAAGATTTTTTTTCCCCTCATTATCTTCAATCTAGAAAGAAAATTCCCATTTTGTGACATTTCAATCTAGGAAAGAAGCATGACATTACTTGTTCATTATTCTGCAAGACTGAAGGCATGAAGATCACAGGATGCGAACAGGCAAGCTCTCCATGTACAAATTCAATCTGTGTTTTGTGAACAGAGAGAGAATATGAGGAGACAGCACTATAAAATGTCCTGGTAAACACATATAATCCCCTTGAGGTTGAACCTTCTTCAAAATAAAACTTGCATGTTTGTTGAACACTTGACCTTCAGCTTTGTTATTCAAGAGGAGGTCATAGACCCGTGGCAGATCACAAGCATTTTCTGGAATAAATCTGATAAATCACATGCTGAATTCCAAAAGCTGTGACACTACTAACAATCAGTCAATGCTGTATTAAAATTATAATTTCTTTAAAGCAGCCTCTTCTTCTCTTCATGTCTCTGTAGTTTTCATCTGGCGTTATTAACTTCTTTTACTCCAAGACATTTTCCCAAAGAGCATCCTCATCTGGCTTATTTAGTTCCACTTCAAACAAGGTAGAGAAAGGGGTTTAAACCCCTATGAGATTTCCTTCTGATCTCCCATTACTGCTCTGTGGAAGTGTTACTTGCCAAAAACTATCTCCTTACTCGGTTAAAACATCCAATATCCACATAAATTGCCCAAAGATTTGATTAACCCCTGGTGGTGCCTCCTGAAATGGGAAGACGGATGGGTGTCTCTGTGCAGAGGGTTTATTAAGTTCCCCATTGAGCACGGTGCGAAAGCAATCATCTATTAGAGCACTGCAGTGATTAAATGCAGTGATATTAGCAAGCCAGATAGACTTCTGCACCAGGCAACAGCTCAGCAGATCCTCATACTCTTCTCTGAGGTTGAACTCTACTTTTTTTATTTCTTTTTTTCCCCCTCAAATCCAACAAACCTTCCAGAGGATGCTAATTGCTTCCACAGATAGCCTGCAGAAATGCGACTGAATGGATCAGCTGAAGCCACAGATCAAAACAAATGTCATTCTCCTTGACAGGACTGCTGCTCCTGGCTTTATGGCCAGTGTAAGACTCAGGGAATAAACAAGACCTTACACAAAGCCAACAGAAGTATTACAGTAAACATTATCATGTTTGGATTAGTGTATCAGACCCCTGAAGGACTCCATGGCAGAATGGATGCTCGGCGCTGAAAACCATGCACTCCACGCCCGCGTACATGAATTATTAAACAAACTTCATCCCACAGGTCCCTCCAGTCAAGCAATATGAACTGCACCACTGAGTGTGTAACTATGGGCATAAAATCTTACCGTAAACACGCAGACATCCTGTCCGCCCTCTAGGAATATTTTGTTGGTCTAAAAAAGTTTACAAAACTTGGACTTAAAAATCCAGAGGCAAGTCACTCCAATCAGGATCTCAAGTCATTAGATAAACTTCCTGCCCGTGGATATTTCAACCCAAATAAAAAATTGTTTGCCCTCTGCAGACTGCTGACAGAATGTGAACTCATCTTTCACTATCTCTAACTCTGTGGGTGGAAAGAGGCAAAATATTTGAAGTTGGTTTGGTTTTTGAGGTGAGAGAGGATGAATTTTGCTCTGTTGACTCCAAATGCCAATCTTTAAACTAGTCAGATACCGTATTTCATTTCTAACACACGAGAATGTCAAAAGAGGTAAACCCAAAACTAAAAAACTAGTATTTTGGACAATAATAGGAGGGGAGATGTGCATATTTTTGAATGATTAAGCTTAGAAATGTTTCTGAAAAATTAGCAAAAGTATTGCTGTTATCATGGTGGTCCAGAGATAAAAAGGGAGAGAGCCGTTTATTCGATTTATTTATTCCTCCTGCTTTCACCCATAAAACAAACAAACAAAAAAAATAACATCAGTGTGAGCTCAGCGTTTCCCAGATAAACATCTTAGAATAAAGTTATGAAAAGACCAAGCACGACAGCATTTTTACACATAGAAATATCCAGCTACACTTCTGGTAGTGTAAAATTTTCTTGCTGCAAATAGAGTGCTCGCTGGAGGATGCAGTTGGCTTCCAAAATGGGAGCTTACCCTTTTCACCTGAGGCACCAAATCAAAAGGGGTGCATGGGGTGAGGAGAAGGCTTTTTTTACAATATCTAGTCACTGGCAGAAGACAACAGTAATCTCTCTGTTTTCCCAGATCTGTGCTCTGAATGGCATAAAGACCATGGGATGTTACTGTGGACGCTGTTTCCTTGGAGTGAACGTGCAAGGACCTGTGCTCACATCGTGGTAACCAGCCTCTCGTGTTCCTAAACACCTCCACGGTGTTTAACCAGCTGGACCTAAAGCTGATGGGCAAATCTGCAAACTGGAGATGGGAACAAGGATATGTGGGAAGGCTGGGGCTCCCATGCAACCCAGTTTTCACCTGCAGAGACACTAGCAGTGAGTGGGCTCCCATGGTCTTGTTTCCTTGACTTACCATAACATCAAGGAGACATCAGAAACCACGAGCTGAGACATGAAAGCGTGAAAAGATGGCATAAGAAGCAGAGGCAGTAAGAGACCTTCAAGAGGAGACAGTTGGTTATTCCCCAGATGCCATCTTTCCTTGTCCCCATGCTTGCATCTCTTGAAGCATCCATCATTTGCCACAAATAACTAATCATTGCTCCACCACTTCATGGCTTAAAATTCACAGCCTACTTCCAAAGACTGTCTTGATGTGGGAAGATACTATTGCTTTGGCCAAGGTTTCTGCCACCTCAGACCTCTGGCAAGGGCAATTTGGGAGGAAAACATTAAAAAGAAAAACTTCTTTGACAGATTGATTTGTAGTGACCATTAGAAACTGTTCAGGCATGTGAGGGGATACTCCAAGGACCTCTCTAAGCAGGGAAGGTGGTCAAAAGCAGATGAATTTATCATCACTGGAGAGTTCTGCAGTTCATCACCAGCTTTTGTAATTTATCACAGCGATGTCATATATCTGGAGCACTGGGATTCTTAGGGGTGAGATCTGTCACATAAATACACTTATTAATGCGGCAAGTGTATTATACAGTTAAATGCAAATGTTGCAATCTGGCAACCCATTTTTACTGCCAAACCAAGAGGGTTTTTCATGACAGAAATTGATGCCAGCAGCGATAAATGGAGGATAGATAAAGTTAATCCGACTGCTTTGAGTTGAACAGGGAAGGTATTACTTTGAAGGGTTTAACATATTAACAGAATCAAAACGACATTTCAAAATATTTATGGAAATCTTTTTTTTTTTTTTAAGCTTATACAAGCAGTATAACAAAACCACATAAAATATTATTAAATCCTACCCTTAATTAAACATGCTGACACTTAAAAGCTTCTGTCTGATTTACTTTAAAAAATCTTCTTTCAGTAAATTACGACCTTAAAATATCTTTTTGCTCTAAATGAATCTGCATTCCAGAGGAATTAAAACCTTTTTAACAGAAGCTTTTTTTAAAAAAAGCGTTTTTTTTTTAATTTACACCTCTCAGTTATCAAACATAAGAGTAAGATAGGAAAGCAAAAAGGAAACAATATGCATAAATGAATTGAACTGAGAAAAAAGCCTTTCATTTTTTACTTCAATTCAGAAAATCTGAGGGTCATGGATTCATCTGGCTCCCCAGCAGATTGGTGAGGCTCCTAACCATCAGAGCAACCATTCAGCCTCCCTGGAGCACACACAGAGGAAGCTGGGTATGCCCAAAGATCATGTCAGTCTAGCTAAGGTACAAATGACCCCCCAACTCACAAAAAAACCAAGGGTTACTATGCTTCTTAGTGCAATATTAGTTAGGTGAGAAGAAACTGAGCTGTCTGAATCATTCATCCTGAAGGTAAACTACCAGTGGCAATTCTCTCTTTTGATTCAGGGGGACCCTAGTGTCACTTGTGATGTCCTGGTGTGCCACCACACCTATTGCTGTTATTTCAGAAGAGAATGAACAGCAAGTCCTGTGCCAAAACTGCCAGTCCCACATATGTGTCTCAGACACCCTGGAGCATCTCAATACACTCAAGAGTCATCTACCTCACCAGGATGAGCTGAAGCTTGACAGACACCATAGACTGAGCTCATGTAGACACCTACCTTTAAGCATCTTATCCAGAAGAAGGTGATGTGAACAACCTGTGTCAAGCAAGTGCCATGGCTGGGTCCAATCCATCATAGACTTAATTATTATGTCCTGAATGTCAGTGGGTTTCAAAAGTGCTTCTACAAATCCAGCAAACCAGCTCAAAATGAGCCTGAGTGCATTGAAGAGCTCATTGCCATTCTTTCATTGACTCTTGCTGTTCATAGAGGCTTTAAGCTTGGATAGGGATGCTTCTTGTCCCAAGACCACCCCAAATGGGACATTCTGCATATGGCACATTGGCTTTGCTTCACCATAGGTATCATGTGATTTCAGGGTTGTGCGGTGGCAAAATAAACCGCTGAAGTGATTTTACTCACCCCCCCAAAAAAATCTTCTGATAATGTGGCAAATTTTATGGGGAAGGGTGAGAAAGATGGAGTTCCCTCTAATCCCAGCAAAGAATATGGCAAAGTATATATGCATTTTGGCACAACTTGCATGCCCAGGTTAAACATTTGGCCAAAAGGCCGGTATGAGCAGTAATCCAAAAGCAGCACTTTTGGCCTCTTCCAGGACCGTTGCCTTTGTTTCACCCCAAAGCAGCTCAGGTCTCAAACTGAGTTTCCCATTTAGAAAATACTTTGAAACTCCTTTGCAGTCCTGCACCTTAATCAGTTCTGCAGCATAGCCCTAATAAAATAATTAAAGTATTATACATCAGAAAGCATGCACTTCATCAGCATTCTGCAGACAGTGAGCGCTTCGTGGGTATATGTTCACTAATACTGCTCAGTTGGGACACTCAGACACTCATGGCCATAGCAATTCTCTGCCGTGCACCATCTTAACCAGGATTGCCATACCAATTCAATCAGAAAATGAGGTTTATTTTCTCACACTATACAGATGTAGAGCAGAGCCCTCTCAGTTGCAGAAAAAACCCGACGTATTTCAATAATGTGCACATTTTTTAAAAAATTAACGGCAATGGCAGAAAGGAGGTGAAAGCTACAATTCAGGCTTTTCCTCAAATCAGGAGAAATCAACACATTTTGCAGTATGGACACACTAAAATTCTAATCAGTATTAAAAGCCCCCAAAATATCCTTCTTATAATTCCTCCCTAAATAGGCAAATTCTTCTGCTAGTGACTGGTAAAGAATCCAAAAATGCCACAGAGTGAAGTTTCATGGGCTACATCACAGAATCACTTAAACAAGGGTTATAAGCAATGACTGTAACTCAATGCAATATTGTTCTTGACCTTGCACATTCAATGAGCTAAGGTTAAATATCTAATAAGGAGATATCATAGAATCACAGAACCATAGAATGGTTTGGGTTGGAAGGGACCTTAAAGATCATCTAGTCCCACCCCCCTGCCATGAGCAGGGACACCTTCCACTAGCCCAGGTTGCCCAAAGCCCCGTCCAACCTGGCCTTGAACCCTTCCAGGGAGGGGACACCCACAGCTTCTCTGGGCAACCTGTGCCAGTGTCTCACCACCCTCACAGGGAAGAATTTCTTCCTAATACCTAATCTAAATCTACCCTTTTTCAATTTAAAACTGTCACCCCTCATCCTATCCCTACACTTTCTGATATAGAGTCCCTCCCCTTCTTTCCTGTAGCCCCCTTTAGGTACTGGAAATCTGCTATATTGTCTCCCTGGAGCCTTCTCTTCTCCAGGCTGAACAATCCCAACTCTCTCATCTTGTCCTCATAAGGGAGGTGCTCCAGGCACTGATCATCCTTGTGGCCTCCTCTGGTCCATGTCTTTCTTATGTTGGGAGCCCCAGAGCTGGACATAGCACTGCAGGTGGGGTCTCACAAGAGCAGAGTAGAGGGGGAGAATCCCCTCCTTTGACCTGCTGGCCACACTTCTCTTGATGCAGCCCAGGACATGGTTGGTTTTCTGGGCTGCAAGTGCACATTGGCAGGTCATGTTGAGCTTCTTGTCAACCAACATCCCCAACTCCTTCTCTGCGGGGCTGCTCTCATTCCACTCATCACCCAGCCTGTATTTGTGCTTGGGATTGCCCCAGCTCATGTGCAGGACCTTGCACTTGCCCCTGTTGAACTTCATGAGTTTTGCATGGTCCCACCTCTCCAGCCTGTCCAGGTCCCTCTGGATGACACATCCCTTCCCTCCAGTGTGTCGACCGCACCACACAGCTTGGTGTCACTGGCAAACTTGCTGAGGGTGCACTCGATCCCACTGATCATGTTGCCAACAAAGATGTACATACTCCTCACTGAGGTGAGCAATGCAGGAAGCCTGGTTTGGAGAGCATGGATCACTGCTATGGCCAACCAGCCTCCACAGAAAGGTCATCAAGGACCCTTCATGCCACTGTAAGCTCAGTCTCATGGCTTCAAGGTATCCATCAAATGTTACTTGCAACTTGCATGACTACCTTTCTTTTCTTGAGGTCACAATAAGACTGGGTCAGGTTGTGAAAAAATGCAAGGTTTTTTTTGCTTTTTCCCTAACAAAATAGCTAGCTTTACACTTTTTGTGATTAAATTTTGTTCCCAGGAAGAAAAAAAACAAAACACTTCTGGTGGTACACAAAGAAGCCTTATCCTCCCAGTAACATTTAAAAGGGGATGCCTCTGAGCCCAAGCCTCTGTGTTTAGCTGGGCAACGGCATCCTTCACCCTTGATGTGTTGGGTCAATAATGAACAAACGTGGCCAAAACTGATACAGGGGAGCATATCATACTTTTTAGAAAGCATTGCCCAGGTTACAAAGACCCTTTCATTTCCAGCCTCTTTTTTGAGGGTGTTGGGAGAGTAACCAGACATACCCACTCACAAGAATAGAGACTGTTTTTCACTGTCTCTTGGAGACAGTGCTTTATCTGGGCTTTTAATTTTATTTGCCAAAATTAAAAGCTAGTTACCTTTTGTGCCTAATGTTGGAGAACCCCCTCATCCCACACCCTCCGGCTAAGGAGGCAGACAAATATCTTGGGAGCTTGGATTATTAAACCAAAGGTCAGAAAAAAAAAAAAAATCAGTCGATTTTTCCTTCAATATATCAGTACTTAACAAGCTGTTTGTTGCCAAGCATCACTGGAGAAAGCTGTCAGCATTGCCTACTGGCCCTAGCTCTTCACCCCAGCTCCATGCCCCTTTTTCCCTTTTTCTCCCATTCCCTTCTCAATTAATCCAGGGTCAGTTGTATTCAGCCAACTCCATCTAGAGCTTCTTATAGGCATTTATGTTTCAGTTGCAAGGACTTCCAGCTCCAATATACATAAGTATTTGTGCTGGCTCTGGGAAAGGCTTTGACCAAGATTATTCACTGTTGGGTCTGATATATACCCTACTCACACATCAGCGACCAAATCTGTCTCGCTAACTAGAGCTGACACTCCATTTGGGATGAACTCTCCCAAATTCACTTGCCACATATACAGTCCTTATTCTGAACGACTCAGCTATCAAAGGGAGAGAAACCATTTCAGAAAAGGGAATAGCCTAATTTGACAGTAAGAAGCCTGCTCTTATCTGATGCCCTTATACGTCCTGTGCATAAGAGTCAGAAAGTCTGCATGAATTTTAAAAGAAGTGAGGGAACTTTGGGTTTTTTTTCTGTTTTAGCAGGATCCTGCAGCTAGCGAAGCAAATACTTTTGCAGTATACAGACTATGGTAGCTAAATGTCCTATGGCAGGACCACTATTCACCATGAATCCCTATTCCCACATACTCTGTCTCCCCTTGCCTGCCTAAATCTCATTTTAGGCAGAGTGATAGTTATGTAGTTAGTATGAAAGTGTGGCAATTTTACTATTTAGATACCCACAAACACTAACATTTTCCTAATAGCCAAGGCTATAAACCTACCAAACGTTCAGTCATTGCTCCCCAACCATCTTCCAAGTTAGAGGATGTTCAAGGAGAAACATGCATCAACCTTTGAAGGAAAGGGGTCAAGTGGCAAAGGAGGAAGATTAAGCCATGATTTGCAGCCGAGGAAGCAGAAAACGCTGCCCCAAAGGTCTCACCTGAAGAGCTGACCCTCTGCTTGTTCCTGAACATCGAGATATATGCAGCACTGCCAGCTCTCGTGATTCATGGCATACTGCTTTTGCTGGTGCAGCTCTCATGAGAGACAGGCAGAGATGTTTGTAGAGTATTCAATGCTGCTTGCATGCATCTGGTGATGACATAGGGGGCAATGCGAAGGACACATCAGCGTTAGGACAGGACAAAAGGGGGGAAGACAGCTGCTGGTCCTCCTCAGCTTGACAGCCTGGAACTGTTTGGTCCAGAGATGCAACGAGTCAAATGGGAGAAATAAGGAGACCTTCTGCTAGAGCGTAGGGAGAGGGGATGAACCAGGAGGGTGAAAAGAAACAACTGGAGGAATTCTGGGATGGTTGACAGGGGCAGGGAAGCACGGTTAAAATAAAAATAATCTACATTTATCTATCTGGACAATTAACGATAATTCCAAGAGCAAAAATAATTATTGCAATTAGTGCATTATGCATCTATTTATGTAACTGCTCAGGAAAGAAGAAAATTATCTAGCCATGTTTTTGAAGTGCTCTGAAGAGTCAAGGAATTGGTTCTTAAATAAAGAAAAGAATAGTTTAGAAGTGCAAGCACAGTAGCTGTTCTGCATGAGAGAAAGGCTTTCCTGGGTTAAGGATCTCCAGCAGTTACTAAGGTGGTTATGCTACAAATAATTTTGTACATGTAAACATTTTTCCTGATTACATCGATCTCCACAGACTGACTTTTTACTCTTGCATCCTCTCCAATCTCCTAAATTTAGTTCCAAATCTTCTGACCATTATTACTATTACTATTTTTAATCCTCAAGTTTGCAAAACAGAGTACATGTGGACTTAGGGCAGATCTGATCCACTGATGAAAGCAATGGATTGGAGAGAGAAGAGAAACTGCAAACCAGTCTGAGCGTTTACATTGCATTGAGAACGTCAGTCAAGTCCATCAGGCAAATTACAGTGTATAAAACCAATATAAAGAAATAGAAAACAAATTCTCCCCTTTGTTCACAGCCCAATCTCAGCAGGAACTGCAGTCATATACACAAAATCAGAGCCACATCCTAAGTACTTCATTTTTGCATGCAAGCTGCATTAAGGGAAGCAGCTTTAATAAATTGTGCTACATTTGGAAAAGCCATTTTAATTCTCTAATTAGCATGTGTACAATGAAAACTAACTGTGCATGTTTGTGTATACACATATCTAGAAGAGAGAGTTTAATGAACTGTATCTATTGCAAGTAAAACTGAAGTTTCATTTTCTCAGTGTTGTGCTGTGTGATGTTGTGATGCAGGTTTCAACACCACAACACACTTTTCCACCTATAAAATATCTTCTTGCTCCTTCTCTCTTTCATTCATGGTCTTTGGCAAAGTGAGGGGTGGAGAGGAAAGAAAAAAAGAAAAAGCTTCACATTAAAAATAAATTAAAAAATGCCAACCAAAAAAACCCCAACGAACAACAAAAACTAACGACACATGCACAACCACAGAAAGCCCTTTTTCACTGTGGGCTACCATTTTCTGTTATCTACCTACCATTCTCTGCCACCTGAAACCAACACAAGCAAAGCTTTATACAATCAATACATGTTCTACCATCATTAATCACAGACAGAAAGGGAAAAAACGAAGTAAGCCTGACAAAAAAGTGTCCGGCTATAAAAAAGGACAGAAGAATGGGTGAGGATAGATGAGGAAAAAAGTGAAAAGGCTGGAACAAAGAGAGATCTGCAGCAATTCAAAACAAACTCACAGTCCATCCTGCAGCTCTTGAGTATCATTTGAGGTCCCCAGTGATCGAAGGCTTCTTTCCAGTGAGGTCACTGTCAACAGCAGAGAAAGAAAAGATAAAGAAGCAGCACACTTTTTCAGAGAAAAAAATTACTGCATTTTCATTCATTTGTTTGTCTTTTAATTTTGTTTTACTTTTTAAACAATACAATGAAGTAGCGTTTGGACAAGTAACTCATGCGACAAAGGGGACAACATCTAGCAATAGCCATTACCCCAAAATGGATAAACTGGGTCCTGTGGATACATAAATGGTGAATCCATGTATCATGTGCCATGAGATGATGGGGCATGACTCCTAGGAACAGCAGGAAGACCTCCATCCCATGGACCCTGCACAGATCTCTGACTCTTCCAGCCCCAAACTGTTGTCCATTCTGATATCTTCTATCTTGTTGTTCAAGACTTTTACACTCAAAAGTTCTTCTATATTTTGGCTCAGGTAAAATGGAGTGCTTTGCTGTGATTGTCTCCCGTGTTTGAGCTGGTGAGCTTCTTGGACTTTTCCATCAGGAGAGAAGAATACCCTAAGAGCAGCTGGAAGCTGGAAACATGGTTTGTTTTGCAGCACACAGTGGCTTCACATTTAAGAAATATGTATGTGTCTGTGTAAAAAAGTAGCAGGAATCTAGTACTGTTGTCTATTTACGCCCTTGAATGTTCACTGTCTTAAATTCACTCTCAGATTAACAGTGTGTCGCTACTTTTGGACTGAGTGTACCAAGTATGCAAAGCACTTCAGGATCTCCCACAGTGAAATATGCTAAATAAATTACATTCTTGATATTTACATGTGGAATTTTCTCAGGATGCTTCCAGTTTTAAAAACTCATAACACTTTATCAGTCATGCTTCAATATTTAAGAGAGGAAAAATGAACAGTTTAGAAACATGGCTCCATTGTTTCCACAGACATTTAAGGAGTCCTCTGTTTTAATGACACTGCAGACTTGGACTTGGCCTGTAACTTTGAACAAGACAATATTTTTCCACTGAGAGACAAAAACCCCTCTTTTCTTTTGGGCTTCTCTGGGTTGACACCAAAATTCACGAAACAGCATAGAAAGTAACTAATGTGCCCGGACAAGAGTATTCAAAACAAGCTTGAATACCACCATATATTTGCACCCCACTTGCTAGATCTCAATAACAGATTTTAGTGTAGAGTTTGGCGATTCAGTAAGATAAAGCCTCAAGGAATTGTCTATAACTGAGCTAGTAATTATTATCCTTTGCTGGATGCACAATGTGTTAAAGAATAAATCGAAAGTTTTCACTAATAACCATTTGCTTTTCTAGGAGAACAGCATTGATCCTGCAGAGATCTCACAGATATTATAACTCTCTCTCTTCCTCCCTCCACAATCCTAACAAATCAATCTCCCATGCAATCTATATACTGTCTCTTTCAAAGACAAACTATTCCATCATCTAAAAATACTTCTGGGCCGATCAACCCTTCAGAACAAAGCAGAGCATGGTCCTTGGAGAACGGACAACAAGTCAAGGTAGAGAAAGCATTTGTGTGAACATTGAATTTCTAAGAATGCGTTAATGTTATGTGTGCAACCCCGGAAGGGAAAACAGCAGCTGCAGCACCCAGTCACCTTTATAATCTGAGCTGAAAAATCAGGACAATTCACAGTGAAAGCTACTCTGCCAGTGAGTGGAGAGATCTGATATGGAGGAGGTTCTATGCAAAACCAGTATAGACCTTCCTTTGCTACTGCCTGCTTTGGAAAAGATGGTAGTAGGAAGCAGTTTTCCTATTGCACAAAACTATTCAAGACTTCACACACACACCACAAATCCACGAGCTTTCACATTTGTTAAATATTTAGGAAAACACACATAGTGGTAAAATAATCTGAGTCAGGAATGGAAGAGGAGAGCGTTTGTCAGTCAGGTGAGAAAATGACTCAAGTTTAAGTCCCTATCCTAATATTTTATCTAATACTCTAATTCCAGCATAATATTTACACACTTACATAAAGGTCAGTTATCCCGAAAGGACAACATACGCACTTTGGAATAGCCGAAGGTTGGCATTTGATGTGGCTCTTACCTGGGAAACAGCAGGACTGAGATTCTAACTTGAGTCTCCTGGATCTTGGGGATACTGAGATATTTTGAGATAAATCTAACTTGCTTTGACCAAGAATTGCTCTATCAAAATCTGTGTGGTTCCTGTGCTGGATGTGGAAAATCCCTCTCAATTTACCAGTTCTGACCACGCGAGCAGTAACTCTACCAAAGGAGCAACACGTTAAACTGTGCTGGAGAGATGACGTGAAGCCAGTGTTAAAACAGTGTTAAAGAAGGTATCTTACTTTAAAAGCCTTGTACACTTAATTTTGAAAAAGGCATACACTAGTTCTCCATGATGAGGCACATGCAGAAGAGATCACTGCTGTTGGAGCTGCACTGATTTACATAAACTGAGAGTTTGGCACCAGTTGTCTATGCTGTTGCAATCCTTAAAATCAATGGGGGATAAGAAACCATCCTGAGGTGGCAATGGAGACTTTATCATACCTGGGGGATGCTGAAAAATCCTTTGCTCAGCCTCTCAGATCAAGCTAATGGGACTGTGCATGGCACCAACCTGTCACGGGGCATCATTAATGAGGAAGTAACAGGAATTAGAGAGGGAACAGACCCATTAGAGCACTCAGGTTCTCCATCTGGCCAGAACAGGTCTGATTCCTCCAGTATATCCACCACTGAGCAGCCCTCTAGACAAGATGCACCAAACCAACCCCTTTTACAAGTGTTATTTATTTTACTTATAAATAAGGCATTTACTGAGAGGCAGCTAAAAGCCAAACACTGAAAGAAATGCAAAACCTTAATAAAGATAAGTAGAAAAAAAAAGCCATCAATAAGATAAATTCAGACAGTATTTGAGCTTCTTTTTGTGTTTTTTTTTTTTTTTTTCCTGAAACGAAAAATCATCTAAACAAAATCCCATAAAACTTGCATAAGTCAAAGCACTCTGAGACAACCTTCCCTATGCTCAACTGGGAGAGACCCCAAGGAATCAGAGAGAGAAAGCAGATGCAAAGAATAGGAAAAAGCTCCCTCTACCCATTGACACTTCTGTAAGAGATGAGATTAAAAACAAAAGTCTGCAAGCTCACAACCTGGCAGGGGAGTGATCCAGTACATAAACAGAACCAGCTGTCCCAGCTAAGATTTTTATTCAACAGAGGAGGAAGATTTCCATTTTCATAGAAGAAAAAGGAAGCAGGAGACATTTACATGTGAGATCAACCAAGATCATCTCAGAGCTGTAAAGATCCCCCTTGGTCAGGAGGCAAGTCCTGAACTGCCCAAGAAGAATTTAAATCAACCCAAAGACTTAGAGTTCTGCAAAAAGTATAAGGAGAGCAAAGAGAGACAAAGAATACAGTGTTTATTACTGCTTTAGTGTAACTCAATAAAAATCAACGGTGCTTTAAAATCCCAGTACAAAGTTGACTTCTTGTTTCATTAAAAATAGTCATTCCCCAAAGACAGAAAAAATATAGCTGAGACTGCCCACAACCTGGCATTTTAGGAGTCTAAACAAGAGAAGCATAGCATCGGGAGCTCGTGACATCTTTATCATCCCAAGAGGGAGAGGAGCATTTCAGGTGCATGGTTTGGTCTCCAAACATAACAGGGAAGCTGGAAAACCCCAAAGAGGCTGCAGCAAGGCAGGAAAAGAAGGAAAAGAGAAGCTGTGATTGGATTTATGCAACCCTGTAGAACGTTCCACACACCATGCCCAGTGCAAGAGGACTACAAAGCATCATCTGGTGAGCATCTGCAATGCAACCTCTCATTCGTTGCTCAGCTGCCTTCATAGTGGTACACAAACAACTGCACTGACTTTTGCTACATGCTCTGAGATGGAGCACGCTGGGTTTCCCGAAGAGATCATATGCTGTACAGGGCAGAAAGGATCATGGGCATCCTTTCCCATTTTATAATCCTACAACGTTCTTTACCTAACGTGGATTAGCTCTGTAAAACCTTAGTAGTCCACTCAGCATCCCTCTCCGCAAAAGCTGTACTAACTTTTGGGGAAAAGGCTTTGAAGAAGCCACACACTAACTGAATGAAACTGACTTTAGCAGACAAAAAATAATATGGGTGGTGAAGAGAGCAACAACAGTAGAGTATCTTATTGGCATTTCTTCAACCTAAAAGCACTTTAAAAAACATTATAAATTCATAGATTCATAGATTTTAAAGGCCAGAGAGAGCAATTCTGATTATCCAATCTGATTTCCTACCATAAAATTTTGTCCCATCACTCCTACATGAAGACCGTAGACTGTAGCGGGACTGAAGTATATCTTATAAAAAGACATTTGAATCTTGATTTAAAGGTTCAAAGCAATGCCAAATCCATCACATCCCCTCAATAAGCAGTTCTAATGGCTAGTTATCCTTATACAGAAAGATTGAATTTGTCTAGTTTTGACTCCTATCTCCTGATCTTGATATGTGCAAAAATGTTAGATTAATGAGCTCTATGCTATCTATTCGATGTCTTTCTTCCCAGAGAGGTACTTATAAACCATGATCAAGTCCTCTTAGATGTCTCAAAGAGAAGCGTGGATAGCATGCATTTTAAAGTCTGATTTGCAGACTTCTAGCAGTTGTCATAGCTCTTCTCTGTACCTTGTCCAAATTTGGAAAACAGTTTTAAGTACAGGCACTGTCATTGCTTGCTTCGCAGAGCACTCAATAATGGCAACTCAACAGAGGGCACATCCTCACGCACTCTATAGCATCTCAAGAGGAGAAAAAAAAGACCACCAGAAATTGCTCAAAACCTAATTAAATGGATTAATGAAATTCTGACAAAGAATAAAAATAGAAATTGGATTGTGGCATTTCAAAAAAGATGCGCCATTCATCTTAAGGGTTTCTCAGGATTAACTCCACTACAGCAGGAGTTGTGATTACAGCACAGAGGCATATCAAGTCAGACCTAACCTGGCTAGTTTAGGTATTACTAGCACTCACTGACTTGCGAGCAGGTTGCGAAACTTCACACTGAGCCCTTGGTTTGGTGGCAGAAGTGCTACTACCATTCATCTCTACCATTGTCAACATAAAACTATTAGTGCTGGAGCAACCAAGACTGATGCTAATACAAGTATTTCTCTGTGTTATAATATGGTCATACACCCATCTGTAAGCCAAGTACCAGTGATCACAGCTGGGAGGTTCAAGCTGCTATGGTGTCCCCAAGCCCAGGTCACAGCATTGGAGTTTTCTCAAGGAAAAGCTCAGGAAAAGGGCCTGAGGGTCCTGGTGGACACCAAGGTGAACATGAGCCAGCAATGTGCCCTTACCGCAACGAAGGTGAATGGTACCCTGGGCTGCATTAGGCAGAGTATTGACAGCAGGTCAAGGGAGGTGATCCTTCCCATCTACTCAGCACTGGTGGGGCCACACCTGGAGTGCTGGGTCCAGTTCTGAGCTCCCAAGTACAAGAGAGACATGGACATACAGGAGAGAGTCCAGCAAAGGGCCACAAAGATGATGAAGGGCCTGGAGCATCTCTCCTATGAAGAAAGACAGAGAGCTGGCGCTGTTCAGCCTGGAGAAGAGAAGGCTCGGGGGGGATCTCATCAATGTCTATAAATACCTGAATGGAGGGAGAAAAGAGGATGGAGCCAGGTTCCTTTTCAGTGGTGCCCAGTGCCAGCACCAGAGGCAATGGGCACAAACTGAAACACAGGAAGTTCCCTCTGAATGTCAGGAAAGACGTTTTTACTGTGAGGGTGACTGAACACAGGTTGCCCAGGGAGTTTGTGGAGTCTCCATCCTTGGAGACATTCAAACACCATCTGGACATGGTCCTGCATGAGCGAAGGTGTTGGACAAGATGACCTCCAGAGGTTCTTTTCAACTTCAACCATTCTCTGATTCTATGAACTTCTCCATCTTCTGCTGAATTTCCCAACACTGCTTTCCAGTATTCCAGTGGACTGATATCACTAGCACCTCAAAGGTGAGTTTCAGTGGCTGAATTTCTCAGATTCTGCTCTGTGAAGAAAGCTGTCGAACTTGTGGTATCCAACAGTTTGTCAAAAAAATGTGAATAACAATTGTTTTAAGCAACTGTGTGTATAATGCATCTATCAGTTAGTTCTCTGAAAAATAACCAAAAATAAACAAACATGAAGTATGCATTTAACATTTTGCTTTTGACCCATTCAGAATCATCTTTTATGCACAGTAATTGAGATTCTGACAATCTACTGAAGATTTGTAGACTAATGCAGGTTGGAAGGGATCTCTGGAGGTGTCTGGTCCATCATTCCGCTCAGAGAAGGTCCACTTAAGTGAAAGTTGTTTGGGGTCTTGTCCAGATCTGAATATCTTGAAGGACAGAGATCTCACAGCCTCTCTGGACTCCTGTTGCACCGGTTATTCACCCTGATGGTCAGAACCTTCTGCCTCATATCGAGTTGAAATGTCTTATGTTTCAGATGCCCTTTACCTCTTGTCCTTCCATCATGCACATCTGAGAGGTTATGGTTCCACCTACTCTACAGTCTCCCATTAGCTAATTACAGACAAGAATAAGATTTCTGTTAATTTATGTTCAACTTGTGGTTGATCAGTACCCCCAGGTCTTTTCTTCAAAATAGTTTTATAGCCAGCCAGCACCCATCCTGTCCCATTGCATAAGGTTAGTCCATCCCAAGGCGCAAAGGAAAGTGTGAATAATTATCTTCCTTCTGATTTTACAGCAAGCTGGGCACTTGAATAACTTCACAGAGCCTACCGAGAGCCTACATTGGTTTCAGGCCTTCACCTTCTGGGATAATGGAGAGCAGCAGTGAGGGTCACAGTGCCTGGGGTGAGGTATATCCATGTTGCAGGAGGTCCTGAACTCAAGGTGATGATTGTGGAAAATAAACTCAAACCTACCAATCCCTTGTAGCCATAGAAAAATTGGTCCTTGAATTTTCCTGGCAGATGGAGCATACACAATTCCTCTAAAGAAGAGACAATGATGTTTTAGAAGTTTTACTTCCCATCTTTCTTCTAACAAGGATTCCTTGCTACAGGGACTGGGGCTTTACCCCTGGGACATGTGGGAGAATTACAGAAATAAGGAGGCACTAATATCCTTTGTTTATACCTAGACCAGCCCTCTCTGTCACTCAATCCCCACAGACACAGGACAGGGCAGACAGAGAAGCTGTCCAGGTGATTCAGAAGCAATTTCAAAGTCCACTGTAGAATCAGCATCTGATAATTTTAGATCCTTTTCTGACACTAGTGTATTTTAGAAGTGGGATACCATGACATTAACTACCATCTAGCAATGTTAGTTTATATCTATCTGCAAAATACATCCCTCCAGCCCAACCCAGCAAAACTGATGAGCCAGAGCATATCTCCAAAGGAGGGAAGCGCTCTGCATCTCCAGGGTCCGGAGAGGCATCAGCAGTAATAGCATCTCCATTCCATCTATAGAGTGAAGAATAACAGAAGAGTTTTGGTGTTGGTGTTGTTGTAAGGGAGATAGATGTTTCGCAAGCTCATATGACAGGCTCTGAACACAGTAGTTCTGCAACACATTAGAAAAGGAGTCTGGCTTGTTCCACCTTTCTGCGCTCTAACTCCCTATTGTAACAGATGACACAATTAAAAATAGAAAAGGATGTGGTCTCAGCAAGGATTGGAATATATCTGTGCCTGTTTAATGGAACATATGGTGGAATATTTTTACATCTTATAAAGAAGTGTGTATTGGACATGTGCTGGCACTTGTGAGATGCAGCAGCAGAAAAATGGCATTAATATTTGCTTCCTGACAACAGGAGCTGCCATACACCGTGTACACGCACACGAGTCATCAGCAGGACAGCCCACAACTGACTAGGAAACCTTTCATTATACGCACCATTGGAGTTAATTCGGAAGACATTGGCTGAAGTCTCCTGAAAAAGTTCCTGTAGTTCACTGGGATCAATCTGGGTGGCTGTGAAGACAAAAAGGGAGAAGATAATTAATACTGGAGACCACTTAGCACTCTGAAAGGGGATCACCTCCCAGCTGATCCTTTGAAGGGGGATGCAGGTTCCTCCTCGCTGCAGAAATTTAGCCCAAGTAGGTGGTCTGGTGTAGCCTTACACAATGTCTGATCATGCAACTTGCACTGGACAGGCAAATACCTACTCCAGCACCATCAGGTGAAGATGCTGCTGCCACACGGCGGATACAGCCCATGTGGATTGCGATAGCATTTGTAGGACTTATTAGCAATTGGAATATAAATGATTTCTGCTCATTTATCAAGTAAGAGTATAAAAGCCTTGAATGAACAAGAAACCACGAGCACAACAGCATGGTTAACCATCGCTTTCCAGAGTAGGAAGACATGCAAGCAGGTTCTGCCTTCAGAAAAGGGGAAGAAGCAGTGAGAAAAGTGCAACTGCTCTGTGGGCTCAAAGCTTTTGGGGTAGGAAGGAGATGGGAGTCCAGATGGGTTCTCTGCACACTCATCTTCCAGCCCCAAGAGAGCCTCCCCTTCTTCCTACTTCCTGATAGCCCAACTGGAAGGGCCAATGAGTCAGTGCCAGAACTTGCTATTGCTGCTGCCCAGACAACTTCTCTCAGCTTCATTCCCAAAGACCTACTTTGGCCAAGGTACCCAAATCAAGGAGAACACTGAAGTGAGAGTTTGAATGTTTGGGGTTTAAAAGTTTGGTGATGGGTTGGTTGATTTTTTTTTTTACTAGCTTCTTTTCCCAACTTTAAACCTCCTGAAACTATCCCGAGCTCCTCCACAGCTTCATCATCCCCAGAGAAGGAACGACATGAGGTTTGACTAGACTATATTAAAGAGACAGGATACATCACTTAAATAAGTTTAAACAGGCCTCTGTGATTTGATTGGTAACAGCCACCAGAGAAACTCATGTATACCTATGCCTTTGGCACCAGCTTTATGGCAGCAGATTTATAGCAGATTTTCTCATTTTTAGCCCTATTCTGTCTCCGACCTGGGTCAGTTTTTGCAGGTTTCCCAGAAACTGCTCTACCTGAAACTTTGGTCAAGTCCATAAGCACAGGGCTTGTTCACCCACACACTACAACACATTCAAATAGCCACTGCTAATAGCAAGCCTCTCTCCTGAGCCAAAGCATTACAGAAAGTCAAACAGGAGCTACGATTCATATTTTCAAGTCAGCAGACTGTAACTACAACATATTCTGCATCCCTTAAGCAGATTTTCCTAAGCTGTTAGAACATCATGCACCCAACCTGCATTTGGAAGAGCAGAAAGTCAGCAATGGAGCAAGGTGAAAACCATGAATATTGAACAAAACAAGTAGCCCACTTGATACACTGCTCAGGTTAGTCCTGAGGATACATCACCCAGTGCTTGAGGACAAGCTCCACATCCAAACAGTGCAATCAAGGGATTTTCCGCTGCTTCTCACACATCTCACCCACAGCAGCACTCGTGTGAGACGATTCAGCCCTGTACTAGCCGTAAATAAAGTCCTGGATCAGTCTGTCAGGTTGACACAAATCCGAGGCATTAAATGGTGTTTAATCCAAATGCACAGGGGCTCATTGCTAGAGATTTTCCCACTCTTCTCTTCCTGCAGTTCCTCCTAAATCAGCTGTCCCAGACACTTCTTTCCTTTGCTTTATATATGAGGCTATATAACACAAGAAATTAGCTTGGGCTTACCTGTCCCCCAGGAATTTCACTTGTTACTAACAAGATCCAGCTTTCATTAAATCACTGACAAAAGAGCAGCACAGGATAAGATTTTTAGATCTTTACAAACATTGCTGACCCTGGTTTGAGGATGTTTTTCCTGGATTTTCAGCATGCTAACACACTCCGGGTTAGCAATATGGAAGGACATGTGTCCAGGACATGGCTAAATTTCTAATTGCACATGCCGAGAGGACTGGTCCACACATTTTGTGAAAAACTGAATTTGCCTCAATAGATTTTTAGCCTAGCCCATTGATCCTGAGTCCATAGGCAC
The DNA here is from genome assembly GCF_031877795.1 of Strix aluco. NCBI lineage: Eukaryota > Metazoa > Chordata > Aves > Strigiformes > Strigidae > Strix > Strix aluco. Next base: position 2,801,606 of record NC_133931.1, on the reverse strand, counting down.
TTATGTACTTTCTTGAATGAAGCCTCAGATGAACCATGATGAAATGAAACCAGGGTTGGAAATTCCTTCAAGTCCTCAGTTGTAAGCACCCAGCTACAAACAGTATTGCATTAAACCCCTCAAATAATACGGCCTGCAGACTTCAATGTGTTCCCACATGGGGACACTCCTGCAGATTCATAGCATCCAGCAGGTACCTCTGGGGAATCATTTAAAATGCCAGAACCACCCAAAAATCCAAGATGAAATATCCCAAATGTTGCAAAAGGCAGGAGAAGCACAGATTTCACGGTGTGGACTATGTGCACCTGCATTTTGGAGTCACCACAACACCATGGGAAACACTGAGTAACACTGCGTGTCCAGAGTTGGACCATAAGGTTAAAAACCACCCAGAAATTCAGGCACTAATTTGGGAAAGTGGGATTTATCCAACCTCCCCTGGGCAGCCATGGGGAGGCCAATTTGCTCACCCTGTACCGCATTTCCCTAATAGAAGAGGAAAAACACAACAGGACAATGTGTGAGGATCACATTCTGAAGACATGGAAATACTTAACAGTTTAAGCTTCAGCATTTTCATTTAGTCAAATGCAAGTGAGATGATGAACTCCCCCCTGAAGTCCCTCGAAGGCTTGAAATCTCAATCCATAAATATCAAACAGAGAGCGCCATGACAACCCCACACCTCAAACAAACGCAAATTAAAAGAAAAAACAAATGCAGATGCAACCTTTGGCCAGAATTTCCAAACAATTACTTTGAAAATGCAATGCTTGGAAAATACTTTATCTGAGAAAACTGCGTTGAATCTGGCTTGCAATTTCCTGCCCCTGGACTTCTATTTGATCTTACAGCATGCTGCCAGTTCTGGGTTTACTCTGGTTTTGTTTTAGAAAATAAAATAAAATAGTAACAAGGATTTTTTTTTTAACTGCTCCAATTTCAAGCTTCCACACAGCAAGCAGAGATGTTGTAACTATTCATGGAAGATTCAGCAGTTCAAGCAGACAAGCAAAGCAATTTAAAAACAGCAGCAGAAAGCAAAGCAAAAACGCATCTGTACTGCCAAGCTAAGTGAAGACATACCAAGACTGCAAAAGAAAGTGAATGTGAAGTACATTTGTGTCTAATAAAAAATTAAATGTCTTCAACTACATAAAGCGAGTACTAAAATATTATGATTCCCCAAGAAGGAATATGAGGGTTGCCGATATCCAGTAAATACTTTGCAAGCCCCAACCCTAATAGGATTCAGGGCCACATCTGGGAAAAGATGACTTTTACTTAAACTGAGAGTCCTGAAAGTTGTGAAGGGTTTGAAGTGAATATGTTACAGAATACTATGTGCAATTTGTTTCTCCTCCACTTCCTTAACTGGACATTTCCAAACACATATTTACAGTTGCCATTTATTTTCCCCATTTGCTTTCCAGCAGAATCCCCTTGGCAGGAGACAGGACAACCCAACTTCCTCTGCTAACAGCTCAACCTTCTCCCCACCTAGTAAATAGTGATGACCCATTATATTTATTGCAATTGCTAAAGCAGCAGCTAACACTGGCATTCCTGATGTGTTCCTACTTAGTTCTCCTTTCTTTTGCCTGGAAAGCTACACAGACACTCAGGTAGGTGCAACAAATGGAAAGGATGAACTTTTAAGTACATGCTCTACCACAGCAAAATGTGCTCACATGTGCTCTGGCCAACTGCAATGGGAGACCTCAGCTGCGAATCTGATCTTAAGGAACTATGCAGCTTGAGTGGGGTGAGTTAACCTTGGCTGGATGTCAGGTGCCCACCAAAGCTGCTCTATCACTCCCCTCCTCAGCTGGACAGGGGAGAGAAAATATAACGAAAGGCTCATGGGTCAAGATAAGGACAGGGAGACTGATCAGCAACTACTGTAATGGGCAAAACAGACTCGACTGGGGGAAATTAATTTAATTTATTGACAATTAAGAGTAGGGTAACGAGAAATAAAAGCAAATCTTAAAATACCTTCCGCCTACTCCTCCCTTCTTCCTGGGCTCAGCTTCACTCCCAATTTTCTCTACATCCTCCCCCCCGCAGTGCAGCGGGATGGGCAATGGTGGTTGCAGTCAGTTCATCATGTTATCTCTACCACTCCTTCCTCCTCACATGCTTCCCCTGCTCCAGCATTGGGTTCCACCCACAAGAGACAGTCTTACACAAACTTCTTCAACATGAGTCTTTCCCATGAGCTGCAGTTCTTCACAACTTGCTCCAGCATGGGTCCTTCCCACGGGGTGCAGTACCTCAGGGTCCCCATGGGGTCACAAGTCCTGCCAGCAAACCTGCTCCAGCGTGGGCTCCTCTCTCCATGGACCACAAGTCCTGAGAGGAGCCTGCTCCAGCGTGGGCTTCCCATGAGGTCACAGCCTCCTTTGGGCACATCTACCTGCTCCAGCGTGGGGTTCTCCATTGTTGCAGGTGGGTATCTGCTCCACCATGGACCTCCATGGGTGCAGGGCACAGCTGCCTCACCATGGGCTACACCACAGGCTCCAGTGCCTGGAGCACCTCCTCCCCCTCCTTCTTCACTGAACTTGGTGTCTGAAGAGTTGTTTCTTTCACATATTCTCACTCCTCTCTCTTGGTTGCATGGAGGCAGCTTCTGGCATCTTCTCATCTGCAGCCCCCCTGCTACCAACACCTTGCCACATAAACCAAATACACTGAGACAGAGCCACTGTCTTGTAATCCACCTTGCTGCAGTCCTGGAAATGCATGTATTGGCTTTTCTTTGGTGTTTGTTTTTTTTTTTTATTGTTGTTGTTGTTCATGTGCTTATTTTATTTATTGCACCAAAAAATCCCTTTCCTTCACAAGAAAAATAGTTGCAACTGTCACCACTGAAAACGGTGTCCCATCCTGATGTGACTGCATGTGTGTGGTATGAGATATTCCTTGTCCAATGATGCTGACAGTGCACTGAGAAGGGACAGAAAGGGAGGGTGGGACATCATCACAGCCAAGCTTTGCTGCTTTCTCCCTGCTCTTAACGCTTCCCATCTTGTCATCCCAGCAAATTGTTTCAAAATAAAGCTTGAAAGGAATACGTCCACTAGTAAATAAAAGAGAGTGAGGGAACAAACTATGTTTTATTGTTAGCTGACTGCCCAGCTCTGTATTGCCAAGACAAACTCAGTAGCTGTTCCGGGTGTAGTTTATCCCAGAAATTGCTTCCTCTAGACAAAAATCAGTAAGACTGCACCAGGTTTCAATCCAGACATGCAACACCATCTCACACCTATCTGCTATACGGAGGTGGCATAGAAAAAAGAAAGGAAACTGAATCATAGAACCATAAAAACATTTGGGTTCAAAAAGACCCTTAAGATCATTGAGTCCAACCATTAACCTAACACTGTCAAGTCCACCACTAAACCATGTCCCTGAGTGTCTTTTAAATACCTCCAGGGATGGTGTCTCAACCACTTCTCTGGGCAGCCTCTTCCAGTGCTTGACAACCTTTCCGGTGAAGAAATTTTTCCTAATATCTAATCTAAACCTCCCCTGGCACAACTTGAGGCCATTTCCTCTTGTCCTATCACTTGTTACATGGGAGAAGTAACCTTGCTACGACCTCCTTTCAGGTAGTTGTAAAGAGTGGTTGAGAACCTTAAAAATCCATATAACTTTGTGCATGATTTTTGCAAGCATTATTCCAGTGGAGATTCAGAGTGCATTGCTTTCCACGTTTCAGTGCAATTATAATTTATCACACCTCTGTCTAGAGGAGGCTGTCGGGATGAGGACTGGCCAGTGGAGGGGTGCGGTGTCGGTGCTTGAAGTGAAATATAACCTGGGAGCTTGTGGTCTGCTTCCTGCTATTCTGCTCAGGAGGGACAAAATGCTGCTGATGCACATGGGCATCCCTGGGGCTCTCAGGCGCCATGACAGTCATTAGCTCCAACCATCACTGGCAGCAGTTTGTGGCTGGGAAAGGAGAAATCCAAGCGAGCTGGCGAGCAGAAATGTCTTTCGGTTCCTCTTCAAGACAAGCCAAATGCAAAGCCTGAGCAGACTTATAGGGTCTTGTCTCTAGTGATATGGATATAATTAATGTCCAAAGGGAATAACTAGAGTTCCAGGACAACACACATGGTAAAGGTATCTACAGGAATATCTGTTTGCTTAATGTTAATGAAAACTTCTCTGTTCCCCATGTTAATCTTCTTTGTCTATTAATTATTTCAAAGTAATTTGAAGCTCCTAACGACTTTTCTGCAGCCAGGTGAAGTCAACTGCCTCCCTGAAACCAATTTTGTAGCAAACCCAGAATAACTCAGAAGTTGCAGAAAAAGAGGCAATAATTACAGTAACTCCAATAAAAAGGGAAAAGAGGAAAAACAGGACAAGCATTTGACCTTTCTACTTACAATACTTAATGTGGCTGTAGTAAAGCAGCTCAACGCCTCAGAACTGTAATGCATTTATCCCCACTGCACCACTGAGAGCTATGTCTGTGCTCTGTAAAAATTCACAGACTTCCTGCATCTGCATCTTTGCTCATTTGAAAGTTTTGACTGAAGTTATAACATCATCTTTTGCTGAAAAAAAACCTTCCAGCAGAAAGTTAGTTGGCATCCAAACTCTCCTTTTGTACCCTGAAACTCCTGCAAGGAATTAAGTGCAGGTAGGGAGCAACCTGTTCATTACGATTTCAAACCATCCACCCTAAATCCTCAGTTTACTTCTACCAATAAAGATTAAGCACAACTGCACTCAGGCTTGTGACTTTTAACCCCTTCAAAACCCAACTGAACAGATAAGTCTCGCCCAGCAAGAATCTTGTTCCTTCCCCAGGACCAGGGGACCCATTGTGAGGCTTCATTTCCCCCCTTGAAGACTTTTCACAGCATTGACCTAAGTTATCCAAGAGAGTAACTCTTTGTTGAAAACTATGATCCACAATGATACCCATGTGCCTCTGGCACTGGGAAATCAAACTCAAAGGAGAGAAAAAGATTGATTTTTGGCTGCTGGCCCAAGAGCTAGAGATTTTCTCTTGAGCAAAATGCTAAATTCATGTCTTTATTTTAGCTTTTCCACAACAATTGATGTAAAAAGGAAGAGGTGGAAGAAAATGAAGGAGGCAAAGGGGAAAAAAGAAAAAAAGTAGCAGCTTGTCATGGGAAAAAGAAAATGCTACAGAAAACAGACAAGCAAGAACTGGTAGATGCACAGCCACCTCCACCCACTCTAGACAAGTCCTCTAGCCACCAATACTCAACAGCTTCCCAGGGTGTTCCTCCATGTGGACTCTCTGATGTCAGATCATAGAACCATAGAATGGTTTGGGTTGGAAGGGACCTTAAAGATCATCTAGTTCCAACCCCCCTGCTATGGGCAGGGACACCTTCCACTAGACCAGGTTGCCCAAAGCCCCGTTCAACCTGGCCTTGAACCCTTCCGGAGAGGGGGCAGCCACAGCCTCTCTGGGCAACCTCTTCCAGTGCCTCACCATCCTCACAGGGAAGAATTTCTTCCTCATATCCAAATTAAATCTACCCTCTTTCCATTTAAAACCACTACCTCTCATCCCATCTGTACACTCCCTGATAAAGAGTCCCTCCCCATCTTCCCTGTATCCCCCTTTAAACACTGGAAGGCCGCTATAAGGTCTTCCCGGAGCCTTCTCTTCTCCAGGCTGAACAACCTCGACTCTCCCAGCCTGTTCTCACAGGGGAGGTGCTCCAGCCCCCCAGTAATCTTCATGGCCTCCTCTGGACCCACTTGAGCAAGTCTATGATCCTATGCTTCATACCAGCCCTTGGTCTCTTCCACAGCAAGAGCACTGTTTTGGTCTTCAGTTGCCTTTGCATTTCATATAAACCACAGGAACCTCATTTACCATCATGACCTCTGCTGTTCTGTTGAAACTAGTCAAAAAAGCTTCAACAAATACCAGCATAGAAACGATTGGCCAAGAATGTGTTTGGACAAGGCTCTTTTCCTCAAGGAAAAGAGCTTAAAATAGAAAGGGAAATGGAAGAGACTGAAAGAAGCAGAATCGTGTTTAATGTTGCAAAGTTGCTCCTGGCATGCAAGTTTAGGAGGTTTTTATTTCCTCCTGTTGAATTTTGAGTGAAATAAGTGATAAAGGGAAATGTAAGCAAAAATCACACTCATCAGGCAACATGCTTTTCATCAGCACTGGAAAACGTGATGCTGTTTCACGTGGCAATGCTTTGAAACTCTTTGCTAGAGATTTGTGCAGTGACTTGCAAAAGACCAGGGTCTCCTCAGCATGGCCACAGCACAAAGAGGGGGCACCGAGGCAATTACACATTTAACAATGGGATGAAGCTGGTGTTGGCATTAATCCACTTCCAACCCTGATTCCCACATAGTGGGTCGGTGTATTCAACTCAATTACTTATGGGTTAACTTGGGGTCTCTGCATTAAGACTCATAAACTCCTGTTCATTTATTTGAAATTGCCATCCTGGATTGGCCAAATTGTCCAAATAAAAATTTTGTAGTTTTAGAAATGAACCTTTGCCTGAAGGCATCTCAGCTGGAAGAACACATTTAATCCAACCAATCTGAAAGGGAGATGTATTTAGTGCATCTAGGTAGTGAAGTACCTGCCGTCTCCTCCTCTCCCCAGGGGAAAACAAAAAAACCAGGAGGTCTCTCACTCCACAGCCTTGCTCTGAAAAAGTACCTTACTCCCACCTTACTTTCCCACCAGAGACAGAAAAAATATAGAGAAAATGAGTGAAACGAGTGAAAAAAACCCCACATCTACTTTAACAGAACAGACTTTTTTCTTTGAAAGAGTTACTGCAGCTATAGCAAATTGACCAGAGGAGACAGAGATTTTATAATTTCTAAGCCAAGTTGAGTGCATGGCCCAAATTCAATGTGTAGAAGCCCAAGGAGGTAAAGCAGTCAAGGGAACATAATTTCAGGTTAGTAAGCATCCCATCCCTAGGCATGCATTTTTTTCTCTTGCTCTCTGAAGCAGAGTTTCAATACATTAACCTTTGTAAAGCCTCTGAGATTTGTGCTTTAGTTCACATGTCCCCAGACAAATAACTGGAACACATGGTGTCTCCAACACAAGTGTTCCTGGTAGAGAGAGCTAGTAAGTTTTAACTGGAGGTCAGCATGTCTCTTTCTTGGAAGATCCAACAAAAAGCTATAAATACATATACAATACAAATCTCTGAAGGAATAAATACAGAGGCTATGCCAAGCAAAGCCTAAGAAGCCAAAGACAGAGCCTATTCAAAAGGTTGCCATATAGGTGAGGTCTAGAGCAGCTGGACCAAAGCTTTGCAGCCTGGCAAGTGTCTGCACTTAAGAGGCATCACAAGGGACAGCCCAGGCGTGGAGAAGCATCCCTTACAGAATTCAAGAGAAGGTAAAGGGTGAGCATTAACTTTAAGTGAAAGCCAACCTCAGAAATTAAAGAAGATACAGAATTCAGACACTACCTCCTCCACTACCTTGACGAGGAAAGGGGCTGCACGCAATCTGTGCGCTCCCATTTTAAACCAACCAAGAGATAAGTTTTTTCCTAAGCCACTTGGATGGAGTATTATACCCTGAGGTGCTTTGCCATATCCCCATCCTTCTTGCCCCTACCATGATGGAAACCATCCCCTACAACTCTAAACACACCATCAAGTCCTCAGCCAGCAAATTGCAAATTGTGTACCCCCAATAAGCAGTCACAGAGAAAAGGAAACATTAGTTGCCTTTTTTACAATGCAATCAATATTCAATCAGATTTGCTTTGCATTATTTCTAGCTAAGATTTTTTATTCTCTTTTGTTTCCTTCTTTAGCATATATGCTAATAAGCTACTGCTGAAGAAGAAAACAGTGAGAAGTTCTAGGTGTACAACTAGTGTTGGTATCTTCTCAGCCCTGCAGCCTGCCCTGTGCGTCTGGGAGAGCAGTGCCAGCGTTATCAGCTCACATATAGGGAGCCTGGCCAAGGAAATTTTCAGCTGTGCCAACAATGTGTTATTCAGCTTTGCTGAACCCCTTCAGATCCATGTCCCAGAGGGTACATCTCCACCAATCTCATAGCAGCAGTCAACAAAAACAGTCCCTCCCAAAATCCACCCACACAGTGTTAAGGCAAGAAAAAGACATATCCAAGTACTCCACCAAGAGAAGAAGTTGTGTCTACAGCTAACCCTGAGACACACACATTAATTCTGCCCCCACCAGGCACTGACTCTTGGCCAAGTGGAGAGGTGTCCTCTGTGATGAGCACCACATCATTCCATGCAGCCAGACGGGAGCAACAGCAGCCCTGCCCGAATTTGCTCCAGGTCTACTTCACAACTGAACAGCAAAGGTATGACCAAACACCTGAAGAGACTGCATGCACAATGTTGAGAAGGAGCAGATACATCTCAGACAAACAGCAGTGGAGAAATTGCTGGCACAAAGTGTCCCCCAGAAGATGGGATACACCACACAATAAAACAAAAAGGGTGAGATGAGGCAGAGATGCTGGATAGAGGCTGCTTCCAGCTCATGGTCGGGGGGGAAATAGCCAACAAAACTCAACCAAAAGAATCCCAACCAACCAATAAACTTTATTACATTATTAACCTAATATTTTACTTTAATTTATTATTAAGAGGTTCCCTGCTTTTGCAAGGATACTAGAAATATTTCAGGTCTTTTTCAGCAGGATGTTACAGTTTATGGTTTTCAGTCTATTTTTTCAAGCTTGTTAAAGATGTTAGAAAGTGAACAGTGGTTTGCAGTATCAAACCTGATATTCTCTACATCTGCATTAAACCATATTGCTGCTAGAAAAATCTGTTCTCATCCTAGACTCCTTTTTTAGGCAGCAGTGAAAAAAAACAAAAATAAAACCAACCAACTAAGCAAAAAAACCCCTCACACTGCCTTCTAATTTCTACAACAAGAAAAAAGGCAGCTCTTGTTGAATTAGTAGAAGGAGAGACTCACAAGACTCTTACTAGCACAAAAATCCCATCACTTCATGGTGGCAACATGATGGCTAACAGTGATTTGAAGGTCAGGCAACCTTGTCAGCCCATGGGAAATGAGTTGGTGGGATCCTCGGTCCTGTTTCACCTGCTCAAATCTCTTTAAAATTAATAAATTAAATTAGAGGGTTCAGATAATTACTTTCACCACAGACATCCACATTGGCTGAGGTGCTCTTGTCCAGACAGGAGAACTAGAGAGAACATTGATTTTCTGTTAACTGCAAAATAGACTTAAAATTTTAAGCAAAATTTTATGAAGAATAAATGCAGACCGTAACTGTGCAATGGATTAAGAATCTGCTAATTCTGGCAGAGTGTGGAATTATGGCTTTGGTTGGACAGTTTCACAATTAAGAGTTTGTCTCCATTTTTAAGAAAAGGGGAGGCAAACTTTGAAAGGTTTTGCATAAATCTGACATATTACTGAGATGCAGTTAAGTAGCTTCTAAATAAAACAAAGTGTTTCTTTGATTTTTTTGATTTTTTTTTTTTTCTGGTAGTGGATTAGGAGAGAGTTAAAAAGACAATTAATTTTTGATTGAAATAAATCAATGTACTGGAAAATACCAATTCATTTGCAAAATTTCCCTATCAAATCCCATTACTTCCTGCTTTCCAAGATGGAAAGTCTAATCATGTTCTCTTCTTCATGCTCCAAAGCAGTAGCAGAAGCAAGTGTTAAGGTGGTGTCTGTGTTTTTTAAAAGGACCCTCAAATCGTTTAAAAAAAGGCAATTTAAGATGTTTCACAGTTTTGCTTGCTTTGTTGGTTTTTTTTTTTAATGATGATGTGGTATGAGTATATAAATAAAACTTGAGTGAAAGCAGGTTTGCATTTGCACTTCTATATTCCTAGGATTGTCTGCAGTCCTGTGCTAATGCAAACACAGACACCAGCACCAACAGTATGTGAAAATGCAAAGGAATTGACTGAAAAACAAAGTGGAGAGAATGAATCTTACACTCACTGCCCGAGCTGTTGGAAATGTAACATGAAAACAGCCAACAAAAAAGATGAAGAGTCCAAATATTTTTGAAACATCGTTATTTAAAGATTTATTGGTGATATAAATTACAAGATACTGTTTTTATTTTTAAACTAGCTCTTAATCAGTCTCTCTTCTGGTCTTATTAATGCACTCAGCACTAATTGCCTTAGAAAATATCTTTTAAAAGATCCAGGCTATTAATGACAAAATGGAGATGATTATTTTTTTTCTGATTAAGTCCATGTGATGCAAAGAAGTGGTATCAGAAAAATCAGCCATACGAATGAAAGGCAGAAACCTTTAAAAATATTACCTTATCACAGCTTTCCAGTCCAAAACATCCAGGTGAATGGGTATTTTTTTCAATCCTTGTAAATTATGGATTCTATAAACAAAATCCTGAAATGTAAACTCGATTACCAAAAAGACCCCCAAAGCATACTGGATAAAAGGTTAGTAATAAAAATGAATAAGAAAGTGTGATCCCTGCAGATAATATGTATAATTCATGAGATTATCCTTACCACTACTGTACCGGAGAGGTTCCAGGGCTGGGATGAGTCACTAATCTAACAGGAACAATGACAGAGATGAGACTCAATGCATCAACAGTGGTGACACTCAGATGGAGATGAACAGTGAGGTGGGAGAAGGGAGTAAGGGAGTGCTCTCCTCACTGCTCTGGCCATGGGCACCCGAGGGAGTCAATCAGTTTCTCCCCAGCCCCTTGGCATGTGTGAGTTATCAGAGAAGAAAAGTTGGAGGAGGACAGGAGAGCATGTGCATGACAGCTCTGCAGGAAAAGGTGGTGTTGCAAGATGCGATGCTGGACCCCAGCAGAGATGCAAGTTTGCTACAGGGTCAAACACGCTTGTTTCAGCGCAACATTGAAGACACTCTAGTGTAGAAGATGTCTTTTTTCCCCATGTCCTTCCTCTTCATCACTTCCTTTGTTAGTCAGGACTAAAACTTCAGACCATCTCAAGGATATAGAAGACAAATTGAACCTGCATTAAGTAAATACAACATTCTTGGAGAGCCCTTACAGCGTCATTGAGATCTGCACGAAGAGATTTTACAAACCAGAAACCCCAGAGAGATGAAGTGAGATCTGGGATGACAGGATAGCAGGAATTACTGAAACAGAGACAAAGTGGATGCAGTGGGAAACAGTGACTGAGCACTGCGACAGCTGGCATCTATCTACAGGATAAAAGAGTGTTTTGCGGATGGATAGTATTGCAAGTACTGGAGCAGATTTCCAAGTTCAGAACAAAAGCACAAACCGATGCACCCTCCTCTTCTGGAGAGCTTCAGTTCTCCAGCAAAAAAGGAGCAAGATAACTTATTAGATGTCTCAAAGAGAAATGAAAAAGTGCAATACAACCTTTGCCATTTATTGGTACTCTTTAACTATATGTTTAAATAAGAAAACTATTCTGACAATTTATGCATGATAATTTATGCAGTTTCCCAACTTTTACTCAATGGAGGAAGAAAAATTATTTTTCTTTGCTTAAGATTAAGCATAATAGTAACCACGTGGCCCAAGGAACCATCTCTTTTGGAAGAAATCATATATAATCCATATGTACAAAACCCCATACACCATTCAGGGAGGAAGATGAAATACCATCTGCTATAATTTCTGGAAGTCTCCTGGGTTTGTTTCTGTGGGACATTGTATGCCGAGCTGGTCCTCCACAACTTATGGGATCTGCAAGTGGTCAGCAGAGGTTGTAGTAATGGCCATAAAGCATCCTGGTTTTTCTTGCACAGCTATTGCTGTAGTTATTCACTAGTAAAGGAAAGACTGGCATAAAAGGCACAGGCTCATCTGTCTCTCCCTGGGATTCACACAGACCAGATTTTGAGTTCTCTGACCCTCTGCAAGTTACTGGCAAGCCCTTGTGCATTGTTCATCGCCAGTGAGATGGTCAATGTGATCAAACATTACAAAATTAGTCTTCTATTTTTCATATACAGAGGAACACACACTCAGCAACAGTCCTTCCTCATCTATTGAGACAGAAGTAGAGGGCAACATCATCTTATTGCTATTTGTTGATCAGAAGAAAATACTTTGCTTTTCAAAGATAATTTCAGGCATAATCTCATGGACCTCCTAATGTACAAGGCAACCTCTAACCCATGCAGAACAACAGCGACCATGACAGTGCTAAAAAATAGAATAAAAATAAAGGAGAAGTTCATTAGAAGTTTATGTAAAGCTACAGAAGAAATGTAGTTACTCCACGTGTAATGTGATTCGGACAATGAACTTTATACTCGTGCTTACACACACAAAAATATAAATAAATTGCATGGGTGTTAACATTTATTAGAGATTATTATATCACCCTCTGCACCTTCGTAAAACCAAGAATATTGCTTCCATATGGGTAAAACAGCAGCGTGTGTAACACAGTGGGGCTCAGCCCTAACATGCAGGAGGACTGATCCATCCTCAGGCCCATCTGTGCATTCAGTTGCGAGACAAAAACTGTCCTTTTGCTATTTAATTCAGCAGAACTTTGCTCTCTTTCTCATTCCTAGCATGACTCATTAAATATCTGCAGACCAGATTTTCCTCTTCATCTTAATCGAAAAGACTCTATTATGTACTTGAACACAGACTTTCTCCCTTTCTTCCAAAATAAAACTGAGACATGGGTTGAAGTATTTGCCTAAAAAAAAATCCACAGCACTGTGATACTGATGAGTATGAGAAAGTGGAAGTGACAGGAAACTGATGAAGAAAGGGCTGAATTACATTTTTTAGACAACTGGTTTATTAGCTAAAACATTCTGGTTTAGGTCAACAGACACAAATGCCAAACCCAGTAAACTGGTTTCAGCTGAAAGTTTTTTTTATTTCCTCCCTTTACCACAGTTGAAGCATGCCATTGCAAGCTTTCAGAGGGAAATGTTTTGACATTTTGAACCGAAATACAGTGTATTCTCAAAATTTGTCCACATTTAAACAAGAACAAGAAAACTAGAAAAAAAGTTTTTTCCCCAAATTTTTGTCAGTGCAACTCTTCTTTCTTTTCTCCATTTTCAGATAAATTCTAAATATATCTATCAGCTATAGGGAGGAAAAACTTTAAAAGTATATGAAAACCAATTATGTACATCATCACACTGGATACCAGTACCACTGCTCATGCAGAGAGAAATGCATGTACAAGACATAGTGAAGTGAGAAAAACAAAATACGTCTTAGAGGTTTTGGTTCCAAGGGCAAAACTGCTGGAGATGCACAACCTCCACAGGAGCTAGTCCCTTAGTCCCTTTGGAAATCTCAAGGAAATCCAAAGCAGACATTCATTTTAGGGCTGTAGCAGTCATTCTGTTAGTAAAGCCAAGAAATAACATTTTGAACTCTTCCATGTCCCTCTTCCTCTTGTAGCCTCTCCAAACATCCTTGTAAAATGCTGCAATCATTTTCTGACACTCTTTCCACGACCTGTTGCTGAACCCTTCCCCACATATATAAAAGGCTATAAAAGGGTTAACACCCTGATTTCCTGCACACATGAAACTGTTACTGGGAATGGGAAATCTGAACATGTTAGCAGCATGTTGCCAGCAACGGCTCTCTGGATTTTCATCAATATCATGACTACAATAATAAAACATGATGTTTTTGCAGAAGAAACAGGACTGCTGCTGAATCCCTGCTCCCTCACATTCCTTCGTGCTGCTGTTGCATCAACCAGCATTAAATGGTTGGGCACAAGCGCTAGAGCCTGTGCCTAGCATGGCTGGGGCAGCGGGTTTATCCATCCACAAGCTAATAGCGGCCACTCAAAGAGGACCGATTGGTCCTTTCCTTTCATCTCCTTTTGCCTCCTCCTCCTCCTTTCCTTCACTCTTTTGGCCTCTTACAGATGCTTTTTCCACCCACCACTTGTAAAGTCAGCAGCAGTCACCACCATGCAGATCTCAAGAAGCAGCTGAGGGAGACTGAGGCATGCCACATCCCTCCTTGTGGAAAATCCCCTACTCACCACTCCTTGGGAAGAGTAGGTTGAAACTGAAGGGCCCCCAAAACTCCCTCCATCTCTGTTGCCAGGATGGCATATCCCCGGTGCCCACGTTGAACTGCAGCAAGTTTCAGCCCATCCTTCCACATGCCCTCTGGACACGGCCTTGAGTAATCTGGCCCTGCTTGAGCAGGCAGGTTGGACTAGATGACCTCCAGAGGTCCCTTCCAACCTCAGTGGCTCCTGAACAAGCCATTCATCTTTCTTGAAAGAAACAGTGATGAAGACCCAAGGATCAGGAATGCTATAGTCTTATTTCAAAATCATATCCTAATTCACTTCCTCCCATCCCACTGCACTATGCAGAGGGGACAGGTGCTTCATTGCAGAAATTTTGCAGGAGTTGGGCTAAGTTGCTGCTCAGATGGGTAAAATGGTGCTGCTCAGGGGCAATCAGTGATCCTTAAGTGGTGAGAAGTTGCCTCACACAGACTTTTCAACATCTTGTAGCTCCCAGATTTTACCCTTGCACTAAGCCCCACTGGATGACTACAACACAGATCATGTAGACTAGGTGGGGCACATGTATCCATGGGGAAAGGAGATGCTTTTCAGACCGACTTCTCTGCTGCTGGTCAGCACTGGATGAATGAAGTCCAGGAGAGAATGGAGAAGACCACACTGGGCACACAAAAGTCACAGTAGCCTATTCTACCAGAAAACAGAAAGTGTCTCCTGTTGGATACAAAGAAAATAAGTCCCAAAGGTGTTGAAAGCTTGTCTAGAAGGTAGGGATCGGCCCCTAAGTACCCATTCAGTTCCAATGAGTTCATGGTCTGGTTGGAAAGTTCATCATCCGGTAATTTTCCCCAAAACAGGTGGAAATCAGAGCCTGGCAGTCTCACTCAATTGCACTCCTGTGTCACTCCCTGCACTGTGCTAATTCCACACTTGAGATGCTTTAACATCCCCCGGAGATTTGAGGAGGAGGTCAATCAGCACTTCCCTTCCAGTTCATTGTAACGAGCAGCCCAAACAGTTAGTATCAGTTAAAGTGAATTGATTTTATCTGAAATTCCTGCTGCCGCCTTCATGCGTGCACACACATTGTTGCAGCTTCTATAATTAGAGCACACCAAGAGAGAAGCAATTTGTAAGGAGAATGACATCTCTAAAACCCAGCTTTCTCAGAAAGGTGTTGTGTGCATGTCTGGGGGGAAAAACTTGTATATTCAGAAGAAAAGCCTCTGTAATGATGCCACTAAGCATTAACTAGAAACCTAATTGTTTTTGTCTTACAGTCTCAAGTCATAAAAAGAATAAAAACCACATACGCACACACAGGTGCACACATGCACAGAGACCTTGGCCACCTGTGCTTAATCAAAGACAAGATACATATAAAATAACCAAAACATTAGCTAAAAGGCTAAACGTAGTCTCTTTAGACACTGTGGATCTGTTTAGAGTGCAAAGGCATGACACCTATGGGAACAAGCCTGGGGTAGACTTATATAAGTTGAGATTTGCTAACAGCATAGCAAGTAATGCTCTGGTCCATGTTGGCATCGATGTTGCTCCAGAGAAAGAGCATTTTGGTCTACTAAATCCCAAACCTCTTCTGTTCCCAAACATTTAATCAAGGCAAGATGTGCTTGTTGGGGATTTGTACCCACCAAAATGCTCCTACTCACACCCAACCCAAAGTTGCCTGATTGCTGGGTTTGGTGCAGCTAAAACGTGCGTGCACGACCCTGACTGGGATCTCACTTGAGTTGCAAGGGTTTCTTTTGTGTCCCCTTCCCTCCCTGCAGACCCATGCCAGGCACCCATGGTAACATGAAGCAGAACCACTCTGGTCTCTGGGCTACCACACATTGGATATGGAGTTATTTTTGCAAGTAGAAGAAGCACGAGACCTCCCCAGACTGTGGGCCATGGTTTTCGCAAGCTGTAGGCAAGAGCAGGGTGATGGTCCCAGTCCTGGTCCCGGCCCTGCACAAGTGATGTGCAACATGTGAAGCTCTGTCCCCACTCCGGTGAATCCTGTCTCCTGTTTCTATGGAGGTTGGAGGGGGAAAATCCCTCTGATCCTGCCTGCAAGAGTCAGGGAGTAACAGCTTTGGGTGCTACTTCCCCTGACTGAAAATTAGATGGAGCACCTCCCACTCATCCTGCAGGTAAATCAGATGACCTCCTGATGCAAGGACCTGAATATACATCAAATAATACTGCAGTAAGTTCTTAGTGTAAAGGTGATACAAAACAACTGACAAATAGAATCATAGAATCGTTTAGGTTAGAAACGACCTATGAGATCAACAAGTCCAACCATTAACCTAACACTGCCAAGGCCACCACTAAACCATGTCCCTAAGTGCCACATCTACACATCTTTTAAATACCTCCAGGGGTGGTGACTCAACCACTTCCCTGGGCAGCCTGTTCCAGGGCTTGACAACCCTTTCAGGGAAGAAATTTTTCCTAATATCCAATCTAAACCTCCCCGGGCACAACTTGAGGCCGTTTCCTCTTCTCCTATCACATGTTACTTGGGAGAAGAGACCGACACCCACCTTGCTACAACCTCCTTTCAGGTAGCTGTAGAGAGTGATAAGGTCTCCCTTGAGCCTCCTTTTCTCCAGACTAAACACCCCCAGTTCCCTCAGCAGCTCCTCACAGGACTTGTGCTCTAGACCTTTCACCAGCATTGTTGCCCTTCTCTGGACACGCTCCAGCACCTCAATGTCTTTCTTGTAGTGAGGGGCCCAAAACTGCACACAGTATTTGAGGTGTGGCCCCACCAGTGAGGAGTACAGGGGGACAATCCCTTCCCTAGTCCTGCTGTCCACACTATTTCTGATACAAGCCAGGATGTCATTGGCCTTCTTGGCCACCTGGGCACACTGCTGGCTCATATTCAGCTGGATACTGCCCAGCACCCCAGGTCCTTTTCCACCAGGCAGCCTTCCGGCATCATAATCTCATGATCCCTTCTAGCTTTAAAATCCATGATTGTGAGAGCTGAAAGACATGCCAGAAAAAAATATAGTGCTGCTTACTGTCAATGACAAGACTAGACATATTTTCACCCAAGATCACGGGTAAATAACAGAATTTCAAAACTTCCAGTAAACTTTTGTGCCTATAAACTGGCTGAGTAGGTGGAAAACAACACTTTAAATAGGAGCATCTCCCAGCAGGAATGCGTCATTAAAAGCATGCTCTGTCTACATGAGCTGGGATTATGTTCAGGGACTTTGGTGCCATTGTCTTAAAACATAGTAAAAAAAAAAAAAAGGACAAGGAAAGTTAAAATTCTTCTGCCTCCATTAAAAAGTTGGAGGCTTAAATTTCTCAGGTTTTGGTTTTTTTAAAAACAAAGTCTGTCCGTGCACTGGCATCTGAATACCCTGCCCTCATACACTTTTTAAGCTCATTAATTCAATCAGAGTACTATTCCAGTTGCTCTGTCCTCACACAGGAATTGGCTGCTTAACGCTCAAGCTCAGTCATCATAAGCAAGATTCATCTGACTACTAAAGGGTAGTATTTTGCACACAATAATTAAAGCACGGATATTTAGTGTTGCACTATATGCCATGGCATGAGGAAAGGCACAATCCTATTTCTTTTTGAATGCTGAGCTCCTGTCTTTGCATTCCTAATGATACTTCACACAGCAATGATGAATTTCTCCCAAAGTTTTGTGTACTCCCTCACTATACAGCGATGTGAGGAATAACAAAAAAATCCCTCTTCCCATGGGGAAGAGGTTCATAGACAGTGTACACCAGCAGCCCATAGCATCACACTAGTGGGGGACCAGATTACCCTGCTTCTCGCCAAATCGAGCCCTTGGGATGTGGCATCTCTATTGAAGATGCTCCAGAAGACCCCAAGGGATGCTCCTGTGCTGGCACTCGATTACACACCAGAGCATCGATTTTTACAGCTACGACAAAACTCCTTTTTTTTTGCTTTCACTGATGCTAAAGCTTAAGACGTGGACAGGGGCAGTGGGATGTGGAGAGCAGACTATTCTCGAAACAGCCAGTGGCTTTCTGTGAAAATAGTGAAAAACTGAGTGAAAAACTCAAACAGCGGCTACAGCAAAAATTACCCACAGTCAAAATGATTATACGCTGGTGAGGCACTGCCTGGAAAACAGCTTATTAAGAAAAAGCAACACCAAAGAAGAAATATGTTTGCTGCATGCATGAAGGAGCCACAGTCCTACCTTCCTTGGGTGCACTTTGGTATTGCTAGAAAACAACTCCCGGCAGCCAGTGACCTCCAAGACATGGCATGAGATAGAAATGCTCTCTAACCCCTGGCTGACATCTGAACCCAGGTCAGATATAGCTGCGTCAAGGTTGGACAACAGTGATGTGGTACAGCCCAGGCTCCAGCACACAAACGCCTGTATCAAATGCTAGTCTTTTCAGAGAAAACCCATAAAGATCCCCAAAAAAACCTGCAAAGATTTCCTGTCCCTTGCTTAGCTATCCTCTGACTGCACCTCCTCTTCACCCATCTCATGAAGGGCAATTTTCTTGAAGAAAACAGCCCACCTCAGATAGGGGATGGAAGACACACCTGAGCTGCAGAGAACAGCACCATGCATGCACGAGGCAAATCTCCCTTCGTCAGGATGTCCACACCACCGAGGTGGGTCTGGAAGTCCTGTAAGTGAACGTGCCTTCAGTTTGGTATGGGTAGCCTTCCCCCTACTGCTGGGGGTCAAGAGCTGCCCCTATCCCTCCACCCAGCCAGAGCTGGCAGCACTGCAGTGCTGCATTCAATTAGGAAAGCAGCCTGCAAGCCGAAAGAGAGCTGAAACACAGAGGGAGGAAGAAGCCAGCTCAAATAAATGGATAATTGCCATTTAATTCCCACATATTAGATTTGGCAATACTTGCATTATGGCTAAGTCAATAAAGCAACTTTGACTTGAGCTTGATTTGATGACGGGACAGACCAATCAATCTGTCTGAGATGCAGATTCCCAGCCCTGCCAGGGAGACCTCAGGGTGGGGGCAGAGGAAAGGCCACCGCCCATCTGCCACATGTTGACAGAAATGGTCCTTTATGTGCCAAAATGAGTATTAATTAAAGATCCCATTCATGCTTTTCCTAGATTGGGCAGCCTTATTCATGGACAAATGCAGCCCCTACTCCTACAGCTCAATTATGCTCCACAGCAGCAACTGGCCACCTTGCTGGAAAGGTGTTGCTGTGCCAAGCACATCCTGCCCATCATGTCCATATGAACACAACTTCGGAGGCAGGCCCATGTAGGAGATTCACTGTCAGGCAATTGGCTCAAGAGAGTGAGCTCATTAAAGCTGCATCAGAGAGACAAAAAACTCCCCGTGCTGACTGTTTCACAGCTTGGTCCTCCAACCTGGCTGCCCATGGGTAAGGAGAAGCCACACTGGAAAGGATGCACGTGAAACCTGCCACTGACAGTGGGCAACAGTAAAGGGCAGGGAAGGAACAAGCACTGCAGATGTTCGTAGTCCAAATCAATCCTAATAAACATTTTTCCTGGCACTCCTGGCACACACACTTTCCACACGCTATTTTATATCAATAGATATAAAATAATCCACTTCACAGGTACAGTTCCTTTTCCTTGAGACATGTGAAGCCCTTTTTTTTATTGGCAATCTACAGTCTCCTTTGGGATGGACAAACTCCCTCTACCACAACATAGAGTGGCTCAAATGAGTGTGGGGAAACCAGGTAAAACCACAGGAGTTTGAGTACAGCAGCATACATATCAAGACAGCAATGCAACCAGAATAGAGATGTGCATTATTTTCTATTATACTGAAATGTATATGATAGAATTATGTATTCTATACAGTTGTTCTAGTGACTTGCAAGACATCTGCCCTATCCAATAGCTGCAAGCAACTATGAAGAGCAGAACTGAAAACCATGACAAATTGTTTTCGGTGAGAATACAACCAGGCATTGCACAGTCTCTCAGGCTCTGTATTCTGATAAACCTGGAAATACCTGGTGATACTGCCATTAGTTTCAGCAGATTAAACATACACAGGGCACAGGCTCTCGCACTCATAGCAGGATATATCATAACGGTATTTACTCACATAGACTGAAACTTTGACACTAATGAATTAAGGATCTGTTCATCCCCCACTGCTTTAAAAAAAAACCAAACCAAAGAATACCCCCCCCCCCCCAAACCAAACCAACATTTTATTTTATGACTTTCAAAGCAAGGCAGTAAATTAAAGAAAATATCTCAATTCATCTGTTCATTTGCTAATGTTACAATATTTGTGATAATTCTTCATCTTGCTGTAGTTATATGCATGTCATGAGGCTATGTATACACCCAGATACATGTAAAACATGTTTTATAGCATATTACTTTTTCATTGCAAATACTTTCCTGAGATGTCCTAGAATAAGAGCACATTAAAAGCACGTGCTATTAAATCTTTGCTAAAACCTGCAAGTTTCTCATGAAAATCCAAAGTGTGCTGTTAATGAAATTGTTCCGTTTTTAAAGTACGTGTAATTTTGATGAATGTAGAACATCATTTCCATAATGTCTTACATGTTTCACGCATTTCTAGGTATTATACAATCTTCTTGATATCCCAGAAAAACAGATTATTAACACAAGTAGGAAAGAAAACAGAATCATGGAGCCATGTTTGGTTACAGAGAATTTGTTTCAAGGTAAGAATCACTGTGCAAAACTTCCCAAGCACTTGCTCAGTTCTCCAACCACTAGATTAATACTTTCCAATCCTAGCAATAATTTAATTAAAGTGATCAGCAGATGAGAAGTAATACTGCACCACTGAATCTAATTAAACTTCAAGTTTATCCTCTAGAAATCAAGAAAAATATATATTTCTTCAATAAAAGACATTTATTTTATTCCGACAGAGGAAAGGATAAAAGAAAAAAACAATCAGTTTTGTTGATAACATCTCTCTCTTCACTCTCTCCCCCTGCCTTCCAAATGACAATGCTTGCCTGGCTAAATAATAAAATAATAAGCATTCTGCAAAGTTAATCTTCCTGTTCTGAGCTGTCTGAGCCACTTTGTCCCTTCCCACCCATGTCATTGTCTAGCAAAAGAATAGTGCCTTTGCAAAAATAACAACAAAAACCAAACGGAGGGGAGGTCTCTACCATGTTGGAACCTGCCAAGAAGAGGAATAAAAATTTAGACGTTCCTACCTCTATCTGGAAATTGTACATCTTACAAAAGGCTCCCCCTCCATCCCTGTCCCATGCAAGTATTAACTCTCTACGCTTGATTGGAGCTTTATGAAAAATTAAAGTAGGGATGCCAAGAGGAAACGTAATTTACCCTAAGCAGGCAGCGACAAAATGACCCGTGGAGAGTATTCCCACTTTCTGCTGCCCAAATCTCTACTGCTGAACCAATACCATGGCACAAATCTAGGTGTTGTCCAGCACCTCCTCACTACAGAGGCATGCACGCGCGCATGGTAACAAGTTGTGCTTGCAGACAAGACCATCATCTCTCCACTTGGCTTTCTTGAAAAATCATGCTAAGTTTTATTACTGTCAGCACAACACTGAACATTGTTAACTAGTGCAAAAATGCAGAGTACTAAACATTTAACTAAATATGTACGATTTCTGAAGAAGGCTTGCTTAATTAACATTTTACTGCAGTGACCTCCAGGGCATACTGTCTAACTAATTAAGTGTTTTCCTCTCCATCCCCTTACTAAGAAAGGCTGGTTTTATTCTGCCTCTTCTCATGGTCAAAGAGCAAGTGGATGGGCAGTAAAAGAGAAACAGCTCTACAAAAAGGTTAATTTGGCTGACTCAGACCTTCCCTAGCAGCACCTTTTCCTCCTGATGCTACATCCCCTTGTAGGCAACGCTGTGCTCAAGCTACTGCATCAAGTCTGCATGGGTTGTGCATCCACGTCAGTAAAGCTCTCAACACAACTGATGGCCTCTGAGGATGGGTGGCCAGGAACTAACCCAACTGACCTACAAATTAAGAACAGGCACATTGGGAAAGATCAAAGGTCTACAGCAGTGGTGAACAGCAGATGCCTAGAAAGTGTAAGAAGGTGGAAAGCACATACACTTCTGCACAAGCACTTCCCAGCTACTGACCACTTGTATTGAGGGGACTTCTTGAGCAAAAAGTGCTTTCTGTGGAGTACTCCACCGTGTACACATACAAAGCTCCACCTCAAAGCCACATACTCTTTCAGGACCTGTAACAAACTACAACACGGGGCTCAATGACATAACTGGAGCTGATTGAGGCTTCCCTCCTTCTGTTTGTTCTGAACACAACATGTGATACTTTCACATGATGTGAGGAGACCAAACAGGACTCTTAGTCTTCATAGCCAGGAGATGGGCTCAATATCAGAGCAAAGATGAAGCTGCTACCCAAAAACTGTGCATAGAACCACTTAGTGAAAAGTCCTTAGGAACTCTCCAGGGGGCAGAAAAGTGAATAAAGGAAAGAAGGGAACAAAAAAGGTTTGTAACATGAAGGACTCTTCATAGTTTTTGAGAGATTTCTACTACTATACTGCTGCTGCTCTTCACATGCTTGTAGGGTGAGCCACACAATCACCTGAAGGAAGATGATTCAACATCTTTCTGAGCCAACAGGTCAACAGTGCAAATCCCAGCTGAGCAACCTACTCAATGAATCATAAAATGGAAAGAAGGAGACTCTCCAGGTCAGCTAATCCTTTCCCAAGGAGGGAGGCAGCACAGAAATGCTACTACACATACCTACTCTCATTGTCTACTCTCACTTTAATGTTATTCAAGCAGCAAAACTTATTCTTCATTTCTTAAAAGACTATTCCAGTATAACACATCCCAGCGGTGATTTATTATACTACAGAATGGAGAATGACACTGATCTCTCCATAGAAGTCTAAGTTTTCTTGAGGGCCTTTCTCATTAATTGGCCTTAACATTTTTATTGTGGTGCTACCCGAAAAACACCAGATTGTGCTTCACGTGCTAAGTGCTACAATCGACTTTAGCTCCTTACAAGCTATTGCTTGCAGGTCTGCCATGGCCCTCTTGGTCATTCAGATGCATCCTCTCTCAAAGATTTCACAGGCACGTCTGTCTTTCCCAGTCAAGACCTGAAAACAGGCATTTCCTTATCTTCAAACCAGTAAATCCCCTGCTGGATGTCTTATAAAGAAAGAAGGAAAATGTATTAGTCTATAGACCTATAAGCCAAAAATTCCTACATTTTATTCCTGTCTGATAGCGCCTCAGGAAAATTGATTCACTTCTCTCTGAGTTGGCTACTGCATCCATAAAACAGTGATGATAAATAGTGGACTACTGCTCTGAGATGGCATGAAGGTTAAATTCATTAATGTTTGTAGAGTGGCAGAGACGTTTGGATGGAAGGCACTAACCATGGGAAAATTATTATTATTTATTCTCACAGGAGCAGATCACAGCTTCATTAACTCTACTTGAAGACATACGTTCTACACTAATGTAGGTAAACCTAACTCCTGCAATGCCCAGATCCTGTACGTGCTCAGCACAGAGTCTGAAACACTTACTGAAACAGAAACCAGGCAGAAAATACATGCTGCCCTCAATTAGGATCAGCCTGCTGCCTGAGCAGACAAAGCACGGTCTAATACAGAATGGCAAGATTACATTTGATCTACAAATGTATTTCAGCTCTTTAGGGAGAGGTATGCAAGAGACATAGCCAGGTGGAAAGAGAAAGCTGTCATCATGCTATTGAACAGAATATACATGAGAATTGAAGAGAATATACAGAGAAGCATGAAAGAGTGAAGACTGCACTACTATCACCAACAGGCAGAGCTGGGCACTCCCACAACAGTTCCTGCTCAGCCACTGATTTATTGCATGGCATTGGGAAACTCACTTTCATTCTTGTTTCCAGTTTGCTTTTGTGTGGTTCTATAGACAAGACCAGACCCCCATGGAGTGCAAGAGGGAACAGATGAAAAACTGGTAACAGAAATGTAATTCTCAGCCTGGCCACCATTCACCAACGAAACATCTCTCCACAGGGCACACAGCCAGCTTTCTGTACCTTCTGCCAAGGTGCCACAAGAACAATGTCAAAAGAGCAGAATCACAGACGCACAGAACGGTTGAGGTCAGAAGGGACTTCTGGAGGTCACTTGGTCCAACCCCCCTCGCTCAAGCAAGGCCACCTACAGCAGGTTGCCCAGAACCATGTTCAGACACCTTTTGATTAATTCTAAGGATGGAGACTCCACAACCTCTTTCGGCAGCCTGTGCCAGTGCTCAGTCACCCTCACAGTAGAAAAGTCTTTCCAGACTACATGGACCCCTGGCCTTATGGAAGATGGCAGGTCCTTCCCTCCCCATGCAGTGTGTCCACCATCGCCTGCCACATGAGCCCACTGTGTAGCCCATCTTCATCTCTTCTGCTGCAGAGAGGGTTGGAGTCTATCCCACCTTGGGCAGCCTCCACAGTAGGACTCCAAATTCTGCTGCTATACATTTATTAAAAGCAACACGTGAACCTGAGATGTAGCAAATGAGAAGATCTTTGAGGAAGGCTGAGCCCACTCAGGTCTCCGATGAGAACTTAACTTCCAGATTCAATGAATCAAAGCTACTTTTCATTATGACATAGCGAAGGATAAACATCATTGCATTAGTCAGCTCTCGGCAGTCAGCTTTTGAAGGACATTGAGTGGGTGGCAGAGAAAACCTGAAAGTAAAGGAAAAAATCAGACTCTGCAGCATGGTATTATTTGGAGCTGGTCTTGTGGCACGCAGCGCCGTTCCTGCTGTTGTCTGGAGGCCTCTTCCTGATAAATCATATCATCATGAGACAGTGGCAGTCCCCAGGCTCACCAAATGCAGATCAGGAATGCCCAGCTTTACTTCTCTCTGTTGAGTATCTCCCAGATGTTTATTCATCAAGAAATCAGGAGTAAAGCCTGGGAAGAAGGGAGGGGTGAGGGGAAAGTGTTTTAAGATTTAGGTTTTATTTCTCATTATCCTACACTGATTTGATTGGTAATAAATTAAATTAATTTTTCCCAAGTTGAGTCTGTATTGCCCGTGATGGCAATTGCTGAGTGATCTCTCCCTGTCCTCATCTCAACTCGCAAGTCTTTCGTTACATTTTCTCTCCCCTGTCCAGCTGAGGAGGGGAGCGACAGAGCGGCTTTGGTGGGCACCTGGCGTCCAGCCAAGGTCAACCCACCACAGTTGGTATCCACTCCAGTACCTTTACAAATTGTGCTTAATGCAATGGAAAGCGCTGTGGAATGTTAAATTTCCATGTTGAGGATGGACAGGCCTGCGGGACCGAAGCTGTTGCTGCTGCCTGATGGAAGGGATGTGCTGGAGCCAGCTCATCCTTGCTGAATTCCTCAGACACACGCAGGCTATCTTATTCCTAAGTAGTTCCCTCAAAGAGGCCTGCATCTGACACATGAAGGTGAGCTTTGATGCTAATACACTGGATCAAAAGGAGAAATATTGAAATCAATACTTCAATACTTATATATCTGGAAAAAAAATAGACAAGTTGAGGATTCTGCTGCCAGAAGAGAAGTAACGCAGTAACATCAAGGAAAGGTTTATTTTTCTCTATCAATATTAAAGCATTTAAAATCTATTAATTAAATACTTACAATCACCGAGGCAGACAACATCACCACCTTATCTTTTTCAGTATGTACGTGTAGGTTTTTGGCCATAAACATCACCTAAGGATGAACAAGTTCAGCATATTTGCTGAAGTTCTACACTGTCACTGTTATCCTGACCAGCAGCAAAAGTTTTCAGTCTTCCACTTTTCTCTTTGGGGCACGTTCCCCTCCAAGAAACACTTTCAACTCTCATTATTTTATTAAAGAGAATTATTATTTTATTAATTAAAAATATTATTATTAAAGAAGAAGATTATTTTATTAAAGAGAAACACCTAATGGAGTTTTTAACTATTTAAAAGGAAATAAAAACTTAACTATTTAAAAGGAAAGCCTTCTGGTTTGCCTCAGCAGCCATAAGCTCCCCTTAAAGTGCACAGCAAACAAAAAGGCTTCAGCTTCGACTTCCACTGTGCTACCACCATCCAGGGAAAGTGAAAGCAGCCTTTCTGCATCAGATTCTGACCAAAGCCTTTCCAGAAATTCTTCCCTTCTTAAAAGAAGATCTCCTTCCACAAACAACAAAAAACACTGGATGAGCAAGCACTGGAGACTGCCAGGGTGGCTACCAGATAGCGCAATACTTTGCAACAATAATTGCAGGAATGATGAGAAAAAGTAGGAGGTTCTAATCTTGTAACATCTGGGTCTGAAAATCAAAATATATTTCCAAATCTCACTTTCCAATATACCTCAGAATTGTGGGGAAGGCAATAATTATCCCTAATTTACTGAGGGAACCGTAGCAGAGAGAATTAAAGGCTCTGACTCACACACACTTAAGCAAACAGTGGCAGGAGCATACACTGTTTTACCCCTGAGTGCTGCCCCACTGGTGTGGCTTACCCCCTGGGCAGATGGGTTGCACCAACAACAGCTCAAAATATCCATAGAAACTCTCTTTTGTTGGTGCTTTAAGTGTTACCACGTGCAATAGTGCTCACCTGGGAGAGAGCAACCTCCAGAGCTGAGCTGGACATCTGCAGTCAACCATGTATAACAACATGGTAAAATCTGTCAAAGGTCAGTCTTGAGCCCAAACTGATGTGCATGAAATCCTGTAATTAAATATTCAGTGTTATAATCACAGTGATGAGCACACCAAATGTCCAGCCTTCTCCAAGGGTTTGCAGGTCTGTCCCAAATGCACTTTGAGACTACAAAAGCCCTCACCGTGAATTCTCCAACCGCTGGAACAAAAACAAACTTGCAAGTCTCCATGGCTGTAGGAGCAGAGATGTTTGACACACCCAAGTCCCCAAATTTGACTTGAAATATCTAAAGGTACTAACCAGGTTCTCAGTTACCAGAAAAACTGGTCTGATGGGAAACGCAGTGAAAGAGGTCTGAGGGCAAGTAGGTAATAGATGTTTTAGGGGTTCTTTTGTGCTTTCGTAATTGAATTCAGGTGATTACCTATGAATAACTATCTATCTACAACCTAGGCATAAAAACACATTTTATTTTTTCTAATAGGATTTCACATCACTTCAGACTTGAAAAATAAATCTTGTTGATAGGTTTTTCCCATCACTTAAGACTTGAAAAAATGTCTTTTTTTCCCCTTTTTTTTTCCTTTCCACTGTAGAGTTCTTCCATTGCTTTTATCTCTCTGAAGCTGCGTGTACAAATAGGCTGACTTCTGTGATGCTGGTCATAAGCACAGGCTGGGAGGATGACTCAGCCTGCACACCAGCCAAATGATCAGTCAGAAGTCCCGCCAGGGTCTGCAGGACTAGAAACAGGAGCTTTAATACAGTGTTCCAGGTAATTGCACCTAAACAAATTCACAAAAACAGAAAATGTATGACAAACAAAGAAAAAAAATACGTATATACATATTATATAATTACATACACACAGAAATGCTCCGTAATGTCAATTTTGGCAAGTGATTATTAACACCTTACATATATTAAAGGAGATAACAACCAAAGAGCGCCATGTGTTCATGCTTAAAGAACTATAAGATGAGGGAAAACAGCTAAGATCACACATATGCACACAGACACAACAGCACCAATGACCTACAGCAGTTCTCAATGACAATCACGTTGACTCTTGCACCATGTGACGGCTTTTGGCACCTTCGCCCACCTTTGAGACCAGAGCTGCGAAAGGCACCTCCTCTACTGGGAACGCCTTCTGCTAGCAGAAGCAAGGCTGAGGTACGTTGTGCTCCTACAAACAACTTTCTCATAAATGGGTCAAATTAACCCTGATTTATGGAACTGAAGTTCCAACTCCAACTCATTCAGAAGTCCAGGAACACAAATTCATTCTTATTAAACAACTCAACAGAAATCGCACTGTTATGTTAAAGAACCCAGTATTTTAAACTAGAAGAGACTGTTGATGTTTTATATTATGACATTTTCAGAACTTGTTAAAATGATGACTACCAAAGATCTGAGAAAAAGAAAGTAGGGCTCCTCAGCTCCCCAAAATAAATCTGTGCCTTCAGACGAGCAGCAATGGTAGCATTGATTTATAATGAGAAATACTTCTCTTCCCTTATCCTTACTGATGATAGACATCTTTTCCAGAGGTTTGGCTGGACTGAAATATCCACTGGAGTTGCTATCTTCAGTACTATGCAGAGAACATCAATGCATCTTGAAGAGCCTTTGAACGACTTTTTTCTCACGACATATGCAGAATTGCACCATTAATGATGTGGCATCTATTCTTTGTATTTAGCCCCCACCCAGAGATCACTGATATTACAAGAAACTACAGAGAAGGCAAAACAGTTATTCAAAGAGTACCAAAACTACTTTTATTGCCTACATAAAAGTATTTCATTTTTCTAGATAGCTTTATTAAAATTCAGGGAGTTTATTAGTAAAAGAAGCTATTGTCTGTTCTTCTTAACAAGACACTTATCTTCCCAAGTCTAGCAAGGTATTTCTTAAACATTGACAAAGTTCCTCACTCTGTATTAATATTTTTATACTTAAGCTGTACACCAAAATAGTAACCAATTATTTCTTCAAACACTCTTATGACACTGGCACATAAAGTGCTTGTTTATCCAATAATACCACAAGGATGTTACTAAATTCAGCCTTGCATTCAGAAAAAAATTTCCAAATATTTTGCATCTCAAAAGTAGTTTACATCAAAGTAAACTTCTGAAGGCTGATGGAATCGTCTGGCTTTTGCAGAAGGATGTGACCTAGACATCATCGATGCCTTGCACAAGGCTATGTCCAACCATAAAGACACATCTGAAATTTAATAATCACTCTTACAAAACCAGATTCAGCAGGGATAATTGCAGAATAACTTGCACAGTTTTAAACTGAGTTCTTCATGAGAAACGAGAACAATCACTGTCAGTATTTAGGACCATGACTTTAATGCAGAACCAAGTTATATCATTTAGCTGATGTAACTAATGGCATGTGTGCTCTTAGCCAACAGCAAACCAAGATAAATTAGACTTGCTTACACCCATGTGAAAGATTTAGGCGAGTGTGTTTTATCTCACATCTGCATCGGGTTCAGCGGACAAAACAGTCCTGCTAATAAATGGCAACTTGTTAAACTGATGTGGCTTTCCTGCTCTTCAAAGACTTTGGAGGGCAAGGTGAAAACAAATCACACTCTGTGATTTCAGCAAACAGCATATCCATTCCTTTCATTCACCCAGGCCTTTCTTCTAGATCAGAAGTCCATTTTCTTGAGGCAGAGATCACACGCACACAAGGATCCGCATTGCTGAGAAGAGTTAACTAACAACCCAGTGAACACTCTTTTCCCCAACCAAAGTCCTGAATCCTACCTTTATTCACCATGTTCCAAACTCAGTAGCAATAAAAAGGAATCCATGAGACACATGGTGAGCAACACAAAGCTGTTTTTGTCACCTTTCAAAATATAAAAGAAAATCATATCTATTATTTCAATTTTGCTGTAATATTCAAGATACGTCACACAGTGCACAGACGTTGCTCATGTGTTGCTTTCTGGCCTGAAATTTTTTTTTTAATAGTAAGGTACGGGTTATCTTCTGAAACACTTGGCATATTCCTGGTTAACAGAGGTAGGGGTTTCCCCAAGTATTTCTTACACTAACTTGACATTTCATATAATTAAATCAGCAACTAGAGAGTAAGCATTTGAGCTATCATATTATCCGAGCCTCACATATATGAAAATAATTGTACTATCTCCTGAATCAGGGAAAGGCACAACCAGACTAGTTAAAACCTAGTATTAGAAGTATAAATAGTTATAATTTTATTAATCACCATTTTTGCACTGGTGCTGGAAATGAATTGCTCCCTGATGTTCCATCACACCAAGCACTGCACAAAACACGCATGATTAAATGCTTCCTCCCCAGAAAAGCTTACACTGGATGTTTCTTTGTTCAAGCAAGTACATGAACTTGCCATGCGTATAATTAAATCTGCTCTTTCGGGGGGCCTGATCCCACAGACATATGTCTATTAACAGTTTCTCCAAGAATAACAAGCTTACTCATGTGTGAAGAAAGACTGGAGCCCCAACACAAATAAAATGGATTAAAAGCAGCCATTCAATAATGTAATATTTATTCATTTTAGGCAGCCAGGCCTATCTTTCTCTATCCAGTCTATGAAATCTGTTTTCTCAAAATGGAAATTATACTCACAGCACACTGGTGTCCTTGAGGGGGGGACATATACAACCCTCTCCTGGAAACTACAGTTTTGAAGAAATAAGCAACCTTCTCTATTTCGATCATATTTAAGTCCTACCAGTCCTTCTATGCAAAGAACAAAGTCTAATATCTGAGATACCCAAACATGCACATTACACACGTTTCTTTGCATGCCTCTTGGCTGTGGGCAAATTGCAAGTAATGGCAACTTTTCCTCCCCCAGTGCTGAAAACAAACTCAGCCCCCAAAAAGTAGCTGTTCTTTTGGCCTCTCATATTTTTTTGCAGGTTGCTATGATTAGTGTCTAGCCACTTTTTGCATTGCTAAAGCACGGGGAAGAAGACCGGCCAACTTCAACGACTCCTCCGGAGGCTCCAAGGGCAAAGACTTTATTGTCATAGTTGGCAGCACCGATGCAGACCGCAAGGAAGCAACTGTACTGAGCTGGTGCCACTTTTCTTACCTCTCCCCTTTCCTTTCTTACAATACGTGATAAATGGCTCTGATCCGTCCTCTTTTCACTATTTTCAGACCCAGCTGCATGTCTCGCTGCTCTGACTGGACCAATTATCATAACTTAAAAATGTTGGTGGGCAGGCAAGACCTAAACATGGTCTCTTCTCCACCAAAGAAACACAGACCTGACAGATGCAGATTGAAGGCTTGTAGCCACGTTAGAACAGCGTGTCCAAGCTAAGCAACCCTGCCTGTATTAGCTTAGGAGCAGCACTGAACTAAATGCAACCACCCTAAACAGGCAGCTGAGCTGGTGGTTCACAGGGTCTCATGCCCTGTTAGGAGAACACACCAAATTAGCCTCTCCAATGGATAAAGACCTGTGAAAATGAGAGCTGAGAGCTGTATGCTCTGCAGTTTCTTAGAGCAACCCTCCAGCAAAGTGCACAAAGTGACTTGATATTGCTTCTCGTAAAGCCACTTGCACCTCTGTTTTCTTCTCCCCAGGGAGAGAGATGCATTTGCAACATAGAGCCTAGCTTTGGTCAAGTGCTTAACGCTTGTGGTTTTCTTAAGAGTTAACAAATGCTGTTGAGCATATTTATAACCAAATAAGTAGTATAAAAAATAAAAAAGCCCCTTCCCTCTCCTCTTGCAGGGGATGGAAGGGGAAATTCATCCCAAAGTTCCCTTTACTGCAGCTATCCCTGAAAAGAAGGAAGACTTATTTTCAGCACGTGGGTATCAGTTATACTGGGGAAAAAAACTAGTAATTCCCTCCAAAGGAATCCAGCTAAATCCACTCTATGGTCCAGGAAATACCTGATGGAACTGATCACACATATTATATTTCCAGACTTTGTTTTAACAAACCTCACCATCACAACAGCACACCTTAAGCATCAGTAAGATCTTTTCTGTATTTGCCTTTCCAAAAGACAGCACTACCCATCCTACTCTGTTTTCACTGCTTGTCCCTGTGTGGTGGGAAAACACAACTTGTATGTGTAAGTCTTTGCTGAGAATATAAAGCAATGAATAAATGCACCAGAAGATCAGCGGAAAAGGGATGATAGAAAAAGCTATAATCCCTATTTTCCAGGGAATGAACAGTGATCCCCTCCCTGACAGCTTTGGTCACTGCTATTCATATAAATATTAACAGTTTCCATTTTCTTATTTCCCACTTTATGGAAGTTGGCCTTTTGAGGAAACTACATTTTCCCTTTCAAAACAACACCCAAATTTCCCAGCTGGAGCTGTAAAGCAAAAGCAAGAAGGTTCCCAGAAAGCAAATAGCTCTGGTTGAGGTTTTTATTTGTTTGTTTGTTTTAACCCTATAAAATAAGGGAACATGAAGTTTCATGCTTGAGAAATTATGTTTTTGCCATTGCTCTCACTTTATATGAGACAAAAGATGATAGAGGGAAGAGTTGATGCACTGCAATGGTACCTCTTTCTCCCCATGTTAGAAGTCCAACAGCAAGAGGTCTTGCAGTCTTTGTCTCTTTTTCAAAAATTGTAAGATTTCTCTTTTCTCCATTAAGACCCCTAGGCACGGTCATCCCTGTGTCATGTCATACAAGTATCACATTTATTCATCTTGCCATGGGACATTCACTCTCACCTTCTGCAGCACAGAAGGGACTCACCTTTTGCCG
This sequence comes from Strix aluco, assembly GCF_031877795.1. NCBI lineage: Eukaryota > Metazoa > Chordata > Aves > Strigiformes > Strigidae > Strix > Strix aluco. Next base: position 2,769,140 of record NC_133931.1, on the reverse strand, counting down.
TTAGACTCAAAAAGTGAGTCTCAAGACCTTCCTGCAGCCATGCTTTGTTAGGTCAACATTATGGAGAAGAAGTAACCTGGGGAGGATCAAAGCAAGAAACAGTAAATATGAAGGAACAAAACTTAAAGGAAAGATTGGGCTACACTTCAGGGAGAATTTCTCAGTGTTGAGATTTGAATTAATCTCCCTGGAGAAGTAACTGAAGGCTGATGATGAGGAATACGTAGAAGTGCGATGGACAGCTTTGGTGGGGATGGACTCCAGGGCTGCTCCTGGCCATGAAGATGATTTAGCTTGAGTAACAGCAGACTCCTGCACTCATCCCATCACCTGCTGCCACATCCATCTTGTCAGGCCTCATTTCAGGTCTTGCTGAAGTCTAGAAGAACATGAGGAGGGAAAGAGCTTGGTTTTCCCATCAACATCTGGTGTCCTTTTGGTGACTGCACATAATGCTTAGTGCCTTGCCAGGACCCCACAGGCTGCATTGTGTTTTATGAAGCACTCAGTCTTTAATTACATTTAAAATATGGAACACCCTCAATTCCACCACTGACAGATTTAGTAACTAATAAAAATAGCATATGCTCATATGAATATTAAACCAATATCAATGACTGCGACCCCTGCGTGGCACCAGGGTGGCTTGGGGAGCCACCTCCCCTCTTGACAGTTCTATGGCTCTCAAAAACCCCAGGGCAGAGTTGGAGATAAACACACTGGCTGCTTCCATCAAAAACCAGGCAGATTAGCTGTAAAAGCCTAGCAGTGTTGCCAGAGACTAGCTCCTGTACTAATCTTGTTCAGAGAGGTGTGGTGGGCTCCCCAGGCCAAGGGCCAACTTGTCCCACTCTATGGCTGGGCTAACGGCCAAAGGATGCTCATAGAAAAACCAAGGAATTAAACAGGGAAATAAAACAAAACAAAACAAAATGTGGGAACTGAGTTTTAGGACTACTGAACTCTTTATTTATAAAGAGAAACCAAGGAAAAGGTAAATGATGTAATATTTGCAAGCAACACACGTCAAGCAAGAAAGATGCTACTTACACCTGAATAGATACAAATGGACAAAGAGTTTCTCAACATACATGCAAGCAAGTGTTCAATAATTTGAGATTCAAAGAAGGAAAACTGGGAATTGCTACAAACTGGTAGGAAGCTCAGGACATGTGAATGCTCCACCATCCACACTCAATAAAAAAAGAAAAAAGAAGACCAATAAATGCATTTCCAACCCTGGAGACAAGCTCTTCTCTACAGCATGAATAAAGTGGTGGATGGTCAGTCATGCCCTCCCTGAAACACTTCTAGAGAAACAGAAGGTGCATGAAGTCCTCGGTATTGTAAATTCAGCTCAGACATTAAAAAGCCATTAGAAATGGATAATGAAATTAAGAAGAGGAAAGCTAATAGGAACCACTGCACGGAGGGAGTCCTGCTGGTGCTCAGCAATGTGGCCAGCTGAGCACCGACAAAGAACAAATTGAGTGTTAGGAGGAGGGAAATAAAGTAAGCGCCATAGCTCTGCTTGGCAGGAAAAGTGTAATAGATTCTGTCTCGGAGATGTATCAGCATCTGTGGCTTTTAAATCACAGAGGAAGGCAGAGGGGAGCAAAGCTTTTAGCACTCAAAGCAAAATCTGTGACAAGACCTTTATGATGATGAAATGCACTTGGGAGTGGGGGAATTAACAAAAGACAAAATGTCCAGCGGGAGACTGGACACCCTAGTTATTCCCCCATCCTCTACCAGCCTTGAGATCCCAAAGGAGAATAAGGTGTGCTTCCCTGTTGCCCAGTCTGACAGCTTGGAAACACATAAATATTTCTTTGCAATTTTCATAATCACAGCAAGATAATCAATATGCTTCAAAATTACAAATGAAAGAGCATCCTGTAACGTGAGTTATCAACACCATTAGGGAAAGAAGCGCTGCTTCAGTTTTTGCCCAGAAACGCCAAGGTAGTGTCAAGGCTGAGGCAAGACCTCAGGATATCCAACTCTTCAGTCTTGTCCTGAACACTAGGACAAATCAAGTTTCTGCATTTCCCATCCTCTCCTCTCCCTAGGGAGGAAAATATGGAGACCTTCTTATTGAAAAATGGGGAGACTTCTTTCAGGCCCTAAATATTTTCAGACAAGCTGCAGACCTCAACTGAATATTTTGGAGATACCTAAAAGCATCTGATTAAGGAATCGCCTATTCAGAATAGTTTATCTTCAGTGACACATCACTGTGTTGCTTGAACTGAATTTAATCTCCACATCAGATGGCAGCTTAACCATCTCATCCTCCCCTTTGTCCACACAAACAGCAAATCAATTGGAGTAATTTTGCATCTTTTTCTGCACCAACATCTCCCTAAGAAAATCAACACTTGCACTCTCACTTGCCCATAACTAGGCTGGTTATGCCAGAGGACAGCACTATTCTAGGAAAAAAAAAAAAAAAAAAAGCACAGTTATATTATCCACCTTTACAGTGGGGGAAAACCCCCTCATTTGCACTTTTAAATACCCTTGCAACAGTTAGAAAGTGGGGTTTGATCTCGTATATCTACACATGTACCACTATATACACTGGCAAAGTGCAGCTGCCTCTGGCATAAAGCAAGGGAGCTGCTTAACTCCAGAACTAAAAGCCCACGTGGAGCTCTCTGTCAAAGACTGATCAGGACCTTGAGAGTGAAATAATTAATACAGACCAAACAGCACACATTTCTGCCTCTACAAGGCCAGGAAAGGTGAAGCAGCATCATTTTCCAGTCTCACGCAAGGTAGCTTGTAAGCAAGGAAAGGTGTTAAGAGCCTACAATATTAATTAAGTTAATAGTTTGGGATTTAAGAGAGGACATCAAACATGCCTGCTACATTACAATCTATTTGTGTGTGCCTGCTCCAAAATCCCAGAACAAAATTATGTCACTGCAGATGCAAGGACACGGGTTATGCTTTGCAGATTTCAATCAAGCAAAATTTACCATTCAGCTGGGTCCCTTCCGGACACAAGAAGTTGACCTTGCAGAATTATTATGAAAGCTTCAGAAGATGGTCAGTATTTGATCCTGCATAAAATGTAATCACTGGGAATATCAGGAGATCATGTCTAAATGAGCACTTTGCTCTGTCCCACAATGGTCTTGTTGTCCTATTAACAAAATAAGTGATTTATTCTTGCTCCAGCCTCAGGGCTGGGAAACTCACTGTGCACAAAATATTTCTCCTCTGATCTTCCAGGTAGTTGTATTAACACTGGGCAATGTTTGCACAGTTTGTCCAAGAAAGTTACTTTTACCTGAGTGGGGCTGAAACTTTACCTTGGTACGTCCTTAATTACTGCAAAGAAATTAAAATATGCAGACAAGCCAACCTTGTCTTCCCCATTACTTCTGCCTTGAGGATGACAGTCCCATTTCCTGACAGTTTTATAGCTCTCTCCACTATGGGGTTGCCATACCCATTCTCTCTCTTTTTTTTTTTTTCTCCATCGTGTTTCTTTCCTTGAACACACACAGCACTAACGTGAAATCCTTTCTAAATCTCCTTATGAACACACCAGTGGGTCTCATAAAATACCATAAGATAAATCCCTGATGAAGGAGCAGAGGAGGTCCTCTGCAGCCTGCTTCATTATTCATTGATAAGCTCCCAACCAGATACTGTAACCACTTCTGTAAAAGATTTCTTTTTTTGCTCGTCCTTAACCTCCCTAAATTTATACAGTGCTGTTCTGCAGAAATCCACTGATTCTTTATCCTCTTTATCCTTCTTGCCCTATCAAAGCACCTTCCATCAGAGAATTTAGAAAGTGTTTCCCAAAACAAAACTTTTCCCAAGGCAAGCACAGGTATTATACAAGATCTGAGCCAATGGAGCAGATCAGAAATTCATGTATTTCAATACCTGCCTCTGGGACCTACGGAGACGCTACAGAAATGGAGAGATAACCTACACGGGAATGGTCCTTCAAAACCTTAATTTTTTAGGAGGTTTTTTTAATACCTTGAAGCAGAAGGGTCTAATCTCCTTATTCTTAAATGTTTACCATTTCAGTTGTGTATATTCTTTGGGGCCACAGAAATAGTTTTTGACTCTTTGTGCCATGAACTTTTGGCCATGGTGATGTCTTCCCATAGCAAGTTTCACATGTTGATGAGTAGCTTGAGCCTTCTGTGAGCAACTCTGGACCAGCCAACCAAAACAACTCTCTAACAGTTACACCCCAAAGCATAAAAAATAAGTTACCCACATGGTTTAATAATAGGCTATGTGATTATAGAGCCTTGTGTTTTAAGGAGCAAGTCATAAGGGAAAAACAAGGTGTCTACAAACATACTCAAGCGCTTCAATCTATTTCTTGAACCTCCCTGCTCCAGCTCAAATGTCTGTCTTCCTCTATGCCTGAAGCAGCAAGTTTTACAAGTTATCTGTGAACAGAGCAATCGCAAGTTTGGTATCTATTTTAGAAGAGAACATCAGCTGCAGAGGAGAAAGAGGCACAAACAACTAGTGAATGATCCCCATCTTCTCCCGCTGGGCACAGCAAAAGGTGAAACAGTGCAAGAAGCTCTTCCCCTACAGCGGAAAAGCACCATATCTCATCATGGGGTTGTGAAATAAATGGAAAAGGTGATAGTTGGTGTGTTTGCTGCCAGATCCACCTCTGCAAGGAGCTTTGGAGCAAGGCAGAAATGAGGCTGTCCCAGAAAAGCTGCTTTAATTTGCTTCCTTGTGCTCCCCATCCCCATAGCGACACCTTCCCGATCACAGCCACCCTCGACACGCCTAAAGCAGTTTGTTGGCCGTACACAGGGGGTTTCACAATGAAAGGTCACCAAAACCCCCGCTAATGTCACAGAAGTTACAGAATTGCACAGAATCATCTAGGTTGGAAAGGACCTTGAAGATCATCTAGTCCAACCGTTAACCTCACACTGACAGATCCCAACTACACCAGATCCCTAAGTGCTATGTCAACCTGACTCTTAAACACCTCCAGGGATGGGGACTCCACCACCTCCCTGGGCAGCCCATTCCAATGCCTAACAACCCGTTCTGTAAAGAAATGCTTCCTAATATCTATTTTAAACCTTCCCTGGAGCAACTTGAGGCCATTCCCTCTTGTCTTATCGCTTATTACTTGGCTAAAGAGACTCATCCCCCCTCTCTGCACCCTCCTTTCAGGGAGTTGTAGAGAGCCATGAGGTCTCCCCTCAGCCTCCTCTTCTGCAGACTAAACAACCCCAGTTCCCTCAGCCGCTCCTCGTACGACATGTTCTCTAGACCTTTCACCAGCTCTGTTGCCCTTCTCTGGACACGCTCGAGTCATTCAATGGCCTTTTTGTAGTGAGGGGCCCAAAACTGAACAGTCATCGAGGTGTGGCCTCACCAGTGCCGAGTACAGGGGTAAGATCCCTTCCCTGTCCCTGCTGGCCACGCTATTGCTGACACAAGCCAGGATGCCATTGGCCTTCTTGGCCACCTGGGCACACTGCTGGCTCATGTTCAGCCAGCTGTCAATCAACACCCCCAGGTCCCTCTCTGACTGGCAGCTCTCCAGTCACTCCTCCCCAAGCCTGTAGCGCTGCTGGGGGTTGTTGTCCTGTCAGCGCTCCTAACCCTCACCTTGAGATGACGAAAATTGCAGTTTCGCAGAAAGTGAGCTAAAAATGCAAATTCATGGTGTCTGCAGGTGTCAGCAGGCATTTTGTCTTTTATAACTTTTAACCTGGAACTGGAAACGTCCTCTCTAAAAATACGCAAAGCATTTAGCGTGCCCGAACATCCAAATACAGAACTAGTTTCAGGCTTTCTCTGCAGCACTGAATGTTGAAGACTAGTTACCATGTATATTAAAAAAGGAAAATAAAAAGAAAAAAAGCTGCAGAACAGCTCCTGCATTAGAGCACACCAACCTTCATCCCTTTATTTTTAAATGATTGCATCTTCAAACCCGGTGATGCTCCTCCCAGAAGACACAGCCAATATCCTGATCTATTTTTTGATCTTCTAAATCCAGGCACAGGCAGAGGAAGCCGAGCTGGAGCTGATGGGGAAGCGTTTGCATGCCACAGCCCAGTAACCAGCACTGCAACAAGGAAACTGGTTGGGTCCCAAGCTTGCGCTAATCGCCACGTTATTTCTCAGTGCTTGGCTCCTGCATAGCTAAGTTCTGTACGTGAATTTTGCTGCAAAAAGACACATGGCTATGTGTTTCTGCAAAGCTGCGGATGAGATAAAACTGATCTCGGCCACTGGGGGTCATTAAAAGGCCTGGTAGAGCCTCCTCCCAGGAATTGAGCTATTTCTCATGCTGGAATCTGACGTCTTTGCTCCTTTAAGTATTTGTCAGAACCTCTGCGTTACAACCCATTAGGGCCAGCAGCCACTAAATCACCTTCATTTTCTGACTTTCTGTAGTGGTTTCCTCTCCTCTCCTGCTTAACATAGATCTGACACAGTCACAGCTTAAAAGCACCCCAAAACCATCACAGGCAAATAAATATGCCTTTAAAAAGGCATATCCTAAGCACATATACATGCAGGGAAATGAGTGGATTCCCCTACGGAGAAGAACTTGAGGATATTAGTGGATGGAAAACTGACTATGAGCCAGCAACGTGCACTTGCAGCCCAGAAATCCAACCGTGTCCTGGGCTGCATCAAGAGAAGTGTGGCCAGCAGGACAAGGGAGGGGATTCTCCCCCTCTGCTCTGCTCTTACGAGACCCCACCTGCAGTGCTGTGTCCACCTCTGGGGGCACCAACATCAAAAAGACATGGACATGCTTGAGCGGGTCCAGAGGAGGCCACAAAGATGCTTGGGGGGCTGGAGCACCTCCCCTGTGAGGACAGGCTGAGAGAGTTGGGGGTGTTCAGCCTGGAGAAGAGAAGGCTCTGGGGAGACCTTAGAGCGGCCTCCCAGTACTTAAAGGGGGTACAGGAAAGATGGGGAGGGACTCTTGATCAGGGAGTGTAGGGATAGGATGAGGGGTAATGGTTTTAAACTGAGAAAGGGTAGATTTGTATGAGATTTTAGGAAGAAAGTCTTAACTGTGAGGGTGGTGAGACACTGGAAAAGGTTGCCCAAAGAAGTCGTGGTTGCCCCCTCCCTGGAAGTGTTCAAGGCCAGGTTGGACGGGGCTTTGAGCAGCCTGGCCTAGTGGAAGGTGTCCCTGCCTGTGGCAGGGGATTGGAACTAGATGATCTTTAAGGTCCCTTCCAACCCAACCCAACCAAAACAAAACCAAAACAAAAGAGCAACAGTAGAAATGTAACAGCATACAAATTACCAATCCTTTAGCTGGTCTCCTGAACACTCTCCTGTTTACAGGTGGGACAGGGAGGGAAACCTTCTCCTCTATCCCATCTTCCATGTTGAGGAAGCAAGACACACATGAAGATGCTTTAGTAAAGCCTTAGACACCATTTCCCACAGCATTCTCCTGGAGAAAGTAGCTGCTCACAGCTTGGACAGCTGTACAAAAAAGGGACAATAAAGGACAGGACTGGGTAAAAAAGTGGCTGGATAGCCAGGCCTAGAGAGTTGTGGCGAATGGAGTTAAATCCAGCTGGTAGCTGGTCACAAGTGGTGTTCCCCAGGGCTCAGTATTGGGGCCAATTCTGTTTATAATCATCAATGATCTGGACAAGGGGATCGAGTGCACCCTCAGTAAGCTTGCAGATGACACCAAGTTGGTCAGGAGTGTTGATCTGCTCGAGGGTAGGGAGGCTCTGCAGAGGGATCTGGACAGGCTGGATCAATGGGCCAAGGCCAATTATATGAGGTTCAACAAGGCTCAGTGCCAGGTCCTGCACTTGGGTCACAACAACACCCTGCAATGCTACAGACTTGGGGAAGAGTGGCTGGAAAGCTGCCCAGCGGAAAGGGAACTGGGGGTCTTGTTTGACAACCAGTTGAATATGAGCCAGCAGTGTGCCCAGGTGGCCAAGAAGGCCAATGGCATCCTGGCTTCTATCGGAAATAGCGTGGCCAGCAGGGACAGGGAAAGGATCTTACCCCTGTACTCGGCACTGGTGAGGCCGCACCTCGATGACTGTGTTCAGTTTTGGGCCCGTCACTACAAGAAAGACATTGAGGTGTTGGAGAGTGTCCAACGAAGAGCAACGAAGCTGGTGAAGGGTCTAGAGCACAAGTCTTGTGAGGAGCAGCTAAGGGAACTGGGGTTGTTTAGTCTGAAGAAAAAGAGACTGAGGGGAGACCTTATTGCTCTCCACACTACCTGAAAGGAGGTTGTAATGAGGTGGGTGTCGGTCTCTTTTCCCAAGTAGCAAGCAACAGGAGAAGAGGAAATGTCCTGAATTCGGGCCAGGGGAGGTTTAGATTGGATATTATGAAAAAATTCTTCACTGGAAGTGTTGTTAAGCACAGAACAGGCTGCCCAGGGAAGGGGTTGAGGTACCAACCCTAGAGGTATTTAAAAGATGTGTAGATATAGCGCTTAGGGACATGGTTTAGTGGTGGACTTCTCAGTGTTAGGTTAATGGTTGAACTTGATCTTAAAGGTCTTTTCCAACCTAAATGATTCTATGATTGACTTATTGAAGGTAATCCAGTGAGCCATGGTCAGAGACTTGAATCACAAGTGAACAAGGTAGCTGGTAAACACCACATTTAAGGGTTCTACAGTTTTATGACAAATAGTCATGACAACGTTGCCCAAGAGGACTCTCTCTGGAGGACAGCAATACCCATATCCTTCGGCAGGTAGACAAAGGAGAAAAATCTTTTTACTGTGCTAATAATGCAGCCCATTCACAAGAATACCAGTGACACACATCTTCTTTTGGCAAAGGCTTCAAGGGATGATAACATATTCCCACCCACAGCTTAATGTTGGAACAATCCATCTAAGCCTACAAGTAATGGTCTTCATTTTACATGAGAAGATGGAATGCACTTCATAAAACCGAGTAACAGGAGTGCCTGTTTCAGCACAGGGAAGGGTTTGTGTTGGTGGTTGAGGACTGCACCACCCACTCTTACTGTGGAGATGCAGCTCAGAGCTGGAGCCTGCTCCAGGAGATCTCAGATTAATGGTTGGGTTTGTGCACGAAGCCGTTCTGCAGCCTGCACCGACGGGGACGCGGACATAAATATGCTTGTGCCAAACTAGGAGAAGTATTTATACTGCACTGTAAAACAATTTCCTTCGCTTTGGGAAACCTGGCCAAGAAATGCAGCATGGACAAGTGAGGAGAAAGGGACTGGGAGAAGGAGGAAGAAAACGGCTGAGAAAAAAAGAAAATAAGAAAAACATCATTTCGGGGTGGGGGGGAAGGAAAAAAAGCCGAGTCCCTGCTGTGCCTAGACCAATGGATACGGAGGGGGTGGGATTTTTAGAAATAGTTAGGAAAGAGAGAGACAGCAAATCAAGCAGAATACCCAGCATTTCAACCCAAAACCAGGCTGGCTTTTGTTTTTAGCCAAGAAGAGGAATTCACAGTGTGCTATGGCAGCAAAAGCCCCCCGCTGCCGACAGGGAATCCCTTCTGCCTGACTCACAGCCACCCTGATGCAAATGCCAAGGAGGAGAGATGCTACAAGGAGCACTTGTAAGGCTTTCTATTGCAGACAGGCACTGCCACCATCTAGCATGATGCTGAAATGCTGGCCTGCTCCTCATCCCCTCTCAGCTCAGCTTTGAAGAGGTCTCAGACATGCCTGGAAGAAGTAAAACACAGCAATAAAAAAAAGAGATGGGGAAAAAAGCATAGGATGTTCAACCACAAACCAGAAACAAGAGTTGGAGAGCAGCACCAAGACAAGCAGCCCTCCTCCCACCAACTAGACATCATTTAAATAAAATCTGAAATATAAAATAAAATCTGAAATATAAAATAAAATCTGAAATATAAAATAAAAGAAAGTAAAAGAAAGTAAAATAAAATAAAATAAAATAAAATAAAATAAAATAAAATAAAATAAAATAAAATAAAATAAAATAAAATAAAATAAAATAAAATAAAATAAAATAAAATAAAATAAAATAAAATAAAATAAAAGCTGCATTCTTACCAGGTCAAATCTGCAGTATGGAGGGAAAAAGAAGCATTGACATAAGACACACTAACAACTCAATTAACATCCCTCATCTTGTTGGGGGGGGGATACCAGGCATCGCCCAAATCCAAACCGGTCCAAATTCTCTGATCTCCAGGAAGTTCAGTCTCACAAACAGAAACTCTTGTTTCAACAGTAGCTGTTTTCTTATTAATCTTGTACATAAGCATGTATTTTTCCTCCCTGTCGAGATGTCAACAGGGCCTGGTTTCTTCTTTGCTGATGAGCAGTAAGTGTGAAAACCCCATGAAGAAGCAAAAAAAAAAAAAAAAAAAAAAAAATTCTCTGTGAAAATACTGAAATCCTGTTAACGAATCCAAAATTAAAAAATAGGAATAGACAGCACTTTGTTTTAGTAGTAAGACTATAATAGGAGAGGTATGACATGACAGTACGACTGAAACCTCCAAATTACATTTCAAAAACATACTGACACACATGGATACATATACGACACATCCATACCCCTAGGTATGCACATTCTATATTGTTTTAGTGATTTTATTGTTATTAGATCCTGTTTTGGTATTATCTACATATTGTTCAAAGGCACAGCCATCTGGCTACTGTCTGGCTGGGAAAGCACTTCAGGAAAAGCAGCAGACAACTCCTCTTTCCCAACCTGCTTAACTCTTGCAGTACCTGAAATAAATCTGAAATACTGACTGCTACATGATTGCAATAACAGGGTTTTTGTAGCATTTTCTCTTAAACCCAAGTACTTTGCAAACTGTACTTTACAGCAAACCCTCTTTATAAATCTCCACTTTATACCATCTTACAGAAGTGAAAATAGTAATAAAAAAAGAGGTGTGGGGGATGAGTGTGAGAAAATGATACAGAAGTCTCATTTTGCTCAGCCCATCACTTCAGTTGCCTCCATACATGTGGACAAGTATGGTAGGACTGAAATTTTCAGGCACCCAGAACACATTTTCCCCTTCAAAACCTCTTTTTTGGGGGAAGAGGATTCCCAGTGGTCTTGCTTCCACACAGTTTCATACACAACGGACCAGTTTCACATGCAAGTTCATGGCATGTGCTGTTCCCAGCCCAAAAATATGGATTTATGACTTTTAAAAATGTTCTTTACATAACTTTGTCCCTCTACTTTGTCAGCTGGATCTCTGTTTCCATTTCTGTATCTCCATTAGGAGAGGAGAAGGAATAGAGGATATATAGTATTTTATGCACTGTGGCTGTGGTCAGCTCTTCAGTCACCTTCTACTCTCCCCTAAGGACCTGAGCAAAGCATTTTGTGGAAAAAAATAAAATAGAATTCTCCACCTAATCAAAGAAAGTCCTTGTATGTGCCTGCACAATGGGCATATATATCCACATCCCTGGGAAGATCTCTGTCTCTCTGAAAACCCAGTCCCAAATCTCTCTGGGTGAAGCTTTCAGAGCAAGGAGTGGCCAAACACACAGAAATATTTCTGTGAAATACCCCATTTCAGCACATTTCTGTGCACCAAGGGATTTAGGACCTCTCAGGTTTGGCTATAAAAGAGCCTTTGGTTGAAAGATAGTATTTCAAGTGATCCTTAAAAGCCTTCCAGAGCAGAAAGGGCTTGGACTATCTGCTCCCACATCCCCACCTGCATCATCAAGTACCTGGAGACCTCTAAGAACTGACCTTAAAAGTGTTTCCGAAAGTGGGATATAGGCTGTAAATAGCCCACTGTGAATATTTTAATCCTGGTACCGTACCTCCCAAAATTATCACCTGCCTACCACTTCAGTGTGCTGCAGGCTTAATTCCCATAAAAATACTGAGTTTAGAAGGAACTAAAGCATCTTTGAGGTACTTAGGGTGTGTATATACAGAAAGAAAAAAAGTATCATCATCCCACTGTGGCCCTCAGCAGCCAGAGAAAGGTAGGAAACACAGACATCCCTATAACATATTTCTACATAGTTCATCTAAAGACGTTGCAGGAAACCAGTCTGGGGTCTGGATAAGAGGACACCCCAAAGCCAACCGCCTGCTCACCCAGCACTTTTCAAAGACAAGGACCTTCTCAGCGAGTCCCACCTCCTTATAACGCAGTTGTGGCCATTATTTCCATAGCGTTCAATGAAGCTCCTGCTATGTGGGGCTGGATTAAAGCCAGCACATCAGTTTGGTCAGTCCCTAGGGGTGTGTCAAGTTCAAAGCGGATGGTGGCTGTCATCTGGGAATGTGTGCTGTCAAGCAGAGGAGAAGTGACACAGTTGTGCCGGCCACTGCCCTGCCAGCCATCTGGTGAGATGGCAGCATGCCTGGCTGCTAGACATGTGGGTCTTTGCCAGGGACAAAAGGATCAAGTTTTTAGATAAACTAAGCCAAATTAAAACTAAAAATAGCATGTTAGGCCAAGGAAGCTGCTCTGTGATTTGGAAGAACTGGGGACATTCCTCAGTGTCACCAGACAGGAGCCATTCTCTCCATCCCCTGTGACTGGGACATGGATAACAATAGCAAATAGTCTTAAAAGAACAAGTGTCAGTCCCTGACCATGACCTTCTCTTAAAAAATGAGTTATTTGGGGCAAGAAAGCACGTGCATTGCAGAAAGGCATGGAAACCAGAGAATAAATTGCACATGCTGCTTGAGATGTCACAACTAAATGTTGTGAGAAACAGGTCCTGCACTTCATAGCTTGAAGAGTCAGTACTAACAGCATGATCTATGGTTAGGTTAATGGTCGGACTAGATGATCTTCAAGGTCTTTTCCAACCTAGATGATTCTGTGAAGACTATCTTCAAGTCTTCAGGACTGGTTTCTTCAGCCCTGACATCCACATATGCAGAAGCAGTACCCTGAGAGGAAAAACCTGCCCTACTTCATTCTCCAGCTTCTTCATTTCCATCTCAGCCAACGGAATAAGTTGCAGGCAAGTCATTGTCGGTGATGACAACCTGTATCAAATTCCCACAGCTAAAAGGCAGAAGAAATTACACTTTCTTCAAGTGCTTCTCCAGACTAAGAAACCATCCAGGCAGAAGAAAGAGGTGCATCCATAGAAGAAAGTTGCTAACCAGTTCTGCTAAAAGAAGAAAAAAAAGATCTACATCTACGTAACCGTCCACTGGCAAGTTTTGCTATATTCAAGTACTTCCTTTAAAATTTAAAAGCAAGTTTACAACTCGTTGGGTTCCTACTGCGCAGATGTTCAAAATCCCAGTAGCAAAGCTCATGTACAGTTCTGCTGAAGGATGAGCCCAGGACATAAACAGCTCAGCTCAAAGGATGGCCAGCGCTAGATGAGAGCAAGCCCTGTGAATCGTAAGCCAAGAAACTACAGTGGCTAAAGTGGTCCCTGTTGTAAGGGAATAACCAAGATTTAACAGCAAGGGAGTCTGGCTAAGGAAAACCCTGTGGCTTAGGAATGGGAAGGAGAAAGCCTCTTTCATGGAAATGATGCCAGATTCAAACCTTAGGATATAATCCCCAAGGGAAACAGAGCAGGCAATGGGTTCAGTTTGTGAGCAGGAACCTTTCCATGACCCACATTCCCCATCCATCAAATGACGATAAAACTCACTTTCTGCAGGGGATGAAACACCACTGGGACAGGGCAGAACCATCCTCCAGACACCGCAAGGGCAAGAGACCATGAACTTTCCAGTCGCTTTTCCCACCACCATGCCATGGTTCAGCAGCGCAAGGGGTGAGCAGGAGGAGAGCTGTCAAGTGCAACCAACCTTGAACGGTTTTCCTGGCTAAGCTCATTGCATTTGGTGATTTATGTGTAAATCAGCAGGGCTTTGATTTATTCTTCCTTCTTCACCCTTGTCTTTTCCAGCAATCAGGATCAGGAAGCATTGGGAAATTGTTTTTAGAAACACCTATACAATGACTTGCACACCTCAAAACCTATGCAAGCTGCTTCTTCCACCTCACTACAACCATCTGTAGGACTAGTCATTGCCTCCAGCCACATCAACAGCTAAAGGTGCTCATGAATCCCAACCATTAATACCCAAGTCTAACAGAGGAATTCAGACATCTGCAGCACGTACATCCTAACATCCAATTTTAAATCCCTCCTTGCTCCTAAATGCTTTCCATCCACACTAATTCACCCTAATCCCCAATCTACCTGCTTACATCTGTCGAGTCCTTTCTCACCATTGATCTTTAATCCCTGCCCACTTCTAGCTGCCAGTGCCTGTCTCCAAGCAAACGTCAACCTGGAAGAGAGTTAGAAATTGTATTTCTGGACTGAGAATATGGATAACAGTTTAATTTTTTTTTTTTTTTTTTCCCCACTCAACCCAAATTCTGTTTGTGTAACATACATTTTTGGGTCAGCTGTGTCCACCCTTCATAGTGCATAGAAGTGAGTTTGTGCATTTTCTGCAAATAAATACATCCTTATAGTTAGGTTTCAGAACAGCAATCCACCACTACTGTATTTCAGTATCTATTTAAATCTCTATTCCCATCTTGCTGGCAGCAACAAATATTATAGAACTCCATTTGCGTCTTCAAAGAAAAAAAGGAAAAAGCACTCGTATACAAATGATGCTAAGTTCCATTCCTCTAATCGATTAAGAAAGACTTATTCCCCATCCTTAAGAACTTAATTAATTAGATAATACTAGGCAGCAGGAGACGAAGAAAATAAGAAAACAGGGAAGTTCAGAGATTTGCACAAGGTAGGATTTACAGAGCAGTGGCAGAGGTGACCAAGACTTGGAAGTTCAACACTTTGAAGTGCAGAACCCTAAAGTTTAAAAAGATTTTCTTCCCATGTCAAAAATAAGTGTTCATCATTTGGTACTGAAAACCAGCGGTCTGCAGCTTCCAGACTCAGTATTTTGGACATGCTCTCAGGAAAGAAATAGCAATATATGTGTCAACCAGGAATTAAAACCAGCACAAGAAATTTTACAAGGGATTGGCTGTTAGGTACCACCCAGGTTTAAAACTAATTTGTGTCTATCCATTTAAAAATACACACCTTAGCTCTGTCTTACAGACAGGTAAAGAAGTACATAAACTTATATTTTTTAAGAGGAGCAGGTGACTCAGCCAGACATTCCCAAGCAATACTGTGGGCTTCTCCAGGGTTGTGCAAGAAAACAAGAAGAAAAATCCCCTTCCTTGGAGGCTCAGATATCTGCAGGCAGGGGCAGGAGTGATGTAGCAGGGCTTGGATGTGTAGGTGCTCTCTGAAATGTCAATGACTTGCTGGGCTATGAGCTGCATTCACGCACAGAGGTTTTGATAGTTTTTATATATATATATATATATATATATTTTTTTTTTTTTTACCTGTAACACTGGATGTAAATATACCCCAACCTGGCAAATACACTGAGCTCTATCTCACCCAGTGTGCCCTACAGCACCCGCTTACCATATTACAACAGCACAGGCAGCAGAGGTTAAGTTTTCCCTTTCCTAAACTTTATCTCGGTTTTCAGATACTTTGGATTTGCTCACTCTTACAGCCAAAACCCCCAAGTAGAAATTCTGCAACAAAAAAAAAAATAATAATCCCTGAAGCAATACAGTTAATATAAAGTTTGCTTTGCAGCCAAAGATCAAGGTGTTGCAGCACAGTCTCACCCATGCTAACAACCTGAGCTGTGCCAACATCTTGTTTGTACCTGGGGAATGCTTGGGACAAAGCAAAATCATGCCAGATACTATTCTAGCTCTCCTTCCAATGCCCAGTAATATCCATTCCCAAATTTACTGGGTTTACTACAGCAATAGCAGAGGAGACAGAACATGCACTTGATCACTCACTGCACATGAACATCTTTGCAATCCAGCCTAGGACAGACCAAGCCGAATTTAATTTCAACCTCACTTGAATTCCTGATGTGCACACACACGCACACACACAAAAAAAAAAAAAAAAAAAAAAGAGACCTCTTCACAAGCCACAGGGGCAGTAAAAACTGTCAACACCTTCTGAAGAAGGGAATACAACATGGAGTGGATAAACCTGTGCTAGCAATGACAGCCTCCACCAACTTTTCCAGTAAAATTTGGGGGGTCTCCCCTCCATGTTGTGGCAAAGGAGTTGCAGAACCTCAGGAAAAATGCTGGCTAGAGCATCTGGCCTCTCTGGAGCCTGACTCTGCTTTCCCCCTGGGAGACGACTGGATGAACCGAACTGGGATGAAGACACTGCGCCAGCAGCCCTGGACATGGCACGTTGAAAGCAAACCTGGGAATAAGCTCTGAAATGCTTTACCACTGATTTCAGACCGCAACCTGCCTGCTAGCACACCTGCATGGCACAGCAAGACACAGGTGAGCACTGCAACGTGCATGGTGAGACAGCTCGGATGGAAAAGCAAACAGGTGCAGAAGAGGAGCTCCAACCTCAGCCCATTTCCAACGGATCCCCATTCAGCAAGCAGGTACAGACATTCATACAAGGTCATGGAGTAATCTTACTGCTTAATTTCAACTGTGTCTTGCTTCAGGGAGACTTATTTCAGATAGACTTATCTCGTGAGACTCCCCCTGCAGTGCTGTGTCCAGTTCTGGGGGCACCAATATAAGAAGGACAGGGACCTGCTGGAGCGGGGCCAGAGGAGGCCACAAAGATGCTCAGGGGGCTGGAACACCCCCCTGTGAGGACAGGCTGAGAGAGTTGGGGGTGTTCAGCTGGAGAAGAGAAGGCTCCAGGGAGACCTTACAGCGGCCTCCCAGGACTTAAAGGGGCTACAGGAAAGGGGGGAAGGACTCTATCAGGGCGTGTAGGGATAGGACGAGGGTTAACAGTTTTAAACTGAAAGAGGGTAGATTTAGACTAGATACAAGGAAGAAATTTTTTCCTGTGAGAATGGTGAGACACTGGCACAGGTTGCCCAGAGAAGCTGTGGCTGCCCCCTTCCTGGAAGGGTTCAAGGCCAGGTTGGACGGGGCTTTGGGCAACCTGGGCTAGTGAAAGGTGTCCCTGCCCATGGCAGGGGGGTTGGAACTAGATGGTCTTTAAGATCCTTCCCCACTCAAACCATTCTATGATTCTATGATTATTTGTAGCCACAGTTTAAGAGAAACAGGCTCCTGATCCAAGCATCTGATGCTGCTAAGATGCAAAGAAGAAGATGCAAAGCACAGGGCGCAAGACCAGGGGTATAGAACACGTTAAGGAAGCCTTTCAGCACTTGCAGGAATTTCATAATACAGCCAAGCACTCACTCATAGCTTGTTGGACAAGGGCTCTAAAGCAAGGACGTCTCTGCTCTCCTAACTGGAGAACTGCTCTCGAGCAACTGAGAAAGTTGGCAAAGAAGAATTGGATTGAGCCGACAATATTAAAGAAATCTCGGGAGCACTGATGTCTTGTCCAGGTCTGAATAGCTTAAACAAGAACTGATACAAACTTCATGTGAGGCAATAGCTGAGTTTTAGTTTTTTAATAAAACTCTTTGCTCTGCATCTGAGACAAGGAAAAGCCTTTGCTTACTGGCTCTGCCAGAGATCTGCCAGCTGCAAAAGCAGCCAGAAGGAGAAAAACTGAGCTGTATTAATTTCAGGAGCTGAAACTAAAGCACAGGACAGTCTCTTCTCCTTTAAGGAAATACATCCACCTGGAAAGACATCCCAGGAGGACAGCCTCAGGTTTGGCGTTCATGGCCAGGCACCCATTGGGAAAGTAAAGGAACCACCAGCACATCCATTCTGCTCTGCTTTCCCTATTAAGGTACCTCTACCCATATGACAAGCAGACTGCAGGGAAAGGATCTTCTTAAACTACTTTTAATTTGACCGTAATTGAGTGGAAAATGGAGCAAGCTATTCTGAGAGGATGAGATGTTTAAATGCATTTCCAGCTGAACGATGCCCTAAGGAGAGGCCAACGTCTTTGCTTTCTGATTTTCTGTTAAAGATTGGGACCACTGGCATGATTTTTACATTTTTACAGTAAAATGGCTTTGGATGACCAAGAATAGCAAATAAAATTGGTAGAGAAAAAAAAGCTTATCTTTTACCCAAGAGGTTTTTGAGGGTTTTTTGTTGCTGTTTTTATTTTATTTTTTTTTAATGCTATGAAGTTGTCAGCTCACCCTCACATAACTCATTAAAACACTTATTTATTCCAGTGGTGTGTTCTGTTTCTGCTAGTTATATAAATAAATGCATAACCACTTAACTTCCCTGAAATACTGAGATTATAGCAAAACAGTTATTATAATGTTAAAAGTGCCAGAAGGGATAGGTTAGAGGTTTTCAAAACAAACAGTTTCAAAGTTAATTCATGTATGAAAGTTAATTCTCCTGGCAATTCCTTTTGCTACAAACCATGTTCATTATTCTTTAATATGTTTTCTTATGTTTAGGCTTATTAATTCATTAAATCATTGTTAAGATCTCTAAGAACTGGATGTAAAACAGAGAATATCCTCTAAATTTAGTGAAACTGGACTAAGGAAATAAATTTATAATGTTTGGAAGTCTTACACAATAGCAAAGAAACAGTATGAAATAATTACTCTGTAGATGTCACAGAAAGCTCTTTGAAGTCTAGTGGGAGAGATCATCTTATTATGATTTTTTTTGTATTATTTGCATCTATACTTTGTCCTGCACTTTATTTCAGGCCAATTAATGACTTATTTAATATGACACCCGAGTCCTCTACTTCTGTATCCCCATAAATTCAAGAAAATATGACAGGACCCAAGACTTAAAAGCGAAAATCAATCATTAAGACTCTTGGAAACTTTTTACACAGCATTTGACAAGTTATTTTATTGTTTAGTGCTGTATAAAATAGAGGCAAGACCACTTCCTTTACAGTAACCTTGGATTAATATCTGTGAAGCCATCAATGCATGGCAGACAAAAGGTGCCACAGAAGGTTGCACTTCAAGTCCTTCCTTCCATTCTACACTTGACAGGACTCCATCTCAAAAGCACACTTTGGTTATATTACTGAGTGTGACCAAGACACCGTCCAATTCTTGTTTTAAGGCTTTAAGTTTTGAAAAAAACACCCCTAATATTGCATAGTAGCTTTGAATCTCCCTAAAACATTCAAAGGTTTTGTTCTTGCTTTCTTTCATTGCTTTTAACTCTAACACTCAATACTAAGGGCATTTAAGTGCATGGTTGGGTCCCTCATTGCTCCAGTGAGGAACAGTTGCCACAACCAGACCTAGACCACCTTCCAGACTCTTTGGACAACACTGTACACTGCACTGACCAAGGGTTTCAGTGTCCCTTTAACAAAGCATTTCAAGTACTGGAAGCAATTTAAGAAGTTAATGCAAAACCAAAGCAGTATTCAGGTTCCAATATAGCAAAAGGATTAACCACCTGCTTAATGTTAATTAACCTCAGAGGGACTCCTTGTGTACTTAAGAGTTTGTTACATGCTTCAGCACT
This sequence comes from Strix aluco, assembly GCF_031877795.1. Taxonomy (NCBI): domain Eukaryota; kingdom Metazoa; phylum Chordata; class Aves; order Strigiformes; family Strigidae; genus Strix; species Strix aluco. The sequence goes on along the minus strand of NC_133931.1, from coordinate 2,749,710 downwards.
TTGCAGTATCAAGATGCAAAGCTGGTAGTGGATTCCTTCTTATGGTTTGCCATCAGAACCGAAGCTGCAATGAGACTACGTAGTGGTCAGGCCACAGTGCTGGTTCATACATGAGCTTTTGAGTGAGTTTTGTCTACAGAACATCTACCTCAGCTTTAGTGGCCCTGGGTCTCCAGCAGAGCTCCTGCCACCCCCATCTCACCAAAGGGGTCACGACCAGTGTGAACATCTCCCATGCAACACGTGAGCTCTGAGACTTTGCTAACCTGGAGGCAACAATGAACCCCATGATGGGTTTTTTAAGGGCAAATCACTTTCCAAAACTGCTAGGAAAAGAGCAAAATAGTACTGGAGAGGAGAGAAGGATGGTCCAACTGCTAAAACCAGAGAGAGACAGAATTGCCAGCACTTACATGTGACTTTCCACCCAAGAGTTACCTGGTGCACCACAGAGGCAGATAGGTGGTAGAGAGGGGAGGGCAAAGAAAATTATAGACCCAATTCCTGGAAAAATGTTAGAACAAATCATTTAACAATTGCTAAGTATCAAAATGATAATTAGGTGATATATACCCAGCGACCGCTGCCAAGAACAACTTGCATGGACCAATCTAATTCTGTTCTGTGACAAGATAACCAACCTGGCAGACAAGGAGAAAGACGCACGTGCAATATATCTTGAGTACAACTCTGGCCACTGTCCCGCACAATATCTTCACGAGGAACTGAAGGAAAAATGGTCTAGATGAAGTCACATTAAAATTAAGTACAGACCCAACAGTCCCTTGAGCGCACCCAGAAACGTTGCACCTCTGGAATACGAAATTACCCTCCCCCTTTCAAATCTGTTATTTAATGTCCAGGGCACAGTAAGGTTAATAAAAGCAGCGTTAAAAATTTCCTGGCTTATGGCATTTTAATTCAAGCTATTTGAATTCCCTGATCTTTATGTCTCCCTGTGTAGAGCAAGTTTTCTTCATTTTCCCCACAAAAAGATGGTTTGGGGAAGATATGTTGAACATGGTAGAGTGCACGTTGCACACATCAAAATCATAAGAATTCAGGGTTTAATTCCTACTGCTGTACAGTGTTTGGTGTCTATTTTAGACACGTCACATTACTTCAAAAAAAATCTTTTGAAGTCATTTCAATCTTTTTCATTTCACAGGTTAAAAAACAAAAAGAAAAAAAAAAAAACCAACAACTTTCTACTACGTACTTTCCAACTTCTCCATGCAACACCAATGCACAGCTGAAGCCCAGAGAAGCTCCTACAAGGAAAAAGGGGAACACTTGGTTTTACATGGATTTTTGGGAGCAGAACAAGGATATGAAATGCAGATTCTGCTGGAGGAGCTCATAACTCCCTACTGCAAAGCAGGAACATGTCTTATGCCTCCATTTGCGCCTACTTGCTGTTCTTCAGTGGCTGTGAGATGACACTGTCAACCCCTAGAACTGCTGTACTCCAAGTAATCCTGGCGGTCTCCCTTGTGACACATCTTAGGGTGCTCCCCAGTTAAGGCTACAGAACATCTGAATTTTGCTGAACGCAATCTCTCTTTCCTCCCAACAATTTCCAATCGAAAAAAAAAAATAATAAAAAAGTATACTTGTTTTTTTTCCCCCAAGAAATTCTGGATATCCAGCAACACCACCAAAAGCAGAGGTTGAACCAGAGCTGACACCCACGAGTCCCAGGCAAACCAAATTCCCCAAAAGTCTTCCTCCAGGATTCCTCCCAAAACTGCTGCTAAACGGAGCTTGTGGCTCTCTCTAATTAGGTTGGTCAGCAAGGGCAACTGCCACACGGCCTGATGATGGGCTCTAAGTCCATCGATCATCACGTGAGCCCAGGGCCGAGGGAAGCACCTTCAAGTAATTAATCCTTCCCAGCCTGGGGAGCATATTTGGATTGAGTATGGAGGAAATGCAGCCAAGATGGACAGAGGACACCCTCTTGGTGGTATTACACTTTATTAAAAAAAAAAAACAAAACAAAACCAAACAAAATCTCAGCCCCATTTTCTGTGTTCTCTTTCACAAAAGTAAAGAATTCAAAAACGAAGTCCCAGCAGTTCTTTTTTTCCTCATCCCACTGTACAACCATTTGCTGTGACAAGCCTCCAGCTCCTTGGGTGAGCTGGGGCTGCTGAAACGTGCTGCTTCTTTGTATGTGACTTCTATGTCAAATTATTACTGAAAGGCTATTAAGCAGTGCCATCCCCATCACCTTTATTGTTGCCGGATCTCAGAGTTTTCTGTTGGATGCCTGAATATTACCACTGGACCACACGCTACTGTCAGACAATAGCTATCTCCAGGGATGCTGGTACCTGGTTTTATTTATTTATGAGATATAAAAAGAAGAAGAGGTTTAGAGCACACACAGAACACATCCATCAAGGTCTGCCCGCTGCCATGAGCAGACATACATATGTCAGCAGGAAGGCCACACTCTTTTGTTCCAGCCATACCATGATCTAATACAGTGGGCAGTTTTTCTTAGCAAGCCAGTCATCTGTCTTTCAGAAGCAGGAGGCAGATGATTAGTGTTGCACTACCCTCTCCTAACACTTAATTAATGACAATATTTGAGGATACTACAACAAAAGACATCCAGCATGTGTTAGTCAGTCTTCCATGGCGAAGGGGCATGGGGAGCTACTCAGGTTCAGATGTAACATCTCTGATTGAGACACACAGAAAAGACAAAAGTTTCTCCAAGTTGCCCTTGGCCAGTGCAATCAGGCTCCTTCCCTTGCAAGCCTTTCAACAGGGATGCCTAGTCAAGGGACCAACTTGGTATTTAGCAAGTCCACAACCAATCTGGGTTGCTGGGAAAATCAGCCTTGGGGGACCTTGGAGATGTGTCCATTGCAACGCCACCCAAGATGATGTGTGCATGGATAGAGGGGAAGCCAGCACTCAACTCCAAGACATAAGCCAATATGTTAACAGGCTCCAGCAGGGCAGCTGACAGACCGTGGCTGTGTCAAGAAAGCTGATGTTTCAACATCAGCTGCTTTTCGCAATCCACTGAGAGTGGCTTCAACGTCACATTGGTAACTGCCAAACGATGGGCAAGCTGGGCACAATGAGGTATGTCTTCAAATATTTAGAGATTCAAAGTGAATTATTCTGTGCATTTGCATTAAAAATACTGGTCTTTTCCTACAGCACAATAAGTATTCATGTTTTTTTAACCTAAACTAGAATGCACTGAGATTCATCATTTGTCTAGTCCACATTTCAATTTCTTTTATTATGGCTCTTTCATTGTGCCCAAGTATCCCATTCTTCCTTGCTTTTATGCCTTTAATTTTGCCCTGTAGAATAGCCTAAAAATCACTATTTACAACTGAACAGATAACTCGCACTTATTTTAATACCTTCTCCCTGTTCAAAAAAACCAAAAACCATAATTACACCCAAACTTGTAAGAAAACACAAAACCAAGAGAAACCTCTATGCTTCTTTTATATTTGCATCCAGGGGGAACAGCTATTTGCAAAACAACAAAATGTTTCCCAAAGAACATCTGCAACCCTCAGAACTTGAAAACCAACTCAGGCTTCATTAATGAACAGCCCAGCTGAAATCAAAGGCAAGTCAAGAGAGAGGCGATGTTCCTCCCTGGTGCAAAGAGATAACACATTCCTTTGCCATGTAACAAGGTCCCCTTTCCTGATGCTTCTGCAGAGGTCTGAACTACCAGTCATGTCTACAACATAGCCACCGCTGCCTCACCCTGCAGCACAAGCCAGACCCAGGCCCAAAATTAAATGCAAGAATATGCTCCAGCTAACAAGGTCTGCTGAAAGACAGACTAGATTACCCAGATCAGACCCTACAGCAATTCTCTATCTGGACCAGGAGCTCGCTTATGTCTGGGCAGCTGGAGAGGTGGTTTTATCTGCCCGTGCCCACAAGTGCTGGCCTCTCAAACAGCAGCTCAGAAGCAGGCAGGATGAGACCTGCCTTCCGCCTCCATGCACAAGCCAGCCACATGTCAACAGGGACAAGCATTGCGCAACCCACTGTTCTTCTGGCAAAGGATCCCTCCTACAACTTGCCTGTGTCAAGGAGGGGATGCAGTAGAGTCAAAGCATTCAGCACAAAAGTGGGAAGTTATATCATTAGCAATGTGAACTTGCAGCCCAGAAAGCCAACTGTATCCTGGGCTGCATCAAGAGAAGCATGACCAGCAGGTCAAGGGAGGGGATTCTCCTCCTCTGCTTCACTCTCGTGAGACCCCACCTGCAGTGCTGTGTCCAACTTTGGGGCTCCCAACATAAGGAGGACATAGACCTGCTCAAGTGGGTCCAGAGGAGGCCATGAAGATGCTCAGGGGGCTGGAGAACCTCCCCTCTGAGGACAGGCTGAGAGAGTTGGGGGTGTTCAGCCTGGAGAATAGGAGGTTCCAAGGAGACCTTATAGCAGCCTCCCAGTACCTAAAGGGGGCTACAGGAAATGGAGGAGAGACTCTTGATCAGGGAGTGTAGGGACAGGATGAGAGGTAATGGTTTTAAACTGAAAGAGTTGAGATTTAGATTAGATGTAAGGAAGAAATTCTTGAATGTGAGGGTGGTGAGACACTGGAACAGGTTGCCCAGAGAAGTTGTGGCTGCCCCCTCCCTGGCAGTGTTCAAGGCCAGGTTGGACAGGGTTTTAAAGAACCTGGTCTAGAGGAAAGTGTCTCTGGCCACGGCAGGGGTTTGGAATTGGATGATCTTTAAGTTCCCTTCCAACCCAAACCAATCTATGATTCTATGTTCCAACAGTTACATTATGAATTTGCTTTTTTGAAGCACACCTTTGACTTTTACTTTTGGGACCATTTCATATATAGAGGTTGACACCTGAATGGTTTTCTGTTTCTACTTTAGCATTTCTAGAGTCCTTTGGGGCAAGAGGGAAACATGTAAGGAAAGCATATCTGGTCTTTGCTTAAAAACATGCCACAAAAAAGAGAGTCTACTTCATGCAAACCACTGTTTACAGTTTCAGCATATTCTGAGCAAGTTTTTGACCCTTTTGCCACATCTGAGCACACTTCCCAGATCAAGCAGCCTCCACAGCAGTCAAGTTACCCTCTGTGGAATCACAGCCCGCTGCCCTTTGCACATCTTCACATCTACTCCCAAGATCAGTGCACCTACAGCCAAGCATTAAACAACCATTTAGACAAACTTCTTGCAAAGATGCTGGGGAGATGAGGGAAGACACAAGCAAGCCTAGAGAATATTCCACATTTCTTCTCCTAGTCCCCCAAAATACCTCCAAAATCCTCATCAGCACTACTCTTCCATGTTGCAGCCTCAAATCCTGAGTGTGCGTATTGGGTCTGGCTGAGATGGAGTTAGTTTTCCCCATAGCAGTCCTCATAGTGTTGTGCTGTGTATTGGTAGCTAGAAAACGTGCTGATAACACACCGGCGTTTTAGCTACTTCTGAGCAGTGATCGCAGAGCATCAAGGGTGTCTCTCCATTCCCCCCGCCTCACCCAGTAATCTGGGGGTGGGCAAGATCTTGGGAGGGGACCTAGCCAGGACAGCTGACCCAAACTGAGTTAAGGGATATTCCATACCATATGATGTCTGCTCAGCAATAAAAGCTGAGAGAGGAGGAAGAGGTGGGGGCATTTGTTACTACAACATTTGTCTTCTGGAGCAACTGCTACATTCCCTACTTTACAGGAAGTGGCTGGACATCACCTGCTGATGGGAAGCAGAGAATCACTCTTGTTTTCGCTTGCTTCCATGCACAGTCTTTCCTTTTGCTTTATTAAACTCCCTTTATCTTGACCCATGAGTTTTTTTCCATCTTATCTTCTCCCCCACTGCCTTGTCCTGCTGAGGAATAGAGTGATAGAGCAGCTTGGTGGGCACCTGGTGTCCAGCCAAGGTCAACCCACCACATGGTAAGACATTAGTGCCTCATTATACAAATCAAATCCAACAAAAGTTTGGTTCTCACCTTTGAAAATCACTACCAGAAATGAGCTCTGGAGAGAGTGTGATATTTATACACCAGCCACACTGAACATGAGCAAGTAAAACTTCAGTCCCCAAGGAGTCAAGTAGAATAAATTACAGTAAGGGATCAATACTCTACCGAGAGGTTGATAGCCTTGTCTCGAAGGGCCTCCAAATGGATTCCTGCTCCCAAATCCACTCCCATCAATGGATCCATAAGACATTTTCTAGATAGCAATGGATGCGGGATTATACTTCAGACCTAAGAAAACAGAGAAAAACAGATACAATACTGTTAAAAGTCAGTTCAACCCCAGTATTCTATGAAAAAAGACAAAACCAAAAAAAGGTAAATGAAAAAATACAAAACTATCTCCAAACTTCAGGATGCCCACCTGGAAAAAATAAAAGCACTAAAATCCAGGTCTCCTGGACTACAGCTGTTCCTGGGGGCAAACAAGTCATTTGACCTCCCCATGCCTTATTTTCTCCAGTGATAAAGGGCAACCATTTATCTGTTTCAGCCACAGCAAGACTTTTAATTCTTTGCTGTTCAAAAAGTGCTTTGAGATCCTGAGCTGGTAGGCAAAGACTAGGCACTCTATCAAAAAAAAAGGTAATGCTGTCTTCTGGAACATTATCACTGTGCAGCTGGCTACGAGTCTATCCATCATACTGCAGTCTTGATGAGCTCTCAAAAGAGACAGTTTACTGCTATATTATAAGCTCCTGGGTCTCTAGTATAAATATTGGAGCCAGAGTTATTTTTTTCTTGGGTTTTTTTTTTTTTTTTAAAAAAAAGCTGCAAGGCCTAAGGTAGGAGCAGCAGAATTAAAATCAATGCAGCAATGTCAGAGAAAGACTATTTCTTCCCCCTTCCCACCTCCACATCAACAGGTACCGTCTTACCATGGGCCCCAAATAGCCTCCAGCAGGGTCCCAGGACTTAAATATTAAGAATAGTTCATCCCTAAAGCATGGAGATGATGATGGAAAAGGAAGAGAAGAGATAAAGGTGCTGGGTCAGTTGGGGCATGATACAGGACCAAACCCAGCTGCTGCTTTCTTACACCAAGGCTATGAAAAAACACCCCATATAGGTGTGTCTACAGCCACAAAAGGTAGAAGACAACACTGCCTATGGGGTAGCCCTTCATCAAGCAGTCATGCAGTGATACTGCAGTATAGCAGCATGGGAGAGTCCAGTGGAGAGGACAAGTCAGAGTGAGATGACTGGTAATACCAACTGCCCTCTGTGTAGGGAGTTGCTCTGCCTTATCACAGAATCAGCTCAGTTGGAAAATACCTTGAAGCTCCTCCAGTCCAACCATGAACATCACACTGACCGTTCTCAACTCCACCAGATCCCTCAGCACTGGGTCAACCCGACTCTTCAACCCCTCCAGGGATGGGGACTCCACCACTGCCCTGGGCAGCCCATTCCAACGCCCAACAACCCCTTCTGCAAAGAAATACTTCCTAATAACCAGTCTAAAATAAATGTCACTTGCTGACTGAAGGACAACCTGGGCCATAAACAAATCCTCTCCAACACGCACATGTAACCCCTCCAGCCTAACAGCAGAAGATGCTGGATGCAATGCTCTGCCCTGGGCTTGGATACTCAAACTGCACATGGCCTGGACCAGTCACTTTCCCTCTGATGTGCAAAAAGCTGGGAATGGCCTCCCATTTGTATGAGCTTCTTGACACATGTCACATGATGAACTGATGTATGCACTGATAGATACCTCAGCAAAGGGCTGAGGTGTCTTTTGGGGTGCACTGACACAGCGGTGTACTTGCAACTACTCCTTTCGTTTGTCCTTCACGGACAGCAAAGCACCAGAAATTCCCAGTTCTGGATGGTACTGGGAACAGTCTAATGGCCTTAGGCACCTCTTGTACTTCACTCTCTTGTTTTCTTTCAAAGTTTCGAGACTAAGCAAAAAATGAGTGCTGAGAGTTGCCAGACAGCGGAACTCTAGGACTAAAGGCAATCACTCACCATCCTCCCTTAATTGGGCCAGACACATAAACGAGGATGAAAGTGCAACTGCCTTGAGAGAGCAAGCGATGGGAGCTAAACCCATTAAAAGTGGAGAAATTCCAGAATACAGCTTCCCCACCCAGCCTCAGTGTACCATGTACACACATAATTGGCATCTGAGGCTGCAAGTGCCCCTAGGCCATAAATCCTTCATTTTAGGAACAGCCTTCAAGTCCAAACCTATGGCAGCCAACCTGCAATAGCCCAAGCAGCCAGAGAGAAGGATAAGCGCCTGTATTTGTGTGTGCATCGAGGAGACAGAAAATGAAGTAAACAAGACAGAAAGTTAAAAGAAGCCATCTGCAAACCAAGGATTTCCAAGACACTCAACAACACAACAGTCGATCATGTCAAGCATGAAAAACTTTGAGTATCACAAAAATATAATCTATGTCTTGATGGAAGTTCTCAACCACTAAATGCTACAAGGAACAGATGAAGATTCACTTGGGGAGTCTGCAGTGGATTTGGGAACAAATTTTGTCTCACCCAGGCCTCAGGTTAGCCCTCAACGACCACAGCAACACAACCTCTATTGCAAAATGCAGCCTAAGATCTAGCAAGACCCTTACCTGGGAAAATAACTGCACATAAAAGGCAGTTACAGGAAAATTTCTGGGCAAGGATAAGGAATTATCTTATTTTCTTTAGCTCTCAGCATGGCTACAGATTAAGACTGCTGTAAACAGGGAAGTGGGACAACAAGACAGCTTGAAAACTGCCTCTGCATCGAGGTTGATCCTGACCCATCCTTTCTTTTAGAGATAAGCAAGTGGAAGCATTTGCTGCCACAACTTCCCCAAGGCCACATACAACAAACGTGGAGTGAAAGTCTACACCATGTTGTAAAATGACTTGATTACAACTGGGCAAGTGTTTCTTTGGCAAACAGTGAATGCATCTATTTTTTCCCCAACAGAGTGGTGTGAAAGGGGGAGAGAAGGAATGCTTTTAAAGCACTCCAAATGTATCATGTTGATTTATCGTTTTCAAAGCATGCTTCCATTTTAAAACTTTTTCTCCCTGTAGGGGGGAAAAAAAAAAAAAAAAAAAAAAGGAAAGAACTGAAAATTAAATATTTTGTTTTAGTTTAACCAACTTTTTTAGAAACAACCACCTCCCACCCCATCCTACTAAGCCATTGAAATATCCCTTATTCACACAGCTCCGGAACCACGCTCCTACCCCACAGTAATATATTTATAGGAAAACTTAACGGCAGTTCTAAGTACCTTTAATTTGATTGGCAATAAAAGCATTTCCTTCCCCATCCCCATGGCACCTCCCAAGTCTTTTGTCTACTGCTCCTCAGGGAGACTTGTCCAATTTACTGTGAAGGCAGTTTGTACAAATTGGAACAAGCATTGCCTAACAGACTGGATACAGAAAAAAAAAATTTAAAAAAGAAGAAGAAAAATATCACAGCTTTGTCCTCATCACCTAAAATACAAATGAAGGAACAATAACACCTAATCCAGACTAAAAGGATATCCATCCTGCCAGAGGCATGAATTTATATTTTAATGACATAATAACTTCTTCTTGCTTTGTATATCCTGTAGAAGTCAATCATGCAGTGAATATCATAGTAGGATGTAGGATCTCAAGGAAAGTGTTGGTCCATGCTTCTTGGGTTGGGAAAGATACTGGCAGGTAAAACCAAGCAGGCAAAATTATATAAAGAGTTCCCCTATAATACATCAGTCTCCATTTAGAGGGAAATTTAGATGGGCAGCATAATTAGTAGTAGGAATGAAAGGTAAAGATTTCGACATGGAAGAAATAGGTTGGAGAGTACTTTAGACAAGTTAGATATTTTTAAAGCTGAGTTTGACTGTGAAACGTGAACATACTGGAAAGAAACGGAAAAGGAGGACAGATATGGATATATCGGACCAAATCCATCAAAGAGTCGTGAAGAAGATTAAGGGATGGGAGCATCTGACATACGAGGAGAGGTTGAGGGAGCTGGGTCTGTTCAGCCTGGAGAAGGGAAGGCTCAGGCAAGGTTTATTAATGTCTATAAATGTCTAATGGGAGGAAGTGAACACGATGGAGCCAGACTCCTCTCAGTAGTGCTCAAGAGGCAATGGGGCTGAATTGAAATACAGGAAATTCCACTTAAAAAAATTAAAAAAAGCTGTTTTGTTTGGGTTTCTTATATGGTGAGGGTGGTCAAACACTGGCACAGGCTGTGCAGACAGGTGGTAGGGACCCCATCGTCGGAGATATTCAAGCCTTGACTGAACATGGGCCTAAGCAACTGGCTCTAGGTGATCTTGCTCTGTGGAGGGTGGCTGGACAAGATGACATTCAGAAGCTCCTTCCCACTTCAGTGGTTCTAGGATTCTGCAGTTTTCCTCCTCTGCTGACTCAGCCACTGCCTGAAGCAGACTGAGAGTCATTCATGACCCCCTTGGCAGACTGGAGTACCCTTATTGTGCCTATTTACTAAATGGGAAGAGAAAAGAAAAGTAAGAAAATAGATACATTTGCATCTCCTTCAAAAACACTGGAATAGATTCACTGAAAGTATCTGATGGTAAAAAACGGTAACAGCCAGCATGCATCTGACAACGAGTCATATCAAACCAACGTTAACTTCGTTATGCAACAAGTTAGCAGGCAGTGGAGTGAGCAGAAAACCAGCAGATATTACAGATTTATGCTACTTGGGGTTTCTTTCATGACAAAACAAATGGATTGGAGGTGCAGAGGATTTTTTTTTAATTAGAAAAATACACCCAGTGGACTGTTGTTATAACCAAAGAAAAAATTGTGTGGGGTCTACCAAAATCTGCTCTCTCCATTTGTATTTTGAGCACTGAGCTGGATGATGGAATGGGGATTAGTCTCATTAAACACACACACAACACCAAATAGGGAGGTTAGATGACATAGGTTCAGCATTCAGAACAATCCTCACAAACCAGAACTGATGTTTGACAAAGAAAATAAGATGCTACATAACTCAGGTCAACAGCAGGGACCTGAATTTAGAAGCAGCAAAGGTGCACAAATGGAGGATGGGGAACAACTGGCCAGTGCTGCAGAGAATCATAGAACCATAGAATCGTCTGGGGTGGAAAAGACCTTTAAGATCATCGGTCCAACCATTAACCTAACACTGCCTTGTTCACCGCTAAATCATGTCCCCAGGTGCCACATCTACAGGTCTTTTAAATACCTCCAGGGATTGTGACTCAACCACTTCCCTGGGCAGCCTGTTCCAGTGCTTAATAACACTTTCAGTGAAGAATTTATTTGTAATATCCAATCTAAACCTCCCCTGGCCCAACTTGAAACTATTTCCTCTTGTCCTATTGCTTGTTACTTGGGAAAAAAGACCAACACCCACCTTGCTACAACCTCCTTTCAAGTAGTTATAGAGAGGCATGTGGCCTCCCCTCATGCCCCTTTTCTCCAGGCTAAACACCCCCAGTTCCCTCAGCCGCTCCTCACAGGACTTGTGCTCTAGACCCTGCACCAGCTTCGCTGCCCTTCTCTGGACACGCTCCAGCACCTCAATGTCTTTCTTGTAGTGGTGAGCCCAAAACTAAACCCAGTATTTCAAGGTGTAGCCTCACCAGTGTTGAGTACAGGGGGACAATCCCTTCCCTAGTCCTGCTGGCCACACTATTTCTGATACAATCCAGGATGCTATTGGCCTTCTTGGCCAACTGGACACATTGCCAGATCATATTCAGATGGTTGTCAACCAATACCCCCAGCTCCTTTCCCGCCAGGCAGGTCTCCAGCCACTCTTCCCCAAGTCTGTAGCATTGCAGGGTGTTGTTGTGACCCAAGTGCAGGACCTGGCACTGAGCCTTGTTGAACCTCATATAATTGGCCTTGGCCCATTGATCCAGCCTGTCCAGATCCCTCTGCAGAGCCTCCCTACCCTCGAGCAGATCAACACTCCTGACCAACTTGGTGTCATCTGGAAACTTACCGAGGGTGCACTCGATCCCCTCATCCAGATCATTGACAAAGATATTGAACAGAACTGGCCCCAAAACTGAGCCCTGGAGAACACCACTTGTCACCAGCCGCTAACCGTATTTAACTCCATTCATCACTACTCTCATCCAGCCAGTTTTTTACCCAGTGAAGACTACTCCTGTCCAAGCAATGAGCGGCCATTTTCTCCAGGAGAATGCTGTGGGAAACAGTGTCAAAGGCTTTACTAAAGTCAAGGTAAACAACATCCACAGCCTTTCCCTCACCCAATAAGCAGGTCACCTTGTCACAGAAGGAGATCAGGTTAGTCAAGCAGGACCTGCCTTTCATAAACCCATGCCTGATCACCTCGTCATGTATGTGCCATGTGATGGCACTCAGAATGATCTGCTCCATAACCTTCCCCGGCACCAAGGTCAGGCTGACAGACCTGTAGTTCCCCAGATCCTCCTTCCGGCAGTTCTTGTAGATGGGTGTCACACTTGCTAGCCGGGACCTTCCCCGTTAGCCACGACTGCTGATAAATGATGGAAAGTGGCTTGGTGAGCACTTCTGCCAGCTCCCTCAGCACCCTTGGGGAGATCCCATCCAGGCCCATAGGCTTGTGTGTGTGTAAGTGGTGTAGCAGGTCACTAACCATTTCCCCTTGAATTATGGGGCTTCATTCTGCTCCCTGTCCCTGAGACCAACTGAAGTGGCTGGGTACCCTGAGAACAACTAGTCTTAACATTAAAGACAGAGGCAAAGAAGGCATTAAGTACCTCAGCCTTTTCCTCATCATCTGTCACTATGTTCCTCTTCGCATCCAATAAGGCATGGAGATTCTCCTTAGCCCTCTTTTTGTTGTGAATGTATTTACAGAAACATTTTTTTATTGCCTTTTACAGCAGTAGCGAGATTAAGTTCTAGTTGGGCCTTGGTCCTTCTACATTTCTCCCTGCATAACCTCCTGACATCTTCATAGTTCCCCTGAGTTGTCTGCCCCTTCTTCCAAAGATCATAAACTCTCTTTTTTTTCCTGAATTCCAGTCAAAGCTCTCTGTTCAGCCAGGCTGGTCTATCCCACCAGCTCGTCTTTCAGCACATGGGGACGCCTGCTCCTGTGCCCTCAAGATCTCCTTCTTGAAGAACATCCAGCCTTCCTGGACTCCTTTGCCCTTCAGGACTGCTTCCCAAGGAACTCTGTCAACCAGGCTCCTAAACAGGCCAAAGGCTGCCCTCCAGAAGTTCAAGGTGGCAGTTCACTGACCCTCCTCCTTACTCTCCAAGAATCATAAACTCTATCATTTTGTGAACACTATGCCCAAGACACCTCCAGGGATGGAGGGATGCTATAGACTGCAAACTGAACATGAATCTGTGCAATGACGTTTCCTGTAAAAGTGGCAGACATCTTCATGGGATGTATAAATAGGATTACAATCTTCTAGACAGGTGAAGTAAACCTTTTGCTTGACCCCACACAGTGGAGTCCTCAGCTGTAGGCAGCAAGCTCCAGCAAAGATTTTGACAGCAACTGAAGAGAGTCTAGAGTGAACTTGGAGAATGACAAGAGGTCAAGAAAACATGACCTGCTAGGAAAGCCTGAGTAAATGGGTTTGCTTTGCCTATAGAAGAGAAGATTGATGGGACAACCTGAGCCTTCAAATCTGTGCAAAGCTGCTGCAAAATGAGAGGGAGGAAAATATTCTCTTCATTTGTGTTGGACAAGACAAGGGAATAGCTCTAAACCAAAGTAGAAAAGATCAAGTGAAACACTAGGAGAGCCTATGAGGAAGGATAGAGCACTTCTGGGAACAGGCAACACAGGGAAAATCTTCTTATACCTGGAGGTTATAAGATCAGCCAATGCTGGTCCGGGGCCAGTCCTGTTTCACATCTCCATTAACAATCTGGATGATGGGGCAGGGTGTATCTTCAGCAAGTTTGCCAATGATATCAAACTCGGAGTGGCTGATACACCAGAGGGCCGAGCTGCCATTCAGAGGGACCTAGACAGGCTGGAGAAATGGGCAAACATCACAGAACAGTTGAGATGACCATCTAGGCCATCCCCCCTGCTCAAAGCAGGATCAGCTAGAGCAGGTTGTCCAGGATTGCGTGCAATTGGGTTTTAAATATCTCCAAGGATGGAGACTACACAACGTCTACACAAGTTACTACACAAGTGATAGGACAAGAGGTAATGGCCTCAAATTGCACCAGGGAAGGTTTAGACTGGATATTAGGAAGCATTTCTTTACAGAACGGGTGGTTAGGCATTGGAATGGGCTGCCCAGGGAGGTGGTGGAGTCCCCAACCCCGGAGGTGTTTAAGAGTAAAGTTGACTTAGCGCTTAGAGATATGCTGTAGTTGGGAACTGTCAGTGTTAGGTCAATGGTTGAACTGGGTGATCTTCTAGGTCTTTTCCAACCTAGACAATTCTGTGATTCTGTGATTCTGTCTCCTTGGTATCTAACCAGCCACATCATCAAAATGCAGGTGGCGGCTGTTCATGGGATGGGAGGAAGGGGTCGCACAGGGAACGTGATCTACTGCAAAAGTGGTTGCAGACACAGAACTTCCAGACTCACAAACAACTTCCAGTCTTGCATTTGCATGTATTCTAGGTTGAGCATTCACTCTTTTCAGGATAGGTCCATCACATCGAAGGGAGGACCTCCACGTTTCTCAGGAAAGAGCATTAGAAACTTAGCAGTGGATTCAGTGGGACCTTCTGGCAGGCTAATAGCCAGCTGAGGCCAAGACCAGGCATCCAGGTGAATTCCTTGCCCTGAATTTCACAGTGAGCTGTTGGTGCTGCTGGGCTCCTCACCAGGATTTCTCCTGCCTGAGGAATAACACTGCTAACAGAAAGCCAACTGTTTCTGTTTACTGTTCAGCTCTAGAAAAATAAAATCACAGACAGTTTGGATAATTAACTGCCATTAATGAACACAGGGGGTGGTGAGAACAATGACACTCTTGTATTCTATTCCCAGCTCTACCATCACCATGTTGATGGAGAAGTGCCTTCACTGGGAGCTTCAGAAGTGATTAGTGATGATGATACCTCCACTTCTGGATGAGTAACTAGAGATACATTTTTCTGAGGCTTTTAACCCAGATAAAATCCTTGTACCAACCAGCCTGACCTTCATAAAGAAAGAGCAGATCATTTCATACAAATCGTATTTACGCATCAACGCCTACAGCCTCTGGTCAGACCAGGTCACCTCTTTCCATAAGAGCCTCTCTGAGGCTCCAGTTAATGAAGGATCAGCCCAGCCACTCTGTTAGAAGAGCTGCATCTTCTCATCTCTTGAACTTTGCTGTTTGATCTCTGTTGCCTCTTAACCTTCCCTCAGATGAACTAAACAGGTTGACCCTTTTCATTTCTCACTAGGAGACTTGTTTACCAGCACACACAAACCACAAGAAGGAGGACATTCAGTATTTTCTTGCTTTCCATACAGCTGCCTCTGCTTCCCTGCCTGTAAAATGGACAGACAGATACAGAGCCCTCCTTTTTACTCTGTTGCAGGGTACCAGGATTAACTTGATTAATATGAAAGTTTTTTGAAGACGTGAGATGAAAGGGCGTATTTGCAAAGCATGCTGCTTTTCCAAATCCCCTCTAACAGACTCGACTCTGTCACTCATGTCACAGACATACTGCTTTTTAGCTTTTCTTCTCAGGGATTTTCTCAATTATTAAAAACAAAACTCAATAAACCTTTATGCTGTTGACCTGGAAAAATGCCCCTTTCCTCTTTTCTCAGAGAGCCTGAATTTAAGAACAAGCTCTGCTGCTGAAGCACTTTTTTTTTTTTTTAATCAACATTTTTAACACTGAATTGGTGTAATTGCACAAATCCCTGAGTGCTCACTGAGCCTCATAACACGACTGTCGGAGGTCAATCAGAATAGCTGTAGTGGATGACTTTCTTCTTTTTCAGAGTGTGCCTTCAAGGTAATTTATGCTCCTTTGGATCTTTTGTGATGTTTGTAATATTAACATTGTGTTCTCGGGTGGCTTTGGGCAGGCGAGGCAAGGAAGCAATGCTCGGGATTTGAAGAAGTGACTGGCAGGAGAGCAGTCCAGGCATGATGCCCTGCACACAGTGAGGCCAGGGATGCAGCAAGACACATGCTTCCTCCCACTCTGCTTCCCAATTAAGTTTTAATGCTGATGGAAGGTCCTTGGAGAGTGAAGTCATCTCTGTCTCCATGGCCTAAGAAGCATGCTGTCTAGCCTATGTTGACATTATGCAAAATATGGCAACAACAACAACAACAAAAACCCAGGACATTATATCTATAATCAGAACTTGTACAAATTTAATTGGCTTCCAGAAACTTCTAGAGACACATATGTAGTACTTGACAGGCACAACGTCACTTATGACTGTAAACACCCTGATTCAACACACTGAAGCACGCTCTTGTCTACCCTCCTCCAGCTGAAGTGTACTACAGAGCGAAGAAAACGCCCACAGCCTTAAGGCATCGTGGAGTAGGTGCAAAATAAAAACAGCATGGATTATCTCAGAAACGAGCTGCTTCTGCTATTCTAGAGATTTGCTAAGAAACAATGAGAAAAATTCACTTTTTGCGTTCTTCCTTGTCAAAGGCTTATTTCAGGAAAGCATCTGATCGCTTTTTAAGAGATTTCGTTTTTCTTCCCCGTGGTATAGCTACCATTGTAGACGTCTCCAGGAGCAGAGCAGTTTGTCTTGGGAACACATACTATCAGGATAGGCTTTGAAGTCAGAGATACCAAGATAAGACATCCATGACATCTTATGGAGATATATACTGAGCGACAAATAGAGACAGTTGGTTCGCTATGCTTCTAACTGGGGTGACACTAAGATCTCAGGCTGGCCTCAGTGCACTTGATTGCAACCTTCCATTAATCTAATTTCTCCACCAGCTCAGCAACACTATGCAAACCCAACAGAAACAGTTTCTGCTTAACCCCTTCTTTAATCAGTCAGTCACTCCCAAGATTTGCAGCTAACAGCACCCATTAGGTACACGAGACCCTTTCCTGTCAATCACAAGGCACCTCAATCCCCACCAACCTCATGAAGGCTCCATCTAAGACCTCCTATTGATGTTAGAGGACTTTAGATCTCATGGACTGTCATGCAACATAAAGGAGAAGGAAACCACAAGCACCAGAGATAGGAAGGAATGAATGCTTGCAAGACATCTGTATACATTTCACGTTACACAAATGTCTGCGTATCAGACACGAAGAACAGAGGTAAGGGAAGCAATCTGCAAGCCTGTTGTGCTCCTTTCATGTCAGTCCCAGCTGCCACTTCAATACACTGACTTTTCTTCCACATCGGCCTGACTGCATGTCTTCTCACAAAAGAACTGAAGACAGTCTTCAAATCCTGCTAAGTGGCACCAGAGACAGGCTGGCCTTAGGCAAATGTCAAGAAGAAGGACTAGATATATTTTGTTTAGCTTGGGAATCTCAGATTTCTAGACCTCCTGTTTAAGCTGTATAACATTCTTGAGAGCAAAAGTAGCTATTTAGGGCTGCTAGAAAAAGTCTTCCATCAAAAGGGTCACAGATGCACGGAAAGATGGATGCCTTCCATCTTCAAAGCACAAGGCAGCGCACACTGAAACACCTTGGTTCCCAAAAGCACCACCCAAGTATGATAAATGACAAAGTGATTGAACTAGCACGGTCAACCCTCAGGACCTAAATTTCTTTATTTTTCAAGGAAGCAATCAGGCTTCCTTGATACTGAGGTATTTAGATCAAAAGAAAAGAAGACCAACCATCTTTGGGAGACCAAAGATGTTTTGGAGTCTACTGCCACCGAGTTGTATGTAACACGTTCTACTGTTCAACTCCAGGCTATATGGATGGCAGTGCTTAGATGACTTAGTGCCAGGTCACTTAGCTCAGTTTGACTGAAATGTGATGCCACCCTTCCTATTTTTAAACTGACATTAAAATAATGGTTAAACAACATTTCTTCCAGCTCCTGCAGGAGAACATGATCTAGACGGCTTCCAACCCTGAATTTCCCTAGTACAAATGTTCTGAAACAGTGCCTGTTCTAAATCCACCAAGGGTTTCCTTTCTTTTTCTTTCCTTCATTGCCACCTTCTATTCGCCGTTTTGTGCCATGTTGTCTACTTTTTGTGAACCTTGCATGTAGAACGGTCTTAATCTATCCATACGCTAGACAAACACAGAAGTATTACATATTTCAGTGAACAGCAAAATTAAATTTCCAGTCAGTTCAGAATCCAGGTTTCAGCTCTCTTTTTACTAGTTACAAAAGATGAATATTAATGTCTAGTTGCTGTTAAAAAAAAAACCAAAACAGGCAGGAAGAACACAAAGAGGAGGGAAGTTTGCTACTGTGAAGTTAAAAGTAAACTTATTAATTATAAAAGATGTACATGCACGAATGGACAAAGCCCAACTGTAACACACTAGGTCAGCTTAACAAAATTAGAAATAGCATTTATAAATTTATATTGGATTTCAACAGAATAAGGAAAAATACATCTGAGGACAGCAACCAGTTTTGAGTCCACATGAATATTCTGGTTGACAGACCTGCAATGCTTTAGGGGAAGGTGATGCAGGGTAAAACGGGACCTCCCCCATAATCCAACATCACTCGTTTCCTACGTGCCACTCCCCAGAGTAGAAGTACTAATATTCAACGCACACAATCAGAATATTCATCAGCCGAAGTTCTCATCTACACCAGTGTTCACTGGTAGTTGCATTATAAATAAATCCTGCAGAAGGATAAATGAGAAACAGCATAGTCTAGTGAAAAGACACAGTACACAGTGGGAAGTTCAAGAGTCTACTTCTACATTTGGTAGCAATTCATCAGGAAACAGAAAACAACTTGATATCTTCATTTCAGGTTTCCTACCAAGACCATGGCAGATGACAGAAGTCAGTTAAGCTTGGTGTAAATCAAGTCAACAGATGGCTATGGAGAGAATTAAAAAACTATCACACTGGCCATATCATGGACAGCAGTCTCCAAAGCCTAAATTCTGGGGAGAAAAAGATTGGGGCGGGGAGTGGTGTTCAACTTGGTTTTTTTGGTGTAGGGGTTTTTTAAGTGGGAACTGAAAGAAAACCAATGAGAAGCTGTGCAGCAGTTTCCAAGTTTCTTTCCAGTGAGAGGTCAGCACTAAGAAGGCAAAATGAAACACGTTCAAAAATCAAGTGTCAGTGAACGTGGGCAGCCGAGGTCAACCACCAACTCAAGATGCTGAGTCTTGGCAGGAGCTGAAGGGAGGCTCGGGGCATCCCCAGAATGCCCTGGAAGCAAAGGCCATCTTTGAAAAGATAGAAAGAGGGAGCCACAAACCCACGCAACAAAGGTGAGAAATAGAGATATCTACAAATATTTCAGGGATATAGAGAGGAGGAAATAGTTCAACACAATCACAAGCAATGAGTAGCTGGAACGTGGGCATGAAGTCAGCTACAGTGTAACCATCACCTAACTATAAAATCATTAGTCCTTGACTTCCCCAAAGAATAACCTCAAAGAAAGGTCAAAAAACCAGAGTGGCCATGTTTCCTTATGCACCCGTGCAAACCACCTTGGGAATACTGCATCCAAACAAGTACTCATCACCTTCCCCTCTTTATACAAACCATCTAGCTCATGAAGAGACAAGAGACAGCTCGTACACACCACCAGCCTCTGCTGACAAGAGCCCTTTTGACATTTCTATTCCTTGCTCTGCCCATTGTGCTTCTACGATGACTCTATGTATCTTCACAGAAGACTACAAAAGACTTCCAAACAATGCCCATGCTGTGAGAGAAAGTAAAACCAAGTAGCAGAAATACATGTGCTCGAACAATGAGAAAAATGCAGAAAGGTGCTCGGGATTGCACCGGGTCCTGTGGCCACCCATCGCAAATGGCAACCTGGAGTCAGCAACAGCTGTGAGTCAATTTTCTTGCCAAATTTAAGTGAATTTGTTGAAATACCTCCATGGAACCTTCTTCGGACCACTGTACACATTGGAAGAAAAACAAAAGGCATGATCAATTTTCCAACCCATTCACCTTTGCCAAGACCCCTCACTGATGGAGACCATGGTTGATCCCTCAATTATTTCAAGTGGTGCTCAATATCACACCAATCTGCTGTTCACAGAAGGACTTTCTTGTCTGTATTTTTAACCCACAACAAAATCTCTCTAAGTCAGAAGGGAGGTTGAGCATCTTGACTAGCCTTATTTCAACTTTTTCCCTACCCAAATAAAAGCCATCAAAAAATAAGAAGTTTTTAAAGCAAGGGATGCTCCTCAGTAGGTGCAAAGTCACAGGCAGGCAAGGAATTGCTGGGGTTGCTTGTAACAAGGCAACAGGATGAAAATTAAGTAACATGGACTGAAGAGGAACAAGCAATAGAGATGTTTTTGACCACAGACATTCATCAAGATGTAGCAGAAAAACACAGCAACAAATTTGCCTAAATCCTAGGAAAACACACGAACAACCACCCCTCATCAGCTGGGGAGGGGAGGCTGTCCACGATGGAGCAGAGCCTCCTGCCATGTCTCCTGCCAGCAGCAGAGCACGGTAGGCAAGCGGAGGATTAGCATAGCAAGAAAAAAGAGATTTCACCGCGTTTGAAGGCTTACAAGGAAGGACGACAAGAAAGCGCATGCGAAGCATCTGGATGTGTAAATATGTGTTGTCAAAGGAGCTTGCCTTCTCCAGACCAGTTCCGCTCAGAAAGCGTTTGCTGAGGAGACAGAAGAGACAGCTAACAGCACGAGGCAGCCTGCGGAGAGCTAAACTCATCACTTTCCCAGCTTTCTTTCACCCTAATGACAGATATATTTTGGGGTACATCCACGATCATGCTGAGAAAACCGTATCGGTCAGGTCTGCTCTGACACAGGCTCCAATCAGCTATGAACCAGAGACCATAAAAAGCCCCATTTCAGCTCATTTCCCAGCTTCGGTATCATTTGCCGCACACTTTGGGACTCCTCCTTCCTGCTGATAAGCTCGTGTAGCACATGATGGCACCAAAGGGAACCAACTGCAAATATCAAGGAGAAAAAGCAGCTTCGCTTCAGCGCGTGACTCATGCAAGAAGAACGCCAAGCCCTGAACAAGCCAAAGCAAAACAGCTGACTATCAAACCCTGCATGTAAGTGCAAAGATGCCTTTAAAAAATACAAACTGCATTTTTTTTCTACCAAAAAAGCAGTTTGTATTTTTCATACAATTAGCCATGTACAAGAGCCTGATGAAGACAGGACACACAGTGTGGAATGTAATTGTGTAAATGCAGGTGCCAAGTACCATCTGAGATGCCCTGTGAGGCACATGTGGGGCTGGTAGACCTCACTGCTGACGCACAGCCTTCTGGGCTGGCAGAAGAGTGGGAACCAGCTCCAAATTAAGGCACCTAAATCTCAGTGTGTGCAAAAGGTATCTGAGCACCCATGGCTACTGCTAGAGATTTAAGTCAATCCAGTCAGTGAAGACTAGAGAGTAAGTCAAAACATGCAGAATGTGCCTCCTTTTCAGTAAAGAGAGGGAATGGAGGAAGGTAGCAGCTCCTAAGAAGGCTAAACATACAACAGAAAAAATTAAAATAAAATTTACCATTAAATTTCTAATTTTCACCTCTCTTCTCTGCTTTACCTATTTCTACCACTTTCCTCCTAATACAGTAGGACAACTAAGCAGGTGAGGTCTCTTCAGACTGGGAAAAGAATGATGGGGTGTGGAAAAAGCTCATAAAATAAGACCCCATAAAGTCTTGAGTCACCTGAAAAAGGCAAAACGCCCCCTCTTCTTCCAGTGCAAGAACTGGGGATTAAGGAAGCAAATGCATGACGAGACAGGAATGAAAGAAAAGAGATACTCCTCAGTGTAAAGTTAGGTAAGCAAGAACTCCATTCCACAGGCTGCTGTGGATGCTAAAATCTTACACAGACTTAAAAATGCAACAGGATTATGAGAGGAAGAAGAAAAAAAAGAAGAAAAAAAAAAGCCATCATGTGGTATTAAACATACCACCTCTGCCTCAGGGAAAATGGGAAAACACTGGGAGAAGTCTTGCTCTGTTTGCCCTGTTTTCTTGCTCTTCACAAAGCAGCCACAACTAATCACAGAACTAGACTGGATTTGGTCCAGCTTGCATAGATGCATCTCTATCCTGACCCAGTTTGTCTCTTCATATGAAAATACCAGAAGGAAATCCTTTGGGTAAGCACAGAATCAGACAATTCAAGACCTGTCAAGATACTTGAAATTTGTCTCTTTCGGTCAGCTGTTCTGTCTTGTTTCTTTCCGTGAACATGGTGAGTATGCCCTCCACTTGACACCAGTATCTTGGCCTTATAAATTAGGTTAGACCCAACAGTAAGAGCCATATTTCAAGACAAACATATTATCAAGAATCACCAGATCTCCATCACCCAAGAGTAAATAGAAATACTTAGCAGAAAGGAGAAAGCAAGAGAATCGCCAAAGGCCCATCAGCCACGAAAGGCTGGTAGCTGAGCATCTTTCTGTGTTCAGGCAGACTTGAACCTAAATCCATCCGTAAATTTCGGAAGATAAACAGTTGTTGGAGACTAAAGTCAGGAGTGGGCATGAAGAACTAACAGAAACTAAGTTCACATCTGATGAAAAGTGTGCAAAAGATCATAAAGTGGTTTAGGTTACCAGGGACTTTAAAGATCATCTAGTCCAACCCCCCTACCACGGGCAGGGACACCTTCCACTAGACCAGGTTGCTCAAAGCCCCGTCCAACCCGGCCTTGAACACTGCCAGGGAGTGGGCAGCCACAGCTTCTCTGAGCAACCTGGTCTAGTGCCTCACCACCCTCACAGTAAAGTTCTTCTTCCTTATGTCCAACCTAAATCTACCCTCTTTCAGTTTAAAACCGTTACCCCTCATCCCATCCCTACACTCCCTGATAAAGAGTCCCTCCCCATCTTTCCTATAGCCCCTTTAAGTACTAGAAGGCCTCTATCAGGTCTCCCTGGAGCCTTCTCTTCTCCAGCTGAACACCCCCAACTCTCTCAGCCTGTCCTCACAGGGGAGGTGCTCCAGTCCCCTGAGCATCTTCGTGGCCTCCTCGGGCCCCGCTTGAGGAGGTCCATGTACTCCTTACGTTGGGGGCCCCAGAACTGGACACAGCACTGCAGGTGGGGTCTCACAAGAGTGGAGGGGGAGAATCCCCTCCTTCAACCTGCTGGCTACATTTCTCTTTATGCAGTCCAGCACATGGTTGGCTTTCTGGGCTGTGAGTGCACGTTGCTGGCTCACAGTCAGTTTTCCATCCACTAATACCCTCAAGTCCTTCTCCGCAGGGCTGCTCTCAATCCAGATGCATCTGTGTTGTGCTTCATTTTACTGCTCTTAACAGAAACACTGTAATTATGTTGTATAATTGCACACCTGTAAAGGATGCATGTGAATCAGGGTGGTTAAGAGGTATAAAAATATTTTGGTCCCAAATAAGCTGAGGCGAGAGGCGGACCCTGTTCTGCTGTATCTGCTCTCTGCCTGTGATGGTAGTGCCCACAGCACTTTCATCACGCAGGCATCCCCTTTACAACATCGTTACACAGAACTGCAATATTGAGTAGAAATACATACTCCCTCACATTATTTTTTTTTATTCTCTATCTAAACTTGTCTAATCTCGCTGGCCTTAATTTTTATTGTTTGGTTTGGGTTTTTTTTTAGTGGCTTGATTCTATGTAAAGGATAGGATCCACATTTGAGAAGAATTCTTTCCTATTGACCTTTGTATACATGCAGTCAGTTTTTAACTTATATTTTTTGTCTCAAAAACTTTTTCAGCCTGAAGAAAGAATCGTTCTGAAAATGAAATAAATAAAACATAAAATGAAGCAGACTCTGTAATGGAGTTAGGACATGGACCAAAAGAACATGTATTTCAAATATTCTATTGCACCGTTTGCTTGTGTTACATTGAAAGCTTTGGGAAGCTATCCAAACCTATACAGACACAAAATAATCCATGGTAATTACAGCTGCAAGGTGCCAGTGATAGCAAAAAGTGTTTTGATTTGAAAATGAAACTGAAAACTCAAAGGTGAGGCAGAAAACATGGAATAGCTTGTGCAGTAAGAGAAATGTCCAAAAAAGAAGTGGTGAACAGAGAAGATTTGACACACACCCCCCTCCCCCCCCCAAAAAAAAAAAAAAAAAAAAAAAAAAGTGACAAAAGGAATGAAAGAATCCCTGTGCAAAAATTAACTGGACAAATGTTGGAGGAGTTTCAATCCCTTCCACAGGTTTTTGGTTTTGTTTCCTCTCTTATCTCAGTGGAGGATCTAGAAGATCTCTAATGGGTTTAGCCACTTTCCTCCCTCTGAATAAACCACAGGAATGTCCAAATTCCTGAAAGCAAGGGAAAGCAGAGAGAACTGGAGACTCTACAGGCCTTACATGGCTTCAGACCAGACAAAAATACTTGGCAGAACTGATCACAGCCATAGGGCATAGCTGCCCAACATGGATCTTCCCAAGGAGCACAAGGTCCATGTCCCCTCCCACCTCCCCTAAAAAGTTGCACCTCTTTGGAGAGCTCTTAGGACAGCCTGGGGTCAGGGGAGAACGTGGTGGCTGGTGAGTCCCAAAGCGCATACAGCTCCTCTGAAGACCCATCTCAGAAAATCCAAGGATACCTTTTAGTTTCCAGAACCACTCACAAGCTCATGGCTCCTCTTCTCCAGCATTTATATTCCTCTTGTTAAATAACCCGATTAAACCACATTTAACGTGAGGGAAAAAAACAAAACAAATCAAAACAAAAAAAACCCAAACAAACAAACAAAAACAAACAAACAAACAAAAAACCCCACAAAACAAAAAACCCCAAAACAACTTAAAAGACAAGTCAGCTATGCAAAGATGAAAACTCCGGCTTTAAATTTAAAGAAGATAGAAAAGCTTATCTGTTGTACCTTTCAAATCAAAACCCAATCTCACTATGTTATCAGGAAAGAAATGAAAACACTGCAACGGGAGCATAACTGAAATAGTTTAAGGTCAAACAAAAAAACCAAACAATTCCAGCAATTAAGTTCATGGGAGCACAGGGAAGGTGCACACAGTTGTGTCTAATGGGTTCGTTCCACAACGAGACCAGAAATATTTATTCAAATTGAATAGTGCCTCCCTCTTTGTGCTGCCTTAATCCAAGGATTAAATTTGTTATCCACAAAAGGTATGAGAATCTGGCCCCTAATGATTACATGCTCATAAAAATCAGAAGATATTGTTGCTATTTCAACTAAGTATCATAAACAACAGCATTAATTAAATTTTGCCAGGCACTGTACATATTGCAGATGCTTCAGAATAAATTGTTTCATTGCAAAACAGAGTATGTGCAAGCTCCAGCAGGGATGGGTAGTCCCACTTTAAATTGCTCTAAGGAAATACATGCCTCTACCAGGCCATTACTTTGCAGGAAAACATTTTGAAATCCATTTTCAAATACTGAATTCAAAAAGTTGAGATAGCCGCTCTCTGCAGATAAATTTAAGGGAAACTATAAAAGACTGAAAGGCTAAAAAAAGAAATCTGGTCCAGATGGATTCCCGGCTGAATTCTATAAAATATTTACAGATCTTCTGTCACCAAAACTTACGTTTTTTTTGATGAGGTGGAAACCAAAGGCTTTCCACCTGCCCTTTTCATTTTTTTTTTTTTCTTTTTAAACCCTTGCAGAAGATATAATGTTATGTTGGGGAAAAAAAAAAAAAACCACAACAAAAAACAAAACAAAACAAAACAAACAGAAAAAACCCCAAATCCAAAAACCACAACAGACTTTAATCTCAACTGTAATTACTGCAAGTGACTCCAATTAATCAGTGCTGAATTCTAAAATTCTGTGAAAAGAGACATTGTCTCTTTGCTTAATTTAGCCCAAAGTTGTTCCCTAAATTTCAAGTTCAACAGTTTGTTCATTAAAATAGGCTTAGCTCGGATAAACACAGGCTGATACCACCATCATTCACACAATAAATTAACAGCCTAGTCCCATGACAGTGCTGTCTCTAGATACCAAAAGATACTTCATCATGTGTCATAAGGGCAAAGTATCCACTTTTTCATTTAAGATCAGCAAAAAAATTCTCAATTTTCTGCTCCTAAAAATGTATGTTCCATTTGCCAACACCCAGCCTGCCAGACTTCAGCTCCCCAAGAAGGAGGGAGCAGTTTATATATACATGACATGCAGACTGACGTTATATTTGTTGTGGTCCTGTAGATGAGAGAACAGATGAACATGGAGCAGCCCTCTAAACTGCAAATAATCCCATCAGTCCTGGCAGGACTTTTGGAGAAGGATGTGACTAAGCATCAGCAACGTTATCAATAATTCAATCCTTATTTCAGGGCGTGCATCCAGGCACTGCTTGGTACTTGTGGATTTGATGTACAAGGTAACAAGGGGAAGGCAGTGGACTGAAACTAGGCAATAAAGGTCCAGGTCATAGCTCTCATATTTTTGTTCAAGGCTGTGCATCTTTGTTCTTCTATCTGGCCCCGGGAAGAGAGCCAAAGACCTTAAAACATGAATTCCTTCCATAACAATGCATGCGATAGGCATGAATTTTGATCTTTATTGGGCGCTCTCAGCTCTGTGCAGCACAAAGAACTATCTCCTACCATTTATTTCATAGAATCACAGAATGGTTTGGGTTGGAAGGGATGTTAGAGATCATCTAGTTCCAACCCCCCTGCCACAGCCAGGGACACCTTCCACTAGACCAGGTTGCCCAAAGCCCCATCCAACCTGGCCTTGAACACTTCCAGGGGGGGGGCAGCCACAACTTCTCTGGGCAACCTGTGCCAGGGCCTCACCACCCTCACAGGGAAGAATTTCTTCCTTATATCTAACACAAATCTACCCTTTCTCAGTTTAAAACCATTACCCCTCATCCTATCCCTACACACCCTGATAAAGAGCCCCTCCCCACTTTCCTGTAGCCACTTTAAGTACTGGGAGGCCATTCTAAGGTCTCCCAAGAGCCTCCTCTTCTCCAGACTGAACACCCCCAACTCTCTCAGCCTGTCCTCACAGGGGAGGTGCTCCAGCCCCTGATTATGTTCGTGGCCTCCTCTGGACCGGCTCGAGCAGCTCCGTGTCCTTCTGATGTTGGGGGCTCCAGAGCTGAACACAGCACTGCAGGTGGAGTCTCATTAGAGTGGAGTAGAAGGGGAGAATCCCGTCCCTCGCCCTGCTGGCCACACTTCTCTTGATGCAGCCCAGGACACGGTTGGCTTTCTGGGCTATGAGTGCACATTGCTGGCTCATAGTCAGTCTTCCATCCACTAATACCCCCAAGTCCTTCTTCGTAGAGCTCTCTTAATCCACTCATCGTTCAGCTTGTATTTGTGCTTGGGATTGCTCCAGCCCATGTGCAGGACCTTGAGCTTGGCCTTGTTGAACTTCATGAGGTTTGCACGGTCCCACTTCTCCAGCCTGTCCAGGTCCCTCTGGATGGCCCATCCCTCCCCTCCAGTGTGTCGACTGCACCACACAGCTTGGTGTCATCAGCAAATTTGCTGAGGGTGCACTCGATCCCACTGTCCATGTCACCAACAAAGATGTTAAACAGCGCCGGTCCCAACACCAACCCCTGAGGAACACCACTTGTTACTGGTCTCCACTTGGACATCGAGCTGTTGACCACAACTCTTTGAGTGAGGCCATCCAGCCAATTCCTTATCCACTGAGTGGTCCATCTATCAAATCCATGTCTCTACAATTTAAAGACAAGGATATCATGTGGGACAGTGTCAAATGTTTTGCACAAGCCCAGGTAGATGATGTCAAATTTTTACGTCAGCTCAGACGTAATTTGCAGATTAAGTGGGAAAGCAAACAAAAAAACAAACAAACAAAACCACACTGTGGTCTGCTTCCAAACCCATTTCACATATTATTGCATGAGATAAGAATTTACAATATATTAGATGTTAGGGGAGTATCCCATTTTTTTTTTTTGAAGCTGACCTTGGATTCATTCTTCAGTGCAGCATTATGTTTTTTACAAGAAAAAGAGTACATAATGAATTGGTCTTCACTGGATGTTGACTTGATAAGCACTACAATTAAGTCAAATTAGTATGCTGCCCTTCCTTTCCCTTCACACTTTCAGAAATGTCTCTCTAAACCAATCTATGATTACCAGTCATACATAAAAGCTTCAGAAAAATACTCCTCCACAAGCATATGGCAGAGCAAATTTGTCCAGCGTTGCAGGCTTTTCATGGCATTTATCTTGAAGAAGGTATTACACAGTGATATAGATGTCTTTATGTGTTGGCTACACTTACAAAGGCACAGAGCTATTCCTTATCCTGTTGTGGCATGCACCATCTCCTTCGGAGAGCATCCTGCTCCCCGCAGATGCTTCAGACAGATGAGAACCGTGATCAGCTATCCAGAATCTCAGCTGTAACATCCATCCTTAAAGTCAAGGCTGTGCTTTCTAGGAGCTGTACTAGACCTCAGTTGCATGCCATGGCAACCAAACTGAAGTGCACTTCTTCAAACCCATCATTTATTTTAAAAGAAAAAAAAAAAAAAAAACAGGAAAAAAAAAAGCAGCAAGTTTAGCTAAGCACTTTATGAATGATGTAAGTCCCATATGCAATGGCCAGTATTAAAAACATGGCAACAGGCATCACATTCCCACCACAAACACACTGTTCATGATGTTTCTCTATCTAAGGGTAGGAAGAGCACAGCGAACAGCATGTTAGCTGTCAAAACACAACAGCAGCCGCTGGTATGAGTTAACCTTAACCGTTAAGGTTTCCCTCCTGTATCAGGATATTGTCTCAGAGCACACCGAACCAATTCAGCCTCCCTGATTTAACAGCGTGACACTGGTGCTCGGGCATGGTGAGATGGAAAAGCTCTTAAAATAACAACCACAAATGATGTAATTTCATTAAGGCAGGCTGACCCTTGCTGTTTCTGCTTGTGTTCCTCTGTGGTATCGTTTTTCAGTGATTTAGTTCACTCTCTTGCAAACCTCCTTTTTCTTTCCATCTTTCTAGTCATGTATATATTTATAAATATGGAAGAATAAAGAACACAGATAAGCCCTCAAGGCATTTCTCTCCGTGCTGGTCCAAATGAGAACACAACAAGAACAAGATATTCTAAGCGTTACACTCAGCAGTTTGAAAGAGTGTGCGCAGCCTTCCTTTAGCGGCTATTTAATTAAAAAAAAAAAAAAAAAAAAGGTACAAGAGCTAACAGTGCCTGATGTATACATAGAAAACTCTTCAAGCTCAACTGATGGCTCTGAGAATTCAAGGTTCAAGAGTTATTAAAAACTACAAAACCCGCAAAACCAAAACAAAATCTAGCTTTTCAATTTGTGTGGTTAAAAATCTTCCCTATACAGACATCTTGCTCTGTCCTGAGGTCCAGGCAGACAATAGACCCTCAAAGATGATGATGTTTTTTCTTCCTCTCTGCATCCACTCACTACTTTGAGAAGCCTCACACCCTATCTCAACACTGCTGTAGCATCCAGATGCTGCTCCGAAGGGGCATTAGTTAAAATGAAATGCTCACATATGCCTAGTCTCTCTGTCACTGAAGCTAACACATACAAATTATACTTGAAGGACTCTAAAGCCAGTCTTGAGTTTCCAGATTCTGACTTTGCTTTGGTTTTGAATGTTTGTGAATCTATGCATTTAAAATTACAACATACAAACATACTAATTTCAATCTTATAAGCAAAATAACTTTTAAAATAACCCAAAGAGACACTTTACAGAATCTCTAAAATATTTGGATTTCTCATGTGAGTCTCGATATGCTATTCTAACTGCTGTATGGATTTGTTCTTCTCTAAAACGAACCTATAATGAACTGAAGAGAGGCAGAAGAATCACAAATAGAGATAAGCTCCATCAGCCACAACCCAAAATCCTCTGGAGAGGGTAAACACCAGCCCGTGATTTCAAGCCATGGTCTCCAGAGAGCTGCTTCTTATTTCTGCCAGAAATATCTACTACTGTAGTCCAGCCCAAACTCTCATGTCATTTTACCCATGGGAAAAAGCAGAAACCACATCCACTATCCTTTGCAGAAATCTGTCAAACTTTTTACTTAATGAAATAAAATTCTAAAGCATCTGAATAATTTTTTGATGCAAGAAGTGACTAAGACAACCAAGACCTTTTCAGCCAACATTGTAGACAGGGATGTAAGCTTCATTGCAGTTCAGTAGAACCATCAGAAAAGGAAAGAATTTCATTAAAAGGGTTGATTCAGTAGAGCAGTGTCAACCTTTCAGACAGGACTGAGTTATTTCACCCATCAGCTCCTCAAAAGAGCAATCAGATGGTCACAATTTCTGCTCGCAGCCTAGAGTGAAGGTCAGCTCTCCCTTTATGGAAGCTTTGATAGCCCCGTATGGATGGATACCATCAAAATATGGTGAGACCTTTGCATACTCAGGACATGACTTTTCCAGGCTATAACCTCTTCAAGAGGGACCAAAAAAGTAAAAGCATTCAAAACCACATGTATTTCCAGCCACTGACAAACCAAGCAGCATGCACAATAAGATGACACATCAGAGAAGACCAGGACTTGCCTATGAAGTGTAAGAAAAAATGTTCTCTTAAGGGACTTTAGTCTGGCTGGCATATGTTTGAAGTCTCCTGCTGCCAGGACTAAAACATCCCTAGAATTATTTAATATTACAGCTGACAAGTTTCCTACCTCAGAAAGCATTGTGTGCCACTCAAGGGAATTTTGCATTAGACCTCATCTTGATATAGAGGAATTGATCAAA
Source organism: Strix aluco (assembly GCF_031877795.1). NCBI lineage: Eukaryota > Metazoa > Chordata > Aves > Strigiformes > Strigidae > Strix > Strix aluco. The sequence goes on along the minus strand of NC_133931.1, from coordinate 2,718,870 downwards.
GAACTGAAAATTAGTGGCTGCTTGGGTAATCATGACTTGTTCACTTAAAAAAAGGAGTATTAAAAGAAAAAATCTAGAGGAGTAATATAAACCCTTTCCATTTTTAAAAGGCCTGTTTTACAAAGGCATATAAGTAGAAAAAGAGAAGGGTAACTTGATGTATAAAAGGGGATAAAAATAACAACAACATGTAGGAATTTCACAGGTATCCCTTCCTGGACATCCACAACTCTCAGTTAGGGAAGATGGCAACTTTTCTTACATGGAGTAAAGAACTGTACAAAATACTCCAAAACTATATGCTTCTATATGAATGTTGGGGAAAAAGAAGGAAAACCAACCAACCAACCAAAAACAACCCCTCCAAAAAAACCCCACATCACCACCAAAAAAACACACAAGAAATCTGCAGCCAAAACACCCTAAGTAAAAAAAAAAAAAAAAGAAAAAGGCAAAACCTAACTTTCACAATGGAGCTGGTGCATGACAGGACAGGAAAGACTGAATTCAGAAATAATTCAGAAAAATCAGGAACATTTGTAACTTTTTTCTACCTTTGGAAAATATGTGGAAAACATTCCATTACAAAATTTCACTGAAAGCCAGTAGAAATTACTGTCCACCCCATCAGTTGCTTGGGAAAGTTCAAAAATAGCCGCTCAGATGTGATTAAATCCAGCAAGCCTCTATAACATAAGCACCAACACTGTGAAAGAGCAGGGCAAGCAGCGATTTGGCTCATTAGTGCTGATTTGTGACACCATTTGGAAAAAATCAAGGGAATTCCAGAAGAAAAGCTAACGTTGAATCAAAGCTAAAGGGTAAAAGAGATAACACAGTCCTCATTAATGGCCTGCCAGCCTAACAACAAATCCAGGAGAAGAAAAGAGAAAAAAGAAAGAAAAATGAAAAAGAAGAAAAAACAGATGATGTTGGACTCAATTATTAAAGGAGAATATTTTAGTTTCCTGATGCAATGGGCAATTTAAGCCTTGCTTTCTCTCCACCAAGTGATAGGTCAGTGCATTGGTTCTCCAACTACTGGTAACCTAATGCTCAGCCATGAGAAACAGTTATTAAATATCAAAATCAGCATGGATTTACAGAAACTATGGCTTACTGAACTCAGTGACACGTTTTCGTCCACAAGATCACAAGTCACCCTGATAAGGGTGACAACACCGAAGCCCACGAGGCAGAACACCATCTTGAGTGACCAAAGAAAAGCAATGCGTCCCAGAATAAAAAAACCTCATCAACCACAAGATATCAGGCTATAATTACATGCATGCAATTACCAGAGATGGGACATATTTCCAGAACAGTCCAATAGGGATGAATTCTTGGCTGGCCCTGGGTCATATTTATCAATGACTTTGTAGAAAGAGTTTAAGGTCATGCAAGGATCAGTAGAACTAGTTAAAAATGATGTGCCAACAGGTCACCAACATGGAGAGGTCACCTCCAAGCTTTTCAGTGCTGCATCCAGTCATGGCCATGGGTCCAACTCTACTGTCAAGTTCTATGAAACACTGACCAAGCATCAAAAGAGAATCCAGAGAAATAGTCAAATATTGGAAATGCTGAGTTTTACCATGACTGTGGTACACTTAGCTTAACCAAAGGTATATTTTGGCACAATTTTAGATAAATGTTTATGTATCCATCATCTTTGTATGGAAATAATCTTTTACTGACTCTTTGATTAGCCAAACAAGCCAACTCACTGTAGATTGAACTTTAAACTTGGTCACAAACTAGAAACCAGGTGAAAATTTCCATCAGGAGGGATCATTACCATTGGAAAAATCTACTGTGGAGATTTAAAATAATTAAAACAAAAAAAAAAAAAAAAGAGAGATAATCTAAGTTTAGGTTTCCCTCCTCCATTTCAAAGATATGCTTTAGTTCAGAGGGAAAACAACTGAAGGAAAAAAGACTTAAGGTTTTTGTTATATAAAAGGTCAGATTAGATTATGAGAGTGATTCCATCTCCTACGAGGAGCGGCTGAGGGAACTGGGGTTGTTTAGTCTAGAGAAGAGGAGGCTGAGGGGAGACCTCATCGCCCTCTACAGCTACCTGAAAGGAGGTTACAGAGAACTGGGGACGAGTCTCTTTAACCAAGTAACAAGAGATAGGACAAGAGGTAATGGCCTCAAGTTGCGCCAGGGAAGGTTTAGACTAGATATTAGGAAGCATTTCTTTACAGAACGGGTTGTTAGGCGTTGGAATGGGCTGTCCAGGGAGGTGGTGGAGTTCCCATCCCTGGAGGTGTTTAAGAGTAAAGTTGACTTAGCGCTTAGGGATATGCTGTAGTTGGGAACTGTCAGTGTTAGGTCAATGGTTGGACTGGATGATCTTCTAGGTCTTTTCCAACCTAGACAATTCTGTGATTCTGTGGTTTTATAATCTGTTTCTCAGCTGCCACTGAAAATGCTGGAGCTACGCTCTGTGGCAAAGCTCAGCACATACATGGATGTAAAGACCACAACTGCCTTGGCAGAATTTTTGGAAAAGAGAGAGGAACTGGGGTGGGTTCAAGCAGTGTCACCCAACCTTCCCATGGCTGTGGAATGAACAGCATTTTGCATCTGGGTGTTATTTCAACAACATTTTCTTTAAGACGATGATTCTGCCACTGATGTTCCTGATCAGAGCTGAGCTAACTTGATTATTCTCTGGTAGCACAACATTATTTTGAATGAAACAAATAGATCTGGGGCACAAATGAATTTTCTTCAAGATCAGGTTTCTCCAGCATTTCCTTAATTCACTTTGCAGCATAGTAAGCTGATCGCAACTGCGACAAGTAGCTTTCCCCATCTCAGTCCTGCCTACCCATTTCACTTCTCTGCCTTTGCTTATCCTCTTCCTGCCTTTCCTTTGTTATAAATACCAAATTAACTGCTTAATTCAGGTGTCTCTTTTGAGGCACCTTGTGAGGGCAAAGAACACTAGCCCTGAGCTTGCACTGACTGACCTTCCTTGGGTGCACAGAAACTACACACAAATACACCTGAATTATTTTACCAAGTAATAAAAATAGAAAAATATTAATTAAAAAAAAAATCCCTGAAGTAACCACCTATCTCGGGAAGCCCAATGTCCCTCATCTTTTGATAAATCACTTCCCATCAACTCCAGAATCTTGAAACTTCAAACTTCCCCAATTCCCATCTTCAACTAAATTATGAATGTCTATGAAAATGAAAGCAAAAGCCTTTGAGAGGATGCTGCTTCTTCCCCTGCTCTTCTTCCCCTCTTCTTTTTTATAGCATTATCTTCAAATTCCATTTGTCATGCTCTTTAAACCCAGTGTCAGAGTTCAGTCATCCAAGTCAGGAAGGGCTGGAGTCTTGAGTCCTGAGCACGTCCCAGCGTGGAAAGGCTGCCAAGTAAACCTCTTTTCAGAACAAATTATTTTGGCGGCAATTGCCAGCACTTTTCTCTTGCAAAATCATCACTTCCCCTGGGCACAGGTGGGATAAAGCTGCTCCCTATCAAACATTTCCATTCCTCCCACCAGTGTGAAGTAGGAACCACAGGATGGACAGTAAAACCACTGAAAAGCTCCATAAAATCTCCAGTTGACAAGAAAGGATAAGAGGTTAATTTAGACTAGGTTACTGTGACCAGTTTGGGAACTTGCTATCTTGGCAGGCAAGAACTGAAGCTCCTAAAAGAAAGAAGCATCACCTTCCTCCAGATTCTCCCCAAAAATCCAACTCACATGGCATTGCATGCTGTCTTCTAGCACAGCCTTCCTGCTTCACTTACATCCAGAACGTTGTTCTTTGGTCTTCACAGCAGCAAAGACAATTTAAGTGAAAAACTGTTGCTCAACAGAAAATGATGAGCTTATGTTACATTAATCCAGGAAAAAAGAAAGTCTCCTTTGCCACTAAGCTTCTCAGGGTTTTCAAGCCATGCTCTCTGGATCAGTAATGTCTCTTCTGGAGGCTTCTCTTGAACTGGTGGTTGGTGTCAACAACAGTGCCTACCAACAAACCAGTTTTTCTGTCTAAAGTCCATAAAAAGGAAACCATCCTCTTCCCCAGGAGCTATTTACATTCTACCCTTGCTTCTGTCTTTGTGGAAATGTTTAAATTATACAAATAAATCCCATCCTTACTCTTCTCCATTAAATATTAAAACAGGTTTCTTTGTTTCTTTGTGGTTTTTTGCCGTTTGAGCCTTTCCTTTAAAAAAAAAAAAATAGAAACAATGCAAAGAAACAACCGTGTTCAACTTTGTATTAGTGCTGCTCCAGCTAAATTATTGTATTACAAACATACATTTTTCACGTCTTTGCACAAAATTTATTTGATAATGGGAGTTTACAGTATTCTTGGTACCTCACCTAGTAGAGTGTCTCTTCCAGGAAAGCACAACTACAAACAAAAACCTCTTAGGTAAGAATATATAAGACCCTTGACATTATCTAGTGTAGTAAACACAGCAGTAGAAGGGGGGGGGAAGAAAACAAAATAAAAATAAAGAAAAAAAAGAATAGGTGCATTAGAATGAGGTATTTATACGTACAGAAATTTAGAAAATTTGGAAAGACAGATCCTGTTTTAGATGATGGCTTGAAATAACTGCTGGTTTTCTTCATTATTACAGCAGCTCTGCAACCTAGAAAGAAGTCTGAGATGTTTTTACACAGGGTTTGTATTTATGGTGGAGGTGTCCCGATCCAATGTTGGGGGAGGTTTTGATGCGATCCCAAGAGCGAGATTAAGACACAAAGGAGGTCAAATGCCGTACACCCAAAACAGGTTTTTTATTATTAAAGAAGTGAAGAGGGGTAGCGATAGGACAGAATGGAAGGAAAAGACAGAAATAAATCAAGGATGCGGGATAGGGCTGCAAGAACAGTCACCACCATGGATCCAGTGACGTCCCGTTGGTCCTCAGTCTTCAGTTCTTCGGTGGTGGGTGCACACGGATCTGGCTTCAGTGGTAGATGCACACTGAGCAAAATTTTCTGCTGCCTTTTTAAGTTCATTGTATCCGCTGATTAGCAGATCTGCTCACCTTTAGTTTTTTTTTTCTCTGGTCCCACAGGTTTTGTTGCATCTGGCTTCAGGGCAGGAACGTTTGTCTCTTGTCAGTTCATTAGCCATGCAGGCATGGGGTCTGGGTACACAATAGAGCCACAAATGGCTACAGGATGGGGCAGCTCAGCACACCTCTGCCCCTTTGAGGCTTGTCTAAAGAGTCCGACAATGCAATTGCAAAGAAGTGGGGGGGTGCATCCTTCAATACACTCCTGCTTCTCTGGGCGACATCCCCCAGACCAATTCACAGGCCGCAGCAGCTTCTCTTGGAGGTTTGCACAGACACAAGCAAGCTTTGAGGCAGTCATAGGACATTTCAGTCTCTCACAGGAGGTAAAAGGGAAAAGAAAGTACAGGTTTGTCAATCTTTCTATAACTCTATGTGTAAAGGTGCAAAAAGGATCCCAACATCTGTATTAGCAAGGATTGGAGAAACACTGTCCTCAGACAAAACTCCTCAAAATGCAGCTATACCAGACAAGGGGTAAAACGTGATCCATGTAGAAACTATCACCAGCAGGACCCAAATGTGCTTCAAGGCCAGGAGGAACTACAGATGCAGAGGCAGGAGGGTGGAGAATTTGGCTCTCCATGATGCATCAGGAGAGCAGCAAGTTCCCAGCTTGCAATTCACTGCATAGAAGCACAACTGGATGGGTCCCACCAACAGGGCTCTCCCAACCATCAAACTCATATTTGGCTTCACTCCTATTCATAGAATCATGGAATAGAATCATAGAGTCATTTAGGTTGGAAAAGACCTTTAAGATCAAGTCCAAACATAAACCTAACAGTGCCAAGACTACCACTATACCATATCCCTAAGCACCACATCTACATGTCTTTTAATTACCTCCAGGGACGGTGACTCAACCACTTCCCTAGGCAGACTGTTCTGTGCTTGACAACCCTTTCAGTGAAGAAATTTTTCCTAATATCCAATCTAAACCTCCCCTGGTGCAACTTGAGGCCATTTCCTCTTGTCCTATCTCTCATTACTTGGGAAAACAGACAAACACCCACCTTGCTACAATCTCCTTTCAGGTGGTTGTAGAGAGCAATAAGGTCTCCCCCAAGCCTCCTTTTCTCCAGACTAACCCCCAGTTCCCTCAGCCATTCCTCATAAGACTTGTGCTGTAGAACCTGCACCAGCTTCGTTGCCCTTCTTTGGACACACTCCAGCACCTCAATGGCTTTCTTGTAGTGAGGGGCCCAAAACTGAACACAGTATTCAAGGTGTGGCCTCATCAGTGCTGAGTACAGAGGGATGATCACGACCCTAAGTTCATACAGCCTGGCTTCACACACACCACGTGCCTTCACTAGACCCCTCACCATTTCTGAAACTTCCCATTTCTGGGCCAAATCAACTCCTTTCCACTTTTTCCTATTGCCCTCCACCAGCATCGGTTTGGGTCCCATCTAAGGAAATCTCACTCTGCTCTGCAATTTTAAGGGCACTTGTATTTATTTCCCAGTACTGCCTGAGGTCCCAAAACCACCCAGAAACCAGGAACCAAACCCAAATGAGTTCCAGCCCACCATCAAAACCATGCTGATGACCTTCATCTAAAAAACCTTTCTCCCCTATACATTCTCATAGAAAGATATGGAGACAGACAGCAGAAGAATGATTTAAAAAAAACACGGGACATGTGGCCAGACGGTGAAGAACGTGCCACTAGGAAGCTCTGTGCTCTTGGCCACCAGCCTGGAAGATTGCTAGATCCTTTCCATCTGTCAAAACCCACTAAGCTCACACCCAAGTTAAGGGCTGCAGCTCTGGTTTTCAGGAGAACAGCTTCAAGCTCACTGCTCTGAGGAGTGCCATGGGATACTCAGAGCTTGAAAGGTGCTATATAAAACCACCGTCTCATTTTATTCATTTTACAGTTGGAGCTGCTGCTCCAGAAGAGATTTCACCAGGCTGGGCAGCAACTGAGCAACAGCTAAACCATGGAAGGGAAGTGAGCCTTAAGTCCTCAAAAAGAGGAAGGGGAAAGGCAAAGTTCAGTTTTGCAGATCCAAAAGAGTAAATGAAGTCAAGTCATGGCTCTAGATGCTTGGAGTAAGTTCATCTGACCAGTCAGGAACAACCATCTAGGAGACGTTGTCACATCAGGGGATGCTTCAAAAGCAAACAGAGCAACTTTTAGGTAAGATTTAAAGAAACAAGTTTTGGCTTCTTGCGGATCATAGAATGGTTTGGGCTGGAAGGGACCTTAAAGATCATCTAGTCCCAACCCCCCTGCCATGGGCAGGGACACCTTCCACTAGCCCAGGTTGCCCAAAGCCCCGTCCAACCCGGCCTTGAACCCTTCCAGGGAGGGGGCAGCCACAGCTTCTCTGGGCAACTTGTGTCAGGGCCTCACCACCCTCACAGGGAAGAATTTCTTCCTTACATCTTATCTAAATCTACTCTCTTTCAGTTTAAAACCATTACCCTTCATCTTATACCTACACTCCCTGATATAGAGTCCCTCCCCATCTTTCCCGTAGCCCCCTTTAAGTACTGGAAGGCTGCTATAAGGTCTCCTTTCTCTTGTCCAGAAATTTGAGGAGCTCTTTTTATTTTGTTCGTTTTCTAATTTAGATAAAAATCATCCCTCCTGCCTCTATAGATGTGTTCTTGGCACCTCTGCAGTGGGTGTTGCACAGCAGAGCCAGGACTCTGTGCAATGTCTGCTTTGTTCAAACCATCCACAGGGGAAGCAGAGGGTTTTACCTTCGTTTTTAAAACCAGTTTGTGGTTCTGTCTCTCCCCCTTCCATGGAGATTTTTCATATGTATTGACATGTTAGCAGGCAGGTCCTGCCATACCTGAACAAGAACACTGATGGAAAGATAGTATTTTTAAAATTAAGAGATGTGGCATGAAGCTTAAAGGTTCTTTGCATGTCATACAGTGAATAGGACAGAAAGGCTATAAAGCCTGTCCTTTCAAACCAAGAGTTGCAGTTCTTATATTATACAGGCATGTCAACCTTCTCCCTGCTCTCGCTATGAGAAACCACAGAGCAAATCTCCCTTAAAAGCCCCTTTTCTCACATCAGGGCTATTTCCAAGCTGCCTTATACGAGATTAACACCGAAGGGCATGTACTCAGAGTCCATCTCGAGGTGTTGGGGATATTTCCTGCAGGAGCTGCGGCCGTGGAGAGCCCAGGCGGGAGCAGGTTGTCCCTGAAGGACTGCAGCCCGGGGAAGGGCCCGGCTGGAGCAGGGACACGGGGCAGGAGGGAGGAGCGGCCCAGAGAGCTGCGAGGGACCCACCGCAACCCCCAGCCCCAACCCCTGCGCCCCTTGGAGGGGAGAGGAGTTGGGAGTGAAGGGGTGAAACCCTGGGAAAAACTTTGGGCTATGGAGGGAAGGTGTGGTTTTAATTTCATCTCTGTTTTTCACTACACAAATCTATTTTAATTTGCAATGGATTCATTTTCCCCAAGTTGAGTCTGTTTTTGATGCTAATTACTAAGTGATCTCCCTGTCTTTATCTTGACCCATGAGGTTTCTCATCCTGGTTTTCTCCCTCTCATCCAGCTGGGGATGGGGGGAAGCAAGCAGCTGGGGGGGGTGCATGGCTGTTTGCAGCAGCTCATCCACCACAGGCAGCAACAGGTATAAAACACAGCAGCTGAAAGACGAAATTAGAAAGTTCAGCTTCAACAATATTCAAATGCTTGACCCTGTTCCTATGACTCTTCTCCTCACCTAACTCTTGCCTCTCACATGCATTGACTCTTTTGTGGCCTGTGCCTCCAGTTCCCCAGCTCTGTCCTCTCCTCCTCTTGTTCACAAAGACACAAATCACGCACGCACCTTCCAGTCCCACTTAGGTGTATACAACTACCTTCTTTTTTTAAGCTGCGATGCCCATCACAAATGTTACCCAAGATCAGAGGAAGTTTGTCTCTTGAGTGCTCCTCAAGGGTCTGTTTCCAGTTCTGGCAGGAACCTGGTCACCTCTCTGCAGTGCTCATTTGGTTCGTGGGCTCACAGCGTGGGGAAGGAGGGCTGCTCCCAACCTCAGCTTCCAACTATTGCAACCCCTGTTTCTCTAGCTTTGACATATGCATCTTACCCTGTGTTAAGAAATCCAGACAGATCATGGAAAGATCATTTTTCCCTTATCCTGAGATTTAACCCTGCCATTCTTCCACTTAGGTCCCATTCCCTTATAGGACAATATTTCCAGCTTGCAAAGCTCTTCGCAACTTATCCTTTCCTCTCTTGCAACATCAAGACATTCAACATACGAGCACCCTTTAAAACGTCCCTCCACCATCTGAAAAGAACAATTTCACGTGGAAGCTTTTTTTCCTCCTGTGTTTATACATCACCTGGCATCCCCAAGTTGCCTTTTAAAAAAATGGTATAATGGAGCTACAAAGAATTGCACACAGAAAAAGATACTGAAACACCATAATAGCAGAAAACAGGAGAGACACTATAAAAAAAAAAAAGAAAAAAAGCTGCATTCACCCCAGATTTGACTTCAGCTATTAATGTGCAAATGATGGCTACTCAGATCTGCTCTACTGCAAATTGCTTGAATTCAAATTCATCCACCTTAAAAGCAAGCTAATAAGAAAAATTTTCTTATTCAGCTATGTTATGTTTACCTGTAAGTGATGATATGGGCCATGAGACAAATGCACATAAAATCACCACTTTTGATTCTTAAAACATGGATATTTAATGAGTTATTTAAGTGCCATTCTAGCTACATGCAGCACAACTTCACTTGGTCCATTGAAATCAGCCTGGGCAGTTTCACTCCAGGATTTCATAAACTTAAAATAGACACTTTAGTTTGCTTTCTTCTACAACATTAAAAGGTTCTTCCAATTCCCATTTATTGCCTTTTAACTCATTTGTGTGAACACAAGGTCTCTTCCAAAGGAAGAAGTCCAGCCCCATACAAGAGTATCACAAATTACTGAATTCCTCTCGCAGTTTGTCCTACAGGCTGTAACGCCCGTTGCTGGAGGTGCACACACACTTTCTCTCTCCTGTGAATTTACTGTCTTCCTGTTCCAACATGCCACTGGCACCTTCTTTTTCTGAACCCACATTCCTGGGTAATTTTATGCTAGATTATATATCTAGCATGAGGAGATGCACAATTACCTTGTGTGGGTTGTAACACATTTTCCCTATTAAATGTGGTAGTCTATTGTCTGCGGAAACCAGTGAGAATTATTATTGACTACAAGAAGATACAGGGCGGGGGGGAGTGTTTCAGGGTTTGTTGGTGTGGTTTTGGCTTTTTGGTTTTGTTTTTTTTTTTGTTTTTTTTTTTTTTTTCTTGCAGACTTTTACAAAAACCTTGCACAACCTGCTTTGTTTCCTCTGTTCCCAGCAATCTCCAGATGGGAAAGAGCACTAAGGGAAGAAAGTTGAAAAATCCAACCCCTAACAATCAAGATCTTGCAATTTTCACCTCAAACTCCTCTGAAAGTTCTGACTTCTCTGAGAAATGGTACCTTCAACTCACCTTTTATCAGATCACTCTTTGCTAAGGAAGTTAGTGCCAGGGGTTTTAAAACCCCCAACAGGTGACTAACACTAGTCCTACCAAATTCCTTCTCAAAAGCAGAATTCTCCAGTTCCTCTTATTCACCACACCTAGCTCCCATGCACCACCATAGCATAACAGACAGATCTTTCAATTCTAAGCAGTAATTAATTTTTATCAGCAGTGAAGACGATTGGGAGTTAGGGGATTGGGGAAGAAGGGCATAAAAAAAAAAAAATGCACGGAGATCCTGATAGAGCAGCAAGAACAAAACTCCAGATATTCAATACTGTTGCTGGCTGGAGAGCTACCTTGTGTAAGACTGTATTTTCCAGCCTGCAAAGAGGACGGCAAAGCAAGTGGCAAGCAAGGAAGGGAGTGGCAAATCATCCCCTTGGGTTGTGTCAATATGCTGAAAAGCAAGACAGTGCAGACCTGGGGTCAAAAGGACAATGTATGGCTCCATCCCATGTCTCTTAGATCAACAACATCTAAGTGCACATCCCTCTCCATCTACATTTGGCCTCCAATGGAGGAAAAGAAGAAAGGAAGAGAAAGGCAAAGAGAAAATTAAAGCAGGATGAAGCTTTCCTGAGGACACTTATCTACTTTCCCACTTCGCCCTACAGATATTGTCTGTGTCTCCACCATGCACAGCCTCATCTACCATAGAAGCATAGAATGGTTTGGGTTGGAAGGGACCTTAAAGATCATCTAGTCCCAACCCCCCTGCCACGGGCAGGGACACCTTCCACTAGACCAGGTTGCCCAAAGCCCCGTCCAACCTGGTCTTGAACCCCTCCAGGGAGGGGGCAGCCACGGCTTCTCTGGGAAACCTGTGCCAGTGTCTCACCACCCTCACAGGGAAGAATTTCTTCCTCATATCTAATCTAAATCTACCCTCTTTCAGTTTAAAACTGTTACTCATCATCTATCAGTACACTCCTTGGTAAAGAGTCCCTCCCCAGCTTTCCTGTAGCCCCTTTCAGTCCTGGGAGGCTGCTATAAGGTCTCCCAAGAGCCTTCTTTTCTCCAGCTGAACACCCCCAACTCTCTCAGCCTGTCCTCACAGGGGAGGTGCTCCAGCTCCCCAATCGTCTTTGTGGCCTCCTCTGGCCCTGCTCGAGCAGGTCCGTGTCCTTCTGCTGTTGGTGCCCCCAGAGCTGGACACAGCACTGCAGGGGGGTCTCATGAGAGCGGAGCAGAGGGGGAGAATCCCCCCCCTTGCCCTGCTGCCCACACTGCTCTGGGTGCAGCCCAGTTGCCTTTCTGGGCTGGGCTTTTCTGTGCAACAGCACTGTGCACCGAGGGTCACTAAACAGGTTATGGAGCAGAGGAAGGAAAAGGGGATTTAATGAAAACCTCTATCATGAAGATTCTGCCAGTCAACACCCTGTGTGCAACAGCATTTCATGCAAAACTAAATTAATTTGCAGCAGTTCCAATAATTGAGCAAATGCATAAAAATTAGTAGCTTTACCATCATTTAATGCTCAAAAACCCCCAAGAGACCATTGTGAAGCTAAGTGCTCAGATAATCTGAGCATTTTAAATCTGTAGAAAGACTCAGATCACAACACTCCAGACAAGCAGTACCTACCTCGTCAGAGTCTCTGTTTGCCGCTATATTTAACGCGTGCTGAGCAGCTGCCCTCCCGCATTGCTGCTCACTGAAGGTGCTCAGAGATACCAGTAATTTCCCAAGCAGCAAAATGAACCCAAAGTCAGCACACAAACTACCTAGTTGAGAAAGCAGACACGGGGATGGGTGAAAATGAAACTAGGAAGGAAAAAAATAAAAGAAAAAAATAAACTTCCAGCCTCCATAGGTTATCACTGTATCATCCCTCTTTCCTCTCTATTCCTGTGTAAAAATCACAAGTTTCGGCCATACTCAACAAATTCATGATTTATAAAGCTATCAGTCATTCTATGTATCATTCCATAGCTGGTCAGAAGAACAGCAATATTTTGGTGGGAAGATGCAGTAGTGAGTATATAGAATAACCAGAAAAGCCCAGATCTCTCCATTTCACTTCCATGAGAACCTCTCCAGAAACTCAGAATGGAAGACCACTGCTAATACTACTTTTTATTAGTGAATAGCTCCATTTTACAGCCTCTCTGCATATGCCTTGGATTCCTGCATGCCCATCCAGGAGCTCCAAAATGTCACATCTGTTATGCTTTGGTTATGATATGTTATCCAAATGCATTTTTCTTAGTTCGTTCATGGCAAGAGGTGTTTCCTTCTGGGCGAACTCTCAGCCTGCTTCAGCAAGTAGAAATGCCTCACTTCTCCCATAAACTACCACATCCCTTTTACATTATTCATACTCCAAATTGCTATTTCTCTGCATTAGCAAACCAGAACAAAATGTCCATGGTTTCATTTTTATGTCTTTCAATGAGGTTAAAATGCTGTCGATGGATTTCCTCCTCAAGCAAAAAGTTTGCTGGACCAACAGTCTGCTGTAATTAAGGTTAGAAACCTCAATTAAAAAGAAAAGCCATCTTTTGGTATGTTGTTTCTTCCCGACAGAATCACTGTTTCTGCATGTGATGGGTGAATTACAGAATGCTGCCAGACAAAAAGCGTCATATAAATATAAAATGACAAGGATTATTAAAGATTATTCCAAGTTTAAAAATCAACACACTGCAGCGGCAGTTTCTTAAAGGTGCTGGACCAACACGCAGAGAATTAGAGATGGAAAATAAGTAATTAGACACACAACTCCTGTCCTTGGCCTGGCTGCCATCCCAGTGTTCAGGGCGTTTTTCATGGCCTGAAGCTTTCACCAGTTCTATATTGACAGATGGGGGGCGGGGGGAGGGAAGAGAAAAAACAAAAAAGCTTTATCTAGGACCTATTCCATATTAATTAAAAACCTGCTGATGAGACAGAAGCAACAAAGCAAGTCACATTGTGACATCCTCAAATGATGGCAGGTGCTGGCAAATGCCGATATTTCTTGCTCCTGGGAAACTTCTTGGGATTTGCTCACGTTCAGAGGAGCTGCACTTCTCTGGGCTTATTTTGCTCTGCATGTAACAAAAGAAAACAAAGAAGAACTAATGACAACAAACGAGCCACTAAAAATAAGGAAAGGTTGTACTTCCCAGCCAGTCAGGCTGCACCCAGCAATCACCTGTGATTTCTTTTGGCACCAGTTACCCTCCCAGCTACACTTCCAAGCTCAGTGTGCACCACCTCGTGCAGAGCTGCCCAGAACACGCTGCAGAGAAGGACCAGGCAGCACCAACATGCAAGTAGATTCAAATCAACACAGAAGGGAATAAAAATGAAAACGTAAATAAATGTGTGCAAATACAATGTATAAAATATATATCCTAGATATAAAATATAATAAAGAAAACATGTGCCCATATAAACACATATTTGGATCACTTCATACCGAACATGTTTGGCTTAGTGGCTTGAGCACCAGCACGTTAACCAGTCAGACCCTCTGCTCCCCCCTCATCCTTGGTCACCTGGGATGCTCAAGCAGAGTGAGGGAACATCCCAGCTCTCTTCCTACACCATTTATTATACCCCAGAGAACTGTGGATGAGTCTCTTTAACCAAGTAATAAGTGATAGGACAAGAGGGAATGGCCTCAAGTTGTGCCAGGGAAGGTTTAGACTGGATATTAGGAAGTATTTCTTTACAGAACGGATTGTGAGGTGTTGGAATGGGCTGCCCAGGGAGGTGGTGGAGTCCCCATCCCTGGAGGGGTTTAAGAGTCGGGTTGACATAGCCCTGAGGGATCAGGAGGAGTTGGGAACAGTCAATGTCAGGCTAATGGTTGGACTAGATGATCTTCAAGGTCTTTTCCAACCTAGACGATTCTGTGATTCTATTGGCTGAATCTACAAAGCCCTATTTCTCCCCCAAAAAGCACGTTAACTCCAAGGAGATTTTCCATCATTTCCTGAAAAAATGGGGGGGGAATGATGGAAAGAACAATGGGATTCCCCTCCTGTCTCTATCACTTTGTTGTGTTGTTTTGTTTTTCTTTTTTTATTCTGAATTTCCTTTGCAGAACAACTTACATATATTAAACATCAAAGATGGGTGGAAGGAACAGGGAGGAAAACAGAAAGAGGAGGTGGCCTAACACAATTATAACACCTAAGCCAATCTATTACAGAGCTGCAGGGGACAAGGACAGAAAGATCAGGTACTCAGCAGCACATGCCTGCCTTGAATAAATCCTGCTACTCTCATGTGCTTCGCCAGCACAGCTCCAGCCTCCAACACCTTCAGCATCAGGGGCAGGAGCTGCTTGTCCTGAGCTTACACCAACTGGACAATGGAGAGAAGCCATTCTGGTCCCCCTGGCCAAGCGTGACGTGGATGAAACACAACAGAGCATTAATTAGAGAAGAAAAATCAATAAGCACATCAAGGTGATGGTATTTTTTTCTGCCAAGGTGAGTTCTGTAGGATACATGGCTGTCTGGATACTGGTGCTACACCTGCCTACACTGCTGGACATCTGCAGCCACCACTGCAGGTGGGTTCCTGCCGCAAGAGCCAGACTGTGTAAAACACCATTTACCAAATGCATCCACTTCCTCTGAGTCAGAATCATTAACTTTTTTTCTACAAAAACCAGCACTTGTTCCCACTGGTGGAGCAAAAGCAAGTGCCACGACGGAGACAGGAGACTTCTCTGCTCTGAACTTCATCAGAAGAAGTGCCAAGATCTCAGGGTGGATGTGAAGCACTGACATTTTAGAAAGGGTGGGGGAATATAAATTAAGTTCAGATTTTCATTGCACAAAGAAGGCACACTTGGAGAAGAGAGAGGGATGAAATACTCGACCGAGTGCCACCGTGTCACTTCCAGAGAGTCACATTTCTGACTGCCACCGTACTTTAGGTGGCAGTTTTAAAGGTTATGGCTGAAGGGGCTCTCCAGCAAAGCCTTCAGTGAACTTTGAGCAAAATAAAAAATACACACACGAACAAGCCAACCACAAGAGAAAGGCAAGGACAAAACTTCTGAGCAATCACCACAAATACCCATGGGGCTGTTGCCTTGCTTGGGAAGCCTTCCTGCCACCCTACCTTCTGTGACACTCCCAATCTCATTTACGAGCAGGATCATTCATAGCAGCATTCAGGTTCAGTAAACTGGGAGGCATATCCTACCACAAGGTCAAGAGCAATCTAGAACTGTAATTCGTATCTGTCCAGCCAGGCAACACAAGTGTACAGCATCGCTTGCATTTTCTAGCAAAATGTTTCCATTTTCAGATATCTGCTACCGGCAGTGAACTGCTTGCAAATAATCTATCATGGTATTAGCTTGGAGAAATTTTTAGAGGAAGCATTTGAGGATAACCAAGTTCAAATAGGGTTTAAAGAAAAATGCTGCTAATTCATACTCAGGAAAACAGCAAATAAGCCATAAATTATGAATTAATCAACTCCACCCAGCCAACCACCTTCACTACCTCTTTCTATTTTGACTTGAGCAATAAAATCCTATGAGTTTACATAGTTACCCAGCAATCACCATCATCTTGCTGTTGTCCAAATTACAGCTGCAAGAAGGTCCTGCAAGATGGGCTCAGGGCCCTCTGTGCCAGCTGCCATACAGACATCAAGATGACAAGTCACCTACCAATGGAGTCAGAAGTTGGCACAGAAAGATGAGACACTGGATGGCTCCTGGGAAATGGCACCGAACAAGGGAACAAGCAGACACATAGGCATCATTAAGGCCTCTCAACAGGACTGTGAGATCTACCAGGGCCTGTTTCTCCGGATGGACCTTCTCACCTCAAAACAACATCTCCATCTCAAGACACTTCTCCCTGGACATGGTTTACCCTAAGGGCCATTCCACAGCTCCACCAGCTGAGACGATCAGTGGTATCATCACAACCCGATGGTCATAAAACTGGCCACAGGTAGCAGAAATCAAGCTGTAAGCTTCCCGAGAGAAAAGCTGATGTCCATGAAGCATCACTCAGATGAAAAACCATGGCAAGCAGGGAAAGCACACTCAGTCTCCATGCCATTTCTTGGCTTTTTGGGCCAGCAGTGCTATGGAGAGGACATGGCTGGGAGCTGATATAAATGACTTCCCATGGGTTGATGGTGAACCTTGTCTAGCTGGTTAGGGACAACAGCCTGGCTGCAAAACATGAGTTTCATCTGATGCTCTTTCAGCTGAAGAGCAGTTTAAACATTCCAGATCAGCTGTAGCATATAGCACTGGGGGAGATAGGTGAGGAAAAAAACAAACCCAAAAAACTATGGAGATATTCCACAATCAACAGGGACCCAGAGAGGGAAGAAAAGGATAGATCAAACTTTTGATGCAGTAGGTTTTGAGAAGTCTTCATGTGGGTATTTCGCTTTTAAAAGACCATCCAGCAGCTGGAGGAAGCACATCCCTTAAACCCAGAAGCAATTTAGCCTCTTTTCAGGCTGGGCTAATGAAGAAACCTTCCACCAACACGGGGCTGGCAGGACAAAGAAGCAACGCTCCAGCACAGCAACCTGGGAGCCCTCCTTGCAGGAGGGGAGTTGTGGAGCACGGTGTACACAACCCACCGTACTCACACTGCAAACACCTCCCCAGACACCGGTTAGAGATGCAGAGACGCAAAGCATCAATGGTCAAACCACAAAATAACCAAACCTTCTGCCATGCCCCTTCTGTAAAAGTCTCACTGCAAAGCCCATTTACAACAAGAGCCATGTTTATTCACATGTATCGCAAGGAACCGGACTACTCCTGGCATTGATATACCTCAGGAAGATTTTTGACTTGCAGTAAGTCTCCTGGAATTGCGATAACCTTCCCACCAAGATATCAGTTCCGCCACTTAAATATACAAACTGAAAACTATTTTTTTTTTCTTTTCTTTTTTTTTTTCCTTCAGTTGAATCCCACTTGGATTTAATCTCTTGGGTTACAAGGATGCTTATGCAACAGAAACGTCCAAAATCAGAATAGCAAATTCCTTATTCCCTAAACAGTGGATAAACCCTGTTTTCACTTTTAAGCTGAAAAAATAAATGGTTCTGTTGTTTGGCTGGGGCTCTGCGTGTGTATGTGTGTGTGTCCCATCTGGGGTGGGATAACCATGAAAATGTCCCACATGGAAACAGCATTAGCACAGGCCCTTCATAAAGATTTTTCTCCTTTTAACAAGAAACGTTCACACAATAACCCCCCTCGTTCACCACACAACACAAAATATATAAACTATGACTACAAGAGTGGAAATTGAATAATATTAGGTACTTTAAATCTTGGCTTTCTTCCTTTGTTCCTCTGGTTGCAACCTTTGATGGAGTCAAGCACCTTAGTTTGGGTATCTGCTCTGGGATGAAATGAATCGTTTTCCAGAGCAGAGAGGGACTAAAAGCCAGATGCACTTTAATCCTGCCTGCTGTGGGTAACAGCTGGCTATTTCCCAGCAAACTGTTTTGCTTATTTCCAAGATTTTTATACTTATCTCTTTTTAGATAGTGACTAGGAAAAAGGGATGTTGGTGTAGGGGGTGAATGGTTCAAAATCTGCATCTCCAAGGTGCACCAGTGCCATGAAAATCTATCCATTACCAGCTTGACTTCCTTAGCAGAAATCATCTCTTTTTCACATAAAATCTTCCCCATAATCATGTCAAAACATGCAGACCCACAACCACATTTTCAGTATAAATGAAGTTTCAGCATGCAAACACACAGCTACAGGGATCTGCAGATATGAACACATATCTGCAGGTTCCCACAGCAGAAATACTGCCCAGCAAACATGGTGCCTGGGATACAATTAAGAGCTCTCCAAAAAGCCCCAAACCAAAACAATAAAAAAACCTAAGAAACTATTCAAGTGAACACAGAAACTGGCCTCCACCTTGGTGTGCCCAGCAAATCACTGCTTACCTCACGCTGCTCCAGCACTTCAACACCCGAGCTTCAGTCTCTGGCTTCTTTGGGACCAGCCATCTGAATCTGTGTTACCATGGGCTTGTAGCAGCCATGCAATCACCAGATCTTCTCTCATGTTCCCTATATAAGTACGCCTCCCTCATTCATCTCTTCCAGGAATAACCCACTGCCAATATCAAGTTTGCAATTGCAGAGAGGCTAATAGCCTGTCTAGCTAAATAGCTAGATAAATAGCAGACAGGCTAATCCTAGCTGATCATCGGCAACGTCATCCTTCCCCAAATCCTTAGCAAGGTGCAAGCATGCACCACGCCTGTCCAGCTCTGCTTCTTAAGGCAACAACAAGCAAGACAAACCCAGGGATGGCCTCTATAAAGGCAAGATCACAGAATCATAGAATGGTTTGGGTCAGAAGGGACCTTAAAGCTCATCTAGTCCCAACCCCCCTGCCATGGGCAGGGACACCTTCCACTAGACCAGGTTGCCCAAAGCCCCATCCAACCCGGCCTTGAACCCTTCCAGGGAGGGGGCAGCCACAGCTTCTCTGGGAAACCTGTGCGAATGTCTCACCACCCTCACAGGGAAGAATTTCTTCCTCATATCTAATCTAAATCTACCCTCTTTCAGTTTAAAACTGTTACCCATCATCTATCAGTACACTCCTTGGTAAAGAGTCCCTCCCCAGCTTTCCTGTAGCCCCTTTAAGTACTGGGAGGCCGCTATAAGGTCTCCCAAGAGCCTTCTTTTCTCCAGCTGAACACCCCCAACTCTCTCAGCCTGTCCTCACAGGGGAGGTGCTCCAGCCCCCCGATCGTCTTTGTGGCCTCCTCTGGCCCCGCTCGAGGAGGTCCGTGTCCTTCTGATGTTGGGACCCCAGAGCTGGACACAGCACTGCAGGGGGGGTCTCACCAGAGTGGAGTAGAGGGAGAGAATCCCCTCCCTCGACCTGCTGGCCACACTGCTCTGGATACAGCCCAGGACACGGTTGCCTTTATGGGCTGCAAGCACATATTGCTGGCTCATAGTCAGTTTTCCATGCACTAATACCCCCAAGTCCTTCTCCTTGGGGTTGCTCTCAATCCACTCATTGCCCAGCCTGTATTTGTGCTTGGGATTGACCCAACCCATGTGCAGGACCTTGCACATAGATGTTTGACACCGTGCAAAGTGTTGTGCAATTCGGAGGAGGGATACAACTACTCACAGGGGAAAATACCAGGGTCAATGAAAGGCTGGGGTTTACATTTCATGGGGAGAGAGAGAAAAACATGTGGATTATTTGCAGGATGAGAACATTCTGGGGGGGCTGAGAGCAGTATCCACTTGCAGTAAACCTTCACTGCTTGCCCTCGAGCTTTTCCACATGCTGTCACATGAAGGTAGTTGTGCTGCCAAAAAGCCATGTGTTTAACAGGAGGAACAAGCCTTTTGCAAAAGGAATTAAAAAGCAAAGATATAATAACAAAAGCATTACATACTCAACCACCAAAACCACTTCACTCCTGACAGACATCCTTGGGCTGAGTATTCACGCTCTGAAAAACTCCATAAATCTGAGGCAACTCAAATGGGAATCTCTCAACCTCCCCCTTTCCCCAAGCACAAAGTGGATGCTATTTAAATCGAGTGACAATCTACAGCACACAAAGGACAGAGGAACTGAAGTTTGGGGAGCGATGATGTAATAAGGCAAAAAATAATAATCAAAAGGCTGAATTCGGCTATTTCCAACAGGCAGCTCAGCATCCATCCGCCTCCTTCAGCGGCTCCGTCCTTAGCTCTGTTCTCTTAGAAGAACATCCTGTCGAAAACTAACATTGAGTTTCTACAGCCTATATATAGCAGTGACATTTTTATTCTGCTAATTGATTTAAAAAAAAAAAAAAAGGCAAAAAAAATATCAACTTTTGAACCACCTAAGAGCAATAGATTCTTGGCATGGAATTATGTTATTTAAAATGAGTGCAGAGTCTTTAAAACAGCAAGTCTGCCATGGACAGAGCTCTCTGCAGGCACCTTCTCTTGCCTGCAAGGATGATAATTATTTTCAAAGAAATAAATCTGACTTGTGGTTTCAATGTATCCTGCAGCCCTTTTAAACAGCAGGATCTGTATTCTTTCCAGTGCAGCACTCCTGACCTTCACACATATAGTATTATGTTCATTAAATATCCTTATGAGACTTGTTGCTGAGATGTACCACGCTGGACAACTATTCATGTCCAAGACCGTAACTCCACACAAAGGAGGGACAAGGCTGTGGGTAGTACATATCTCAAAAGAGTCTCATGCTTCTACTTTTTATTTTCATGCATTAACTTTCCAAACAGGTTAGATATAACTAGTTAGCTCATTAATTTACACTGCTGTTTCGTCCCACTCTAAAAGCAACTACAACCCTGTGGCAGGGAAAAGCAAACTTCTCTAGATTTAGCTATTTATCACTCAAGTTATGAGCGAAGTTGTAGTTGTTTACAACTTTGTAATTCTCTAAAGCTTTTTGATCTTGGGGGAAAAGGGAAGAAAACTGATTTTAATACGCACATCCAAACAAAGCACATTTAAATGCTTAACAGGGACATTTTGATGCATCAGTAGATGTCACGCCTTTGCAATCTGCAGTAAGTGCATGTTCTAGGAATCAACACATCATCACTGCTTCTAGAAGCAGCAGAAATGGACCAAAAATGGAATAGACGTTGATATCTTTTGGCCAGAAAATAAAGCAGATTGCTTCTCAGGAACGTGTTTGGAGTCCAACTTTCCAACCTAGCTGCAAGCAGTGGCATATAGTTATTTACAGGCAACAGGGGCCTATCCCAAAATTTACTGAGAGCACTAGATGCTTTCCACTTCATTTCAAATTGCTTCAGCTCAGTGTTTTTCAGCCTGCGTCCTATGGACTACTTTGTCTTTTACTGAAGACACCATGATACCAAGTCTTTCTGCCCAGCAATCTAAAATGTGAAATTTTAAAGGCATCTAGAAGTCCAATGGACTTCCATGTAGTTCCTCTAAATCACGTATAAAGTCCAATCAGAGAAAAGTGCTCTTATTCAATCTTGTAAATCCTCTCTGGTTGCCAGATTTTGAGTCAGGTCTTTCAGAGACAGTGTGAAGCGGGCGGGCTGCTTGCATGATCCACATCTTAAATTCATCTGGACATTTTCATCTACCAAAATCTCTGTTATCTTATGGACATGGGACCCTTAGAAACACTCCTTCTGTTCCTTTTGAGGGTACCTGGGTGGTTAGTAGCATTCAGTAGGTGGAAAAAGAGTGGAAAAAGAGCAGAGCAACAGAAGTAGACGCTCTTGTGGGCGGCTCTTGTAGACACCCAACACAGTCTACAATAACATCATAAAAGCAGCTTAAAATGGGAAATAATGACCCCAGTCAACTCTACTGTGTCTAAATTGCTACAAATTTAATAGGTCTTTCTATGGCCACTCAAAACTACACCTCACAACACCATGTATTTTGCCTAATCAGGTGCTAAATAGACCAAAACATTGTTTTCCAGTTCTTCTTCTATGAGAGTGGTGCAGAGTGCACCACAGATCTCATCCTTCTATAAACCCAAGCCTCCTCACACACATCCATTAGCCTTATCAAACACCCCGTCTTCTGTAAGGGGTCAGAGTATCAGCACAATTTCAAGAGAAATTCAAGAATATCGATCCTTCTGAGATGATATCTGCCATAGACAGGTTATTTTCCAATATTTCACTTGTGATCTCCAAGGAAAAGCGACTGCTGCTTTAATTCTGCTGAAGACCCTTGCAATATGCAAGAGAGAGAGTAGGGGAAATGGGCAGGGCGGGTGTAAAGAGGGGTGGGGGGCCAGCTGAATTTAACAGCAGATGACTCGTGAAGGATAAGGGTACTTCAAGATGGGAACGTGATGGAAGCAGACAGCTTCTGGGTAAAGCATTACAAATTATTTCTGGAGCATTTTGGGAAAGGCAATGAATTCGACAAGAGCATGAGTTATAACAGGGACCGGTGCAGGACCTCCTGCAGCACTGCTCCTTCACCTCCAACCGATGGATCGGCCCCTCCTGGGCAACTCTAGGAACTTAAAAAATAATTCTAAAATGCAAACAAAAACAAACACAAGCAAAGTTCAAGTTTAATTGTTGCATTTGAGATAATTTTTCACATTCTACTCCCCACTCTGCATGGTGCTGGGTGTTCCTGGAGACACAGATGAAGGGATTTTGTAGAGAACAACAACAACAAAAAAGCCCAACATGCAAGTTAGGTACCAGCTGATATGAGAGCAGGCGTCTCCTCAAACATCCCAGAAGTGGTTTGCTATTGCACAGGGGAAGGGAGGGGGAGGTTCACAACTTCAAAATGAAGCTAAGAAGTCTGCAACTTGTCTGCAGCCAGAGCCACTTGCAAACAACAAAAAATTGGTTACAGAGAAACCTAAAGACTCAGCCTCTATATTATAAATGAGAATAAACACTGACCTACTTTCCTGCACGCTTGCAAAGCTGCTGGAGATGCTACGATGAAAGGTACTACAGAAACCTAAAGCAATACTGCTTCAGATATACAGGAATAAGGTTATTGCTGAAATGCAGCAATGCATTTTCTACAGTGAAGGTAACAGATAAGAGATCAAATAATACAGAGCGCTAGACGACTTTTTTTGGAAGATACGGTTTTAAAAAGCATTCGGGACGTACTCTTGCAAATGGTGCCCCACATCTTTAATAATCACAAAAAGCAAAATTAACCTTTTCACGTGGTAAGGATTGTCTCTGGAAAAACCCCATGCGATAACCTGCACAGAGGTCAATTTATTAGCTTAAAATATGGTGATGAGTTGATCCAGCCAGGATTCACATTTATATGGGAATAAGGGATTAATCAGGTCTTGTGTGATTCAAAGGAAGCCCTCTGCAGTAAAGTAGAGCAATGTATAAAGAAGAAAATTCTCTGGCATAGAGAAAAAGAGGTCTTAGACACTGTACAATATATTTAGCTTTGCTAGGGAAAAGAAAAGCTGGGCTGTTGAATTCTTTAGAAATGACATGGCTTCTTGCTTGCATTCATACAACCACACAAATGAAGCTCAAGCCTCCACCAAGATGTACATTAATTTTTTTTTTTTAAATGCTGAATTTGCCCTTACCATTTATAGAGACAAGCATTCAAATCTTCTGCTGCATCATTTATTCCCCACATTCCCATTGCCTATGAAAAGCCATTATTTCATCAAAACAGAAAAAGAAAGTCAATCTTTGCAGGAAGGGGGCTTTGGTAAGCAGAACCTGAGTGCGCCCGCACTGACTGTGCAAAACCAGAGCTAAAGGTACTATCTCCATCAGAAAAGCCTCGAAAATGTGAAAAATAACCATCAGCTCTTGTTTCCAAGAGCTGTATTGTACCAGTCAGCATTCGGTCCATCCATTTTGGCCCTCAGTCTCACAAGACCACCTGTACAACCCCGTAAATCCTTGCAAAACTCCTATTCAAACACACAAATGAGGAAATGGGTACCCAGAAATACCCTCAGGGGCTCAGCTTACCTCAGAGTGAACTGTCCTTCAGCATAAAGAAAATCACATTTAAAAATAGTTGAGCGATTAGCAAACCTTTAGCACCAGGTTATCAGAGCACCTATTGATGGTTATCTAGGATGTGCTATTAGGAAAGAGAATAAATATTGGCTAGCTCACCTGCACACCAACTCATTTGCCTGGAAGAGGTGAGGATGTGCTACCCGTGACAACTCTTACAAAACACTAAACTTTAACAAAGTCTGTCTCAGCTGCCTACCTGGGAAATGAGTTAAGACCACACAGAAGTGCTAGAGAATAATATGGTAAATCACAGAATTGTAGAACGGTTTGAGTTGGAAGGAACCTTGGAAGGTCACCTAGTCCAACCCTGCTGCAGTGAGCAGGGTCATCTTCAACCAGATCAGGTTGCTCAAAGCCCCGTCCAACCTGACCTTGAATGTTTCCAGGGATGGGGCATCGACTACGTCTCTGGGCAACCTGTTCCAGTGTTTCACCACCTTCATAGTAAAAAATTTCTTCCTTTTATCTAGTCTGAATCTGCCCTCTTTTAGTTTAAAACCATTACCCCTTGTCCTATTGCTACAGGCTATATTAAAAAGTCTGTCCCCATCTTTCTTACAAGACTCCTTTAAGCACTGAAAGGCTGCAATAAGGTCTCCCTGGAGAGAGGGCAATTAAATCATTTAAACAAGCAAGGGAATATCAGTAATTAACCATTTAGAAGCCATCAATAAATGGGAATGCACCCTGCAGGCTACTAGCACATAGAGGCTTAAGCTGTTCTATAGAAAACACATCTCAAAGACGTTGTGAAACCAACAGACTTGTTGGCAATGGCCAATTCTCATCCCAGTAGGACCCATCCATCCTGTGAGTACCTGCATCTGGAGATGACGACCCCCAGCATGAGCTAAGCCATTCCAGACAGGTTGCCCAGACTCCAATGCCACCAGGGGGTATTTCGGCACCCTCTGGACCATTCGCTTTTCAATAACTCAAGCTGTGGTGCTTCCAGTGCCTCTCCTCAGAGACTGTTTCACACCTTCATAGATCTCACTCTGAAGGCATTTTTCCTCCCAGTGTAATCTTTGGAAAAATTTGACAGCTACAAAAATGTAATAAACCAACCAGTTGGATTATATATATATATTGGAGTTTGAAAAAGATGAAAGGCTATATTGTTAAGAGATATAATTCCAGCAGCTTCCACTATGTAGCCTGTGCATACACAGAGGAAGAAAGGGAACTGAAGCAGCTTATATTTTGTCTTATAAGTCCCCTAAAATAACTCAGCTTCTGATCCTCGGCTCACATCAGGAGAATGACACTGAAAAGGCTAATAAAGACTTGCCAAATATCTCATCAGGACAAAATACCCGTGTGTTCATAACAGCCTTGCCAATGCATCAAGTGAAAAGAAGAAGGGAAAGGAGCACTGTCTGCTTAAAAAGTCAAATATTCAAGACCAAAAGGAAGCATACACAGAGCTATCGAGTTTTGGGTCATTTTGAATAGAAACAATTGCAATCAGACGGCAACAAGCAGTAATTGCATGGCTACAGTGCCACCGCAAAACTCCTAATTTCATTTATATTGGTAGACATTAAAAAAAAAAATATATACTTCTACGTCTCAGAGAAAACAAAATAAAACTAAAAATTTGGCTACTAGGCTTGGTCACAAGAAAGATTAATTGTAGCTTTTGTAATAATAACAATAATTTATTCCACCATGGCACTGGACAGCAGATGATTAAAGATGAGCAAAGGTCTCCATGTGTTTGGATTTACATCAGGCCATTCAATCCATTTGGTTACAGCAGCAGTAATTAATCATTGCTGGAGAAGGGAGAAATCTTAAGAAAATCTTGTGGTTTCCAATTTCAGAAACAAGTTGTAACACCTTTAGGAGAGCAGTTCATCTCCACAAGAGCTGAGACATCTTGAAAAGCTGGTAACTTGTAAGATTTGAGCTTGCCATTTTACAGAAACTGGTACCGCCTTTCATGTTAAGGAAAATAAAATCACCACCACCACCACGAGAAGCATTTTAGACCTACAAATTCAAATGCAACCAGCACTCACTAAAAAGATCAATGGGACCCATCTGAAGACAGTGCTAAATATAATTTGATTGCAAAAGTCTGGGAGCAAGAGGATGAATGCTACTGCACATCATCAGTTCCCAATCACTCTACAGAAGGTGTCTCTTTTGTGTTTATAACCCATTTTCTGACTGCTGTCTCATTACCCCAACAGACACATTTTCACCCAGCTTCCAATCCTACATAAAGAACTGAAACTCCCAGCCTGTGAATAGCTGTTCAAGAAATAAATCTCTTCAATAGCTTCAGGGAAGAACTAAAAGAAGGATAATTTCACAGTTACCTCAGAGGAGTTCTGAAGACCCACAATTTCATACTGAACATTGGGTAAAGCTCTGCGGATTCACTCCGTGGGGTAGGAACACCCCGACATTCCCCCCTAAAATAAGACAAAATCAAGAGTCACGGAATAATTTAGGTTGGAAGTGACCTCTGAAAGTCTCCGTGTCTTCCTCCTCCTTGAAGTTGCTCCAGTTAAAAGTGGATCAGGCATTATACAGAAAAGTTTTGAGTATCTCCAAGAATGGAGATCTTACAACCTCTGCAGTCCCTGCTCTAGTATTCAAAAGCAGTCATGGTAAGATGCAGACAAAAATAAGACCTCCCCTCTGACACCTCTTCTACAGGCTGAACAAACCTGGTTCTCGACACCCCTTCTTGTATGTCCTAGAGACACCTTGGTGGCCTCCCCTGGAGATGTTTCAACATACCAATATCCTTATTGTACTGGGAAGCCCAAAACTGGACACTGTGTCCAAACGCAGCCTCACAAGTGTCAAAGAGAGGGGAAGGATCATTTCCTTGGACCTGCTGTCTCTACTTTTATTAACAAAGAATGTGGTTCACCTTCTCCGGCACAATGACACTCTGCTGACTCATGTTCAGAGTCATATTTAGGTCCTTCACTGAGTTTGGGCTTAAAATTCACTGATGTGGACTTTTATGAGAAGACCGACCATCCAGTAAACCAACTGGGGGTTAAAGCACCACCTTCTGTGTCTTCTTGCTGGTGGGGCTCACTTTTGCTCCAAGTCCTCCTGTTCATCACCCTTTGCCATCACTTGGTTCTCCAATACTCTCTCAACAAAAATCACTTTCCCCAGTCCTTACAGATCAATACCTCAAGATCACGGAGTTAATATTTAGTCTTTATTATGTGTGAGGAAATGAGAAGGTCCTGCAAAGTTCTGACTACGAAATATATTAAAAGAGACTAGTTCATTCAGTTCAGGTTAGAAGCTCAATGATATCCACTTTCTTTAAACTTTTTTTTTTCCCCCTGAATCCAGAACTCTACAAATATAAAGGATCTCAAAAAGTCTATTAAAATTAGAAGTTATAGTATGAAAGAACTTATATTGAATTAAAGCATGCAGGAAAAAATAAACTACATTAGTGGAACAGTAGTTTTAGGAATACATTTTGATTCACTTCACTTACAACCATGCATCTGCTTTCACAGTCCATCACAAAGACAATGGAGAACCCTGAAAAGGTGAAAGCAGACCAGTGGTATGGGCAAGAAAAGTTAACAGAATTGAAGCACAAACTAAAGGATATTTTGAAGAAGATTTCAGAAATTTATTGCTTGAAAAAGAACATAGAAGACATGTCCCGTTCTGCAATATAATATCCTTGTTCTTCATTCCTGACTGTCACTCAGCTCCTTCCCCTGGTATCCCTGTCTAAAAAAAGCGGTACAACATGATCACAAAAGGTTAGAAAAAGGCCATACGAATTCACATCTGCACTCAGACCTTCAAATGGAAGGAGGATCCCCTCCTTCACAAGTATTGTTATTTGATGATGTATTTGAAAGCACGTTAAAGAATA
The DNA here is from genome assembly GCF_031877795.1 of Strix aluco. NCBI lineage: Eukaryota > Metazoa > Chordata > Aves > Strigiformes > Strigidae > Strix > Strix aluco. The sequence continues at coordinate 2,690,894 of NC_133931.1, read as the reverse complement.
AAATGCAACCAAACAAAAAATAACGATCATTGAGTACAAGCTGCTGCAAGCAGAACGGCGAAGCTAACCGGGAGATTGATTTTGTGTCATCTTTTACATAGAGAAGAATATTACAAAGAGGAGGTTTGACAGACAAAATAAATTTGCTTTGGTTTGACTCTTCCACCCCCAATCAAATACTCATGATCTATGGAATGAAATCCAGATAGAGAAGAAAAGAAGAAAAAAACCACACAAACAAACACAGCACTAGCCCTAAAAATTAAATTCTGTCCTAATAAGGATCTGAATAATAAAGGCTCCTTATAAAAATAAAAAAAAGCTTTTATACTAGATAGAAAGATAGAAAGGGATGAAACAAATTCCATCCTATGTCAACTACGAAACTCCTTTTCCCCAAGCACTCAGAGGGCATCTCAGACAGGAAGCAAAGCTCAAAGGTCTCAGCTTAGTCCTTCCTGACACCACTTCACAGCGAAAGCCCTTCGGGAGCCAGGTCCCTTGTCTATGAAGTGGCAACATTAGTACTTGACAGTCCTACAGGACCTCCAGGAGCAAAAAACCAAAAATGCTGATTTTGGCTGCATCATTCAGCAAGGCACCAGAATACGTTTTAGAAGTCCACGTGGAGACCCACTCCCACCTGAAACCAGTGTTTTTCAGTACACTTAAATAGCAGATGCAACAGAGATAAGGAACTAGAAGATGCTCACAGAGCTTCAAAACGTCTTCAGTCATCCGCCCTCTAAAGCTACCAAGTGCTAAAAAGAGCCACACCAAGAGGGTGCAAGCAAAGATGTGGGATTGGGTGATTAATTCATCACTAAGCACTTCCCAGTCCTACCCGGGTTGACACAAGAAGAATGAGCCTGTGGGGCAGAGAAAAGCTCTGTGTCATGTAATGAAAGCCCAGTGCAAGGGTAAAAGACATTTTGCCTACAAATTTGAGACCTACAGATTACGTACATATGTACTTCAGACCTCACCTGAAGGCCTTTACGACGTTAGATGATTATTTCCCCTTTGTCTTTGTGGAATCTGCATTAGATCCTGTGTTTTGGGGCTGAAAGCTTCAGTGCAGAATTTATTTCATAGCTATTACAGGGTACATTACACTAATTACAGCACACATTATAGCCTGCTATGCAGTGCACTGTGATAAATCATATAGTTCTATGGTCTATTGTAAACACTGCCATACATCTCTGGACACTATTGCATGTTTGACCACTCTCATAAATATGAGCATTTCTGTGGTACAAGTATGATTGGCTACAGAGACTATTTTATTACTGTTTTCTTTCAGCACATTAACAGTGCAGTAAATTCTGTAGCTTATGGGGGGAAAAAAAAAAAGCAACAAGTGGGATTTCCTTCAGTAATGCAGCATCAGTAGTATCTTCCCTGCAGTAACATACCAATTGTTCTTCATTTTCCAAAAATATATTCGCCGTGTCATGTCTACTGTGTAGTCAAAGAGCGGTTTCTAGCTTTCAAGCTTGTCACACCTGAAAAATTGGGGTGAAGGGAGGACAGCAGGTTCACAGTTTAAAAGACTTTGGTGGTATTACGAGCTTTCCTTCCAACTATCCCAACACAGGTTTGTTCATACACAAAAGCTCCATTTCAGAGGTAAATCTTATCATTCAATCAAATGCTTCTGAAGTCTGTACGTTGTTCATCAAATACAGGGGGAGAAAAAAAAATCCTGACAAAATATTTCTGCAGAAAAGCAGTAGAGGTCAGATGCTCAACGGTGCATGTACACATCAAAATGTGCCACCGTGAACCTGACACGCTTTCCCTGGGTGGGAGAGCACTATTCAGACATGCTCAGCATCCATCTAGAGCAACTGAGATGATTTTATAGACTGTGTCCCTCCCTGCGATAGAACAACCAGAGATGGAGCATCGCCCAAGACTCAGAGTATCACCCAACTGGAGCAACACGTGTGGGTCCTGGGACTGGAAGAATTTAATTCCAAACTTAGATAACCAAACTTAGTGCACTATTCCAGGCTCGCTGCTGACTTGGGAGCACACAGTATCCATTGACCCATCTGTCCTTCAGCTCATCCATCCAAAAAGCAGTAAAAAAAAAAAAAAAGTGCAGGACAGAAAAATGTTCCACTGCAGATGTTAGCCCTCATAGAAGATATTTCAAGTCAGGTCCCTACTCCCCTTCCTATGGCAGATCTCACCAAAATAGACTTAAATAACAAAAAGTATTTTCTTCAGCTCCACCAGATGCAAATAGAAAAACCACCCTGGAGAACGGCAAGACACTGGTTGGGGTTTTGTCCCTCCTTGACACTCCACATTCACCACTGGCACAGGAGTCTCTGCCATCCGTGTCTGCATTGAGACTTTTCTCCTCCTGCAAAGTACTGCCCTACAGACCACACAGGGATTCCCAAAGTGCTTTTAACAGGTAAATGACACTGGCAAGATGTTGCTGAGTTTACATGGACAATCCTGCAGGCAGGACAGGTCTGCTGCTCACCATATAGCATAGAGCCAGGATAACACCATCATTTACAAATGTGTCCTGGACGCAAAGGACAAACTTCAGAAAGTGACAGCAACTTTGCCTCCAGCTCTGCCTTATCTGGAGTGAACTGGACTTGAAAGAACAGATGTGAGTCCAAGCTCTCAGAAAAGCCACCAAAAAAGAAACAGCTTTAAGGCCATGCAAATGGAAGATAAGGAAGAAGGAGAGAAGAAGGTGTTTTGAAAGGGGACCAGAAAATCTTGTAGCAACATGGAGCACCAATTCAGCACAGAACACCCTGACAGGCAGACATGACAGGAGATCAAGCAGAATGAGATAGCTGCTTAAAATTTCAAGGAATAGGGATTATGGCTTAGACCCTACACAGTTATGACCTGGAAGTAAAGGACAATAAAGGACATTATGTTCCAAACTGCTGAGGGATCTCTTAGAGAGGTCTATGGCCTTTGGCAAGTTCAATCAGGGGATGTTGATTATCCCAGACTGGAGATGTGGTAGGAAATGAGGACGTTCTTCCCACACACCATCACTAAAAACCCCTTGATCCCAATGGATCTAACTAAGAAAGAGGAGGATCCTCTGAAGTTGTCTTGTGCAGGTTCTGTAGATGGAGGAGACAACACGAACCAGCTTCCACAGCCTGGCGGGATGGGACTTCATAGCATAACATGAGCAAACATGAGCAGCATCATGTACAGATCTGTTCTTCGGACAGAAATAGATTCATAAAACAGCTTCTATATGTACTTTTACAGACAGCTTCTATATGTGCTTTTACCAGAAAATCATTCTTTACATTGTGACCATAGTCAGGATTAACATTTCCACTACACTGAACTTGACAGTCAAGAGAGAAGATGAATGTCAGCAGTCCAAGCAAGCAGACCAGTCAACATACAAAAGCCAGATAGCTCAATAAGAAGCCGAAAGGTTTTAGCTATGTTGTCGCTCCAATTCCACCGTTTAGGTTCTCCACAGCATTTCAGAGCTCAGCCATGCCTTGAATTGCTATTAAATGTGAGTATTTCAAAAGGTGCCCTATCAACAGCTGTTCCCTACAGCTAAGACTACAGCTGCATGGCACAGCTATAGCACCAAGCCCTTAGCTTGCCCGAAGTCCTCAGAAAAGTCTCAAATAGGGCTCCAGTAGGAGAAAACAGCAAAGCTGTGGGCTGCCATTTCACACAGCTCTCTGCAGCTCATCCTACTAACAGACAGAGCAATGCCCAACCACGAACAATCATCCGATACCCTGAAACAGTCCTGCTACAGATGGTCCCACATGTAAAGGGTCAGCAAACCACCGTACCCCAACTCAACAGGAAGAGCAAAATGCAGATTAAAACCATGTGAGATGATGGATATTAAGGATGGGCACCCCCACCAGCATGCCCAGGTGATAAGGTTGAACCACACAAGCAAGAGCCACAACAGTACTATAGATGCACCAAAGCATGCTTGCGCATAATCACACCAGTCCCAAAACAACAGCTTTCTTGAGCTTTTGGGCACTGAAACTTAGGATCATAGTTTCCAGATTCTCTGTCCCAGACACCCTAGAGGCCCATGAATTACTTTGGGCAAAAAGCCAGGAAAAACAAGGCTATTGCCCAGACATCTCTACTGAGCACGCAGGGAAGACTGGACAATGGTTAGAGGCCTGAAAACCAGAAATTTGTTCAGAAAGAGAAAAATCCCACAGGATCATGACCTCCCACAGGAGTTGGGTTCTTTCCTCCTTGATATAAATTTATGTTGTGTCCAACTGTGAGGCAGCAATAGCCAAGTTGTGATATGTAGGTGGAAAGTTAGAGAGACAACAAGACACCGCTGTGCACTGTGACAGTGTCTGAAGAGAAGCCTTAGGGATATGGTGTAGTTGGGAACTGTCAGTGCTAGGTTAGCGGTTGGACTAGACGATCTTCAAGGTCCCTTCCAACCTAGATGATTCTGTGATTCTGTGATAAGGGGTGGGCAGTCCTTTCTGGCTCATGCAGGCAATGAGCAGATGCCTGGGTGCCCAACTGCGAGTGGTGGCTTCAGCTACACGTCAGGCTCAGAGCATCTCCCTCAGCACCTCCAACCACCTCACTCAGCGCATTCTTCCTCAGCCGGAGAAGATAAAATCCCTCCGACACGGAGCCAAGAGACACCAGGTTCAACATATCGTGGAGGCTGAGCAGAATTAAACTCGTGGAGCACGCGCTGCCTCTAGCCAAAAGCAAAGGAGTTCATAAAATAGCACTTTGCCACAGATATCCAGGCAGAACAGCTGCCCTCATCCACCACTGCCAAGAGCTGCTTCCCTCACACTGAGTGCAGGGCTGGCAAGGAGCTATAGTATTTAAAAACTGATTAAAGTTCTGTGTAGTTTTTAATGCGCCTCATCATACTATGCATGGTGAATGGCTAATGTAAGGGCTGCATTTCTAGGTCAGGAAAGGAGCTTCTTTGCAGCTTGAGAATGAGCAAAGTTCTCCACAGCCAACAAGCAATGGACCCACGTCCATCACAAACATGGAAGATATCAGGCAGACCAGGACATCTTTTAAACAACAGATTTTTTTCAATGCTGCAACAGCGATACTTTCAGCTTGTCAGTAGTGAAGACACATTTAGACACCAGTGGATGAACACGCACCTGGTGAATTAACAGACTATTAACAGCCCAGTCATTTCCCAAGAGCTAGGCTAATTCAACAAGAGCAGCATGGAGATCCGGACCTGTAGATGCAACCACAAAGGCATAACCTGAAATAGCTCTGCCTTGATCATAACCTGAATTACAAGATATCCAAGATGCTGGCTGAGGACATGCAGGAAAATGAGACTTTGCCAACAAGTTTAAAAATTCACTAACAGCAAGAAGATCCATGACAGTGCCAAACTCTTGCCAACTAAAAAAAATAAGAGAGTGGATACTCTCTAAACCACCTGAGACTCTTTTCCTAACTTTCTCACATGCTCACTGATGTCTTTCCACAGGGGACAAATGCTCCCAGTTTTCCATTGGAGCAGTGGAATTGAAAAGCTCATACAACTACATGCACTTAGACACAAAGCAGCCCGATAGCTTACACCTCTGCTCAGCAATGAGATTAAGTGCCAACAGTAAAGCTATTACGTTATCTAAAGGTCTGCTTGACATATTAAAATAAAGGTGTAATTACTTTAAGTCAAGAGATCTAGACTTTTTAGACAAACACAGGGCTGTATTTTATCCCAAAGCTCAGTGTTTCCTCAGAAAATCTGCAGCAAGAAACAGGACCAAAAAAACCCATAGAACTTAATCATAAAAGACAGAAAAGTAAAGGTTAGTTTTATCCAGGTCATGACTTTTCAAAAGTTGGGATTTTGTTTGTTTTATGCTCATTAGAGGGAGATGTTACTGCAGAAAACATGGGAAAATTATAGGTGGGTTCATAGCACGGGTCTCTGCCAGCACACTTCTCCTTGGCTAACATTAGAGACTTACAGACCCTATCACAGCATTGCCAAATCTGATTTAACTGAGTGTGACAGAGTTAGAAAGCTCTCTGCCATCAAGATTAGTTATGACATAACAGAAAGTCTATCAGCTTTCAGTCCTGTAAATATTAACTTTCAAAAGCAATTTCAAAACACACCTTTTTCTTTGGGCGGGGGGAGAAAATTGTTTATCCTTTCAACAGCATGAGTCAGCTCCTCTGATTATTGCACAACTTTTTTCCTCCCCTTGTTCTCTTATAATTAGATTACAAAATAAAATTATCAGAGTATATTTCAAATAACCCATCAGCCTATAAATTCTCCCTCCCCCCCATTCCTCTTTCACTGTATGTAATTACCTGCTAATTTAGACAAACTCCTGTGGTTTGCTTTTAATTATGGCTACCCTATGGCAGCACCAGAGATTACACATCTTATTGTAAATACAGTTTTTAGAAGACAATTTGAGCTCTTTATGAGAGATATCATGCATGAGAGTGGTTGTGAGAGAAAAGAGAAATTACACCAACTAGACCACTTAGCCCAGCCAAGGCCACCAGCCTCTACAGAGCAGGTCTGGGCCAACTGCACATCAGCCAAGGAACAGCATTTCAACCATCTTCTTCTAAAAATCCCCCACTGCACTGACTCCCATGTCCAAAACAGCCCAGTGGGTATCTCTCATGGAAGCATGGCTCAGGAGCATGTGCTGGGGGTTCAGCAGAAGCATTTGGGAACCACCATTCTGCAAGAACAGGTTTTCATATCTTGTAGAGCTTTCCAGCGTTGAGCTTCTTTTTTAACCTTCTTTCACTTCTTCTCACTGTAGACACTGGGAATTCTCCCTGTCCTAAGGAGGAAGCACAGGTCCAAAGAAGAAGTAAGGGCAAGGGAGGGGAACGCTGGTGGAAAAGGACAGCATTTCACCATAACAGTCCTCAGATTTCATTAATGAGAAGAGCAGCTCTGGCCACAGGACCAAACTGCCAGAAAGTGCTCACACGCTGGGGGCCCACAAACCACCCAACAGCTGCACTGACGGGATGAGCAATGCTGTCCAAGACAGCCTTGTTTTATATAGCACCTTCCACACCAGCTATGACAGCACCCTCCAAGGTTTTTTTCTTCCTTCAGTTATTATTTAGAGAAGCAAAGAAAGAAGATAAAAAAAGGCTTTGGGACAATATCTGAAAGTGAGACATCAAGCCACTGGCATATGGAAAACACCTCTCTATCGTAACAGTCAGTAGGGATGTCAATGCTTATAATGAATCATCTGTTGCCTTTAGCCAACTTTTCTCAACAGAAGAGGTTCAAGGAGGGCAAGACCAAGGATTCCCATGGACCTGAAGTCCAAAGTCCTCTCTAGAGTGAAGACAGAAGTCACTGGGGACAACCCCCATAAGCCAAATACTGTTTTATTCAGGTCACCCCCCATGCCTAACAAAGTCCAACCCCACCAACAAAATCTAGCTGACTCTAAGAAATCATTCACTCGACTGAAACTCCAAGATGTTTTCAGTTTGGAAAAGCACTCACAACACCAAGCAAAGGCCAAGATGGCTGTGAAAAGATGCAACCCAAAAGTTGCCTCAAATACCCAACGAAAGCAGCACCTCCTGACCCCATCCAAGAGGGGTTTTGAGCATTTTCAAGCTCCTCATGCAAGCTCTTGTACTATAACTTCTACCTCTTATATTATTACATGGGTGCAACACACGGCAAATGTTTTTGGAGCTGCAACCTTGTTTTTATAACAATGGGCAAAGCAGGCATTTTTCAGACCCAGGAAAGCATTAACACATCTGTATCCCCCCCACTCCACAGTCTGCCCCAACTGCTTACTGCTTTTTTTTTTTTTTTGGTTATTGTTGTTGCTCTATTGCAATTGAAAGAAAAAAAAAACCTACCACATGGTTTTCCTGGTCCAATTTAAGGGGCAGGGTAAGAATGCAAATAACACCCTTTCCCTAACTGGCACTGTGAGGTCATGGAGTTATTTAAAAATACACTGATATGCCAAATTTACTAATCCCTAGAGAAATCAACATCCGCAGGCACAGGTTGTTGTCTGCCAAGGGAGGTCTCCCACTTGCTTTAGTTAACTGAGCTTTGGTCGATACATGATGTTATGTTTTTTATCATAAAAATGTCTACAGTGTGACAATAGGCTTGTTGTAAGTGCAGGGGAAGAAATAGACTGTTTAATGCCACCAGCAAAAGCTTAATAGGAAAGCACAGATATTTTAAATTACTTTTTAATCACTTCTAGATATTTTCCCCCAAAATTGTAACTACTTACTGAACAACTGCACCTTGTTGAGAAGCAGCAATGCTGGTGGGCACAGACAATACTTTGCATTCAGCAAAGGTGCTTTGATCCCAATGAGGGCTTCAGAGTAATATTCACACACAATAGTACAGAAGTTGAGCCTTTTCAACCCTCTGTTTACAGGTTCTTTCTTTCTTTCTGTATTATTTTTTCTTTTTTTTTTTTTTTTTTTTTTTTGAAAAGGAAAAGGATTTTATTCTGCTTCCCAGCTGCTCTCTCAAAACAGAGCACATCGTTTTTTTTCTCAGAACATACTTCTAACTCCAGAGTTTCCAAGACAAGATCCTTCCCAGCTGGTCAGCTTGGGCCAGAGCAGATCACCTCAGGCAATTATATTGTTGAGGAGACAAGGACTGATGACATGAACCAGCCTTAAAACAGCAAACATTGATTCAAGCCATCTCCAAATGCAGAAGCGCTCTCCCTCAATGACAGGCACCATACTATTGCCTCTCCTCTTCATTATCTTGGCCCTGCTTGATTTTATGAACTCTCCTTCCCTGCTATAGGTTGTACCCTTCTGGAGGATGAGGCTGGGAAGAGTTGAGTTGGGAAGTCACCAAGAATTTCAAAGTTTCACTAGCATTTCAAATTTCATAGAAAAAATGTCATTTTAGAAAAGAGTGATGTCCTTTCCCTTGGAATTAGTAACAGATTTGAATAGTGCACAGGGTTTCCTTGTCTTACTGTTTGATGCTGGATCAGTATTTTTTGCGTTCTAGAGACCATTCCTGTACAATCAATGCCTGTCTCCCTTCCCACTACTCTTTAGCTGCCAACAAAATCCTCTTCCAAACCTACACGCAGTTCATCCTTGCAATCCACATCCCTCACAGCACCCGCTCTAACACCACCCCGCACACGGTATCTCCATACATACATACTGTGAGAGGAGAGAAAAAAGATGAGAGATCCCCACCATGGCTCCATAAAATAACCTTGAATTTGCAGCAAGCAGGCTGGAGAGCTGCCACCCCGTTCAGCTAAAAGATAAATACATTTGGCCTTTTGGATCTCTAAATGTAGAAGTAACTCACATCAGCATCTTCCTCACCACTTAGAAAAAAGGGGACATCTGGATTTCCCTCTTTTGCAGAAACCTTGCACGATGCTCAACGCACCAGCTGTAGAAATGCTGGCTGCCATCCTAAACCAGCATAGAAACCTGCCCATGCGTGGAGGAGGTGTTTTTAAAACACACAAAAAGATCCAAAGCTAGCAAAAGGAGAGAAAAGTTGTAAGGTCCAGAGATACAGATAATTCAAAATATGCTGATGTGCCCTGAAAAATGGAGGCTGCGGCCAAGAAGTCTTGCCCAACACAGGACAGATTCACAGAATCACAGAATCATCTAGGTTGGAAAGGACCTTGAAGATCATCTAGCCCAACCATTAACCTAGCACTGACAGATCCCAACTACACCATATCCCTAAGTGCTATGTCAACCCTACTCTTAAACACCTCCAGGGATGGGGACTCCACCACCTCCCTGGGCAGCCCATTCCAACACCTAACAACCTGTTCTGTAAAGAAATGCTTCCTAATATCTAGTCTAAACCTTCCCTGGTGCAACTTGAGCCCATTCCCTCTTGTCTTATCGTTCATTACTTGGTTAAAGAGACTCATCCCCAGCTCACTGGCAGCTTGCTGCAGAAAGTAAGGGGGTTGCACACATGTATTCACTTTTAAGACAAGGAGGTACCTGCTCTTGATTGTGGAGCCTGAGTTTCTGGAAGTTCCAGGTCAAAAGAGAAATAAATAATTAAAAAAAAAAAAAAATCAATCCTTCCACTTCTTCAAAAAAATAAATACATAAATAAATAAAGTTAAATCATGAACCCCATCATAGCATCCCAACCTGAAGTTGGTAGCCATTTGATGGAGGGAGGACAAGGACAGTCTCATCTTTCACCCATCCCACCTGAGCTGCAACAGAGGACATCGATAAACTGGAAAATGGTGACAGCAACCACCAGCAGATTCTCGATGCCGCAGGAGGGTGAGAAGTGGGAAAAACATTGGATTTCCAAAGTTCATGTGTTTTCAGGTGCTGGTGCTTAGTCCAAACACCTGAACAGCACAGGAAAGCTCTCATCAATCTCTTAGTATGCGGTGGAGATCAAGCTCATTTTTAAAGCTGACAAACATCCAGGAGCTGTTCTTGGCAATAGCTACTGCAATAACTACAGTTTCACTTCCCCGTATTCCCCCGCATCTCAAAAAAAAAAAAAAAAAGATAAATCTTTCCTTAACACTCAGGTTTTCCCCATCTGAGGAGCACTCCCAAAACACAAGAAACCTTTTCCTATGCGGTACACGGCAGACACCTCCCGCGGCCAGACAGCAATGCTTGCGTCCAAGCACGGAAAGCTTTCCCTCTAGTTGTACGCTCTGCTCTGCCAAACCCAAAACCACGTTGCCGACGTGGGAGAACACCTTCCTACTTCTTTGGGGAAGACCATGGAATTTGTGCAGATCCCAGGTTACTTGGAGGCGGCGTTTCTCAAGAAAGACAACGGAGGAAGCTCAGAGCGGCAATGCTCTTCAATCTCTTCCAGCTCTAAAGAGATTAGGACGACAGCCCAGCGAATCAGCAATCCCAGTGCACCACATCAACACGCTTTTGCCCACGGTTGTCACTTTGAGGAGAGTTTGTTACAAAAACTACATGGCGGTTATCTTGTTCGCTTGCAAGAATGCAAGCGTTGAGATGCAAGGGAAAAGCAGCAAGATGGGAGCTGCAGGCTTTGCGGAGGCGAAGCCAGCCCTGCTTACTGAGCAGGGACCACCGCATGGGTGAAATCTGGCCAGAAACCACCCCAGTACTGAAATGTTGGCCAAGAAACTGGTTTGAGAAAACACAAAATATGCTAACAGCTTGGCGACACTGCCCATTGCTCTAAGGTGGGTGATGTACTGAATGCTAAACATCAGGACATCCAGACGAAGGCAGGCGTGGGTAAGTACCAGATTAACCCACCACCCAGGGTGAACCTTTTTTGGGGCATCACACTGTTCACATCACACACTGACAGCTGGGACAGCCATACAAGGATGTTGTATAATGGCTCCTTTTTCCTTCCATACATACTTGACAGCATCCCGCAGAGCAATGCCACAGCCAGGAACCACACATGGGATGAGGATACAGAGCAGCACGCTGGGAGAGGAGCAACAGCAACCCAAGTCCACATCACTAGCTTGAAGCCCCTGTATGGGCACTTGGATAAACAACATCCCCAATTCCTTACCACTCCTAAAGACAAAATCAGCATCCACATGGAAAACAGCATTTGTGAGGTTCAACAGCAACATTTGCAAAGATCAGAAGGACAGGGGCAAGGAGAAAATGCAACAAGATCTAGGAAGGACCTGGGCACATAAGGGCATCAACACATGAATGTTATATCTCCATTTGCTTTAGCAAACAAGGTATCTTTTACATACAGTCGTGTGCATGCACATGTATTTTTATGCATCGATAAAACCACAATTTTTCCAATCACTGTGCCTCTACCTGAAAGCACAAATGACCAGTCAGAGACAAGAAAGACGGACAACAACTTGGACACACACGAGAAATCTGATGCTCACTGCTCCCACCTAAGCAGAAATCCAGCCACAGGCTTAACCCCAGTCAACCTCTTACTTGCGTTACCTGAATGGCTGAAGCATTGGTCAGGCCAGTTGAACAACATCCTCAGGGAGGACCTGCTGGTGTACGTAGCATGGAGTGGCCTCTCCAGACCTCAGTAGCCTCTGGCAAACACTTGGCCGACTGGATGAAGTGGGCTGGAGTCATGGAGCACACTGTGCTTGAACCTTGACCACCCCTTTCAGTGAAAGCACCTTCACCAAGCACTTGCTCAGTGCAGATCCCAGGCAGGGAGAGTGAATGAGCTAAAAATAACTCTGCTGCCTGGACTTTTAGGGTATCGGGAGGTGAAAAACAGCAAATCTGATCAGGAAGAGATACAGCCTCCCTGCTGCAAGAGATGGCCTTCTGTAGCTTTGCTCTCAAAGGACCAACATGTGGCTACCAAACAGCGAGGCTTTCAAGAGCATCCCATACACAACCTGCAGCTGCGGTGACCCTCCCCGAACAGTTCTCACTCACTTTCCTCATCCTCAGAATCACAGAATCATCTCAGCTGGAAAAGACCTTGAAGATCATCCAGTCCAACCATTAACCTCACACTGACCGTTCTCAACTCCAGATCCCTCAGCGCTGGCTCAACCCGACTCTTCAACCCCTCCAGGGATGGGGACTCCCCCCCTGCCCTGGGCAGCCCATTCCAACGCCCAACAACCCCTTCTGCAAAGAAATCCTTCCTAAGAGCCAGTCCGACCCTGCCCTGGCGCAGCTTGAGGCCATTCCCTCTTGTCCTGGCGCTTGTTCCTTGGCTCAAGAGACTCATCCCCCCTCTCTGCACCCTCCTTTCAGGGAGTTGCAGAGGGCCATGAGGTCTCCCCTCAGCCTCCTCTTCTCCACACTAAACCCCCCCAGTTCCCTCAGCCGCTCCCCATCACACCTGTGCTCCAGACCCTGCACCAGCTTCATTGCCCTTCTCTGGACACGCTCGAGACATTCAATGGCCTTTTTGTAGTGAGGGGCCCAAAACTGAACATACTCTTCAAGGGGCGGCCTCACCTCTGCCAAGTACAGGGGTAAGATCCCTTCCCTGTCCCTGCTGGCCACGTTATTGCTGATACAAGCCAGGATACCATTGGCCTTCTTGGCCACCTGGGCACACTGCTGGCTCATTATCAACCATCCCCCCCAGGTCCCTCTCTGACTGGCAGCTCTCCAGCCACTCCTCCCCAAGCCTGTAGCGCTGCTGGGGGTTCTTGTGGCCCAAGTGCCAAACCTGGCATTTGGCCTTATTGAAACTCCTACAGTTGGCCTTAGCCCATCGCTCCAGCCTGTCCAGATCTCTCTGCAGAGCCTCCCTACCCTCAAGCAGATCAACACTTCCACCCAACTTGGTGTAGACAGCAGAGGAGCAGACCCATGCTACACACAGAGCTGGGGATGAGCCTCCTTAACCAAGTAATACATGATAGGACAAGAGGGAATGGGCTCAAGTTGTGCCAGGGAAGGTTTAGACTAGATATCAGGAAGTATTTCTTTCCAGAATGGGTTGGAATGGGCTGCCCAGGGAGGTGGTGGAGTCCCCATCCCTGGAGGTGTTCAAGAGTCGGGTTGACATAGCACTTAGGGCTATGGTATAGTTGGGAACTGTCAGTGCTAGGTTAACGGTTGGACTAGATGATCTTCAAGGTCCTTTTCAACCTAGACGATTCTGTGATTCTGAGAGGGCGATCAGCATGTGTCCAAGAGCACAAAGACACCACAGAAACAGTTACAAAGTTGGACAGGTCAACAAATCAACGGAGGCCAACACGCTATCAACACAGCCAGGGACCATCACAACAGCTGATGGGAGCTAAATATCTTGAACCCAGCTTGGCTGACACCATCCACACATCTCTCAAAGCACAAAGGGACTTTCACATTCATCACGTTTGGCATTCCACATAATTCACACCACAAAACAACATCCTGCACCACGCTTGTGACTCCGGGTCCAGCAAAAGCAGGATAAGTCAGAGATACAGAGATGCCACAAGAGTTATTTCCCCCCACTTTGCTAAAACAATCTGCCCCACCAACTTGGCTGACTACAGCTTTCTAACCCACCGGTCTAGGCCGCTCCCAGAGGTCATATTCCCACGCAGCTGGTCCTTTCTGCCACACAGAAGAAACTGCACATAACAGCAAGAGATGGAAAGGGAAAGCCATAATGCTGAGAAAAAGACGCCTTCAGCGAAATTTGTTTTAAGGCACAACTAGCTCGTACTGAAGCCAAATCCTCTAATCTTCAACCCAGATCCTTGAGGGAGGACAATTTATGTTACTTTTCTCCAGCCACACATGGTGCTGTGGGACTATTCAGGACAGCGGTAACACCACTAATACTCTTTACTCAGTACTGCTACAAGGAGATCCAGGGGCAATGAGCACTGACATGTAGGGAAACATCACCCGTATCAAAAGGGGCACCCGTCCTGCTGATTCAGCACCGGTGCTGCCGCAGGTACCATGAAAATTACACAAAGCTCTGCTTTGTCCCCTTACACGAGCCTTGGAGGTGATGAATCAGAGTTGCTGTCTCAAGGGATACCATGGAGGAGTCATGTAAATCCACAGCAGCTCCCCACACCTGCAAGCGGAGGTAAATCAGATAGGAGGGAAAACAAAAGAATAGTCCTGGGAAAAGCCAATGGAGCTTGGCTTTGGCTTTCCTGCCCACGAACGGAGCTGCCGCTTGTGAATCTGCTGCTGGAGCAGAGAGTAAGTCCTCTGGGAGTGAAGCAGTGAGCAGCCAACAGCGCAGCATGGGACCAGCACTCCCCTGCTTGTCTTCCACACTGCGCAGGAGACCAATAAGCCTTTACTCACCCTGGCAAGAGTTTTCAAGAAAACATGAAGTTAAACCTGAAGACCTACAGAACAACACAATTCTCAGTGATTTCAGGGAATTTGGGGACAAACTTTTTAATATAGCCTGTAGCAACAGGACAAGGGGTAATGGTTTTAAACTAAAAGAGGGCAGATTCAGACTAGATAAAAGGAAGATATTTTTTACGATGAGGGTGGTGAAACACTGGAACAGAGAGGTGGTCAATGCCCCATCCCTGGAAACACTCAAGGCCAGGTTGGACGGGGCTCTGAGCAACCTGATCTGGTTGAAGATGTACCTGCTCGTTGCAAGGGGTTGGACTAGATGATCTTTAAAGGTCCCTTCCAACCCAAACTATGCTATGATTCTAATTCTGCATGGCACCTTTAAGCACCCATGTTTCAAAACACTGCCATTCTCTGTATTTCATTTTTTTTCTGTACATAGCTAGCTCTAGAGATCAAAGACATGAAACCATCAGAAGATCAGCACACGACAACATGGGAAGAACACGAAAATATGGCCAAAGCTCTGAGAGAGCTCTTGGATAAGGTTGCTCTCCATATGAGTGAAGCTGAGGCATGGCGCACAGGGACTCCCTCCCCAGCCTCACCACCAAAACTTTCATAAACCAGCTCTCCCTTTTTGCAACTCAGTCCAAAAGAGGGTGAAACTTCTATAAATGAAAGCCAGGAAAAAAAAGTAAATTCTTAAGGGCAAAATTTTATTTGCATCTGCCCAAGCCCCACCCTTCCACGTGCAGGTGACCCTCTCCTGCAGAGATGCTCTTACCAACTGCTTCCTAAGTCCCGTTCCCCTGGTCACACAAGACTTTCTTCTAATCTGGAAGGAAATGCAAGACAACTGGTTAGTACTGGGAACAAAATTATTTCACTGTCATGGCTAAGGACACGGATATCATCAGCGCCGTGAACTCTGGCGTCCAGCAACAACCTGAAGCCTCTGAGCTGGGCTGTATGAACAGGTACAAAAGCAAGCATTGATTCCTCAAAACATCACTGCTGAGTATAGGAACAGCATTTCCTTTTTAAGAGAAAGGGGATATAAACCTCTAAAACTGCTAAAGGGTTTTAAAATTTCCAGATTAGCAGAGGTGCAAAAGTAGAATTATAATTAATTGCAAGATACCTGCAAAAAATAATAAATTAAAACCTGCAGTGGGAAAGGGGAATCACTTACTGGACTGTCCTGTTTTCTTTAAGATCCTGAACCTGCCGTGGGAGGAACACTCTGGCCACAATCCAGTTAAGCATTTCAGTTTATGTCAAATTTGAGAAAACATGGAGAGCCCTGTTGAATCAAGATCTTTGCAGTTCTCACCAGCAGGTTGTTACTCTCTCATGCTTGCTTGCACACATGGACACACATCCCTACCTTGCAAGAACTTCCATTTTTAGCTTTTATTCCAAGGATTCTCCTTCTAGAAACAACACCTCTTGGCTGTAAAACCACCCAATCCTCCTGCAAGGAAAAATGTGCTGGTGCAACCCCGAGAGGCAGGTCCTCCATTCACCAAGCACTGGGCGGCTTTCAAGATGCAACCCAGAGCTGCACCCACAAGCTACAGGGTTTCACCCACAGACACCCAGATGGTGCAAGATGACCTTTAGCCAGATCAATTATAGACTCCTTAAAGTGTTCACCTACTTTGCAATAGCTATTAAGTATGCAGTACTTCCTCATTTCCTCTGTTACAAAGAAAATGCAGTGTCCATTCATCAGTCTTATCACAAAAGGCCTTTTAATTAATGCACCTACTTGCTTTGTTCAATTAACGCCAACAAGGAAGCCCTTCTTCACACACTGTGTTCAGCTCCTCTACTCCTTTGGTCACCATATTCTGACCACAGTGATATTTTTAAGGTATTAATAAACACTTCCTACATAAATGCTATTTACTTCCTACATTCATGCTCTATATACAAAGTTCACTTAAAAAAAAAAAAAAAAAAAGGATGCAATTTCCCCAGTCAGAAAAATTCAGAGATAAAATTGCAGCAATGATTTGTATCTGCCTGGAGGAGCAAACCCAGTCTTCAGTGACCTCTGTGCAAGCACACTAAGGCAGTTACACACTGTGACAGCCCACTTTTCCCTCCTGTATCAGCACCTTCTTGTTGCTGGCTGCGAGAAACATCAAAAGGCAGCTCAACAAATAGACGTGTTACTGAGCGCTTCAGGCTATGGACAGCCAGTCTAGAAGTTTAATCAAGATTTGCATCAAATTGTGTGAGGTATTTTGTAAGCATTGATGTTATTGATTTGTTGCAGCTTGAGGATGTAATTCCCAAACACCTGCCCATTTAACCTATTAAAATCACCATCAAGGCAGCTCAACTCAATCCTCCCCCTCTTGTTTACCAGATTCTTCATTAGCAGATGAGTGGTACCCACCTCATCCTTCAGCATCCTACACCTGGGGCATCCCCAGCAGCACTCTCATGTCCTCTTGGCAAGGCAAAACTAGTCCACAGGACAAACTTTAAAACGCCTTCAACCATAGCTAGCAGTTGACAAAAGAAACATTAATCAGCTTCTTGGAGATTAATGGGCAGGACAAGGCGATGTGCAACCTGCCGGTTTGCCTTGTATTGCCTAGGACATCCTAGGCCCAACTCCTTGTTGGGCAATACCATCACTGCTCTGGTTAAAAAGATCCTTTTTCTGCTGGGCATCCTAAAGCACCTTTACTTCATTGCTTCTTTAAGAAAATGAGCAGTAGGGGCTGAGAGCTGGGACTTCATGACTTCAGCTGCCAGCCTCTTCTGCTCCAGGAACAGAAATTTAGGAAGAATATGATGAGGAGCATGTAAGACACCCTTAGATTTCTGAATGTTAACATCAGTGAGAGATGCACTCAGATCTGAATTTCAACCCTCACATGCTCACCATCCCCATTTACTGCAAGGCAGTGTTAAGAGCAGCTAAAACCCAGATGATTCTCCATCAGGAGAAATAAATACAGGACTTCAGAGAGTCTGAAGCCTCACATGGGCTCTTCCAAACAATAAGATCCAAAAATCAGCTCATCCTACCACTGCCCGCAAGGGCAGTACCTCCAGATCCCATCTGCTACCCAAAAGGGTAAGCTATCCCCTCCTCCTGAGATGTTTACAGGGGGGAAACCACCTCAACCACCCAACTCACCAGTCACCCAGGTGCTTTGAGTCTTCTCCAATCTGCTCCACCTACGCCTCAGCGTGAACAACAAACCCCAGGGCAGCTGTGTTTTCCCCAGCAGAGCAAAACAGCAGACTTGGAGAGGGGAGATCCATCTGGAAAGCAAACATTGTGAAAAGCATCCCGCTGTTCAGCCAGGATGAGCATGCTTAAGGGCAGTGTCAGCTGTTCGTGGTGATGGCCAAGGATTGGAAGCAGGAAACATGGTGTGGGAGATGACAGACAGAAACATGTTAAGATTCAATAAGAAAGGCAGGGAGGTTGGACGAACCTCACACCAAACCTTCAGATGGCAGGAGAAAGAGCAGCTCTAAAGAGGCCAACAAAGTCACAACAGATTTAACCTCTATATGCTGATACACACTATGATGACATCATGTCAATCCATCCAGAGCTTCCAGGGGATGTACTCCATCATCTGCTTGGAACTGGGATGAAGACACCCTTTTCTAAAACCCAGAGCAAAGTATTGTATACAAATATTTAACTATTATACTTTGGGCTTTTTTTCTTTTTGCCCTTTTTTTTTTTTTTTTTTTTATTTGTCTGAAGCATTCAGCCACAAAACAGAATGATTTCTGCCTGTACTGATAGAGGAAATGCTACTGACTGTTTAGGTGAGATTAATTTCAGGACTGTGGCCAGACTGAGGAAATTGGTGGAAGAAATCCTTCATAGTTGGATAATGAGGTTGCAGTTTTATGAGTAATTCTCCTGAGTTATGTGCCCAGCATCTCGGGTGTGGGTGACACGTTCATTCCTTCCCTCCCTTTTTGAATGGAAAATGCCATCCAAGCACACAAACAAAATATTTATTAAAAAAAACAACAAAAATCATGATGTGGAGGCACAGATTGCATCTTGCTTGTACAATGTGCAATACAGCTGCTATCTAGAGGAGTTTGCCTGGTGGGTTCTCCAGGAATGTCCCCAAGCTGCAACACAACCATATGTACACCGTATCCCCAAAACCTAAAGAGTCTCTGGGGTGGAAGCCACGACATACCGAGACAAATCAACAAAGACACTGCCCTGTACACCTCTATTACTAACAACACTTTTGATGTGGAGACGTCAACCCAGGCTTCCTCACCCCAACGTTCACACCCTCGCTGCTAGGTCACCTCGCGTGGTCCTACTGGTGCTGTGGGGACCAACTGTCTGTGCTAACGTCACATTTCTCTCAGCTTGAAATGGTATAATTGGATTGCCACCAGCTCCCCCTTTTGAGCAAGCAAAGGCTTTCACAAGGAGGTTACCTGAAGTTTTAATTCTGTCAAAGCTCAGCTGCATGGAAACCGGAGCAGAAGAGGGACCCTTTTCTGCAGATGTCTCTGCTCCATCTGGACCCATCACCTTCCATTACTCAACTGCCTTTCTGGGAATTCTCCATGCCTTCCCTTATGCCGTGCCCAGGCGCTAGACATGAAAATAGCTTACGACAGTTCCTGCTGGCATGACATCAACTCTGTTTCTCCTGAAGGATGAATTAGCAGATGGGACCAGTGGAAGATGGCTGAGCTAGAGAGCTGGACAACTGGAGTCTTTCCAATCCAGTAACTACAGTCCAAAAGAGTGAGGACGCAAAGATTCTTCAGGGTCAGAACCTCTTTCCTAGGGGTAGGATCAGGGTCAAGGAAGATATACAGGTGGTTACTGACAGGCTGTGCAGGCTAAACTTATGTCTGCACAAACTCCTGCTTTGCTTGCTTATTCTCCAGTCAACCCACTGTATTATTCCAGCAAAATAACCACAATACCAAAGAGCTTTTGAAATTAATATGATGGGCTCGCAAGCATCTTCCATCATGCAGAACTAAAATTAAAATGTACACCCGCCCTCGCCTCACTCCCTGAAATTCATCATGCGGAAACTTCCCCGTGTCACGTCAAGAGACTCCCGACAGCTGAAAGAGCTAATGGGAATCTGCATTTGTAGCAGCAAGAGCATCACTCTGCTGCTACCAGACTTCAAAGCAGTGTTCCAGCCCCACCATCATCAAGGTTTAACCCCTGTTGCTTGAGACACAAGAAGGCTGCCTTTAGAGCACTGTCTTCTCCATGTACTGGACGACAGTCATCCTCCAATACAAATAGAGATGGGAGGACCAGGAGAATACATGTTCCCCGATATTTTGGAGCAGCAAAAGGCAACCATGAATGTTTTCTCAGAAAACATTGCTGAAGGTCTCGTGCATGTTCTGGCTTTGCCAACACACTGACACAAGAGAAGTAAAACTAGAATCCAGGGGAAAAGCAAAACAATCTCTTTAAAAACCTCAAGGAGAAGGTGGGAGCAAACACAATGTTCGGGGGCTACACCACCATGACATGTCACAGGTTCAGCATCCCTAAGTAGAAAGTGCTTCTGAGAACCATCTCTGAAAGCATCTCCACCCACCATGCACATCAACTTCTTACCATACAGAGAGCTTTTGGGCAAAGATGAAATACTAGACCACAGCAAAACCCTGATATCCGCGCTACACCTGGCCTTAGGACTCTGCAACTCCAGCTGAGATGAGCAGTTCTATAAGAGGGAGCATCAGAACAGATGCTGACCCACAGCTCCCAAGGCATTGTGAAAAGGTTTTTCAATAGTTGGGCACCAACATAGCAAGCCAAGTCATTTCCAAGGTCTTGCTGCAAATCCCAACCAATTTTTTTTTTTTAAAATTATCTCCCTCATGCACGTGGTTGACAATTCCTTCATGGCTCCTCACCCTATCAGGACCACAGCAAGAAAACTGACACCATCTTAGACACCTTCTGGCTCAGCAAACACAGCTGCCTGAACTTGATGCATATTTTGGGGTTGAAATAGAGATGCAAACTGCTGCTAAATTAACTGCCACAGAGGAGTGGTTGCTTTTTCTCTTGAAATACGGAGCCACTTTCCATTTCTTCCCTCCCTGTCCCTCAACTGATTTTACCAGCCTATAGAAGGAAATAGGAATTGCATGACTCGGAGGGAGAGTCATCTTCTACCCATCACAGAAATGCACACATGCACCCAAGTAGCTGGATGAGACCCTGTCTTCTGTCCCAGGCCACCGGTATCACACTAACCACCACCGGCACAGCTCTGTAATGTGCCCATAAGAAAACATGGATGAGACAAGAAGCAGCAACAGTACCAAGAAATATAAGCTAAAATTGCAGGATTGTCCCAGCTGTGACAAACAAAAGGAGGTATCCTCTCTTTCATCACAGCATCCAAGGAGCCTCCAAGCCAAACATAAGGGTCCTCATCCCACACCCATCCTCATGGGAGGAGAAATCTGCAATTTGCTGCATGGACGAGGCTGCGTGGGATCAGGTCAGAATGATCCGTGCGGTCAAGAGATGATAAAAACTATGCCTAGGAATAAATTGAAGGCAACAAAAGTCCTATCACAGCAGTAACACCAGTCAGAAAGTGACTCTCTGCAAAACTTCAAAATTCACTTGATGGCGTACAGATATTACAGCTTCCACAGCACATTTCCACGGCTGTTTTCTCAGTTATGATTCCTTCTTACCCCTAATACAGCTGACAGCAACACATGTAGGATCTGGAGATTGAGTGCAGGGGAAGATGACTCTCAAAGACATAAAGACATCAGCGCATTTCAGCAAGGCCTTTCGAGTCAGTTATCTGATGCTTTAGACTCCATTGATGGCATTTATGAATTTAAAAATGCATATAAGGCTTCAACATCCTCTCCCAGTTGCTCCCCTTAGGATGCAAATGCAATTTAACACAACTAAGCAGGACAGAAAGCCCAGACATTTTTACAGGATCAGTTGCATTCCAGTTGTTGGGCAAGATAAAGAGACGCCAGCTCAAGACGCAGGCTGGGCAAAAAGCACGTTACCACCTCCGGCTGGTTTTCAGATCAGCACAGGACCTTGCAAGGAGGAACAGCACTTTTCTAAAAGGCACCGAGTCCTGCTACAGCTCTACACGGGAGGGAAAAAACAAAACAACCCACACGCATCAAGTAGTCCTAAATTTGTTAGCAGGAAAACAAAAGGTTTTATTTAGGAAAAAAAATATATCTTTAAGACTGGAGAAACCCAAAACTTGAAGAAAGGTGCCAGGGCACACTGCTCCATTTGCAGATGTGTTATCTGATATTCTCAACATTAGGGCAGAAAAGAGACAGAAGAGGAGGGAGCTCTCAGCGTGAGGCTTCAGGATGCTGAAGGTATTTATTTCCATTGCTAAAGTTTCAGATTTGAACTGAGAAGCTGACAAAATCTTTGGAGGTACCTTGAAACATTTCCCATCACAACAGCTCTTTGCAAAGGAGAAGCAGTTTAAAACCCGGCATTCAGTAGATATTTCTGTATAATCTGCCATCTTCCACAGAAAAATCAGTCATCCTTAATTCTGGACATTTTTTTCTATTAAAAGACCCCCCAAAAAAGCATTTTTATTACCTCAGACTGCAATTTAAAAAATAAAATAACACTTTAAAAGCAGGAACAGATTTATTAATCTGGATCTACTCCACAACTCCCCAGTGGCCTCAGAAGACCTTTAGGTGGTAACAAAGATCTTGACAATATGTTTCCAGGAGAAATTCAAGAGCTCTTAACTTGTGCCTCTATTTTTAAACAACATGGATCAGGAGGATCTCAGAAATAATCAGTTTACCAGCTCCACCCCTGCAGGAAGGAATAAGATGGAGAACCACCTAAGCACAGGTACAAGGTGCCACATGTCACGGTTGGATGCGTAAGAAGCTGAAGTTGCTTGGGCCAGTCCTGCATCCCCATGTCTTCATCTCCCATCCTAAATCTGGCACAACAGCACTGACCTTTCTAAAGTGCTTTGAGATCTCTGGGTCTGTTACACAAGTACAGGTGTTACTACCTTGAGTCCAGGTAATCCAAAGCAAATCACTGCAGAGAGCTAATGGCGTGGTCTGTCTGAAAATAGATAGAAATCCCCACCAAAAACATCCAAGTCGTCATGATAGAAAAATAAATCCCGGCAGATTGTTGCTAGCATTATATGAATCATCATGTTGTTATAGCAACTTCATATCTGCATCGAATCTGAAAACCAAGCACAGCTGAAATAATATAACAGCATTAAGTAAAAATGATATATAACAAGATAAAAATGGATCGGCTCGATCTCAGAGGAGCACCCACACTTCTTTCTCACCCTCTTCCCTCCCTTTGAAAACATTGCTTTCCTGTATTTAAACAAAGAGAAAAGACTTGAAGCTTGTAGAGAAGAAGCAGAGCACTAACAAGCTTCTGAATTCAAGGAGAACCTTCAAAATGAAGAAACACCTTTAAATAAAACCAAGTGCAATTCCCAGTTATTACCACCAGCCCTGGCTGCCTGACCCTATTGTTCCTATGTACTGCAAAATTCATGCATTGCATGAATTATATAAATATATAGGAACACTGTCACACTGTCATCTCACTCTGTTCAAGAGTCCCAAACAGAGAGATCCCCACCAGAACAGAAGATGCAGAAGGAAGAAAGAGAGATGTACAAGGTCTATTTTTAAAACTGCAGGTACATCTGGTTATTTTATTACTGGAGAAAAAGTGAAAAGTGTCACCAGTGTTCCTTTCATCAGAGCAGCAAAGGAAGAAAGCTAAATAAACATATTTATTTCATGGACTTGGCAGAAAAGTATAGCTCTTCTGAAAGGCAAGAGGATCCCATCAACCTCCAAGACACTGCAGGTGCCTCAAAGGACACCACTTTGCTCCCATTAGTGCCAAAAATGCCCAGAAAGCACCACAGGGCACTGACCTGTTCCTCCTCCCTGTGGGATGCTGCCAGTGTCAAGGAGGTTTGAAGGAGGAAGAGGGAAATGCCTGGGAGATTTGCAAATTTTGCTCTTGATGTTTCAAGCAAATTAAAACAAAACACACAAAAAAAAACCCCAACACCAAACCCACAGCTCTAGGCCCAACAAAGTCCTATTAGTCTTAACAACAGCACTGAAGTAACTCAATTAATTAAAAGCTAATAAAAAGAAGCAGCCTAACTTAATCTTTCAGAGTTCAAGACAGCAAAAGCATCACTCTGCCCCAGACAGGAGAACTGTTTTCTTTTTTCTTTTCTTTTTCTTAAATGCATTTATTCATTAGAGTTTCCTCGTAGGCTGTGTAATGAGTCACTTCTTGCTTCTCCATAAAGTGCAAAGGGGTGGAGAGGAACAGGATTTAAACAGAGGATGGAGACACTCACAAAGCCAGTTAGAAAAGCTTGAAAAGCTTTTGAGGGAGACACAGATAAAGCGAGGCAGCTCCTCACATGGGCTCCAAAACCTTTTCTTTATCACCATAGCTTTCCCAGGGTCTGAGTCCAGCTTTCTCCTTGCTTACAGCCAGCACACAAAGCTACCCCTCCTCCTTCACACAAAAATAAGTCACCAAGCTTTCGTCCTCCCCAAAAAGACCTTGGGAAGAGGAATGTGGAGCTCCAGTAACAAGCAGGAGGGATGCTGCTCCTACCATGGACTTGGCGGCTCACAAGTAAGGATGGGACTATCTCTGCACCTAAGGGTATCAATAGCATGAGGTATTTTGTCTCTCTTACAATTGCAGCCAGAGAAGCCCCAACAGCCACCAGCTCAGTGAGCCACACGTGTCCACATAGGTGGGTGAAGATTGCATGCAGCTATTTTGCAATCGGTTTTCTGCTGGGGAGGAAGAGTCCATCAGATCAGTAACACCAAGCTCAACGAAAAGCCCAGGAGACAAACTCTCCCATCACCAGCCTTACCTCAGACTGGATCTCTCATCTCCTGGTTTGGTCCCACAACTGCTCTGAGGAGTCCCCCCACCTGGCTCTCCAGGACCTTCATTCACCTATTAAGTCAACAGAAGCTTTGAGGGAGCAAAGCCAACATGGAGGTGTGACACAAGACTGCAGAGAGGCTGGACAACAATGGCACACATGTCAGTGCAGTCTTGATTTATGTTGGGTGCTGATGGGTCAGGGCCAGAATAACCTCCACTGTGAAAGCAAAGGGAGAGTCTACACCAGCAAAACTCAGCAGCATACTCCAGACACACCTGGAGCCAAGCTCATCAGCACCCTGAAGCTCAAACTGATGAAATTATAACTTCCTAACCCAAGAAACACTCAGTTAGCCAACTCAAATCTCCTTAGGGATGGTGATAGCACAACAGCTACAGCACAGCCCCTCCGACAAGTGGTTTAGATAGACTTTGATCAACAGACCCAGACCCCTCAACTGACAGCACCCCCTGCACAGCACCCACTATCCAAGGATGGCAGGCAAAAAATACCACACACAGGATGTTGCCCCATACATCTTCATGTCTTCAAAAGCTACCTGTTAACTACCAGACAGATGCAGTGCTGATGTGTTCCCTTCAAGCTCTTGCCACCCCTTTGCTCAGTCTTCTAAGCCTTTAATTCTCTCCAGCACTACTGCAATAACCACAAACCCCAAAAAGCACACCCTGAGCCCAATTTCACTACTGCCATGGCTTTCCAGCTAGGGCTTCATGTTGTCTATGTGTACCAGTGGAGGACTTGAAATTGCTGCGGTGATGGCCATGATCATGTGTCATACCTCATGGCAGAGATCTTCTACCTTCCTTAGAATGGTGTCTCTCACTTTTCTAACACTTATTCTGAGAAAGAAAATTTTTTTTTTAAAGAAAAAAAATGAACAAAACTAAAACTCAAAGCGATAAAAAACCCCACAAAATATTTAAAAAAAAAAAAAAAAAAAGAGACAGAATCTAGGGGAACTTTTTCACTGCCACCTAGACTGCTTCCAAAGGGTTCACATGCCAATCTAGTAATAAAGCTGTCATATGGGGTGATGTGATTTTAGCTTTCAAGGTGAAGGTTGCTATGGGAGGCTGCTCCCAGCAGCAGCACTGCACAGCATTTGTAAAAGGCCTTCCTAGCACCAGACACTGCTCTGATTGCATTTTTTTTTTTTTTTTGAAGTCCCAGAAAAAGCAGCAGTCCTAGAAAGAGATGGGGAGTTAAAAAAAAAAAAAAGGGCCTGTCATTCAGAAGGGTATAGAAGTGTGGATACAGTAAAATCCCCCTCCCAAAGCTGAAGCATCAGGTAAACCTCGATCTTGCAAAGCAGTGCACATCAGCTGAGCCAGGGTTGCTGTATACACCAACACCAGGTTTGCTTGGACGTGGGAGAAGTTAAAGACGATCAGATGATCTAACACGCTGTACAAACGAGGAGCAGAAATGGGAACAGTTATTGCGATGCTGCTGCAGCAGTGCATTAAACTGCAGGGTATGTTGACTGTGCATTTAAATCCTGACTCTCCGATAAAAATGAGCCATCACTTCACAACAGGTAGAGGAAGTTTACCTAGCACGAGACAAGCTTTAGAGAATTAAAACAACAAAAAAATGGTATCTATAGGGAGCTGCGTAAAGAATAAAATAGGATATATATATATATACACACACAGAGAACAGTGCAAAGCTGGTCAAATACAAATGACTCTCTTAAAAGTAACAAACAAGTAAACACAAGAAAAAAATATTTTCTATACCAAATTGCAAGATTTAGAAGCCCATTACAGCCTGCAGGATTTACAGAGGAAACACAATAAGAAGGAGGTTTACCGAGGACTTAACACAAGGACGTAGCCATGAAGCAGCAGGAGAGGCAGACGCAGTAGCTATTTACCTTTACAAAGTGCGCTGAAGACTACTGAATACTGATTTATAAAAGGCTTTTGTTGCCAAAGATTCCAGCCATTAGGTGCTTTAATTCTTTGCAGGTTAAGTAAAGCAGAGTTGGTAGATGAGATTTATGGTTAGGGAAGAATACTTGCAGAGCAAACACACTGCAATTCTGTGGACACATGCCCATGTGAAGTTACTGTAAGATCATAGAATGGTTTGGGTAGGAAGAGACCTTAAAGATCATCTAGTTCCAACACCCCTGCCATGGGCAGGGACACCTTCCACTAGCCCAGGTTGCTCACAGCCCCATCCAACCTGGCCTTGAACAGTTCCAGGGAGGAGGCAGCCACAAACTCTCTGGGCAGCCGGTTCCAGTGTCTCACCACCCTCACAGTAAAGAATTTCTTCATTATATCTAATCTAAATCTACCCTCTGTCAGTTTTAAACTCTTATTCCTTGTCCCACCCCTACACTCCCTGATACAGAGTCCCTCCTCATCTTTCCTGTAGGCCCCCTTTAAGTACTGGAAGGCTGCTCAAACTCTCCCAGGAGACTTCTTTTCTCCGGACGGAACACCCCCAACTCACAGAATCACAGAATCACCTAGGATGAAAAAGACCTTGAAGATCATCCAGTCCAACCATTAACATCACCCTGACCATTCTCAACTCCACCAGATCCCTCAGCGCTGGGTCAACCAGACTCTTCAACCCCTCCAGGGGTGGGGACTCCACCACTGCCCTGGGCAGCCCATTCCAACGCCCGACAACCCCTTCTGCAAAGAAATACTTCCTAATATCTAGTGTAAACTTTCCCTGGCGCAGCTTGAGGCCATTCCTTCTTGGCCTGGTGCTTGTTCCTTGCTTCAAGAGACTCATCCCCCCTCTCTGCACCCTCCTTTCAGGGAGTTGTAGAGGGCGATGAGGTCTCCCCTCAGCCTCCTCTTCTCCACACTAAACCCCCCCAGTTCCCTCAGTCGCTCCGTATCAGACCTGTGCTCCAGACCCTGCACCAGCTCCGTTGCCCTTCTCTGGACACGCTTGAGTCATTCAATGCCCTTTTTAGAGTGAGGGGCCCAAAACTGAACCCACTCATCGAGGTGCGGCCTCACCAGTGCCGAGCACAGGGGTAAGATCCCTTCCCTGTCCCTGCTGGCCACGCTAGTGCTGATACAAGCCAGGATACCACTGGCCTTCTTGGCCACCTGGGCACACTGCTGGCTCATGTTCAGCCGGCTGTCAATCCCCCACCCAGGTCCCTCTCTGACTGGCAGCTCTCCAGCCACTCCTCCCCAAGCCTGTAGCGCTGCTGGGGGTTCTTGTGGCCCAAGTGCAGCACCCGGCATTGGGCCTTAGTGAAACTCCCCCAGTTGGCCTCAGCCCATCGCTCCAGCCTGTCCAGGTCTCTCTGTAGAGCCTCCATACCCTCCAGCAGATCAACACTCCCACCCAACTTGGTGTCATCTGCAAACTTACTGAGGGTGCACTTGATCCCCTCATCTACATCATCAGTAAAGATGTTAAACAGGAGTGGCCCCAAAACCAAGCCCTGGGGGACACCACTCGTGACCGGCTCCCAACTGGATTTAACTCTGTTCACCACAACTCTTTGGGCCCAGCTATCCAGCCAGTTTTTTATCCCGCAAAGCGTGTGCCTATCCAAGCTGTGAGCCGTCAGCTTCACCAGGAGAATGCTGTGGGAAACAGTATCAAAGGCCTTATTGAAGTCGAGGTAGACAACATCCACAGCCTTTCCCTCAGCCAATAAGCAGGTCACCCGGTCATAGGAGGAGATCAGGTTTGTCAAGCAGGAGAACTCTCTCAGCCTGTCCCCACTGGGAAGGTGCTCCAGCCCCCTGATCATCTTTGTGGTCTCTTCTGGCCCTGCTCGAGCAGGTCCGTGTCCTTCTGATGTTGGGACCCCAGAGCTGGAGACAGCACTGCAGGGGGGGTCTCACCAGAGCAGAGTAGAGGGGGAGAATCCCCTCCCTTGACCTGCTGGCCACACTTCTCTGGATGCAGCCCAGGACACGGTTGGCTTTCTGGGCTGTGAGAGCACATTGCCAGCTCATAGTCAGTTTTCCATCCACTAATACCCCCAAGTCCTTCTCCTCAGGGCTGCTCTCAATCCACTCATCACCCAGCCTGGATTTGTGCTTGGGATTGCCCCAGCCCATGTGCAGGACCTTGCACTTGGCCTTGTTGAACTTCATGAGGTTTGCACGGTCCCACCTCTCCAGCCTGTCCAGGTCCCTCTGGATGGCACATCCCTTCCCTCCAGCGTGTCGACCGCATCACTCAGCTTGGGGTCATCAGCCAACTTGCTGAGGGTGCCTCGATACCACCGACCACGTTGCCAACAAAGATTTTTAACAAAGTAGATATACAACTGCATTATTTAAAGGACAAACTGAGAATGAAAGCATATTAATGATGACAAAAGTGAAGAGTAGCAAATGACACGTTTAGAGCCCCTACCTAATGTGAGCAGACCGCCAAATGCTGTTGTATCCTGCTCTCCAGTCCAGCAATGGACCATCTTTTCCTTTGCAAACTGACAACAGGAGATGCTATTTTTACAAAAATACAGCCAGTTACAGCAGAACTAATAAACCAGAAAGCCAAATCCTTTGGGTCTTTCCGTTTGTAAGGTTTTCAGGGTATGTTTGCCACTGTCTCCAAAGCCTCTCACACTTGTACCTAAGTGAGCTGCAATAATTAACTCTCACTCAGAACTTGCTCATCAGGGGTCCAGTGCTCAGGTGGTGGGTTAAGAGCAAAGGCTGGAATTGAGGGGGTTAAATTGGGCTTATAATGGGCAGGAATTAGTAAAAATCAATTCAATTGAGTGCTGCTGTATTTTGGGGAATTCTCCCCTGTTGCTACTTTAACTTGTCAATGCAAAAAAGTCCCAATATTATATACTGTTTATATAGATCTATATAATACGCATAAAATATATATTTAGACACACACATATTTTATACATATACACGCTATTTCACATATAAAAGTTTTCATATTCTACACTGTTGTAGTTGTGAAAAAATAAACCTTTTCGCTTGCAATGTCCCACAGACACAGACCTAAATGTTAGCTCCTATGTTTCATCAGATGAGGTAGATGATTTTCAAAGGCCATCAGATCACCAGTGGCATCGGCACCAACGCCAACCAGGAAAAAAGGTCAGGACCTTGTGTCTATCATGACTTTTCTCCCGCTCTAGCTATGATGATACATCTTGTTTTCAAAGGACTATTACAGACGTGATGTCTATACAGCTGAAGGAAATCTGGCTGATGATGCAAGGAGTCTTCAGTTCAGTGGAGCAGTGGAGCATCTGCTTCACATGGAAAACAGGGTAAACCATGACAGGCTGAAAACAGAACCAGGTCTGGAGCCAAAGCAAATGGAAGAGCATACAACCATTCAAAGTAGATGTGTACCTGTAGGACACAAGACAGCACCCTTATATCCTACTCAGAATAGCTATCTCCACTGAGGTGCTCCTTATTCATCAACACCAAGAGCCATCAGGCAAGACGTCTTCCAGGCAGATTCTCAACCATGAATTTCTGTGATGTCAAAGCTCCCAAACCTAATTTAAACTATGATGGAAGTTATACGGAGGTGCTGTCTTAAAACAAGAGAAGGAAAACCGATTTGAATGCAATGTTCAGATATGCAACTGAGATGCAGGAGGAGAGAGTTTTCCAACTCATGAGTCCAGCATGGGTCCTGCACACCACAGATGAGCATTTCACAATGTCTGGGTTTCAGACAAATTCCCACCACGGACTGAAGAATCCTTTGTCAACGGAAATTTTGCAAGAACAGACAAATAACCCAAAGAGAAGTCTTTAGCAGTAAATCAGTACTTGTTAAGGTGCCCACAAGCCATTTTTTTTCCTGAAAATATTTCACCAGCAACAATCCTGAGCCCGCAGTACCATGCAAAAAACCAAACAGACATTCAGATGCACCAACTACAGCCTCAGTAGCACGAACACATCAGTCGAGAACAGTTATTAAGTATTTTGCTAAAAGCAGACCAAATTATTGCCGAATATCACTATTAGACTAAGGCTTCAGATCCCAGCCAGCCCACCACCATCTCCCCACCCTTTGCATCTCGCTCTGCTCCCAACGCTTCTCCTTCCCCAGTGCTCTGTTAATAAGATCAGGGATGTCCTTCCCAGCAGTCTCAATACCTTGTCAGCAGAAATTCAAATCATTCTAGCCCTGGAAGCAGCTGCAGCAAATAACTCAATCATGTTCATCATTTTAACTTATCCTATTTATGAATCAGGTCAAGCTTGAAATCTCCATTTACATTATCAGCCTTCGTGATATTAAGATAATCATGCAGAGGACTGATCAAAGGTTCCTCATAACTTGGGAACGCAAGAATTACCATATAGGAACACTTTATCTATTCCAGCATCACTTTTTGACTACAAAGAGTACTTTTTTCCCCAGAAGTTAGGACGAGGAACACCACAGTGAACAAGAAAGCATTGCTGATACTAAAGCTGAGCTCCTCCATTCAGTAACAGGGCAGCAAGCACTGTACGTACATCTCCAAATAACCACGAAGATTATCAGGTTCTAAAACAGAACATCTGCTGAAAATCTCTGAGAAACTAGACATTCTTTGAATATCCTTGAATTACTTTTATTTTACCTAGGCTACATGGAAGGGCATTCTGGTTTTTCCAGAAATTGATTGATTTTGATCCAGGTTGATTTTGAAAAACATCAAAAATGGTCTTCTTAACAGCATTCACTTCTCTCAGCCCTGCTTTGATGGAAAAATGAACTCTGTAACCTCCTAAAACGCAGAAATACTCTGCTCATGCTCTTACAGTCCTTTCTTTGATGTCCATACACCAGCCCAGTAATAGCTGCAGAATGTGAACACCATCACCTGGTCACAGTTACAGCGGGTACAGATCCGACAGAAGAAAAAAAAAAAAAAAAAGAGAAAAAGCAATTCCTACCTTCTCAAAGAAATTTCACTCTGCTATTTACTTCCAACTTGTTATTTTTCCTCCTATAGCAAATAAAATGTAACATCATTTTGCTATTTTTGGAAGTAGATGTTTTATCCAGAGTGTGGGCAGAAAGAAACAATTTGTATCCAGATTTTAGGATTATTTAAAGAAGGGAAAAAGATGTAAGAACATAAGCTAGTAAAACAGTCTTATTTGGGAGAAAAAATAATCTAGAGATATTTTAATTGAAGTGCTTTACTTCTGATACCAGCTATTAAGAACACAGATATAATCATTTATTTATCTCATATTCAGCAAGAAAACTTTGGGGAAAAGAAAACAAACAAACAAAAAAAAATCACATGGGACATAATCCAAAGACAATCTTCCCCATTAACTTGAGAACAATGTTCTACTGAATATTTCAAGTGTGATTACACTGTAACAAAATGGCATCATGCCACAAAGTCATATAAATTATTCTCTCTCAATACCTCCCCTTCTCGCAAAGATGCCAGGAGGTTGGACAAAAAAAGTGCTCCCACATGAAACTGAAAGGCACCGAAGAAACGTTGAGGATCCTTCAAATGACCGTGTTGGTCCCTAATTGGAAAGATGACCTCAACAGTTGGTATCGCAACTTCTAGCCAGGATCTCGCCTGGGAATTAGTATACCAAACAGATGCTTTCTGCAAAGAAAATAAACATATAAGGTTTAAAATGATGGTAGCCTGCTCCAAGTCATAGCTTTGAATGCAGTTAATGCTGCTGGCTCGATTTTAGAGCTACCAAGGGCAGAAAATTTTCCACCAAGCTTCTCTAATGTGGACAAACCATCACGAGTAGCAGAGATAAAAACTCAAAACAGCTCCATGGGTGATGCACGAGCTCAATGGGACTCCAGGCTCCACGCTCATGACCAGTGAGCCTCAACCAGGAATCCTGACTGTCTTTTCTCCAGCCACAACTTCAGTTTAGGAGGAAGCAAACATAATCAGAACCACAAATACTGCCAAGTCCAGGCAGCGAGACTGTAACACAGCTAATTAAACGCTTCATCAAAGATTTTCTGATTGTTCAAATGATTCGGATGTGCAAGGAAGAGGCTTGTAGAAGTATGAACAGCAGCCAGATTGCTGAGTAAGCACATCCGAGAGCAGCAAACACTAACATGAATTCAATTTAAATTTCCTGAACATGTTAGGGAAAAGGGAAGGGAGAAAAAGCCATTCTGCAGCCAAGTTCACCCACGTAACCAAAGTGTTGTGTCTAGGAATCCAGTTTGGCTTCTCTATAGTCAAGTGAGGAAGACTGGATCCTCCCCAAAGGAGATCCACTGACCATGGAAGGAGTCACGGATCTCCAATAACTTCAAGTCTCTTGGGACCGGTGTCATCACTACCCAAACCTGACCACAGAAGCAATCACAGAATCACCTAGGTTGGAAAAGACCTTGAAGATCATCCAGTCCAACCATTAACCTCACCCTGACCATTCTCAACTCCACCAGATCCCTCAGCGCTGGGTCAACCCGACTCTTCAACCCCTCCAGGGATGGGGACTCCCCCCCTGCCCTGGGCAGCCCATTCCAACGCCCAACAACCCCTTCTGCAAAGAAATACTTCCTAAGAGTCAGTCTAAACCTGCCCTGGCGCAGCTTGAGGCCATTCCCTCTTGTCCTGGAGCTTGTTCCTTGCTTCAAGAGACTCATCCCCCCTCTCTGCACCCTCCTTTCAGGGAGTTGTAGAGGGTGATGAGGTCTCCCCTCAGCCTCCTCTTCTCCAGACTAAACCCCCCCAGTTCCCTCAGCCGCTCCCCATCACACCTGTGCTCCAGACCCTGCACCAGCTCCGTTGCCCTTCTCTGGACACGCTCGAGTCATTCAAGGGCCTTTTTAGAGTGAGGGGCCCAAAACTGAACCCACTCATCGAGGGGTGGCCTCACCAGTGCTGAGCACAGGGGTAAGATCCCTTCCCTGTCCCTGCTGGCCACGCTAGTGCTGATACAAGCCAGGATACCATTGGCCTTCTTGGCCACCTGGGCACACTGCTGGCTCATGTTCAGCTGGCTGTCAATCAACACCCCCAGGTCCCTCTCTGACTGGCAGCTCTCCAGCCACTCCTCCCCAAGCCTGTAGTGCTGCTGGGGGTTGTTGTGGCCCAAGTGCAGGACCCGGCATTTGGCCTTATTGAAACTCATACATTTGGCCTCGGCCCATCGCTCCAGCCTGTCCAGATCTCTCTGCAGAGCCTCCCTACCCTCAAGCAGATCAACACTCCCACCCAACTTGGTGTCATCTGCAAACTTACTGAGGGTGCACTCAATCCCCTCATCTACATCATCAATAAAGATGTTAAACAGGAGTGGCCCCAAAACCGAGCCCTGGGGGACACCACTCATGACCGGCTCCCAACTGGATTAAACTCTGTTCACCACAACTCTTTGGGCTCAGCCATCCAGCCAGTTTTTTACTCAGCAAAGTGTGTGCCCATCCAAGCCACGAGCAGCCAGTTCACGTGCCCATCACAACCCAGCCAGAATCACGGGGACATCAAGTGACAAGCAAAGGCAGGGACAACATGATCCCAAATGCCAATTCACTGCCTCCTTGAACATCCAAGCTGATTCCTCCTCTTACATAAAGCATTCAGGAAATTTACTTTGCTATGTCTTAGAATTAGCTACAGCAGGTTCAATAAATGCAAAGCAATGATTCAGAGGAAACGTTGCAACATACACACTCCTAACACAAACTGAAGCCACCAAAAGGAACTGGACGTCACCACTGGCACCTCAAAAAGTAACTTTGTCCAAGGCTACTACTTTCAGGTAAGCAATAGGATGTATAGCAAAGAAAACAGTATAGAGATTATTATAAGGTAAAATTAATGGTGCAGTGTCATTTGGAACTTGTTCTTTTCAATAGAGGAGCTCACAAAAGAGACAAGCAGCAAATTGTTCCTTGTCCCATGGTGATGGAGAAGAAGGAAGGAAACACGCTTGAAGGCATAAAGTTCAATTCAGAAAGCAGACTGACACCAAACACAGCAGAAATGAACTCTATAAGGAACAGTTCAGAGAGAACCTCTGTCCTTTACCATGTACCACACAAAACAACAAAACAAACAAACAAAAAACCAAAAACAAACAAACAAAACAAACAAACAAAAAAAACCCAACCAAAAAAAACCCACCAAGGGAATCTCCCACACAAAATTGTAAGTCAGGAAATTCTCAAAAGATAGTGAAATTTTTTGAGTAATTGAGCTGCAGCACATGTTGTGGAGGCCAAGGACTCAAGCACCCAAAGGCACAGGGGAGTGCATAACAAGACCAGACAAAGTTGTCATAACTAAACTGTAACGTAAATGCTTAATCCAGCCTTAATGGTTAGTCCTGATTAACCATCAGGAAAAACCCAGGGAGAAATTATCACCACATTTGCATATCAGGACATCACTTTCTCTTCTTTTGAGCACGCTATTACTGGTCACCATCCAAAAGAGAGATTCTTAAGCTAAATGAACCTTGTGTCTCACTATCCAATTGCTAGGCTACTTAAAATTAAAGGCATCATTAAGCCTTCAGAGAACCAGATGCCAATCCATGTGCAAAGCTACACAGCTGAACGTGGTCCAACAACACTGCATTCAAGAGATACACCACATCCCAAATAGATATAATTTTATAGGAAACTTTTTCCATATCTTACAATCTCAAGATCATTCGAAATGCTTTTGCCTGTATTATCACTTGTTCAGAAAAGAAAAGACCATCCCTAGTTATCTGCCACCAAGCTTAAGATAGGATAAGTGGTAAATAGAAGAAAAAGCTCATCTAATTACTGATAACTGTGGGGAAGCCAATTAAAAGAGTTTTAAAATTTAATTAAAAAAAATTACATGGAGAAACAATCTCTTGTTCCTCATTTCACACTTTTTTGGCGGTATGGAAAGGGTGATATTTTGGGTGCTTTACATGCTTATTCAGTGTCTGAACAGGCAAGTGACTGTACATTCTTGTGGATTGGTAAATGTCACAAGCCCAGCTCATCCATTCTTGAAAAAAGTATTTTATAAACAATGTAAAAAGGTAATTAAGCACCATGAAAAGGGCTCTTGCACAACCTGGTCCAGGTGACAAAACACCCCAAAATATCTTTCTAATTAAGACATTGATCAAGCATTCCCCTCTGCATTTAAATGGAAAAAGAAGGTCCAAACTACAAATCAACTCAGAAACAGCCATCATATAAGATACTAAAAATATTATCATCTAAACACAGGAAGGTCAAAAAATAAATTCTTAACTGCCTTCTCAACATAACGCAGAAAGCAAGTCTATTCTTAAGCATACACCAAGGCCAGTGAATTTGGGAAAAAGACAGATGGGAGAATATGTAAGAGAATATGTTCCCTGAATACTTCCACAAATAGGCTACCAAAAGTCAAGAGAGATGCTGTGTCACAAAGGATGCAGAAGTCACAGGAGATGCATTTCTTGACATTCCCCACCAGGAGATCTTCTAGAGCAGACAGACAAGTCTTTACTACTTGTTACCATGGCACTGCTTCCAGACACTCATCCTATAGTTTTCCCATATTTGCAAACAAAATGGCCATGGAGTGACAGATGCCACTTTCTCAGCCTTTCCCAGCAACGTGGTGATGATCAGCACAAAGAATTACAGCAATACAACCACCATCAATGGTATACGCTGACTTTCCCATTTACTAGTCCTATTCTCCTGCCCTTCCAGCTGCTCCCATGACTTGAAGCTGTTGGCTTCAATCAAATTGCCGAAAAAAAGAAAAAAAGAAAGAAAAAAAAAAATCCTAAAACATAATTACCACCCTGAAAGTTGAGTGAAATATTAAGCGCTGAATCAAGGAAAGAAAGATAAGTGAACACCAGTATGGAGAAGCAGACCAAAACACAACACTTGCAACAACTACGTAGCATGTGGATTACCTATGAGTAAACAAATAGGCAATGAGCCAAAGCTACGATTTCTCTTGTGGCAGGGGCAGCAACTAGAGATGGCAAGTGGCAGAAGATGTGTCAGCAGGTGAAAGGCACATCTGCAGGAAACCAGGAACCTTCTACTTGCTCTTCAGTAGATGGGGCATGGAGCTCCTCCTTCTGAGGCTCGTTTTTTAGACATTTCTTTTGTTGCATTGTGGTTGGTGTCTTCAGCAACAGCAAGGTCAGTCTTGGTGGTGTAGCCAACAGCAGTGTAGCCAGCCACTACTGCTCCAGCCCTGAAGTCAGTTCAGCCACTTGGGTTTCCTCGCATATACATAGTCTGACAAGCACCAGAGTATCAGTATATTGCTGCCCCAAAAACCTCCTGTGAGGAGTAGATGTCCCGCAACCAGAGGTCTGAAGACTGTGTTCTTGCTCCCCAAGTATACAGTGCCCAACCAGCAAATTACACAGTGTGTTCCCAACATAAACCTGTTGTGCTCTGACAAACGCATCCACTCACATTACTCTCCCATTTGATCAAGGAATTGGGACCATAATTGAGTAGGGCACTAACAGAAAGGTGTACTTCAGTTAAAAAAGTGAGCTGATTTTTGTCACTTTACTCCAAAAATTAGATCTTCATCATTCATTGCATGAATTTGCTTTCCTATTTTAAAGATTTTTGCCATCTAACACACACTCTTGTTTGCAGTCAAGTCAGAGCAAAATTGATGAATGCCAACACAGCTGGATCTCAACAGCCCTTCCACTAAACTGCAGTGTAAAAATTAAGGGAGTGCCAAAGATTACTAAGAAAAATACAGCAACACACCTGTAGGTTTCCAATCAAAAGTCATCTCATGGAGACAGAAACAATTCCAGGTGCAGAGGAAGCACACAAAGACAAGCACACGTGGCAGAGTTTGTATTAGTCCAGCTTCTAACCAAGTCACAGCTGCTTTTATTGCAAAGACCCTGATTGGCATTTCCAGTTGTGAGAGAGGAAAATCAGCTGACATGAGCATCTTTGCCTACAATCCCAGAAAACGTAGGTTGTAGAAGACAGAGAGGTCTATCCAATGCATATGTGAAGGAAAAAAAATCTAAAACACATTCTTCTTTCTTTTTCACATATTGAGCTAGCTAAAGCAGTCCACGTTCTCCAGTTTATACTACCAGCATTTATTTATCTCCATCCTCAGTTCTGAAAGCAAACTCCAAGTGATAATGCACGATCCTCCTGCAAATCTAAACTGAGATGGATGGAGGGCGAGAGGTATAATTTAAGACAGTTTATATTGCTCACAGTACCAAGAACACTACATTCAGCCTGCAAGAAAGGTCACTGGTAAATTGAAGTCAGCAGAAGGTAACAGAAAAGTTTACAAACAACATCTCAACAGAAAAAGGAGCTAATTTGGGCATTCAGGGAAAAGAGCAATCAGAGACCAAGTCTGGGTATGCAAGAGCCTTTCTCACCCCAGACACGTGAGCATAAGCATCTTCAGAAGCCCAGACCATCTTACGACGAAGCATACAAGAATTGCATTAGTGCCATCAATAGTAGCACCCAGTGTGACAGGAACCTCCTCCTTAGCAAAGCCAAACATACCAACACAGAAGAACAGTTTGGAGTTATCTCCCATCTAGCTCACAGCCAGGATCTCCCTCCAGCAAAGTGCAAAGGATTGCTGCCCTGAGCTGGCTAGACTTAAGCCTTCAGCTTTTTTGCAAATGCTATGGGAGATACGCCATGTAAAGAGTTCACTTCTTCCCTTCTGAATGCTATCACAGTTTCTCAATTAAAGGAGAAAGTCTTTATGTAGTTTTGTTGGAAGAACACGACGAAGTCTGCATTGCGTGTCATCATCAGACAAC
Organism: Strix aluco; assembly: GCF_031877795.1. Classification (NCBI taxonomy): domain Eukaryota; kingdom Metazoa; phylum Chordata; class Aves; order Strigiformes; family Strigidae; genus Strix; species Strix aluco. The sequence continues at coordinate 2,652,415 of NC_133931.1, read as the reverse complement.
TGACACACAGCACTGTGTCATTGACTTCATGGGTCTTCATAGTCCAAAGTCCAGTTGGGAGTTTAATACTGAGCCAAAGGAGAAAACAGAGGAACATAAAGAAGCTCAATCTAACAGAACAGGCTGAATCTCACCCTACTTTCCTTTCTAACTTTGGACCATCCACATAGACACACTTGTCACAAAACAGTTCAGGATCTCTGATACAGAAGATAGCCATCGTGACCTCATAGAGGTACTACTATTCATAATCGGGTTCCTTGACATTACCATTTCTTTGGTTCCAACTCCAGGGGAAGAGTAGGCATACACAAGTATATTGAACGTCAGGCAGTTCAGCTATTTTGGATCAGGAAGACTAAGGGCAATACTCTAAACGTTCGACTTTCAGAACTGTATCTTGCAAAAAGACACACTTCCCTTCAACTGAAGAGTCTCCAAGTCCATTTTGTTTGCTCAACAGGTGCCTTAGAGGTGATAAAACCACGCATTTCTACACTGTTGGCTTTGAGAACGTGTTGTTATGCAGTGGAGCTGAGTATCCCTGCCTGTGTCCCCTACAAAACGCTTCCTGTCATGATAACCCCTGCTCCCCTGCTCTGTATCTCCCTGATGCTTCTGTCACAGTCTCTCCACATCCTCACAGTATCCATGGACACTTTCCCTCTACAGCTTCAAGCCCCATCCATGTCCCAATTTGTTCTCCAAAGCATCCTCCCAAATACCAGAGAGGCAGCAAGCAGCATACATGGGTAATCCAGACATGGACATGTACTAATTGGTTGACTGGATGATACCAAAAAAATCGATAATCACTGAATTTTCCTGAGTTTCCCTTGAGGACATCCAGATATTAAGTTCTTATGTGCTTCATGAACACATTCATTGATAGTTGAGTAGAGGAGAAAAGCCCAAATCAGTGAACTGTACTCTTTTCTCTGATATAATTAACTCAGCCAACCTACTAAAGTGGAAGAGGCAGAAAGACAGTGACACGAGAAAGCCTTAAAGAAAGTAAGACTCCAGACTATCAAAAAAAAATTCCACTTCTGAAAACATCTTAACAGCACTCATCTGTTCATATTTGCATACCCATGCCCCAAACACTGTATTTGTATTTCATTTTCTGGTTCATAAGTAGAAAAATAACCCATTCCTCAGGCTTTCAGTTTTATTTACACACTTGGTTAGGACTGAGCTTAACACTCAAACCTGTCATTGAAGGTTTCAGGTGCTCTTAGTTCTGGTTTACACTCACCACGTAGCAAAGCATCAATGATGGAGGCTGTGCATTCCACATCACAGACAGCGGTACTGTGCAGAAGAAACCACCTTCCACCCTACCACACCAAACAAGGTCCCACCATGTCTCAATAGCTGGCACGCAGCCTCTTCAGCTGTGGGTGCAAGCAAGATTAATTCAACCCAAGCGAGAGCAGCAAGCTGCCTTTTAGAGCTAAGACTAAAGCTCATCTACCCAAAAATATGTCACATTTTTATTTTTGGTAGGGTTTCATTTTGAACGAATCAAACTGGCTCACCACGGAGACACCAGCACACCAATGCCAAAATGTTGGATAGGGCTGAAGTCCATGGATCCACTTAAGGGAGAGTGAAGCCCTGACTTTTATTGGCTTAAAATGATGCAAAAAGGCATCTTTGGGCTGCAGCTCCGTGATGCATTAGCTCTGACAAGGAAGATAACTCAAGGCCTCCCCACACTGCTCCTTCCCCACCCCACATGACGGCTGGCTCTCCACTCTCTTCCTAATACAGCAGCCGGCAGCTCATGCTGTAAATCAGATCAATGAAACATTCAGTTAAAAATAACAGCCAAAAACTCCTCCATTGCAGGAGAGCCTTTAGTATTACAAATGATGAAAGCACGTTTCTAAAAAAAGCAAGCTGAGTTGAGTGATTTCTGAGGAGGTGGCAAAAAAACAGCACCAAGCCCAGCCAGCAGAACAAGGGCTGGGCTGCTCCAAGCATTGCTGGGTCACCAGAATAACCCTGATAGTGGGAACATGGATCTCAGTACCCCCAGCTAGTGGCTACCTAGATCAAAGAAGATGTTGCCTGGCTCCCATCCTGGACCTGTGCAGTGATGCTGTAGGAGCAGGACATGCTGAGGACACCACCATCCTCCGCTTGCGAGCTAGTGCTTGGGCATCTCCTTGCCCAGCAGGCTGCGTTATTCCTGCCTTCTGGTTGGAAGCCAAGGAGAAGATGCTGGGATGCAGTTTCTCGGGTCAAGAAATAGCATCCCTGTGGTGAACACAAGCATTTTGGCCTGTGGTGCTCACTGAAAATGTGAGAGAAAAGAGAAGAGATACCCCTGAGGTTTTTTACGACTATTTTTGATTGCTGCTGGAAAACATGAGGGCTTTGGGGGTTGGGAGGTTTTTTCTGCCCTTTTCATCTGATCTAAGCACACATTAAACAAATAACTAGCTGTCTTCATCCTGCAATCCAGATAGATGTCCCCACACTCGCACCAGACCAGTGCTTCACCCCCAGCAGCCAGGTCCATCAGCAGGAGGATCTACAACAGGGATGCACTGCAGCATCTCACCTCCCATCTCCAACACTGGGATGCAACCCCACTACAGCGATTGTGGCTTTTAATGCCTTTTACAAACATCTAATTCACTTCACATTAATCCCTCAGAGCAGCTACTCCTTCATTTTACCCCTGGAGACACCAAGCTGAAACATTAGTCGGGTTAAACACAAAAACCTACAGCTCTAGGCAGTCATTCAGGACAGAGGAGTTGCTGTTACGCAGTTCTCTGATATAGTACAGCAGTATAACACCATCCTTGCAATAAAAGTACAGAATGAGCTTCTAAAGATGCCTTTCTAAACTAGATGTTTCTAAGTGAATTTAGGTTTCACGACAAGCTCTTTTTGCTTACTTCTCACTTTTTCTCATCCCTTTTTTTTTTTTTTTTTTTTTTTGCAGGGGGGCATACAGGGGATGTTCTTTCTCAAGCTTGACATTAAATAAAGAGGACTCAAAAATATATTGAAAATGCACTTCTAAGGCATGGCACACAGTATATTTCAAACAAATGCAGCCGAAAACCTCCAAACTATCAAAAGCTATTTCAATAAGGGGTTTTGCTTACTTTAGACATTCATGCAACTTCGAAGAAGTTGAATCTCTTCCAAGTATTTTAACTCAACTGCATGGACAAACTCACCAGCATGGGAAGGTGCCAACAACCCCGTGGCCACATCTCCACAGCGTTCCCAATCTCCAAAGGACGTCCCAAAGCCATCTGTGTGGGACATCAGACTTCCTCAGAACCTACTGCCCTGGAACACCCTTGCTGTGAGCTGGGCTTTGCTTCCAGATTTCTGACTGGCTCTGATGCTGATTATCATCTCCTTGCTTCCTTATACTCTCCAATAAATTTGAAGTTATCTAAGTCAGGAATCAACCTTCTTGTCTTGCACTTAACACAGCTTCCAGCTCGCAATACCTATCTCCTACAGCAATGCTCAAGCGGAATGATTACCAGCTGGACCTTCAACAGCAGGACACATATTTGTGTGGCTCTACTCTGTCTACATGCAGGGAAGAGGTTTCTGATGGTGCATTCAAGCTCAGTCCCTTCTTTATCATTCCCATGGCATCCTGCCATACACCTCCGTCAAGCTCCAGCTTCAGCCCACCATGACAGGATACAGCTCATTATTTTAGGGAGAGTTTTCAGGCACAGTCTCTCAGCTGACTCTCCCAGACCATATCCCCAGAAATCTTTAGTACCGAAAGACCAAACCGTGGAGGCGTGCATTAACACGTGTGTCGTCCACATCTCAGTCACAACAAATTACAAACACTCAACAAGACTCGATACGCACTGTTTTATTTGACCTTTGACTACAACGGAGCCAAAGTAAGGTGATTTCAGCCCGTGAATATTCCTGACTCAGCCAGCATGCACCAACTAAAGACACTCAGACCTCAAACCTTGAACGTAAGTATACAACAGCATCGAATCCCTCCAGTTGTTTCACCTTAAACAGACAGGAGGGAGGTGTTGACACTGAAGTGATACTTTGCAATTCAGGCAGTTTGTGTTGAATTGCCAGGCTTGCATAAACTCTGTAATGCAGTATTGGGTATCTAGGAGAATTAAAGGCAAGGCACAGCCATCTCACCCGCCTCCGAAGCATCCTGGTGCTGCAAAATGCATAGGAAAGACTCTTGGTTTAATGGGGTGTTATTCTGCTTCAGTATAGCACAGCAAGAAATGGATTTGCATCATTTTAATTTTTAACCTTCAAGTACATTTAAAAAAAAAAACCACAAACATGAAAACATACAACAATTATAATCAAGGTGGCAAGAAACTGGCACTGTGTTTCTCACTGGAACCATTTAGGAGTTATCCTGAACCAGTTCATACCATTGATCAAGGCATTTCTTTGCATCAGCCTGCTGCAGTAGGCAGATAAAACATAGCTGCACCATGTGCATAAACTGTGTTTAGAGACATAAATCTTGGCAGAGTGGTTTCTTATTTTGAGGCAAAACCAGAAAGAATTATACGTTGCATTAAATATTTTCTTCTCTGTCCTCTTCTCCACTGTCTGAAAGATCAATTAAAGTGCTTTTGCATAACACAGGCAGAGAGAAGCGCTTTCCAAAAATAAATAATGAAGCCACACTTTGCTTTTAATATGATTTCTAAAGAAAACAAGCATAACGACTTAAAGATTCCCACAGTGAAAAAGCAGAAAATGCAAAAGTTTAATCATCCACTTAGGAGGTAACAAAATAGATTTCTCAAGTCTTAACATCTCCTGCAAAATTTTAAGTGCTCATACACAAATATTAGTAACATGCTGCAGCAAGCTGAATCGCTTCCCCTGCCCTCACACAGGAATACGTGCAAGTCCCTCCCTTGCACTCACATACACACATTTGCCGTTTCCACCCCTTCCTATTTGCAAAGAGAACAAAATGAAACTAGAAGCGATCATGCTGTGGCTTTTAACTCCTTTCTCCCCTTATGAAGGTCTTGCTGTCCTGCAGATCAGCAACCTCTCTGCCCAACTACACTGCAACATCTGAAAGCTCTCTGCACGCTGACCAGTAATGAGACTCATGGCCAAAGCCTCATCACTGAGAGAGCATCACTGAGTTCAGCTTAGCTCCCAGTTACCAACCGTAACGGGAACTGGGGGAAAGGGGAGAGAGATCATCCCACTAAGCAAACTCAAGACCCACTTTCTTCTCCCTCAGACTGCCCTATATCATCCCTTCACAAGGCAAGGGAGGAATTGTTCTCATCAAAACCCCATCTTCTTAGCTTCAAAGGAAGAAATTTTTTACAAAAAGGGTGGTGAAACACTGGCACAGGTTGCCCAGAGAGGTGGTAGATACCCCATCCCTGCAAACATTTGAGGTCAGGTTTGACGGTGCTCTGAGAAACCTGATCTAGTTGAAGATCTCCCTGCTCACTGCAGCAGGGTTGGTCTAGATGACCCTTAAAGGTCACTTCCAACTCAAAATATTCTATGACTTAGTTCTCTAGAGAGCAGTAAAACCATTACACCACCACATCAACACAAACCCAGAGGACCTTTCCAAGCTGTGTTGCTGGACAGCAATTTGGTGGAATTATATCTCCTCCCTCCCACAGCATCAGTGAAACGCTCGAGTGCTCTTCTATTTTGCCCAGCCAATGCCAAGATGTTGGGTGACTTCCAGCAATGTAGCCTGGAAAGAAAATCCCAGCTCCAGGCAAAGATGTGATAATGAACAATCATAGAATCACAGAACTGTTTAGGTTGGAAAAGACCTTTAAGATCATCAAGTCCAACCATTAACCTAACACTGCCAAGTCCACCACTAAACTAAGCACATCTTTTAAATACCTCCAGGGACGATGACTCAACCACTTCCCTGGGCAGCCTGTTCCAGTGCTTGACAAACCTTTCAGGGAAGAAATTTTTCCTAATATCCAATTGAAACCTCCCCTGGTGCAACTTGAGGCTGTTTCCTCTCATCCTATCACTTGCTACTTGGGAAAAGAGACAAACACCCACCTCACTACAACCTCCTTTCAGGTAGCTGTAGGGAGCTATAAGGTCTCCCCTCAGCCTCCTTTTCTCCAGGCTAAACACCCCCAGTTCCCTCAGCCGCTCCTCACAGGACTTGTGCTCTAGACCCTTCACCAGCTTCGCTGCCCTTCTCTGGACACACTCCAGCACCTCAATGTCTTTCTTGTAGTGGAGGGCCCAAAAGTAAACCCGGTATTTCAAGGTGTGGCCTCACCAGTGCCGAGTACAGGGGTAAGATCCCTTCCCTAGTCCTGCTGGCCACACTATTTCTGACACAAGCCAGGATGTCATTGGCCTTCTTGGCCACCTGGGCACTGCTGGCTCATAGTCGGCCAGCTGTCGACCAACACCTCCAGCTTCTTTTCCTCCAGGCAACTTTCCAGCCACTCTTCCCAAGCCTGTAGCATTGCAGGGTGTTGTTGTGACCCAAGTGCAGGACCCGGCACTGAGCCTTGTTGAACCTCATACAATTGGCCTCAGCCCATAAATCCAGCCTGTCCAGATCCCTCTGTAGACCCTCCCTACCGTCAAGCAGATCAACACTCCTGACCAACTTGGTGTCATCTGGAAACTTACCGAGGGTGCACTTGATCCCCTTGTCCAGATCATTGACAAAGATATTGAACAGAACTGGCCCCAGTACTGAGCCCTGAAGAACACCACTTGTGACCGGCTACCAACTGGATTTTACTCCATTCACCACAATTCTCTGGGCCTGGCCATCGAGACAGTTTTTTACCCAGTGAAGAGTACACCTGTCCAAGCCATAAGTAGCCACTTTCTCCAGGAGAATGCTGTGGGAAACGGTGTCAAAGGCTTTACTAAAGTCCAGGTAAACAACATCCACAGCCTTTCTCTAATCCACTAAGCAGATCACCTTGTCATAGAAGTAGATCACATTAAGTCAAGCAGCACCTGCCTTTCATAAACCCATGGTGACTGGGCCTGATCATCTGGTTGTCTTGTATGTGCCGTGTAATGGCACTGAGGATGATCTGCTCCATAACCTTCCCCAGCACCAAGGTCAGGCTGACAGACCTGTAGTTCCCCAGATCCTCCTTCTGGCCCTTCTTGTAGATGGGTGTCACACTTGCTAACCTCCAGCCAACTGGGACCTCCCCAGTTAGCAGACATCTGAAGTCCCCCATGAGAACAAGGACCAGCAATTGTGAGACTTCTCCCAGCTGCTTATAGAATATTTCATCTGTCTCTTCATCCTGGCTAGATGGTCTATAACAGACTCCCACCATGATATCTGCCTTTTTGGCCTTCCCCCTGATTCTTACCCATAAACACTCAACCCTATCATCACTATCATCAAGCTCTAGACAACCAAAACACTCCCTAACATACAGGGCTACCCCACTGGCTTTTCTTCCTTTGCTATCCCTTCTGAAGAGTTTACAGCCATCCATTGCAGCACTCCAGTTGTGTGAGTCATCCCACCAGGGAGTTGTGATGGCAACTTTATCATAGTTTTCCTGCTGCACGATGGCTTCCAGCTCCTCCTGTTTGTTGCCCATGCTACATACACTGGTGCATGCTTCATCTGGGCTATTGAACCCACCACCTTTCTGGTGGGAGAAGCCCTAATTCCTATGTGACCACTGTCAGGACCTTCCGTGGTTTCTAACACATCAATAACCCTTGCATCTTCGCTGCCAAGTGGATCTCCATCCCCTCCCTCCTCTGAGACTGAAGAACCTCATTAGCACACTGTCCCTTAAACATTGGCTTGCCACCTCAGGCTTATCTCTAGCAATTCTGGTTTTATCCCCCCCCCCTCCCCCCCTTCAAATCTAGTTTAAAGCTCTTTCCACGAGCCCTGCTAACTCCTGTGCAAAGATCCTTTCCCCACTTTGAGACAGGAGTACTCCATCTGTTGCCAGAAGGCCTGGAGTCATGTAGACCGACCCATGATCAAAAAACCCAAAATTCTGCTGGTAACACCAGGCTCAGAGCCAGCTGTTGATCTGCTGGGTCTTCCTGTTTCTTCCCTCATCATTCCCTGCAACTGGAAGGATAGAGGTCAACACTACTTGTGTCCTGATCCCTTAACCAGTCATCCTCACACCCAAATGCAAAAGAGCTGATAGGAGAGAGAAATCACTGTCCTATTCAACTGAAACAGGAGGAAAAGAAATTGCAATGCTAAAATAAAACCAGCAAAACCAACAAAACCCAACAAAAACAACAAAAAACCCTGCAACAAATACAAACAAAAGCTAAGAGGCGAATAATTCATTCTGCAATATGCAGTGCCCATACTCTACCTAAATTGTTTAAGTTGAAGGTTATTGGTTTAATCAGAACCACCATAAAAAGAAAAGCTAGGGTCATAAGTACAAGATTTATCTTGAGTAAACAAAATAGGTTTCTCAGTAAGGCATTTTCATTTAAAACAGAAAAAAAATAGGTTGCAGTTTGTCAACTGACCAGTAAGGGGAGTCGGTGCCTAGAGCTTTGAGCCAACCACGCATATGCAGGTTTGGGTGGAGAAAACTCAAATAAACAATTCTGAGGTAGTGACATTGAGAAAACATTGATGACTGCCAGAAGATGCTAGAGGAAGATGGACTGAGAGCACCATGTCCAGAAAACCCATTAGCCTGGAAAACAGAGAGGCCTTGAGAGATACTAGAGTAGAAAAAAAAAGTCATGTTTTTTCTTGGAAATGGGTCTTTGTTTTCCTGCAAGACTTAATGGAGAGCATGTGATGTAGAGCACTTGGAAGGAGAAAAGCAAAAGACAAATGAAATCAAGTCAAGATGGAGCTTGGGATACGAAAATAAAGGTTAAATCTCAATGCACTTCTGAGTACAATATTCTGATGGCAGCATGTTTCCCAGAAAAAAAAACTAGGCCAATTCCTCTGGTGGCCTTGAGGAGACATCTAGGAGGGTACCAGATGCCTGGGATAAGACTTCACAAGACACAGGCTAATCTGACACCTTACCACTGAGCCCCAGCACTAGAAACAAAAAGGGGGAAAACGCAAATAAAGATTTAAAAAAAAAAAAAAAAAAAGCTCAAATTATCTTGCGAGGAGTGGGATTTAATAATATTACACAGTACCTAAAGAAAAAAGCCAACAGTAGGAACTCATTAAGCATCGTATGGGGAACAGCAGCAAAATCACTACTGCATCTATAGCCATGCTGGCTCGTCAACAGGAACGGGGCTGCCACCACCTACGGGGCCATGGGGAGGTGCACTCAAACGCTTGTGTTCCTCTTTCCCGTTAATCTCATTAACCTTGTATTTACTCTGTTGTTGGTGATTACTCAGGATGTTAACAGGCCTACTTTTTGCATACTATTTACTGAATGTTACAAATCTGTTTAGCTCTGTATACAAAACGGGGATGGTACATGCCAATGCTCCTCATGCTATGGAAAACGGAGGTAGAGAAAATCCTTTTTAAGGATTTGTTTCAAAGATCATGATTTCTTGAATAAGAATTAAGTGCAAGATAACCAATTGATTCAGATAAATATATAAAACCCTTCCTTTTTCTAATTCTAGAATACTTTCTAAAGTATTATATGAAGGAGGAACAGACACAAAACCAAAAATACCCAAGGACAGACTTATTTCCTACTATTAAGCTGGAGTACATGAAACAACTCTTCTAGCCATGATACAAATTACCATTAATGGTATTCCAGGTGGGAAAAACAGATGTAGTTTAAGAAAACTATTTCTGCTAATAAAAAAATTTATAGGTTTTACAAATACAGTTTGTTACACCTCGAAAAATGAAACTCAATGACCATCCGCTCCTAGCAGAGAGCACCCAGTAAGACTCACTTTGGCCAGAAATCCCAACTCAAAGTCAACACACCATGAGTGTGGGCCATCCCAGAGCTTAATGACCAGCCAAGTCAGGCAAGATCAGCTGTCAGGGGAAGAATTTGGATGGAGATCATCCAATATCAACCAGTTAACACAAGGAAACTACCACAAGAACAGAAGATGCTGTCCAGAGGTGAATATCTGCAAGGGATGAGCCTGCAATGTTCCTGCACACCCACTCCAGAGGCTGAGTCTACAAAACTTAGCATCACCCCCAACAAGTTGAAGGGATATGGAAAAAAACAACCAAAACAAAAGAACGAACCTGAAACAGGAAGGATTATCAAAGAAAAAACACAGCAAAAAATATCTCACCCACAATTTTATTCTCTTGTGTTGTGGAGCCTCTTGTTCCGCACTAGGCAGCAATAGCCCAATGGACCCAAAGCCCGTCTCAGCAGTATTGTCTCTGTCCAGGGAAAAGGAAAAAAATGAAAATCAGAAGTGAAAAGTTCACACAGGTTTTTCTCTGCTCTGTTTCCCCCAGTCTGAAGCTCAGGCGTTCCCAAGACTGAGTTTTTAGCCGTATCTTTAGATTCAGCTGACTTTGGGAGTTTTCACACCCTATGAATTTGTTGAAGAAAATATATATATTAGGCAAGCTTTGCTTTTGGCCTACACAATATCTCTTGACAACGTAACACACACATAAAAAAAAAAAAACCACTCCTTCCCTTTAATTTCAGGGTGCCAACATTAAGGGATGCCCAGTGAAATACAGCAAGTCATTTTCTGAAAGTTCTGATTTCACATAACGGTCATTTCGCCCTGCTTAGTGATCTCATATCTTATATTCAATCTTAGCCAGTCAAGCAGGATCTGTCAGTATTTTTCCTACATTTCCTACAAAAAGAAAGCCCATGCAGCTAAAGGGATTGCTGAGGTAGAATCATGCAGCTGTGCTGACCAAGAGAACCCAGCACTGGAAGAGTTCTCAGCACAGAAGAGCAAAATAACCTTTGCTAGTATGGTGTAACACAAAGCTGCACAGAGGACTCACGCATGTATAACAGTGGCCAAACTGTTATAAAGTTAGCAGAAGACTGAAAAATCATTATGGTTCTTTAACATGAGTGTGGTGAGGCCCTGGCACAGGTTGCCCAGAGAAGCTGTGGCTGACCCCTCCTGGAAGGGTTCAAGGCCAGGTTGGATGGGGCTTTGGGCAACCTGGGCTAGTGGAAGGTGTCCCTGCCCATGGCAGGGGGGTTGGAACTAGACAATCTTTAAGGTCCCTTCCAACCCAAACCATTCTATGTTCGTATCTTTATAATTGATTTTTAACTAAAAATACACAGAGATAAAAATAAATTTTTACTTTTGGGAAGATTATTCATAGAAGAGTGTATGTCCACACACTTGGGTATAGAGCAATAGGCAGAGGTAACATATCTAAATAGACAGATATACAACTGCATATTTTAGAACAGCATCCATAAAGATCCGATAGCTCAGATAACTCTGGAGACTCTAGTTAAGCATGCAATAAACCCATTTCCCACGCACAGACTCGAACAACTGATTTTTTTTTTTTTGTCTCAAATTTGGAAACTAATGCTTTAGAAGGAATTTAACATGATTTTAATGCAGTTTATTATGTTTTAATAAAAACAAAATAGAAAACAAGAAAAAGAATGGCTTAGACAACTCAGGTAGAAGCACTTTTACACTGTGTAAAGTTAAGGATGTAGAAGTATTATACTCTTTTTACAATAATTATTCCTCAAATAAAGTGTTTTAATTGAAGTACTGAAAATTTTGGCTGTTTGGTTTGTTTTAAGCAGGAGGAGCATCATCACACAGGACTCAGCCTTCCAGACTGATCATCAAAGCTTTGTTATCCCTCCTTGTGACGGGATGGTGAAGAAAATCAAATCACATGGGAGGATACTGGGGCTGAAGAGAGCAGCAAAGGATGCTGAAGGAGCTCCTGCCCTGACTTCTCATACCCTTAGAAAAACCATACAATTACCCTTTCCTCTTCTTTGATGAACACGGTCTATTTCAACACCCTCAAAAGCCAACAGCAGAAGTTCCAACACATGAAAAAAAAATCATTAAGAGCCTTTAAGTTAAATACAGTACGGGGTGCTGGCTTTCAAAGACAAGGTAAATAAGACTTTTAAATTTTAAGATGTTGCTCAGCAAACCTTTGTCATATGCTAGATCACACAACACTTCTTCCTCATTATTTCTTTGGCCAAAGGTCAAATTCATCTTCCCAAGAGACAAGTCTTCCTATAGAGAGAGCAATGAACCTCCCACATCTGACCACCTCAGGAACAATCCACATCCCCATCCTGGTGACCTTCCAAACATCAAGATATGCTGTGGTTTCTCAAGGAGGCAGCCTTCCCTCTTTGTAATCACTGTACGGCAACACATGAAGCATGTGCATTGTCAGCACAGATGTAGGATTCCATGTACAAATCCTATTCCTCCTGTAACACATCTAAGGAGGCATCGATATGAATCACAGAATTATCTAGGCTGGAAGGGACCTTGAAGATCATCCAGTCCAACCATTAGCCTAGCACTGACAGATCCCAACTACACTAGATCCCCAAGCGCCATGTCATGAAGTACCACTGTCTACTGGTTCACATCTACACATTGGCAACTGAACAGAAAGTCTATGTATCAACATTCAACAGTCTTGGGAGTGTTTTTTCTGGGCTTTGATTTTTTTTAAATCTACTAGAAAAATGTAAAAGCAGAGGTAACTGCTTGGTGTATGGTTCAAACAAGCACCAACTTGCTCAACTGCCAGGACTGCACTCTCCCCTTCTGTGACGCACGCCGCACCTCAGTGCATTCAGAGGTCCGAGCAAAGTGCAGGCAGCAGAGGATCCCCACCAGCCCTGACATCACATACCCAAGGAGCTCACTCCTTGACTACCTGTATCACTTTCCACGCACTAAAAAGTTCCCATAATTCATAAAAAGAGCAAAACTGAGCGAGTTATAGAGAGAAATGCTGGCAGCTGCAGTTTACTGTTTTCATCTGATCGATTACACTTCCCATTTGTAAAAAAAAAAAAAAAAAAAATAAATAAAAAATTGTGTTATTTAGTGCAACTTAAGGTGGGAGAAAAAAAAGGCAGAAATCTTGCCTCTAGCTATCTCACATGGAGCCATCCCGCTCCAAGCGAAAACAATTTGTCCAGCACACAGGGTCCAGCACTGAAATGTCAGGATGCTTATGGCTCCTAACGTAAGAGTTTCTATCTTCTTCATGTAGCCTTGGGTCAAGTGTTTTCAAAGTGCCTCTACAAGCAAAAATCAGTAATCATTTTAATTTTTCATCCCTGCTAAGCGGGGAATCAGGTCCTTAAGCGTAGAAATATGGTGGCCCAGTTTTACAGAAGTATCAATACTACACCCATCTCTCAGAGCACCCATTGGTGCAGGCAGCTCTAGGAGGATGAAAACCAATACTTAAATTATCCACACGCACTACGTCACGCATGCGACTTCTTGTCGACCCATCTTCTCCTTATCTCATCCTCCCACCCTCCCCATCCCACAGATCTATGTTTTCTTCTCCGACTTTATCTTGTCAGGAGGTTTCTTCACAGCAGGGTTTCTCCTTTTACTGGACACTGTACAGGAATGCAAAAGGGCCATGATCTTTGGTTGATATCCATTGGAACAACTCCATTATAAGGAGGAATTAATGAAAACTCTGCCTACTTGCAGGTTTCTGGGGTTTTTTTAAGCCAACATGTATATAACTCACATGTCGTCAGTACAGGAATATCATGCTAAAGATCTGGAAAGCAAGGGGTGGGTTTTCCTCGTTTCTATGGTTATAAGCAATTTTAATGACCAACCTAAATAAAAAAGCTGGAAGAGAGAGAAAGTAGGAAGGAGCGAAGTAGGCGTTTAATTTTGATTGACAAGACATAGCATAACTAGTTAAGATCTGTCAAATGCCTGCTGAGGATCACAAATCCTCAGTACATTGTATGGCAGACAGAATTAGTCTAAATGCACAGCTTTACAAAAATGTTTCTTACCCGGCAAGATCAGAGTTCACTATTTCAGTTTCCCCGCACAAAGCAGCTGATATCATAACTACCAAAGGAGCCAAGGTAGGGACTGAAAAAATATATAGTTTTTATTATTTGTGAGGTTTGCAAACGTTAACAAGCTACAATGTCTTCACTTTTGTCCCTGGACAATGTATGTGTTTATATATATATATTTTTTATACACACACATACATTTATATATATAAATATAAAAGGACAGCATTCCCAATATTGTTAACTACCACAACAAACTGAAAAGTATTATCAACGGCATCACTTTGGAATCACATCCGCATCACTTCAAATGCTGTATAAATAGAGTAAGAAGATGATTCCTGCATTAAAGACCTTAAAATAGGAGACTGAATGCAGAAAGAGTTGAACATAGATTGGATGGGAAACGTCAGGAAACGCAGAGACAATCTGGAGAGACAGAAATGCCGACATGACAGTAGGCTGTGAGGTTCCCTGAAGATATACCGTCAAAAAAACAACGTTTGGGGAAAATGAAGAGCATCTCCACAAATGTTCATGGTTGATGTCCTCAAGATGGAAGAAGAACAGAGCAACAGTGACTTGGAGCATTTCAAAGTCAGGAAGAACAGAGATGCATGACCTTGGAGGGAAGAGTCAACACCTCAGCGAGGCACAAGGCAGCACAAGAAGGGCTCTGGAAGACGTAACCCGTAGCTTGTGTTCAATGCCACAGAGGTGAAGGATGGAGCAAAGGACAGACACAAAGAAGACTCAAAATGTGCCTGAACCAAGCTAGGAAGAGGTTTTTCTTTCACTCGCTCAGCACTGTCAAGATGCAAGCAGGACACTGATCTTCACAGGGCTACACGCTCATGAGACCACCACTTTCTGCGTTTCTATGCACTTTCTTTTAATCTTTTAAAAGACTCTGCTATTTTATCAAATGCTGTTTGACTTTTAGGGAGGGAAAAACTAGGCAAGAGAGGACAGGGTTATGAAGGAGGGAAGTCAACAGCTCCTGAGATGCCTGCCAACAGGATCTGCACTTAAACCATGCAGTTTTGGCAGAGAACACCCTCAAAATTTGATATTTAGAAGTCTTATGGTGTTGGAACGTATAATTAAAGTAAAAGGACACATGTGAACTAAGAGCTGATCAACATAAACTTGTACCAAAGTCAGTAGAACATGTTCCCACAAAGTCTCAGCCACCTGGTTCTTCCATGCTACATTGAAAGACAGAAAAATTAGCTACCAACTACTTTTATTTCCGTTGAAGATCATCCCTCTCCAGCCTCTAAAAGGTACAGATTTGTGCCAATCTCAAAGAGCTAAAAAAAACCCAAAACAGCACCAACAAAACTCAAAGATCACAAGAAGTTGCTTCATTGACTGACAGTTTCCAGTCTTAGAGCAACATATTTATTGCGGTACAAGCTTTTCTTTTCCTCAACAATGCCCAGGCTTCACAACATAAGAATAATGAAAACACCTAAAAATTAGTATTTCTCTAGGAACCATAGTACTTGCTCCTCAAGAATTGGAATAAATGGAACAACTCAAATCCACTTCCCATCTGGTCACCTCACTGAGGCACATCCACCAAACTTTGTCTCTTAAAACTCTCAATTTGCAAGTAATTAAACTAAACTTGTAGGAAATTTATCCATTCAGCAGTTATACCCTAAACAAGCCCAGCAGCACTCGCACACTAAGTTACATCTTATTATCAGTATCTAAAAAACCATTACGCAAAATTTGGCAGATTTGGACACAGATTTCTCAATTTCAGCCAAAAGTTTCAACTGGCCTCTATAAGAAGTCAACCAAGACTTCTGAAAAGCTAACGTCAGGGCATGTTCTAAAAAGCTCCAGGGCATGTTCTCCTGTCGTTCTGTTGGGCACACTGGCTTCACTCAAGTCTAACCATGGCCCATGATGATTTGATGGGGTGTACAAGTCCAACACACACCACAGCTCAGAGGTCCCAGAGGTCTCAAGTCCCTGAGAAATCATATGCAAGAGATAAAAGCCTTGCAGATGCAGTCTTCCAGCCTTCCTACCCAATGGCTCCGGATGCTGTAATGGTCCACAGACAAAAACATTTGGTCAGGAAACATCTACTGAATTAAAGCCATCACCAGCACACAGGAACCGCTCAATAACTGTGGTTATAACCTAGTTATGGGGGATATGTGTGAGAGGAGAGAAAGGACCGGAGCTCTTGATAGTCTTCAAGTCATCAAGGACACCTTAAATGCATCGTTTAATGACACCACAAGTCAAATAAAGTTCAAAAGTAGGATCAGGGATAAAACAGGAATATTAGACAAGAGCGGGTAAGAAAAGATATGCCAAGGCAGAAGGTACTGCCAAGAGGTTAGAACTGCCACCTGCTTTTCAGTCCTCAAATATTAAATAGGGCAACTTTTGGTCAGTGGTCCCATGGCACGTAACAGCTTCTCTTGATCTCCCTTTGCACTGCTTGTCCTTACTGAAGCAGGATAACTACTTTACTTACCTGAAAACCCGTATAGTTGCCCAGCTGTAGCTACTAAATACAGGTGAGCTTGGGGGTGGAAAGGAGAAATGGTACCTCCGACTTGTACTGATGGACACAGGATCAGCTTGGAAGGTTGCAAAGCAAGGACTATGAAACCACTGCTTTTGTTCTCTTAATTTATTGCTGTTTCCTTCCCAGTAGTGCTACTATGAATTTGGCAACCAGGAAATAAAACCAAAAAAAAAAGCAATTTGTATTTTACCTGATTTCTTATTGCAAGGTTTCAAACAGCCAAGCTGCCTATCACCAACTTGAAGATAAAAGTCAAAGCAGCGCTGAGTCAGCTGGCACAAGGTCACTGATTACCAGATAATGCCTCCAAACCTCCCAAACCAACTCTGCAGCCATCAGAACCACCTCTTCCCTGCACTGTGCCCAGGAATTACTTGCAAATGAAATGCAACTGGATATATTGCTTCTGCAACCCTGGAAATTCAAGTTACAGAGGTGACATTACATTTTGTTTTGCCAATGCTAATCTAATAACTTTTTAAAGGTGCATACATTTCACCCTGTTGGCTTCCAACACTGAATTACCAGCTCTGCTAAGCTTCAGAATAAATGAGACAAGCGTGCCTTCTGGGCGAAATCCCTTGCTGTAATCTTTATTCAAAACACACTGCTTCGGAGCCTTGCATGCATTGCCAAAAATCGCCTTGAGGTTTGCTCTTAAGATGGCAATTTGCATATCACCATTTTGCTGCAGAGCTTACCCAATGTCCCCGCTATTATTTTAATACTCAACTGTGGGCGGCCCCCTGAGCGGCGCACAGAAGTGCACGCTAAAAATACTCTTGCCTTCCCCACCGGCTCTGCACATGACCACAGCTAATGGCGTCTTGGATGCAAAACCGGGAGCAATGGCAGCCATCCGCCTTTCAAGGAGGATGCACAGGCTCCAAAGCGCTCAGAAAACGTGCTAAGAAGCAGAAAAGTACCTCTGCATGGATGGAGGAAGGATGCACACAGCAGCTGGAAGAGGAAGACCGCAAAAAGAGCCAGTTTTGCAGTCAAGAAAAGAGGAGAGGTTTATCCGAGCGCGAGACATACTTGGGAAAACACATTAAGAGGTAATAAAGCAGGCGAGGGAGGCATCGCCCGGGACATGAATTTAAGATGATGCTGAACAGAGGAAAGAAAAGAAACCTCATGTACAGAATAGGAACGATCCCGGGCGAATGCAGCCTGATTCATGCTCCAGAAGGGAGATCCCAGTCCCATTGGCAGCGTCGCATTGATGAAAGCGCACGAAAAAACGTGGATCGCAGGTTTTTCTGTGCTCTCCTCCCCCTCACCCAGCAAATCGTAGTCTCGGAGGTTGTAATTATTTTTGGCAAGGTGTAAACAGGTCTGGGAGAAGAAACTGAAAACCAGTTATTTACGAGATGCAACGCAGGGAGCCAGCATCGGAGCCCAGCTACCAAATCAGCAAGTGCAAGGTCACCCTCGTCTGCTTAGGAAAGCAACTTTGCAAAGTGGTTTGCAGCCAGCCAGGCAAAATAATCAGCCTCAGTCTGCCCAGGAAGGCAAGTAATGGAAACGGAGCATGATGAACCACCAGAAAACATTGTTTCAGTTAACTACAAGGGCTTTATCACGGGACTGGTAGGCTTTGAGATGACATCCATCGAGATGATGCCCACCCAGCCTTTAACTGACCATGACAACTACCTGCTTCTCTGGGCTATGGGAGAGAAGCAAGAAGGACATCAGGTCCATAAGTCTTCCTCCATCAAAGCTGTTGTAGAGGGAGGCAGCCAAGGGGCTCCATCGGCATGTGAAAAGACTAGTGAAGACCACTCATTACCTTATTCTGAAGGCCACTGCTTGCTTCCACCCAGGAAGAACCACAGATTTTGAAAAGTAATTTGCTTGTAAAGAGAAAAGCTTTATATTCTCACTCTCCTTTCTGCCAGCAGTGAAAAGCAGCAAAAGCTGAACCCTCCCTGCAAGAGGATATTGCACCCCAATGGGGCTGAAGAAGCCAGCAGCATCTCAAGCCCACAAAGCAACCACCAAGGAAAACGTGAAAGCTCTTTCTGGTCTTACCAGAGGAAGGAAGGAAGACCAGAGGTGTGGGGAGGCAGGAGGCAAGTGTCCCAGGGACAAGAGGACCTCCAGATGCTTTCTGCACACTCTCTTTATATTCTGCGTTCAAATGCCTTGCAAACAGGACTAGGACCCACAGCCCTGTTTCCAAGTATGGGATTACAGTAAATTCCAATTTAATTTTTAAAAGGATGCCAAACACAATGTGCTAGGAAAGGAACTGGACAAAGAAAAGAGCAAGCCTGTAGACCTGAGAGCCCATGAGATATCTCTATATACAAAAGGACACAAAGGTACATCTGAATAATGTGCAAAGAAGAAGAAAAAAGGGAAAAAAGCAGACCTTGGTTTCCATGCACAAAGAAGAGGATATTTACAGTTAAACTGCAGGTATTCCCTGGGGGTGGGGGGGGGAACAAAACAGAACTGAAATCTTTTCCATTGACCTATGTTTGGGGCAAAGGAGAAGAAACCCATCTGCTCGAAGCTCTGAAGACGATAATCAGGAAAATATCTGTAGTGAGCCTGTCAATCTGCTTTTTCAGACTGAAAGGTGAGTCAGTCGCAGCATCCTGTTTCACTGTAATATTGCAGCACTGTTTACACTACTTTGCTAAGATGTATCCCCAATGGACCAGTTTCTCTGCTAGGCTAAGATAGCAACCCATTATATTTTTAGAAAAACAACCCATACCTATGAAGCTCCCCTGCGGTGCACAATCAATACTTAAGAGGGTTTTTGAAAGCACACAGCTGTTCTCTAAAACAGAAGCGTCAAAAAGCTTAGGACAGCATCTCTGGGGCTTCAACACCCACATTTTGCCACCTACTTCCATCTTCACCCACTTGCAGTTAATGGAAGCTGAAGGTCCTCAACACTGAGAAATCCAGCCACTAACATGCAGTGGCCTCGACACAACTTTAAGCACCACCATTTAAATTTTTTTTTTTTCCTTATTTATCATTAGTAAAAGTAGTCTTAGTAAAATGACTTGACTTTTCACCATCACTACAAATCTGGATAGTTTTACAACCTGTATGAGATGGCACACAAGAGGATGGTGAGCATTAGCAGGCTGAGCATGCCTCTTTGATCACAGCTATGCTTATTCACCATGGCCTGATCCTGCCTGCACTGATCCCACAGCTCCACGGCAGCTTCCACAGAGAAAAGACAGAAATTTTCAATTCTTTAGAACAAAAGTGAAAAAAACAGAGCATAAAACCAAACAAAAACACATGCGCTATCATTATATATATGTGAATTTTTTTTATATATATGTATGATTTTATGCCTTACATTATAAAAATGGTTACTTAATAACATATATATGTATATAAATTTAATTTCACATACTTTTTAACTGAGTACCCACTCCTGGTCGCTACTTGTAGTGGAATATTTGATGGGACCAACATTAGGGTCTCTCCAGCAGCGACAGGCACTGAGGGAAGAGAGTGGCTGGGGATACATCAGGCAGATGACAGAAGACATCAAAACATTTGGGAAAGAGAAATCACATCTCAAGCTATTTAACAATATGTTTAAACTTGTATAAACTAGGTATTTTAGAAATCAGGAGGTTCTCATGAGAGTCTAGAAAGCTAATAGTGTCACAAGGGATCATAAATCTATTGTTTTGTGAGGAAAAAAAAAAAATCAAAAGCTGTATTAAGGTTTAGCTCTTGCTTCACTTTGTAAGAAGGAAAAGCTCAAGATCTGCAGCTCCCAACAGAAAGATGCAGCTACATGGAAAAGAGTAAAAAACTACGTAGACGGATCTCCGCCTTAATATATAGCACCTACTCTCATACAGCCACATGATCTTTTGATTCTTTTTCTTAGCTGGGAATAGAAAATGCAGTTCATTGATGTTAACTTGAAGTTGTTGTAGCAATTACCATTAAAAAAAAAAAAAAAGTTTGATTTCTCTTTAATAGAGATTCCATGGCAAACAGAAGGGACAAAGAGGGACTGTCAGTCACCAGCAGGACTGGCGGGACATTGAATGATGTCTGTGCACAACCAGCATTGTAAGCAAATAAGCTGCATTATCCTCTTTCAAAAAAATCAAGCCCACATGTTGGAAAAGAGATGCTTCGACAGAAGCAACGGCAAAATTACGCAAACTCGAGGGATCACCATCTGCAGCTCCCATGTCCAGGCAGATGAAGCACAATAAAAAGTAAATGAAGAAAATCTGTCATGTCATTTATATTAAACAAGGTGTTATCCGGCGAGTCAGCACAGTTCCTGCAGCATCATCAACCTTCCCCATCACCAAACGGATGCATGGCAGCATTTTTCCTCCCCTCTCCAAAATTAGAAGAACTCGGAGCATAATGAACATCTCCAGGCTGGG
Organism: Strix aluco; assembly: GCF_031877795.1. Taxonomy (NCBI): domain Eukaryota; kingdom Metazoa; phylum Chordata; class Aves; order Strigiformes; family Strigidae; genus Strix; species Strix aluco. The sequence continues at coordinate 2,631,503 of NC_133931.1, read as the reverse complement.
ACGTGGGATGCTGCAAACCATTTGCTAATAATTCAGCTCAAACACAACTGCAGTTGTCTACAGTTAGTTGCAACCACTGCTCCTTCTGATAAAAAGCCCTTCTTTTAGCCACTAATACGTTTTCCAGACAAACTATTCACATTTAAAATTTCAATACTGGTTATCTAACCAAGGACTAAATCCAAGGGGGAAATTTCAATGAAAAACGGTGGGTTTTACATGAAAAACTCTGCCTTTTCAGAGCACAGCCTGGACTTCCCTTCAGATAGTTTTGCCTTGACTCAAAGCCACCATTGCACAGCTCACAAACCCAGCGAGACATCGTCCAAGTCTCCCCCAAACAGCCCGGGAGGATTTTTCTCCCTCAAGACACCCCTAAATAGGAGCACACGAGCTGCAGCGTGAGCACTACTGCATGCAGACTGTGGTCACAGTCATGAGGCATCACATGCTGGTAAATAAATAAGGGAATTTCAGCGGGAAAAAAGAAAAAAATTAAGAAAAACAGTGTTCGTGGCTGTATATGCCTCCACCACAGAGCTCCTAAGCTATCTGCTCATATGAGATTTTCTTACAAAGCAGCCATTAATAGCAAGTTTGGGAGTTCCCTCATACCATATTTGACTCTCTGGCACCTCACACAGCAAAGAAATGGGCTAATCCAAAAATTTGGGTCACAACACCTCCAAATCTGCCTGGTTTTGCATGCAGAAAAATGAAAGAGGCACCTCCCTCCTCCACGCAGAAAGATCACAAGAAGAATCACTATAAACTGAAAAAAAAGCAACAAGCTTCAGCAATGAGCACGATCAAAGTCCCTCACGGAAGAAGAAAATGTTTTTATTTTACAGAAATAAAGACTATGGCAACCTACAGCACAACAGGGTTGGAATAAAATCCTACAGCATGGCTGTCTCCTGCATTCCTTTACTCCATCCACCAGACGATGAAGGAGTCCTACAGGGGAAAAAAAAAAAAAAATACATGGCCAAGTTATTCAAGACTACAATCACAATAAACATATGCAGCAGGGGAAGGAGGACAAATAAAGTCCCCAGCAACCTCAAAAAACTCACATATTTGAACATGTGGCTTTGCAGCGGTGCTGAGAGTAGAACAAAATAAATGCTACACAATGAAGAGCATAAAGCATTTTGCAGTTATTTTCTGTTTTTATTTAGGGAAGAGATTACAGAGATAGCAAAGAAATCGCAGCGTAACCCAACATGAGCATTTGCTTTTTAAAAAGAAAGTAAATTTACTAAAAAAAAAAAAGTAAATAAGTATTGTAGACGAGTTCAACTTCATTCAAGAAACTGGAAAATGTTTTGCAGATTTTAATTGCAGCATCCCAGCAGATGAGTAGCCAACAAACCTAAAACACCCTTGGAAAAGCTTTTCCCACAGCTCTGCATCCCAGAAAAAAAAGCATTAAAAATCACCTGCGGATACACCATTTCTTTTTTTTTTTTGTACCCATCTTCAGAATATATTTTAAAAAGCAATGGATCGCTAATGCAATCTTTGCTTTCTAATGGTGTTGCAAGCGAAACGGACATGGAAACAAACAAAAATATCCATCCTGCACCTTTTTTTTTTTTTTTTTTTAAGTTAAATGCTATTTTTCCCATCATCAGAAATACTGAAAAGCAGAGACGTGCCCATGCACTGCAACAAAGAGATGGCACCTGCCTACTGAATTTCCTGACTAGTGACACTACGAAGAAGAGTTTTAAATAGAAACCTCCCTGCAAGTGTTAAATTTAAGATTAATTTAACTCTTTTGCATTATTTTAATCTTACATACCATCATTTGCGAGGCCAGCGGGAGAAAAAAAAAAAAAGTAAGATTCTTATCTTGACTATATTCCTTTAGAAACACTGTGTATTATTAAAAACCACTAATAACCTCCTGACAGCAAAAGGACACACGCTCCTTCGCAGGAGGGTGACAGCGTGAATTTTAGATGTAGCTTCCCAGGCATTCAACATCAAGTGATGGGCATGAGCTTCCCTTCATCCTTGCAACGCTCAACGCTGCTGCTGGCAATGCCAACACAAGTTTGTGGCCAGATTTTGTATTTGCATGAGTCAAAAAGTATGCTGCAAAAGAAAAAAAAATGCAGTTTGAAGGGCTGGCGATGTGGCTGGAGGACAAGTTTTGGAGTATTTCCCCAGCATCGCCAGCATGTAGGCACACCCCAATGCTTCATTTTGCAACTTAAGCTCATGTTTAAATATCTGGATGAAATTTAGGCCAAATGGATCATGCCATAGGCAAATGGATCCGCTCTTATGGTCAAGAAGATCCCACCAACCATGTCCAGGTGGAAGGACATCCATCCATCCATCCATCCATCCACCCGGTCTCATGGGGATCAGACCTGGATGCACAAGTCCTTTCCAGCGCAAGCAGCCTTTGCGCTGATGATGATAACTCCAACCCCACATAAAACACAGGCAGAGGCTCCTCCTGCCCACACAAAGCCCTTGGGTGTCACAGATTTCCATGGTCCCCTGCAGCACCAGCAACCTCAGAAGGTCCATAAAAAGCCAAGCGAGAGCCACCTACCCACCCCGCTGCCCAAACTAACTGAAGTGTAGGAAGGAAGATGACAAAGATGAGAAAAGTAAATTAGATTTTTTTTAAAGGTTCTTTCCATTTTCATCTAGCAGAATGTGTTTATGGCACAGGCAGGGAATTGAAACTATTATTTTTATCTTGATATTATTTACCCTTTCACACTTGCTATTTAAATATCCCTGAATTCCCAGAAGAACCAGCAATTCAAAATACCATTTGATATATATTTATAAGAAAGGGGAAGCACAGACTCATTCATTTTCAGCTTGCCTACTGTTGTTTGTTGTTTTTTTTTTTTTTAAATTAGATTTTAAGTGCTCTAATATTGATGTGCAAGTTTTTCAAGACACAGAAGTATTATTTCTCCTCCAGCCTCAGTAAAGAGTCTCCACTCCCAGAGCAGGTGTTTTGCTGGCTGGGAGACCTGGTCACACCAGAAATGCACGGCGAGAAGCAAATGACAAGAGGTTTAAAATAATTTAGACAAAATAATTAAGAAAAAAAAAAAATCAGGAGAGTTGTGAGAAAAGGAATAAGGTTTCTTGAACAAGAGAGGATGGGAATAAAAGACTTAATATCAAAATCTCTGTTCTACCAGTCTCTGCAGCCAACCTCAGCTAAGTAACTTGCAGTTGTTGCAGAAGAGGCAACCCTGGATGCCAGGAAAACCGCAGCAGCACAGAGTTACACTGCAAAACTCCTCTGAACAGAGCAATTGCCCATACCCCTCTAGGAGGGAGAAATTGTATCCGAAAGCTCAGTTTCGTTTTAGACACAATGGGAGGAGATACCAGAGATGGAGATCTAACTGAGGAGCCAGGATTGCAGCAGGACACGTGGTTCCACTGCTCAGCCTCCCCGATGTCCATCAAAGCCACATCAGCAGTGGTTGTGGCTTTTATCTTTTTTTAATTGAGTTATTATACACAAGCAAACCAGAAGGGTGGGAGACTCCAGAGAGAGCAACAGAGGTTATTTGTTGCTCAGCTGATGGCTGGAGTGAGGAGATCAGCACACCATCAGCACCCCAGAAAAAGCCCTGAGACCCACCTGGGGGTGAGATGAGATGGAAAAGGACATCTCAGCTGGACAAGCTGGTGGAGCAGAAAGACATCGAGGGGCCAGACAGCAGCTGGCCTGAGCCATCAGTGATTTAAAGACCTGAACCATCTGAATCTTTAACCAAGTAATGAGTGATAAGACAAGAGGGAATGGCCTCAAGTTGCGCCAAGGAAGGTTTAGACTAGATATTAGGAAGTATTTCTTTACAGAACGGGTTGTTAGGCGTTGGAATGGGCTGCCCAGGGAGGTGGTGGAGTCCCCATCCCTGGAGGTGTTTAAGAGTAGGGTTGACATGGTGCTGAGTGATCTGGTGTAGTTGGAAACTGCCAATGCTACGTTAACGGTTGGACTGGATGATCTTCAAGGTCCTTTCCAACCTAGATGATTCTGTGAATCGACTCCTGGATCAAGGTGATACAGAGGCCAACAAGGCAGGATGAGGCACTGCGTATTCACAGCTCCATTGCAAAGGGAACTACCAGCCAGAAAAAAGGCGTAAATGCTGGATAAAACATGAACCTTATTGCTATTGTGACTGGATGAAGGAAAAAAGGAAAAAAAAAAAACCTTGTAGTTTTTGCCCAGCCTCCCCAGTCCCAGTCCATGCACCACACAGCTAGTAAAAATTTAGGATTTAGCACGATGTAGCATGAAGAGCAACACTTCAGGCCACCCCACGTGTTATCCCTGGGTTTGCAAACAGACGACCGCTTGTTTGTGCGGCGCTCCCAGACATAAGGACACATTTTGAGCTGCAAATGTCACAGAATACTTCAAATGCAAACAAGCAGAGGTTTTGCAAGGCGTATTCAGTGCGATGGTGGAAGAATGAAAGCGTGCGCTTAGGATTCCAAACCCTGTGATTTTTGATAGGCACACAAAGACACCGAGCAGTTCAGTGGAAACACAAGATTTCCCCAGCAAAGTCCACTCCAGTGCTAGATGGTGCAGGTTAATTGTATCACGCAGCTAGGGCGAGCTTTTATTAAAAGCTTCGAACCACACTTTGTAGTACAAAAGGAACAAAAAAAAAAGTTTCTGCAGTCAGCCAAGGACTACGGCAGAAAGTGGCGCTTTATACATTTAAAAGTAGTTTTATTTCCTCTCCTTGCACTTGAAAGTCCATCTCACTGACTCATTTATGGCTAAAGCTTCCTGAATTAGCCTGGAAGGAAAAAAAAAAATAAATAAATACCACTATACTCTACGTGAGGTTAAAACTGAGCCAAAACCCATTATCTAACTACAACATGGGTCACAGAGCAGTTCCCAACGCTGCCATTGCACTGGAGGTCAACACATCAATGCTTCATTGTGTTAAGTGACCATGGGACAGTGTCGCGGTGACTGCGGGTGGTGAAGTGGGTGCAGGGACCTCCCATCTTCGCCCAGTCACCGGCCACACAGGACACAAGCGTGGTCCTTGGGAGGGCACAGCACGTTTGGCACGTGTGTCTCTCTTTGCTCGCAGCCCCGGGCAAGGCCAGCCCCTGTCCCCCCACTGCTCGCACGCACACAGCTCCGTGCGAGGCCAGCCACAGTCTCTACACTGTGCAAATGCACGTGTGCCAACGCTGTGCAAGGGCAGCCACAGTCCCTAGTTCACACACGCACAACCCTGTGTCAGGCCAGCCCTGCTCCCAGGTGGCAAACACAAATCTCTGTGTACAACTGTGTCCTTAAGTAACACATAGACCCCGCCATGTAAGGCCACCCTTGTCCCCAAACTGCACACACACCCCCCTGTGGCGGGCCAGCCCTGTCCCCGTGTTGCACACAAACCTCTGTGCAAGGCCACCCTTATGCCCGTTTCATGTGCACCCCTGTGCAAGGCCAGCCTTGTCCCCAAGCTACGCACACACACAGAACTCCCTGTGCCAAGCCAGCCCTGTCCCCATGTTGCACACACACCCCCCTGTGCAAGGCCACCCTTGTCCCCATTTCATGCACACCCCTGTGCAAGGCCAGCCCTGTCCCCAAACTGCCACACACCCTGTGCCAGCTCAGGCCTGTCCCCAAGGCCAAACACACCCCTGTGCCAGGCCAGCCCTGTCCCCAAACTGCTCACACACCCTGTGCAAGGCCAGCCTGGTCCCCTTGTTGCATGCACACATCCCTGTGCTAGCTCAGGCCTGTCCCTAAGGCTGAACACACACATCCCTGTACCAGACCAGCCCCGTCCCCAAACTGCACACACCCCAGTGCAAGGCCAGCCCTGTCCCCATGTTGCACACACACACAGAACTCCCTGTGCAAGGCCACCCTTGTGCCCATTTCATGCACATCCCTGTGCCAGGCCAGCGCTGTCCCCAAATAGCCCACACACCCTGTGAAAGGCCAGCCCTGTCCCCAAGCTACACACGCAAAACTCCTTGTGCCAGGCCAGCCCTGTCCCCTTGTTGCACACACACACCCTGTGCCAGCTCAGGCCTGTCCCCAAGGCTGAACACACCCTTGTGCCAGGCCAGCCCTGTCCCCCTGTTGCACGCACACATCCCTGTGCCAGCTCAGGCCTGTCCCCAAGGCTGAACACACACATCCCTGTACCAGACCAGCCCCGTCCCCAAACTGCACACACCCCTACGCCAGGCCAGCCCTGTCCCCAAGCTACACACACACACAAAACTCCTTGTGCAAGGCCAGGCCCGTCCCCATGTTGCACACACACCCTGTGCCAGGCCAGCCCTGTCCCCAAACTGCCACACACCCCTGTGCCAGCTCAGGCCTGTCCCCAAGGCTGAACACACCCCTGTGCCAGGCCGGCCCTGTCCCTACGTTGCACACACACACCCTGTGCCAGCTCAGGCCTGTCCCCACGTTACACACACACACACGCCGTGTCCCCACCTCACGCTCCCCACTCTCGGCAGCGCAGCGCTGTCCCCGGCTGCCCCCCGTGCAAGGCCAGCACGTCCCTGGTCCCGCCCGTGCCCCCTCCCGAGCCGGGTGACCCGTGTCCCGCCCGTGTCCCGCCCACACGCGGCCCACGCGCACCCGGAGGGCGGGGGACGGTCCCTCACCTGCCGCCGCGCGCCCGTCGCCGCGAGGCTGCGCCGTGGGGCCGGCACCCAAACATCACGTGACCGCCAAGGGCCCGCCCTGACCACGTGCTCGCCCCGCCCCGCCTCCCCGAAGTCCCCAGCCCGCAGGTGCCGCCGCCGCGCGCGGGCACCGCCCCGGACTGCAACTCCCAGCGGCCACCGCGGCGTAACGCCACGCCCCCTTTCACCGGCGACAAATCCCCGACGGGAACGATCCCCGCGGTCCCGCCCACCGTCCCTCAGCGCTTCCCGCCTCAACGAAGCGAAGGCCAACGGGGGGAGTTTCACTATGGCCCAATGCCGGGGGCTGCCCTTGGGCCACAACAACCCCCAGCAGCGCTACAGGCTTGGGGAGGAGTGGCTGGAGAGCTGCCAGTCAGAGAGGGACCTGGGGGGGATTGATAATGAGCCAGCAGTGTGCCCAGAAGCCCAAGAAGGCCAATGGCATCCTGGCTTGTATCAGCACTAGCGTGGCCAGCAGGGACAGGGAAGGGATCTTACCCCTGTGCTCGGCACTGGTGAGGCCGCCCCTCGATTCCTGGGTTCAGTTTTGGGCCCCTCACTACAAAAAGGACATTGAATTACTCGAGCGTGTCCAGAGAAGGGCAACGGAGCTGGTGCAGGGTCTGGAGCACAGGTGTGATGGGGAGCGGCTGAGGGAACTGGGGGGGTTTAGTGTGGAGAAGAGGAGGCTGAGGGGAGACCTCCTGGCCCTCTGCAACTGCCTGAAAGGAGGGTGCAGAGAGGGGGGATGAGTCTCTTGAAGCAAGGAACCAGCACCAGGACAAGAGGGAATGGCCTCAAGCTGCGGCAGGGCAGGGTCAGACTGGCTCTTAGGAAGTATTTCTTTGCAGAAGGGGTTGTTGGGCGTTGGAATGGGCTGCCCAGGGCAGGGGGGGAGTCCCCATCCCTGGAGGGGTTGAAGAGTCGGGTTGACCCAGTGCTGAGGGATCTGGTGGAGTTGAGAACAGTCAGTGTGAGGTTAATGGTTGGACTAGAGGAGCTTCAGGGGCTTTTCCAACCTCAGTGATTCTGTGATTATTGAAAACTGTATGATATCATTACTGAAAAGTGGTCTGAACATCTCATCTACTTCTCTTTAGGTGTCCAGCGACAGGGACCTACCCGGTGAGGAGCCGCAGGGTGGGACTGTGAGTGACATGTTAGCCTTTGATGGGGGGGGACTGTAAGTAATGTAGTTAGCCTTTGATTTCATCAGCTGAGGAGCCCTTCAGACTCCAGCACTAGATGAGCCAATTCTCTTTTAATCGTTAACAGATACTCTTTGTTAATCACAAGGGCAGCATAAGCACTCTGAGGACAGGTTTGTGCCCTCCTTTTCAGTCACACAGTGCCTAGCACACTGCACACAGGAATAGAAGTAAATAAAAATCAGTCTCACTGCTAATAAAGCTACTAATGCTGTTCAAAACACATATTGCAGACCGAGACTGGAGGTTCACTATAATAAATGCTTTGATAGAACAGCCCAGTGCACGGGGCGTTTGGTCCATCGCACACTGTACCTGGGAGGGGTTTGCTTTTTATTAGCAAAGTGACAGCAGCTTTGCTTGGTGGTTGGCTTTGCAAAAGGAGTTATAAAGCAAGGATTTCCTTGATAGGGCCTTTAAACAACAATTCATTTTAACGAGGGGTTGACAAGCCAGCTGCTTTTTCAAAAATGTAGTTCTACACCAGTAGCCCTGCCAAAAAAAGTTTTAAAAGGGCTGAGGGGCCACCTGAGCCTCCATAAACTTCGGAGTTTTACAGCACCAAACTGCTATCAGAGCAGTTTCCTCGATCTTTTGCTGCATTGGTAAATCATTTAATTCTGTAGACTCTCAAGAAAATCCCTTAGGAAAGGGGACATAAAAAATGCGTTGATGACAAAATACAGCTGTCCTGCTTGCCGTCTGCAAAATCCTCTGACTACAATAACATGCAACATGCTGTGTCCTGCTGGGTGGGTTCTGGGGGCGGTTGTGGGGGGGTTAATCCTGCAAGAAGCATAGATTACAGTTCAGAACCACTGTGCAGAATTTTCAGTAATTCTCAGTACAAGTCATATTTACTTTCAGTGTGAGCCTCATGAATGTAAATAAGAAAAGAAATATATAAACAGGTGCCAATATAAGACACGGACAAAGTATTCCAAGGGACAGCGATCATAAAAAATAACAGTGATTTGATTGCTTTGGTTTGCAGTGTGCATCTTGCTGCTTTTGCATTTTGTAGCTGAAGAAATACTGCTTAATCGATAAGTGTGTTATTCATACAATAATAATACCGTGAGTTCTCGTGGGACATTTTTCTTCTGAGGGATTTGGGCTTTTGCAAACCTTGTGTGCGTCAGGACTGGTCCTTGTTATTACCAGCTGCCTATTGATCTGTTACAGCTTTCAAAAAGAGGCAAGGGTAGGTTCTTGGCATGGTGTGGAAATCAGGCCTTTGATGTAAGCAGGCAACGCGTCTTGCATCATCTAGGATGATTCTTTCTCTGAATTGAGACAAAAAATAAAACATGAACAGCTTTGTTCCATCCTATAGCAGTAGCATCTATAAATCTGAAAAAATATACAGTCAGCTGTATGGGGATCAATAGCCCTAGGAGCGAAAACTTTATTTAAACAGTTTAATCTTCGTGTTTGTCGTCTTTTAGCGGGAGGAGGTTTCCCACTTGCCAGCTGCTGTGTGGCGTTTCCCAAGGTGGAAGCAGCGATTTCATTCCAGGGTGAGCAAAATTTCCGGAGGTCAGACCTGTACTCCTAGAGGAGTTTGGCGAAGGTGACTCAGGGGTGAAGTGGCAGCGTGTTTCTGCTTTGGAAGACTGCCCTGATTCCTCTACAAAGATGAAATGGGATGCATCAGTGGTTCTCTACCTGAATTTAAATAAACTCAGCAGTGACGCTTTCACCTCTTTCCTGCTGAGATGATTATCCGGTTAGGCTGACTGTGTCTTTAGGGGATTTCTTCCAGTGTTTGGAAGGAGTTTCCCTTTGGCTCACAGGTTTGTTTTGTGAATCATCTTAAATCATAACCTTTTAATAGCTATGCTATTAAAGTATTTATAGAAAGGTTATCCTGTTACCCTCTCGGTTACTTTTTCGAAAGCCATGTTGATTTGGTTTCACTGTAACGATACCCCCTGGCTTTTCATCAGTAATAAGTGATAGGACAAGAGGGAATGGCCTCAAGTTGCACCAGGGAAGGTTTAGACTAGATATTAGGAAGCATTTCTTTACAGAACGGGTTGTGAGGTGTTGGAAGGTGCTGCCCAGGGAGGTGGGGGAGTCCCCATCCCTGGAGGGGTTTAAGAGTCGGGTTGACCCAGCGCTGAGGGATCTGGTGGAGTTGGGAACTGTCAATGTGAGGTCAATGGTTGGACTGGATGATCTTCAAGGTCCTTTCCAACCTAGATGATTCTGTGATCAGCCTCCGTTGCCATTGCCATTTCTTTATGTTGTATAATGAATTTCTTTGTTTGACATATGATAAAGGAAATCATGATCTTATGAAGATGTTACAAAGGATTTTATAGAAAATTATAAACTATGATGGTTAAATATCTTGGAGAGTGTTAAAAGAACAAGCTCCTATTGAATTTCACCTTAAGAAAACCAAAAAAAGAACAAACAAAACTTTGTGTTACATCCTATTACATACTTACCTATAATGCAGTGGGGTTTCATTCCTATCAAATACTGCAGGACTTTTCCACAAAGCAGAAGAACACAAAAAAATAACTCGGATGAAAAGTAAAGGATCATCATGTGGGTTTCTTAGGTTGTAATTTGTTTTGTGATCCTAACATCACTTCTTATAAAATCAAAACTGCCATTCATTTCTCTCCTGTTTTGGATTGATGGGAAGTGTTGATGGGTTCAGGAAAAGAGAAGTAATTAAATAACACATCACAAGAAAGCTTCAATGACTGCTTAATTTATCCCATTACCACACAGTCGCTATATCACTCCCAGTATCTGTGTAAACACGGCAGCAAAGCTTTCCTAATACAGCAGTAAGGGAAGAATAAAGAGCAACTTCTCATTGCAGCAGCATGAAGAAGAAAGCATGAGTATTTGTCTGGAGTATGTACAAATAAATTTCTCCAGATTTTAAAGTAGTCTAGGAACTGTTTATTTAGAGTAGTTTTTCATCTTCTCCCGTGCTTAAGGAGTCTCCACTTTTGCTAAAAAACCTTTTCAGAAGTTTCTTTTTCCATTTGTTCCAGTTTCTTTTCAGACCTCTCTGAGAAATTCCCTGCCCTCCCGATTACTACCTCCTTTTGCTATTTTCTCCTGCTATTTTAGCAGTACTTAACTTTTCAATCCTGGATTAATTGGACAATTGCACAGTTGGAAGAGTGCTTTTTTCTTTGATAAAAATGCTGTTTTCCAGTCAAATGCCTTATATACCAAACCAGCCAACTGCAAGGAGCACAGGAACAAATAGAAGTTGGTCTGAATGCCTCACAAAAACAAGGCTGATTCTTATTTCCTATTCCCAGAGATCCGTGGCCGTGACCTAAGATTCCCTGAAAACAGTACAGCTCGGAGAGCTTATCGCAGCATATCTGTATGTTGTTACCTGTGAGCAATTTAATAAAAAAGATATTATAGCAACAATAAAAGGAGGCTGGAGAATGCCAACTAATCCCCGAACAACCTTATTTCAGTCTATTTAAAGTCCAAGAGAGACTTGAATTCCGGGACCTGGCAGATTCTGACATAAAACAGATGTTTTCATCAAGTACTGCAGTGGCAGTGTTACGTGTCCCAAGCTGGTGACTATCTGGCAGGTCCGGTGTGTCACGAGGAGGAATCACGAGCCATAAAGAGCCAATTTTCAATGCTTTGCACTGCATTCCTGCATCAGTTACACCTGGGTATATGTGCGATAGCTGCGGATTTTAGTGGCATTACGCCTGGATTTATCTTGGCGTCACTAGATTTGACCCTTCCTTTTCTAGAAATGTATTGTTGTGTCTGAATTAGGAAAATAAAACCCCCAAGCCAGTATAAAAAACCTTGTATCCGAGGCAGTGATAAGTCAATCACCTCATCAATAAAGCGTGTCCGATCCTCCCGGTAATCCCAGTGATCAGCTTTGTTTATGAAAGCTAAATTGAGCTCCTCACGGCTCTGAGCAGGGATGACAAGTGGCAATTGAAACTAATGTTGACAGAGCTAAAGGAGCACACGCTGAGTGCAACAGAGGTAACCATAACGGCGAGGGAACGAGGCGAAACCAGGCTGGTGGGGGGGAAAACTTTTGGAACAAATCCCTCATTCCACTTAACTCCATGACAAAACACCACTGATAATTTGCTCGGTTCAGTAATGCAGTCCCTGCTGCACCTGTGTAATCAGGAGGAGAAGTTGGCCAATGCAGAGGAGCCATGGTACAGGAGTTATCGGTACGAAGGAGGCAAGGGGAGCATCGCAGAGAGTGAGCTGAGGGGGATTCCAGCTCTCACAGCTTTAGTACCTAGTTCTCCCCTGTGACATCTAAAGGCATCACAGTACCCAAAGCGTAACTGAAAGCCTCCTTCTGATGATGCATGTGTGAGAGAAGTAAGCACATCGTGCGAAACAAGGCACCCTGAAATACAAGGAGGTACATAGGTACCTAGAATATAAGAAAATGGTCTGGATTTAAAATGTTTATTTCTGGTTTAATTCTACAAACATAAGTGCTTCTTTTTATCGCCTGGTTTTAAAGCTAAATTCCCACTACCAGAATCAAGTCTCTATTTGCTTACTGTTATTAGAGCTACAGTTACTACCACTGATTAGTCAAGAATTGTCCTTTCTGCCTTTGGTCTCATCCATTTGATAGGGTTTTATCCCGAATTACACATTTTGGAAGGAAAAAGATTATCGCTTACTACACATTTGTGCTACATCTCTCACAACAGATTCCCACTCTGTTCGGTCTGCAAGTGCCACTGCACAATCATTTTCAAATAATAATGATGTGCTGAGAAATGTAATAAAATCTTCCATTTCAGAAAGAAAACTTTAAAAATTACCAAAGACAAACACTAGGTTTTAGGGATTCACTGACAAAAGCAAATATGCTTTTTTCAGTGTTTATAAGGACTCAGCTGAACTCCTGTCAATGTTTCCATCCACACTGTAAGACAGCGAGAGAAAGTCCACAAAACAACAGCAAGAAAGATCCAAGATCTAGACAATGTAATTACGAGCAAAGATTGAAAGAGATGAGCTTGTTGAATCTAGATAATAGAAGATCTGAGTAAATGGAAGTAACTTCTCAGAGATATGAAGGCTTGATACAAAAAGAAACAGAAAAAAACTATTCTCCATGCCCACTGAGGATAAGTCAAGAAGCCATTGGCTTAGATTGGCTTGGATTGCTGGGAGAAGATTTAATTTAGATATGAAAAAGTACTATCCAGTATTAAGGGTAGTAAAGCACTTGTACAAACTACCTGGGAAGGCCTGGACTTTCTGCTGATGAAAGTTTTCAAAACCAGATTGAATCACAAATCATCTGTGGAAGTGTTTTATGGGATGATTGAGCTGATTTGGGGGATGAACCAAATGATGTCCTGAAACCTCTCCCAGGTCTGTATATTCTGTGATTTGGACAATGTCAGGAGAAAGGCCTGTATTGATTAAGCCTATAAGAAATTCAAAACCATTCTGTTTTAACATAAGAATTTTTTAAAAAATCTGTGTTCTTTCAGCCCCAGGTGCATTTAGCCCATGTCCTTCTACCATCACCCATAAATGGACACCAAAAAGTAAGCACAGGGGAGATGTTTATGACCACTCTACCAGTCTCCAACTATTCTCAGCTCAGGGTTTTCCTGACCCTGTTGTGGTCCTTGCTGCTTCCTTCCTCCAGCTATCCACCCAGATTTAAGCCCATACAAATGCTCATTCATATTTTTTATGGCTGCTACTGCTGCATGAAGGACCGGCTTCTTTGTTTTATTTTGAATGCCATTAGCTTCATCTGAAGACACTAGTCCTCGCACTAGATGAAAATGAATTGTTACTCCTACCCTCTATTCCTATCTTTGAAGGATTATTTATATTGGTCAAAAACAGATAAAAGGATAATCTTATCCCATGGCTGCTTATTTCTTTTAAACACCTTTTTTTGTAAATCCGATAACATTGTATTTACTGGCTTATTGATACCCACAAACCATTAAAAAAAAATCAAGAGATCTGTACGGTGCAATTAACCAGCAGTGAAATCTTTTTACATTCCTTCATCAAAGTTTCAGCTAATTTGTTTGGTTCATATGTCAGGTTTATAAGTTTGTAGTTCCCTGGATCTCTCCTGGATCCTCTCCAGAGAAGTTTTAAGGGAAACATTGCATATTGGTGTAAATAATTCAAATACTTAATTTTTTATTTTCTGTAAAACTCTTGGGTAAATATATCTAGCCCTGATGTTTTGTCTGTGTTTATTCTGTCTTTTTAATCTGTACCTTTTCTTCAATTTCAGGCAGGCTCTTTGCTGAATCCTCTCCTCAAAGAGGGTCTGGGATGTTTATCACCCCTGTTTCTTCTGTAGTAAACACCCGTGCAAAGAATTCACCTCGGTACTCTGCAGTGACCTTTTTCTCTGCAAGTGATTCTAGTATACAGTTGCTATCAGTTGTTCTTATAGGCAGGCTTTTCACTCCCGATGTGTTGAAAGAAAAATTTAGTATTAGTGTTGTTTGCTTTCATTGGTTGCTCCTCAGTGTCCTTTGGCCTGCCTCGTTATATTCTTACTTTTAATCTGCTAGAGTTCCTGATCCTGTTTGCTTTTTTTTTGGATGGCAGCGTTAGCTTTTTGAAGGATGGCTTCTTATTTCTAATAGCAGCCTTTACCCTTCTGTTCAACCATGCTGGTTTACATTTTTCTCCAGGCTTTTCTAAGAGAAAAACAGCGATACACCAGTGGCATGCTTCCTACTCACCACCCTTCAGTACTGTCAACACCTGTAAGGATTTAATTCCTCTAGCTTCCCCTTTTAACTTTTTTTAAGAGCTTATTTTTACACAGTCCCGCTGCTGACTTGGGCAAAGCTTTGGGGGACTGCTCAGCCCCTGTTGCTCCCATAAGAATGTTGGCACAAGGTATGTCGTCGAATCTGCTGCAAGATATTGACTTCATGATGAGATCTTGAACTAGATTTTTATATTAACCCAGGGGTTACAAATGTTCTTCTAGGATCAGTAGCCAGCTGCTGCTTCATACTCAGAAGTGTCCTTTGCTCAGAATCCATGGAGGTAACTGAAGTCACCCAATGCACTCGTATTCTCTGCCTTTCCTCTTTTGTTCTTTTTTTCTTTTTTTCTTTTTTTTTTCTTTTTTTTTTTTTTTCTGTTAGCATCAGTCAGTGCCGCTGTACTTGTGAGCAGTAAGGTCTGTTGGCCCAAGACTGTATTGTTGCCTCTTGGCCTGGAGTTTCAATTCATAGAGATTCTAGATGAGATGTGTTGGTGTCTCTTTCCAGCATATGGCTCATCTGATATAGCGTACCTGTGATTGTTTTCTTTCCAGCAAGTTTTTTATACATGTATATCCATTCAGGTTCAAAAAAGCCAGTTCCACCGTCTTTGTTTCTGAGGTTTCCAGCATTTGTGTAGTAACACACATGTTGCCACTTTAGTTCCAGTCTTGACAAGCTTTTCAAATGTCTATTTGTTTTCCATTTTCTGTTTGATTATTTACTTCCTGTAACATATTCTTCATTCAGGGATACCTGTGTTTGTGTCTTCGTCTTTAGAAATGTCATCCCAAACCATATGCTCTTGTGCATTGATTGGCTTCCCTCACTCCTCTCTTTAAAAGCTCACTCACAGCCTCCTTGATTTTAAGTGACAATGCCTCAGATGAACTCCATCTCTCCTGTACTGGCTTTCAATGCTCTACATGTGTCAGACGAGCTTGAAAGTGTCTTATGTTCATACTCTGCCTCTCCACCGCTCTCCCTGGACCTGCAACAGATAAGGGAGCATTTCAGAGAACATTACCATAGAGGTCCTTCTCTTTGTTTTCTTTTCCAGGAGCCTAAATTTTGCCTCCACGGACAGGACCTCCCTTGCCTGTGTCATTGATACCCAGTTGGGTCATGACCACAAACTCCTCATCACTTGCTTCTAATCTTCCAACTACCTTTCCATGTTATAACAATTAATTGTATTGTCTTATATTTTTAATACCTTTAATAGATGATAACTTCTTTTCTGATTGATCCCCCAACCATCTTAATTTTGTTGTCCTCTTGAAAATGGTCTTAATACCTTGTTGATGAGGGTTTCTATATGATTTCTCTGAAGGAAGTGGAGAGAGGGCAAAAAACAAATTTTAGAAAAAAATATTTAATGATTGTGAAACAAGAACCTTTCAATGCGATTTAAACTTTGTGATGACCTGGAAAGGAGACAAAGTGAGGGAGATTTAAGGATATTCAACTGCAAAGCCCAAGAGCATATGCTTTAATTAAATTTAGCAGCTTGAATCAGCTCCTCCCCTCCCATCTGAATGGCTGGCAGATAGTCTGTGAGCATGGAAATATGCTTTCCTTTGCCCTTATTTATGTTGCTAAATCTCTCCTAAAATTTCTCAGTGTCGTGACTGCATATAGCAATAGTGGGAGCGAGAAATAAGACAACAAGATATCACATAGACCCACACGAAGCACTTTGGCTAACAAGGTGCTCGCAGTACAGGTTGCCAATACTGATTGGATCTCTTGTTGCTTCTAGCACTGGAGTTAAGATGCACATTAAGAAATTTTAGCAAATCAGGTCTTGTTTCATGAGGAAGGCTGGGATGGTTACTCTACAAAACTATCTGCAAAAAGATTTCTTAGGGGGTTTTTTAGCCACCTGTATCCATAAATGCCAGTGGTTTTGCTATTAAACATTAGATTTCTAAAATTTTCTCCTGTGTATATCCAGAGGTGCTGCTGTCTCAGCGGAGCTGAGCAGTTCCTTCTCAGCACTTCATGAGATTCATGACGTTGGCATTCTTTTCGCAAGCACCCCAATAAAGCTCATCTCAAAAACATGTTCTGGATGCATGTAATGATATCAGCGACACTGTCCTGACTCTCTAGTAATGCAAAATCTGTCCTTTTTGTAATATTATACAGATTAGCTTCCTTGCTTAGGAAGTGGGTGGCTTGGGCGCAGTCTCTCAGGTTGGGAGGTTTCCAATCTACCATTCCCATGTCCTAGAAAAATGTGCTAATCGTGCAGCTGGGTTAAAGCTGCTTTCTATCCTGGTAGGCAAAGCTGTGCCTTTGTGCAGAAAAAAGGCCTTCAAGCTTCATAAAGCCAATGAAGGGACTGCCAAAAAGAAACATGACGTTGTAGCTCATTAAAGAGGGGATCCTAGGCAACCTCTTGGACGAGAGGGTAGAAAGGGTGTAAGGATGTACTGTAAAAGGCCTTTAAAGTTAAAACAAAACATTTGTGTTTGATGCGATAAAGAAGAGGGAGTCAACGGGTGGAATTTGTTTGAATTTCCCTAATCCTCATTTGGAAGAACTTTTTTCCTAGAGGGTGTGTCACACCAAATAATAGAGGTTACCTCCCTCGATGGATGCCCTTTGTAATGTTGCTGCACCTGTTCCTCGCTCTTGAATAAATTACTTAAGGATTGTAAAATTACTTTGCCTTTCCTCTTACAAATGTGTTTTTACTAACTATTGGAGTGAGCTACAGCTGTACATTTTATAGGACAGGTTTCATCACTAATTCTTTTCAGACTGAACTTCCTTTTTCATAAATGAAATAAATGCTAAATGCAAATACACCCTGCCTCTCATTGTAACAGCTTTGTACTTTTTGTCATGTGAGTGGGAGAGATAAATACAGGTATATGCAGTACATCTAACTGGAGAGGGCACACATGAGACTTGGTCTTGCAACCCTAGGACATTAGACCTGGATTTGTGCTGCAGTGTCTGGGCATCTTTCATACCTCATACCTACATTTATTAAATTTACTTCCTTAAAATGTACTAGTTGTTCACTAGCTATCATTGATGGCAGACCTCCAAGGAAGAGGCTGGATGCTACGATAAGGCACCCAAAGGTTAACTTTCCTCTGCCTCAGAACTGAATGGATGCACCAATTTGTGGCCAGGAGGATGCAACATTCTGGAGAATCCCTCATCCTGAATTAATTAAAACTCCTTATCACTTGCAGTCAAGACAGATGAGGATAATTAAGAAAGGGCATGTTAGGCTTAGGCCAAGTAACAAGATGAAGCGTATGCCTGCTTAAATTTCACCAAGAATTCGAATCAACTTGTACCTCATTAAGATAACGTGTCCCAGAGTTTTATATGATGACTGGTGTTGATATGCTGTTGTATAGCCCCTCCACCACTAATCAGAAGTGGCTGTACTTCAGCAGTGGGTCAGCTGCATTTCAGGCCTGGCCCAAAGTTAATGTGAAGTCAACAGAAGAACTTCTGCCAAGTCAATAAGCTTTGGATCAGTTTCCTATGTTAGTTCACAGAGTGCTTTTGAATAATTTATGCTGAAGGCTTTATATAAATTGAAATTAGTGTTTTCATTTACTTTCATATCATAAGAATAAAACTTATTTTTGAGATTGTTTTACTTAGTTATTTATCTGTTTAGAAATTGGAGCTGAAGTCTATTGATCAACCTGATTAAAGAATGTGAAATCAAAGTGAGGCTGGCTCCCTCATTTTAACAAGTTAGTGTATCCATTTTATTTTTCTCAGACAGGTTTGATAAAATGAGATACAAATCTACACACCTGCAGGCCATTGAGATAATACAGTACTTGGGCTATGTACGGGAAGAGAAATGGTAGTAAGAATACATGCATTCATCAGAATGATATATACAAAAATGGAGAATGATTAACTTAGCAAAGTGTTTTTCATAGTCCAGCAGCTTAAGATATTAATGAACTGCTGCTTGAATGAGCCAGATCTCTTGACCTTAAAGTGATTTAATTTCAAAAACAACATAAGCAAACATGGGTCAACTGATCCATTTATTTACAGTATTTTAAATTTAATGTGATTTAATGTGCCGAACTGTATTATAGTCTGATCTCACTGTGGGCTGCCACTAGAAGAAGAGCTGGTCCTGCTCCTTCCACTTCTCAGCTGACCCTGGCTGCATATTCCTGTGCCCTCCCATGTGTTTGAGCAGTCCTGTAGGTGGGGGTAGCAGAAAGAGCGGAGACCACCTCTTTACCAGCAGCCTGAAGCTGGACCAAGTTAGGCACGACATGAAACTGTACCCTAACATTGGCAATTTGCTGTGAATGGCACCGTATCCCCATGTGATTATGGAAATTTCAATAATTAGGTCTTACACGGTGCAGTGGTAATTTATTTCAGAAGCAATAAAAAGTGATAAATTCATAAGTATGAACAGTGGCTCCTTTCTTTTTGTCTTCAAGCTGATACCCGATACTGAAAGAATTTATTTATTTTAAACATTTGTAGTAGATTTTAGTATAACAGGAGAGAATGGAGATGTGTCTCATTTTAGGTCAACAATTACAAGGGCAAGTGAATCTCTGTCTTCTGGAAGGTGAAAAAAAAACAACCATAAGTGACCAACCTGTGCTTTGCGAAGATGAAGTTCATTAGGCTCCTCGGAAGGGGGACTGCTCCATCTGAAATCACCTTAATAAAAAAGTGGGAGGAAGCTCCTTAACAAAGAGCAAAAAAATCAGTAGAGGAAAGTGCATTTTAGAGCTCAAAAACTGCAGGGGTTGCATGGGCATTGCTAAAAGTAAATTCAAATTTATCATGGCAAAGAAAATTAAAATAGGGAGCAAGGATTTCTTCAGTATTTAACCATGAAAACAGAAAGAAAATGGGGAATAAGAAATATAGGGCAGACATTAAAGATGCTGGAAATACGACCCTGCAGTTAAAGGTCTACTTCGGCTCGGTTTTCTGTAAGGACTCTGATGTAGAACCCGCTGAGGAAAGACAAGATGATTAATGGGAAGAGGACTGTGGACATGGAAATTTCTATTACCAAAGTGGAAACAAAACTCTCTAAACTAGTTTCATTTAGCTAGGGAGAAGGGAGAAGATATGGAGCTGGGTAATCAGCATTCTTGGTATTTCAAAGAGCTGGCTCAGGAAATCAGTGCTCTATCTCAAAGCTCTTTAATAAATGTATGAAGTTGGGGGTGGTTCCATCTGTATGTCAAATAATAAATATAGTGTCCATATTTGAGTGCAGAAAAGCAACCACCCAACCCCAAAAATACACAAGCTTTAGAATAAATCTTAAAGAAAACAAAAATGAATGAATAATTAAAGAAAAGAAACGACCACAGGGAAGTGAAAATAAATCAAGATGGGAGGAAATACAGATTTATCAAAGGCTGTTTGTGTCTGATAGCTTTCCTTAAAAAGGATAACCAATTCTTATGGATGGGAAAAATGCTTTAGACATAATCCACTTAGACTTCAATGAAGCAATATCAATATTGTGCCACATGGGATATTATTAACTGGAGAAAATGTGGATCATTTCCAAAATACTAATGTGGTAAGTAACTACTAAAGAGAAATGACCTGGTGTTCTGTAGAGAAGGAACTTGTAGTTTGCAGGGCAGTTTTTAGTGGAGTTTCAAAATGCTCTGTCTTCAGTCTAATGTTATTTAATGTTTCCATCGGTGACCCTGGCTTAAAAAATAGAGATTTACTAATGAATTTTGTAGACAGCACAAAGCTGGGAGGTAGAGGGAATTGGCGTATTAGTGAGGTGAATTGGATGGAGAGCTGAAAAATATAACAGTACAAAGAGTAAGGTCGTGCATGTGGGGATTAATAACAAGAGAATTGGCTATAAAGCTGGAGCTTGTCAGTGGAAAATGAGGGACTAAAAAGGGCATGTTGTGTTTGTTGATCACAGAATGATACAGCCCTGAAAAAGCAAACATCCTAGGGATGCCTCAGCTGAGGTGCTCTCAGGAGAGGTCTTTGATGAGACTGAAGTGAGGCCTCTTGCAGAGCAGTGTATAAAATCCTTGGCTCCCACAAACAAGAAATACGACTTCAATCTGGCGCCGTGAAGTTCATCCAGGTTCATCAGTGGCCCTGGGAGGTTACCAGATAGGAAGAGCCTAGAAGTGCTTGTGTTTTATACAGCCTAGGAAAATGAAAGCTGAAAGGAAATAAGGTTATTCTTTAAATAACCATAGCCTCTTTCCATCATTTACCAGCAGTCCTGGCTGACCAGGGAGGTCCCGACAGATTGGAAATTGGCCAATGTGATGCCCACATATAAGAAGGGTCAGAAGGATGATCCGGGAAATTACAGGCCTGTCAGCTTGATTTCAGTGCCCGGGAAGCTGATGGAGCAGCTCATCCTGAGTACCATCACACAACACATGCGGGACAACCAGATGATCAGGCCCAGTCAGCATGGGTTTATGAAAGGCAGGTCCTGCTTAACAAACCTGATCTCCTTCTACGACAGAGTGACCTGCTTATTGGCTGAGGGAAAGGCTGTGGATGTTGTCTACCTTGACTTTAGTAAGGCCTTTAACACCGTTTCCCACCGTTTCTCCTGGCAAAACTGGCTGCTCGAGGCTTGGATGGGCACATTCTTCACTGGGTAAAAAACTGGCTGGATGGCCGGGCCCAAAGAGTGGTGGTGAACAGAGTTAAATCCAGTTGGCGGCCGGTCACGAGTGGTGTCCCCCAGGGCTCGGTTTTGGGGCCACTCCTGTTTAAGATCTTTATTGATGATCTAGACGAGGGGATCAAGTGCACCCTCAGTAAGTTTGCAGATGACACCAAGTTGGGTGGGAGTGTTGATCTGCTGGAGGGTAGGGAGGCTCTGCAGAGAGACCTGGACAGGCTGGAGCGATGGGCTGAGGCCAACTGGGGGAGTTTCAATAAGGCCCAATGCCAGGTGCTGCCCTTGGGCCACAACAACCCCCAGCAGCGCTACAGGCTTGGGGAGGAGTGGCTGGAGAGCTGCCAGTCAGAGAGGGACCTGGGGGTGTTGATTGACAGCCAGCTGAACATGAGCCAGCAGTGTGCCCAGGTGGCCAAGAAGGCCAGTGGTATCCTGGCTTGTATCAGCACTAGCGTGGCCAGCAGGGACAGGGAAGGGATCTTACTCCTCTGCTCGGCACTGGTGAGGCTGCACCTCGATGAGTGTGTTCAGTTTTGGGCCCCTCACTCTAAAAAGGGCATTGAATGACTCGAGCGTGTCCAGAGAAGGGCAATGAAGCTGGTGCAGGGTCTGGAGCACAGGTGTGATGGGGAGCGGGTGAGGGAACTGGGGGGGTTTAGTCTGGAGAAGAGGAGGCTGAGGGGAGACCTCATCACCCTCTACAACTCCCTGAAAGGAGGGTGCAGAGAGGGGGGATGAGTCTCTTGAGCCAAGGAACCAGCACCAGGCCAAGAGGGAATGGCCTCAAGCTGCGCCAGGGCAGGGTCAGACTGGCTCTTAGGAAGGATTTCTTTGCAGAAGGGGTTGTTGGGCGTTGGAATGGGCTGCCCAGGGCAGGGGGGGAGTCCCCATCCCTGGAGGGGTTGAAGAGTCGGGTTGACCCAGTGCTGAGGGATCTGGTGGAGTTGGGAATGGTCAGTGTGAGGTTCATGGTTGGACTGGATGATCTTCAAGGTCTTTTCCAACCTAGATGATTCTGTGATTCTGTAAATATAAGAGGACTCAAGGAACAAAGAAGGACTCTTTAAGCAGGGGCAGAACACTGATGCAAAAATAAATGTGTGTACATTGTACATGGATGAATTTAGCCTGGGAAGTGTTAAGAATTAAGGTGGAGGGGTCTGGGACAGTGTCCTAATTCCAGTAATTGGAACAGCAGACCTTACTTTCAGGTAGATTTATTAAGAAACTGAAAGATATCACTGGGTATGACACCCGTAATACAGAATGGGTTTTGATTGCCCGGAAAGATTCTGGATACACTTGAGCTCAGCTGTGTCACCTTCAGTCCTGAACTGGGATGTCTGCATGATGCAACCGCAGTTGCAATCAAAGGAGATTTGTCAAACAAGAGGGGAGGGTGTCATGTCCTTGTTGAGTTGTCCTTTCCTTTTCCAGTTCCTCTGACTAAATGTTTCAGCAGAACAAGAAGTTTTTCAGTACAAGGCTACCCTGCTGTACTTGCACAAAACAATTTACATGCTTACTCACATGATGTATCCAAAGGAAATGTTCAAAACCAGTCAGGAGACCTTACTCAGCAGTGACATTGCATTCTCGTTGTTGTAAGGGATAATTTACTCAACCCTTTTCTCAGTTTACTGAGTGATTGAAATACAATATAAGGTTAAACGTCTCACCTAGACCATATAAAACCTCCTCATTGCCCTCCTGAATTTACAAAAAACCCTACACTGATAAGGGGAAAATGTATTTCTTTAAGGCACTGATAGTTTAGTCAACAGTCAAATAATGAACAATAAAAGACAATTTTATAAGAGAAACTTATTTCTTTCTTCTAGATGATCTAAACAGATATTCTTACGGTGCAGTGTCTTATCCACATCAAGGATGTGTTCCACAGGTTAGTTAAGAGGAGTGTGTTTGTCCTTGCTCTTGCCAGTTCGTCCCACTCAAGGAGTACTCCTCATGTGGGATCAACTGTGAAAAAGCAAGAAGAAAGGCTTTCCCCCATGAGAGATCAAAATATCACTTTTTGCACCATTTTGACAAATATGCTGTGGTGTTTTCAGAGGCGTCTTGAGGAAAATGCTCTCTCTTATGGTTGCTGCAAGCTGGGTGCCACTAGGTCGCTGTGACCCCACAGTTACAGTCAATGGGGGAGTCGAGTGGGGGAGTGACAGCACAGTCATCCTGGGAAGACTTCAGAAGAGCTCACAGAGCAGTCAAAAAAGCCGGATACATTTTTAACATTGATTGCAGAAGGGAAAAAAACTAAAAGCAAAAATAATAAATGTAACTTAATATTTACATATGATTAATGTTTTTCAGAAGCCCACATTCAAGTGACAGTCAGTGATATTAAATTCTATCAGTACTCGGGCCATATTATATGAAAAGAAGCGATTCACTGAACAGTCAGACTGAAAAAATTGCAGAACATCAGTCCTTCTTTGGAGAAAAAGGGATGTGGGGGAGAAAACCGTCATAACTCCCTTGTATTCCCATAGTGACGAGAGAGGACAGTCTCTGTGGTATCCATGGTGTGTAAGCAAGGAATATTCTTGATATGCAAAAGGCTGAGAGCTGCTATCAGAGAGGTTTAGTAGTTTAAAGGGAAAGCTATCAATTAAAAAAGAATTCAAAAACTGTACAGACATCTATATTTATTCTCATTTTGGTGAGTCAAGCAGAAGGATGCTCTTTGGTGGGAGGACTCGAAGAACACATGTCTGTTATCCCCTGGTTCAGCTCCAAGGTGGCACCTGGTTACAAGCCAAGAATTCCATGAAGAAGAGAAGAAATAAGAGCGGGGGGCAGGGAGGGGGGGGGGGGGGGGGGGGGGGCGGGGAGGAATACAGAAGACCAACAGACGGCTGAGATTTAGCGAAAGAACCAAAGGGATGTCACAAAGAAAGGAGAGATGTTGCCATTCATGGAATCAGGTGTAGTTCAAACATGATGCTGCGGTGGAATTGAGACTGACACAAAACATGCCTTTGACCTTGCTGACTTTGAGCTCATCTTTGGAAGGCAGTGATGGATTCTCTAATTTAATCATTAAAATAAAGCCAAATCAATACAGCATCTGAGCATAGATTCAGAGAAAGGTCTCTTACTGTGCCAAGAGTAGTCTGCATGCCAGAGCTCTAAATAAACAGTCTAAATATACAGGTTCATAAATCTTGTGTGTGAAATTAAAACAAGGAAAAGGACATTGATTTATTATATGTTTGTTGGAAAGCTTAAGACTTAGTCTTTAGTTATAATAATGGTGTCCTCCATGCTCTGTAAGGGGGCAGAAGTGCTTGACTTCAATTGTGCTTTTTTTGAGTTTGGTAATTATAAGGTCAGTAAGAAGTGTTCCCAGAACAGCAATCTTTTTGGCTCCACTTTTAGGTTGTTTCTAGATTCCCATTAAAAGTTCATCGCTCAGTCTAAGTTCCCCCCCCAAAAACCCGACCTGCTGAACTTGAAATATAGCTCGTGTTTCAGGGAGGGGATTTTGTGGGAAATGCCCTAGAAATCAAGAGAAGCATTTGAGAGCTCTGCAGTCAGATTGTGACTGATGTACTTCACATCAGCTTTGCTTCTTATTAAGAGTTAATGAAACAACAGTAATTTTACACAAGATGCAGATACGCCCTGTTTTATTAGAAAGACCTCTTTTTGATTACTCCTAAAAGTGAGGGGTTTTTGTTTTCTCTTTCTTTTTTTCCCCACTTGTAGTACGTCCATAACTTCTCGACTTGGGTAGCTCCACTGTCTCTCGTGCGTGCTGCGTGGAAAGAAGAGGATGTATGGGCAGGAAGGTCTTTTCCTTTTAGTACTACTCAAAGTCCTAGTATGCTGGATAGAGAAAGGCTTGAAGATACCAGTGAGACTAAGAAATAAGGGAGTAAGGAGAGTAAGAAATAGGAATGGAGGGGCAGGTGGTGGGTGTCATTGAGGGTCAAGCTTCCCTGCTGGTATGTGGTGATGAGCTTTGTGCTGTAACACATACGTAACTCTTGTGTAACACGTGATAACTTATCAACATAGAGGCTGCATGAACTGTGGGAGGGCGTAAGTCCTTCGTTTGGAGACTGTGTGGCTACTAAGATTCTCTTTGAGTTGCACAGAGTCCCAAGAAGTCAAGAAGGGCAGAAGTTGGTAAAGTTTGGCTCCATCTTCACTCCCTACAATCAAGGACAAGAGAAAGATGTGGCAGGTGGATGCACAGAAAAAAAAAGAAAAAAAAAAAAAAAGGTTAAGAATGGGACAGGTGTAAAATGAAGATCTCCTGTCCTCTGGTAGTCTGTGACTTAAGGATATCCTGAGCCAGCATATCATCACATCTTTATGAGTAGCCCTCAATAGACCTTCCTTATACAAGTGCATCTGATTGCATTTGAATCTGCTTTCATCTATGCAACAACTTGAGGTGATGATTTCCACTGTTCAGTCATGTAGTGCATGAAAAAAATATTTCCCTTAATGAAAAAAATATTCCCCTTAACTGTCTGTTACAGAAGGGCAACAGGAGGGATTGCTGTGCGTGCACATGAGAGTACAGTTTACAGGAGCTGTGCAATATATATCCCCTTCCTCTTCCACATCTGCCCATCCTCTGGGTCCTTCGATATTGTACTTTCCCCTCCAACCACTTGAGCACAATTCCACCCACTCCTGCAGCTTACACCTTTCTTAAGAGTACCAGGAGCTCATTCAGGCTCTTCTACCAGCGTGCAAAGTCACTTCACAGATGGCTTAGCTAGAAGAGCACCAGGCTCCTGCGTCACCTCAGAGGGTGCATCTCCTCTCCAAAAGTGCAAATCGGGACATGTTACAGAAAAAGCTGTTTGTACAATCAGCCTGTACAAGCCAAATGACTGATTCCGGAGTTTCCCAGAAGCCTTTTCTTCCTCAGGCATCAGTGCTGGAACTCCTGTGTCACCATGGCCTCAGCAGTGACACCACATGAGCTCCTGGCCATGTCCTTCGCTCCTTGGGTGGCACAGGAGTTAGGAGATGGCAAGACCATCGGATCTTCCATTCCACCCTGTGAACCGGAGGAGCACTTTCACACCTCCCCTATTTCCTGTAGCTTTGGTGGCTCAGAACCACTGGCTTTGGGTCCTCTCCATAACCATGCTGCCCATCTCCCCTGCCCTTCTTGCTGCCCAGGAGTGTTCTTACCCCATCCCAAACTGGGAATGGAAAGAAGCTCCTGCCTCTCACAAGCCCCTGGGGGCTGCTCCAAGGCCCCTGCAGGGTCTCCTCAGACCTTCCTGAAGGTGATCATCTGCCTTGCAAGCATCTGCTCCCATCAGCTGTCCCAGCATGGCAAGACCCCAAGATAAAATGGCCTGACCTCAACTTCCCACTGATCCTTCACCGGCTCACAGCAAGGCCACAAAGAATAACCAGGGAAGGAGGTCCTACCCTGGGGGCAGGAGAAGGAGAGGGCTGTGAAAGCTCCTCTGTGCACAAGGCCATGGGTGATGTGTCTTCCTGTAAAGAAGGCAACAGCTCCTGCTATCTTTCTCTGGGCATCCATCACCAAGATGCAGAAGACCTGTTAAATGATACAGCTGTATTTCTTCTGGGGAGAGTGCAAGCTCTGCTGTTTTAGCCATGCATCTTGGCTTAATTTCTTAACTGTCTCAGTGGCTGATTAAATGAAATTTCCTGTTGCATCCGTGGCTTCATTCTTGCCATCCCTCAGCAACTCACTCAACGGGGATGCCAGGGAGCAGTGAGGGGCAGCTGCTCCCTGAGACATGGGGAGCTGGCAGCTGAGCTCCGTAACATGGCTGGCCAGGAAGGAGCTTCACCAGCCCCATCCCCGAGCAAAGTGAGCAGGACAGATTATGGCCAGGTTTAACCAAGAGTCCAAATCATCCGGAAGTTTATGGGGATGAGGCAGGTCCCAGGAGCTGGGATGTCAATCCCCAGGACAAGGTCGAGATCAGGTCTCACGATCCTTGATGGATTTTATTTTCACATGTAACCTTTTCTCTCCTCCTTGTCCTGGGATCTGTGCATGCCTTCCTTTTGGTTTTGCTTTACCATTGTAACCTACTCCCCTTCTATGAGCTCCCTCCACCAGAAAGTGTGCATCATTTCTCCCAGTCCCTGCCTTGTGTACCACTCCTTAAACACAATTATGATTATTAGATTTTATAGTTATATAGCCCCAAACGATGTCCTACTGTCCATATTTTCAAAAGTAGGAAAAAGGACTAGTTAATTCTGTTCTGTCTTACATCCTCCAAAGGGTTAAATCAGCTCCCTACATCTTCATGAATCACAGCCTTGCTGTCCTCTGCAGTGAACTAGAAGCTGTTGTCTCTGAATTGGGGATGTAGACTTAGCTTCCAACTCTGTCACTTTTCATGATCTTTATCTCCCTAAAACTTTCATGATCCAGATGTTCCTTACTGGCTTAGCTAGCTGTGCTGGTAACCATCCCCACTTAGCACTTCCCAATGCCTTTGACACAAGTCTGTGTACAGTAGTCAGAGAAAGTAAATAGTATCTGCAGAGCATACTTGAATTTAATTAAAAGTATAATAATATCTCTGACTTCGGCACACTACACCACCATTGTGGTTTGCTGCCTGTACAGACAGCTTCATAGGACAGCTATTCCTACTCTGCATTACTGTAGGCTGACTGGCTTTACCTGGTTTATGTTATGCACTTCTGAGGAACTTAAGAAATATTCTGTCAGGTTGGAGGAAATCAGAGAAAAATTACCTGGGGAAGGAATTTCTTTAATGTCACTCTGTGTCAGCATCTGAGCATCTGAGAAAAGTTTTAGGAGACCATCTTCATTGTTTTAAAGAGCATCACACCAGATTGATACCTAAAAACACCTAGGACAGCTTTTTTTTTTTCTTTTTTTTTTTTTTTCCCCAAATGGCTGAAGAAAAGCTTCGTGCTATGCATGGTCAGATATTTCTGTCAAGTTGTTTGTCGGTGGTTTTTTTTTTTCCTTTTCCTGAGCATAGGGACTGCATTTGAAAATCTCTTCTCAAACTAACCTCCTCTTACATAAGCTGTTATAACTCACAAAAGACACTGAGAACAGGGGCTAGGCATGAGCCAGCAACCTGCAAAAGGCATTCTGGGCTTTTTCCATCCACTGGGTGGTCATATCCTCCTCTGTTATATCTCAAAGGCAGCACTAAACAGGGTGCTCTAGAAAAGACGCCCGTCTTGAAAAAAAATTGAAAAACTTTTATCTTCAAAATTTTCTTCTGTTCCCCAAAGGATTTCTTCTAAACCTGGATTTCTAAGAAAAACCTTTATTTCCCTGTATTAGCTTGTCTGAACTCACTGTGAGACAACACCTCTGTTAGCAGTGAACAGAGGTGTTTCTGGTTTTGGCAGTGGCAGGATGTTTCATTTGGCTTTTCCCTTTTAAAGTGCTTCAAATGGTCAAGGCAACAACTTTTTCTCCCATGGCTGTAGTCTGCCTCCTTAGTCCAAAAGCAGAAATGAATTTGGGCTGCAGTGCCAAGTAACTCTACCTGAAGTTTGCTGCTGCCAAGCACGGAACTTTAAGCTTCAGACAGGTGCTACAAAGACCGATACCCTCGTTTCAGTGCAGCTATGGACCTGATCATCAAAATGCAGAATAATTCCTTGCCTTAATTGACCTGATGACCCAGATGACTGCTCCATTTCACATGAGACCTACCTCCACGCTGCCTAAGATTTTGGAAATCGTGCGACTCCCTTAGAAAAGAAGACCTTTCTCAGGGTCAGAATGTCTCCACACAGAGGCCTTGAAGGACCTCTGATGTGGGCACTGGGGACTGCGCATCCCTAGGGTGAGGAAGTCTGTCCACATCCCAGATTTGCTCAGGTTCCTCATGGAGAGGGGTGAAGAATTTATCTAAGATTACTCAGCTAAGGGGATGGGACAAGTTGATTTCTAGTGAGTTTGGGGGGTCATTTCTCCATAGTCTCACACCAGTGTCCCTACTATGAAGCCCTCCTGTGATCATTTTTCAGGCTTTCCAGCATTCCGAGGAAACAGATAAAGGAGCAGTTAGGCCAATGAGATGAAATTATCTTCTCTTACCTTAGAGGTCATTTCTAGGAGTTAAGTTTCAGAATTCTCTCGAGGTCAGCATCCCATTTTTCCTTCTTTCACTAGATAATGGAAAGCCACAGACTTCAGTAATCTGATGAATTTCAGAAGCGGCATCTCCCTGAGAAAAGGCACGGTAGAAATATAGAGTCCACACATACTGAGAAACCCCTTGAGAGTAACAGTGAAAATGGGAAGAGGATGTGAACACAAGATGTGAAGAAAAAGTGAAACAGTTCGATTTGTTTAGCCTAGAAAAGAGAAACCTAAAGGCAGCCAGGTACATGTTCTTCCAACAAAGGAGAGGGAGAGTATGGAGATCAATAGTTCTGTGCCCTTCGTGACTAGAACAACAAGACATCTGTTCAACTTCCAGCAAAGAAGAAAAATTAAATGTCATAAAAGAAAATGAAGAGTGAATGTTGTCTAGAGAGGCTGTGAAAACTCCTTGGATGTTTATTAGAAGACCTGAGGCAAACATGCTCTGGAGTCGTGTAGGTATCCTTGATTCTACCTTGGTGCAGAGGAAAGGACTAGGGCAGAGGATCACAAACTGAGGGCAAAGAATATACCTGAGAAAGTGAGAAGTCACAGAAGATTACTTTCAGCCTTGGTGTCTCCCTCTACTCTTGTTCTTTGCTGCTTCTGTCACCAAAGGCTATCTCTTCAAAGCTGTATGAAAAAAAAAAAACACCACCAACTCACCACCACCACCACTCTTCTTTGAACCAGTGTGGACAGCAAGATGAGAACACAGTAATTTAGGATGAAGAATGAAGCAGAGGGGTTACTCATCTATTCTAGGAAAGAAAGATAGCTCAATATTAAAAAGTCCAAAAGCTTTGGGAGTCAGTGACCTTTAGGTCCACTGCATCTCTTGGAAATCCACTTCTAAATAAATATTCATTGCTGACGCATGCTCTAATAAAAATGGCATATTGCAGTCATTTGCTGGTTGGTGCATAGAGTCTTGTCAGCTCATTCATAGCACATTTACTGCCAAATCATTCCTTTAATCTTAGAACGAGAAATGTTACACACGCCGAACAAATCTCCCTCATTAACTTGAGCGGGTTACTACTGCGGTCTGTTATACTTCAGCTTCTATTTTTGGAGAAGGTCTTGTAACCTATTGTGTGTGTGAGTCACAGCTGTCACTACCAGGCTCTGCCAGGATGAAAACTACAGGCTAGGACACTAATAGTGCTAGATATCTACTTCTGAAGGAGTCTTCAATATCTCTGCCCTGGGACAGAAATACCTGGTCTTCATTTTAACTCTGTACAGTGATCCATTGAATGGCGCTTTTTATCCCTATCAGCCTTACTGAAATAATTGAAGTCCTACTCAACCTTGGTATAGTGTTAGGATTTCTCCCTTTATAATTTTCATACACTGGGGAAAGTAAAATAAGAGGTATGGCTGCAAGCATTCCTTGTGGCCATTAGCCTCAGCCTGCCTTCTGAAACCTCAAATTTTCGCTGTCAGTTTTCATAGAGGGAAAATAATTCAAGCTGACATTAATATTGAAGGAAAGTTAGATAAAGCCTAGGGCCTTTTATCTGTATGGGCTATGTTTTAGCAATGCACATAAACACATGCTTTTCTGAATTAGGGCCCTTGCAGACTTTTGCAACCAACAAAGTGAGAGCAGAAATTCCCGTCAGCTTGCAGAGATAGAAGCTGCAGATGCAGTATGCTTTTTTTCCTGGGAGACAGTGTCTGCACTCAAAAATTAAATGTACTTGGAAAATTTCCTGGGCAATAAGGGCAACTGGTGCATCGTGAGCTATCTCTGTGCTAGGAACCTGTTTAGATGCAGGGTGGCTGCATGGAAACTGCCAAATGGGAATGAACCCTGGCACATGCTTATGCCTGAGCTGTGCCTGGGAGGTGTTTGGAGAGTCGCGTTGGCACATACCAAAGGCACGCCAAGGACCTCTCCAACCGTTTGCTAATATAGATGGATCATGTTCTGGTGCCTGAGGACATTCCCAGACAGCTCAATGTACTGGCACAGAATCATCCAAAAATGCTGTCCCAATCTCGCGTTCATCTTTACAACTCCAGCAAAGAGAAAAGGATTTCATTCCAGCACATGCCATTTCCTGACAGTTAAATCACCATCATCCTCATTTTGATGTGTCTTTTTTAACAGTCCCCTTGTCATCTGAGGTCACCAAAGAAAAGGCCAGTCACTTATTTCATGTTTAAACTGCTCAGACAAACTCACATCAAGAAAAAAAGTTTGGAAATTGCATCGGTCAAGCTTAATAAAAAGCAAAGGTCTCTTTAGTATGAGGTTATCTCATTGTGCTACCGGCCTTGGCTCATGTTAATAAGTGTTATCACACCATTCAGTCACTTTTGACCCTCCAGTCCAGGTTGTCATTTTCCATGTGAGTTAACTAGTTGCCTGGAAATCCAGAGGAAACTGAACTTATGCTCTAAATGCCCTTTGCCTATACTTTTTTTAGGAAAGGTTAATCTCTTAGGGATTTCTTTAGAAAATTTTCATTCTAGAGAACACAGATAGGTGTGATACATATCACGATGATGTATCCAATGGCAAGGTGATGTTAGTTAGAAAAAACTTGTGGAATACATATTTTCATGTTTATAACTCACATTTGATGATCTTAAATTTTGTAATCAGATCAATTCTGTCCAGTACAAGTATAGATTTTTCAGCATCTGACAATCATTTTCTTTCTTATCATAATTATTTGTTACATGGATATCAGCTTTATCTGGGCTGCAATTACACATTTATAACTGACTCAATGTCTTACATATTAAACATTGCATTACCTCGCTTACAATCCCTCACAGTCACTTCACTTAGCTGTGGAAATCTTGACCCAGGAAGGATCTGTCCAAAGCAAGGTGGCTACCACCGCAACATCAGTCTCCTAGAGAGATCGCTTTTTTTCAAACTAAGGAATTTCCATCCCAAGTCGATATACAGAAAAATACAGAATGAGACATTCAACCCCAAACCACAAGAAGTCAGACCTTCTTTCATGCTATAAGAACCATGACCAACATATTCTGTTTACTTTTTTTTTTTTTTTTAACACTCATTGCTACCTGAATACATTTCATTCATCATTAATTTCTTCTAGGTAAGTAAAAGATCAGCTTAATCATCAACCAAATTTTTGTGGAACAGAACTTAAGCAGAGCGGCTGTTTATGGCACTTTTCAGTGTAAAATCTGCCTTGAGAAACCTTTTAACAAAAGTGACCCCAAACCTCTACAAATTACATTAAGAACAGTCCATTCATGTTGTCCTCAGCAGTACTGAATTACACTCTTTAAATGAAAATAATGGACTTTGCCTGTCAAAAAGTGATATCACCCCATAAATCTTTTTTTGCACTTTTTACTCAAGTAAAGAAATTGCATGCAAGGAAGCAGATCTGTGAAAGGCCCATTAACAGCTCGGTAGGCAGCAGATGCTCACCAGAGATGCAGACCAGAATGTCTCATTGCAAAGATGCAATGAGGTTATTTGTCAGTTAAAGCCTCAAGATGTGGTGGCAAGTGAGATCTTTCTCATGGGTCCTAAACAGTTGTAGGTAGGAGCCTTATCACAAGCCTCTGGAAACATTTTTCCAAGCCCAGTAGCTGCTGGGTCTTCTACTCTAGTGCGAATGCAACACAGAGCATGTCTGAATCCTGAATCAACAAGATCAGCAAAAAGAAGTGATCTTGATTCAAATGTTGGAGAAGATCTGGACAGAGGCTCTGAGATGCACAATTTGAGAAAGGCAGGACTGAGAAAAGTCTTCTTACTCAGACTGCACAATAGAGCTGAACAACTGGAGTAAGGGAAGCCCACAGGGGTATGATTTGCTTTTGCATGCTGACCATCATCTTCTGCAGGGTGTGAAGGTCAGTATGAGGCTAGAGGAGTGTCTTGGGGTGTAAGATCCTGCACAGCTTGAGGGCCAAGCTCCACCACGTTTACCTCAGGACTCAAGAGGGTCAGAGTTGTCAGGGTAGCAGCAAGACTAGGGCTGCTCCACAAGGAAAGGTAAATTGGAGGCTGAGGGTGACAGCAAAACAGGCAGATACCTCTTCAACAGGGGCCCAGATGCACAGAACCCCAAAAAACCCAAACAGAGCTACCAGTGACAGTCACCAGGTTCAACTCAGAGCCCAGACCACCAAGCAGGACCATAGTCATGAGGCAGGTCCAAGGTCAATCATTCAGGAGCAGCGAGATGCCCAGCTGAACACAGACTTACCATCTCAGACAACACAGAATTTAAATTAAGCTCTTGGGGCAACAGCAAGAAGATGTGTGGGTGGAGGCCGCAGGCAAAGCTGGTCAGGGGCGATAAGATCTGTTGATGTGTGCAGGGCCTGGAGAATGGTTGGTCAAAGGCTGGCGGTGTGATTCATGTCAACAGCAATGTTTAGTTATTATTTATGTGTGGATTTCCATGAATTACACAGACCATGACTCGACAATGCTTTAGATGGTAACGCTCCTCCAACAAAATGAGATTTAGTGTCTATAAAGAAGAGACTTTACACTCACTGGAGATACAAATTTGCATGGATCATCAGCAGTAGCGGTTATTGCTGTGACTACTGTAGCTGATGCAGAAGACTTTTCTTAATTGTTCATACTTGACCATCAGATGTGAGGCAGCATGAAAACAAAGTAACTTATAAAACAATTTTTGTACAGGGCCTAAGCACTTGAAATGTTTTCCCTGATGAAGATGTGAAGAAAATTACACATTCTGGCTTTGACAGAACCAACTTATGTGCCACAAAAGTATCTACAATCATTCATATGGGTCATTAGATTGAAAGAACAAATTAAATAGAGTTGTTCTGCAAAATTCACTCATTGTTAAATAATATATCTTGGTAAAATAAAAGCATTACATATTTCTGGTAATATGCTAGCTCCATTTTCAATCAAAAGAATCATTAAAGGCTTGGTTGAAAAGGGTATATTTTTCTCTGTGGCCACTGGTGCTTTAAACCGTGGAAATGTTAAAATGTTTCTGGCAGATGTTCATTCCTATACAGTAGAAAAAGAAGTGATCTATTCTCTGCTTAATTGTTTTCAATACAAGACTAAGAATTCATTAGAAATGCTTGAAAATACAAGAAGTGTATTAAAGTCAAATGTGTCATCATTTGCAGATGACAAAGCTAATTCTGACTTTCATGGTACAAATAATGTTGGTCTGTGGTCGTCTGAAAACATGAGGTAAGCAAAGTTTGTAGTGAGAGATAATATCTTTTCTTAGATGATCTGACATAACTGAGGAAAAAAAAAGATACAAAAACCCCACAAGCTTTTAGGCACACAAAGTCTTAAAATATAATCAGCAGCCTTCCAACCTAAGTATAAGTGGGGAATCATTATTCAAAGTTGAACTCACTTACGTTAACCAATTGAAGAATATGAAAGAAAAGCCACCAAGTGACTGTGGAGCCAGAGCAACGTGGGAAGCAGGAGAGGTGGTAAAGTGGTTAACATCTCCTGGACACAGAGAGAGGACGCTAATTATTCATGCAAAATACTGAAGTCTGAGATCTGGAAAATTCCTAAAAAGTGAAACTTTTAAAGATGTGGACAACAAATAGTATGATATGTCTACTGAATATTCAACATCATTATCTACTACATTTATGAAATGTATCCCAAGATTACTTTTTTGAGAGAATCTTGTTTTTTGAGGCTCTTGACTCTATTTCAGCCTTGGATTGCCAGAGAATTTCAAAAAACTGTTGCTTGGAGGACACTCATGGAAGGCATCGAGTGCAGCCTCCTGCCTGAAGCAGGAGTGTTGCCAACACTAGATCAAGTCAGCAATGACTTCTCCTGGTCAAGTCCTGAGATTTCTATGACCTCTCTAGTGAACTGTTCTGGGGTTGCACCACTTTTCTAGTGAGGGGTTTGCTTTTGGTTTTGGTTTGGGGTTTAGTTTTAGTTTTGTTTTCTTCCAGATGTCCAACATGAACCCTCCAAGCTGCAGTTTGGGGACACTGTCTACCATTCTAGCACTACCAAGAATAGTTTGTCTTTATTGTCCATATAACTATTTCATACAGTTATGGCAGCTACTGGGTCACCCTTTAGCCAACTCTACATCAGTCTGAAAAAAAACAGCTCTCAATCTCTTTTCAAAGGACGTGTGCTGTAGGCCCCTGACTATCACAGGAGCTGTCTGCTGAGCCCTCTTCAGTTGCTCGACACACTTCTGAATGGAGAATCCAAAACTGGATGCCATATTCTGGGAGCAGTCTGACCAGTGCCAAGCAGCGGGGGGTGAGAACTCTTCATCTTGCTCATCAGATTCTTTTCAATTTAATGCGGGACATGGTTTGACTACTTGCAAGCAGAGTGTGCTGTTAGCTGATGTTCATGCTGGTGTCTGTCACAACTCCCGGTTATTTTCAGCAGGGCTGTACCCAGCCAGTCGGGTCTCTTCCTGTACTGAGATGTGGGATAGTTTTGCCCTAGATGGAGAACTTTACACTCTTACTTGCTGGTCCTGTTGGTCCAGTCTGCAAGTTTATTGCATTCCCTTTGGGTCAAGGCTCTGCCACATCACAGCATGTCAATCCTTCCTCTTAGTTTACTGCCATCCTTCAATTTGCTGAGGGTGCACTGTGTCATCATCCAGGCCACTGAGGAGGATCGAGGACAGTATCAGCCCCGGCTGTTGTTCTCGTTATGAGCTGCCAGCCAGACACTCAGCCATTGATCGCTGTCCTTTGAGCAAGGTGGTCCAGCCAATTTTCAACCTCCTTGACAGCCCGTTCGTCCACTGCTCCAGCCTCCAAATGAGAATGCAGTGGGAAGTGATGTCTAAATTCATATTAAGTACAAGACATATGACATCTACCAACCTTCTTTCACCCACCCAGCCATCCATTTTGTCATAGAAGGCAATTAGGGCCCTCAATCACCTCTTACCTTTCTGTTGCCCTCCATGATTTTTCCAGAGATGGGGGTGACATGAAGTGACTTATACTTCCTAATGTTCTCCTTATTACTGTTTCTTTTTTTGTTGGGCTTTACTTGGTTTTCGGTTTGGGTTTTTTTTTAAGATATGCCTCCTTTTTTTTTTAAGATCAGCCTTTTTCCCATCATCAGGGATCTTCCCTGATGACTGTTTTTTTTCAAGGATGGTAAACAGAAGCCTAAGAATCACATCAACCAGGCCTTGAATGCTGTACAGAATTTCTTAATGACCTTCATTAATCCTCCAAAAGGAGTTTAAAATTTACAGATGTTTCATCATGTGATTCTTGAAACAAGGAAAATGTTTATACACATCCACAAAAGGTGGTTTTCTTTATGTCCTGCATTGCAATACATTTTAACATGTTTTCTTGACATAAAAGCCTTTTTTTTTGTATGTTAGGGGAGAGTTGTTCAATTTAATTTTCTGCATTCTCTAAAGAAGATGAAACCGAGGAGGACAGAGTCACAATTGCTGAGTGTTAATGTGTCTTTGGAAATGTGTTAAAGGTCTATCTGTTTTTTATGAGTTAACATTAAAGCTTAAAATAACCTCATCTTGCACTGAATTTTAGGCATAACATAGTAACTAAGAGAAAAATTATAACATTATTATGAAAAATTGGTCATAAATTTATCTCTTAGTTAGAAAGAATGTGATAGCAAAGCGGAAAAAAATTTTTTTTTTTCAGCAACATAAACTACTTCTGCAGTACTTGACATTTGTTGTCATGGAATGCATGAAAACAAAAAGTTAATAAAACATTTTTAAAAAGTTAACTTTTTCAAGATGTCATAAACAGTATGAAACAAGCGAGATCAGCAAGAGGCTAGAATGAAGTGAAAGATTAAGTAGAGTTTTTATATGCCTCAAGAATCATGCATTCAGAAATGAACAAATATTTTTTCTTCAAATCCTGTTTTTTTCCCATTTCTAAAAATGTTGTGGAATGTGTTATATCCATTTTTATTTTCAAGACCGTTGTGAAAATAATCTTTTTTGTGTGTAAACAAACAAGTTCCAGAAGCCGATAAATGCTGATTTTATTAAGGTTAAATCCCTCATATCTGTAAAAGAAGCATTTTAAATAGATTTTAAAATGGATGTTTTATGAAATATCTTAGAGACCTTCTGTTACTTAGAAAAGTGAAGCTTGTAATAATTCAATGGTATGTTTGAGGGATATAAGGTTTGCTTTAGAGAAGAAGACATGATATATTAACAGAAATGGTATTTCCCTAAAATACTTCTTGTGATATTGTCCTTTACTCTGTATGCGTTGCCTGAAGCATTGATTAGTACATGTAATTACAGAAAAGCTTTGCTGAAGTCATTAATCAAAACAGGCTCCGCAGAAGCTGTGACCAATAGATGGGCTGTCTACACACAAATGTGCTAATGAGGAGGGGAGAATGGTACATGATGAGCCATCCTGTGAAATCATACAGGTGGGTGCTGTTGTGTCTGTATCTTGCCATTTGTTTTAGCACCTTGTCTGATAAATCACGAGCGTTGGGTCCGTTCCTTACAGACAGTAAATTTGGATGAGCCTCTGCCACTGAACTGAGCACGTGGTCGTTATTCACCAGAGTCTGTGGACATCAGATTTGCTAACCCCATGGCTAGGGATTGTTGTGCTGACAGGACAGACACATGACTAGAAGCAATTTCTAACCAAGAAAGCTGCCAAAATACAAAATGAAAATATTTTTGATATAGAGCAACTTCTTAAGAGTCCGCTGCGTCCTAGGAGGCATTAATGAAATGTACAACCATGCTTCCCATTTCTTTTGTCTATAGCTCATATCTCGTCGTGAGCAAACTCCCTGATATCTCTCCTGCCTGTAACTTTGACTTATACTGTGTTGTCCAAATGATTTTCAGCCATTTAAGAAATTGCTTAGTTTTTTGGAACACCTCCTTTTTTAGGTGACTGATGTGAAGTATCCTAAATTAATGCAGTTGTAAGAAGGTGAGACCTCAGAAGTGATTTAGCTACTTTGCAATAAACTTCCAGTTCTGTTCATTAGCTCAATCTTTTTCCAGTCTTGGCTAATCTTAGTAGATACAAATATATGCCTTCTGTAGCATACAAACTCAACTATTTTGCTGGATGATAAGGTGTCTGTAAGAGCTCACAGAAAGTAACATTCCCTGAGCATCTTTTTTTTTACCGATTAATGTATTCCAGACATTTTTCTAGAAACCAGCTATATAATGGGTCCCATAAACAAGCAATGGCATTCTCAGAAAATGGAAGGGCGATCCTGGTCTTCAGGAGTTTCTCATCTATGTGCAGAAGGACAGATTGCAGAGGTCTAGGTCAAAGAGTCCAGAAGAGTAAGGTAGCTGTGACTTGGCAATGACAATGATTAGAGTAGTTTAGTGGTGCTTATATATAGCAGGGATAAATTTAAGCAAGTTTAATGAAAATTATAACTTCCAAGCCATCTGCAGTAAATATCAGTCTCCCTCTTTTCCTTCTGTAAGACATGTTATTGTCCCCTAGAGTCAACATCATCTGCTTTGTCCTTCCCTACCTTCCCCCACCTTCCCCTTCCCAAATGCTGACATGCTGTTTCTGTTACTGTTTTCTGTTTTGTTTTGTTTGTTGCCATAACAATGAAATAAAAGCATCTGAAATCCCATTTCTTCTAGTGTTGTCGTAACTGCCTTCATTAATGATACTTCTCTTTGTTAGGAGTAGGTGATTTATTTTATTATATTTGCCAGAAATGTATCTGGAAGAAAAATAAACTGTAAGAAATAGACCTTACCATGCCATGCACGCCTGACTTTCAAACTGATTTACTGGAAGCTACATTATGGGGACAAAGCTGATGCACTGGAATTCTTCTGAACCTCAAAGACACAGTGAATCTTAACAATCTTCCAGGAGAAACTCTTGAACTAGCAAGGTGTCCACTGAAATTCAAGTAAATGTCTTTGCTTTCTTTCCTGGCTTCAGACTTTTGAGTTCACTGAAATGTTAGGTAAGCCTTTTGCTTTTAAATGATCTTAACGTCATGAAGGTGGGAGTCACCTTGGGTACTCAAACTCAGGCATTCAGCTTTATCATAATGCTACAGGACATATGTGTTCCAGGAGAAGAGCTGAGCAGACTAAAGATATGAATGATGATCTCATCAACTGTCCATTTCTACTCATCAGAAACTGCAAATCCCACTGGAAAGCATCTCTCTCTGCTTTAACTTAAAAATAAAATAAAATGAAAAATAATAATAATTTAAAAAAAAAAAAAAAAAAAGAGTAGCTGGTTAAAGATACAAGGCAGCTTAGAAAAATCCCAGCAAAGGCTGACCCAAAATGGTTGGACTGGATGATCTTCAAGGTCTTTTCCAACCTAGACGATTCTGTGATTCTGTGAAGACATAAGCACTGAATCTTTCCATCCAAGGGTGAATGTCATCTGGGTTCAACAGGATTATCTGTAGAATAAGAGTGCAGTTCAAACATCTCAACTCATCTCTGGTCCATGGAGAATGCTGGGGATCGTGCTGCTTGGTCCATTTTTGTGTGTATTAACGTCACAATATTGCTGATTTGGAAAGGCGATCTACCACCAAATACAAGAGAGTTGCTAAGTCTTTCCAAACCTACAATCCAGGGTCTCTGGTTTCCCACTCCTCTGACTCCAGTCCCCTCTTTGCACACACATCCACCCCTTAGTAGCAATCTACTGAGAAAAGCCTTTTCTTCTAGAAACCAAGTTTTGCACTTTTATGGGCAAAGGCAGAATGCTTAGGAGGGAGATATGATTTAGATTTTGTTTTCAGCATCACATTGCTTTTAGTTCTCACAGAGTTTGCTGTGTGAGAAAACTGCGTGGAAGTCTTGGCCAGGGTCCTAGATAAGACATTGCCCACTTAGGAACTGATCTAGAGCCATATTTAATTTTGAACAGTAACTGAGGAATGTTTGTTTCTGGTTTGCAAATTGGTCTTCAATGTGAAGATTAAATGCAACATTCGAAATCCCCCAAAAGGAGAGAAGGGGTTGGATTTGAAGTTGTGATTTGAACCTTTTTAAGGATCATTTTCTATAATTCAGCTCTGGGTTCTAAATTATT
The DNA here is from genome assembly GCF_031877795.1 of Strix aluco. NCBI lineage: Eukaryota > Metazoa > Chordata > Aves > Strigiformes > Strigidae > Strix > Strix aluco. The sequence continues at coordinate 2,591,003 of NC_133931.1, read as the reverse complement.
TCCCACCAACTTCCTGTTATTGATATCAGCATTAATTAACACTGCTTTTACCATTACCATGCTTTTAACATTACCATGACATTTATCACTGTCTTTATTAGCTCTGATATATTTCAAAGTTATCATTCTAAACCAGTATATATCAAAATTAGTCAATAAGAAGCCATACCAGAGCCAGGCAAATGTGATTCACCTGTTCCACATTGACTCAAATACAAATAATTTCAATGTTTTTCATGGATAGTTTCCAATAACACTGTTATATGGGAGCATGATTCTTGACTAGATTTAGTTGTCATGGTGTGTCAGTGACGAAGCAATGACCAGATTCAGGTAATATTTAAAACCAGTTGCAGCTTATAAATCCAATATTTGCTCTATTTTCTGTCTAACTGACCACCATGCAGTCATCATATGGTCTTTATATTTCTTGCTGGGCCATGTCTACAATCAGCACAAGATCTAAAGTTCTGCATCTGTACTGGTGAGTTAAATGTCCCCACGACCAGACACTGAGGACTTTTCCTTACCAGTGAGCTGCTGAGCAGAAGACTGACAGTTCCATTATATTCTAATTTACTTGTTTATTTTACTTGAAATTAACCTGGAACTTTGACCATGATTCATAAAGTTTTTCAGTGTGACCAAAAGTGCAATGGGTAATGTGTAGGGGGGATAAAGAATAAGCAGAAAATCAATCAGTGAGTAAAAAACTAAAAATAAAATAAATTAAAAGGAAAATTGGCTAGCCCCACTTACAATGTCTGCAGTGTCCTGCACGCCAACACCTCTGTCTAAGTTTGAACCTCCAGAGATATTAATATTTTGCTAATAATAACCAGCTCCGTATCTCTACCGCTCTGTGTATTCTACATATGCGTAAGATATTCATTGCTAATTTGTCTGCAGGAAGGTCTTAAATCCTCTCTGAAGATTTAAATGTCTTACAAGTTTTATTTTTACATCGAAGTTGCCGAAGGTGAGCCCAGTTTCACTACCCACGCATGCACTGAAAAAAAAAAGCTTCTAATTTGCTAGGAGAAGGTCCTCAAATCCCCACCCACAGGAGAATGGTATTTTAAATTCTCCCAGAAGAGTTGATTATGGCGAGACCCTTAAATTACCACCTACATCCATACACCCACATGCATGTGCACTTGGGTTTCTGTAACATGGAGCCCCAGAAAACTGACTTTTCGAGAGATCTGGATGTAGGTTTCTACATGTTTGTTGACAGAGCAGAGGTGAGAAAAATAAGTCTGTTTGCAAGCTCTGCACGGCAGCTAGAGTTACAGGGGAGTTTTCACCCCTACAAAGCTATGTCTCTTAACAAGCTGGAGCTCGTCTTCAAATTTACACACCTGTAACTGTTTCTTTCTTTGGATTCAGCCTGCAAATTAAGTTAATTTTCTGTGCTTCTCACTTATATCATGATGATGTTTCAGTCTGGGTAGATGTTATGCCTATCCTTTTAAAAAAACAGAAAAAGAAAAGGAAAAGTCACATGGTCCTCACTCCCTACATTAGCTGGAACAGGGTAGTTGCAGATATGCACACCAGATTTCAAGGTAGCAGATCCAACATGGTGTAAGTGTTGGCACTCAGAATAATACTGAGCCTGTTGATAGACCATTTCATCGGGGGAAATGTGAGCAAGTGAAGGTCTCTGTGAAACTGCCACCATCCCTCTTTGCCAGGCAGGGGAGCAGAGGCACAGGAGGGATGAATGCCCTGACTGATTAACGCTCACTAGCTCTTGCCATGACAGATTTAGGAAGAGATGCTAAATCTTCCGATTAGCAGTTTCCCGTCTCAAGTACTCAACAGTACTTCTACATATTTCATGCCCTCCTGTCTCTCTCGGTCACTCCTGCCACCCTTTCTCTGTTGAGCTCTGATCTGCTACCAGAATATAATCCTGAAATGTCTCTGCACTTTTCCCCAGCCAGGAAGGGGGGTGGTTGTTTTGGGTAGGTTGTGGGTTTGTGGGTTTGTTTTGGCCCCAGGTCACCTGTTCAGCTTCTTGCTGGAACTGTATGAATTTCTGTTCCTAATTGAATGACTCGAGCGTGTCCAGAGAAGGTCAACGAAGCTGGTGCAGGGTCTGGAACACAGGTCTGATGGGGAGCGGCTGAGGGAACTGGGGGGGTTTAGTGTGGAGAAGAGGAGGCTGAGGGGAGACCTCATGGCCCTCTGCAACTGCCTGAAAGGAGGGTGCAGAGAGGGGGGATGAGTCTCTTGAGCCAAGGAACCAGTGCCAGGACAAAAGGGAATGGCCTCAAGCTGCGCCAGGGCAGGGTCAGACTGGCTCTTAGGAAGGATTTCTTTGCAGAAGGGGTTGTTGGGCGTTGGAATGGGCTGCCCAGGGCAGGGGAGAGTCCCCATCCCTGGAGGGGTTGAAGAGTTGGGTTGACCCAGCGCTGAGGGATCTGGTGGAGTTGGGAATGGTCAGGGTGAGGTTCATGGTTGGACTGGAGGATCTTCAAGGTCTTTTTCAACCTAGATGATTCTGTCATTCTTTAAGCAGTGCAGCTATTTTCCTAGACCTCCTCTCTATGTCTCTGCATACTAGCAGGGATCCTGGCTAGAAAGGCCCACTTTCCAAAAGCAAATGAGGTCATTAATGTCCCAGCTGAGATTCTCAATATGAAAAAGCCAGGGCATTGAAAGATGTTCAGCATCTTCTTAACTGCAGTGCATTGTGTGTTGGCATTTTGAAACCCATGCCTGGATAGCATGCTCATAAATGGGCATAGCATGCTCAAAAATGTGGAGGCAGTCAAACGAGAGAGACCCGGGCTGTGTCAGGACTCATTGCTTTTCTATATGAACACATATGTGAGAGACGTTTTTTCCCCATCTGTTTCAAGTTAGACGCCAAAGGCTGATTGCAAAAGTATAGAAAGGGCTATGAAAAAGCAATGACATTATGGCCCCATGTGCTAGGTCTGAGATTTGTCCTTACGGTGGGATTCTCAACAGCTAAATAAAGGGTATTGGAAATATCAGACACTCTCCTGTGTGTTTTCCCAATGTTGGGTGTGCAAAAAGTGACCAGAATTACAGAGAACATCCCTGGATTGAGTTCAGCTCCTCTTCTCCACTCCAAGGATGTCCAGAATAGCAGAGATGGATGGAGAGAGGAACTACTGCCATTGCCAACAAGCAGCTATGGAGGGAAAGTGATAATGCAGGCTAAACTGTCTTTAAGACAGTAAAATGCAGTAGCATGAGGCTGTAAAACTAGGACTTGGTTGAGAAGCACCATAGACATGCCAGTTCTGCTAGCTTGGGAAGAGGACCTCAACTCATTTAGCAGTCATCTCACCTTAATGCATCCAGAATAGACTTAGGGTTTATGGTTCCATGGGTAGGTTGAGGTCCTGTATGTTCATCTCAGTGCATCCCTTACTTACTCCTTGGTAGCACTAAACAGCATGGCCAGTCCATGCTGCTGACGGGCATCATGTCTCAGCATTAATGACAAGGTGCCTCCTTATAAGAACAAACATCCCCATGAGTGGGACTAATTGGGCTCCTTGCTAGGAGGCTCATCAATGAATGTCCAGGGATGAGCAGCCCTTGTGCTCCAGGACTTAAACTTGTGAGCTTAGAAGAAACTCACAGTGAAGTTTCCAAGGCTGATACCCTTTGAATGCTAAACAAAGAAGTTTCCATCTGATCTCAAATTCCTTGTGGGAGGGGGAAAATTTGGGGGAAAATGAGGAATTATGAAATTGGCTAGGACTTAGCGGTACTGAGTCGTCAGACTGTGGCTGAGCGACTGCTGGGTAAATGTGACCTTTCCTTTGCTCCCTGTTCCTCCACTTAGCTCCTAACTTTTCAGAGGTGACATAGTATTATCTAACAGCCAGTTTCTCACCTCTGCAGGCTATGACTGACAATGTAATGAACTGAGGGAATACATTTTGAGGTTTTTTCCTCTTTTAATTTGAATTAGGAACATCAGATCTCCACAATATGCATGATTCGGAGTCATGAAAATCTTTGCTGTGCTTACTCCTGCCATCTTTCCCAGTTTTATGAAATGGCCTCTGGTCCAGATGATGTAGTAGAGGGTGGGATTTATCCCATCTCTTTCATAACACAGAAGGTGGTAATAGAAGTTCCACCTCTCAGTGGAATTAGCCCAACTGATCAGATTTTGACTAGGCTTGAAGTGTCATGGACAGTGGGAAGATGCCCCATCTCTCATCTCTGGTTTTTAACTTCAATTAATGGCAGAAAAAAGGGTGCACATAAGTACCCAAGCATACGTCTAGCCTTTCAACTGCATGAAAGTCTGAGCCCACATAATCAACAAGGAAGCTCCAGCTGGGGCATGAGATCTTTTTGGGTGAGGACCCAGGATGTTTGGTGACTCAGAACACTACGTATGAACCCTCTGAGCCTGATCTAATGCCAAGTAACAGCCAGGAGGGAAATGAAAAGCTGATAAGTGCATACACAATGATCTGCTCTAAATTAGCACTGACCCCTCAGGAAACAGATCTTGGAGTCACTGCAAATAGTGCTTTCCTATGCCATCTCAGTGCTCAGCACAAGCCAAAAATATGAATAAAATCCTAGAACTTACTAGGAAATGGATAGAAAGCAGAGCTTCACTTTAAAACTGTGTGTATAAATCCCTCGTGCACCTAAATCTGGGACACTTTATGTACTTCCATTCATACCATATGAAAAAGCATGTAGTAAACTTTGAAAAGGTAAAAAGAGGGATGATCAGAGATGTGGAACACTTTTAATATGAGGAATGTCTAAGTAGGAGTTCTTATTGCAGCAGAGAGCCATTCTGTGTATCAGTAGACAGCTACAAAGTGATGACGAGTATGGCAAGGGTTAGTAAGCAATGGTTATTCATTATTTCTCATACCGTGAGAACCCAGAGGCACTAATGAAATGATCAGATAGCAGGTTTAAAACAAGCATAAAGAAGTTGCTTTACACAAATCATGAAACTTGTCATGGGAGTTAAAAATACAACTTTTTTCATAAAGAGTTTAGAAAAATCAGTAGAGAAGAGGCTCAGGGCTAGAAACTAAATACTTAATCCAGAAAAATCTAGCAAAATCACTGAGCACTGGAGCGTAGGAGAGCAAAACAGATGAGATACACTTTATAGTCTCTTAAACTTTCCCCTAAAGCCCCATTATCATTCGATCTGAGACCCTATAGCCTGGTTTCTGTCCAGCCTGGCCTTAGCCAGAGTACCTTAAGGAAGCCTTAATCTCAGTGATTTCTTAATTAATTTCGTTAATGTGGATCCAGGGCTGAGAACAACTGATTAGACATCAGTTCTCAGGAAAAAAACCCACATCTGGAGGCTGTAATGAATCACAACCTCCTCCCAAATCAACACCTTATGCTGCTGTGAAAAAGATGAACGCTGTACTACGCTGTGTAACCTGTCAGCAATGCTCTGCTCACCCCTGGGAAAGCCTCGGCTGGAGGAGAGATTGTAAAGTGGGGCACTCCATTTCCAGAAAGGTTTGTCCTACTTCAAGAATATGTAGCAGGAACCACAAGAGCAGCCAACAGGGAAAGACTACCTGTGGGGAAATACTGAAATCTTTATCTGCTTTAGAGGGAAGAGGACCGAGCAGAATATGGTAGCACTGTTCACATCCATGAAGGACTGTTTTATCAGAGGAGAAGAAATCCATAGGAAAAGACACAATGGGTTTAAACTGCTACGGGGGAGATGGTTGTTAGATATTGTGAAAGATTTTACAATGGTCAGGACTGCAAAACACTGGAATGAATTGCCTGCGTCATCTCCATCATGGGAGGCCTTGAAAAAACAGTTTAAACAAAGGTCCATGACATAGAAATACCATATCTTGCTTTGGGACACGAAAATGCAACCTCTTGAGATCTCTCACAGACCTATGAATTTGTAATGCAGGCTTAAACCTCTCCCGTAGGCTTGATAATTTGGGTGAAAACACTTTGGGTGTCTTGAATTAATTACACAGCCTTTTACTAGACTGTGGATTGGGACTGGCAATGTCATTTCAGTGAGGTCCATGAAACACACAGCTATTTTAGCTTTCTATTGCTATAGAGAGAGCTTAATTTCTCTTCCTTGCAGCAGGGTTCAAGAATTATGCAGGCTTTGCTGGGATTTTCAGGATAGAAATTGGGGGAGCAACATGAATAATTTCATCCTTATTTCTTTAATCACAGCTGGCAGGAGCTCGGTGTATGGTTTCCCTGTCCTGGCTTCTGGTTTTTCAGTGTGAGTTAGCTGAGCGGACCTTGGGTGGGCAAAGATTTCATCATCACCCACAAGGAGCGGTTGTGGGTGTTTAGAGAGGAGAAGGCTCTGCCACAGAGGTGGTGGCAGAGGTTGCTCAGGGCAACACAGCGTGGGAAGCAGCACAAATGGATGTGTGGATGGATTCAGCCACCAAAGAACAGGGCTGGGCTCTTCCCAGCTCTCCAGCCGAGCAGAGGGGGGACTCAGCCCTGAGCTGCACAGTTGTTGCACCAGCAACCTGAAAGGCAAAATCTGCTCTTACTCCACTCTGCACCATTGCACATGTCTTTGGATTCCCCTTTGCTGTGGGTGACCTGGGGCCAACATTATTTGCAGTGCAAGGCTCAGATAAGCTGCTTTCTGTCACGCACTGATGACTAGTGCAAGCCTCACGCAGATGCCACCACCGAGCAATACCTCGGGCAGCTTTTGGTTCATGCCGTTGTCCGTTCAGCTTGCAGCTGCTGGAAGAAGGAGGCATGAGCAAGACCTTCACATCTCTTTCTTACCAGGGAGATGAACATCTCCCACATGTCTGCTCTGGCTATACGGGACATAAATGTCAGCCCTGTTCGTGACTGAAGTCAGAAAGAAATGACTTGGAGACTGCTGGCATCAACCAGAAAATCTGTGTACTTTATGTAACTAATATAACAGTGCCAGTACCTTATGCACTAAAACTAAGTGAAAAAAAATGGAAACTTGATGTCATCTTGTTTATTTATCAGATTATCTCTCAGCCTACCAGTGCAGTCGGCAAACATTTACTACAGCTTACAAGGAGCAGTCAGTCAAAGTTTCTACAGTCTCTGGAAATTCATTCCTTCTCAGGTGGAAACCTCTGGCTGGAGAAAGCTTTTTTCCATGCTGCTTCCATATTTTTTTTTGTGGGGTTGGTTGGGATGTTATCTGAGAATTGTTCGCCAGATGAGCAGATCATTTACTCTGCTCCTTGCCTTCAGCTTCTGCTGTTAGCCAGGGCTGCTGCAGTCCCCTTTCCATGATGTGTCTCTGCTGACTGTTCTGCCTGGCATTAGCTTTCTGGCAGGACTGTGAGGCCATGGGGGATATATGGCAAAAGAGTTGCCTGGGGAGACCTGCCCAGAACAAAGTACAGGATTAACTTGGGCTTCCTCTCTCTGGACCTCACCAAAACCCCTTTATGAGCTGCTTGGCTTTGTCCTCCATTTGAGAGGCAGCATAAATGTCTGCAGCAGTTCCTCTCTGTCACTACCCATCCCTTGCCTCCAAACTGAGTGAAAAGACTCCAAAAACAGAGCAAGGACCACCCAGACACTGTGCATGCAATGCTCGGTGCCGTGACATCCAATCCACCCCACATCTTCTCGATGCTGCAGCACCAGACACAGCAACTGGTGTTTGGAGACACATTTTCCCCTGCACAGGAATGGGGAAGGAGATCACTTAGACACAGCAGCCTGCTGTTGTTGGCTCCAGGTCCCTTACAGCCTAGGATGAGTTCACATCCAGAACGTACCTCATACTGTATTTTAATTAAACTGATCGAACAAAACAATCATGAAGCCATCTAGCAGTGCTAACTTTGTATTGTGGCTGAGCTGGACCATGCACCACTACGAGGAGGGAAAGTGGATATTCACACAGCTTCTTCTTCTGAGTATGTGCGGCCAAGAACTAGCATGTATTTTATTACAATAAAAAAGTTGTTGAGAAGAAAAAAAATATACACAAAGAAAATGGCTTCAGGACTGTTCCCCTCTTGCCCGTATTTATTCAAGCTGTCTTCCTCTCTCTGCAAATTTGGCAAACAGAGTCTGGCATCCCAGCTCAGGGGACACCTGTTAAATAAATAGGCTCAGTCTCTAACTGCTGCATTCATGGCAGAGTTTCCTGGTTCCCTTAGGCAGCTAATTTTTGTTGATTATCATACAGTACAGAGGGATTGTTTGTGTTTCTGCATCCCATCCAGGCACTGCCGCTGGTAACAGGCATGTCCACGTGACTCAAGCCTGCTGCCTGTGTGGAATAAAGAATGATTTTTTATTCTGATGTTTAATGTGGATCATGTGCCAGGGAGAAGCAGCCAGGTGGGGTTCTTGCAGAGGTGAACTGAGCCCCAGTTGATTTGCTTGATTTTCCTCTAACAACGCCTATTTGAAGCAATCTAAGAGCTGAACCAAGGCTTAACTGAAAGCAGAAGTCGCTCTTGCCTGAGGCAGAGACACAAACAAGCTTGCTAGGAGGCAACAAATGGGCTGGGAGGCCCTCAGAGAAGGACTAAGCAACAGAAGAGCTGGATTGAGGAGCTGGATTTTAGTATTTAGGGCTCCAGGATACACATAGGAATTGAACTCTCTCAGGACATACCTACACACAGAAGCAGACCTGCACAGCCTCATTCGTCATGCAAGCCAACATGGAGAAGGCATGGAGCCACATCAGCATGGTGCTTTCCATCACCTTGGCTCTATTTACTCTGAGCTGGGCCTCAAAACTCACATACAGTGCTGGACTAGGCAGTTTTCAGAAATGAACTTATCCCTCACCACCTTCAAAAACAGGCATAGAGACATGCTGTATTCCCTCAACCATATAGTCTGGCTGTCTGGCATAGACACCTCCAACAGTCTAGAAATTTGTCTGTGTAGAGGTGTTAGGGATCTAAGGTAGATGCAATAGTTCATGAATGTATTAGTGGTGCTTTGTAATTGTAAAGCCGTAGGGGCATAAGAACATAGATATGGTTCCTTTAACTCGACTTCTGCCTTAAGGGCTTCTCTTCACTGTAGTTTCTTGACTGGACTTGGACTGAAGCCTAAAACCATTGGCTTCAGAATAGAGAAGACTCACATTTGCAATGCTGATCACCGCATCTGGGACTTCAGGCTTTAGTGCCCACCAGCTCTCTGTCAGGTCTGAAGCTGAAGCAGCAAATTTCAAAACTAAATAACCAACGCAGGGCGTGATGATTCTTGCCTAAGTTTAGGAAGTAGATGGCACTGTTCAGTTTGGCTTCTTTCTTCTCCATGTCTTGTAGTCCCAGTTTAAAAGTCAATATCTTCCATACCCAAATGATAGTACTTCTGTGGTATCCCAGTAGTCCTGGGGTATACTTATCTATGTTGGAGGCAAGACATGAGCTGTAGGTGGAGGCAATAGCCTTTATTAAACCAAGAAATATATTGAAAACAGTAGAACTACATATCCATATATACTCCTTTTTTTCAGACTAGACTGCTCTGCTATCCCGAGGAGGATGCAATCTAGAAAGGGGTGGATTTGCTGCAAATGCCATTGAATTAGGGGTGGGATCTCTGCCAAGGCTTTAACTGAGAGGAACAGCCCATCTATTTCTGTGTGTTTTGGGCTCCTGTATGAAGTTGTAGTCTTGAGGGATCCTTCATACTGGCTAGAAAGATTCACAGTTTATTTCTGAGCACGGAATAAACTCTGTCTATCTATAGATTTGGCTCAAAACTGGAACTCCCTGGGAATTCCACGGAAAAATCCCCTCTGTTTTCTTTTCAGAGATAATTATTCTGAAATGGAAAGAAACTCAAATCTCCTGTGGAATGGGAACTCTCACACTCAGTGTCGATGAAGTTGTGAAGGGATTCCCTTTAAATCTTTTTGAAGCATATCTGAAGCTCACTGAGGAGCCTGAAACCCAGTCTGCCAGCTTTGGAAAAGATGGGAGCCTAAGCAGTCCTGAAAATTTTGAATGAAAGCCAAATATGGTGTTGCAGCAGTATACAGAACATTTTGGGCAAAATCTAATTTTTTTCCCATACAAAAATAATTGATATTCCAGAAATTCAATTTTCTCTGAGAAAATAATTACAGTGAAAATTTCCCAGTTAAATATCTTTTTTTTTTTTTTTAATTTCTAAACCAGTACACATTAAAGGGAAATGATGTTGCTATCCCATATATAAAGGCTGTGAAATCCTAGTCTTTCTCATAACATAGTAGAGTCCAGCTTTCCAAAAGAAACTATAAAAAATTCACGGCCCTGAAATCCATGACACACAGAGAAGGGGCAAGAAAACTCACTTTCATGTCTGTGCATGTGTTGAATGGGAGACACTCACCTGACTCCTGCCGTGTCTCTACAAAACCAGCCTCAAAATAGAGATGCACATCTACACCCTGGCAATAGGTCTAACTTAAAATGTTTGACAGTGAGCTGTCTAAAGAGAGCAGTTTCTTTCTGTCGTCCAGAAGAAGAGTGATGGGTGATTTGCTTGCAACACACGAACATGATTGATCAAATTCCCCTTTTCTTTCAATCTCTTTGATCCCTCCAGCTTTTCAGGTCCTGCCTCACTCTATTTGGTCTGCTGTGATCCCATTCCAGTTTATCAGCCCCCTGTACAGTGTGGGACAGCAGGAGCAGACGTGGTATTTCAAAGCTGGTTGCATTAATAACTATCTCCACTCAAGGTTTCCCTGGTTAGACATCTAAGACTGTATTTCCTATATTTAGCTTGCTACTGTTCAACAGGACTCTGCATGCCTGGCTGAATGTGTTTTGCAAGGTGCAATCCCCTTCCCTGTCTGTAATTTCCATTCTTCGTTAAAACCTGACCTTGCATTGAGACGAATCGAAACACATTGTACTGGGATAAACCCAGCTTGCCTGGTTATTCACCAGCTTCAGCCTCAGCTGCAAGGAGCCGAAGCAATCTTGTATTTTCCTTGCGTTCAGAACTGATCAAGAAAGATAAGTGCTTAGCACTAGCTGCAAGATAGAGTCTTAAAATGCCATTACACCCCAGGTGTCTTGTTTGTTTTGCTTGAGGTCTATCAGTGGATCAGTTAACGTGTATCTGAGCAGCAGCTAAATTCCCTGTTGTGCAAATATTTACTGTGCAGCCTCAACAGAAATTCAAGTACTAGAAATTCCTTGCCCCTTCCTCTCAGAGCTATCCAATTCTCCTTCACTGTGATTTTGTCTCTTTAATCATTCACTTTAATAGGATTTTTTTTTTCATTCACATTGATTTTAATATGCATATCAACAAGTTACATATACTTTTGATTCAACACCTAAAAAAGTAATATATCCTAACCTGCTTATTTTATTGGTGTCATTTATCTTAATTCTAACAGGGACAATATCGCTTACAGGGATTTTGAAATATAATATACCAGTTTTATTTACAGCACACCTTGTAAGTCTGAAATATAACAACAATTTTTCATCTTATTAGAAGAATGACACATCTGGATAACTATAACTTATTAAGTCATCTCTGCATTTTAATATCTGCCATTCATGCTGTATGGTATATACAGAATAATTTAAATAGCAGTAATTATCTAGCAAACGTTTTTGTGTTGGAACAGTTTGCAGCACAGTTTGACTGCTGCTCCTGAATGAAGAACAATGAATATTTTGGGGGAAGTAACTACGTAGGAACAGAAACTTCAGATGATGACTAGCCATGTCCATTATTCAGTAAGGTTTTGTCTTGCTTTGCTTCATCTCCTGTGAATCAAGTTTTACACACTGAAAATTGACATAATTTCTTTGCTGGAATGAAACTGAGATCAGAAATCAGTCTGTGCTGTTTATGAACACCAGTGACAGAAGGCAAAGAAAGAGGTGAGACATGAAACATAACTCAGGAATATTGACTAAGTTCTGGTTCACATCCAGATTTGGGGTCTATTCCTAACTATGCTCAGACACGTCACCAGACTGCACAGATGAGGAAGTTTTTGGAAACCACATATTTAAGAGCATGTTTATTTAAAGGTCTTTGTTGACTTTTTCTGGACCTATTCGGGTGAGAAAAGTTACTCAAGAGTTCACTGACTCAGGTTTTAGTGTTGCTGCACGGGGTTTTTTTAGCACTGTTGAGCAGGAATGGCCTTCTTCAAAGCCTGCAGATGTTTTGGGAGTTTGTTCATCCGACCTTTCTTCCACATCACTGCAGGGGTGGATGAAGCACTTCAAGTATGTGCTCTACATCTTCTTGATCCTTTCTGAAGCTGGATCGTGGAAGACAGTCCATGCATATGAGCTATTGTTAGCACTGGTGTCTTTCCACTGCAGTGTATGTATCACTCTGTGTTGCCCAGCAGCTGCTTGCTTCCAAATGGGTGACTCAAGAAGCTGTAAAATAACTACATAACTAGCCTGAGATTCTCTCCCTTCTACACTTTCAGACTACATCTTAATTTTAGTTGCTGCTTCCACACCAAAAGAGGCACATTTTAGATGCATTGGATACTCTCTATTATTTAAATGTGCCCCACAACACTTTCAAATAGATGGGAGAGGTATCAGGTGTTGTGGGAGTCGGTGTTCTGTCCTGAGCATGGAAAAGCTGATGCTAAGGGGAAGAAAAGGCATGATGGAAAGATTGGTTTTGAGACTGCATGGAGCAAGACATTGAGGAGTGGGATATTACATCTAAACCATTCTTGTTACTGGTCTAACTATAGTGAGCATGATGCGAAAGAGAAGTGAAAAGTCTTTCCTCTATCCATTCTAATTTCTCACATCACTAAAATGTGTGAAAAGAGAGGCTACAAGGCACAGGAAACAGGCTGGAGTTTTTGATGCTCTTCAAGCTCTTCCCACATCTCAGGGGTGGTAAACTATTCCCCTCTGTAAGGTACCCTTCTCCTTGTGATACACATTGCCTACAGATTATCACAGTCTTTCCTTGGCCTGTGCCCCTCCAGCCATCATTTGTAAAACAGCTGGCAATTGTGTGAGCCCAGATTTGCACAGTTTTTCCAAAGATGGGGTGGTGGGAAGGATGATACAACAATTCAAGAAACTCTAATGATTCTCTTGAAAACCTGGAGCCTGTTTTAACCATAGGATTTATTTCAGGGTAAATGAACTTCCTAGCATCAAGAAACTAGTGACCAACTTGCTTCTGGTTCCACATCTGAGTTGGCCTCCAAAGGCAGCCAAAGGTTGTGAAGGTGGTTTGGTCCCATGGAGTCACACCTGAGATCCATACTCCCACTTCAGAGCATTGGGATCTCGTTGAGAAAACTCCACGACTGGCCATTTCTCGTCTTGTTTAAGTTTTTCCATTAACCAAAACTGTCAGCAACCTTATGGGGGTGAAGTCTGACACCTGAAATCCCTCACGTTTTATAATGATCTGGCCTTAGGCAACAGAGGTGGACAAGACAAGCTTCCTTCAGCCCAAGTAGCAGTTCTCGTCAGGAGTGTTTCCATGGTTTCAGTGTCTTGAACAGACTGTGTGTGGTTCCATCCCATGCATTACTCATGACAGACACTGATGTTGGGGTGATTCAGGTGGGCTTTGGGAACTGGGAGTGATTATCTGAAATGAATTTTTTTCCTGCTTCAATATGGATTTTGAAGTGGAGAGCCACTCGGAGCAGATAAAGCACGAAGAAAACAAAAGCGTCATTCTCAAGAGCAGGGCAAAAATGGTGGGAAAACTACTTGGGGGGCTTTCTTTTACAGTGACCCCCAAGGGACTCTGCAATGTGGGTGCTCACCCCACTGCTGTGGGAAGACAAGGCTGCAGTTTGGGGTGAAATACTTGCAGCCTGAAAGCGGTCCATACTCAGGCAGAAAACTGGCTGAAACAAAAATCCAAGCTACAATGATATATTCAGGAAGTGCTCCTCATCCTTTGCATTTTGTATCATGTTTTGGTATCTATCTTTTGGACAAGAGCATGCTGTGTAGGTGTGAGGCAGAGAATAAAAAGCATGCCAGTCTTTAGGCATGTATTAAAAAAAAATGAATCGAAAGACAGAAACTCTCAACATGCTTTCCTTCCTCAGAAATTTAACATGTCCCTCCTTTAAGTACAGAAAAATGAGTAAATGAAGGACTGTGTAGATGGAAATGGAGGACATAAATTATTTACTAAAATACACTGGAAATTAGAAGATGATTTTTCCCAGTAAGATGCTGAAAAATATCCCCTGAATATGCATTACTTCCCCTAGATAAGTAATTTTACAGGTCACCTTCTGTCCTACTTGGTATTTTCTATTTTTTTAGTTTTGATTGTTATGGGGGGTGGGTGTTGTTGCTGTTTTTTTTCCCCTCAACAGAACACTGTCAGTGAAAAGATTTTACATGACCTTGTCTGTGGGTCCCAGACCACAAACTTCTTCCTTCTTTCACATCAGCCAAAAAGAGATCTTTGAAGAAAAGTTTTTGAGAGAAAATTTTAGTATTTGCAGTGACTTTTTTTCCCCAAAAAAACCCCCAAACACTAACCAAACAAAAATACTTACCTCAAATCCTTCCTCACCTGCCAAAGAGTTTTTCAGCAAAGGGTCATGGTTTGCTGATCAGTTCAATTTTTAGTTGTCATAAGAGCATCAAACAGCTTCTAGTTGTCATGGAGAATGACCCCATTTCATTAGGCTTGAATACTCTGACTGAAAGAGTCCCCTAAAACATCTTTCTCCAGGATAGCAAGACATCATTAGCAACCTGAGTTCAGGCAGGCTCCAAGGGCAATGAGGGAACATTGTTCTGGTGTGCTCTGGGTTCCCATCTTTGTTAGGATCAGCATAGTATAGACATAAACCAAAGGAGGTGTTCAGAGACAAAATCCATGCTTTGTAATATTATGGACTTAAAAAATGAGCTGCCCAAAGCAAAAATAGTCAGAATTCACATTTGTTGTCTGAGTTAATCCCTTATTGTGGTGACTGGTTAGTTGATGCCTCTAAGGCTCACTGCAAGCTCAGATGAAAATATCTGCATAAGAGATATCTAATTTGCATTTTGAGGCTTCTCCCTCACACCTGTTGGCGTTAAAAATGGATGTAGCTTCTTGTTGTTGGGAATGGAAGATGGCAGGTTGAGAGACAGCTGCAGGTTACACACCAAGCGCAGAGACCAAACTCTGTTTGGTTCTTAGCAATCTAATATTTCTTTTATGTGGCCTGAAAACACTCCTCTCTTTCTCCTTCTGGTTAGTAGTGGTAAATACTCTTCTCTGATTGAGGATGGAGCTTTTTGTGATGATTTTAGTACCATACACAAAGAGTTGTCATGTGTTTCCTGCTAGGCGGGATGTGGCTGAATGCATGACTGCATTAAAGAAGCATAACCAAGAGGAAAAGTGAGCTGGTTTTCTGCTGATCTGAGTGGAACCACGTGATCTTTAATGACCATATGTTGATTATTTTTCTCTTGAAGATTGATGGATGTGATTCATGGCCCTTTCAAAACAGAGCTGTTCCCTGACAGATGTGAAAACCTTTGTGAGCGTGACAAAAGGGAGTGACTTCCAAAGTAAAGAAGGAAAGAATCACAGAATCACAGAATCATCTAGGCTGGAAAGGACCTTGAAGATCATCTAGTCCAACCGTTAACCTAGCACTGGCAGTTCCCAACTACACCATATCCCCAAGCGCTATGTCAACCCTACTCTTAAACACCTCCAGGGATGGGGACTCCCCCCCTGCCCTGGGCAGCCCATTCCAACGCCCAACAACCCCTTCTGCAAAGAAATACTTCCTAAGAGCCAGTCTAACCCTGCCATGGTGCAGCTTGAGGCCATTCCCTCTTGGCCTGGTGCTGGTTCCTTGGCTCAAGAGACTCATCCCCCCTCTCTGCACCCTCCTTTCAGGGAGTTGTAGAGGGCCATGAGGTCTCCCCTCAGCCTCCTCTTCTGCAGACTAAACCCCCCCAGTTCCCTCAGCCGCTCCCCATCAGACCTGTGCTCCAGACCCTGCACCAGCTTTGTTGCCCTTCTCTGGACACGCTTGAGTCATTCAATGTCTTTTTTGTAGTGAGGGGCCCAAAACTGAACACAGTAATCAACACTGGCAGATAGATCCGGATCTTCTGTATTTTTTGACAGAGGCCCTTTAGGCAGTCTTGCTAAGATGCCTGGACCCTTACTGGGGTCTTCTGGGAGATTTTCCCATATTCTCTTGAGCTATTCATCTGACAAAGAGTTGCATACAGTTTTTGTAGGTGGGGTTGGCAGTGCATTGCAAGAGTTCTCCAAGAGCCTGGGAGAAGGGCAAGGAAAGCCAGATTTCCCATAGCAAAGCCAGAAGCTTCCTATGCCTGGGGTCTCGGTATGGTGTGGGAAAAGTCCCCTCTTGCTGGAATCTAGTCTGAGCCCATCGTTTGGGTCGTGTTGAGTGCTCTGAGCTGGGACTCTGGGGAAGCAGCTTCTCCTCTGAGCCCTCTCAGAGACTTCCCTTGGGACTTTATGAAAGAGATTTCAACTACCCTTTGCCACCATTTCACCTATTTCTAGGATAGAAATAATACTTTCATAAATCATTGAGATGTTACAGAGGTAAAATTGCAAAAGAAAATTGAAAAATAAAATTGTACAGGTAAAACCATAAAGTAAAGTTGAAAGATTTACTTTTCTGAAAAAGAGAGAAAAAAACCCCACAAGTTAATTGCTGCTGAAAGTAACTTTTTTGCAGCTCAGGCACATGATGTCTCTGTTTACTCCCAGAATGGGTGGAGGATAAGCAACAGCCGGATAATCTGGAAATTAAAGAAAGAAAAATCAACAAGTTGAAATGATGTATTGCAGTCATTAGTAACAGCATTGTAATAACCCAGCTTTCAGCACATTTCCAAATGCCCGCCTCTGTATGTACTTTCTTATAACAAGAATAATTTTCCTACCTGTTCCACCAAATCCCTTTAAACAGTGCTGGGGCAATGTTCTTCTACTTCCCCTGGGGTGCATCTTGCATTATTACTAAAGGGGGAACAATATGAAGATAATACGGTCTTTTATAGAAGCAGATCTCACAGGCACATTTTCCCCATGGAGGATGCTCTGACCGTTGCTCTTTCAGCATGTGTGCCTCATGCTCTGTTAACCAAAGCTTTTTACTGACCTGCTGTGTGGAGAGCTGTTCTGTAATCCCTCCACAAAAGAGGAGCTGGGCCCTCTTAACACCTCTACCTCTAAAGCAGTCACCACGGACTGGAAAAGTGGACTGATGCGTATCTCTAGTCATCTGCCTTCACACTGGGCAAGCGTAGTAAATGCCACACCCTTTGGCTACCTCTTCCCATTTATGCAGTCTCAGCTCTGCTCTGAATTTTTGACATCAACTAAGAACATCTGAGAAGAAGCATTAGTCAGGGCAGGAGAACCAAAGGTTCTTCAGTTCAGCTCATGCTGCCTTGTCAGCATCTGTGGAGAGGGTCTGTTCATTAAATGAGTGGCAGCACTCGGACAGGACTGAGCTCTCTCCCCAGCATCATGCAGCCTGTGTGGATTCTCAGTGCATCACTTGAATAGCTGTGCCCACACCGATATTCAAACTGGCTCCCAAGTTGTGGCACTTACTTACACTCCCAACCACAGGGATCTCTGCAAACAAAGTCCTGGGGATCGGGGCATTGCTGTCCTCAAGTTGCACCAGGGAAGGTTTAGACTAGATATTAGGAAGCATTTCTTTCCAGAAGGGGTTGTTGGGCGTTGGAATGGGCTGCCCAGGGAGGTGGCAGAGTCCCCATCCCTGGAGGTGTTCAAGAGGCGGGTTGATATAGCACTTAGGGATCTGGTGTAGTTGGGATCTGTCAGTGCTAGGTTAATGGTTGGACTAGATGATCTTCAAGGTCCTTTCCAACCTAGATGATTCTGTGATTCTGTCCTAGCTGCTAATCACAAGGGAAAGCCTGCTTGTACCTTGCTTTTGGCACCCATGTTTATCTCACCTACCAGCTTTGCAGACAGGTCTGCCACCATGTGAAGCCTTTATCGACATTTCTGGTGACATCATCAACCAGAAGACAGGATGCACTGTTCTTTCTTCAAGGATCCCTGGGGTCCAGCTTGAAAAAGCCTTAATATCACCTATCTCAGGGGACTAGATTTGTATGGACTAGATTTGTAGGAAACTTAATCTGGCTACATGGAAAGATTTTATAGATGTCTGGGGCAGTGAGTTGGGAACATTCAGATTTTCTCTGTAACATCTCTGACATGGCATGCAAACGCAGCTACTAAGATACTTTAGTAGAAACACAGAAGGTGGTTGGTACATTAGACACTTCCAATTGAAATGAGCTGCAAAATCATGATACTGAGTTATTGCTGTCAGCTGGCCAGGCTGCAAACTGCTCGATTAGACCGCAAAGTTCAAACACCCATTTTTAAATAAGGCTGCACTATCAAAAAAACAGAAGGAGTGGTGGTTTTGGACCAGAAAAGATCAAACTCCATCTCTCCTCCTAAGGGGAAGTGAAGGAGCAGTGAGTTTTACCCAGAAAATCTCACATATAGGGAAATTACTGCACCTTGCTGGTGAGATCTGTCCCTGCCTTGCTGTTACCCTTGTGTTTCAGTTCACCTTCCCTTGTGGATCAGACCCAGACTTGAAGCTTCCTGATAGCATCTGTGAAGAGTTTTGGCATTATCTTACTGTACTGGATAGCTGGGCAATAAAACATCAGGTGAAATTCAGTAGCATTAAATACGAGCACTGCACACAAGGAAAACAACAGGTCTAACTCTGCATGCACAGTGATGGGCTCTGAGCTGATTATTGCTACTGTGGAATGACATTTGGGGCTTATAATGGACAGTTGAATGAAATTATGAGCTCATTGCTCTATAGCAATCAAAAAAGGAAATTGAATGTTAAGGATTATTAAGGAGGGAATAGAAAGCCAAACAGAAATCATCGTAATGCCACTGAACAAATGCATTTTGGATCTGCATCTTGAATACTGTGTGCAGTTCTTGTCCTCCCCTCTCAAAAGGCTCTAGCAGCCCTGGAAAAGACTCAGAGAAGATGACAGAAAAAATGATAAGGAACAGCCACAGTGGAACAGAAAAGGATTAAATAGAAGTGCACACTTCAGTCTTGAAAAGAGACTTTTTGGGAGGGGGGATTGTCAGGCTAAAATCATAATAAATGTGGAGGCAGTGATGGGGAATGGTGTAGGTTCTTCACAGGCAGCATGTGGTTGAGCTGTGGCACTCCTTGCTACAAGACAGTGCTGTTTCTAGGGAAAAATTCATGGAAAAAATATCCATTTAGGATTATTAATATACTGGGCAGTATCAGTGTCTGCCTACCTTGTTTTTGTACTCCTTTGTAACCACTCTCAGTCAAGGCATGAGCTGAAATTCTTTTTTGATCAGACCCAACATTTTTTTAATATCTTTTTATTTAAGCTTTTCATGCTGAATTCTTACAGATTTATACAGTCACAGCTGACTTTTCTCTACTAGGTAGGAAAGCAGAGGAAAGTCTCATTGAAACCACAAAAAATATTTATTTGGTAAAATGCAAGAAGCAGAAATACCATAGAAAAGTCCTAACACGAAGATAGAACTGCACAGATATCTTCTAAAAATGCAATTATTGCTATGAGAGGACATCATCCAATCTTTGGACAATAAATAGGGAAGAGAAGGGTTGATGAAAATGTCAAAGCAAGCTTCTCCCATGAAAAGCTCTAAGGAATTGGTAATGCCTGTAATATGAACTGTTGCCAGGCCTCTGCAGCACAGCCAGCTGCAGGAAGAATATCCTATTTAAATAAAAAAACCCTCTTTTTTCTCACTTTGCACTCTGTTAATAATAGCAATAATCATTCAGGTTGGCTTGGACAAGCTTAGAACCAGTGAAGCAAAGATTTAATAGAGTTCAAATAGTCTAGATTTAAACAAAATGTACTTTTTTTTCTGCAGTGTACTCAAGGCTGTACTGCTGGTTCATGTTTTTAGTAACGTCTTACATATATGGGAAGGTAGGGAAGAGGAATTTCCTGGACCACTATGTCAACTACTCACCTCAGCTGTCACATCTTAAAAATCAGGCATGTTGTGACCCAAAGGATCTCCTCTTCACTTGCTCCCACTTGAATGCCTCTTTCTGGAATAAGAGTTGGCAGAGCTGTACTCAACAACTGGGTGTTGTCTCGAGTCTTTGCGCAATGGCATCAGCACTTCTTTTCTCAACTGAAGTAAAGGTCAGTGAATCACAGTTTGTCCGAGGTGGCTGTTAGGGACACAGATGTGTACCAAGTTGGTGGACTCTGTTCTTGTGACACTTTTAGCATGCATATGCATGGATAACCTGAAAGGAAGACATATGTGAGTCGTTTCTTGTTAGATTATCTCCTCTTTGATTAGATGATGCTTTTCAGCTTGATATGCAGTTGCAGATTTGAAGTTTGAAAACAATAAGCGTCAAGTGTCAGACAGCAAATTAATCTTCTGCTGAAATATACTGCTAAGTGGAAAACGCTTATTTTTCCTTTCTTTTACACTGTTTTATGTCTCTTGCAATTTGCAGATGGCAGTGCTAGTAGCTTTTGTTGCTCATGGCTCTAAAACCAAGGAGTTAAAATCATAATCTCCGTTAATTTCATAAGCGAATCAATCAGAAGATAAAGTAAAATTAAAAAAGGAAAGAGGAAAACAAGATATGCTTCTGGCGACAGAGTTGTGCTGTGGTGGATTTCAGTTAGATGGGAAAGTCTGCTGGCTTTCTTTGAGCAATGACATTGCAAACCCTCCTCTTGGGGGAAATAATATTTTTTTGCACTTTTATAGAGCTTTTCATCCATCAGTTTATGAAGGAATAAGTACAAGCTATTGTTAATGAGGATGACTGGGACTAATTTGTAGACTAGACATTTAACAGACAAATTAGAGAGCAAATTCTGTGCTGTGAAGAATTTACAATGTCGAAAGGCAACAAAGATGAGGGATGGGTAGTGACAGAAGCCAGCGGTAGGAAACAAACAGTGATGGCATAGATCCTCTATCCACACAGTAATGATCACAATTAACTTTGTTCATTTATTGACATGCCCACAAGGACTAAGGAGCTTTCCAGTAGGGCCTTAAAAATGTAGGAGCTGCAAGTATGACATTTAGGGAGGAGATCTACAATGAGACACCGAGGGAACATGAAAACCATTTGGCCATTGCAACCACGAGCATCTTCAGCCCAAGGTGATGTAACCACAGCAGACGTGCCCACTGCCCTCCCAGAAGACAAACTCCTACTGCTTTACCTGTTTACCTGGGTTATATCTGGCTCATTGATCTCGCTCTATATTCACTGGGCCCATACAAGACGGATGTGAATGCAGATTGTAGAAACCAAGATCTCCCAAACAGTACATGGACTAAGCTGCCGTGCATTACAACATTAAAGAGCACAAACTCAACTCATGGGGACTCTACCAAGTTATGAAATACCCTGACAGCAGGAGTAGAAGATGGATTTTTCCCATGTGAAAGCTTATTTTTGCGAAGTTTGAGAGAAGCAAAATGGATGCATAAGGGTAGATATATTCTGTGTGGGTGTGAAAAGAGGACTGGTTAAGTGATTTGGGCTTGCTTGGGGCAGGATTTTCATGACTAAGCACGGCTATCCACTGGAAGTGCCAATACCAGAGGCCGTCACTGCTGGCTGCCTTTATGATCAAGGAAGAGTGAGTCAGTAGAGCCAGAGGTTCTTAGGACATTAGTCATCTCATCCCTGCCTATACTTGATCAGATAAAACCTATCCCATATGTTGAGTGAGATGAATCCCATGTCAGGACAAGTCTGCTCTGCTACCTCCGCAGAAGAGTGTACCAAAGTGACCTGCTCAGATACAGAAACTGCAATATATGCAGTGACACTTGCTGGGAAATCTTAATTGGTCTTAGGTGATTAGACCCACACTGAGCTTCCTGCTACTATAGACACACTCCTGGCTGTTCCCAAGTGAATTAATTTAAAGATATTTTGAAAATGTCTTCCTGAGCTGCAGTAGAAACTGTGTCAGCATGTGTAGCTTGTGTCTAGAAAATGGTCTAATTTTGATTGCACAGGTGTTTTTAAACAAATTTTTCACATTGGAAAGGAAGGAGTATCACTTGTTTATGTAGGGAAGACATGTAAGTTAGGCATCCATCTTCTTCGTTCCTAGTTTCTTGCTTGTGTACACAAATAATTAACTGAAAAGGTTCCCTTGTATGACATATGGGCACCTGTAACGGCTGTTTGGGTGACCACAGCATGGCCATAGGAGAATGTTTCTGCCTTCCCATTGCACTCCTGGATGTGACAAAGCTGTCCTAGATCTTGAAGCTTCTGTAGCCAGCAGTGTTGGACAACTTTGAGGCCATTTACAGAATGGTGGTATCACACTGGGGATGTATTAGTGTCGTGGTTTAACCCCAGCCAGCAACTAAGCCCCACACAGCCACTCACTCACTCCCCCACAGTGGGATGGGGAAGAGAAACA
This sequence comes from Strix aluco, assembly GCF_031877795.1. Classification (NCBI taxonomy): domain Eukaryota; kingdom Metazoa; phylum Chordata; class Aves; order Strigiformes; family Strigidae; genus Strix; species Strix aluco. The sequence goes on along the minus strand of NC_133931.1, from coordinate 2,568,525 downwards.
GGAGGATAAAAGCGAGAAAACTCATGGGTTGAGATAAAGACAGTTTAATAGGTAAAGCAAAAGCCACACACAAAAGTAGAGCAAACCAAGGAATTCATTCACCACTTCCCATTGTCAGGCAGGGGCTCAGCCATCTCCAAGAAAGGCAGGCTCCATCATGCACACTGGTGACTTGGGAAGACAAATGCCATCACTCCGAATGTCCCCATCTTCCTTCTTCTTATCCCATCATCATATGATGAGCATGATGTCATATGGCATGGAATATCCCTTGGGTCAGTTGGGGTCACCTGTCCCAGCTGTGTCCCCTCCCAACTCCTTGGGTACCCCCAGACTACTCGCTGGTGGGGTGGGGTGAGAAGCAGAAAAGACCTTGACTCTGTGTGAGCTCTGCTCAGCAATAACAAAAACATCCCTGAATTATCAGCACTGTTCTCATCACAAATCCAAAACACAGCCCCATACTAGCTACTATGAAAAAAATTAACTCTATCTCAGACAAAACAAGCACATTCTCCACCCCTTATTCCATAACATTTATGTCATGCTCAGGTCCCACACTATCCAATAGATCCTCTTTAACCACCCCCCTCTCCCCATTCTTTGTTACAATAGACAGATATCATTCCCTTAGTCTATGGACCACCCCTGTAAACTGTGCACAAATGTCCACAAAATGTCAGTTGAGCTCATTTAGTCCATGACTTTGAGCTCCATCTCTTATGGTGGTCACTGAGGACAGGAGAGGTGGTGTGTTGCATGGAGTTATCGGGCACCAAAGCCACTCAGGTCGGGTCACTGCTGCACTTCCACTGCCTCTTGTAAGGCTTGTCCCCCATTGGTTCAGGTGGTCCCTTCTGTAGTAATTCCTATAACGTGCAACTCAAATCATGGATTACAACAATTTAAAGGTATTTCCATTGCAATCTTCACGCCTGGTCCCTTTGGACCAGACCATAGGGTTTAACATTGCAATCAATTCCTTTATTTGCCCCTGCTCCAGCTTGGACTTATCCACAGACTGCATTCCTTAGGGTTGTACCCGATCCAGGTGGAGCTTTATCTATGTGCCACAGTCTCTCCAGGGGTGTACATGGTGGAATGTAGACTGATTCACAGCCACAGTTGCTTTGAGCTGCATCTGTTCCAACGTGGCCTTCTCCATGGGCCTCAGTGCCTTCAGAGATATACCTGCTCCAGCATGGCTTTACTCACAGACACCATCCCTTCAGAAGTAAACCTACTCCAGCATGGCCTCACTGATGACTTCAGTCCCTCCAGGGGTGTACCTGCTCTGTTGTGGGCATATCCATGGCCACACATGTGGGGGTGCTCCAGTGTAACCTCATGCACAACCACTGACGCTTCAAGGTGTACCTGCCGCAGTATGGGCTTATCCACAGCCACAGATGCTTCAAGGTGTACCTTCTCCAGCATGGACTTACCCTTGGGCCACATCACTTCAGAGGTATACCTGCTGTGGCACAGACATAACCATGGCCACAGATTGTGGCAGGTGCACCCGCCCAATGAAAGCAGAGCTTCTTGGCTACTGAAGTGTAGCAGCTCCTGATTGCCTTTGTTCTTGGGGCGTCATGGTAGTTGGGGCCTTTGGCTAATGGGAGCTGCTATTGACTACAGGTCACATTCAGCCTGGGTATAAATGGAGTCCCCTGGGGGAGCCATTTTGAGCTCGTCCCCGGAGCAGCACGTTGCAGTTGAGGACTCTCCCCTTGGGTCAGGACGCTGCCCAAGGAAACTCCTCGAGGTGCCTTGGGTTGGGACGCTGCCTTGAGCAGGTCCTCGAGGTTGAGAGCCCTCACTTTCCAGGTGAGTGATAGAGCATTTTGGGTTGTCGTTAAACCCTAAAGAGTGTGCTTTGTTCTGCATTTTGGGTTGTTGTTAAACCCTATGAAGTTGTTCTGTTCTCCTCTCACAGACATTCAAACCTGTGATTTGTGGAAGGCTAATTAATTGTGTTGACAATAAATTTTAAATTTTTGGTGGTTGGTTGTTTATTTGAGAGCCTCCATAACACAGATGCTTCAGTGTGTCCTGCTCCCACATGGACTCATCCACAGGTCACAGTCCCTTCTACTCAAGTTCACACTGGAGCTCCAGCCTGTCCGGTGCAGCAGCACAGAATCATCAGCAATGCCCTGGCCATCTGCCAGCCCAGATGTATCGCCATTGCTGTTATCAAAATGTGCCCAGGCAAAGCCGAGTCAGATGATAAGGAGTACAGCAGTACAGCAAGCAGCAAAAGCAAAAAGCAGCCACTAATGAGCACTAGACTCTAACATACAGTGAGGCAAGCAAGCTCCGTGGCAAGCACAGGAGCCTGCCAATTAATAGCTAAACAGCAATAACAGCTATAAATTCAATCTAGCACATTCCAATCAAACCTGTTATTATCTCAAACCCTTTTTGCCCTACGTTGGACACCAAAAGGGACTGTGATGGTTTAACCCCAGCTGGCAACTAAGCATCACAGAGCCACTCACTCACTCCTCCCTGGTGGGATGAGGGAGAAAGTCAGAAGGGTAAAAGTGAGAAAACTTGTGGGTTGAGATAAAGACAGTTTAATAGGTAAAGCAGAAGCTGCACATGCAGGCAAAGCAAAACAAGGAATTCATTCACCACTTCCCATCAGCAGGGAGGTGTGCAGCCATCTCCAGGAAAGCAGGGCTCCATCACACATGACAGTGACTTGGGAAGATAAACACCATCACTCCAAACACCCCCCCTTACCCCGTCTTCCCCCAGCTTTATATGCTGAGCATGATGTCTTATGGTATGGAACATCCCTTGGGTCAGTTGGGGTCAGCTGTCCCAGCTGTGTCCCCTCCCAACTCCTTGGGCACCCCCAGACTACTCGCTGGTGGGGTGGGGTGAGAGGCAGAAGAGTGTTTGACTCTGTGTGAGCACTGCTCAGCAATAACAAAAACATCCCTGGGTTATCAACACGGTTTCAAGCACAAATCCAAAACACAGCCCCATACCAGCTACTATGAAGAAAATTAACTCTATCCCAGACAAAATGAGCACAATTAGGAAGCCTGGCAGACCCCTTCTAATGAAGCTTTATTGTTTGTGCCTATCCCTTCTATTTTTATTTTTTTTTTTTTTTTTTTGATGTTCAATGGATTTGGTCTCTGAACCATGTTTATCATACATCTTGCCATTAGTTGTCATAACCAGCACCTGGAATGACTGATTCCAGTGCCTTTACACCCAGAACTACGTCCTCAACCTGTATCACTCACTGCAGAAATGATGAAGTAAGGACAATTTCAATAATGTGTTACAACAAAAGATGCTCAGAAAACCTCCGAGCCAAGAGTCAGTTGCAATACTCAGCACAGGTTACCTAAAATACTAGGAACCCTAATCACTGCCATCATAGGTCTGATGGTTTCCACCACATCTTCCAGAGCTTCCCAGATTTACTTCTCTACTAATCCCACAAATATGAAAATTTACCAGTTTTAGGTTATGTTGAGGGTGTGTGATTGGACTAACCTAAATACAGGTGAATAGTTTGTGTTCCATCATCTACCAGACATCTACTGAATTATTTATATTTTTCTTCTGCAGAACCTATGCTGTCTCCATGTCTCAAACTCATTTAGTTCAAATGGGTCCTGTTACCTCTGCATAGCAGTGTATCACAAACTTCAAACTTGATGTGGATTAACTTCCCTAAATTCACTGAGATCGTTTTAGGCCAGGAGTGAAATACAAAATATCCCACAAACTGAATGGACAATTATCCACTGGCCCAATAGTTTTCTATGTCTTAACCTTTAAATACAGTGAGATTCCAATTTGCAAAAGAAAATACCAAATGAAACCAAATACATTCAAACTTTGTCAGTAAAATAAAACTGCTGACTCACAATTTTTTCACTCGAAACGGAGTTTAATCATTTTGTTTTGCAGGAATGGGGTATAATTAGAGAACTAGTGAGCGTGTAACTCTGTGAATTATTATGCAAGCAGCTATGAAAATGACTGTCTTCAGCACAAAATGATTGAATGTCATTAAGAAGTGTGAATCCAAGGGTGAGACCCCAGTGGGATGCCCTCACATGGGAAAGCATAATTGGATAAAGTAGCATGGGGCCATGAAAACCCAATTTGCCTCTTTCAGATGCTTACATGAACTTCCTCCCCACATCTTCATCAGCTGTGGAACTGGGAAGTCAATGAGACAGATAAATCATTGGGATGATCCCTACCATATGTAGGCAAGTTATTTCGGTGCAAAACAAAAAAAAAAATGCAGTTAAAACAAAAAAATGCAGTTAGAGGCAACATATTGATGCTAATATGCCCTTCTGCAGCCACCAACTCCTTTTGGCATTGTTGAATGAATTGAGTGCTGGTGAAGATAACGGACCCTGTAGCCTTTGGAATTACCAATTCCTTTATTGAGTCACATTTCAGCATCTTCTACAACTCCATATGAGTATGTATCCACAGAGATAGCAGCGGTCCCTGAGTAGGCCTGGTCCTGAGACCCAGGGGAGCAGTAAGCTTATGAGGTCAGCTGCAGTAACAGTTTTGGAGTGTTCTCTTAGCCCAATACCACTGGGATTTACCCTGATTTAGCTCGAGTCACAGTGAACGCGGAAAGCATACAGACTGATGGTTACCACAGCCCAGCTGACAGGTGGGAACATACTGAAAGGACCACAGATCCGAGCCTTATGTTTCTTAAAAAAAAGCAGTTCTTTTAATTATGTGGGTTGAAGGAGTTATCTCAGCCAGAGCTGTTTCTTAAAAAAACCAGTTCTTTTAATTATGTGGGTTGAAGGAGTTATCTCAGCCAGTGCTGTCCATAGATGAGCATCGGCTTGTTTCTAGACTAGCAAGTCTGTATTTAATAGACACCTGAATGAATGAGTCTGACCAGTTGTTAGAATAAATAAATAACAACTTTCTTGAAAGACACTCCGCTGTGTTTGAATGTATCCCGTATTTGAGGAAGTCATTGACTCGGTTATTCCTATTAAAAAAAGATGTTTCCCCACAGCCATGCCTCTGCCTAGCAGTTGTCTGAGATTTTGCATTACTGATTTGCATCTTTATCCAGGGATTTATCCTTACCTATACATGACCTTGTGAATGCATTTCTTGGGGCCTGTATGCGTTCGTATGCAAATATTTCAGTATTGATATGTATGCACTCTTAACTGTAAGTGTGCACTGATGCTTGTGAGCCAAAGTGTGTGAGCGTGTACTCTGCGGAGTTTAATTTACTGCTGAAAATAATAAGGTGATTTTCACTAGCACATAAATTCACCGCCTGCTTGTTGCCTTTCCTGCAGAGTGAGGACACAGACACTTGTTAGTTTGAGCTACTGCTCCAACCTGTCAAGTTTCTCTCTGGCCAAGCAGTAGGTAAACAAAGCGCCTCCTGAAAGTGCTGCTTTTTCTGAACCCAGACAGAACATTTTGTCTGATTTAGGACATTGATTATGCAGGGCTGGGGGCACCTTGTAGCTTCATTTTATATCACTGCTGTCTTATCTTCTATGCTTTACCTGTCCCCTCTTTCTTCTCCTGAAAGTCTTTGCCTGCCCAGGAAATATCAAGTGGAGAAAGCTTTTCTGAGGGGGGTTAGGAGAAGAACAAAGATAGGTTCTCCCTGGAGAACAAGTTTTGGTGCTATTTCACACTCCTCTTTATGCCAAATCCTAAAAGTGCAAGGTCAGTGCTTCCCCAGTCCTGTGAAAATCTGGAATCAGATCAGTCTTTTAAAGACTTTTTATTTTAGGTAGGAGAAAGTTGCCTGAGACTCTGTTTGTAAAGAATATAGTCATTACCTTTGTGGGGAGAGCAGCTGGAGCATAATTGATGTTCAGCAATATGAAAAAACTGGTACAGTATTAAGCTCTTTGGGGAAGTGTTTGTCCTTTAGCACTGTGTTGATACAGTGTCTGGGTGCTACTGCAGTCTGAATGCAATGAATTAATATAATAGCAATGTGATGCAATACACTTTTTTTCATACTGAGTATACTGGAAGAATATTTCTAGATTCCAGTTTGCTCCTGGAATTGCTAATTATAGTTACTCTGGCATAGAAACATGCACCTTCAGTACCACAGTGTAGCTCTATAAAGGTATCAAATGAGTCTGGGACAGGCTGCCCAGGAAGGTATGATTTCTGTGGAAGGAAAATTGGCTGCAGCGGTGCAACAGAGAAAATAAGCAACAGGGAATGTCCTCTGGAGGGGAAAACCATACCTCCATAATCAACAAGGATCCATTGCAAAAGGCTGTGAGATGAAGTCCTGGTGAATTTATTTGGATCACCAAAAAAACCTTGAGATAGTGTCATGCACGAGGCTATTAAGAAACTGCGTGGCCGTGGGTGAAGTGCTGCAGTGCTGTTATGGGCTCAAAGATGTTTGAGACCGAAGTCAGACAAATGTGTTCAGTTGTGAGCGTTGTGTTGATGAGGGGTAGGTTTCAAGAACATGGATGTATGTGGCCTGAAAAAAACCAGGTAGCAGCAATATGACAAAATATGCATTTAATGCCCAGATGTTCAAGTTAGTCATGGTGAGAAAACAGCAAAGAACAGCAGAGGTTTGACTGCTTTGCTGAATAAATGCCTATTCAGTAAAAATAGGCTCTTCTTTACCTATTTTTTGGTAAACAAACAAGCAAATGAGCTTTCACACTTAAAACTACTGAATAGTTCTGCATTCTGATTTATGAAAGACAATCATAGCTGGCAAATATCAACAGATAAAAGTTTGGAAGATCTCATATGGGATTGTCTGGAGCAATAATTCTCATTAAACTTGCAGTTAATTTGAAAATTTAGCAGCAACAAATGACATTTTAAAAACTATTTTCTGTCACAGACACTTTCACAGGATGGAGGTAATTTAGAAAACAAATTTTATTGGATATTTTTAGTGGGAAACTATATAAAAAAAAAGTTAAATCATTTTTAGCAGATAATCATGATAACAGGATATTCAACTATTGGTATTCAAGGAAACACATAGACTGGAAGAGTTATATCTCCTAGGGAACTCACTAAAAATACCTTTAGGATTATTAAGTTATAGATAAAGAAAATTAAAAGGGCAGTGACAGAATGAGAGCAGGTGGTGAAGAAAGAGGCCCATTCCCTGGTGTCTTCGAGAAAAGATTTCAGAAATTACTGATTTGCTTTGGTAGATCAGACTATGTGGGTCTGTCAGGTCCTCAAATGTTCCCCTCCCTGTGATTTCCAGCTTGAATCTCTGCATTGCTTGGGCTCCCATCCCCAGCCAGAGCAGTAATTGTGCAAAGTGGCCAATATCAGTGTAACGTAGTCTTTTGCTTTTTTTTAAGCTCCACAGAAACCCCCTCTGCCATCTTCTCTCTCACTTCGTTTTCCACCTCACAGAGAAAGGAGGAGTAGCAACTACAGGATCATCCCTGTTTCATCCCAAAAATGTTTGCCCAGTGTCAGAGAAATGTCACTTTTTTTCCAGGAAAACTTCTACCTAATTAGTTGGCCTCTTAGTTGCAATTTCGGGTCTGTTGCCCTGGGGGACAATGTGTGCTGGTTAGATATTCAGTTAAATATGTTTGAGAAAATAGGACTGCAAGATTATTATTTTTCTTAATATGGTCTTTCTTTGGTTTAGTCTTTCTCCTCCTTTTTTCTGTGCAGGACCAAGCCCGTAGAGCAGAGTTTCTGAGAATGTTTCCCCAGGATCTCCCTCATCTCCTTGGTTCTGATAATATTTCTTTAGGGACTTCACTGGGTGATTTTCTGTGAGCCACAGATAGAGAACCACCTTCAAAGGGCTTAAAAATGTGTCTGGGTTAAACTGTTTTTGATATAAGGTCTTCCTTCTTAAAGCAAGGCTAAGCTCTTCATGGAGAGTATGGAAGCACTGGTGTTTCCACACAGAGGTAACACCGTTAGAAGGCCAAACATCACATGGCCAAGACACCTTGAAGCCAGTTTTCTGGCACTTAACTCTTCTCCCTGATCTCCTCTAACTAGCTTTTGTCAGTCCTCCACATTTTTTGAACTGTGGTGCTCAGAAATGTGGTTGGGTGAGAGACCTTGCTAGGACTCAAAAAAGTGAATAAGTAGCCTTGGGCAAAGACGAGTTTGTGTCTTGTAAGCTATGCTCCTGCATGGATATCTGAGCAAGCTCCTGCAGGTTCCTATTAGATGCATGCATTCATTTTGACAGCATGACACCTATCATCTCTCTGCAAGTAACCCACTTTTTCACATTCCTCTTCACCACGCTTCCTTATCTTGCTTAGGAAAATGTCATATGAAACACTGACCAGAGCCTTTCTAATGCCAACATGTAACGTCTGCTGCTTCACTCCTGCTCTCAAGACCCATTACCCCGTCTTGGGAAAACAACTGTAATCGTCTGACATAATTGGTTCTGATAAACTGAAGATTTGGAGCTAACATAGGAACTGAGATAATAACACAAGGCTGGGAACTAAGCAAGGGATTTCAAGTAGCAAGCACAGGTTGAAATAGTGGAAGTTCTTGGCCAGCTGGAAGGTTACTACACATGCTGTCTTAAAGAGAGTTATAGAGACCACCACCAGATTGCATGGGACAACCATACTTGCCAGCACCTTGGTCTAGTTGGCTTTTGGTGACTTGCTTTTCTTGTGCTTATTAGAAAGCATCAGCTGGGGGAAAGCTTGAACAGAAATCAAGATAAAGCAGGATGGATGCCTGTTGAAAGGAGACCCTAAAATGATTTCTCTGACTGATCAACTTTACTAGTCCTTCTTCCTCCCTCCTCAGCTGTTGCCGGGGTCAACAACAGTTTTGCCACAGGGCTACAATTTCATAGGATGTCCCAAGATCATTTCCCCCTAGCCATGCTCCACCTTTATTTAGAGACAAGAGTCCTGAGTCAGATAATGCTTCACCTTGCCAACTACTCCATCATTCTCCAAATAGCAACAACCAGACACACCCCAGCAATCAATCCTACTGCTTCCCCACCCTCCACCAACCGATCCTCTTGCCAAGAGCAAGAGCTTCCCTGTTCCCAACATCCTGCCACTCTAATTTAACAGGTTTCTCACAAAGTCTAGACATTTCCTGAATTGCATGCAAAGAGCTTCTGTTCCACTTCAGCTCCATTAATCCTGCAGCTCCAGGCCCAACAAGGCTGACACTCCTCCATCGGCTCTGGGTGAATTACAGTTTAAATGACAACTGTGCAACTCCTTGGCAGTGACTCTATGCCCTTCGTTCCCGTATCTTTCTGGATGGAAAGAAAGAAATGATAAATTCCTTTGAGGCTGCTGTCTGTCCCATTGCAGCAGAAATTAACTGGACTGCGAGAGTTCAGTGCAAATTGGATAGCTTGTACTATTGCTAGTTGATATCCTGCAAGCGAGTAAAAACCCATTCTCTCAGACTCTCAGGGTGCCTGTGTTGATTGTGTCATAGATGTAAAAGATGAAAGCAGGCTAATGGGGCAATTATAAAGTCTTTTGGTGCCTCATTTACTTTCTACAGAGCCTTCCTTGGCATTAAGTTCAGTCTTGCTTCCAGAGTCCTAAGTAGAACTATTTGCAATATTTTCTTTTAAAGTTTACTTTTAGATAAAAATGACTGTTTTCCTCAAACAAACAAACCCCATTGTTTGCAATTTTCAAATTTTCCTTTTCTTTAGTGATATCTGGAGAAGCCTTTAGAAAAATACATCAGCATTCCATTTGCAATTTTTCTGTTCTTTCCCTTTCTGATTTTCTGAATTCCTCTTTGTCTGCTGACAAAAAAAAAAAAAAAAAAAAATAATAATAGCAATAAAAATATAAGAAAGAGAAGAACAGGGGACATTAATAAAAGTTTTCTTCATATTCACCACTCTGTAAAACCAAGGATTGAATTAAGTCTTTCTGCCACAGCGTTGTATTGGGAGCTCATGGTCATCGGCTCGTCCAGCGATGAAGGTAACACTTTCTAGGGCTGGACATGCTCTTCCTGATGTACCAGTTTATTGAATCAAGTGACGCATTTTTATTAATACTATTGTTGTCGGTGCACATACCGTGTAGATCAGGTGTAGAAATCAACCCTTTGTATCCCACTAGAAACACCTCTTTTCCCCACTAATGACTAGTCATTAATAATTTAGCTATTTAATCTATTTATCATGTGATTTACCAATATCTCCAACTGCTAATTTTGTCATCATTACTAAATCGAATGCTTTGGGAAGGTTTGCTGCTCTGTAGTAAAGGCAGAAGAATGTACAAGCAGCTTTGCAACACCAGATCAGTTTAATTCCAGTTCAGCAGACATGTGACACGCACACTCCCACGCATTCTGCATTTTCTCTCACATCTGAAGATTTCTCAAAAGCTAACCCTAAAAGGTAATGCAGTCATTTGCCCTATCTTTCAGAATTTCAGGGTGTATGTCACTCTGCCTAAACATTCCATGTATTTCAATCAGTGGATATGCATTACAATGCTCTTGGTTCCTGAATGACTGCTTCGACATCCAAAGGTAATATTAATTTTCCCCCTTTATTGTTATTCCAAAGGGATAAAAAGAAACAGTCACTGTACACTTTTTCTTAGACATTTTAAGCAGATCATCTCTACCTAGTGCTGGGCCCCATATCATTGATGTTTTTTTCTTTCTATCCCAAAGTGCATGGCCTTTTAATTAGTGTCTTCAGTTTTTCCTGTATGGCTTCTCAACACCTGAGATATCATTATTCAGCTCAGTTGTTACCACTTTCCTTTTTCATCGCAAGTTATTACACTGCTTTTGAGTTTTTAATCAGCATTTTCAGGCTGCTCACAATGCGAGGTATATTGTGTTTTACCAAATATCTAGCACAGTAGCACTGACTTTTACAATACTGTGTCACTGGGGGAAAAAAGAAACAGACTGTTACCTAACTTGTCCTGCATTTAGGATCGATCTTGACTCCCAGCTCTGAAGTCTTTCCTGGACAGCTGTCTCTGCCTTCTCCAAAGGGAGGTTCTGGTGATGCTCGGCAGACACTCAACCTGGGCCCTTCACCACAAATCTTTTTTTCACATGAGCTCAACACTTCACCTGTAATCCTTGCGCAGAGCACCAGGGACTATTTTTTCTCACACGTCTTCCCCACTAGCAGGCTTTCTGACAGCACTTTAGTCCCTGAGAAGTTAAACCCATTTTGTTGTTTCCTTCCACGTGCATAATGTTCTTACTGATTTCTCTACCAGTCTCCAATCCACAGTGGCCATTAGGATTCTCCATCCTCTTTCTTCTATACTGCTAATAATGCTGTTAAGCAGATTGATCTGATATTGATCCTCACTGTGATCCAAGTGACACCTCCCTGTGACTCACACCTACCTTATATCCCAAAGTAGGACACACCACTATTCGGGCACTGAATTTGGATTCTGAAGATCTGGGTTTGTCCATCTCTCATTTATCTTCCGGATATGTTTGCACAGGGGACTTACTTCCTTTGAATTATTTCTCCCCTGGTGCAAGGGGTTAACAACACTGCCCTTCTGCAGGGAAGAGTTTTCAGGACATATTTATTAAAGTTCATGTGGGTACTGTGTTACCTGTGGCCACATGAATATATCTATCTGAAGAGTGTATGGCTGGCTGACCTGCTGGCCAGTCTGGAGTTGACTCTGTGTGTGGAAAAAATAGAGGATTCATTATCCTGTGATTTCTCAGGAAACAGCAAATGAGAAATTTTGTCATCTCAGGTACTTGTGTGCAGCACCTCATTCAGTCACTAGCACTAACGGGACTGGAGTTGGGGCTCTCCATCAGTCTTCTGTTGTAACTGTTGCTTCAGTCACCAGGAGAGGGTAAATGTTGCAAACGCTGTGTATAGTGAATTACTTTAGATTCCTGGGACCTTGATTTTTCTGTGTTCAGGTTTTAATAAAAAAAAAAAAAGAAAAGAAAAGAAAAAAAAGAAGCAAAACAAACCCCTGTTCTTTAGTACTTAATCAAATACATTATTAATGCTTTTTGCCAAAACTAAAATTTCTTGAGAGCATTCTGTGGGTATACACTAGCCTGGATAAAGGTTATTCTTTGTTTTCTATGTATCCACCAATTTTAAACTCAGCAGTCCTCTCTGAGACAATATAAATTAATATCACGAGCAGTACTTTGTGAGAGACTGTTTCAAATGCCACATCATTAACTGGCATATTAAATCTGCAAATTTCCTTTCACCCAATAATTTTATAATTCTGTCAAAGAAAGCAATTTTTCATGCTGTAATTCCTTTTACCCCTTTGCATCCATCTCCTGCTGCTTGCCACTCATAAAGTGGTGCATTTTATGGTGTCTTTATTTCCCCCATCCCACACTTCTGTGCATGAGGGTCTCATCAGAAAGACTGGACTGGTCCTGGCCACAGAATAATCACAGTGTGGCTATTGATGAGTGAACCTGCCTCCTTTATCCTTCCCAGTCCCACAGCCTGAGGAGTTTTCAGATCTGAACTGAGTCCAACTCCTGGACTCCCCTTACTCTTTGACTGTTTGGCCAGGGAGTATGTGTCATGGGAAGGAGGAAGGCATCTGAAGAATGAGGAGTTGTGACCATTAGAAAATGCACTAAGATCTTTCCAATCCTACTTTGGAGATCAAAGTAGACCTGCAGGGTGATCTGATCAAAGCTCCTGTGCCAGTCAGTAGTGGGATCGTGCCTGTCAGTAGCCACTTCAGTGTAGCCTGGGCAACATAGAGAGATGTGGGCTCCTTTTTTGAAAAGACTGTCGTGGTTTAACCCAGCAGGCAGCTAAACACACAGCTGCTCGCTCACTCCCCCCTGCAGTGGGATGGGGGAGAGAACTGGGGGATAAAAAAATGTAAAATTTGTGAGTGGAGATAAAGACAGTTTAATAAGACAGAAAAGGAAGGGGAAATTATAATCATAATAAATAATAATAAATTATTAATAATAATAACATGATTAGAATATGCAAAACAAGTGATGCACAATGCAATTTCTCACCACCCGCTGACCTGTGCCTAGCCAGTCCCCAAGCTTTCCCCCCAGTTTCTATACTAAGCATGATGTCATATGGTCTGGGATATCCCTCTGGCCAGTTTGGGTCAACTGTTCTGGCTGTGTCTCCTCCCAACTTCTTTTGCACCCCCAGCCTCCTCGCTGGTGGGGTGGTGTGAAAAGTCCTTGACTTAGTGTAAACACTGCTTAGCAACAACTAAAACATCAGTGTGTTATCAACATTATTCTCATCCTAAATCCAAAACACAGCACTATACCACCTACTAGGAAGAAAATTAACTCTATTCTAGCCAAAACCAAGACAGTATCCACCCCTTCTTCTATACTATTTGCGTCATGCCCGGGTCCCACATTTTCCAATACTTCCTTTCCTGGTTTTTGATATATACACACAGATATCATTCTCTTAGTCTATGGGCCACCCCTCTAAAGTATCTGTTGAGTTAATTTAGTCCATGACTTTGGGCTGCATCTGTCATAACAGCCCTTCAGGGCAGGAGAGATGGTGCATGGTGTGGGATTGTTGTATGCTGAAGCCAGTTCTGGTTCTATCATTGGTGTAATTTTCCCAGATTCATCAAAATTCATTCTTCATTTATCTGGGTAATTTTTATTGTAATATAATTAATATGGCATATAGCAACCATAATAATGATGACATACAGTACTATATAGCAGTTAACATCATACAATTCAAAACATTGGCTATTCTCATCCAGAATCAAATCCCCTTGAGGTACACATCAGACTTCCCCATCCTCCCTCATTACCCACCAAGTGCACCCAGGTCCTTGAGCAAAAGCAATCCCATGGATGGGTTTGCCTTTTCATGAGGCAGGAATGACCCAAACTGTCTTCCCCATCATATTTTTCATATGCATTACAGGGGCTTTATCCCCTCCTACAGTAAGTAAAAATTATGATTGGGCAGCGCCAGCTCGATTGGCAGATCTGACTAACCAGGTGGCTTTTGCTAAATGTGTATCCCAGTGTTTGAACATCCCAGCACCCCTTGCTCTCAGTGCAGTCTTTAACAGTCCATTGTATCATTCCATTTTCCTGGAGGCTGGTGCATGACAGGGGATGTGATACACCCCTTCAGTGCCATGCTCTTTGGCCCAGAAATCAGTCCCACTGTTTGACTCAATTCTTTCTAGGATGCCATGTCACCATAAGACTTGTTTTTCAAGGTCCAGGACAGTGTTCTGGGTGGTGGTATGGGGCACAGGGTATGTTTCCATCCATCTGGTGGTTGCTTCCACCATTGTAAGCACATAGCACTTCCCTTGGTGGGTTTGTGGGAGTGTGATATAGTCGATCTGCCAGGCCTCTCCATATTTATATTTCAGACATCATCCTCCATACCAGAGAGGATTTTACTGCTTGGCTTCCGTGATTGAAATACATGTTTCACATTCATGGACAACCTGTGCTTCATGGTCAAGTCCACCCCCCCATCACAAGCCCATCTATATGTTGCATCTCTTCCTTGATGGCCTGAGGTGTCATGGGCCCATCGTGATATAAATAAATCACCCTTATGTTGCCAATCCAGATCCACCCGAGCCACTTCAATCTTAGCAGCCTGATCCACCTGTTGGTTGTTTTGATGTTCTTCAGTGGCCTGATTTTTAGTTACATGAGCATCTACAATGTACTTTCACAAGCAGGTTCTCTACCTGGGCAACAATATCTTGCCCCAGTGTGGCAGCCCAGATGGGTTTGCCTCTGCGCTGCCAGCTGATCTGCTTCCATTGCTGTAGCCACCTGACTAGGTTTTGGCCAGGACAGAGTTAATTTTCTTCCTAGTAGCTGGTATAGTGCTGTGATTTGGATTTAGTGTGAGAATAATGTTGATAGCACACTGCTGTTTTAGTTGTTGCTAAGTAGTGCTTATTCTAAGTCAAGGATTTTTCAGTTTCTCATGCTCTGCCAGTGAGCAGGTGCACAAGAAGCTGGGAGGGAGCATGGGCAGGAGAGATGACCTGAACTGGCCAAAGGGATATTCCATACTGTAGAACGTCATGCTCAGAACATAACTAGGGGAGTTGGCTGGCAGACTGGTGGATCGCTGCTCAGGGACTGGCTGGGCATCAGCCGGTGGGTGGTGAGCAATTGCATTCTGCATCATTTTTCTTTTCTTCAGTTTCATTTCCCTCTCTTTTTATTATCTTACTTTTCACTATAATATTATTATTAATAGTAATAATATTAATAGCAATTTTCTATAATTTTTTTAAATTTGAATTGCTAAACTGTTCTTATCTCAATCCATGAGTTTTACTTTATTTTTTTTTCAATTCTCCCCACCATCCCACCAGGGGTGTGGGGAGGAGTGAGCGAGCAGCTGTATGATGCTTAGTTGCCGGTTGGGGTTAAACCATGACACCACCCTCACAGAGCATTTGCCACCATCCATGAGTCAGTATAGAGATAAAGGTCTGGCCATTTTTCATGTTCAGCAATATCTAAAGCCATCTGGATAGCTTCCACCACTGCAAACTGACTCAATTCACCTTGTCTTCTCCATCTTTCCAGGTCATTACTGCCAGTGAGTTGGTATACAACGATGATGTGCTCCGTACAAACTTCCACCACGTGTGTGATGGTGTGCTCCCCCCACCCCCCAGTCTGACTTTTATTTCTCTTAACCCTGCTCAAGTGATAAATGGACGCATCTGGTCAAAGTGGATTCAGGGGAGACAGATACTAACACAAACCAAGGGATAACTCGAGCAATGCACCCACCTAACCATGGTGCTGGTCGATGTCCAACTCAATCCAAATTTGGATGAATCTAACTTCTGTAGTCAGTATGTAAATATGACTATAAATCACTTATCTTACTCCATAAATAGTAGATAGTGCAGGGCCCATTGAGCTCTCCTGCACAGCAGTGGGCTGCACGCCAGGATCTCCCCTTGAGTATGGACGCCTCTCAAGGTTACTTCTTGAGGTTGAGAGAATCCTTGCAGCAACAGATTCTTGGTAAGCGATTAATACCATGCTAAACTTTGAAATCTTAGCTAAATTATATAAAGTATTGATTGTGCATACATAATCCTTTGGACATAAACCGTTGACCAAGTCTGGGACTAGGATTGATTCCAGCCGCACCTAGATTCCTCTCTGAGAAGGAGTTTAGAAAGCAAGGGGGTCCTTTCTGAACCTCATGACTCAACGGGAGGGTCTTCCTGAGAGTTTTGTCTGACCCTGTCCTCTATGCAGTAAATATTGAGTGAAGGTTGCCATCGAATCTTGTTAAACCACTGTTGCATTTGCCATTAAACTTTGTTACATCAATAAAGTATATTATTCCTTCTCTCTTATGAGTGAAGTGCATGACTCTATCCGCAACAATGGGTCATGTGCACTTGACTTCATCTGGATCTTTGGATAACTGTTTGTTGTCCAGGTCATCATAAGTCACCTCAGGTTCTGGATACCTCTTTCCACGATGGTCTACTTGCCTGGGTGACATTTAACATCTTCCTTGAAGGGATATCTTTCCTTCACGCCTGGCAGGAGTCACCTCCAGAGGCTGAGGGCTCGAGTCTCTTTTCCAATTGCTTTGTCAGTTCCACCTTCCCTAGAAAGGGATCTCAGCTGCTTCACTTCCCTACCCTCTAATTCCAGGCTACTGGTCCCATTATCTCAACATTGGAGCAGCCAGGTGACAATGTGTTCACCTGGACTAGGACTGAAATATTTTCACATAACTCACAGCTCACTCAGGGATAGGGATTGGGTGGTTACCACCTCGTTTATGAGTTCTGCCTCTTCCTCCCTGATCAGCAGCTGCCTCTCTTCCTCCTCCTGTTCTCATGATGGCCCCGCTTCGAAGCAGTCTACCTCATCCACTTCTTCCTCCTGCTTCCTCTTAGAAGAAGATCCTTCATCCTTTACTAAATGAGCTGACTTCCACTTCCAATATTTCTTCTTGTGTACAGGGGTGACTGATACCAGCACGGGTTGGTTCTTTGGTTCAGCTGCAGTGCCTGTCACGGGGTTTGGAGTGGCCGCAGTGCCTGTCATTTTGTTGTCAGATTCAGAGACCTCTCTTCCCCTTGAAGGCACTGAATAGTGTTGACCAGAGCTCCATAGGCATGGGCCAGGCCCCAGAACGTTGCAGTGATCTGTGTCTCTCTGGAATTGGCAGGGTGACCGCATACTTTTTCCAAATACTTTACTAATTTTTCAGGATTCTGCACTTGTTCAAGGGTGAAATTTTAAAATATTGGAAGTGACCACTATCCCACACACCCTGCCACTCATAACTATCCAGCCTCAGGCTCCTTTAGGCTCAGGTTCTCTAAAGACAGTGGGTAACAAACTCCCAGAGGATTTATCCTAATTACAGTAAAGCCTTCCAGGGTAGGTGGCCTTGCTATGCACATGCCATTGGGAAAAGCAAGTAGAGATAGTTTAGCGAATGTGTGATCACCATGTGGGAACCTACAGCTATTGTTGGAAATGTCTTTGATAGGCTGTTGCGAGCCCAGTTCTTGTTTTAATTTGCATTGACAGAGGGCAATTGTGGAAATGGAAACTGGGATAGTCATCTCTGCTTCTGTACAAAGCTGGCATTGTCTCTTCTCCAGTCAAACTCCATTAGCATAATGTCAGTTTTCTAGCTTCTACATGTAGAGGACTTGGAGAAGGAACATCATTTAAAGAGGCGTGTCAGACCAGCTCCAGTGGATCAGCCTGTCAACCAGCCCAACTACCCTGTCTGCGACAGCTGGTGCTCATGAACACTTAGCATAAGAGCATAAAATGGGAGGTATAAAGAGGTAATTTCTTACATTTCCTGAGTTGGAATACATCTGATTAAATAAACATGTTTGTCAAAACAAATGGGGAATAAATTGAGTCAGTAAATGGCGAGCTAGTCAACACAGACAGTGGATTTCAGGACATGATTCATCTGATCCTGAAGCAGACATATAAAAAAGGTCAGGTGACTCACTCCTTAAAAATGCCTATATCTCTCCATTAATTATAAAGACATATTCAGCCTCGATTCTGTAGACATCTACAGCTACATGGCCTGAGCCAAATTCAAGCTGGTTGGTTACTTCTTGAATCTGGAGAAGTGTAGAGGGATTGTTCCCCTCTTAGATATGCAACTGGCAGATGATGCATGGGATAACACAACTTCATGTATTTGATCATCCCACTGACACTTTCCTACCTATTTTCTCTCTGAGGGAGCGGAAAATATTTTGGACAAACATGTCTGATGTTCTCTAGCCACTAACCGGACTATTTTATCCCTCTTGAATGTGTTCTGGACCTTGGATAATCTATGAATCTGGTTCTTCTGAATTTTGCAGCTCAGATCCCTGTACACTGACATTCTGTCCCAGACATAGGAAGTTGGATATTCTCTCTCATTTTTTGTTATGTTTTGTTTGGGTATCTGGGATTGGGTTTTGGTTGGGGCTTTTTTTTTGTTCTAGATGGATAAAATTTTTCAAGCATTCCATTTTTGGGATGCAGAGGTCCGTAAAACTGAAAATCTCAGTGATGTGATAAGATTACCACTATTCTGGAGTGAAATCTTGGAAGAATATTTTGTATACTTGACTTCAAGCCCATCTTTGAGCTTTCAATTCTGAGCTTATCCAGCTGAGCTTTGAAATCTCCAAAACTGTAAATTCCACAACATTGCTGTGAATCCATTCCAATGTTTGTCAACCCTTATGGTGAATGTTTTTTTTATAATACATAGTAAAAATTTATTTGTTTCAGCACATTCTTCTGTTGTGAACCTTGCAGAAGAGTCTAGCACTATCTATGCTATAATCTTCTGTTAGGTAGTTGAAGACAGCAATATTCCTGTCACTTTCTCTTTTTCAGGTTGAACAAAACCAGTCATCCCAGCCTTTCTATGTCTGCCATGCGCTCCATCATCTTGACCATCTTGGTGATCTCCACTGGACAAGTATGTACATGTCTTGCACTGGAAAGTCCCACACTTGACATGGTAATCCAGGTGTAATTTACTGAATTAGAGGAGGAGAATCCAGCTGGCCAGCAAGTGGGTTTCATACAGCTGACTGCTACCCTTTGAACCCAATGGTCCTGTCAATTTTCTATCTGCCTTTTAGTCCACTTATCTAGTCCATATCTCTCCAATACATCTACAAGATTATTATGGGAGACTGTTGAAACCCTTGTTAATGTCAAGGTAAATGACACCTACTCCTCTCTGTTTCCTCGGAGCTAGTCATTTCTTGATAGAAGACAATCACGCTGGTCATGCATGACTTCTTAGACACTTTGGTCTTTCATGTTTCCAGGAGGATTTGCTCTGTAGACCTTGCAGAGACTGAGAGTGAGGTGACTGACCTAGATTCTCCTTTTTGCCTTTCGTTAAGCTGGTTATGACATTTCCAGATATCAGAAAATCCTTTTATTGCCTTGACCTTTTACATATGCTAGAGAGTGGCCTCACCATGACATTGGTGAACTTGCTCGGCACCTTCAGTTGCATGGTCCCAAGGACTTGTATATATCCTATTTGCTTAAGTGGCCTCTAATTCTGCCTTCCTCTACCATGTATGCGGGAAACCAAGAGATCTGATGGTAAACATCTGAGCAAATTCCAAGCCAAAGAGAGCACTGATTAGAGAGATTTTATCAGCTAGTATATAAGATAGAAGATAGAGAGACAGTTACCCCAGCTGGTAGCTTCTCTTTTATTCCTAACAAAATTCCTCCCGTCCTTGCTGCTATCACTAAAACTGTCCTCCTGCACAAAAAAAAAAAAAAAAAAAAAAAAAAAGCAGCAAAAAACCTGCGCCATTGTATGAAATAAATAAATAAAGGTAGTAAAATGAAAGAGATAATATCTCCACTGTGAAAAATATATTGCCTATAAGTGAGAAACGAGCTGCTCCATGAGTAAGCTGAACCACTCCAGCTATATTTCACTCTTCTCTGTGAATGTTGCAGAGAACAGAGCTGGGGCAGGATGTCAAGATCAGCATGTAAATGAAAAGTTTGGCAGCCATGTGAGACTCAAGGAGCAGAACTGCATAAAGAAAACAAAATCCAAACAAAAAATACCCCTAGGCTGGATCTATTTTGATGGGGGACAGTTGTAGGTTCACCTGGTAGGGCCAGTTACTGTGTCCCAGTGTGGCAACTTGAATGGGAGGAGGGATTTCTGAAAGGCAATATTTTCCTCTTGATGCATGCTTAGGGCTGAATTACAACTGCTGACAGGGAGCCAAAATATTCTCTGGGTTAGTATCTCTTCTGGCAGAAATGGACATGGCTTCACTGACCTCATGGGGGAGGTGTTTTATGGCAAAGGTGATTTTGGCACCTCGTGTTCTGATTTTTATCCAAATATGAGGGAATCCTTTGAATCACTGAGCTACAGGTGTAGAAACAAAGGCTATAGCTGTCCCTGTAAGTGATTCTTGTAACAGTTCAGGTTGTTTTGGCCAGAAGAGGTCCTTCCTAAGGACAGAGGAAGATTGTTTACAACAGTTGGGGCTGGAAGTATATTAAAACCTGTAGAGAGATTCAGGATACTAAGCTAACGCTTTGAAGACAGGCTCAAGTCTTTTGGGATGGATTTTATCCATGATTTGTCTCTATGTCTTCTGAATCCCCTCTGTGAAACTTACGGCTCAGCCCCACTATGGGGGTACATGGTTAAAGATCATTGGAAGGTCTCGTGCTCATGTACCCACAGGTTTATCAAGTCAGACAGAGATGTCCGGTGGAAAGCACAGAAGGAATTATCCAAGGCATAATGCAATTAGCTGATATGGAGGTGGATTGAGCACGAGGACACCTAGACCTTCCTCCAACCAAGGCTCTACATACATGTATATATATATATGTACATACATATATATGTAATACAGCCCTGTGGAGAAGGACTTGGGAGTATTAGTGCATGAAAAACTGACTATGAGCCAGCAATGTGTGCTCACAGCCCAGAAAGCCAACCGTGTCCTGGGCTGCATCAAGAGAAGTGTGGCCAGCAGGTCGAGGGAGGGGATTCTCCCCCTCTACTCTGCTTTTAAGAGACCCCCCTTGAGTACTGTGTTCAGCACAGGAAAAACATGGACCTGTTGGAGCGGGTCCAGAGGAGGCCACGGAAATGTTGAGAGGCATGGAACACCTCTGCTATGGAGAAAAGCTGAGAGAGTTGGGAATGTTCAATCTGGAGAAGAGAAGGCTCCGGGGAGACCTTATTGCAGCCTTTGAATACTTAGAGGGGGCCTGTAGGAAAGATGGGTATAGACTTTTTAGCAGGGCCTGTTGTGATAGGACAAGGGGTAACAGTTTTAAACTGAAAAGAGTAGATTTAGACCAGTTATAAAGAAGAGATTTTTTATGATTAGGTGGTGAGACACTGGCAGAGGTTGCCCAGGGAGGTGGTAGATGCCCCATCCCTGGAAACGTTCAAGGCCAGGTTGGACGGGGCTCTGAGCAGCCTGATCTAATTGAAGATGTCCCTGCTCATCGCAGCAGTGTTGGACTAGATTACCTTTAAAGATCCCTCCAACCCAAACTATTCTCTGATTCTATATAGCCCCCATGGACTTCAGGGAGACACTGCATCCCCCAGTTCACTGGAAAACCAAGCCTTTATGGTCCAGGGGCACTCAGGAGCCTGTGTGAACTACTCACAAAATAGCTCTTCTGCTGATGTAACTTCCTCTGTGAGAATACCATGCAATTCTGGATTGTGAACACCATCCCTAGTACCTCCATTTATTTCTCTTCTAAGCATCTAACCCCAGCTCGGTGTTGGCTGTGTGATAAAATCCTACCATGGTGAGGTTGTGTGATAAAATCTTATCCTGGTGAGCATATCCCTGAGGGGATTTTTTTTTTTTTTTCCCCTGGAGTCTTTAAAACTCTGTGCTTGCTCACCTCTCCCCACTCATTTCAGAAGCTGAGAACTTCAGGTTATCTTTCCAGAGACTTTCAAAATGAACAGCACAAAAGTGTCATTTAATTAACAACTTGCCACCATCAGCAAGAGTTAGTTTTAGCACAGACTAATTCATTTTGGAATTGGATATTTCTGTTACAAATAAGGCAGCAGTGAGCGTGATCTACAGCGCTTGTAAATTTTACTGGTAATAATTTTTAGTATTCTTTGAAAATCAATTCCAAGTTCTATTAGTTTACTCCCCTCTTCCCCCTCCCCCACTATTCACATTTAGATCATGGTACTTTTAATAGTTTTAATCCATTACCTGAATAATTCCAATTATCATTCCACACTTCTTTTATGACCTTGAATTTTACTGCTTTTTTTGGTTTTTTGAGTCCCACAGTTAAAAGATAGAGCCATTGCCATGGCAAGTTAAGTAAGAAAGTGGATGCTAAGGAAGATTTCAAGTCTACCCAACTGTGGGCAAGCCCAACTTTTCCAGCTGCCTCTGCTCAGCTGCCTCCATCTATCTTCTCATCCGTCCTTCTGTCTGGTCTTGACAACGCCTCTCTTATGCAGGTGCATGGGGAGGCTGCAGGTGGAGGCGATTGTCGGGAGGAAGGATATTGGACAAGCAGTTCTCCACCTGCTCTGCTTTCTCACAACAGGAGACCAGCCATGCGTGAAGAATGATAATTACCTATTGTAAATCAAGAAAAGTCAGTTTGATGTACTGAATTTTTATTACCCCTCTCTCTGCCTTTTTTTTCCCCCCTCTTCTTTTGGCAGGATTAATATTCATACATATGTATATGGAGACAGGCAGAAGGAGAAAAAACTTTTTAGTAAGACTGCAGGAAATTGGTTATGGTTGTTATTTATAACATGGATGCTTCCAGCACCCCAGATGAGATCAGGATTGTGCTGCTCTACACACTGAAGTAATCCAGAGTATTTCTAGCAGGACAAAGGACGTAGGTTTACTCCTGTTTAGCAATTGGAAACCATGGCAAAGAGTTTTTAATATGTTAAATTGATACTACAGAGGGAATTGATGCCACAGCCAATAAGTGGATTCACATCTTTTTACTTCTGACTGGGGCCTTCTGTGACAAGAATATTATTAAAGACTGTTCCCCAAACTACTTTAAATATAACCAATGACGTCCATATTAGGGACCATTTGAACAGAGGGATGCTGATAAAATTTTAAAAATCCAGCTTATGTTTGTGGGGAAATTTCTACCTCGTCCTTTGCCCAAGTCCAGCCATTTTTCCAGAGTCTAGCACACTTCTGTGCTATCAGTGATTTTCAAAATGTGAGCTACTGAATAGAAGGATGATGCCTGTACCTGTCTGCACTTCTATCTATTTATTTACTTACTTCAGATATATATTTTTGATAGCAGATTGGATGGCTTTATTTTATTTGTTTTTCCAACAGGAAAATGTGCTTCATTTGTTCACACTTATCTCCAACCTCCCCAACAGTTTGTTTTCACTGTGTGGGTCTCCCCTCTGCCAATGCCACCCAAGACTCTGTAGTCCACTGCCTGCACCAAGCACTGAAACAACTTTTTTCGGGAGTCACCAATGACATTTCCCAAGCCAAAGCTAAGACTCAGCGCTGCACCTTACTCTTCACTTGTCATGGACTCTTTTTGTTCTCTTTTCATCTCCATGACTGTTGTCTTCTACCCCTCTAATGGCTCTTGTGGAGGATTCTCCTTATCCTCCAGCTGATTGGGGATTTCCATCAGCTCATGGCCCTGCTACTGTCATCTGCCATTTTGATTGCCATCCCTGTCTAGCTTCTTCAAGAGTTTCTCTTTCATTAGATGGTCTCCTAAAGTGGGATTAATCTTGCCTAATTTTATACAGATACAAGAGACACTTCTGCATCTGAGCTGTTAATGAAAATGCTTTTTGTAGTCAATGAGGATAAACAGGTACTTTTGAGACACAGTCCTTCAGATGTACTTCAGAGGTCTCTCTGAGGAGGCGATGAAAAGCACTGAGAAATACTTGTATCTCTCCATTGACTGTAGGGATTCTCAATGCTTAACTGAGAGGGAAGCAGTCTGTAGTACAGGTATCTTCAGTTGAGTGAGAGGAATTTTAAAGCTTCTTTCCAAACTAGTAATACATGCTGTGTCCTTCTGACACCTTCTTGTAGCTAACCTGAAATCAGTCTAGTGTGACCAAAACAAAGCTTTTAACCTCCCTCAGCCACAACCTTCCTCACTCATGTCACATTTTTTAATGACAGGTATCAACATCCTGCATATCCTCCAGATCTGAAACATAAGCATCATCATCAGCTTTGACCTTTCAAGTCCTCACATCACAGTATCTAAGTTCTCCTATGGAACATCTCTTTTTCATATACACTGAGACTACACTGCACAACCCTGCAAGTCCCACCATGTAGCAAAGAACGTGACATGACATTTGGCTTACTCCTCTTGCTCTTCACCTATCAGGACATAAAGATGGAATGTCTCTGCTTGAAACAATAGGAAGACACTGAAACATGGAGAAGAGGTGTTGAGGAGGCCAGAATAGCCTGAGAAGAGTCAGGGGTTGTTGGTTGAGATGATACAACACTGGCCACTTGTGTTAGACCATCTCTGGATCTGAGCTGGACACCTCTATAGTTTCTTCTCATTATTGTTGTTTCTTTATAGTACTCTTACATGGCACTAGGCATGTGGCAATTTAATCACAGAGAACGCCCATAAATTGTCTGAGCACTGATTCAGCTACTACTGTTGTTCATGGAGTATCTCTGTACCTTCTGTTTCTCATGAAGCAAATGATTGATGATACCTTTTGTCTGCTTCACATCTGTAAACACATATTGGTTCACTGCAGTGTTGTTCCCTTTCCTTTCTGGACACCCTATGTAAGTAAAAAAAAAAATAAAAGTAAAGTGAAAAAGTACTAAAAAGAGGTGCCTTTAACCTTTCAGTCAACACCATGTCTGGTTTTGAAGAGAGGGAATTTGATGTCAAAATACGAGGCTGCAATGCAGACCCGTGGTTAGACCAGAAGAAAACACTATCACGCAATTGCTTGGCCACATCACTGTGCTGGATTTCAAGCCTCATGTGGCTTTGTGTGTAGCTTTTTGTTGATAAAGCCAGAGCAGCATAGAAGATCTTTACCTTCTGTTGGCATGAGGGGTGGGCAGAAACCCATCTAAGAAACCAGGTTTTTGTTGCACAGAGTATAATTCCCTCACCATGAAGTATGTGACCCCAAAAGATATCTAAATATGCAAATGAATATATATCAGCACAAACCAGTTAATAGGAGAGAAAGCCAGGTCCTAGGAGACACAGACCTGCAGCTGCATTCTTGGTTCATGACACCTCCCTGTCTCACAGGTCTCTCCATGCCTTCTTCCATTTTCTTGTCAATATGTTTCCCCTTCACTCCCTTCTTCAGCTCTGCTGGCCCTGTGAAATTGCTTTTAGAGCTTGCTGTAGGGTGAAAGAGCTTTGCAGCTTTGCAGCAAAGAACAGAGAGTTTAAAGGAACAAAGAATGAGAACAAACAAACCCATTTTCATATTTGCTGCTAAATGTCGTCCAGCCTCCAGCCTTGTTATTCTTCCTCTAGAATTAGAAAAACCTGTTAACAGAAAGTGTGCTTGCTCTTTGACAGTTAACAGTGTACTATTTAGATCGATATGGCAATTCTCTTCTCCCCTTAATAATACCACTTTGCATTTATATGGTACTTATATCTATATTTATATATATTTCTGCAGTAGATAGCTAAACTGGGTTTTGCAGGAAGCTCTGAAGGAAAGTAAATGTGTTCAACAGTACTGATATTTAGTGATCAAGTAGATCTCTGATATCAGACCTACGGTTAACAGGTCTGCAAAGAATCCATCTGTCAAGAGAAATAGAAGGAACACTTAAATGCCCCTTCATCTATAACACATCTAGAGTTAATACAATCTACTTCCCTAGTCACTGATCCACACGATAAAAAAAAAATCAAAAACCAAAACCAAAACACTCATACTCCAATAAGTATTAAAGGACTTAAATCGGTTTCTGTTGGGCTATTTGTAAAACTGATATTACATATTTAAAGGGGTGAGAAAAATGGAAGGGGAAAACCCAGGAAGGAAGCAAGACAATGGATATGTCTCAGGACAGAAACAGGCAGACAGTGTTGAGAACCCAGCTTTGGCTCTGAGGAGTGAAGAAACCACCCTTTCATTGCTTCTCCCACATTTGAGAAACAGGACGCTCTTTGAAATAGTCAGCACTTTACCAAAGAAGACACTGACATCCGTTTGTTGATTTGTCACCCGCAGAGAAACTGATCCACAATGCTCGTATACTGGTTAGTTGAGTTCCTCCATTCCAGTTTGAATTTTGGAAAAATTGACATGTGGCAGGTTGTCCAGTTTGTGAGTGGCACTGAAGTCAGGTGTCCTGAGGCTTTTATTTTCCTGATCCACCATTAAAAAGAGAAAGTCGGGTACAGTGGAAAATGTGACTTTAGGATCAAGCAGCTACAATGGGACTTGTGGAAGGTGCTGCTTGTCAGGTGGATGAAATGCAAATCTGTATGGAAGGCCCATATACTCCCTTAATCCAGCTCATGCCTTACTCAGAGGTCTCTAAGTCTCCTCCAATGACAGTCCAGGCTTCTGTATAGTAATTATTTTTCCCTTTGAAAAACTGATCCCAAAGAGATTTGATTTGGTTGTGACCAAAATATAACTATGTGAATTGTTCAAGAAGTGAATGTAAACCATATATTTTAAGCGTGTGTAGAAATTGTGCAAAAACACACTCAAAGAGCAGTGATAAGTGGGCAGATTTGAGTTTAAAGTCACCTTGATGGACAACAAATGAAGAGACTCTTCCCTTCTCTGTGGGGTCCAGTTGAGCTAGGCTGACTGACCTAGGGTCCCCCCACAGCCTCTCCCCCCACCATTATAGGGACCCGCACCCCACAGTGACTAGGACCTACTTCACAGCAGTAAAATTTTTGTAGTTGAGAGCTCTTTGTGCAACAAGGATATGTTTTTAAGGGAATATGTCAAGCTATGTGTATATGCCTGTAATCTTGCAAGAGCACCTTGGCAGTTTCTTCCCTGTAGAAAACCAAGGGAAACATTTTCAGTATATTCAAGAGAAAAGCTAGTTTGCTTTGTATTCAGGAACAGTTCACATGTCTGGGGCCAGATTCTGCAATGTGCTGAGTATCTTTAGTCTCCAACAAGCTGGGGATACTGTCCATGGCCAGCTTTGTCTTCTCCTGATGGGGCAAGGCAAACAATCCCAGATGCCATATAGAAAAGTCAATGGGTCATTATGGTTCCTTGGGAAAGCTGCATCCTTCCTGGGAGTATTTTCTTGCATGAGTGTTTTGCTGTGACAGGAGTCTGTGATCCATGCAGGGGAGGGAGAGTAATGTGCTCTTCATTTTAATTCTGGGTTGGTTGGGAATTTTACTTGTTCCAAAAATGGCAATCTTTGGCAAAGCACACCGGCGCATGTCTGAAAGCTGCTGGGATTCTTCTCCCATTGGCTTGTTTCCAACCACAGCAACCACCTTCGCTCCTGCTCTTTTCCTTTGCTTTACGGTTCCATCCTGAGCATTGTCCAAGGGAAGAGCTTTCAGGTCTGATCTAATCCTGTTTCACACCCAGGAGCTTCATCACACCTGGCAGGTGCTGGGAAACCAGCCAGGCCAGGAGGTACCAGGGTTGGACCAAGGCTCTCCCAGAAGTGTAGTTCTGCAGTCAAAAGAGCTATGCGAGGCCCCGAGCATCACGGTGTTCATGTGTTACCATTACCACTCCATCCTGTCCGTTTGAGACTGTTTCCCCTTGATTACCTCCTTAAATCAATACTAATGGATTTTCTCAGAGTTAATTTTTTTTCTTTCTTCTTTAACTCCTTTCCCACCATCCCTCCCCAGCACTTTCTGTCTCTGGTGACTGGAGTCCTTGCCAGCTCCCCTCCCTTGCATCAAAGCACTGTTTCATCACAGGACTGTAATTTATACAATTTCTCCTGCTCGCTTTACTTAATTGTCTCATTTGTAATATTTCATCTTCTTTCCTTTCCAGTTCATTCAGAATACCCAGGCTGGTTAAAATAAATATGTATTTTTAATTTTAAGCAGCCTAATTTAATTTTGTAAATGCGGGATGAGTATTAATCAGGACCGCTTCTGAATCCAAGGCACATCAAGTCTCAGCCAGCAAAATAGCATGTGTTACTCAGTTTCACACCCCTCCTGTCACTTTTTTTTTTTTACATGCAAAGCTCTGAAATTCACTGCCTGAGGTTCAGGTATCCAGAGGACTTCCTGAACTTTCTGGGGGTGGTTAATAATCAAGAAGTGGAGGCGGAAGGGAAGATGAGGGGCTCTGAGAGGCATTTTTCTCAAGGTCGAGAAACAGCCTGCTTTTGGGAGGGGGTTGTGGTAGTGCCACTTAGTAGAAGACTTGCTTACCAAGTGTCTCACATGGACCATTTCCTCTGATACTGCTACCCTCACCAGTTCTCACGCCTTGTCTCCATCACTGGCTTTATCCCACCCACTTGAAAGAAGCGACCAAACAACTGTTTTCTCACTGTACCACTACCCATGAATCACCACCAAAATCCTTCTAGCTGTGACTGTTTCAAAAGACTCTCCCACTTTACAACAGGCTGGAAGGTTTTACAAGCTTGATATCAAGAGCTTGGTGTCCATTTCTGTATTGAATTAAATTAATGCATTTTTCTCTGTACACTAATTGCAGAAAAGGCAAGACATTCATCCCTTCTCTACACTCCTGTTCCTCCCATTTCTCCCATGCTTAAACTCTTCTGACTGTTCTCTTGGTGACTGACACCTCACCCCATTGTGTAACGGGCCCTCCAGACCTTCAAATCACATCAATCCCAGGTCATTCAAATGTTGCTGTCTGGAGGGTCTTTGGTGGCAAGATAGATTCCTACCCACCCTGAAAAATCCCTTTACAAATGACAGTAATGGCAAACAGGGAGTGGGGGACAGAAAGACTCACTTGGCAGGTGAAGTACTTACTGACCTTTGCAGAAGTCTGGTGGAACAGTCAGAATGAGCTTATGAGGAAATCAAGGGGACTGCAGCTTCCTCACCAAAACTTCCATTTCTCTGTTCAACAACACTGAAGATTACTTTAGCCCTTCCTTCATTTCTGCTGATGAGAGAAGGGGGGAAGATGCTAAAGCTGCGACACAGGCTCAGGTCTCAGATACCCAAATGGTGATCATTTGATGGTTGTTCTTTCCTTACCAGGGCATACTCCACTTTCCCCTCTCCCCACTCCCACGCTTCCTTTGCCCTTCTAGTAACAAATCCTAGATCTGAGTTTCCAGACGTAGCGTGCTAAAAATACACACCTGAGATGTTTCCATCTGGTTTCTCGAGGTCTCCCGAAGCTGTCAGTCGTGGAGGCAGTGCACCTCGCCATGTCTGAGAACACAAGGTCTGAAACAGGGTGGGAGGCAGGAGCTGGAATGATGCTCGTGCAACTCGCCTGCATCCAACACCTGACCCCTTTAGCAAGTTCGGGTGGGCTTCGCGGCACTCAGGAAAGGTGTCCGCTTCAGAAGACCTTTCCTGGACGCTTGTGTGCGTGTCGCTCAGAGATTAGCACATAGCTGCTGAACCGTAATAACTTCTCTGTGTTCACTCAGCTTTATGCTAAACCTGTAAAATTTCATGTCAGTGCATGATCCAATGAGAGAGGAAGAAATTTATCCCAGAAACTGAAAGGTTTCTATTTGACAGAAAGTACCAGAAGACTCCAGTACATCCCTGTGCCTGGCATATAAAGAAGAGATCCCTCTTTTCTTTCCACTCCCCACTTTCCTGGATTCCCTTCCAAGCTGTTTTATGGTGTCATTGTGGACTGTGCACCATTACCAGGAGTAAGATAGGAGTAGTCACCGTTAAGCAAGGTCGATGTAAAACTGAACAGAGGAAACCACTTCAATTCACAATAGTAGTGAGTGTCATTTTTAGGACTGCATAACTGTGCTGCACACTTTTGGAACATCAGTTCTTGTCATGTTATCTCTGTGTATTTTATTTGTGCATTTTGCTTTCTGATTTTATTTGATGATATTTTATTGTGCTGAACACATCTGTAACAGCTGTGTAAGTCAGGCATGAAGGTATCTGAGCTCTTTGACTCTCTCCTGTGAAAATGACTCCCAAAGTGTGTAGTGGATTTGGGAAGAGTGTCAGTTGCAGACAAATGGCCCCTCTCCCTGCTGCAATGAATCAGACTGAAAAAGCTATTTTAAAAGCAATATTTTGCCCTTGGGTTATTTCATACATCTTAGGAGTACAAATGGAAGGACATTCACTTTTCTCCTACTGGCTCCATCACACCCATTTGGAGGGGTAGGTGATTCTAGGTAGATTACCTGCTCTTCTGTATCACATTTGGATGCTTTGGGAAAGGGACTACACCTACCTGTCTGCCAGGATTCAGAAGCGTTTGAGGCTTGATAAATTGCCTTCAGATGAGCACAGGATGGGTGGGGGTCTGTAGTGTTCATTGTAGGTGTTATCGAGGGTTGCAGCTATGCAATCCCAGATCATCCTCTAAAGTGATTTCTCCCAGTGCTGGTCTCAGGAGTGCTTCTACTCTACACTGAGAGAGAGCCCCAGAAGAAATAAGGCTTTATTTCCCTGTGCCGCTCTGCACATGAGTTCATCCATGGAGCTCACCCATGCAGCAGGGAAGAACTGCACTCAGGATCACTACTGTTTGCATTTCCCCCTCTCTGTCCCAGGAACCTCTTGTTGATGGGAAATACTGAGCTTGACTTTGTTCATGGTTAGTCACTTCAAATCTTCACAGAAAAGGCAAAAAATCTATCTCCTGTATCCACTTCCATGGAGTGTCCCCACCAGACAAGGTTGTAACCCAAGCTGCAACTGGGAGGAGGATACTGATCTTCTCCTCTCCATATGCTAAAAATGCACAGGATCATAGTTACTGAAAGATAACTTGTAATCCCCCATATACACCAAGGTATGCCTTGCAAGATTGCAACCAGCACATGGGTGGAGTTAAAAATCTGAGAGTGACCTACGATGAGGCCAAGGTTGGTGATTCCTTCTCAGGTTGAAGGATTTTCTGTGCCACTGTTGGAGGGCTTGCAGACCCCAGAGGAGGTGATGGTTTGATGGACACCTGGAGCTCCTCCTCTACTGCCTCAGAAAGTGGTAACAGCCACCATGTCCTATTTTCATCCCAAAGACACTGAGAATGAGATGGGCACCACCTTCTTAGGCCAATGCTGAGGGACAGGGGCAAAGCACTGGCGGGACAGTTTCTGTGTCACCTATCTCAGGGAAAGCTAGATATGAGGAGGCTTGGGGGGGGATCCCTAGTAAGACAAGAAGAAGAATCAGAGGCATGGGCTACCCAAAGTGTCAGAGGGAACAGAAATGGGCAACGGGTCAGATCGTGTCCCAAGCTTCACACTAGGACTTCTAGCCACATTCCTTCTTTCTTTCTCTCCCAGTACATACTTAAGATGTTCTTGGTTTAGAGACACAGCAATATCATTTGAAATAGCCTTGACCATCACTTATTACGTGTTTGTGGGGATGAGGCAAAATGCCACAAGGCATGACAGCACTCTGACCAGCTTTCTCTGCAGATTCACCACAGCCCAAGAGCTAGAGCTGGCATGACCACCATCATATCCATCCAGAGAGAGTTTGCCTATGGGGACAACAACCTCACCCAGCCCTAATGCACACATGGCAAACTCCTAGTCATGCTGAAACACCTGAAAGATCAACTAAAGGAGCAGGAGGACCATTGTCATGGCACTGGCTTGATAGTAGCCAGGTTTGAAGGATATTTCATGGATCCCAACTGTGTCAGTACTCCACTATGAACACAGTGGCCCCTGGGTCTCCTGCAGATATCTAGGAAATGCCCCTAAAGGGTTTTGTGTTAGCTGGATCCCAGATTTGTGGGCCATGGCACTGGGACACAAGGATCACATCTAGATATAGGCCTATGGTATGCCACAAATCATTTTTCATCAGTTCAGGTCGTTTCTCAGTTGCAGTGGTCAGCGTGATGGCTGGGGACAAGGGATGGAGGGTCTAGGCTGGCGTGGGTGACACAAAACAGCATTCAGATAAAAAAAAACCCAACACAAAAAAACACCTTTTTTTCCTCCTCTGAGTATTTTCTGTAGGGCAGTATGACCTTAGTGCTCTATTTTACAGACTGTAATAATGGACACCTTTTATTGAGTGTACGGGCAACCAGCCATCAGTCTGATCTGGAGGTCCGAAGTCAAAGGGTAGAAAGGGCAAGTATCCCTTATTTTGTTTACTTCCAGAGACACATCTTAGCGCTACAGGGACACTATTTATTTCCTCATGCTCAGGGTGAGCTGAACTAGAACTTGACTTTTTTAATGGCTTTCTCTAAATAAACTTTCTAAAGCCCTAGCCCAGAAAAGGCTGTTATGTGCATGTATTTTGACTAGACTCTTACTAATTCCATACAGCCCTAAGAAGAGGAATCTATTTTAAAATGTTCGTTAAGAGAGCTGTGACTAATCTGAGCTGACCTAATTAACCCAAAATGTCCTGTGTGGAAATTATTGTGGACGCTGAATAAAAGGCCCAGGCTGAATACACATAAATTTTCTGTCTGCACTCTCATTCCCAAGGAAGCAGTCAGTTCTTGAAGTGTTATTTCTAGATTGGTATTCAGAGCTTACATCTTGCCAGTGGCTTCTTCCTGCAAGGAAGCTAAATGCTTTCACCTCACTGTGGAAAAAAACGTTGTGCATTTGACAGCAACAAATTCTTTTTACACTTGGTAATATAAGCAGGTTTCATCTACGTGTGATGTCTTCACAGGAAACAGTTGCCCTCAGCTCCACTGTAATTGGGGGAGATACAGTCAATACAGTCAGTGAGGTGTGGTAGAGCTGGGTACAATTCCTCTTGTCGTTAAGAATAGACATCTCAAAATAAAGTGTGTCAGTTGGACCCTGGAGTATCTTTCTTTTTTTTTTTTTTTTTTTTCCTATTGACTATACAAGGAATCTCTAAGCAATGAGCTGTGGTATAGATGGTTATATGATCGGCTTCACAAGATGGGTGAGATGAATCCTGCCCTACATATGAGGACTCAGTAACTCCTGGGCTTTCAAACTGATGCTTACACCAGAGAGGGGCACAGGGCTACTGGGTAGGAAGGAATATAGTCCATGAGGAAGCAGGTTTGCACCTTGCCAAAGAGATGGTAGCAGATCAGGGAGGTGAGGAGCAGAATGCCATTTAACACACTGCACTGTACATTTTATGTACAGGGAAGGGGAACTGATAGAGTCAATAAAGATGTGTTAAAATAGCCTTGAGAAAGTGACTTTCACAATGTTATATGTGATGGAAGCACAGATAAATGCTCTGGTGAAGATGTGAGAGACCTTGGCCCACTGGTTTAGCAGCAGGGGCCAGAAAGATGAGATTGTAGAGTTATTATTCAAGCAGAATCTGCAAAACCAAGGCACACCTTGGATGGGCAAATCAGAGACAGATCTAGTCTGAAGCTGATAGACATTCAGGGTATGCATAGCAGTTGAGAAAATGGTGTTTGCCACAGATATTAAGGAAGTGCACAGTAGAAAATACTGTGTTGGTTTGCTGGTGTTTGGAGTTTTTAGCTGAAGTATACAGGAAACGGAGGACGTCCTGGGATGAAATTTAAACTTAGCTTAATTTGAGCAGACAATGGGACATTTATGAGTCAATGTCAAAGTGAAAGTTTGCCATATCCGTTTGGAATGTAGCTGACAAAGAGGAGTATTTTTATGGTGCACTTGCATAAAGGTGGTGGTTGAATGTGTGTCTGCAGATAAATTTTTCTGGAGAAAAGTGGTGGGAAGGGGTCTGAGGACCTCCCACAAAAAAAAAAAAAAAAAAAAAAAAGATCAGAATCTAGAAACTGAGAATAAACATAATCTTAAAACTAGTAAAGATCTTAACCCTGTAATAATAAATAATGCAGAAAGGAGACAGACGAAATTAAGAACAAATAGACAGTCCCAGATCTATCCATTCCTAGAGATACAGGACACACCAAGTTTAGAGTAAGAGCATGAACTTGGAAGAGTGTTTCTTTTTTTAAGGAGAAATTATTGACCAGGATAAACTGATACAACTGCTGTTTGGGCTCTCCAGCAGAAAATGCAGGCTGAAATTACTTTCTTTGAGAAATAATATCCCTGTTATTGTAATCACTGACTAGAGGCATTTGCGGTGCTGAATTGTCTGTCCCTAGTGTAGGACAACATGATGAATGATGCTTGTTTGAGCAGGAAACAGTGGAGGAGACACACTCTGCCAATATCAATGCATCACTGGTATAGCCCTGTAATTACGGTTCCTGAATATTTTTGGACAGATCCTCTTGAATAATAAATTTATCTTTCTCCTCCAGGGTGATGCTTTTACAGGGGCATCACCCACAGACAAGAAGGTTTCGTTCCACAGCTAAACCATCCTATTTTAAAGATGAGACTTGATCCCAGTCTGCAGATACTGCTTCACTTACATGTGAGCTGAGCATGTGTGAGTCAGGCTCTCTTGAGATAATTTTCTCCTTCAGGGACAAAATTACAAAGGATTCCTGAAAAGAAATCCCATTTCTCATTATGGAGCGACAGGGATGAGAAAGAGAATAGTGGGTAAGCTTTGCTAACTTGAGTTTAGGTGAGCCCCCCCCCCCCCCCCGATAAAAGCACCTGTCAAAGAAAGCAGGAGGATGAGACTCTGGGTAAAAAAAGTATCACACACCACCACTCAGTACAGCACTAGCAGGTGTCATGTATGAGGCTGGATGAGTTAAGAGATATAGCTGAGTGCAATGTCAGGATGAGAAGTAAAGCAGCACTTCTCTAAGAGATGCCAGACACCCTGTCCTTCCCCCGTTTTGGCGTGGAAAGAGCATCTGGCTGGGCTGGAGGAATTCCAGGGAGATCAGTGTAGCCCTGGATCATGGACCAAACAGAGCAGGGGATGAAGATAGGCTCCCTCTTTTTTATATTTTATATTTATATTGTACTCTCTGCTTGGGAAAAAAGAATAATAATGCTTAATTTAATAATATTAATAATATTAATTCATAGTAATAGTAGTAAGAATAATGAAATAATAATAGTAGTAATAATACTGATAATTATAATAACAGGCTTGTTCAGTGTTTGTGAGAAAATGTGAGCTCTTAAGCCATACTTTCCACTTAGAAGCAAATAAAGAATTTTTTTTTTTTTTTTTTTTTTGCTATTCCTAGACAGACCACAGTTGGAAAGTGCAGTCCACTGTGCTATTTTGAGAAAGTGTAGTGATTCTGATTGTCCAGTGCTCACCTCTCTTTCTGGGTGCAAACTCTTATCTTTGCAAAGAGATCATAATTTAATTGATGGCATTTGTATGGATTGATGGGCTTTTATATTGAAAACATATTGTTCTTTCTTTAAAAGGATTAGTAAATGCAGAGAAATGGGATTGCACATAGCCTGTGTTTCACCTCTGTGTTCCTCATTGTCCAGGGACTTCAGCCTGTCAAAAACCCTGAACACATCCAGGCATGGGTAGCTGAATAATGTAACTGCAACTCCTGACAACACTGTCAGGAAGCCTACAAAAGCCTGCTTCTGGGATCCTTCTTTGCAAAAGACATCTCATCATCCAGTTTTTACCAGGTGACATGAGGTGAGGCTGCTGAAAAAAAATAAGAATCTGGTGTTTATCAAAGATAAGATAAACTATCAAGGTTTCTATGCAATGAGATTATCTTCCCTCCTCCACCCATCACCATTATTCTATTCTATTCTATTCTATTCTATTCTATTCTATTCTATTCTATTCTATTCTATTCTATTCTATTCTATTCTATTCTATTCTATTCTATTCTATTCTATTCTATCCTATCCTATCCTATTCTATTCTATTCTATTCTATTCTATTCTATTCTATTCTATTCTATTCTATTCTATTCTATTCTATTCTATTCTATTCTATTCTATTTTCCATGGCTGGTTTGGGTAAAGTTTGACTGCTCACTAAGTGCTGTTATCCACTGGTGAGGACCCAAAGAACAAAGACTTACACTGCAAGCTCTTTGGGGCAGGAACTGTTTATTCAGTGTATCCTATGCAGTATGTCACATAGTGAGGCCCTGACCTGGTTGAGACTGTCACGAGTAATAAATAAATCAGTATTAATCATCGTGAGCAGCAGCCACCTTGGGATGAGAAAATGATTCATTACCTCAATCTGCTGAATTATTCACTCTTCTGGTGCAAAAATGGCATGAAATATGAGCTCTGAGGATGTGGAGGTTTTTAGCATGATAGGGATTT
Source organism: Strix aluco (assembly GCF_031877795.1). NCBI lineage: Eukaryota > Metazoa > Chordata > Aves > Strigiformes > Strigidae > Strix > Strix aluco. The sequence goes on along the minus strand of NC_133931.1, from coordinate 2,532,163 downwards.
TATTCTGGTATTAGAGGTAAACTACAGCTGGCATAAAAAAAATCTATCTGAAATTTGTGATGAAAAATGTGGGAGTATTTTTATCGAATAACGTATTTTATTAAAAATATCCCTTCTTTGTCTACACTTTTTTTCACATTCTAACACAGAAATAGGTTTCTTAAGTCTTTCCCATTCAAAATTATATTCAGCACCAAGCAACACATAAAGAATTTTAAAAGATGAAAAAGTTGAAATTTCAATTATTTTTAAGATTCTTTTTTATTTCAAAAAGGTACGTAAATATTTACTGAAAAGAAGAATTTCCTTGTAAAATCAGGATTTTTCCAGTTGCCTGTAGCATGAGTTTCTAGGAATAAGGGCTATTTTAAAAGTATTGAAAAACTCTGTGAATAGGAAAATTTCTAAGAAATTCAGTAAAGCAAATACCAGGGGGCACATGGGTGAAAGCTATTATCTTCTGCACTGGTCTCTCTAGAAGCTTCTCATTTGCCTGGAAAACTAAATTGCACTCAATGTTATGATCTGGCTACCTTTACCTAAGAGGCCAGTGAGAACAGAATCATGAAGCACAGAAACATATTTTGAGGTATTTCTTTTCGAAAATAAGTTTTAACTTAAATTTCCCCTTCAGTTTGCCACTGTGGATCTTCTGGAGCATCATGGCTCCTGGTAGCACCTTCACTTCTTGAATAATTCTTTGCCCTGATACTGTTATTCCTATTGATAATGTCATATGATGATTTGTATCTTCATGTGTCCTGTGAGGCAAAAAAGAGAAGAAGGTTTCACACAGGGAGACAGGTAATTTAATGAAAATAAAAAAGAGGATTTCATTCAGAGAGATGAAAACAAAGTATGAATGCCTTCTTTCTGCCAGCCCCCTTTTCAATAGCTGGAGCATTGACTGAGATGACAGCTACCAGTGCTATCAGTGCTGCTTGTGTCATACAGATGTGCTCTGGTAGAAGACGGATTCATTTTGAGTGAATTATTGCATTTCCATCATCTGATTCTTGGATAATAACAATAATAATAATAACAATAATTCTGGCCCTTTTGATATCTATTTCTAACTAATATTACCTTTCTTGAGGGCACTTTCGACTAAACAATATTGGGTTTACTGCCTGTGTAGGAAATAAAACCACAGAACACAAAGAGCAATATAAATTAAATAAACCGAACCAATAAAGTGCTTTAAAACCTTTACCTTATTGGAAGTATTTAGGGATGTGAATGAATTAGGATATTGGTTTTCCTGTCCACCCCAGTCTTTCCAAAGACTGACAGCAGGGGATACACCTTCAAAAATGTAAATGAATGCCAATCTAATGAGATCCCATTAATATTATTAAATTACCCAGAAAGCACTATTCATCACTGTAAATTTATTTAGCAGAGAAGAAACACAACCGAATTGCTGTAGGGTCCTTGGCAGTTACCCAATAACCATGATAAATAAGGCTAGTTCCTGACAGCTTGTTGACACTGATGCTGCTCTCAGAAGCTCCCCAGTACCCCATCCTCAAACTGGACTTCAGGAGGATTGTTGTGTCTTGAGGAAAAATTGCATGGAGAGAGGAGATCGATTTCCAAGATGATGGAGAGGAACGGACATTCCTTTGCCCCTTCTATTCTGCAAAGCAGTCCTTCCTCACCTTTGCCCAGCAGGTCTAGCCCTACCCACCATGCTCTTCCTTCCAACTGCTGGAGTGTGTGGGGTACGGAGTGAGCAGTACAGCTGTCCAGCTTCATCTATCCGCTGGAGCCCAGATGATAAATTAGCACAGACACAGCAGACAGATTAGCATAACTCATAAAATCCAGTGAACTCACAGAGTAGGGCAGGGTGAGGAACCCACAAGGGAGAAAGAGAAACCTTAAATTAAAGTCAGGCTATGTAAGCATGAAGACAAAGTTTGCCCTCCAGCCTGGGTGAACACCCCAGCATCAATCAGCCTGCTATTCCAGCAGAAAGTATGGCATGACAGAGACTAAATTCTGATTTTTTTATATACTTGTGTTCTATACAGTTGGCTTTGCAGTGAAGTTCCCCAGTGCTCCCTCTGTTGAACTACCAAGGCAGTATCTTTGGGGGTAGCACTGTCGTTTCAAACAACACTGCATCTCCATCCAGGTAAGGACCAGAAGGATTTGTTTTGAGATACTGACTGAAATGGTGGGGATCTTTTTGGCAACTTGTTGCTGCTGCTTTGGGAAGCCCTAACAGATCAATATAACTTACTGGGATATTGGATGAACAGATCCCTCTTTTCCAGTTTTCTAATTATTTCAAGGTTTGTTATGGCCTCTGTTCTTTTCAGCAAAATTTTTCTCATTGAAGACATCCTCTGTACAGATCTAGTATGCAAGCTTTTGCTTGAACTTTAACCCCTCTAAGCTAAGACTTTCATGGTTGGAAAGCTGCCTGGCAGAAAAGGACCTGGGGGTGTTTGTCGACAGCTAACTGAATATAAGCTGTCAGCATGCCCAGGTGGCCAAGAAGGCCAATGACATCCTGGCTTGTATCAGAAATAGTGTGGACAGCAGGACTGGGGAAGGGATTGTCCCTTTGTATTTGGCAATGGTGAGGCCGCACCTCAAATACTGGGTTTAGTTTTGGTCCCCTCACTACAAGAAAGACGTTGAGGTGCTGGAGCGTGTCCAGAGAAGGGCAACAATGCTGGTGAAGGGTCTAGAGCACAAGTCCTGTGAGGAGCGGCTGAAGGAACTGGGGTTGTTTAGTCTGGAGAAAAGGAGGCTCAAGGGAGACCTTATAGCTCCCTACAGCCACCTGAAAGGAGGTTGTAATGAGGTGGGTGTTATTCTCTTCTCCCAGGTGACAAGTGATAGGATGAGAGGAAAGAGTGTCAAGTTGCACCAGGGGAGGTTTAGATTGGATATTAGGAAAAATTTCTTCATTGAAAGAGTTGTCAAGCACTGGAACAGGCTGCCCAGGGAAGTGGTTGAGTCACCATCCCTGGAGGTATTTAAAAGATGTGTAGATGTGGCACTTGGGGACATGGTTTAGTGGTGGCCTTGGCAGTGTTAGGTCACTGGTTGGACTTGGTGATCTTGAAGATCTTTTCCAACATAAACGATTCTATGATTCTATGATTCTATGAAATCTTGTTTTGTTTGGTTAAAAAACTGTATGAGGAGGCTGACAGAAGCTTACAGCTTATGTGGTGATTGTCTGTCCATATTCCTAAAGCAGAAGATACTTCACCGATTTCAAGAGTAAACAGCTAAAATTTGGTCTGAAGTGAACTATAGGGCATGAAGCTAGAAGAAATTTCCCAAAACTTACTGTGATGATGCAAATCTGAACTCTACTAACAAGAGTAAGGACACCCTCTGAGCGTGGCAAGGGGTGATAAGAATCCAGATCTGTACTTAGCACAGTGGCAACCTTTTGCCACTCTTCCTCACCTGACCTGCCATCAATGGCATTGTGGTGGCCGGCAATTACTAGAGCAATTGCATTAGTCACTGTTATGCTTGCTCACAATAATTACTCTTCCCAATGAATCTTTGTTGCAACACTGAGATATAACAGTGAAAAATTCAGGTGGTTATTATCAACACTGGTGTTTATTAGGCACAGTTTGATATCTGGGCATAATTTGATTTAGCTTGGCAAGGGTTTACAAACCAGCTAGCTGAAAACGCCTGTCCAAGCTCTCCTCATATCCAGCTTGCTAACTAATCATTACGGACTGGTGATTTTACACTGAAACACATCTGGTGACATATAGAAATGGTGCATATAATTCATAACAAGCCATTTGGTCCGTTTATCTACTTAAAAGTGGCCCACAAAGAGATCACAGTTTTCTGAAGAGCAACATATTTGCCATACGCTGCCTGCCAATAACTCTTGGTTTGTAGACAGTTCATGAGCAGTTGGCTGTGAGCATTGAATGTTTTGGCCTATGCCCATTTTGGAACGACTGTGCTGCTTTCATCTGTTCTTGGAAATGAACCTGTTCAAGGCCTGGCTAGTATTTAGGTGGGAGACCACTTAGGAATCCTGGATGCTTTACTAACAAGTCAAAGAATTTGAGGTAAACATCAGAAACCGAACCAGAAAACTAGCACCTAAGCCATGTTGATGAATGGGAATAGAATAAATCAGAATCCAGTTGCTCTTAATTAATGCTTCAACCCCCAGAATCATTCTGTTCCCAGCCTGCCAGCCTTTACATTATATATTGTTACAGGGCAATGTTCTGGGTGGAGATTAGCTAGTTAAGCAAAGAAAGAGGCTTAAAATGCTAATTTTGGCATTATTTAATAATGTCATCATAATAACAATGATGCTATAATTTTTGGCTCTATGCAATTTTCTCTGAGATCACGTTAACATAAACCAACTCGTGCACAGATACTATATGACAGCCTTTAGTATTTGTGATTCTATTAAAAATACCAATATATGACTCTCTTCACCTAGTCATCTGAGCGTATCTACTACCTTTGGGTGACCATCTGGGAGATCTTCAAAGTGATGTTTCTAAGCAATGTTGAGCACTCAGACTGAAAAATAAATCAGGCATTGCATTCAACTTCTGAAACAAACAGCAAGCTGAGGAGATCTTACTTACATTTGAGTGAATATCAATTTTTTAAAAGGTTTACGAGCAAAATGACAGGTGTGGAACCATACACTGCCTCAAAGATGTCCAGGTCAGGACAAACTGCCTGAGACAAAATGAGAATAAAAATCAATGGGACATAGAAAAAGGATTTTTGCCCCCCTTCACTTGTCAATTAATACTCAGGTTTTGTCTGGAAGACTTTTGTGCTTGTTTGGAGGTGTCTTACGCAAATATATCTTGATTCCAATGTAACTAGGGTGTTCTCATTATCTCTGTAATGACTGAATATAGCTAATTAGGTAAAGATTCATAGACTCATACAAGCCTTAGAAGAAAAGATAAGAGAATAGGGGTCATTAGGTCACTTTTTTGAACACTTTCTTCCTTCTGTATCAAGACCAATAGCATATCTTTACTGAAAGCATCCTGCCTGAGAAAGCAAAAACATTTGCTCTGAAAACATCAGGAGATGAGATTCTGCCTCTTCCCTAGATAGTTTGTTTCAGTGATTAATCACCATTAATAATGTGTGCCTTTCCTCTAATTTGGATTTCTCTGTCTTTGGCTTTCTGCTTTTGGTATTTGTTTTGCCTTTCTCTGCTAGATTAAAGAAACTTGAGCACCCACAATTTCCTCTGATGCAGGTACATCTATGTCACAACCTAGGCACTGCATTTTTTTTTTTTTTGTGATAAATAGAATGACCTCTTTATGTCTCATTTAATAAGGAATGTTTCTCTACATCTTAACTTTAGTGCAGTATTTTCCAGAACCTCCAGTGACCTTTTGAAAAGGATGGGCAACAAAGTGACGCAAATTCAGCAGTACCAGCTTGACCAACTCTATCTGTAAATATAGCATTGCTTTTCTCTCCCACACACTTCTCCCTTGGTCATCCAGCCAAAGGCTGCTCCTGCCACAGCACTGTGTGGGGAGGTCATGGCTGAATGCCACTCAGCTCCCAAAACCCTGTTCGCAGCCCCTGTGAGCTAGAAAATCACATTCTGTTCTGTAGGCATAGCTCCTTGTTCTTGGCATTTGGTTGGATGCAGCTGCATTTCACTGGAATGGACACAGCTGACTGATGGATCCATCACCCATCACTGTTTCTCAAGTTGCTGTTGTCTGCAAATTTAATCATAATGAATTATATATTTATTTTCAGCTTACTGATGAAAATGGAGGATCATGGCAGGCCTAAGACTCATCCCTGCAGAATCTTCTTAGAAGCAGATCTACCAAACAATGATTTCCCACTGTCTTACAATCCATTTAACATGGTAATGATACTGCTTGAGTCTGCTTTTTAATGTCAATGTCATCCATCACTTGAGTCTTCATCCATAGAGATATTAAAAAGCTGATGGGATATGGTCCAGGGGAACCTGCTCTAGCTGACTCTGCTTGAGTGGGTGGTTGGGCTAGTTGATCTCAAGAGGTTCTGTCCAACTTCAGTGACTCTGATTCTGTGATCACTCAGAGAAATTCCTTAAAGATGTCGGCACTTCCTTCCAAATCACTTCTAGCAAATGCCCTGAAAGAATGAAATCAGACTGAGTTTTTGCAGTGCTTCTTTCCCACAAAATGGTGTTGACTGACACTAGCTATATGCCCATCCTTCTGTTCTTTACCAACTAACAGCTATATTTCAATGTTGTGTTTGGGAGTGATGTCAGGTGAAGCAGTCTATAATTTCAGGTTTGCCCTTTTACGGTGTGAGAGTAGCCATAACTCTTACTGAGTCTTCTGAAATGTCTCTGGAATTCCAAGGTGTATGAAAACTTAACATTACCAAGGCTGGAAATCTCAAGTTTTGAGATCTCCTAATATAGAACAGAAATGTTTATTCAAGGCTTATCCTTCTTCTATAATGCCATTTGTTTTAGATGGTTAGATTATTGCCCTTTGGCATTCTTGGATTCATTCTTATTCTGGTATATTTAAAAACCTTCCTTCCACAATCCTTAATTAGTGACAGTTTGGGATTTCCCCACCTTCCTTACTCTTTCTGAAAACTTTAATTGTCCTTTTCTGTTTGCCCTCTGTGATCTGGGATTTATAAGTAAATAAATTAAGGCCAAATAAAGTAAATTTAAAAAGTCCAAGTGCAAGGTCCTGCACATGGGTCGAGGCAAACCCCAATATTAATACAGACTAGGTTATGAATGGATTGAGAGCAGCCCTGTGAAGAAGGACTTGGGGTACATGTGAATGAAAATTTGGACATGACCTGGCAATGTGCACTTGTAGCCCAGAAAGCCAATTGTCTCCTGGGCTGCATCAAAAGTGTGGCCAGCAGATCAATGGAAGGGATTCTTCCCATCTATTCCACTCTCGTGAGACCTCACCTGGAGTCCTGTGTCCAGCTCTGGGGTCCCCAGCACAAGAAGGGCATGGCTCTGTTAGAGCAGGTCCAGAGGAAGCCATAAAAATGGTCAGAGGGCTGGAACACCTCTGCTGTGAAGAAAGGCTGAGAGAGTTGGAGCTGTTCAGCCTGGAGATGAGAAGGCTCCAGGGAGACCTTACTGCAGCCTTTCAGTTCTTAAAGGGGGCTTATAAGAAAGATTGTGGGAGACTTTTTACCAAGGGCTGTAGTGACAGGACAAGGGGTAGTGTTTTTAAACTGAAAAAAAGTAGGTCTAGGTTGTACATAAGGAAGAAATTTGTTACAATGAGGGTGGTGAGACACTGGACCAGGTTGCTCAGAGAAGCTGGGGATGCCCATCATGGAAAGTGTTCAGAATCAGGTTGAACGGGGCACTGAGAAACATAATTTAGTGAAAGTGTCCCTGCCCATGGCACGGGGGTTGGACTAGATGATCTTTGAAGGTCCATTCCAACCCAAAACACATGAAAAAAACACATGTATACACAGAAGAAGCAAGGAAACAATTGGACATAATAAATGCATACAGACACTAAGATAACAGGCCTATATATAGATATTTCCACTTGATGTTTTCATTTTGTCAGAAAAATATAATGGCTTTTTAGTCAAAGTTATCCTCTGCCTTGATTGTGGATGCTTGGCTTTTGGCCATCTAATAAATTATTCCTAAAAGACTCTCAATTTTCATTCACAATTTCCTGTCTACACTTATGTCAATTTCTCTCAAAAATTTTCTCAGCTTTGAGAAATTAGCCCTTTTAGCGCACAAAGCACATATTTCATGTTTGAGACTGTCCTTTCTATGCCCATAATAAATGTAATCACCACAGGGAAAGTTATACCAAGAAGGGAGAAGAAAATTGTTAGTCTACAGCATGGATTTTTTTCAACTTTGGATGGAATTGTCAAAAGTTTGTAAATCACCTGGAAGAAATTATCATAGATCTGTTGCAGGGAGAGATACAGCACAGTTAAAATACCTAAAATTTTATGGGCAAGGATGGTTTGGTGTTTTGCTCTGTTATGTATAACTGATTGCTAAAAATTAAGATTTTAGTGGGTTTTAAGAAAAGCATGACTAGAATGTATTTATCATGTTCAAGTTCTCAAAATCAGGAAACCTGCTTTTTTTCATGTTTAGGAAATGCTACAGCAAGCAAGAAATCATCAGGAGAGGAAAGGTGAAAATAGAGTGAAACTGAGCTCTGAACACTGAGCTACATTTTTACAGTGCCCAAGTCCCATTGCTTCTCATTGTGGTCTGGCATTCAAAAAATCTTGAAAAAAAGTCAAGCTTGTTGCCAATGTTTTCAGATATCAGCTGGGATTTTCAATGTAAGAGTTACTTGTAGAGCCTGTTCTGCTCTGTTTGCTGACAAAGAGCTCTGGACAAACTCTTGTTTGAACTGACAACATAGCAGAGTATGCAAATGTTTCATTATCATATTATTAATGTTTTCTTCAAGGCCATTTGCATGAAAATTACTCATGCAGACTATCTACAAATTACAGTGAAGATGAATCTCTGAAGCCTTCTGTGTCTCCCCTCATTCCCCAAAATTTGATAGCCACGTAGCACACACCAATGACCACTGGAAAAAAAAGTAGCCCATTGACTCTCACTGGCCTTTTCTTTCCTGTAGCTCTAGATGATATCTTGGCAATATCAAGAGATCTGAGCTATAACCGGAGTTGGATAAAGTAGTGCTCTTCCTGTGGGGATGGGGTTCTGTTTGGATTGAAGGCTGCCCCTGCCACCTGGGGTAGTGCTGTGACGGGGTAATCCCCATTTCATAAACCCAGAAAACTCATGCCCCAGATGGAGAGAAACCACCATGGCAACCAAATCATCATCAAGGATGGATTTATACTTCAGCCAACTAAGAGGTATACTATTTGTTAAGACAGTCAAATAGGTTTCCTTAATATCTATTAGAGGTTGAATGATATCTCTGTAGGGTGATTCATCCCACCATAAACTGGGAGGGAGATCAGATGTGGGGAGAGAGGAAGATGAATCACCTCTATAGGTGCTGATCTTGTTCTGGAGCCAAGACCAGCTAGCTTAGTGGGTGCCCACTTTGTAAGTAGGTGTGATGAAGCCAAGCCTAATCGCAGGTTGTCTGCAGGTAGCTGACACCTCTGTTATTAAATTGGTCACAGCGCACCCAGCTTCTGGGCATAATTGGTTGTGGACAACATGAAAGATTCAGTGTGTTATTGTTAGAGCCGACCACTGGTTACTCCCTTAAAAACGGAAAAAGGCAATTTTAACACCCACAAAAATTCCCATGTCTCTCATTTCCTGATGATACATTTCCTTCTTTGGTGTTTTGTTGGGTTGTGGTTGGGCACTTTTTTAATAGTTGTGCTCTGCGTCCTGATAAAGTATCAAATTATTTCCATACCAGAAATTAACTTCTGCTTCCCTGTGATTCCTGGGAACTTGGGTCCCATGACCAGCATTATCTAAACACATCACGGAGCTGCCTAACACAGGCTTTACTATTAAGATCTGTCTTCTTTACCCCTTCCTCTTTCTAAAAATCAATGTGGCCATTTTCCTCCTCATTGACCACCTCCTTTCATCACTGTTGGAAAGCCTTTTTTCTCTCTCTTCCTTTAGTTACCAACCCTTTTCATAGGAAATCGCTATCCTCCACAGTCCAGACTTCAGTCCATGCTCCAGTCACCTCCTATTTGGTTTACTGCAATATCTTACATTACCAACTACTCTTATTTTGCTAGACTTTCTCCACTCTTTGTGGCTTCCAAGGTTTTTAATTCTCCAGGCAATCAGTCTCTTCAGAATCTAATCTCTGGCTTCCTCCTTACAGAATCACAGAATGGTTGAGGTGGGAATGGACTTCTGGAGGTCATCTCATCCAACCCTGTTGCTCAACAGGACCACCTAGAGCCAGTTGCCCCAACCATGTCGAGATGGCTGTTGAATGTCTCCAAGGATGGAGATGCCACAACCTCTCAGGGCAACCTGTGTCAGTGCTCAGTCACCCTCACAGCAAAAAAGTGTCTCCTGATGTTCAGAGGGAACTTCCTGTGTTCCAGTTTGTGCCCATTTTGTCTGGTGCTCGCACTGGGCACCACTGAAAAGAGCCTGGCTCCATCCTCTTTTCTCCTTCCATTCAGGTATTTATAGTCATTGATGAGATCCCCCCCGAGCCTTCTCTTCTCCAGGCTGAACAGCCCCAGCTCTCTCTGTCTTTCTTCATAGGAGAGATGCTCCAGGCCTTTCATCATCTTTGTGGCCCTTTGCTGGACTCTCTCCTGTATGTTCATGTCCTTCTTGTACTTGGGAGCCCAGCACTGGACCCAGCACTCCAGGTGTGGCCTCACCAGTGTTGAGTAGATGGGAAGGATCACCTTCCTCGAGCTGCTGGTAATGCTTGTTTTCTGATGGAGCTGAGGATACCACTTGCCGCCTTTGCTGCAAGGGCACACTGCTGGCTCATGTTCAACTTGGTGTCCGCCAGGATCCCAGGTCATTTTCCACAAGGCTGCTTTCCAGCTGGGTGGGCCCCAGCATGTACTGGAGCATGGGGTTGTTCTTCACCAGGTGCAAGACTTCACACTTCCCCTTCTTGAATACCATGGGGCTCCTGTCAGCCCATTTCTTCAGTCTCTCTGGATAGCAGCAAGACCCTCTGGCATACCAGCCATTCCTCCCAGTTTTGTGTCTTCTTCAAACTTATCTCCTTTTAAATCCTTCCCCTGCACCTCAGCTTACTTACACAGATACTTCTGTTTTGGTTTTTCTCTGCCCAATATTAGCTCTGTCTCAGTGCTTCTTTCTTGTCCTGGCAGCCTCTGCGGCTCTGGGTGTCATAACTCACCACTGATGGGTTCTGCTCAGCTAAACTTAGTCAGCAGAGGCTGCATACTTAAGCTTGTCAGTTGTTCCTCTCTCATGACTTTTGAGTCCATTTACCAATTTAAGTGAAATCTGACAGAAGGAAAATATTAAATTCTCACAAGCTTGGATGAAAATGGATGGACTTCCAGATAGAGAAGAGAGGCATAATTAGTGGTTCCACTGGAAGAATGCTCCTGGCTATTGTAGACACCAAAGTATGGTTTCTCTCCTGTTCCCCTCTGGTGTCTAACAGAGCACGAATTCCAATACAAGCTTTTTTTCACAAATCAGGCATTCATAAAATCTCTTTCTCTTTCTGCCTGACATCCAATAGGGTTGAATACAAATTACAATTTTAGCATAATCGTCTAATACATTGTGAAATGCAGTTTCACAGGAACTAGGTTTCAACATTTCCCGCGTCCATGGAACCAGTGACTTTCTATACATACAATGTTTTAAGCTTGCTAATTTATGAATTCCACTTCTGTCTTTGGGAGGAATCATAACTCTTGTCCTGTGGACCACACACCGTGGCAGTACTAGAGGCAAAGCATTGCCCTGTACCCTCATGCCTTTGACAGCCTAATCCAATGCTCATTGGCTTTGGACTTAACACCTATAGGTTTGATCCCTTGATGCTGCTACAAAGTTGAGAATAACTTCATGGGGACCAGTCTGAAGTCCTGGGCGGCCATTGATTTATTAGCCTCGTTCATAGTGGGCAATTCACTGGTCCATTTATTTATGTATTTTAGAGTTTTTACTTAATTCTCACTGTTCCCCTCACCAGATAAGTGAGAAGCATTTACTTTTGTTGTTGTGTTTAACATTTAGATTTCACTGGAATTAACTTAGATGCTATCACCCTTTATTGCTTCTTCCAGTTCTTCCCATCCTGGTAGTAGATCAGTCTAAGCAGTAGCTGGACCAGTCAGTTTTAAAAACCACTGACTCTGTTTTCCTCTCTGAAAATCTGCTTAAGGAAAATCTGATATATGTATCTTTTAAGCACTTTGTGATCAAGCAAGATATTATAATACTTTCAGAGGGATTAAAAAAAAAAAAAAAAAAAGTCATTCCATGCTAGAATGAAAGAAGAACTAACAATTTTGAGGGAAAAAACAAAAGTACCTTAGCTTAATGGGATTGTTCAATATTCAGGCCACAAGTCTCAAAAGTCAAGGAATATTTTGAAACAGGCATGACTTCTGGATTAGCTATAGGTTTTAGATGGACAGTATGTCACCTTCACTCAACGTTTTCAGCTCCTGTGGCTGGGGAAGAGTTTAACCCACAAAGGCTGACATGAGGCAAGAACTTTCTCCTTTTCAAAACTGCTCTGTGGAGCTCAGGAGTTGAGTTCAATAGTAAATTCTACTTCTGGCTGATTGTAGCAAATTAAGCTGCTTTTTGAGCATCAAAAATGAAGTGCTGTATTTCTTTTAGAGCCAAAACTAGTGTATGGTGTCCCTTGAAGAATTCAGATCTTTTAAATTGCCTCTGGTCTTGCCGAAAGGAAAGTGGGTGATTTACAGGGGCTGAGGGCAGCATCTGTCTGCCCTCTGAACACAGTGCAGAGACACTGTCTGGTGTGAACCTTCTCATCCTGGAGGAGATTTCTACAACAGGACGTCTAATACATTAAAAATAGTTTCTCTTCATTGGTATAAAGTGGCCTGATCTCTTGCAGGCTGGGCACGGGTTGTGAGCTATGGGCTCACAGCTCCATGCTAACTAGTAAGGTGTCTGTATGTCAGAAAAGTGTTGTTATAGAATAATCAATGAAACGTTTACCAGTTTGCATTTTTCTGCCTTCTTCATACAACAACATCTTCTGTTGTTGGGTAGGGGGACTTCCCAAGGAAAACTCCCTCCTTTCCACTTAGAATTATGGAAAGGCTGGAATGATTAGATGTTTTCAATATCTGCTTATGTTTTCTCACAGGTAAGGACCTCTGTCTAAGTCAAAGCTTCCTACGGTCTTATGTTAGGAGCTTTGCTGCTTGAGCCTTCTGCTGGTGACATCTCTGATCTGAATGCATTAAGATCACTTCTCCCCAGATGCTTACTGGCTTCTGTTTTACTTAGTGCGCCTGGATGGTTTTCTAGGACTACATCCAAGGTAGTGTCTGACCTTGCTGGTCCTTTAGTTAGCTGTGGTGTACACAGAGCCCCCCAGAAAGATATGGTCGGTTCCACAAACCTTCCTGAAGAATGTGTCAGGTGCACTACATTTCCCCATGCTCGTTCTTTTTGACAGGATACACTAACAGGGATGCAACAGTGACACATTTTTCACAGATGCCTGTGTAAGGCCGAGAATAGGTTCTCACATTCATAAAACCAGCACAGCCTACCCTCAGGGAGGCAAGGAACTAATTTATTTTGCCTTTTCTTATCCTTATTCCATCCTGTCTCTCCTCTTTGTCCCTGAGACAGTAATGTGCATTTCAGCCATTCCATTCTGGGAACCTCAATGTACCATGAAGTATGAGTGACTACAATCTCCTAACACTTCAGCAAGGGTTGTTATTTTTAAGTTTCTCTTGGGCTTGCTTGAAGACCAATACTCTTCTCCACATTGAGATATAAGCCATATATTTTTAAGGAGAAAGAGATACGGGCTTGAAAAAGAAAATAGTCATGGTGGAGGGAGAAGATATTTGAGCTGAGATTAAAAGTACCAATCCAGTTACTGACAGCAGTGGAGCAGCACAAACTCTGCCTGAGCTCATTATAGCTGTGTCTACAGCCTCACAGATTTAGCATGGGGCAATTTACTCTGCATTTTTGCTGGGTGGGTCATTGCCCAAGAACTAAGAACAGTCCTTGGGAAGGAGAACCGGAGGCTTCCCTGGCAGGCAGATAACTTCCAGTAGTCTCAGAGATTTGGAGGACTTCTTATGTGAAACCTGCAAAAAGACTCTTCCTCTGCAAGTGTATTTCGTGGTGAGAGTGGATATTGCATGGATACATATTCTGTGCTAGAGGCTGATTATCATTGAGGAATTGTAATATATTGCATTACAGGATCTACCTTCCTTTCTGGATACTGAAGAAGAATTCCACAGAAAAGTCCAGGAGAAAATGAGTAATATTGTAAAACCTGTAGAGTTTCAATTGCCCCATATACCAGGCTACACATTGCTTCATGGGAATAAGGAGAAGTATTTCAGAGTTTCTTTCCTGAAATTGCTAGCCAGTGTCTGCACTGGAAGTATAAGGGGTCAAGTGGAAAAAAAAAATTAAAAAGGAGACAATCTTGAGATTACTCTACATTTGGGCCAGAATTATGTATATTTCCTTACTTTCAAGCTGAATAAAGGTTAATAATGTGTTAATGGATTTTATGTGTAATGAGTGAATATGGTATTGAGAAGCTCTATCAGGAATCACCTGCATAAATGGGTTCACTCCTCCAGTATGACATCTCTAATTTTCTCTTGATGATTTTCACCTGTGGCCCTTCATCATCTTGACTGTAACTGTCATGACACAATACAAGCTATACCTGCTGTTTCTTTCCTTTTAGATCAAGTATAGGTTTTGTGATGGCAGCAAGAGCAATGAGGACTGAAACGAGATCGCTGCGGTGGCTGAAGGACATTTGCTGCTGGAGACCTGACAAAATCTTTTCCCAATGCCAGGAGAGGAGGTTCCCTTCATGCAAGGCATTTCTCTGCTATGTCACTTTCCGGCTTGTAAGTTACTGTGTAATTACATCATCGCGGGAAGTATTCATTAAAAAGCTGGAACCATTAGCAGAGGCACAGCGGCCTCCTTTGTTTTGCGCAAAATTAGATACCAGCGCGAAACCCAGTTCTAGCTGCATTCATGTTCGTAAATCAAAGTCAAGTATTTCATTAGAGTGTCTGCAGTGTATGTATATAACTCAGCAGCAGAGTGTCTGCTAAGCCTAATGTGTTGCATTTAATTAACATTTAATTAGAGGGGTTTTGTGGGAGGTGTGTAAGTATTTGTTAGGCGGCTCATAAGCATGAATCCACATCTCGCTTGCTGGACATTAGTGTGCAGTTCTTCTAAATAAAAGCTGCAAGTTAAAATCACCCTTTCAAGCTACGCAGATCTAGTCCCAGGATACCTTGAGATTCATATGTGACTTCAGACTTCACAGAGTTTAATTTTGTATTGGATCTCTCCTCCAAGTAAAAGAGTAACATCTTTTACTGATCTTACATACATTGTCTTTAAATGTTTATACTTACTCCTCTCTTACTCAGTTCTGTGGTGAGTGGTTGGATCATACTGGAATGAATTGTATGTTTTGTTAAGAAAAAAAAAAATGTTTTGTTTCAGGAAGAAAACCCTTCCCTGTCAGATCTGTGAGTCTGGAAGCTTTGAAGGTGCTATGGCAGACACCTAACAGTTCAGGTAGTAAAGTAATTTCCATCTGCAAGGAGGTAACCATAATAGTTTCTCCCAGTAAAGTCATTACTGAGTGACATTTGGTCGCCTGTGTTAGATCAGATGACAGAGGGATGACCTCTGATTTTAAACTGATGTTTGCATGCACAGTTCTTTGTTCACAATAGGAAACGTGCATCAGCCATCTGGTCACCCAAGGTCCCCTTTGGAGTCATTAGAGTAAACTAAGACTTCTCCAGAAAGATAGAACACACCCAGGCTAGACACCTTCTCCAAAAAACTTTCCAAAGGCGAAAACCATCTGACCTAGGATGAATATCTGCAATATAAGTGTCTCTAGCTGAGCAAGTCATCCCAGGTTCCCTTTACTAAGTCAAGTTCAAGGCATGATTTATCTGACAAAAGGTAAGCATCTACCCTAGCATGGGAATGACCTCTATTGACTCTGTTGATTAGATCTCCACTATTATAGAAGGCTAGAAAGCCAGTCCAGATGTAAACACCTGAAGGTAGACGCCTGAAGACAGATAAGATGAATCCCACCTAAGGTTTCTCACCATCAACCATAGAGGGGGACTGCAGAGATCTGTTAACTCAGGTCAGCAGAGGGTGATGAGACACTGGAACAGGTTGCCCAGAGAAGCTGTGGCTGCCCCCTCCCTGGAAGGGTTCAAGGACGGGTTGGACGGGGCTTTGAGCAACCTGGGCTAGTGGAAGGTGTCCCTGCCCATGGCAGCGGGGGTTGGAACTGGATATTTAAGGTCCTTTCCAACCCCAAACATTCTATAAGCTATGATCTAGGTAAATACCTAAAGTTGGGGAATATGAATACCCTTCCCTCAACTATCACGACATGGCTAAAATAGTCTTCAGCGTAGTGACGATTTCATGGACATCCTTCTCTCCCTGGACTCTCAATTTAGGTGATGTGTTTCTGTCCTAACTCCCTGCCACACTCATAGACTGATGGAACATAACTGTGAGCCTATATCTGGACCATCTTAGGGCATTGATGTGACCAGTGTTGCAAGTGGAACAGAAACATAGCACAGAGTTGTGAACTCTTGGGCTCATGGCTGCAGGCTCCTGGAAAATTACAACCAACCCATTTCATTTCTCCCACAGCTTCATTTCAGAGCAAGGTTTCACCTGATCCTTGTCCTATATGGCTTTTACCCCATGCTGTTAATCAGCCACTGCTGTGCTCGCCCTGTGGTTGATGGGAGAAGTGACCCATTTGGAGTAGCTGTCCTTTTCAGAGTGTTGCTGTGGTAAAGAGAATCTAACCGGCATGACAGACTTCCTCATCCCAGACTAAACACATTTTCTGGCTAAAAATAAAAGGGAAGAAGAAAAAAGGAGGGTTGGTTGGTTGTTGTTGTTTTGTGGGTTTTGTTTTGGTTTTTTTTTTCTCCACCTGACCAGCTGCCCAATGCTTTGTGTTATGAAAAGGTGTTGAGGAAGGCTCAGCTCATTACTTCTCATTTCTGTGGTCACTTGTGTGAGAAATGATGTCTCTGATCCTCTGCAGGTTGGCTGGCTTTATCTCTTGTATCCCATTCCCTAATTGGTTTTGTTTCATCCCCAATTCAGAATGCCAGGATATGTTGAGCCTCCAAGGGAAAGAAAAGCAAGAGAGAAAACAAACCCTATTTTTCAAATAGAGAGCTGGATTTTTATTATCTGCCACAATAGTGTAAGTCCAGAACAACTCCAGTACGGTGGAGATGGGGTCGTATAAAAGAAGGGTAGAAGAGAAGGAGCATAGTGAAGGTGGGTCTGATGTACAGAGCAGTTTCCTACCTCTGTTGGTGGGTCTAATGGACTATTGAAGGCCAGATCTCAGCTGGCACAATTTGTGTAGCTCCCCTGAAGTTAATGGAAGTCAATGCTAAATTACGCTCCATATGGACTGAAAGACCACTGAGTCGAAGGGTTTTTAAATGATGCAGTTCAGTGAGGTGAAGCGATAGATGTGTCTGGCAGGAGTGTATAGAAAGCTGCAAGTTGTAATAACCTCTCCATACCCTTCATCAAGGATTCTCCTTCCTCTCAGGGAGTAAACTGCACCAGCTCAGTCTGCCTGAGCCTTCCCCTCTGCAGGTAGTTTGTGTAACTCAGTCTCATGGTGACAACTCATGTCAGCTCACCCCAGACCCATGGGGTGAGGCTGAGTTACACCAGCATCAGGTTGGGCTCTCCTTTGTTTGCTACTGGTGGGCTTCTCATGGGAATCAGAAAGGGAAGAAGGAGGTAAAAATAAAGAAAACAGTAGGAGTTTGATTCAGTTTGGTGATCTCTAAGTTGCCACTGATCAAATCCAAGTGCTTTCCTCATGTGTTAAAAAAGATTGTTTCCATCAATCTTTGGGAAGGCTTCAAGCTGAGCCTCCCTGTCATCGGTGTCTTCATCCTTTCAGATCTGGGACACACTTATTTTTCAAAGTTAGTTTATTTTATGCATCTTCCTCCTCCTTCCAGCTTCCTCCTTTGCCACAACCTGTAGGAGAAGGTCCAGATACAGGTAGTTGCTGTTGTCTTTTTTTTGGAGTGTTGCAACTTTTTTATTTCCCAGATCAATAGAATGTTATCTCTCTCTTTATTGTTTTATATTAATACTTGACCTACAGATAAGAAGGGAAACGTGACAAGAATACGAGGGAGGGAAATGTGAAGTCATAGATGGCATTTGAGGAATATTCACCTTCCACAGCAGCTGCTTTCTCTGGGTTTAGATGTAATCCCTTCCACAAATAAAATATAAAAACTTCTAAGGGAGTACATTTTCTGGTAGTTGTGTGATCAAAAAGGGGGAGAGACAGACTGTCACTCTTTGCTGCATGACCACTTTTCAGACCAGCAGGTCTCTGCCACATACTAATACTGCTCTAGCAGCACAACTTGACTTACCGTCAGTTTATAGTCACAACACTATACACTTCGTTGTGCACTATGCTTCCATAGATCTCCTGCAGACTTCTTACTATGAGCTTGTGGATCACATGGGATCAGAATCACAGAATGGGAATCAGAATATTAGATGGAATGATTTTCTAAGGGAAAAAAATGGTTTTTCAACATTGACATTTTCATGTGACTATTTCTCACACCTGTTTTTGCAGCAAACTTATGGTTTGTTTGTCAGGAGAAACTGAAGCTATGGTCCTTACTTGCCAGCCTCCACGATCTTTGTCATTTATACTTTTGCCTTCAGGCAGGTAGCTGGACAGCAGGAGCTAACCCAAGAGTGGGAGGAAAAGGCAGGTAAGCAGGTATTCAGTCATGTGGGAAGGCAGCTGATGAACTAACATACCCTCTCCCAAAATGGAATACTTTTGAAAGAAAAGAAAAGAAAAGAAAAGAAAAGAAAAGAAAAGAAAAGAAAAGAAAAGAAAAGAAAAGAAAAGAAAAGAAAAGAAAAGAAAAGAAAAGAAAAGAAAAGAAAAGAAAAGAAAAGAAAAGAAAAGAAAAGAAAAGAAAAGAAAAGAAAAGAAAAGAAAAAAAAGAAAAGAAAAGAAAAGAAAAGAAAAGAAAAGAAAAGAAAAGAAAAGAAAAGAAAAGAAAAGAAAAGAAAAGAAAAGAAAAGAAAAGAAAAGAAAAGAAAAGAAAAGAAAAGAAAAGAAAAGAAAAGAAAAGAAAAGAAAAAAAAGAAAAGAAAAGGAGAAAGAGAAAAGGAAAGCCATTTTGGCATAGGGCAAGATTACCTGTTGATCTGTAAGATGTAACACCTTTCTGAAGAAGAGATTTTCCATTATCAGTGGTTTCACCAGCATTGTTTGTCAACCACTTCTGCCCTGTGCAACCTTCCTTGTGTCCTCTCCATCCTACATGGGTTATTCATAACCCAGCTTGCAATTCAGCCTGGTTCTCAAACCTTGACTAATTTCTGGCATCAATCCCAGCCCCACAACTCTCTGATGCTGCTTTGGGGCAGACAGAAGTGGTTTTCCAGACTGTTAGCTGACTCAGAAAAGCATATATTTCAATGTATATGAATATTTCGCCTTGGATATTCAGTTTTATTTTCCTTTTAAGTGTGATCATCCATTCAGAGAAACTGATTTTGGTCCAGTTCTTCTGGACAACATGAAGCAGAAACACTACAGAATGATTCCGACTCACCCCAAGGAAAGGAACTGTGTACAGAACTTATTTTTCCCAATTTGGCATGTGATTTGCCTGCCTGACTTCAATTTCTTTGCATCATCCTGAGAAACAGCAAGGTGAAATCTACCCCAGGCTTGTGCTTTGCTTCAGCCCCTAATCAATCTTAACAGCCTTTTATTGCTCCATATTTTACCAAACAAAAGAGATTATGCCTTAATTGTTTCCTCGCATGCCTTTGATGGTTGCAGGAAAAAGGCAAACAGAGTTCCAGTAAAAATAATCAGTAAAATAAAAGTTAAAACATCAGTTTTCTCTTCCATGACCTTGTAATTGAAATACTCTGTCCTTTTCAAGTTCCATGATCTTCACACAGCTCAGTTTTCCTGTGTGATCAGTGGAAGAAACAAGGCTTCTCCAGAGACGGGTCACCCTACTTCTGAGAAGTGGTGTCCAGAGGTGACTGTCTGTCTCTGCTGACTGTTGTAGAAGCCTGCCTTACGGTAGATGCCTAATTTTTAGAATTAGCTGCAAGAAATCTGCCCTTAAAACTGAATTTCACATTTTTGGCATGTAAATCATCACTGAGAATATGCTTTTAATCCCCTACCTTGATGTGTCTTTACAGGGCAACCAGGAAGGCACAGCCCCCAAAATTTTCTAGAAGCATCTTGAATTATTACTGTGAATTTATCACAGTGTTCAGCTATTCCAGATTTACTGCCATATGTTGTCCTTTAGTGTAACTCCCCCCGTCCCCCACATAGTTAGCAGCCTCAGGTGTGCAGAATGGCTCCATGAATCTGTGAATGTGATAAATGCTATCCATTACTGGCAAGATTGTTTCGCATCTCTTTGCGGTTGGTTTCACTACAGAAATGCTTCTGGTAAAACAGGGCTTTTTATTTATTTATTCCAGTCATTTCTATATCTTCAGAATTGCCCTGGCCAGTTCACCTTTCATTACTTATTGGTTATTATAAAGTTGTACAATGTTGTTTCAGACTAAATCTAAATTTGGGTTGGACTAGGTGATCTTCAAGGTCTTTTCCAACCTAGATGATTCTGTGAAATTCATTGTCTGCTGTCCCCAGGGACCTGACCAGGAAGATGACTTGTGATGTGTGCTTGAATTCCTACAGCTTGTCTAAGTGGACGCAGACCAGGAGAGCAGAGGAAGCTCCTGACTCTTCAAGTCCTGCTGCCACATAGAAGAAACACCATGTTCAAAGAATGACCTTCGGGGGGTGATGGTGTTTGCTAGAGGGCAAAAGCCATGCCAGGGACCATTGTATTGACCCTGTGGTATAGATGAATAATTTTCAGTGTCCTTCAGCATTCCCTGCATTGTTTAACATATCAGTATATAGTCAACTGTCCCATCCTTGTGTGAGTGCTGTGGAGTTGTATCAAAATACACCAGCCACGGTTTTGCTTTGCAAATCACTGCACTGTGAAGGTAAGAGCATCTTTCTGATTTCAAAATCTGCACTGAAACTCCCAAAGGCCCTTATGCCAAAAGAAATAATTTTCCTTAAATGATGTGACACACTGGGGGGCAAGATGGAGGAGAGAAGAGGGAAACCACACTGGTAATTTTGATGCATCCAAAGCGTCATTTTGCTCCATGCATGGCTGGAGAGATTCCTCTACCTGGAGAGTAATGCATCCAGATAAAGCTTTAAATTTTACCTTGACAAAAGTCGGAGGAAGAAGAAAAAAACATGTCTGGGAAAAAACAACTGTATGTTAGCTCCAAATGACTGTGTAATTACATCGATGGAGGTGTTCTTTCAGGAACTGGAACCACAATCAGCAGCACATCAGTTGTCTGTTTTTCTGTGCAAAATTAGACACCAGTGAGAAACCCAGTTTCAAGTGCATTTGTGTTTGCAAATCATACTCGGGTATGATTTATTTAGTATTTATTCTTATTTATCATTAGTGCCTGCAGTGTGTCCTTTTAACTAAGCAGCAGAAGGGCTGCTGTGTTGCAGCTAATTAATGTTTAATTGGAGGTGACTTGTGGAAGGGGCCTGAATATGCCAAATATATATGCCCAACATACATATGCTAAACATATGTATATGCCTTTTAACTAGGTTTAAATGTCACTCTTGGGGTAAGGTGGTGCAGTCTACATTGGAAAGTACCCATCAAAAACCACACCTCTGTGCTCTGCAGATCTCCTCCACACTTGGCCTGACTTTTAAGACATTTTAGTGATAGGGTGACTCTTCAGAAGACTTTTCATGATCTCCCTGTGACTTGTCTGTGCCCTAATCATACTTACTCTGGATTTATACTTACCTGAAATAACAAGGAGGCTGAAAGCCCTTGTGGGAGATGTATGTAGACATTGGCGTCCTGTAAAGGAAAACACATGAGAAATTTTTGTAAGTAAAAACGATGAACCCATGAGAATCTTCATGGCTTTTGTAGGCTTAGTGATGGTACATGTTGCCCTTTCTCTATGGATTTGCTTGGATCATGCTATGCTTGGATCCTCAAAGCTGAAAGAGCCATGAGGTCCCCGCTGTAGTTTTGAATATATCTCACATAAGAGCTTGTTGATTGGCATATTGTAGGAGCTCATCCAAGCCATGCTTGATGAACTCTGCAGACAGAAACCCAAAGATCTGGGGGGGACGGACTGCTCTATGACCTGTCTGGATGTGCACCAGCTTCATGTTATCTTCACTGCAAAGTCCCTGGGAGACACAGTGGTGCTCAGAGTGCTCTTGAGTTCAGGAAAGCAGGTGGTGATATTTATTGGATTAATGGTGTTGCTGCAGGTGCTGTGATTGTACACTGCCGAGAAATTACATCCTACCTGCTTCAGTCTTCCCAGCCATTTCATTTCTATGCAGAACTTGTCTTTGCTGCCTGGCACTGTTTTTTGGTGTTGCTTTGTGTTGCTAAACAGTTGGTCTCTTCCACCTGTAAGTGGGCCATGCTCTGTTCTAGGAAAAAAGCCTGAATCAGAAGAGGGTCCTCTATCGACCCAGTGTGAAGCATCGTTGTCCTCATTTGAGTTTGCAGGGGTCTCTTACAGAGGTGTCTCTGAAAATGTCTGAACATATATTGCTCCTTTTTCTCTTCTGTTCCTCTAACAGCAAGGATTCACACCCATTCCTGTCACATTTTCTGTCATTCAGTGGGCACTGTTGTTCTGCCTGCATGAGTCCTTCTGCAGAGCGATGGAGAGGAGGGGAGAAAAGCTGCTGTGCTTTCTGTCAGATGGAGTTTAGTAAATAAGTGTAAATAAGGCTTACAGAGCCATCCACAAGTTTAAAAGAATCCAGCCAGAAATAACAAGCTGGCAGGGCGAGCTCTGCTCAACAGCATCACCCTGGCCATCGAGTTTTGTTTGCACATTTTTTTTTCTGTGACTGAAGCAAAAGCTGATGGAAGAAAATGTGCATAAAGGTCCAAGAAGTGACCTGGAAGTGAAAAAGCAAGAAAAAAGGCTCTGTGAAATTGTTGTATCTCAGTCATGGGCTGGACAGCTTTCTTTACTCTTACATTTCCTTTCATCTGTGTTTGTAAAAGAGCATGGAAGCTCATCTGGTGCTCAGCTCCATTATGCTATGTGTTTTTCATAAATGAATGACAGTGGGCATTTTCTATTGCAGAGGGGACTCCCAAAATGGGCTTGATATAAAAACCTCCATCCAGAATCTTTCCATGAAGCCTTTTGGAAGGATGTGAGAGATCACTCTGGACATGTGCTGAACCAGTGAGTCCATGATTGCAACTTATCCAAACCCTGGATCGGTAGCTGCATTTGAAAGGCATGCTGAGCCCAGCTCTGAGGGGTTGAAAAGGACTGTCTGGGTCTTAGAGTGAAATTCCTACTGTGTTGTGGGTCACACCTAATTCAACTTGAGCTATGGAAAATTAGCTATATATATATTTGAACTGGTTCCCTAGGTTTCCTCCATAGCAAGTGGATGCAGATGAGCACCTCCAAAGGCTCATTCAGCTCATGGCCAGGTGAAATACATGGGCTGACTGGCACTCCCAGCAAGGGATGTGAACTAGATGCAGAACTTTCAATTTAACTGAGGTGAGGGAAAGGCCACCTACTCTAGAAGTCTCAGAGTATCTATTGCCCATCCCCAGAGGCACAGTGTTATCCAGCAAGCAGCTTACAAAGACACCTTTATACGGTGCTTGAGGAACGATGCAGGAGACATTACAGTCCTCGCAGACCTGTCAGTATCTTTGGGGAGACCAGATCGAGTGAGTTTGTATTGATTTACAGTGTGTCTGGTATAGCTGGGACTGTAGAGGTTAACAGATACTCTCATTAAAATTCAGTCCTCTAAAATGAAATATCCTGAAATCTGCTGCACTTCACACCACATGAAAGTGGGTGTAACAGCAATGGAATAAGTTGGAGTTCATCTCTGCTTAAAGTGTTGGGCAATTTGCAATGCAACATGCAATATTTTGGTGTGAAGACATCAACTGGACTTTCCTGACGCAAACTGGGCACAGATTTTAATTTACACTAGCAAAAGACCTGGCCCCAGGAGTTCAACTAAATTATGGGCAATGCCCAAGAAACACAGTGCTCATAAGAGTGACAGAAACTGTCAGTTAGTTAGGGTAAAAACAAGCTTTGAGCATCCCTTTGCAACACAGTTTCTTATTTCTTGCCAGCCCTATGTATGTCTATTTATAATTGCAACTTTCCTCAGTTAATCATGTCAAAAATGGCATTTGTACCTCTGGGAACTGCAGCTGACGTAACAATTTTTGCGAAGTTGTTAATCCCAGAAGAGAATCCCCAAGTAAACTGATTACGACGCTGGCAGCACAAAATAAGCTCAGACCTTCCATTAATCGCTGCACAAATCACAGCAAATTCTGAGCTGAATTTAGATATATAGGAACATTCCTGGTACTTAAGGGAATAATATAGAGACAGCTTCAGACATCATGTGAGTGGGTAGTTGCTGAACACAGAAGCTATCCACTAGTTGGTGGTAATGCGTGAACCAGAAGCTCCTGTTCATTTTCTTGTTTGTTCATATGGAAGTAGTTCATGCAGAAGTAGTGGAGCTAGAAAATTGGAATATGTTAAAAGAAATGTCACTCACAGAATATTTTGCTAATGTTTCTCTTGCCTTTCCCACCAAGGGCTGCCCAGACAGCTCCTTCTCTCGTCTTAGTGCTGATCGGCAGCCATCGGATAAAGGGCTGAGCGTTTCCGCTGCTTTTTATTTTCAAGAAATAAAGATTATTGGAGATGCTAACTGAAACAACAACCCAACTGCAGAGACCCCAGTAATGCAAAAGACCATGTGGAGAAGCTGAAATGACTGTTAGATACCTGGAGATTTCAATTTGCTTAAGCCTTGGCCTTCTCCAGTCCACCCTGGCAGGGAACAAGAAAGTATTTTGTGTGAAAAAAATTTGAGCAGTTTCGTTTTACATCTCTCAGAAAAAAAAAAAAAAAGGAAAAAAAAAAAGATTTTTTGAGTTTTACAGTGTTTCTTGTTCTCAAGGCAAAACTGTTCTCCTGTGAGATAGTGAGGACACAGGGAAGCCTTCTGGTTCATACACTCACCTAACATCCAGCTGCCTGCAGATCCTCTTTCTACTGTGAGTCCTACCCCTGACTCGGTCTGTGATAATGCTGACCAAGTGGGCAAGTTGTGTGGGATTATAGGAGGTTTTCTGGCCTATCAAATAACGGAGCTCCCCAGTTTCTTCCTGAGTCCTGATATCTCCAAATCTTGCTGCAGTCCTGGACTTTCTTCTTGGGAGACAACCCAACTGTTGCCTCCCAAAACAAGACTTGCAGTAGGTCAGTCAATACCTCCCTCCAAGGACTGCTCCCAGGTGACAATATGAGTAAGACTGCAGTATGGGTCTTTCCCTGGGACAAGTGAATTTGGAAGTGGAAATGTAACCAGTGAAGCAGCACAAAGGCATCTGGGTGGAGCCATCAGCAACATACAGGAGTTGCTTTCCATCAGTTCATTTTGCAGGAAAGTGCACTGCTTCCTTGGATATCGGTCCCTGCTGGTCCTCATTACATGTTGCTTAATTGCTTTGGAAACAAAATAGCAGTTTCTTAATGGTCCATCTCCCCTCCTCCCCTTTTCTGCTGCATGTGCCTGAAATTAAATTTAGATTTTAAATCACAGGATGATTTACCATTTTCTAATTATCAGCCTTCCCCTGGTTAAATAGATGATTTACCAGAGCTTCACCTCTCAGGGAATGAAAGTCTCATGCATTGGATGGATGATATGAGGGTCTATGGTAGAAGGTGGTGAGCAGTAGAAAAGTCCCTGACTCAGAGGATTTAAAACTCAATATACATACCATTTAAGTGAATTCTCACTTTCTTCCAAAGGTGTTACGGACTGTCCCCATCAGTAGCCATTCGTTTAGTGCTGGGTTAGGACCTCAGTGTGGTCATTGTGACCCAGGGAAGTGGCTGAGTCACCATCCCAGGAGGTATTTAAGAGATGTGTAGATGTGATACTTAGGGACATGGTTTAGTGGTGGACTTGGCAGTGTTAGGTTAATGGCTGGACTTGATGATGTTAAAGGTCTTTTCCAACCTAAATGATTCTATGATTCTACAATTTTGCCTTGTGAACTAATCCATCCCCTTCCGATAAGACTGCATCCAAATTGCACCCAAGGGACCAGGACTGCAAAGTAAACTGAGAGCTCAGTTACTTGACAGTGTGGCTGCATCCCGAGAGATTGCTTGGGTTTCTCCATGATCCAAATACTCTGAAAGACGAGGGAAACAAAGGCAATGGAGGAGGTAGGAGACAGCAAAAGCGTATGTATATACTGAGTGCAATGGAAACACTTAGGAGCAGCTTCCACCTACCAGATCCAAGTAAATGGGAAATTATCACTATGGTAAGTTTAAAATCATGTTCAGTATTCCTGTGAAAAATAGTTAAGTATGATTCAGAGCACATGAGACATTTCCACCGTGCTGAGTTGAATACAAATATGCAGCTCTGCTGGGTGAGGTAGGATGTAAATCAGTGTTAATAGTTCTGGTCTTTCACAGTTCAGGGCATCAGCCTGTACCAGCTTGGGACCAAAGTGAGCAGTCCCCACAAATTAATGCACAGTTGAGTGCCTTTTGTGAGGACTCCTCCTGGGCTATTGTGGGCAGGTGACTCCAGCTTGTCCTGGGGAAATATTGCTGGTGGATCAGATGGAGCAAAGGGCAGCTGACGTGAAAAGCTTGGCTTTGAGGAATGGAAACGTGTCAAAGACGTTTGGGAGTTCACTCCCCTGGCTGGACAATGAGATTGAAAGAGGAGACACAAATACCCTTTGCATTAAGCTGTCCTCGCTGCTGCTGAAATCCCCTGCTGGTTCCATTAGACAATCTTTGCTGAGCCTCCGAGCTGTGGAAAGGTGTTTCTGCAATGGGCACAGCCGCTTCTGTGCAATATCCCTCCTGCCTTGAGGGTCTGGCACTTGTTTTTATGATCTTTGCTGTCTTCCCCATTTTCTCTTTGTCTAATATAAAGAGGCATTTCTTTCCAAATGACTCTAAGGAAAGATCTAGCAGAACATGGAGGTTTTTGCAATGGGGTTTTCTGTACACCATGCTGCCTCCTTCACAGTCAACTTTGCATTATAAGTTAAACCCCGTGTGGAGGGCTGGAGTTGGATGGGGAAGTGGAAGAAGAACCTGCAGATATACCGTTAGACATACTGTGGATGCATCAGAACCTACTTCCCTCTCCTGCCACCCAACTTATTTCTCATGTCCATCCTCTGAACCAGGTAAGGCCCCCAGGGTGTGGGGACTGTGGTGCAGGTGCTGAGATGAGTCAGGATCAGCTTTGCCTGCTACTACTTGCCCATGTTCGACGGAACGAGCTGTGCAACTTCGGCGTCATTTCATAAAAAATGTCTGTGGTAGTTGTCTGTCCATCTTCCTCTGTCTGAGATCCTCATTGTAGTGATGTAGGAATGACTGGACGCTATCTCTACTCATCAGTTTTTGGGAAACTAGGCATTTTACAGGAGATGTGAAGGAAGAACAGAAAAAGAGGATTCATTAGTGCATATGAGAAAGGATTGAGACCTGGAGAGCCCTTGCAATAGCCTGTTAACTGAAAGTGGCTTTCCTTGACATCTCTCTGCATCGATTCTTCTCAACATTCAACTTTATTGGCTTTTCAATATCTGCATAAAGTTTAGTGTTTCATGAAACAATGTTCCGTATCCAGAAAAGGAAAGCAAAAGCAAATCAAAGCACACATCAGCATCGACTAAGGTAATGAAATAAGACAGTTTTGTTCTCTTGTCTCACAGAATATTTTTAAAAAGCGCTTATATAAATACCACCAAACTTTCCAAATCTATAACGGAAGGAAAACTGTTATCAATTATGTGTTTAGTAATCCTCTCAAAATATAATAACAACAGGCTTAATGACGTCAGGTCTATCTGCTGTAGTGAAGAGACATTAAAAAGCAATCATAAACAAAAACAGATCTCTACCTAATGCTCTGTTCATTCAGATATGGGAAGGCAGATTACTGTACTTCAAGGGTTTTGTCTGAGCCAGCAGTGTAAGGAAGGATAAACTGGAGATAGGTTTACTACACATATTTTGGTTAGAACACTGGTGATGCATGAATCCTGACTCTCGCCAAATGCATTTGTCAACTAAATGCTTGCTGAACAGTTACAGGCAAAGGAAAGATCTCACACAATTGTCGGTGCGTGGTCGTGCTCAGACTTTTATTTCTTCTTCTGAGTTTGCAGTGTATAGCTAATTAGCAAAATTTGCATTGTTCTGCTTCTTCTCCCTTACTGAGGAAATCAATGTTTTCAGCCTGAGGAAAAGGAATAGCAAATGCCACATATGCTTATGCAGTATCTGTGTGCTCTTTAGTTCTTCTTACAAGAAGTAGGATGTATCTAGAATCAGATTGAAGAGGATTCAAACCCGACGAGTGTAAACATTCCACATCAAATATGCAGTCATAATAATGATAAATTTTTTTTAAAAATCACAGCAAAATGGAGTGTTTATTGACAAAAAAAAAACTATTTGTAAATCAATTTTTAATGACATAACCAATGAACCATGATTTTAATGACATAACCAATGACATAACCAATGTTAGTATTAGAAGAAAATACTTTTATATTTGGGTGATTAAATAAATATATCAGAATGCATAGTGAGCAGGTAGAGCTATCAAGTCTCAGCTTTACAGGAAATTCAGTAGTTCTGATTTTTTTTTTTCACTGCAATCTGAAATATAACGCTCCGTTCTTATTTTTGCCTCTCATGCATTTAAAAAAGCAACACGTCTTTGGTCAATGAGAATATATCACTAAAACTATTTCAACGTTTATTTTTGTTTGACTTCTAGTATTTCATTTTTACTAGATAAAACTGAGAATATGGAATTAAAATAAGAAAGTGAATATAAAATTAAACATGAACATAAATGTGGAATGAAAGAGAACATAATAAATAAGCTTAAAACATAAAATAAATCAGAATAAACAATGTATCCTAAAATATATTTCAAATGGAATAACTCTAACAACTAAAGGCTAAAATGCATTATGTAAAAGCTGTTTTTTAAGCAACACTGAATTGAAATCAGTGCATTCTTCAAGAAGGTAGTGATTTTGATGAGTTTGCAAATCGTGATGGAAAAATATTTTGCCAAAACCCCGTAAAACAAAGCCAATATATTTTGAAAAGCATATGTTAAGAAGTAGTTTCAGATGACATACTTGGGCCAAATGGATAACAAGACTATTTCCAGCTAGTTTCAGATGGTAAAGCAGATGGGGTTGTTTCTTCTTGTTAGACTTCTGTGGTCACGGTCTCTCAAGGGCTGAACTTGAACATCTGAGTTCTTATAATTATTATTATTATTACAACTAAAATTAATATGACCAGATCTGCAATCCTAACTTATAACCTACTGTCCTTCGCACAGTGCAAAGGACAGGAAGATTTTGTCACAGCCTGAAAAGTCTTTAGCCCATTAGAACTTTAGGTGCCATGAGTGCGGTGCATCTCACCTAGGTTTAGAGGTGAGGTTCACTTGCAAATACATCGAAGTTTTGCACTCTTTGGGAGTTCCCAGGATGTCCAAGGCATCTGCACAGGGCTGGCAGAGATGGCATAGGACCTACAGAAGACCTGCACTCATCTGGACTGCCATCAGGTGTCATCAGTGTTTGAAGGGGCACTAGATGCTTATGTTAAAGCAACTAAATCCCATATTTTGTATTCAGAATGTAGGTGTCTATATGAATGAGATATCAAGGCTCCAGATACAGTCAATGGGGAGCCTGTGGAAGTTCATCTGTGACCTGAGCTATTATAGGCACCTGCATTAGGAACAGACAATTTGTCCCCAAACTCCGCTTCCTGTAAAGGGAACATGGGGTGAATTGCTCACATTGAATCATCTAGTGGTTTGGGTTGGAAGGGACCTTCAAAGATCATGTAGTAAAACCCCCGTGCCATGGGCAAGGACATCTTCAGCTAGCCCAGGTTGCTCAAAGCCCCGTCCAACCTGGCCTTAAACACTTCCAATGATGGGGCATCCCCAACTTCTCTGGGCAACCTGGTCCAGCACCTCACTGCTCTCACAGTAAAGAATTTCTTCCTTATATCTAAACTATATCTATGCTCTTTCAGTTTAAAACCATTGCTCCTTGTCCTGACACTGCAAGCCTTGGTAAAAGTCTCTCTTTGTCTTTCTTATAAGCCCCCTTTAAGTACTGAATGTCTGCTATAAGGTCTCCCTGGAGCCTTCTCAAGGCTGAAGAACCCCAACTCTCTCAGCCTTTCTTCATAAGAGAGGTGTTCCAGCCCCCTGACCATTTTTGTGGCTTTTTCTGGACTCTCTCTAACAGATCTATGCCTTACACTGGGAACCCCAGAGCTGGACACAGCACTGCAGGTGGGGTCTGACAAGAGTGGAGCAGTGGGGAAGAATCCTCTCCCCTGACCTGCTGGTCACACTTCTCTTGATGCAGCCCAGTATACGGTTGGCTTTCTGGGCTGTGAGTGCACATTTCTGGCTCACATTCATTTTTCCATCCTCCCATACCCCCAAGTCCTTCTTCACAGGGCTGCTCTCAATCAATTCATAACCTCATCTGCACTGATATTGGGGATTGTCCTGAGCCAGGTACAGGACCTTTCATTTGGCCTTCATGAGGTTGATCCTGGAGCTACCTATGTTACTGACACCTATATTCAGGGTGACAGTTTTCACCCCGATGTTTGCTGGAGTCCTGATGAGATGTTTATCTGGATCTGGGACCTCAGAGAACTCAGCCATGAGTGGCTCCAAAGGGTGGCCTCTTTCGTATGACACCATGCAAAATGCTAACATTGGGTAACTAGAACTGATAGCCACCTGGAAGATTTCAAGCTGTGAAATGCTGCATTTGCTTACATCCCTGCTTACCCTTGAGATCTGCAGATATGCATCCTTCAGCAGGGAGCAGACCGGAGAGGGCTTCACAAGGCACTGCTTCTCATTGCCTGCAGTTGCAGGTATCACATCACACAATCCTCCTGGATGTTGTGCAGATTCAAAACCATTTACCTTCACTTAAACATAGACTGACAGGTAGCTAAACTTTTGGATACATTTCAGCAATGGTTCTTTACCTTGATTCTCATTTTTAGCGTGATCACACTGTAACTCTCCATCTGTCTTAGCCGACTGTCAGTCCTGCTTCTCCCTCCAAATACCGTTTCCATCCGGTTGCCAGTTTCAATGAGACTGAAAGAATGACTCAGAGTCCCAAGAATTTGTTCTTAGAAATGTACAGAAGACTACATTTGTGGGCCTATGGAGGGCAGGGTTTCAGCATGAAAACCAGATTTACCTGTTCCTCTTGACCTGGTGGCACATCAGTCTGTGTTTGTGCACCCTGATGGCATTGCTTCCTGTTCTGCTTCTTTTTAAATTGGTAATGAGGGGACCTCAGAGGAGCTGGAAACAATATGGATGGGAATTCAGGGGTTATTAGGAAAAACTGCAGGGATTGGGGAAGTTTCAGGGTTGTGGAGCACTGGAGGTGCTGGGATCTGCAAAGTGGATACATTGCCAAACTTGGGACTTGGAAAGGTCCTTATTGTATCTTAGTAGGTAGAGATCATTCTGTACATGAGACGAAAGCTGAGACTGTTGCGGTAGGATTGTTTACAAAATATTGTGCACACAATTCTGTAGAAAATCTGTCTTCATTTAAGTCTGCTGCTTATGAATAATATTTGGGTGGCTCATAATCAAGAATATTCATTGTTCCCTTTTCAGAATTAAACACTATGGTGGCTGTTACATCCTGGTCCACAGGGCTGTCCTTTTTGATTTTTCTTTTGTGTTCATCTGTGCAGCTAATGTGAGTATTTTCCTAAACAATGCTGGTAGATTCTTTAATTACTATTGATGAGTTGGAGAAAGAATAGCATGGACCACTAGTAACATTTCCCCATGGATGAATGTTTGAGGGAAAAAGGAAGCCTACAGAGGATGGAAGCAAGTACAGATAACCTAGAAGGCATACAGAGAAACTGAGCAGCCAGAGATCAGGTTAGAAAAGCCAAAGCCCTGATAGAGTTAAATCTGGCCAGGGACATCAAGGACAAGAAGAAAAGCTTCTATAGGTACATTGGTGATAAAAGGAAGTCTAGGGAAAATGTGGGGCCT
Organism: Strix aluco; assembly: GCF_031877795.1. Classification (NCBI taxonomy): domain Eukaryota; kingdom Metazoa; phylum Chordata; class Aves; order Strigiformes; family Strigidae; genus Strix; species Strix aluco. The sequence goes on along the minus strand of NC_133931.1, from coordinate 2,500,094 downwards.
CTCCGGAAGGAAACAGGAGACCTGGTTACCTGGGACATGGAGAAGGCTGAGGTACTCAATGACTTTCTTGCCCCAGTCCTCACCAGCAAGTGCTCCAATCGCACTGCACAAGATGTAGAAGGCAAAGGCAGGGACTGGGAAAATGAAGAACTGCCCACTGTAGGAGACGATCGAGTTCAAGACGATCTAAGGAACCTGAAGGTACACAAGTCCATGGGACCTGATGAGATGCATCCACAAGTCCTGAGGGAACTGGCAGATGAAGTGGCTAAGCCACTATCCATCATATTTAGGAAGCTGTGGCAGTCTGATGAAGTTCCCACTGACTGGAAAAGGGGAAATGTAACCCCTATTTTTAGAAAGGGGTTAAAGGAAGACCCAGGGAACTACAGGCCAGTCAGTCTCACCTCTGTGCCCAGGAAGATCATGGAGTGGATCCTCCTGGGAACTATACTAGGGCACATGGAGAATAAGGAGGAGATTGGTGACAGCCAACATGGCTTCACTAAGGGTATATCCTCCCTGACAAAATTGGTATACTTCTATGATGGGTTTACAGCACTGGTGGACAATGGAAGAGCAACTGACATCATCTTCCTGGGCTTGTGCAAAGCTTTGACACTGTCCTGCACAACATCCTTGTCTCTAAATTGGAGAGACATGGATTTGGTTGATGCCCCACTCAGTGCATAAATAAATGGCTGGATGGTCACAGGCAAAGAGTTGTGGTCAACAGCTCAATGTCCGGGTGGAGAGCAGTGATGAGTGCTGTTCCTCAGGGGTAGGTATTTGGACAAGCACTGTTTAACATCTCTGTCAGCAACATGGAGAGTGGGATCAAGTGCACCCTCAGCAAGTTTACTGATGACACCAAGCTGTGTGGTGCAGTCAACATGCTGGAGGGAAGGGATGTGCCATCCAGAGGGACTTGGACAGGAGATGGACCCGTGCTGACCTCATGAAGTTCAACAAGGCCAAGGGAAAGGTGCTGCATATGGGCTGGGGCAATCCCATGCACAAATACAAGCTGAGTGATGAGTGGATTGAGAGCAGCCCTATGGAGAAGGACTTGAGGGTGTTAGTGGTGAAAAACTGACTATGAAACAACAATGTGTGTTCACAGCCCAGAAAACCTACCATGTCCTGGGGTGCAGGAGGAGAAGCGTGGCCAGCAGGTCAAGGGAGGGGATTCTCCCCCTCCGCTTTGCTCTCATGAGACCCCACCTGCAGTGCTGTGTCCAGCTCTGGGACCCCCAGCATAAGAAGAACATGGACCTGCTCGAGCAGGTCCATAAGAGGCCACGAACATGATCAGGGGGCTGGAACACCTCCCTTATGAGGATGGGTTGAGGCAGTTGGGGTTGTTCAGTCTGGACTTAAAGGGGGCCTGCAGGAAACCTGGGGAGGGACTCTTTATCAGGAAGTGTACAGATAGGATGAGGGGTAATGGCTTTAAACTGAAAGAGGGGAGATTTAGATTAGATCCAAGGAAAAAATTCTTAACTGTGAGGGTGGTGAGGCACTGGAACAGGCTGCCCAGAGAAGCTGTGGAACTCAAAGCCAGGTTGGACGGGGCTTTGAGCAACATGATCTAGTGGAAGGCGTCCCTGCCCGTGACACAGGGGTTGGAACTACATGATCTTTAAGGTCCTTTCCAGCCCAAATTATTCTGTGATTCTATGAAAAAAGCAGGCTTGTAAACTAAAACTCATCATGGAGGGACATACCACAATGAACACCCTCAGCTGTACCCTTGTTTCCATTCAGAAAAAAAAAGAAACAGTCCAGAGTCATCATGTGAAAATGAAGAAGATACATTAAGAAACCAGGGATGATGAGAAAAACAGGAACTATAAGGCTGGGTGAGTATGTCTTGCTCAGATGGTGCTTCAGTTTATCCCTTACTGGCTCCCAACATCACTGGCACCAGTAAAAGCTCTGCTGGGGATTTGGTGCTGTAAGTGGTAATCCCTGCCCTGTGACATTCCAACACAGACACCCTTGGACATCAAGATCCAAGTGGCTTCAGCAGGCTTCAGTGGGCTGCCCACATACAAAATTCTGTACGTGCAGAAATAAATACTGCCTAGATTGCTCTTTCTGATAGGAAAACTTCATTGCAATACGTCCCAATCTCACCATAGCACAAGGCTGGTAAAATAGCACTGATTTTCCCTGTTGGCTTCACAAAGAGGAGATCTGGCAATGTGTCACGGACAAAATAGATCTGTTCAAATGAAACCACCCTGACAAATAGCATCCTTCTTAAAATTTAAATTAACTGTTTTTCCCCCACTAATAATACCAGTCACAGAGCCAAATTCTTAGCTGTGCTTTCCCTTTGTTTCTTTTGTTTATTTAATCTGATTTAATTTAATCAACCATTTAGTTTTGGAGCTGTCTTTATGAATCTGTTAAATATACTGAGGGCTACTTTGAAAATAGAGATTTGCTGTCGTTTTTTTTGTCTCTTTTTTCCTCCTGGTTTGCACTCCTAATCAGGTGCAAAATCTAGAGTTTAGAAGATTCTTTTTCATGTCTCTTTTAAGCAGACAATCTGGCCTATTTGAATAAACACTGATCAAAAATTGAGCGCTTCAGGATTTGCCTTGACATGAAGAGAGGCTAGTCCAGTGACCTAAGGCAATGCATTCCCCAGGAAAAAAAAAAAAAAAAAAGTAGAAAAGAAGGATTCATGTCCTATGCTCAGGAGTTGAGCTGCCTTTCATGGTAGTCAGACTTTCTCTCTAGATCACCATGGCTACAACACTACTGCAAATAGTGACAATAAAGACAGCTCTATCTCAGCACCATAAGCAAAATCAAAGGTTGTTATTCTGAATGACAAGGAATGAAGGCTAGTAAGGGCTAAATAGGGGTTGCTGGGGAAGAAACAGGGTTGAAAAAGGACAATCAGGGACAGAGGGCTGAAGGGACAGCCCTCAATGATCAGGCTTGTCTCTGCTTTTTGGAGGGGTAGGAGATGTGAGTATAGCAAACACTGCTGCATGGAGGAGCTAAAGGGGAGGATCAACCTGTTGGATACTCAGCAGTGGCCACTGTGGCTTTTCATAGTTCTGCCCCAGGGGAAAAAAGTGCATGCATTGATGACCCCACAGTGTTTAATCGTTCCTGTTGTCCATCCCACTCTTTTCCTTTGGGTGAGATAGAAGGCCACAGTTGTGCATGCAGAGAGAGGCTTGATCTCAGCAGCAGCAGGGAAGAGGAGACCATTTAGCGCAGCTCTTCTGAGCACCATGTCCTGCCAGGTAGCATCACACCAGCTGCAGCACCAAACGTTGTGTCCCACTCTGCACCATCAGTCAAGGCCTCCGGATGTCTGCAGTGCAGAGCAGGACAGTGCTGGCAGCGAGTTATACACCAGCCAGGCTGCTGGGCAACACAAGGTGAGAGTCAGCGGTATGACTCTTACTCAATATATGACTTGGCAGGTCTGAGAACCTGGAGTGCTCCCCAGCCACAGACTAAACGGGATCTGTCAGCTGGTACAAAGTGAAAAATTAGGTAGGTTTGCCTGGATATCAATGAAACAAATGGGGCTTATCAGGAACTCAAAGGTCAGAGCCTGTCAGTTACCGAAAAGGATATCAGATGGGAGTAACTTGTGAGTGCCACAACAGAAGCTGTGTGATGAGATACAAAGGAAATACTTTGCAGTATTGCCTGCAGTGTTTTCCTTGTCTATGCCTAGGACAATCACCTTCATCACCCCTTTAAATCTGGGGGGGAGGTCATCTAAACAGAATACCCTTAGAGGTTGGTAGAAGTGGTGACTTTATTATGACCTTTTATTAAAATTTTCAGCTCTTTTTAACAAATCACTTTTATAACATAACTGATTCAAACCAGCTATAGACTTCCTTTTCTTAGTATTATTTATTACAATTTAATAATCCCAAGGTTTTCAGACCTGACATTAAGTTTCTACTAAGTATGCTGAGTGACACAGCAAAATCTCAACAGAAATTCCCTCTGTGTCCATTATTCTTTACCTTACTACAGATGTTATCAAGCCATGGAGCTGGACATAGTCCACCTACAGTGACTCCATTACCTTTCCCCAATATGTCTTGTAAGAAAGGAGTAGAGAAGCCTTAGGAAGAAGAGGGAAAATGTATGAGGGGCAAAGAGTCTTTGTGTCACAGGGTTATTTCTGCTTGCTCATTTCCTCACTCCCTACCTGCCTCCCTTGAGAGGCAACTTCAAAACAGACGAGATGTCCCTGCTCCATTTTCACATTTTCAGATTTTGCTTCAAGGTCTCAGGATGCTCTAAGAAGAGGCAGAAGCTCTTGGTCATCCCCAGGTCTTTTAGTCAGGACAAGGACACAGAGAATAGTGTGTAAAGAAGGATAGAGATCACAAGTACCAGCTGGGGAACTTTGGAGAAGAACAAATTAGAGGGGGAATGTGACCTGGAAGAACAGACCAGGTATGGATTTTAAGGTGAAGCACACAGAAAGGGGACAGAGGAATTACTTAGATGGGATGGAGGTCTAAGGAGACTGGATAGGGTAGGGAAAATGGAAAGGAAAGAGGAGAAACTCCATGGGAGAAATAGAGTTAAGTGAGAGAGACTTCTCTTGAACTTATGTACCCCCAGGAAGCCTCACCCTCTGTCCTCATACACCTGGATTTTTCCCTTACCAATCCTATGGCTGGTTCTGGAAGGTTACTCCTCGAGATAAGGGTCCTGGCAGCATGAAATATTCTTGTGTTTTACTGTTTTGACTGAGATTCATCTACACGTATACCATCCCTTGAAAAAAGGCATGGGGAACAGGAGCTCTCTAACTAAAATAAATTTGGACCCACAAATGAGACATATAGGAAGATGGAGTCTACACCACCTCTGGGTACCCCAATGCAGTCTGTTCACCTATCTGTCTGTCACTGGAGGATTCCTGTTTCAGTGTCCTGAGTACAGTTCTGGGATCAGCAAAGTCAGAGGTTGCACCAGTGACTGTATTAGATGTTTGGTGCATATAACCTAGGACACGACTCACTAGGGGTGGCTCAGGGCTGTGTTTGCTAGGGTGGTGCAGACACTGTTAATATTGGTAAGCATCTCCCTATCCTTTTTGCTAAAGCATCTAGCAGGATTGGTCAAATGAAAGGTCTGGGGTCTGTTACTTAGATTCTTTTCCAAGTAAGAGTAGGTCCAGCTTCTAGTAAAATCCATTTTTAAAGGTACGGAAGGTACACCAACGTTTCAATCTTAATGTTATTAATTACAGCATAGATGTGTTCGGGTGGTCACCAGTGACCAGTCGAAAATGTTCTTGACAAAAATCACATATAATATGTGGACATGTTAGTTAATGAGGCCCAGTTCTGATTGAATGCATAGTTAGAGAGGAGAGCTTTGCTATATGTTAATAATGAACGCATTCGCTATCATATGAGAAAAGTAAGAATTTATAACACTCACTCACTATTTTTGGAGGATTTAAAAAAAGTCACAACACTTGAAATTGTCTCAAGTCCTGTTTCAGGAATGTGAATGAAGTATTTCATTTTCCTAAAGCAGGAACATGCAGTACTTAGCATTTCCAATCGGAGTTTATTTTAGTCTAATTTATTTTCAACAGCTTTCCCCTCATCTTGAGTGCTCTGAGAAGAGATAAAGATAATACATTCCCACTAGAGACAAGGGATAAAACAACATCAGCAAAAAAAGATGTGTATATTGAATCAATCCTCTTAGTGAGCTGAGATTTCAGCCAGAGAAATAGGAGCAGGGGGTTTGGTGACTCCAGGTGTGCGAGGTGTCTTCTCCTTGACAGGGGGATGTGATTGGCATGTGTTGGAAAGTAAATTTATAATTTGGTGTAACCATGCAGCATGGCTTTGAGATACAAAAGTTGAAGCTCCTCTCACACGTTAGGGGTCCAATAGCTCCAGACAAATCTTTGTTATTTAGGGCAGCATCTTTTTTATAGGTGATTGATTGAAAGGAAAAAAAATAAAAAAGAAAAAAAGAGAAAAAGCAAAAAAGAAATATTTTTCCTCTGATTTCTATTTTATTTCTATTAATCAAATAGAGAGGAAATTTCACAAAATATTAACCTGTAAGGAACCGATTAATCCCACATCCAGATAGACTTTGGCTGAAAGGGATGTTGTTGGATGTTGGTTATTAGACACAGCTGAGACTTTCTGATAATTGGTAGCCTCCTTATTTTTAGGAGACTCTTTTTTATAAGAGAACTGGAGATGATATTTGGAACCCACGTCAGTGCTTCTGTGTTTTCTTCTGTCTTTGTCTGTCTGGGTGTGTTATTTTTTTCTTAGCAGCTGGTTTTCTGGAAATCCTTAAAAAAATAGACAGTATCCTTCTTTTGATATTTTCTGTTCCTCTTGGAAGACTGCTAACACTCCACCGTTGATTATGATAAATGTTCCTGGTGTAACTAATTTAACTGTTATGTCTGCAAATTGTCAGCTTCTATCATCTTGAAATCTAACAGTTAGGCCTACTTGTTGTAAAGGTTTGATACTCCTGTGTCTTGCTTTTATAACTATTCTAGGATTGTCTGGAAAGCCTGGCAGATGTTGGTAGTTGGTCCTCTAATCTTCTGAGGTTTTGCTGCTGACATAAACTTTTACATGTAATACTTTGCCCACTCACTGGTCGCTTATGTTGGCTGCTATTATTTGTCATTTATTTCTTTATTTTTGGAGATGTTTTTCTATCTGCTCTAACTTCTCCTTTCCCATTTGACTGTGCTCAGCAAAGATGATTGTAACAGTTTTGACACAAAACCCCTCTCCATAAATTACGCTTTTAAAGTCTCACTCTCCAAAAATCCTCTGCAAGGACTGAAGGCTGCTTATTCACAGTGCTTTTTGGAGATGTTTGAATAGATGCAGCATCTTCCTATTCTTTAAAGGCTCTGCAAATGAAGCAAAGAACATGTTGTCCAGGGTTAATGGTGGAGTGACAACTTCTGGGTTGCCTCAGTATGAGTAATAGTTACATACAAGGATTTGTCAAGACAGCTGACAAACATCAAGGTTAAGGATGGTGGAGCAGCTTTTAGAATAAGCTATTTGAGCACATTTCTGTTTCTTCTGCCCTGTCCTGGATGCTTCGTACTGTATTATACAAAGAAGTCTATGGTAAAAATCAATCCAATGAGCTGGCCTTGACTCAGTTCATTTGAGGATGATGGTACATGTGCTAAACACAGACATAGCTGCACATCCTCATATGGATAAGCCAGGACTGCATGCTTCCTAATTACATACTCAACGTTGATGCCTAAACAAGATCAGTTGCCTGCATCCCTCTCTTGAGGCTCCCTATATCTTCCATGGACTACAGAGGGAGATAAGGACAGTTGGGGTCCAAACCTAGAACTGAAATTAAGGTACATATTTTACCAGTTTTCTTTGCAAAGTGACTCATGACGCAGAATAGAAACTCTTAAATCACCACTGTATAAAAGGCACAGTGCAGAAATGCATTTTGGGACTGAGAAAGTTCTAACAAACCTTTGTACCTCTCAAAAATGGGTGTTATTCTAGCCAGGAATTTATGGCCTTTGCCAGTGATCTGTTCAAGAGCTTTTCCTGGAAAGCTGTTTTTTCTCTAGATTATCTACAGCCAAAAATTTTTCCTGGAAGAAATGTTCAACAAGAAGAAAATCCAGGGTGGACAGGAATGTCCAACCAAACATAATTTTGCTTCTGCCATCATGCAATGCTCTTTCTCATTGGCATGGCAAATTGTGGTGTGCTGGGCTGTGAGACAGGATTGAAGTTCTGTACCCAGCCATAGAAGACATATGGATTAGAAACAAAACTCAGCACAGAGACCTTTCTCCACACTGCTGGTTTCATTGGGAACAACATATCTCTGCAAGACATGTCACACCAACAGGGTAACCTCTTCTAGCACCATTTTGTATGAATCTTCCAGCCTTCCTTTTGGGACTTGGATCTGGGGGTTTCTGGACATCTTGGAAGATGGGGTTGCTGGACATGTCAAAAGCCTAGTTCAAGTCATATACCACAAATCCAACCCCTGTACTTCAGTCCCACTGCTTTTACATCCACCATTGCTGTTTAAAAGAGGGGGAGGTGAACCCTCATTGAGTAGACTCTGATTATAGCAGATCTCCTGAATTTAAGCAACCTCTTGCCCTCAAAATCTCTTGGTCTGTAAATTAACTCCAGCAGGGATCCCAGTGCTCTCTCCAGGCTATTTGGAGGACTATGCCTTATTGCACAGTACAGCACAGGTGCTGCTGAGCCATGTCAAGGATTCTTGTCTGGTTTGTCCATCCCAAGGAGCACCCCACTGCCGTGTGTTAACCAGGCCTTCCTTTTTCTGCTATGCTGGATCTCCCTCCAAGGTATGCATTTCTATGCATCATTACCTCCCCACCTCCCTCTCTCCACCACCTTGGTAACCGTCAAAATGTCATTTTGGCCACCAATCAGCAACCTTGTTTTGGGGAAGGATAAACAATCCAACAAGGGGCTTAAATTCATATATTCTCCAAACCTCTCTACTTAGTGTAAGATGTGTATGTGTCCTTTATTATTCCCTCCTCCTTTTTCCCTCTCTCTGGCCCTCCCCCATCACTTTTCCACCCAGGCAGCTTGGTCCCTTTTGTACACAACATCCTTTCCCTTTCACAAAACCACAAAGACCCGGTGGGGAGGCGGACACTGGAAATGCTTCAAGCAAGAAAAATCCATCCCCTCCCTGTGACACTTGAGCTGCTGGGGAGGGGAGGTATTGGCATTTTTTATGCATATGTGGGGTGTGTTTTGTGGGTTTTTAAATTTTGTTTTTACAGTCCTCTTTTCCACATTTCCCTTCTTGTTGATTTGAAAGCAACTGACAACAAAACCTGCAAGCAGAACATTGTCTCCCCCACTTCCCAAGCTTTCCTTCCATTTGCTTTCATAAGCTTCATTCCTTGCAATACCTGAAGAGGAAAGGGAAAGATTTCATCCTGTTGTGTCTTCTACATTCACATGATGCCCACCTACCACTGTGCAGCAAGGCACTTAAGCAGTCCTTCTGTGACTGAAATCCTCCATCCTTATCCACACAGGACCTGCATGTGAAAACTTCTGCTGGGATTTCATGTACTACTAGCTTCCTGCATGAACATGGTGACTCTGTGAGCACAAGGTGAGCTAATGGGGTTTTTTGGAGGGGTTAACATTGTGCATGGTGTTTAACTACATCCCATATCTGAAGAGAGGACTATTGAATTTGTTGACACTGTCAAGCTCAGGCCCAGCAAAAGCGAATTAAACAGCATCAGGAACAGGACATTTCACAGGACTTGAGTTTGCAGTTGGTCTTATTCTTAACTATGTGGCTTTGATGGAGCAGGGTTTTTTCATTCTGATTTCAGTACAGAATGCTATTGACATGCATGAGAACATGCCATAAAATAGTTCAGACTTGCCTCTGAAAGACTTGGAGGCTTCACAGATGTGCTCATTAGCACTGCAGTTGTACTTTTGAGTTATCCCTGTGTGAACCATGTACTGATGCCTGGGCACAACTTTTCTAACATTAGGCTTGGCACCAGTGACTGGAGAGAGGAGCTCACACTGGAAACACATATCAGTGGACAGTGTGGAGATTAGAGCCTGCAAACTCTGGGATTACTTCCAGGTAAAATTCAGGAGGGTTATGCTATAAACTCATTGTTGTTCCCTTTGGGAGATGGTTTAGAGACACTCCATCTGGGGTGAAGATCAGAGAAAGAGGAGACACCTCTGCTATGGGAGACCACACAAAAACAACTTCATGCAACTTCTCCTATGGATCTTGCTCAGGTCTAGCTGTGTGAAGGTTGAGCCTTGGTCCAAAATCTTGGCCAGCCATGGCACCACAGGGGGTCTGACCAGAAGCCTGCCCTTCTGCAAAGGTTACATCACAAACCTACAAACTGGCAGGATTTCTCAGGCTGGTAAGAAATCAAAGAGCCAAAGTCTTTCTGTCCATCACAGAACTGTGTTTAACATTTAAAAAAAAAAAAAAAAAAAATATCTAACACCCAGTCTCCCAGTACCAGCAGCTGCCAGGATCAGCATTTCAGGCTTTATATCTCAGTTTGATCTCTTCTGGTGGATTCATTTTCTCCTTCTCCAAGCCTGTATTGTCCTGTACTTCTTCCCTCACTCCCTTTCCAGACACTTGTGATAACCATTGCCTAGGTAACAGCATCTTGCCTGGTGTGTTTTACTGACTGCAATGCATGTGGGGGCGTGTGCTGTGCCTGCATTCCCAGTGGGATAAGAAGCGGAGAGTCGAATATTGTGTGTGGGAGAGGAACTTCTTACGCTGCTTCTGACACTAGTGGAGGCAAGAAGGTCAGCTTCTTGCATCCCTCTATAGTGCTCGGTAGCTGCTGCTGTGGTGGCTAACATAGGGTTTATTGACTTCTTGGGGTCCTGGTGAGAGGGCTAGGAAGGGATTGACTTGGTAGACTTTGTGCCCACGTGCTTGCCCGTGACATCCTTGTCAAATGTGAGTTAGTTATGCATGGCTAAAGCTTTGATTATTCAGAAGCCAGCTGGTGGGGAAGCTGACTGACACTTCATTCATACTACGGGCTTCTCTGGAGCAAGCTCTGAATTTCGCAGAAAAAAAACAAACACAAGATCCGTCTATCAACAAAGATCAAGAGAAGGAGGACCAGCAATCCAGCAAAGTAATCTAAGAAATATTTTTCTGCTGCGTGAAGGGTTAATCCAGACCCAGGGAATGTCAAAAAGTCTGTGTGTCTCATGAAACTTCCTCAAAGCCTTAATTCAGGCAAGTGCGGATTTATTTCCACTGATGTGTGGACTGGAAACCAGGTAAAAAACTGCAAGCAGGAGGTCAGGCATAGCATAGAGGATGGAATAGAAACAGGACCCATGGAGGCTTTAATTGTCTTAGTTATAAAGTGAGCTCATAACATATTCATGACTTTTTTCTTAAAGGTATCCAAAGCACTAAGGATTGAACCAACCAGCAAAGGAATAAAACTTGATGAGAAGGTTCAGGATTTAGAACTGGTGGTAGAAAAAATTTAAATGAGGTTTTATGAGGGGAGATAAAGAGGAATAAATTCAAATGTGTCTGTGTAATGCAAAAGAGAATTTAAGAAACAAGTCATGATGGAAGTAATATGTAAGCGAAGATGGACAGCAAAGTAGATGACAATTTGGTCCCACAACTCAGGACTTGGGTCACGGAGAAGGGGGAGGGAAAGGCCCTCTCTCTTCACTGCCACCTCTCCATGGACCTGCTGCTTGCAGGTTTCTGTGGAAAGTCAGCAGACAGTGGGTTCATATTGCCAGACCACTCAACAGGTTATTGAAAAAGGTGCCCAGGTCAATGCGCGACATTGGTGAGTGAATGCAGAGGGAGGGGTGCAGAATGGATGGCCACAGTCTTGTGCTGAATAGCACATGGCTGCAAAGCCAGGAGGTTATTCTGTTAAAGCAAAGGTGTGAGCTTTGAGAAGACAATGTGTAGAGAAGCACTCAACCAGGCAGTGGAGGTAAATTCAGGAGTCTCAAAAACATACTCTTTTTCACCTGCATCACAGTTCCTTTCTGACCAGCTTGGTAACATCAGGAAAATGTCTGACCTGCGACTCCTTGAAGTACAACTCTCCTTAGCAAATTTGGCTGTTCAAATGAGGAGCTAATCAAAGTGAACTATTCTGCTGTCAGCCAGAGTCTTCCTTCCACTAAAAATAACTTTTCATAGCTGAGAAGGGATTTAAAATATTGACATGGGGATACTGGGCTCTGGTTACAACTCCTACACAATATAAACCATGGAGTTAGCACAGGAGACTATGGGCAGCTCCCATCCCCCTTAGTTGGGGAAGATGAAAACAGGGCCCGGAGAGGAAAGGGTTCAAGCCATCACCCAGCAAGTCAGAGACACCAATATTTGTAGAAAATATCAGCCAGAAAAAAGTAGACCTGAGTGAAAGTCAGCTGGCCTCTGGCCACTAAACCACACTCCCCAGCATGAAGCCATCTTCCTTCTTCTCCCTTTTCCATGTGATTGTCTTGTCTTCCCCTATTCCCTCTTTTTCAAGGGTTGCTCTTTACTTTGACTTTTCTCCAATGTTAAGTCTGTTTCTCTCCTCTCTGCATAGCTTCCTAGCCAAATCCAATGTGTCAGAGGTGGAGGGAACATTACCAGCCATCAGAAAACACCATTGAAATGATTTTCCAGTACATGCTAAAATGAAATAACTCAGTGTAGTGTGCACATAAATCCTGCGGATTTATTCCCAGCTCAATATTGATTAGAAATGAAAGGAGCAACCCTTGGAAATGAACATAAATCTCTCAACGCTTCTCCAAACTTTTGAACTCATTTGTGGTGTTCCCCTCCTTTTTTCCCTTCCTTCCTTCCTTCCTTCCTTCCTTCCTTCCTTCCTTCCTTCCTTCCTTCCTTCCTTCCTTCCTTCCTTCCTTCCTTCCTTCCTTCCTTCCTTCCTTCCTTCCTTCCTTCCTTCCTTCCTTCCTTCCTTCCTTCCTTCCTTCCTTCCTTCCTTCCTTCCTTCCTTCCTTCCTTCCTTCCTTCCTTTTCTTTTTGCCGGGAGTGAAACAACTGCAAGCTTTCACCAATCATTCTTGTGACATTCAAGTCAGATTTAGAAACAAGTCAGCAAACAAGGCCTCAGGGCATAAATCAAACACTGAAGTCCTCTACGTAGGGAGAAAGAAAACAGCTTCAACTTGTGTTCACAGTATTGGAAGGGGAAATAAAATTCCTTGGAATTAGTGGTTTCTTCCACTTCCCTCTCATTGTGTTTTTGTTAGTGTTGGATAGGTGTCCTGTGGTTTGCAGCTTGTATACTATTAGATTTCTTCTTGGGATTTAATGTCCTGAATGATAGTGTCTTTGGGATTGTATGAAACATCTTCTGATGACTGTATGAAGGCTGGAAATGAAAGGAAGTTTATTAGTGTACAACAATTACCAATTGTCATTCATAGCTCTTATTAATCTGGAAGCACTTAGGAGCTGCAAACACACATGAAAACCTCATTTTGTGACCCCAGGCCACAGTCCAAGGGCTCATTGCAGGGGCAATAGACACTTTAGCTGGACAGGTGGTGAAACACTAAAAGATGATACTGGTTATCATCACATTTTCCTGCTAATGACTTCTTACCTACCACCCCTTTGCACCATTGATGTTCCTTTCTCTGGTCCCAGACCTGGAGACATTTTACCTCATCCTTTCTTACTGACTTCTTAATAATCCTTTATCAAAGCACTCCCTTTCCACTCAGTGTTACATTCACACACCTTCAGAGAAGAAGCTGAATCCTCTGAGGATGCCATTAGCAGTTAGGGAAGCTGACTGGGCTCTGAAAAGTGGAAAAAGTTTTAGTGCAGAAGTTACCTGCTCGTGAAATAAAGTGGGGAAAAAAACCTAGGAGTAATCACCCTTTTCCCATTTATTTTCTGATGATTATTCAGTGCAAAAGGCAGATGCTCTGGTGTCTGTTTTCATACAGGGGACTTGCAAAAGCAGGAGGAAGCAGGAAGGATGGAGGGAAGAAATGGGTTGGAAAAGGAGTGGCCAGACATGGGATGAAAAATAATAGAGGGAAAAGGAAGGAGGAATAGGATGGAAGAAAGAGGGAGCAGCACCCAAAGTAGGAAGAGGAATTCAGTGCCCTGTCACCTGGTTCACTGTAGTCCTAAAATGCTGGGGAAATTTCTAAACAGAAAAGGTAGTTGGTAATACACTGAATGCTGATTTTCTCTATTGTGTGCTGGAATCACTCATGAATACTGGAAAGGGACTTTGAAGCTCCTGTAGAAACAACCTCAGAGTTTGTCTCCTGCCTCCATGTTCAGGGTGGGGGACTGCAATGACTCACCAGCCACTGATCAGGGATGGTCCCAAGGTGAGGTCCAGCACCCAGAAGAACAGTGCTGTCGGCTCCTGCACAGGTCCTCTCCCCCCAGAAAGTGACATTTTGGTGAAGTGAGGCAGCAGGTCAGATAGAACCTTGTCTTTCTCATTTTGGACTTCCTGATGTTGTATTATCCTGTGACAAACATCAATGGGGAGCTGAGAGGGGCTGAGAAGTAAGCTGAGTTTTTCTCATGCTTCTGAATGGAGGAGAGTGACACCCAAAAGGCACAATATGTGTGTCTGTGTGGTAGAACTGAGAGGGGAGGGTATGGGGGGAACAGACACCCTCCCTCTGCGTCTCTGTGGGGTGTGCATCTTCCTCTATCCCCTGCCTCTCCCGCTCCCACTCCTCCTGAGGTGCCTTTCAGAGCTGCTGCTGTGGCAGGTGAGTCAGTGTGACAGCTCAGACACGGGGCAGCCCCCTCAGCTGCCGAAATGCCAGCCAATCTCCCAGCACACTCAGAGCCCACTATTATAAATGAATGCGATGCATTATTTCCCCCCCCCCTCTCCCTCGGCTGGCACGGTGAGTCAGTAATCAAGGTTCCTTTGTCATTTAGTGGGGTGGTGGGGGAGCTGGTGGTAGTGCCTGTGGGCACAAGCTACGTGGGGCAGATTAACTGCATCCTTGTATGGGTCTTGCATTTCTTTCCTGCCTTGGCTGAGAAAGCCCCACCAGCTGCAGTAAAGGGCAGGAGTGGGGACAAGAGAGGGAAAGAAAAGAGGGGGGGAGACAGCCCCATTCTGAATTTTAACACTCTCCTTTCTGATTCACAGCATTCTTAAATAGAGACCCAGATCCTTCCCTATTAATGAGAATTGCTCAACAAATGTTGAGGGAGGGTTAAAAGGGGAATAAAAAATTCACAACAGCTGTACTACTGAAGTCCTGGGAACACTTGGAGAAGCTGGCAGGCAACAAGCATAACGTCAGCTCCTTTGTTTGGTGTCTCTTTGCTGAGGTGGGCTGCATGCTGTGGAAAACATGACAGCAACAAGAAAAGGAGTGAGGGAAGGAGGGGAGTGAAGGGGAGGACAAGACAGGGTGTAGGGGGGTGGTTGCAGTTTCACTGCTGGAAAGGGAAAAGGAAACAGAGCCCAGGACAGAGGGAAGAGAGCCAGGGG
Source organism: Strix aluco (assembly GCF_031877795.1). Lineage (NCBI taxonomy): Eukaryota > Metazoa > Chordata > Aves > Strigiformes > Strigidae > Strix > Strix aluco. Next base: position 2,485,027 of record NC_133931.1, on the reverse strand, counting down.
CACTGTCAAGGGGAAGGGGACAGCCCAAAACATGTTGGGGTATGACATGGAGCAGAAAATCAGCCATTTCCTGTGTGATCCCTTGAGACATCTGTGAATGACCCTCTCCCTGAGATGGCACAGCTGTGGTGGCGGGTTGGAGGAAAGGACAGTGCACGTCTGAGCAGCCAAAGCAGATGTCAAAGGGAGGACAAAAGCAGATTAAGTGCACTGGAATACGTCCCTTGGGTACCCCAACCCCAACAGGACTCAGGAACCTTATGAACGAAAGCTAGTGTGATGGTACCAGGCAGCACTGTGTGGATTTTTCTCCTGTTAATTTATCCAAACACTTCTTAAACCCATGCAAGCACCAGCAGCATCATCCTGCAAAGACCCCCACACAGCTCAGTATAACTTGTGTGAAAAAGTATCTCCTTGTGTTTGTGGTGGTCTCCTTGTATTAGAAAGGAGTGTAAATGATCATCTCCTTATTCAGCAGCTCTTGGCCCCTCATGATTTTGTAGCCTGCTCATGTTTCCCCTCAGTCATCTTTTTTCTAAGCCAACAAGTCCTTTGACACACCATGGTAGTCTCCCTTACACTGCAGGACATGTCATGACAGCTGGAATATCAGTGGTGTTCACCATGGCTTTGAGTTTTGTTTGGTGCCCATGGGGTAGACAAGCTGGCAGAGACCTTCCTTGGGTGCAAATCTAGCACCAGGGCAATCTCCCCACAGGAGTCAGCATGGGGAAAGTGCAGGGAGGGAGTTGTGTAGATAGGATGCAGTCAGAGAAGGTATGGTGTGAAACATCACTGGTCCTGGGATCACAATAATGCTGTACTGACTCTGCCTTCAAGCAGTCCTTCCCACCACTTACCCTGTTTATGTGCATATGGTTTTGTGTAAAAACCTATGTTTTTAGGAAAAAGGAGAGCAATCATAGTCCATAACTTGCAAGGAACTGTCAATTTGTGACTTCACGTTTGGCTTAAGTTGCTGCCTGCCAAACAGCTACCAAAGGCACATTGTTCTTCCCATGGATGTGAGCAGCGATGGGCTCACCCTTCTCTCTGTCTCTTCTGTTTGAAAATTACTGTCTTTTCTGTGTTAGTTTTCTGCTGGATCAGTGAGTGGAGCAGTCATTGTGTGCGAGCACATTTGCCAGAGTTGACATGCGGGAGGCTGTGTGAACACACCATCAAGGACACCGGAGCGAGTGGGACTGTCCCTTTTGGTGACAACACAAAACCAGCCTTTGATTTTCTTAAGCTGGCAGCAAACAGCACCTTTCATTGGTGAGTGATGCTGAAATACTGGAGGAAGACATAACAAGACCATACTTCTTTGATCAGTGAAATCCCCTGGATTTGTCTCTCTTGATTGGCCCAGGGTATGACCAAAGCTTTCCTTTCAGTTATGAATGCTCATAATACCTTTCTGATAATACCTCTCAGATGTGGACTCCTTATTATCTAGCAAAAGCTGACAGGCAACAGCCATTCCTTTGGATGGGAGCACTGACTCCTTTCCAATTGTATGTGCTTGTTGAGAGTTGTCTGAAATTAGTCAAAGAGTTCAGAAGCTATTGGGGAGATAAATAGGCAGAAACTATTGCAGTCCCACCAGTGTGAACTGAGTTTTCCCAGGAAAATGAGTTAAAAAATATTGATAGAGAGTACTGGACCTGCTTCAAAGGACAGCAAGGACTACCTGGGGCAGTGACCACAGGAGTTGTTCAGAAGGAGAAGGGAACAATAAAATGGTGTGGGTTTTACTGGCTGGTATGGAATGAAACAAGGGTTTGAAGACTGCAGGAGGTATAGTGAAAAGTGATGAGGATCAGCAAACACTTAACCCTCCATGAGGAAATTTCTTGCTGAACACTCAGTGATGTCGGCATATTTTTTGGTCTTTATTCTAAGGCAAAGTTTACACTTCAAGATTTTCTGGCACCGAAAATAATATTTTTATTACAGTATATTTTTAATTAATTGTTTATTGATTTGCTTTTTATTCCAGAGTAGAGATTAAGAGACAATTGATAGTTTGCTTAAATTATTAACTTCTGTAGCTGCTAAATTGTCCAAAGCAAGAAGAAGACCTTAATGGGGCATTCTCTGTATATATATCTGAAAGACAGGTGGGATTTTTCTCATCATCTATAAACTTATTCTAACATATAGCTCACCTAACCTCACTTGTTGATGACAACAGTCTAGTGCATACTTATGCTGAATAGTATCGTGCTCCACTGCGTACCAGTGACACCATGACAATAGCAGAATCAATTGTTGAGTGACTTCTGAGCACAGATCAGGGGTGGACCTACATTGATTTCTTTTCAGTTTTTTCCTTCAATTAGTTGTCTCTTTATTGATCTGTTATGTATTTTTTCCTCTACTCTTTCATCTCAGATGCACCCACCTGAATTACTTTCTCCGTTATTTTGGTGTAAGTTTCTGCATGTTACTAAAATGTAGCAATAAACATGCCATGGAAGTCAGTATTTTTGTTGGGTGTAGGACTGGGTGAATGTACACCTCCACCCAAGCTTTCCAAAGGCTGACATGCAGGTTTTCAGGCCAACTCTTTCAAGACAAAAAAACAACTATTAAATTTACAGGGTGTTTGTTGTTGGTTTTGTAATTTATATCATTGAATAAAATGTGACTACATTATGCTTTGTGCCACTTTACTTAGTCAGAGATAATTCCTTTGCAAGGAACCTGCAATCTGAGGAGACAAGATGAAGACACCAAGAAGAAAAGACAGGGAGCTTATTCTCCTTTTAGTGATGAGGATTTGAGGTTTTCAATAGAAAAGGTCAGCATCTTTCAGGGGTGACTCAGCCCAGCTTAGATCTGAGTCACTTCTCATGCCCATCTCTATGAAACACAGAAGAAGCCAAAGACAGTGTGGTTCCTCCCATAGACATCTCCAGATATATCTAAATATTGGACCCTTAACATTTGTGTGCAACTCAGTTATGTAAGGTGAAAACAGGTCTGAACTTTCCTTCAGGTTTCTCCGTGCATCTTTGGACACTTAAGCACATTCAAAGCTCTCTCTTGAAACACCAACAAACCCACTCCCAAGAGGAGCAGGGAGAGACCTCAAAAGACGGTGACAAAAGACTGTATGTTGGAAGCAAATGTGCAGTTCTGATCTTGTGCATAATTTTTTACTGATTAAACAGTTAAAAATATCCAACATTCTTTTATTCCCCCCCCTCCCCCCCCCCCCCCCCCCCCTTTGGCTAGAATCATAATTTGTGTGCGTTCATCCACATAACACCCTTAACGGAGCTGCCGAGATTTTATAGAGATCAATAAAACTTAAAAGGTGGAACAACTGTGAGTTTCTCAAGTCCTTTACAAAAGGTTTACCCACGGCTGGGGTTACTGACCCCTTTGGGGTGATTGTTAGGAGAATAAAAGCCTAGGCGAGGACAAAGGCAAGTGAGTATGGGACAGAAAAGGGGGTTGTGGAACTCTAATACAAGAAAATGCCACAAATGTTGAAATCGCTGGAAAGGTCAAAGCTACAGGCTACATAAACACAGGGGTAAGTCAGGCTGGTAATGAGCAAGGGCATAAATTGATGCATCTTTGTACAAGGAAGAGAATGAAAAGATTGTGAAAGTACCTGGCAAAGCAGCTGATGGGTGGGTCCAGAGTTGTATGATAAAGAGCATGAGGGGGGTGTTTAAGGCTTTCTTTCCCGATGTACGTGCATCCACTTTCTCTAGGCATTAATTTAGTGAGGAGGGGAAAGGATGTCCTTGGAAGCCTTGAAGTGTTTAGCAAAACCATGAGCTAACACAGTTCACATCCACGTGTCCCTGTCACCCCTCCAGTCTAACGAGGACTGTGTCTGCCCCTTTGCTCACCAGCTTGCTGCTGAATTTCAGGGACCTTTGCCCTTTCATTCATTTCACTTGCACAGTCCCATGCAGTCACATAACTCGCATAGTTACTCCTGTAGAGTAGCTCTGAAATGTCATGTATGCCCGTGGCCAGAAGGTGCTGTGTGAATATTAGGGAGTCATCATCACCTAAATGTCATTTGATATCATAATGGTAAAATTAGGTTTGAGTTAGCTCTCATAAGCCTGCCCAGTAAACTGCAATGACCCCACTACAAACTTCACACAAGCATCCATCCATCCATCCATCCATCCTCACCATACTGCTGTACGAAGTACTTGGTAGCACACTCCCAGAGTTATAGTGCTGAGGAGAAGCAAAGGTCATATCTCCAGACACCCAAGACCATGAGTCCTTACACATTATTAAAGGGATGCTGGTGAACATAATATGCTTACCAGAGGGGCAGATGGCAAGGATGTGGCAACCAGAACAAGCAATTTGATGTTGTGCAGAAAAGCAAGTCTGATTAGATCAGTTCAACTCATCTATTTCAGTTGCAGATCTCAGCAGTACAGGCACCTTCTTTGCCAAATTAAAAATTCATATGTGTATGGGAGGGAAATAAGAGTGAACTTCAGGACCTCCAGCAAAGTTAAGATTGAATTTCAGGCAGAGGTTCAGACTCTATCTTATTTTGCCTGAAATATTTTTTCTTCCATCATGCAGAACAGAGCTCTTTAGAATGGAGCTCAGCTTGCTTGGACCATTGTTCTGAGCATAAAATTCAGATCATGCTTTTCTGAAAAATGCATACCTGGGTCAGAACTGTAAATTTCAGATCTGGAGTTGGATTATTCTAATATCTCTGAGTGCCTAAATTTGGGATTCTTGTTTTGATCTCTTTTAGAGAATACAGCTTCCGCTTCCTTCTGAATTGATGAATATTTGGAAGTTTTTTACTTTTTATGGTTTTACAAAAAAAATGTGTCCTAGCAAGAGGCTTAAGCATAATTTTGACACAATTGACAACTTAGTGTCTAAACATTTTAAAGTTTCAATTTTCTTTTTTATTATTTTTGTGCATATTAGTAAAAGTAATAATTCCAAATCTGCTTTGAAATAGATTAATTTGAAACTGATAAATATGATAGATTTTGAAAGGATGTAAGGTAAATATACGTTCTCATGATCCCCTAAGAAGTATCTCTGTATGGAACACTTCTGAGAATGTCCTTCATGAATTTATTGCTCTTTCATTCATGAAAATACATCCTCCAAGCAGTTGGTGACCTGAATACGTTCTTATTTTGATTCTAAAATACCTTATTTTGGTTTGTTTGTTTTTAACGTGACTTAGATAACACATCTTCTTAGATACCAAATGTCACAGTTACCTGGACATTCACATGGTGCCTACAGAGAAATATAATTACATATTCATACACCAGATGTAGCCTATCCACAGAGATTTGTACCACCATTTGGTCCAATGAAGTAACAGCTGGATTGAACGAGGGTGCACTATGAAACAGAAGAAAGACATCAATTATGAAGTATTCTCATCAGCTAAAGTCCTGTTGACGTTATGTCCCACATGCACATTTCTTTTAGAACCTGGAAACTAGTTCTTGGAGACAATGCCTACTCTTCTCCCTGTGCTTAAAGAAAACGGCTTTCTGCTCTTTTCTGCTGTTCCCCCAAAGTGAGCTACTGTCATTCATTTCTTATCCAGCTGCACCCAGTCCCCCAGAGGTGTATTCTAGGAGAATAACATTTCAATCTAACTAGTAGCCCTCCAAAGTACAAGGCAAGAAGAAAAAATAAATGAATCTTTAATTTTACCCTTTGGCTTCTTTCTTCTGACACTGATTCTTTGGAATTATACTTTAAAATACTTCTATTGACTCTGGTTATCATTTTCACAGCCTCAGGACTATCTTGAAGTTCTCCAGATTCTAGTCTGTGTTCAGAATTCAAGATGAAATGCCCTTGGTAGCATTTATTTGGCACCTAGTTAGGCAAGGTTTAGATGGTTGCTCACTTGTGCTGCATGCTACAGGAAGAAAAACAATGTGCTCAGTAACTTCCCTCAGATATTACTGACAATGCATCTTCCTGCGGTTTCACTCAAGGCAAACCATGATTGGAAAGCTTTCCCCAAATCTTAAGCTGCTTTAAAGGCTTCTCCTGAATATTTTGATGGAGCTGCTAGGGTTTTAAGAGGCCAAAGGCAAGCAGGCTCCCTCTTGCACAAGCAAGAGGGATACATGTGTCCCTATGACCAAGGTAAACTTTCTAAATATGGGTGACCTTGAGTTGTTCTGGTGTGCTGTGCAGATGATCAGCGGGGAATAGGTTGAGCTGTCTCTCTAAGTTTTATAGTCCTATCATTATGGGACCTGAGTAACCATCACATAAATCAATAGCAAAAGTCTAGTCATTGTGGCCCAGACATGCCCTGCGTGACTGTAGGCGCTTACCTGAAACACTTCTCAGATGATCCCAGGATCTCCTACAGGCAGTGGAGCAACAGGACAGTCCTGCCTCCCCAAGAACTATTTTCCTTGGGTGTGCTATGTTACCAACACAGAAGACTAGATTGCTAATTTCAGTGCCTAATTTAGCTGAGATGGATATCTGTCCACTGACCCTGGAGCCCAGGAAAACTATGGGTCTGTCTTAGATTCTTTCCCAGGAGAGAGATTCATGCAGTCTCTGGAAACCTTTTTTCAGGACTTGTACTCTCCTTTGTGTTTACTTTTTCATTCTGAGCATTTACATCATTTGGTTTTTTGCAGGCTTCTATAGTGTGCTGGAGAAGAATAACTTTGAATATCAGCCTTATCCTCACTACAAAGATTCCAGAATTTCTTGGCTTAATTGACCTCTACCACAATTTCTTGTAAACTGTGATGCACCCCTTCCATCAGACTTGAAGTTGATAGTGCTGTATTATATGGTCCTGAGGACTAGCTGGGAAGGGTTGTCATGGCCTAAAGTACTAATGACTGTCTGGATCATCTGTCTAGGAACTGCTACTCTAATGGATAAGTGGGTTGATTTTTTTAAGAAAGGAGGTGGTTTAGTGGCCCTCTAGGCTGTCAAACATTGAATTGATCTGCTTTGGTCTGGGAGATTGTCTGTTTTCCTTCCTGATTATGAACCCCTCGCTGCAAGTCTTCCATTTCAATTACTTTTGAAATAAAATGCTGAATATCCAAATGGATTGAGTTTGCCTCACCAATGGCCAGGATAGCAAAGGCAGAAGTTTTCCACTGGTTTTCAGCAGAGAGGACATGTTTGAGCTGGATGTGTATCCAGTGGCTAGTACAAAGGGGAAAAAGGACATCCATTTTGTGAGTGCTTTGGAGTCTCTTCTTTAGCTATACATACAGTGAAAAACTGTTGTTCACCCTAGGATGAAAAAAAGCTAATACCATGCAAATGTCAATGTCCAGCTTCACTAGTTGAAAAAGATCTTTCTAGGCTTTAATGCTATGTTAGCTCCCTCTCTTCAGTGAGAAACTCAAGTCCTGAAGACTTGACATCTGTTTCATAAATGGGATCATGTTTTTTAAGTAGGGACATTATATTTTCTAGATTCTCCCAGCGTCACTTTTCGTATTTTTTGCTAGAGGCTTCTACTCTACACTGAAGAGCTTAACTCCCTTTAGTGTCTCTAAGTTTTTAGATTACTTTTGCATTTCAGTTTTACCATTCACCTAGTCTTCAGTGAATGCCTATACACCCTTTGAACTAGAGAAATTAAACTTCTGTTGCTGTTTTAAAAGGAAAAGGAGTGGTTATCAGTGGTGAAAATTGAGTACAGTGTGTGGCAAATTTAGCGGTGGTTCCTTTCACATGAGCACCTCTGCAAGCCTTTAGGAACAGTTTCAAATTAATCTTGACACCCTCTGGGGTTTTGCAGCTCTTGTAAAGGTGTTAGGTTATGAAAGAAGGAAAAGAACCAGTACAGAAAGCTCTTTTGTGCTTGCCCTTCCCAGCAGCATCTCTAAGAGGGAGTGGGCCAAGCAGAAAAACCTTATATTCTTTTTACAAGAATGAAATGGGTCATCATCCTGTAGATATGGAAATGAGTAAGAAAATTACAGGAGTGTTTTGGGAAAACAGGGAAAATAGAGACACTCCATTTTCCCAATGCAGTAACTGTAGGCCATTTCTGAAAATGTATTTTGATGAAGCATTAATTCATTCTTGCATTATGACTCTAATCTGGACACCTTATTATTAACTCAGAAATAAGTGCAGACAGATAAATCACTCATGAATGCTTGTGAACAGATAGCTCCTGATGGGCTGATCTTTCTGTCTCATGAACATTAACCATCGGAAATAGTTCATTTACCTTCCTTGCCCCAACCCTCCTGCAAAAAAATCTCCAACATTTTCAGTGGAAGCCAGTGCTCTGTTAAAATGGACAACTACCATTTTTTTTCCTAGATTTGTAGTTGGACTGCAATCAAGCAGGGCTCCCTTGTATAAGGAAGTACCTTTTCCTTTGGATTTGTAGTGGTGTGCATGCTTCTGCCTGCCTGCACGATGGTCTGAAACTATATTACGAGCTGTGGAGAGATACTCCCCCGCCTATGAAGCAAATTCTAGCCATGTTTAAGCTGAAGGAGATGCTTGACACATCTTTTTTCCTCCTGAGAGCTCAATGTAACCTCTCTCGACCCAGCCAGTGAGATCATATTTGGGACTTTTGCCAGGCCGTTTCTAGTGGAATGGGTATATTTTGCGGTATGTTCCTGTTTTCAAGGAATGGAACCAAAAGCTAAGAATAATTAATTTTTGAGCCAGCTTCCATATAGACCTTGAATAAACAGAAGGTTTTTCTTCCTCTCTCTTAGCTCCTTCACAAGGCCATAGTATCAGGTTCTCTCTGGCTTCCTCTGCCTTTTCTGTTATTTTTGCTGGTTTTCTGCTCCAGCCGGGCACTGAGCAGTGATTCAAGCCATTCTCCACCATTGGGTTGTTCTTCAGTTTCCAGGGAACCTCTGGGCATCCACAGTTAAACTTGACGTTTACCTTTGCTAGGATGAGCCAGCCATTGAAAGCATCTTCTACGGTTTCACATACCACCAAACAGGAAAATAACAAATAGCTTCATCCTTCATTCTGAACAAAAAGAAGCTAGCAGGCCCACCATCTCCCATGAGCTTAGAAGGAGCCCACAGATCAAAAGATAAGGCTAGTGGTAGTTATGACAACCTCAAGCAAAACACCTGAATATTTTGGAGGTGGAGGAACCGTATCTTTTCCAAGTTTTTTATTGCCTGGTTCCTGGCACTCACTGAAAGAATGACACCATTCCTAATCATGTGCCGCTGTTCCCCTGGTGCTGGTGGACAGGGGGAATGCCAAACCATAGAGGACTTTCAAGTTGTATTTTCAGCCCCAACAGCAGAAGCAAACAATATTTAATGCAGATATGATTGTCCTGGGGCTGATGGAACATTTGCAGCTGTTCTTTTTCATTGCACTGAAGAATATTACTGTGCATTTTGCAGTTACAATTGCCCTATGACTCAAGTAGGGGTGGATCAGTGGTTTCTGATCAGACACCCCCCTTTCAGCTGGTTGCTCAGGTCCCCTCCTAGGTTGACTACTGTCCTGATGAAAAAGTTTTTCATAATGTTTAACCAGGTTTTCTTTGTTTCAGCTTGGGCTTGTTTGCTCTTTTAGACCTCCTGGGAGATTTCTGTAGGTCTTAGCCATTTGTGGTGGTAATGTTACTGGTGTGACTTTCAACTTACCTTGCCAGTGCTGGAGCTGGAGGGGAATAGAGAGAGATTGCAGGTAGGTATAGAAAAACAAAACATCTCAGTAGAGATGTATGCTGTGTAGGATGTAGGACTTTACTGAGCTCTAGAACATAAGGGGAAAAAAATATCCTCTTTTCTCTGGCCCAGAGATTCCCAAGCTGTGGGTGTTACGGTACACCTACCTCTGAAAACCTTCCCCAAGCAGCTGTCTACAGAAATTAGTGCCTGCAGAAAACTGCAAGGAGGGATATCTTGAGCATAGTCACACCAGATTGTCTCGTGACTTCTTTGCACTACATTGTTGGTTTATATCCATCTGTTGTGTCTTGTCTCATCTTTCATCTAGTGAGAAGGACTTAGCAACATGGCCTAGGGATTAGACCTTTATCTTGAGGCTAGGGAAGAGATGAAAGCTAGGTGTAATGAAAGGCACAAGCAGAAGTTAAAGATGTCAGTCTGAAATGTTATCAGAAAAAGAACCAAATTAATTCATCCTCTCCCACATTGCTGCTACAGAGTAACTAGCCGTTTGTCTTTTTTTCCACCAACTATTGCAGCATGCCAGTGATGTTCTCTGATGGTTTCTCTAACTTCTTTGCTAAAATCTGGAAAAATACATCCTACCTTTAAAACTTGCATTTCCTGATGAAGTGTTTCCGGAGCTGTCTGATCAGTACTCCATGCTCTACCCTCTCCTGTGAAATGTGTTAATGAGTGAGTCACAGAATGGGAAATTCATGTAACAGGGTTTTTCTAATGTGTGCAGTCACTTGCCTTCATGTACATAATGCAGCAAAGCACTTAAGCACATTCTTGTCTTTAGAATATGATCATGTGTACATCTCAGCATAGGTGAAGATTGATTGATGATATTAATAATGTCAAATTCTATTCCTCTTTTCTTTAATACTCTTGGGTTATTTTACAGATAATAAGTGTAAGACAGACAGGTGCAATGAGTCTTAGGATGTGTTAATTTTGTCTGATACTTTGCTTCTATTATATTTTATTGTTTCCAGGAGGAGATACTTGGGAAATCAAGATCTATGACACTAAATTCACCTTGGTGGCATTTCCACAAAGAGTATCAGAAATTGTTTTGACACACTGAGAATACACATTGTTGAAGCTGACCTCCACGATTATTTCTCCTGAAAAATTAACAAAATAATCTGGTTATCATTTTGAGGCAAAGAGTCCTCTGTGGTGTTGACCTATATTTTTTTGGTTCCTTGTTCAATCCCAGCCTTTCATCAGGAACCCCAGGTCATTTCTACCAGAGGGCTGACAGTAGATGACATGGTGTTTGATCATAGATGCATAACCCTCAGACAGAGTAGTATCCATGTGTTTATAGGACATGATTCAGCTCCTGCTCTTGGTTCTTCTCTGGAGGAGCCTGACATCTGAATTCCTGTTTGGTGGTCTCAGGAGAAAAAACAAGAACTGAAAAGGTCATAAAGACTTGACTTCTCCTGCTCCTCCAAAAGGTCAGGCACAGTGATGGGACTGTATAAGGAAAAACCTGACCTTTCTCTTGCTTTCCCTACCATAAATTTGAAAAACCAGAAAATGTGTGACTTTTGAAACTGTCCTGGGAAGATCCTTCCCCAGTAACGTTCCAGTTGTGTAGGTCTGGTCGATGTACATCAAGCAGGATACCTCTGACATGCCGTAGATCTATGGGAAAACACTTACCACCAGCAACGGCAAGGAAATGATGCTTGACCCCTTCAATAGACCCTACTTCTTGTATCAGGTAGATGAGAGTGGCTTTGAAATTCTTTAAATTTGTAAGGTGAAAGACACAGAGAGTAAGGGTCAGGTTTTCATGAGTATTTAAAAAGATATCTTGATGGGTTTATGAATGAGCAAAAAACAGCTTATGATCTTTAAATGTAGTGAAAGGAAATGAGAGTTAAACAGTAACCTAAATTTCTGTGTTCCTATGTGTTTCACGAAGTCCTGCTTTTCAAAGGCATTCAGGCACAGGAATAGCATCATGCAGGGGAAAGTAAGGCAGTGGGACATAAAAGTTAGAGCACAGACTCCTGTGGCCTAGGGAGACCAAAAGGGAAGATTAAGATCCCTTTGCTTTGGCAGGATTTAGGATATGCAGAGCATGCCCAAGCTTCCTCTAACCTCAGCAGAAGATGTGAGAAGGTGAGGCACACAGAGAGAAGCCCAAGAACTGTTTAACACTTCGGTAACTAATTCCCAAAGCAAGCATTGTGTTCATAGCAGAAATGCTGTTGGTTTTGGTGCAGAAATGAGAAGTAATTCAAGACAAGAAATTAATCAGAGAAAGACGCAAGCAATATCCATCTTTATTTCCTCTAACTGAATAAGAATGTTGATGAAAAAAATCACAGAATGGGTTAAATATTTAAATATGAATTGCCCCCTCCCCCTCCCCTCCAAAATTTCCAGAGTATGGAGCTGTGGAGGTTTTACTTTTGCTACCCGTCCAGCTAATTAATACCTGCCAGTTTATTTTTCCCACTCTTACTATTTTTGGACTACTATTTTATTGGGAAAAAAAAAAAAAAAAAGAAAAGGGAGCCAGAGGAAGAGAAAGATAAAGAGAAAAAGAAAAAAATAAGTTGAATTTCATCTCCTCTGACGAAAAAAATACACATCTGACGTTAATTCAAATATTGAATCTATTTCAAACTTTCCCCACATTTTTCTTCCCTCATTTAAATCTTTTTATGCTTTTTAAGTCATGCTGTGCATGATGATCATTCTATTCATTTTCTCCATAGCAACTTGTTTGTATTGGTTCCTTCTTCTTTTCTTTTCCTCTTAGGTACTCCTGCTCACTGAAGGAAGTCTGTCAGTGACCAGCTTGATGAAGTGGCTTTATAGGTAGTGTTAAATCCAGGGTTGAGGCTATGGACTAGTGTTTGCAACAAATAGAAGATGCAAGCAAGTCCTTGGTACATACTGACAAAGGAAGTTTCTAAAAAATTAGTGACAAAGGGAGCTTCTCAGTTTTGTTTTGTTTCTTCTTTTTTTTTTTTTTTTTTTTAAAGCCAGGATATGTTCAGTCTTGCTAGGCTGAGGTTGAGCCAGATGCTGTTCCTTGCAGGCACCCTGACAGATTACAAGTGGGGTTGGAAGCATCGCTGCAAGGCAGCGAAGCTCATCAACATATTGCTGGCAGCAGTACTTGAGTGCCTCTCCATCTTTCCAACTGATCATCTGTAAACGAACAGTAATAATCCAGGGTTGAGTTCACAGTCTCAATTTGTGGCCATGAACCAAGAATTCATCACTGGTTGAGTTATATTTTTTTACTAAAGAAGAAGTAGTCAAAGCCTGAAAAGAACAATTAATATTGATATATCTGGATGTGCAGGCAGAAATAAAAACCATCATCTAGCCAAGCCATATGTGACCCTGGAGTAAATCAGAGAAACAAAAAAGCAGAACACTCACACGAGAGCCCCATGCCTTGCTGGTGTGCCAACCCATGTCAAGCTGGTGAGCTTTGCAGCAGGTCTGACAGGTCCAGAGATGCAAGATAATCCAGGCCATGCAAACGCTGTGCACAGAAGGAAATCTCTGATACCAACCTTCCTCCCTCTTCCAGTCAGATGGGTATTCAACTCATGTTCATCTCCCTGTTGTGATGGTGGACACATAAGAATGACATCTAATGTTTTAAGGACCTGTAGCATGCAGGACTTTGTAGGTCAAGTCACACCTCTCAGTTCTCTCCAGAAGCAGGTGTGTAATCAAGACAGCCCTGGGGTATGCTTCAATTTAGTTTCTATGTTTATAACTTGACTTCCAAAAGTCCAAGAGATGTGAGGCAGATAGATCATTATAGAGCTTCCCCAAAATCTTTTCCACCATTGCATTCAGCAGTAGTAGTTACAGTTCTCATGCATTCTTGCCTTTATAACAGGAATATTTTGCAACTACAGCAGGGGAACACGTGCTTTAGATACCAGATTGGTAACATCACTGTGGCCAGGGAGTGAAGACTGACCTTATCTCATACATTCAGGATGGTATTAATCTGATAGATCTTTAGGAATTGGATTTGTCCCACTATTTGTGGGTTTCCACAAGGGAAGTGACTACTGAACAATTAATCCCAGGCTCTTTTTTCTTCTCAGAGGAGAGTGAATCAGTGGAATTGAAGAAGATCAGGACAAGATTTGTTTTATCCTAAAGAAGGTGCCTCTCTCAGGTTTGATGAATCATATTTCTACTCTCACTAAATGCATTGACTAATTCTCCATTACTACAGTGGACACCTGAAGGAAATACCAAGTGTGGACAGATAAAATTAAAAGGGTGAATCCCAGACAAGTTGTCTACAGATGAACTAATGGAAATACTTGCAAATAGTTCCTCTGTACATGTATCTCAGTGTGACTAATCCCATCCCATGATAAATGCCTAATGAAAGTGCCTGCCTGTTTTAACATTGGCTAGATGGCTTAGTTTTAGACAACCAGGGTTAACTGAGTTGAATTGGACCCTGAAACATGTATCATCACACCTCTGTTTGAAGAAGTATCTCTTAGCGCTGATGGCACTAAAGCCTCAATGTTCAGTTCTAGGAAGTTTTTCCCACAGATTCTCCAACAGGAAAAGGATCTATTTAGGTATTTCCAGTATTAAAACTCAAACGAGTGATGGCAGAGCACACACTCCAGACTTAATGGACATTCATAATCACAGGGACTTTGCAAAGGAGAAGGACAGCATCTAGAGCCCACTGCCCCATGGTGCTAGGCACTGTACAAATACCATGCCGTCAGGATGGAGTTTGTCCTCTCCTTTTTTTTCCACAGCCTGCTTTAGAGAAAACATTCCTGTTTGCATTCATTCATACATTTTCCTGTGGGGGACAAAAAAGAAAAACAAATAAACAAAACCCTCTATGCTTGTTATTAGAGGCTTTTTGCAATGCTGCTATCCCCGCAGCGGGAGCTTAGACCCAAACTCATTGACTTCCTGTAGGCCAGAAAACACCTTGTGGTTATTACCACTTTGCACCAGATTCCTGCCGCTGACCTTGATGGGAAAACTCCTTAACCCACTTACTAAATCCCAAAGTCATCTTGAAGCCAGAGAGTAACAGTTAATAAAGTGCTTGCCAAATTTCACATCGTTTTTAGCTGACCTGTATTTTGACTTGTTACATGATTCTCAGTGCAAGAAAAACCCATGGGTAACACTCCTAATGCTGAGCACTGTGAGATGACCCTTGAGAATAAGGCTGAACTGTAGTCCTGCCCCTGATCTACACCTGTATAAATTCAGAGAAAAGAGTGGGGAGGGGGAAGGAAGAAAGAAAGAGGAAAATACAGAGAAAAAGACAGAGAGAGAGAGAGGAAGAAGGCAGGCAGGCAGGCAGGCAGGAAGGAAGGAAGGAGGGAAGGAAGGAGAAAAGGCAATTAAGAGAGGGACGGATGATTCAGCCTTTTCAGCAATAAGTTCACCGCATTTCTGAGTTCCTCAGAGCAAGATCATTTTGGGGGGACTGAGTTATGTACTTGTCTTGGTATGTGTAACACAGGGTACACTGAACTCATTCACATCAGGGAACAAGTGACACATGGAATCGCAGAATCACAGAATGGTTGGGATGGGAAGGGGCCTCTGGAGGTCATCTCGTCCAACCCCACTGCTCAAGCAGGGCCACCTAGAGCCACTTGCCCACAACCATGTGCAGATGGCTTTCGAATGTCTCCAAGGATACAGACTCCACAAACTCTCAGGGCAACCTGTGTTAGTGCTCAGTCACTCTCACAATAAAAAAGTGTTTCCTCATGTTCAGAAGGAAACTCTTGTGTTTCACAGAATCCCAGAATCATCTAGGTTGGAAAAGCCCTTGAAGCTCCTCCAGTCCAACCATGAACCTCACCCTGACCGTTCCCAACTCCACCAGATCCCTCAGCGCTGGGTCAACCCGACTCTTCAACCCCTCCAGGGATGGGGACTCCCCCCCTGCCCTGGGCAGCCCATTCCAACGCCCAACAACCCCTTCTGCAAAGAAATACTTCCTAAGAGCCAGTCTGACCCTGCCCTGGTGCAGCTTGAGGCCATTCCCTCTTGTCCTATTGCTTGTTACTTGGTTACCTCTGATCCTGGCACTGGGCACCACTGAAAACAGCTTGGCTCCATCCTCATTGCTCCCTCCCTTCAGGTATTTATATGCATTTATAAGATCCCCCTCAGCCTTCTGTTCTCTAGGCTGAACAGTCCCAGGTCTCTTAGATATTCCTTATCGGAGAAATGCTGTATTCTCTTCAACAACTTCATGGCCCTTGCTGGACTCTTTCCAGTATGTCCATGTCTCTCTTGTGCCGGAGAGCCCAGAACTGGATACAGAACTCCAGGCGTGGCTCACCAGTGCTAAGTAGACGGCACACCTCCAAACTCCCACCAGCTAATGGTCTAGTTCTCAAGCCCTTCCCAGACATGATATAACACAAATACTGGCACCAAGCTTTCACAAAAGCTTTCATTTTGCTGTTGACTCTCAAAGTACCTTTGCAGAGGAAGCCAGCATCTACCTCCCAATTTGCCAAAGGGAAAACCAGCAAGGAAGTGATGTTCCCCAAAGTGAAGTTGCAGGACAGGCTTTTGAACACGAGATTTTTAAGGTTATGCTAGACCACCTTATCTCCCCTGAGTTGGAAGGACCCTGGTTGGCAGGGCTCATGAATCCTAATCAGACTGTAGCATGTGCTTGAAGATTTGTTACCCAAGCTTACAGTCATTCCTCTGAGCTCTTTCCACACAGGAGAGAATTGATAATTTCAGTGAATACAGAGAAGTTAGCACTGAAATGCAAGCTTGCTCTCTGAAGACCCTTGGGTACAAGCTGCAGTGGAAACGCATGTTCACATTGCTGTTATACCATGGCTAACCAACTGTATCTGTCCATCAGGAATGGTTTCTGGTTCAGACTGGTTTTCCTCATGCTAGAAGGGAAGTATCCAAATAACCTTTGTTGAAAAGTACAGCAGTTGGTAAACAGGTATGTACAGGGGAGCTGATTTTGAAGTTGCTGTCTGGGGAGTGAAAAAGGGGCGTTTCAATTGTTTCAGTTAGTTAGAATCATCTGCATAAGTGCAAGAATAAGACTAGTCCTTAAATACTGACTCATTTACAGTGAGTACATTTTAAATTTTTTTAAAAATAATTTGTCCAAGCTGAAATTTGCTATCTGTGTCATAGCTATGCTTTACTCCTTACTCTTGGTGCAGCAGTGAGAGCACTGCTGGTTTTGCACTTGCAGTGATACAATTGCTAATGCTGCTACCTGCCATTTCCATGCTTCCAGGCTCAGCTGAACTGACAATGTTGGAAAGACTGTGCAAAAGATAAAGAAAGTTGACAGATCCTTAAAAGTCTTGTACAAATAGGACAGTGTTTGACATAACGTTGTTCCAGAATCAGTCACCTGGACTTGATTTGCAAGATTTGCAAGAAGCTGTCTGTTGCCTGGATTTTACTGTGAAAGGTGGTTTGGTACCCCTGGGTTTAACATCCTGAGCAAAGCTGGGCAGATGTCATCAGTAAAAAACAGAAATATTGCAGGGCTTGTCTTCCATTCTGAGGAACAGAAACATGTCTAAGAAGGATCTGGCTGCATTATTTGCAACTGAAAATGCACATACACGGATACACAGGAAGGAAAAAAGCACTTTATGTGGCTGAATAGGAGATCACCAGTGAATCATGACCCAGTAGATTTCACAGTGTCCTTGGTTTGTATAGTCCCTTAAAAAAAAAAAAAATATATATATATATATATAATTTCGTTATTTCTCTAAAGGCTCTTGTTTGTCTGTCCTCATTCTTTAAATTGCCGCATTTAAATATTCAGGGATCTGAGATCTTCCTTCTGAGCACCACTTCCCACTCTGTGGCTGAGTACAGGCTGCTTCTCCCACCGTTTAACCACCTGAGCATGAAGACTCATTTCATGGCAAGGTAAGTGCCTATGACATTGGACGAATCATCCTCTGGAAGTTTCAGCCTTTTCTGTCCACTAGAGAGCCCAGCTGTGATGAGACACTTAGGGAGAAACCAAAGGTGAGGTGAACCCTATGCTAAATGGCCCATCACAACACCATAATCTGAATTTGAGACCCCAGTTCTCTGCAGTGCAGTTGGTGCATATTCTGACCGCTGAATCTCCCTAAAGATTATGTCTTTTCTGATAAAGGAGGTAATTTTGTCTCCCTGCCTTGTGCATAAGAGCAGCCAGTCATGACTACTACACGACAGAAGTGATGGCATGAGGTGTTCTTGCTATAAAAGTAGGGGATCTTTGTTGAATATGTTGTTCTGCCTCTGATACAAGCCATGGCTTCTCCCACACATACAGAGACAACCCTCTAAGAAGATTGCAACTTTCCCTGTGTTTTTTTTAATCTTCCGCTTCCCAGCCTGCGGAGATGTCTGAAGAGGTTGTAGACAGCCAAGAAAGAGAGCTTCTAAGCAATGAAGATGAAGTGATACCTGGGGTTGGATGAGGACCGAGGTGGGAGTGGGAAGCAGGAAAGGCTTTTTGCAGTGGTTTGGGAAATCCTTTTGATTGCTATTTTCCAAAGAACTCTGCAATACTACTAACTTCTGGGAAGCTTTGGGATCAGTCCAGGCATGGCTGAGAGAGAGACCAAAAGGAGCTGAGGACTGGCAATACCAGAGCGACAAAAAAAAATTGTAAAAGCATCTGAGTAGGAAACCCTCAGAGCTGGTGCACATTGCTAGGAGCTAAGACATCATCAGGCAGTCAGGGTGGCCACCTACCCTTGCATAAAGGGGTGTTATAATGTTGACCCTGATCAATTCCTCTGGCCATGTAATGAGAATGGAAATGGATGCCCAGGGCGCAGCAAAGGAAGCATGAAAATGAGGGTGTCTACATGCTAGAGGAAATTTAATAAATAATCAGTGCCAAGTAATGCAGAGCTGTCTACTGCCCTGCAGGAGGACAGAGAGATGGTCCTGTGTTTGCTCAGGAGGAGGACAGTGGTCTCCCTGGTCTGTGAGTAGCCCTGGATGGAAGGACCCCGAATCTATCCAGGTCACGGCTGTGTCAGCAAGAAGCAATAAACACCCTCCGCAGGACTCATCTCCCTTCGGGGTCTCTGCCACAGGGCGGATGAGATCACCCCCTCATTTCTCAGAGTAGCAACTGCTGATTCAAAATTCAAATATTTTGTAGTCTCCCATCCTTTGCCTGTCAGTGTATAAACATGCCAGCCCTTAGCAGTGCTAAGCAGCAGTAAATCATCTGTGTGGGAGAAAGCTGGGAGGGAACACCGAACCCTGTGGGGCAGAAGTGAATGTGGGCAATGAGGGGAAATTAAAAATGCTCCTTGTCTTGCTATCACCTTCACCATCTTGCAGGGACCTCTCTCCCCTCAGGGCTGCAGCCTCCCCACTTGGGAAATACTGAAGTCAATAATTCACTTGTGTATCTTGCCATGATAAATAAGTGCTTCCAAAACCACACAGCAAATGGCTTTTGCTACATCGATGTCAAGAGCTGGAAGTGGGAGGCACGAAAAGAGCTGGGACCTTCAGGCAACTGTCTTCTTCATAGTTTGGGAGCGATTAAACTGCACATTTAATTGCTTTGATATATATTTGCTTTACATGAATACAAGATCCAGCTAATCTAATTGGCTTATTCCCTCCAAAGTTGCTAACAATGGACCCTAAACTGTACATAAATGACCGTTAAATTATTAGCTATCGGAAAGATCTGCAATTGGATTTTGAATGTGAAATAAAATGAGGGCTCAGAGAGGCAATTATTATTTTGTATTTTTGTATTTTTTTAAGCAGCCTTATTATCTCTACAAGAGCCTTCCTCAGGAGATGAGCGTTCCCATTAGAAAATCAATAACAGAGCTGCTCTGATAGCAGCAGTAACCTGCCTGGTTTCAATTAGTGGTTGGGAGAGGTTGATCCTCTTCCCTGGGCTTGTCACTTGCTAACACCAGTGGAATTTTGTGCATATTTACTGTCTGGAGAAATTTGAACTCTTGGCAGTAAATATTTGGGGCGGAGATGGTAAAACCCTCAAGGTGATTTGTCCTGGTTTTTTATTGGCCCTTGGGTAGCAATAGTGATAGCATGATCTGCAGGCAACGGCATCATTTTTTTGTCCCTGTTTGCTTGGACTGCTGAAGATCCCTGAGACCATGAAAGACTTTAAAGTGTTTTATGGGAAATACATCAGTAAGGAGATGAGGGTTGTAGTGTGCTGCTCTCACAATTTGGAAGGGACCTCTTTTACATCTTGACAGAAGACTGGATGATCTTCAGGTTTGTGCTCAGACTTTAAAATTAAATATTTATACAACACCTAAAACTTGATATGAGATGGAAAGCTGATTTCTACAGTCAAAACACAAAGTATCCTGAGATATTGTTTTCAGTCTTGATCACCTTTTAGTTGGCTAACTCCATCTAACCTGCCTTCCTGGGCTCAGCTGAAGCTGGAAAGGGCTAGAAGGAAAATCAGAGTGGGAATACGCATTTGTGGACTATTTGATAAGACCACACAACAAGCAGCAAAGGAGGAAGGGACATAACACCCCTCATGGGAACACAAAGTCAGCCAGGTGTATCACAGGCACCATTTTGTAGGACATTAATGTGAGTTGTTTTTCTTTTCTTACAGCCTTGGCAAGCTCTGACAGTTTTCCAAGGCTGACCATCCTTCAGGATACCAGATTATCTCATGTCCTTGGTCTCCTGTCACAGGTTGTCCCCCTTGGGATCCCTTATACCAAACTTCACTGGTGCAGCCCCCAACTGGTCCACATTATAGCTATTCTCTCTCCACAGTTTTATACTCAGGCTTCTTTTTTGTTTTTCCCTCCTCAAAGATCTAGAAAGTTCATTGCAAGTGAAGGGCTCTGTCCATGCTGAGTGGGAAGATGAGCTTTGCCTTCAGTCAAGACTACTTCTCACAGGTCAACATTTCAGGTGTGAGCAGGTGTCCCTGTGCCTTCTGTGCTATGGATGATGTTCCCAGTTGTGCCTGTGACCATCTCTGCTGGCTCACTTTGCAAAATTCATGGGCAAACTGGGCAGCACTCAGAAAGATATGGAAACACTGCTCATCTGTCCTTTGCTCAGTAGAAAATAGGAGGATTTTGCACTTGTAACAGGAGCATACCTTTGTTTTGATGCACAAAGTGAATAAACCTGGGTAGGAACAGATCCACTGCAGGAGATGCCTTTTCAGGTGTCTCTTCTTGACACTTTAAGGAAGAAATGAACCCAGAGCAAAACTGTGCAGAAACAAGAAAGTATATAAAGGGGAGACAGGATCCATCTCACCTGCCTGACATGATACTGGCTACAGGCAGGGGCTTGGTCTCAGCTGTTTTGAGAGTGAGAGAGATGAGCTCTTCCTGATGGTGGCTGAATCTATACCACCAGGGTAGGTGGAACAGTCACTCTCCTGAAGAGGTCAGTTTCTTCCCATTGACCAGAGAAGGTCCCATGGTGAGGAGTTTTCATGAGATACCTGGATTTTCAGATACTTAAATTTCGGTAAAGAATTCCATGGTTGGTAGTTTGTTCAAAACTTTGGCTCTGGACTTCTCTATGCATAAGAAAAATCAAAGCTTTCTCTCACTGTCATGTGTTACCACTTGGTGGTTGACATGAAAGTTTACTATCCTCCAGTGCCCCTCGCCGAACAGATGTTTGTGAGAAAGACGTATCAATATCCTTTCATGGAAAGTTTAAAAGTAGAGTTCTGACAAGATTAATTTCCTACTTCAGACAATGACTCCTCTATTAGAGATTCTTGAATACTTAATTATTAATCTATATTATTAATGAACACTGCGGGATTCATGGATTCACATTGGAATAATGCATACCCCTAAAGTTACAATGTGTCTGACAATTAGAGAAACATACAATATTCATTAAAGTGTAGAAGATAACACTGAATTTACGACTGGGAGCATTTTGCAACCCACTGGAAGTTACTTTTCTCTGATTTTAGGCAATTTCAGAGCAACTGGTTTCTTTATTACATGCCATCTTGCTCTGCTAGTGACTTAAAACTTAGAATCATGACTTGGATAAGGGACTGCTATTCTGAAGCACAGGTCTGTGCTTCCAGCTCCCCAGGCACAAAGTTGCTTATTCTGAGACTTGCTACAAGCCAGTCAAAAATTTCCAGCTGAAAGAATTTTCTTGGAAAAGGTAGATTCTAAACTGACAGAAACTCCATGTGAATTTTTGACAAGGAGTTTGATTTTTTTTATTTGCAGAAAAAACCCCAAACAAAATCAAAACATTTCACTTTTATTTTCTCCTAAAAAAAGACACTTCCTTTTTATTTTTATTTTTTTTTAATTTGAACTGATGTTCCATTTAGATTTTTTTCTACCGTGCTGAGGAAACACATTATAAAGCTTGAAAACAACATGAAGAAATTCATTGTGGGTGGAAGACAACATTCATTTAAACTCAGATATGCTGGGCTTGTTAGTCTGTTTGTTTGTTTTCCATTTTCAGTTAGCCGATTTTTTTTTTTTTTTTTTTTAGTTTCATTTCAGATCTGCCTCCAACTTATTTATTTATTTGCTTACCTTGTGGAATTGGCAGCAAAATGAAAAAACAGTTATTCCCACATCTCAGTTTAGCAAATAGCATGTTACTATTTGTGCCTAGGGCGGTCCAGAAATTGCTCTAGATCTCCAGATAACATTTTAATATAATTGAGAATAAGTAACATACACAATAGAAATAACAATAGACCAATAATAATAATAAGACAGATTTAAGCAGTTGGGGATTAGTGGTGCTCACTGTGTTTTCCTCGCTGTATGTGAATGAATGAAGCCCCAACTCACTGCTTTTCTCAGTCAGCCTCTTCTTCTGAAATCTCCACCTTGGGTGAACATCAGGTTTCACTTACTGCTCCCACCTTAATATATCTCTGCCCCTCTCAGACCTAACAGTGATTAACCATGCAGTGCCCTTTGCTGAAGGCTGGTCTCTGATGTTGTGATTGTCCCCAAGTCAGGAGCAGAGACCTTGAGATGCTGCTCTTCTAGGGAAGCCAGAGGGAAGCTGCTCTGCCAGCCAAGTGAGGAGCAGCTGCTGCTGAGCTTGTCTCAGCTAGGGGAACACAGTCCTCTGTACCTGACTTGATCTACTGCAGATGATTTCCGATCTATCTCAGTGACTACTGGGTTGCAACAATCAGGTCATGGCTAGCATACATTAGACAGAGATGACCCTAATGTTGGAAGAGTTTCATCCACTGTCAGGCAAACAGGCATTATCCTATGAGTCTGTAAGCCTTGCAGAGGTATAGTGAATAATTTCTTGGGCTTCTACTGCATCATGACCATTGACTGGCAGCCATCATGATTGAGTTGAACTTCTGAAGTTCAACCACAGAATCACAGAATTGTCTAGGTTGGAAAAGACCTTGAAGATCATCCAGCCCAACCATCAACCCAACATTAACAGTTCCCAACTACACCAGATCCCTCAGCGCTAAGTCAACCCTACTCTTAAACCTCTCCAGGGATGGGGACTCCACCACCTCCCTGGGCAGCCCATTCCAACGCCTAACAACCTGTTCTGTAAAGAAATGCTTCCTAATATCTAGTCTAAACCTTCCTTGGCGCAAGTTGAGGTCATTACCTCTTGTCTTATCACTTATTACTTGCTTAAAGACCAAATCAGAGGAACCTGTTCCCCTCTGCTCAGCTGTGCTCATCGGAGAGATGAGCAGGAGGTCTGGACTTTGTTTTCTGATAGAACTGGGGATAGAGCAGGATGTAAGGCAGACATCCTTCAAATGCATGCAGACATGTCTTCTGGACAATACATTTCTATTCTGATTTATGGGAAGAGGAATATTCAGAACTAACTTGTTGAAATCTGTGCTGCAAATACATCAAATCCAGTTAGTGCTGGAGCTGAGTTTTGATTAGAAGCAGGGTAGTTTCATAGGCTGAACGTGTTTCTTCTGGAACGGTGCCTGCAGGGGTACAGCAGCACCTTCTGCAACTTCATTTGTCTGTGCTACCATGCCTGACAAACAACAGCATCTCTACTTAACTAAAAAAACAGGCTCTATCACAGCATCTATGCATGCTTCCCCCCAGTGAGAATAACAAGGGAGTTTAAGAGAAGTAACAATCTTTTTTTCCTCCTTCCCTGTGCACAGGAGATGTAAGTGGCTTAGCCTGATGTGCCTTTTTTTTTTTTTTTTTTTTTTTTCCGTTCTATTTTTGTGTTTCTTTTATTTGAACAAGCAACTAGAGATGGTTAGGACCCGAAGACAGACTGTTACCAGAGTCTTAGTCCTTTTTACACTAGCTAATTATGCAGCTGCCACCTTGTCCATAAACTTTTTGGTACAGGGTCATGCTCTTACAGAGGGTCTTCCAACCATCTCTGTCCCAAGTGCTGCTGGTGCTCTCAGCCTGGGAGAGGGAACCAGCTGTGGCCCTACCAGCATGTGTTTAAACCAGCTTGTCACTAACTAGTTTGGCATTTTCCCTGTGTTTTTCTGGGCTGGAGACATTTCCACTGGGTACCAAATACCCTGCCTGTGTTTCACAGTTATATTTAGCTTGAAAGTGTATGACTCAACAGGTAAGAAAGATTCCTCTTTGCAGATATGCACTATTCCATGAAGAGAAACACTGAAGATTGGTATAAAATATATTGTTTCAAATTCTTGTGGAAATTGCTAAAAAACCCAACCCGAGCCAAAACAGTTTTGTGGCATAGTGCTGTGCTTGCTTAAAATTTCTGATGAGCTCAGGCTGATTTCTGTTGTCACCTGGTTTAGTGATCAGCCCTTTCTTTTTAAAAAACAGTCCTTTGCAAATAAATGCTAGAGCCAGCCATTTCTCCTTCTGCATAAGAAGGGCTGTGAGAGATCTCAGCTAGCTGTAGCCAGAAGTCTTCACACTTTCAGTGCTGAAAATCACATGCGGATACCCTTTTAATAAGCCTTAGTGAATTTGCTCTTCATGGATTTGTCTAAATCTGTGTCAAGAGAGAGACATCTATGCTGGAAAACAGTGCACAAGTCTAAGACTAAACCCATCATCATCATTTCCCAGCTGTGTAGGGCTTATATGCCACTATGAGCATATTTGCCCAAATATAGGGTCATGCTCATGTGCACATGTGAGACTTTTGTTACTGTAAGGCCACTTGTTTGCAGATTATGTTTTGGGTTTTGCTTTTTTTTTTTTTTTTTTTTTTTTTCCCTAGCTGTGAAGCACAATCAGGTTTATGGTAAAAAAGGATGGAAGAAAAAAATATCTGCTCTGAAGACACAGACCCCTGCTCTTCTGTTTTCATCAACATCTCCATCAGCAATCAATAGGACATGACCAACACTGCGCACACTCTGAGCCCCCCTGGAGGAGGCAGTAAATCCAGGAGACAAGTATATGTGTTATTAGAATTATGAGATATTATATTAATTTCTGTCATGCCTATGCCCTCCTTCAGCAGAGCTTCAAGGAAGGCAGAGCAGAAAGAAGGTCTCTGCCCCAAAACATTTACAGTGTGCAGTCTGACACCATTGTCTGGCTTCCACACTTCATCATGCATGTAAAAATGTTACAATTGTGTCATTGGACCAAATATTTTAGTGACACTAGGAAACGCATGGTGACTTCCAAGAGTTTTCCATGCGGCTTGAAGTAAATCAGCTCACTAAGCAAAAAGAAAACAGATTCAGGGGAGGAATATGCAGCTGTATTGAGTAGGATGTTCTCAGTCTCTTCCAATTATTTCAAGTCATTCCTACGCTCCTGTGAAGTTGCTGATTTTGTGAGTTTTAACATTATTCCCGTTTCACCAATCCTTTTACAAGCTCCTGGGCTTTCTCTGGCAGGGTTGCTTTGGAATCAGTGATAAAATCTGGAGGAGTTGAAGGAAAACTGGGGTGGTGCTTGGGACAGAACATCCAGACACGAGTGTGTCCATGTGCCCACACAACAGTAATGCAGAAAACTAAGCCTGTTCCTGCCAAAAGTAAGTGAAAGATTCGTGTGTCCCTTGATATCGGGAATATTTCTCACCCCCTGCTTCAAAAAAACAAATTAAAAGTGAAGCCTACTCTGCTTTCTCATGGCTCCAACACCCATGGGTACTTCAACATGGGCTTCAACTTGTTCAGTTGATCCCAGATTGACATCAGTTGATCTGGTGCCCATCTTCAGGCCATCTCCATAGTCCAGCAAGGCTTTTGTGCATTGAGGAATGGGAAGACAAGGAAGGAAATTAGCAATGTCTGACTGTAAATATGGGTCTTGATATAAAAACACTCTTATTAGAAAGAAAACAAACATGGTTTATTATATATTAATTGAGCCTCTGAATAGAACAGCCTTATTTGAAGGAAATGTAGAAAACAAATGTCATTTATGAAGAGGGAAAGAACAAATGCAATCAGCATGTGGGCTTTTAGGTCATGTTGCCAAGTCTGGTCAAGGTGAAGCAGGACTGGGGATACAGCTGGCGCTGGAAATGGCCCCAGGGTCATCTGCTCCATCCCCATGTTTCTGGACCATGATTGTTCTCTCAGTCTTAATCTCCTTAGGCCCATGTTTTCCACAGCAGATAAGCAGCTTTTCCCTGCATAAATGGCACATCAGTGGTTCTTATGTGCCTCTTGGATTGCCTTCCAAATTTTCCAGCAGCCTCCAAAAACTGCATCTAAATGCAAAACACCTCTCTAACCAGAGGGGGAGATGGTTTCTAGAGTCTGTGGTCTCCCTTGTGTGGGGTGGGAAATGCTGGGAAGAGGGTGAATGTCCTTGAGTTCAAATGGTCTTGCTTTCTATAAGGTACATAATGAAAATAATGAGTTAGGTTTCACTCATACTGCAGCAGTTTTATTCATTTCTTGATGTACAGTGGGCTACAAAACTTGAGAGTCATTCAAAATAAGAAGGAGAAGAAAAAAGAAAAAAAAAAAACCAACAGAAAAGAAAATCCCATACAAGAGTTGAATTGGCTGTATATTTTGATTTTAATATGACTTGACTGTGTCCCTTAAGTTTATTTAAGCACTTAAGTTTGCTCTCTTGTTCTGTCCCCAAGTACAAGTGGATTTCACAGAGGTTTAAGTTTAACAGAAGGACAGAAGAAAGTTTCTTGTAATTGAAACAGGCTTTATGCGCAAGTCACGATGTTACGTTCAACACTCAGAGGGAGAAAAACATGTTCTTTCTGTCTAAAGTGACTTATTTTCAGATTAGAGGAAACAGCTGTAAGAAGGGAGAAAAGCCACTCTCCTCTAGAAGAGCACCACCAACAAAATGGTTGCTGAAGTCCGTTCAAAGGGAATAACCTTAAAACTTTAGGATGGTAATACAAAGAAAGCGAAGGAGGACTCATGCAGCATCGTGGCATGTTTCTGGGAAAGAGGAGGGTAAAAAATACAGTCATTGCAATAATTCTCACAATTGTTTATGGTCAAAGTGAGCCTGGAAAAGTCTGGGTTCAGTTGCCTCCTCTGCCAGACTTCCCACATAACCTGGGGCAAAGCATTAATTTGCCGTGTGCTGCCACGGCACTGCCAGTAAAACAGGGTAATGCCAAATGCGAACAGCTGGTCTCTGAAATGAAAACCCTAAAATAAGAAGTGAGGGGAGTGAGAAAATTCTAAAATAGCACGTGGCCATCAAAATGGAAAATAGACCACAGGTCATTGCATTTAGAAACAGCATTGCACCTGCAGAAGTTTTGAAGTTTGCTGGAAGCCTCTGCAGAGTATTTATGAGCGCACGTAGCATCGGGGAGTGAATTGTGCACTGGTATCGAATGACTCAACAGCCAGGCTTTTCCAATTGATCTCAATGATTTACAGCAGGAGACAGTGATAAGCTCTCTGATAAATGGCTTCTCCATTATTATAAACACACATGTCCCAGCATATATTATAATTACATCTAGGGGGGGAAAGAAGCCAAACACAATGGGGCTGAGTTTGGGTGAATGCTTTAGTTAGTCTTAAGGTCTTTTTTTTTATTCCCTTATTCAAGATTAATCCCACCTTCCGATGAAGGACTTCCAACGTAAATTCAATAAGCTATACATTATGGGATCAACCTTGTATTACAGCATATAGAATATATACTTAAGTCAGACGAGCTATACAGTTACAGGATCAGCCTTTGATTTCAGCACATAGAAAACATGCTTGGATCAAATACAGCCATGGGAAAACCACAGATTTTCATTCATGTGAGCAGCAAAGGAATAGATCCTAAAAAGTGCTGAGCACTCTCCAACTCCTTTAGTTTCTGTGGTAGCCTAGAAGTACTTGGCCTTGCAAGAATTAGACCTGGGAGATGATTTGAATTGCTTGAATCTGCAAAATGAGGCTGGAAACCCACCATTGTGTGAACTTTTGGAAGTTTGTTTTGTTTATCTTTTCTGACATCAGTGAAAAGCTGACTTGGATCCTTGTACATAAATGAACTGAGATGTAGTCCCTAGGCGCTGGGAACATGGGGGCAAGAAGATGACCTAGAGTTTTGGTCATTTGCTAGCTGGGATTATTTAGAAATGACTGGTGGAGGTGCCACCTTTTAGTGGGCTCATCACTATGGGGAATTTTAAATATGGAAGGAGGGAGTGTTTCTGCAGGAGATTTTTTATTTTCTCTGTTTCAATGGTTTTTTATTTAACTTCAGGTGTATGGGTCATTGATTCTGCTGCAAGGGTGTAGAATATGTGAATTTGCTCCCACTCTGTCAGATGAGCGAATCTGATGCAAAACCAGTACTCGTGTAGTCAGGAAGCTTAGGAGTTTCTTTACACTAAGCTTCAATTAATAAAGTCCCTTCACGGTGTACTTTTGATACCCCAAATACTCAGCAGGAAAAGAAAGAAACTTGCAACAAGTCACATATTTCATCAGTAAGGTTCTTCACTCTCTTTTGGGGCTAGAAGTGTCAATTCATTGAAAATTAGACTTCAGTTTGTGGAAAAGGAGTGTTTTACTATAAAAAGGAGAAAAGGAGTTGTGGTATTTTTGTGAAAAAAAAGAAACAGGATTCCTTTAAAATTATTTTGAATTTTGAAAGCTAACCTAGTAATACTAAAGCAGTAACAGAGTGGAAATATAAGTTGAAATAAAATGAATTATTTTGACTGGCTAGAATTAAATTCACATGTCATGTTGAACTGCTGGTTTTTGAAAGTGATCTTGGGATTTTCAGTTTATTTGAGGTTTTTGTGACAGCCAGTTGAGATATCTTAAACTTTTTTCCAGTGTGGAAAATTGTTTTCTTGTTCAACTCTCTAGGTATCATCCCTGTGAAAGGGGATAGACAATCCTACACAACACAGAGGTATTTTACATTTCAAGCTCCGTTTGCCAGTACTCAGGCAAGGAGGCTTTTCTTGCTGTGTACTTCCACTTTCTCCACTGATTTAAGAGTTCTCATTCTGAGCGCGTTGTAACTACAAGGAAATGAAATTCTCTCGCTTTCTGCTAAAATAAGGAGATTTACTTGGGGAAACAACTCCGTAAATACTACGTACTGCCATCTATAGCTCTGCTTGGGAAACACATTCGCAAGGCGAACCCTGCAAATGAATCTGTTTTTACACCATCAGAGAAACCTTTTGTGCTAACCAAGGTTTTAAAAAAGTGGCTAGCAGTTTCCAGCAGCTATTGTGGGAAAAAAATGCTGTAATTATTATTACCATTGCTATTTTTAGAAGGTGTTCAGCACTTTCCCTCTTGTGACTACAGTTTCCAAACAAGCTGAGAACCTGTTAGAGAGATTCCCTTTATGTGACCATTTGGGATGCTCCGGTTTTGACTTCACTGGCGATAGCATCACTCTGTGCCCCACTGTAAAGCAGGCAGATATAACACAGCTCCCTCTAGGACAAACATCTTCAATGTTTTAACAGCTTTCTACTCATTAGAATGATCTCCTTCCCCCCCACCCCCCGAAGTACACTTTGTTTTTATTCTCTGACTACTGGTTCTCAGCCTCTGGCTCCTGGATCTCCACCAGCTTTTGTCCTTGCCATAGGAGCCTTCGAAAGATAACTCTGCGATGTCTTGCCAAGCTCTCCATGGACACCCAGGAACTGCAAACATGAAAAGTCTGGAAAGCGAGCCCTAATACTGGGACAGAAGTGGGAAGGGGTTGCCAATTCACAGACCCCTGGGCTAGATCAGGAAAAGGAAAATTTACATTTCTCACTGAAGTGTCCTGGGACATTCAGGGTGTCTCATTCATCCCTGTGAGTCTGGCTGGGGGGGCAGATTTTGCAGAATTAGAGTTACAGGAAAAACACTCTCACATATAATGATTTGACCCTTTCCTCTCCCTCAGTCCTTTGCAAAGTGAAGGTCTCTCTGAAGCTCACCTCTTGGCTGACTAAGTTGATGTGTCCCTCCATCTCTTACCCTCCCCTCTCAAGTCTCCACAGCCAAAGGAGGATGCACTCAGAGCCCAGCATCTCTGGTGGATTGTGGGGGACACAGGCTGGGGACCAGGGCAGGAGTTGCTGCCTGTGAGCTGGAAAGGAAGGGCTGGGGGTCCCTCTCCCTTCATACCTTGGCCAAAAGTGATGAGTAAAGCTCCTGTGATCCTCACAAGAGTGTGTTTGTCAGGGGAATGGACACATGTGGAGGACGTGTGGGGAAGGGGGCAAAGGGAGCTCAGTGAATCTCAGTGGCTGGTGTGGAGTGGGAAGGCATCAGGAGGACTTCACCATCATCTCCTCCCCAACCCTTCCCTTCCTAGGCTAGTGGGGGCAAGAGGAAAAGAAGGGGAACTGCAAAGCTCTGGGGAAGAAGAGAGGAGCTGTGAACATCTAGGCTTGGGGCTCCATCACTCCTTCCTGCTGCCAGACCCAGCATCACAAATGCTTTCAGAAGGTGGTTCCATCCTCTTCTCTGCTGATGCAGGAGCTTTGGGACCCTGGTGATGGCTTGGCTTCCTCACCAACAGTGCAGTCACTCATCTAAGCTCCAGCCACCATCACTGGCCATGACCATGTATGTGCTGGTGCTTGTTCCCCTCAGGAGGACCTCTCTTTTGGGCTCCATGAAGTTGGCCCCTGGTCCTGGAGTGAGAAGCAGGCCGGTTAGTGGAGAGACTTGGAGTTAGGATTTTCCATGCTGTCACTTGGGAAGCTGGGATTGCTGCCTTGCCTCACTTTACAACTCTATAAAATGGGTTTAATGCTAAATTCCTGGTTTAGGAGAAGTCTCTCAGCATGTTATCTAAGAATGGAGGTCTTTGAGCAAAGGCACTCCTTGAACACAGACAATTCTTTCACTTAGTAAATGCAGCCCATGAGAGGAGGAAGAGGAGTTTTCTCTTTGTACTTTGGAGAGGCTGCGATCGCTGGGTTTGACATGTGATGATGTGAGCATTAACAGTCCTGAGCAGCCCCTGCCAGCAGAAATCACAGCTGGTAACAGGAATGACAATTCATTAAAATAAATTTTGAAATCAACAACAAAAGTAAGGTAGAAGCCACAAGCCAGCAGTCATGTGAGAGAAAGGCATGGCAAAATCCCTTTCAGGCCCTGTGTCCAGCTGAGTTACTCCATGTCACCCTTCAGCAGAAGAATGTGTCTGGCTGGAAATTGGAAATTTTCAAGCAGGTCTTTAGCTAGACACAATGCAAGGTGTTATAGATGAAACACAGTGGTATCTGTTGCTAGAGGGGAAGTAAACTGATTACTTACAAGCTGTCCTGCTTTGCAGTTATCCTCTTCAAACAGTTCCCCTGAGAATCCCGGACATTCCTTTTTTTTTCCCTTGCTATCCTCATTTACACCTCTGATGGCTGGGACTGCCACCGGCAGGAAGGAACTCTTCCAACAAAGTGGGTTCAGCTTCTCTACATTACAATTATGCTTCCAGCAGATTTTAGGGGCAGATATATTAACCCAATGGGACCAGAAGCCTACCTTCACAATGTGAGAGGTGGGAGGACAGAGCTGACAAATCTAAACCAGCTCGGAACAGCTACCAGCCCAAACAGCCTGTTCCCATCATTATTAGGTGCTTTAAAAGAAAGTGCAAAGATTGGGCAGATAAAAGATGTTTCACTCTCTATTTCATGTCTCCCTCATGTATTTTGTAGTCTGAGACCAGCTTAGGCCCCTGAAGTGTACAGCTTATTCTTTCTCCCAGAATCTCTTTGCAGATTCCCAGGGATACTGCATTTAACTGTAGATATTTCCCATCCCTTTTTGATCTTGACCAGTTTTGCCTCTGACAACAAGAGGCATTTTCTCTGCAATAAACATGGTCCAAATTCAAAGTGTTTGTAAGGGTAGAGGGATTGCTTATCTGTATTGAGTTTGCTGTTTTCTTTTGTCAGAGAGAAGCAGACAGTTGCAGCTCAAGCCAACTCATAGCAAAGCCCAGACAGAAAACAGACCATGGGCAAAGGCAACAAGAGTCTAATGGAGAGGAGAATGATACAAAATCAGTGGTTTTGTCCTAAAACCCACCCAGCACTTCCCTGAGAACTGTTATGGGTGGGTTGGCCTTATTAGCACCACCATGGTGGTCTGGAGATGGTGTGTCCCAGAAGTTGTTGTGCCTTGCAGTCTCTTGTTTTTGTTAGTCTTATCTGTTTCTCTTTCCTCTGGCAATGACACTGGAAGGTCCTGATGACACCCATATCGGCCCTGAGTAACTTCAGGAGTCCTCGTACCATATCGTGGTGGGACAGGGGTGGTCAGTTTGGGCTGAGCTCAGGCCTTTTGGGTATTTCTGAATAACTTCAAGCAAAATGGGGCTGGGATCTCTGTTGCAGGGCTTTCTGTGTCAGAAATAAACA
This sequence comes from Strix aluco, assembly GCF_031877795.1. Taxonomy (NCBI): domain Eukaryota; kingdom Metazoa; phylum Chordata; class Aves; order Strigiformes; family Strigidae; genus Strix; species Strix aluco. The sequence goes on along the minus strand of NC_133931.1, from coordinate 2,452,547 downwards.
GTACTGCCTCAGGGCTGGGCAGCATGGTCCCAGCAAGGTCTATACATGGGGAGCCAGGGGGGGTGACACCATCAACACAAATGTGTCTTTCCATCTGAGTGTGTTCCAGGGCTCAGTGACTCCCTTCAGGGGCACCTTTGGGAATTATGGAGACTGGCAATGAGAAAAACTTTGTTAATATAACTTCTCCATCCTTTTCCATGGCATGGCAGCTCTTCCAGGCCCACTCTCCATCATGGTGCTCCCCTTTTTGCTTGAGGAACCAAGGGCAGCCCTTCTTCACCACATGAGTGGGCCAGGATGGCAAATGACCTAAAGACTGGTCAAACCAGTTGACTTTGAGGTAGACTGGTAAAAAATAGACAATTGTCCCCAGGGATTACATGTTTCAGTTATGTTTGCAGGACGAAAGGAAGGATATATGTCTCCCCAAACTCATATTGTAAGAGACCCGATGTGCTGAGAGCATCTCTTGCTCTGCAAACAGACTTTGCCCTCAGAAGTATCCTGCAGCAGTGAGTTTCACAGATCCCTGTGCATTATGGTAAAGTTGTTTCCTCTTAATCACTTCAAGGATGTGCAAAACCAAAGAGACCAGGTGAATTATTGCATTTGGTTACCTCAGCCAATTGCACACTCCAAATCCTTACATGCCCTGTTCACTATTGCGGCTCACCCCCAGTTCTCCCTGGAGGGCACACAGGGAAAAACAGGGAGATCAAACCACTCTTCTCTAGGTTTTTAAGGTGTGGGTAGTGTTTACCCTTTTTTTAAATGAGGGTCTGGAGATTCATGGGCCTCTCTACCTAGGACTGCATAGAAATGGGCTGCAGTGAAAATTTTCATTGCATTGAGCCCAGTTCCCCATTCCCACAAAAATGAGATTTCCATCATGCCCCGTTACAGCAGTGGGGGTTGGAAATGGGTTTAGTTTCATCAGTGTTACTTTCTGGTACTTTTTCCTTGTCCTGAGCTTCTTTGCCCTGAAACACAGGAGAGATGCTCTGCCTGACCTCCCCAACCACAGGACAGGGAAGGCGAGTGCCCCCCACTTCCTCCACCACCCCAAAGGTGTGGCAGAGCTGCCCCATGGGACTCAGAGGGGCAGAACCTCCTGCTTTGCATGGGCTCCTTTGCCAAGCACCCTGTGCCTCCCACCGAAGCTCTCTGCTCTCCTGCTTGCACCTGCGAGGGCTGGAGAAAAAAGGAGCTGGAGAACGAAAAGTGGAGAAGAGATCCCTGGAGGGACTCGGAGGAGCAGGGAAGCCTTCTTGAAAGAAAACAAATCAGCCAAACAAACTCCCGAAAGGCTGGAGAGAGAAAAGGAGAGATTTCCATTCGGAGCATGCACGGTGCTAATCCAGCATAGCCGCCTGTCGGCTAAAAACAAGCATTTCAGGCCCCAGCTGCCCCTTTGCTCCAGTCCCTGCTAAACTGGAGATGTCACAGATGCCTTTGGCCAGCAATGCTGCAGTGCTGGCTGGGGACAAGGAGAGAGGCTGGTTCGCCGCGCTTCACCACAGCCAGGGCTTGCTGTTCAGCTTTCCCCAAAATGAGTAATTTTCTCCCTTTTTCCCTTCCCCCAGAAGTTGTTTTTGGAGAAAAAGAGGTTTGGAGGTGTGAAAATGGGAGTAAAAGGGCTGAATGAGGTGAAGGGAAGGGAGTAAAGGGGAAGAAGGTCAAGGGCAGGGGATGGAGGTGCCCTGGACAGCCCCTGGGGGGTGGAATGGGGTGAGCCTCACCCTCCCTGAGGCAGAGGGACAGAGGCTGAAGGTAGCTGAAATTTTGACCTCTACTCCTTGGGGCAGGTCTGTGCCCTTCCACTGATGGGTGGGCAGCAGCCCTGAGCAGGGAGGGAGATGGTTTTGTCAGGGAAAGGGGCTCGTTTCCTCCTTATGGAGTAGAAAGTGTTAAAGACAAGGGCCAGGTCCTGAAGTCTGGCAAGATGCTGAAGTCCCCCTGCTCTCTGCTGCCTTCTCCAGCCTTTTCGCTCTCCCCTCCATCCCTTTCCCACACCCCCCGTCTCTGCTCAGCAGGCTCCTCGTTTACCAGGGGACCTTCCCCGGGCTCTAAATCCAGAGGCAGCACCTTTACCCCAAAGCTGCTGGGCTGCAGCATGTCCCTTTTACCCCAGCCCATGTCCTCCTCTTCCATCTGCTCAAATTCTCCCTTCCCCCCCGTCCCCCAGCCACCCTGGGGTGTTGCACTGGTGTGAGACACACACACACACACACACACACACCACACCACACCACCACCCCCCCCCATGTATGGGTTGATGGAGCAAGGAGTTGGGCAGAATGCTAGGAAAGAGGTTTAAAAAAAATAAAATACGAAAGGGTTAATCGCTGTTGCTGTCTCCCGCCTGGGCAAACCGTGTGCCCTGGTGCAAAGCCACTGGCAAACAGGGGTGCCCGGGGAGCTCCTGCCCACCCTCCGCCTGCCTGTCCCGGGGCTCCCCACCATCCTGTCCCGTCTCCCGTCCCCCTCCCCAGGTTGTCAGCAGCGGGTGGGGGTGGGGGGGTGGTGGTGAGGGAGCCCCAGCAGCCCCTTCTCCCTCCCGGCACCCAGGGAGAGGCGAGCCGTGTCCCTGCGCATCCCTCTGCGGGCGACCCGCATCTCTCCCGCGCTGAACGCCCGCAGGTTTGGGTTTTTTTTTTTTTTGGGGGGGGGGGGGAGGGGGGGGAGAGCAAAGCCCCTGTCATCCCCACCACCACCATCCCAGCTCCCTCTTCACCTCCTGGCTCCCCGCTTAGGGCTAAGCTGTCCCGGGGAGGCTGCGTTGCCCGGCCGCCAACGCACTCCGGCTCTCGCTGGCTCCTCTGCTCCATCCATCCATCCATCCATCCATCCATCCATCCATCCATCCATCCTCTCCTCCTATAGGCTAGCGGAGCATGCCCGATGCGATACGGTGGCAGTTAGGGTCCTTCCCTATAGCTGCCTGTTTTACAAAGCTCCGATCCGTGCGTGTGCGTGTGTATGTGTGTGTGCATTTTATCCCTCCCTCCTATCCCTCCCTCCCTCTCTCTCTCTCTCTCTCACTCTAATGTGTGATCTGGAAAGCTTATAAAAGCCTGATGTAATCCTTAATGCAGCCCCTGGCTACAAAGACTGGATCTAGTTTCACAGAGAGAGATTCAGAAGCAGAATTAAAAAAAAAAAAAAAAAAAAAAAAAAAAAAAAGTGGGGGGAGAAGAGAGAGAAAGAAAGAAAAGCAGACGAGTGGATTTTAAACAAACATATCTTTCTGAAGAAGACCATTCTTGCTCCTCGCTGCTGGGAAAGCTACTCTGAACCCTGCTGTATATTTTTTTTAAAGGAGAAGACTTGATTGTCTGCTTGGATCTAATGATTTACTGGCTTTTAACTGCGTTTTTCCCCTCTCCTAAGGATTCCTCAAAAAACGGCTTAATTATTTTCAGCTTTTCTCTTCCACCTGCCTGTCTGCAGAGACACCAAAGGTTCTCCCTTCCTCTCCCTCCCCACCCCCATTTCTTTTAGGAATTTTTTTCCCCTTTTCTGTTTAATATATACATATATATATATATAAGTGTGTATGTATATATATATGTAGAGGCAGGAGTGGAGGGAGCGGAGGGAGGGAGAGCTCTGCCATCCTTTTGGACTTCACGCGCTGCCCAATGTTGGGCTGGTTACCCCTGGATATGTTGCTGGTTTCCATTTGGAATTTGACAAAAGGAAGAAGGAGGATATAAAACCTGGGGAGCTCTGCAAGGTAAGGGGCTCCTGGCCACCCTTCCTTCTTCCTTGGAGGGGAGGGAGAGGGGGCACACGACTTCTTGGGGCTGCGTTTTGCCTTGAGTGTAGGGGGGGTCTCTCTCCATCCCCAGGGGAGGCAGGGATGGGGGCAGAGGTGGGCACCCGCTCCTCTGCTTTTTGCCCCTGGAAACAGCACCCGGAGGATGTTTTCGACCCCTCCGCTCTGCAATTTGGACTGATAGAGCATAATCACTCCCTGCCATGGGAAGTTTTAACTTTCGTGCATGCGGGTCCTGTGGGCAAACATCAAGCGGCGGTGGAAAATATTGATGTCTGCAGGATGCGGAGGGGGAAATGCATTTGTGTCCTGGGGAAAAGAGCTGGGGACTGGGTTGTTCCTGGGGGAGAAGGCAGCCAGGCAAGGGAAGAGGAGCGGGGGATCGTGATGGGAGAGCTGCAGAGCCAGCTGGGGCTGAACTGCAAAGTGCTGCGAAGCCGCGGTGCCTTCGCGGGCAGCCCTGGGGTCCGGGACTCCTCAGCTGCAATGTTGGCAAACAAAGTCTCAGAGGGATAGGCAGCTGCCTGCTCCGGGCATGAATCTGCCTCCATCCCAGCTCCTTGCCTTCCTCCTTTTCCTTGGAGTGCTTGGGGCGGGGGGGTCCTTGCTTGCTTTGCAGCTCATGTGGCACCTTCCCAGGGCTGGAGTCAATGGCTGGGGAGGCAATAAGCTCCTAATGTGCTCCCCCAAATGCCATTTATCAGCACTTTGCTTCACACTGTAGGAGAAAATTAGCCTTTAGCCAATATAGAAATCAGAGTATGGCACAGACACACACACACACACACACACACACACACACACACACGCTGCTCCTGGAGCTGGGCTCCTGGGGGTTGCTGGCACCCAGGCATGGCTTAGCCTTTCTCTGGGGGGGTGGAGAGAGAAGGAGTCTCCATCAGGGATGCGTAATTACAAAGCATCTTGTTCTGAATCACCCTGTGTGGGAATGAATCGCAGAATTTGTCTCTCCCTCTTCCCCCACCGCCCCCTTCCCTTTCACGGCCTGACATTCGCTGATGGAGGGTGGCTGTTGATGCATCTTCAGACTTTCGCAGAGAGGTGTTTCAGCCATGGCTCTGCCAAGGCTGGAAGGAAAAGCAGGGTGGAGGGGAGCAGGTAGAGGTTTCAAAGGGACTTTTCAGCCTGGTTGTGCCCTGGTCTGGCCGAGAGAAGGCATCGGTCTCTGACAATTGAAGGCACGGATTGCAGATCAACTCTGCAAGGTACCTTCAGTTGTGACTCACACTCATGTCCCTGATCATGCCCTGGCCAAGGAAACAACCCCTGTGAATCAGTTACACAGAGAGGAGGTGGTGGGGAGGGGAGTATCAGGGCAAGGTCAAAGGGATGGAGAGCAAAAAGACACCCCCCCTCCAACCCTGACCACCCCATCCCTTTGGAGCTGGGGTTTTCCAGGGCTCAGGATCAATCCGGCTCCAGCAGTGGGTCTGGCGAGCGCCAGGGCCAGCTGACAGCTGATGGCTGAGGGAGGAGGAGGAAGGGAACTGGGGAAGGGGGGGGGGGGGGGGTGAGGAAGAACGAAGCTACTTTGACAGATGCCAAAACCTGCCTGCGCGGCAGAGCAAAAATTGCAGCGCCTCGAAAGCCAGTGCTTCCTGGGAGGGTGCCAGGGGGTGCTCAGGGTGCAGGGTGCACCTCCCCGGCCCCTTTACCTGTTGATTAGCTATAGGTCTGCTCTTGCCTGGCCACGCAAAGCCTAAGGAAAGCCAGGAGAGATGAGCCCCAGGCACTCCGCGGAGTTGACTGGCGACCTCCGCCGCGTAGCAGGGAGGACTGTGTATTAATGATGATGACTCTGCTTTGGCTGGTGCTGAAATATCTGTATTATCTATTATCAGCTGGGAGACGAGGCTGGAGGCTTCGCAGAGCTGGGATCTCATCCAAAGCCTGGGCTGCTAAAGGAAACAAACAACTCCCCGTGCATATTAAGTGGGTCCCTAATTAATTAATGACTCATTAACCTGGGTCCTGCAGTCCTTACTGTGCCCAAGACCTCGCTGAGGAAGAGGAAGGAGGTCGCAGGGCAGAGCGGGAGAGTTTTTTACCCTCGGAGGGTGCTGAGGAATTGCACCAGCTCTCAGGCAAGCCGCACTGCCAGGGGACAGGGTGGCCATGGGTCTGAGCCAGGCAGGGGACAGGCAGAGGGTTGAGCAGGCAGGACATCCTGCCTGCTGGGTCTCAGCTGTAGCAGAGGGGCATGGCGAGCACGGGGGTGCTGGCTGGGGGGAATCAGGGGACCCTCCATGGTCCCCTCCATGTGTTATAGTGGGGTCAGGGTGCAGCATCACTTCTGCTGTGGAGGGTGAAGGGGAAGGCCAGGCAGAAACTGGACAGGGGCAAGGACAGGAGCAGGGGTCCTGGCCCTTTCCATAGCACTGGGGAGGGTGTTACAGAGCCCTGGGTGCAGGAATAGAGTCTTGGAGCCCCCCCATAACTGACCAGCAAATGTGGGCAGGCTCAGCGAAAGACTGGCTGCAAAGTGGGGTGGTTTTCCGTTAATGAAGGGTCTGTGCCACTATTCCCCTTACATGGGGTAAACTGAGGCAGGAGGGGTGTGCCAGACCCCACAACCTTGCTGAGAAGTGTGTCTGTGTGTGCGTGGAGACTCCTGAACCCCAGTCGCACCCCCAAGGAGCAGCCGAAGGCAGCCTCCATGGTGGGGAGGGGGAGCATCGCTCCCATCTCACTGCTCCGCCGCCCTGGGGAGACCTGCATCGTCCTCTGCCCCCGCGGGCACTCAGAGGTGCTCTGGGACACACACACAGCCCTCCCCTCCCTTGCAACACCCCGCAGCCCCCTTTTGCAAGCACCCCAAACTTAGCAACACCCCCCCACGCACACACTCCTTCCTTCCCATGGCATCGGGGCTGTCCCCGCTGTAACCCCGGGCGGGAGAGGCTGGAGAAGGCTGGGGGGGACATCTCAACCTCATGTCAAGGTACCCCCCTATCCCTCCTAGCCCCGGCAGCTCTCGGTAGCTGGCGGGGGGGGGGGGAAGCCAGGGGCGACCAGGGCTTGCGGCGAGTGGCGGGGAGGTGGCGCTCGCAGCCCGGCTATCGCCGCCCGCCGCCCCCGGAGCGTGCGGCTGCTCGGCACAGCCAGCTGGAGCGGTGCCCCCCCTTTTATTCTTCCCCCCCGCTATTAAAAAAAAAAAAAAAAAAAAAAAAAAACCAAAACAAACCACCAAAAAAACCCACTCCCTACGGCTGGGGCTCGCAATAAGGGCTGCCTCGCACCCCGCACCCAAAACATGCCGCCCCACGGGGTTTATTCCCCACTCTGCGAGCATCACTTTCCCACGGGCTTTTTGCCAACACCCCCCTTCCATGTTTTTTTACCGAACTCCCCCGCATGGTTTATGCACCCCACTTCTCCCCGCTCTCAGGATCCTTGTGAAACCAGAGGTTATCCGGGCTACCACGGGCTCTCCCTGGCAAGCGGCATGGGCAGCTCTGCTGGCCCCCATGCCCAGGAAGGAGGGGGGGGAGAAACAGCCCCCAGCCCCAAGGGCTCGCTGGGGGGGCTGTGTACAAGCCCTTGCTCCCTACAAGTGGGACACGGGTTGCCCAAGTGCCCTGCTCCTGCGAGTCAGCCCAGAGTATCGTCCAAGCAGGGATCGTGCCCCTTCATTGCTCCTCGAGGGGAGGAAGATGATGGAGGGGCTTCCCTTGGTGTTTGTGAGGTTGCAGGTGGCTTTTTTTTTTGGTCCCCTTTTTTTCTGGGAGAGAGAGGGGGAAGAAGAGTGATCATAGATCCAAATTCGCCTTCTCCTGTAGCTCAAGTAGCATGCAGGAAATCCCCCGTCATCGATACCTGTTGCAGGGTATCAGCTTGGCTCATTAATCAGCTCCAGGAAACCTTCGCTGGTAAACAAATGAGTCAAAGCCTTTCTCTGGGCCTGATCCTGGGTTTGCAGCACAGTGATTGCCACCTTTCTAGGATAGGTGCAAAGAGAGAGGAGTATTTTCTTCAAGATGGATGACAGGCTGTTTCTGTAACTAGCTCGCCTCCTCCCCTTGGAGAAAATTCACATCCCCAGGCGAGCCTTCAAAGGGAAGGGAGCTGGCACCTGGCCTGGAGGTTTGCAGAAGACTGTCATTCTCGGTGTCGCAGCACATATTGGAACAGCTCGATGTGGCTGCAGACAAAGCGCAGGGGTCCCTGGCACATCCCAGCGCTCACCGTGTGCAGGACGCTCCCTTCTTCTCGTGGCTCCTTCCCCAAATTCCCTGGGCTCTCCACTTGTCTGGGGTTTGCAGAAGGGGCTGGAGTGAAAGAGGGCAGGAGGGGGATGCGTGTGCTTGGGTGAAACTGGGCTGAGGCGTAGGTAACTTGCTGATGGGGGGTTGATGCACATCTGTATATTTGGGTGGGGATTTGGGGCTCTGAAGCATGGGAAGAAAGGGGCTGGGACACAGTTTTCTTATCCCAGCTGGGGATAGGAAGCTCCTTCTTTGCATCTCAGTTGCTTTGAACCATATCTCTGCCAGGGAAAACTGTATTTCAGTGTCCCATCTGCCTTGAAAATGCAGAAGCCTCTTTTGGCTTGAAATGCACTCTTTTCCTTTAGATTCATGTGTGGCCTCCTGAGGTCCCAAATCCACAGGGGACCAGCCCTCTAAGTCCCAAATCACCATGACGGGGACCTGTGGCAACCCTCATTTCTCCAAGTCAGGGCCATCTCAGATGTCATCCCAGTCTTTGGCAACCTCCAGCATCCCGGTATAAAAGGTGCCACCTGCCTTGTAACCCCTCTTAAAGCTCCTGCTGCCCAAAAGACAATTCTTCCACAGCACCACACCACCCCCAACCCAATACTGGTATCATTTTATTATAACGTATGAAACCGCCACCTGGAAGACAAACTTCTCTCTTGGAGAGCAATCTGGCAGGCCAGCCCATGTGCAGAGTGTGCATCCCTTTCTCTTATATGCATTCCATGTGGTAGCTGGCTCTGTAATACAGTTTGCAGTATGCTGAGGCTACCAAACACAACACACGTTAAAAAAAAAAAAAGAAAATAAGAAGTAAATGAAGTCCCTAAAGAACATCCGTTCGTCTTCACATCTTGGGTTTAGAAATTCCTCGCGGTGCCTCTTGGAGCGAGGGTTTTGTATTAGTCTGGTTATGCTGAAATAATGTGTCATGTTGCTCCAGGAAGCTGTCAGGGAAGGGGAAAGAAAAAAAAAAAAAAAAAGGAAAAGAAAGATAATATTTTAAATCAGAGGGCTGCTAGATTGGTGACTCTGTCTCGCAAAGACACACATCACTGCCCCCTTTATGAAAATTTAAATTGGTTACCTCTGTCAGAGAAAATGAGAGAAGATTTGCTGATTTTAATTTGTTAGAGCGAATCACCTCCTGCCAATGTTATCAAAATTGAACTAGGGATGGTTTTCTACTTTCCTTCTCCTACTCCCTCTGCATTTTTTTCTGAAACATCCCTTCATAAAACATTGATCAAGGAGTGACCAGCTGATGATAAATGAGTTGTTGAAACTGTGAGCTCTGCCGTTGTTTGGTGTTGTGCCTTATCCCTGGGACAAGGGGGATTGGTGAAAGCAAACGGTATCTGGAGGAAGAACGAACAGAGACCTTGTAAGATAATCTAGACTTTCTACCAGTTTTGAATATTTTGGGGTAAAAATGGAAAGAGATGGCTTTAATCTTATGTGGTGCACTCTGTTAGATTGAAGTGCATGTATGAAGTACATAAAGTATGAAAAATCCTCCTTCCAGTGAGCATCACAGTTTTTTGGGAGGTGGTTTACCCCAGGTAGAACTGCTGCTTACTGACTTGATTTGGCCTGAGAGAGGGACAGAGGAATCCGCATATATTTAGGACACCATTTTGTGCATGCTATATGTATGCACCAGTATATACTATTGCCACGCTCTTTTTCTGAACGTCTACTTTTGGTCAGAGACAGGCCTTGTGATACCCCATTCTATGATTTCAGCACCTCCACCTGCATGCTCACCTTGTCTCCTGCCTGTTATCAGGCTGGCTTTGCTAGATGGAGATATTTCCTCAGTTTTGGAGCTCAGCTGGCCTATAATAAAGCCCTTGCTGTTTGAAAAATGGCTCTTTTCTTTCTTCCCTCTGCCAGATATTAGAACTATCCCATTCCTGGCAGACCTACCTATTCCATATTCATTGAGAGTTAGCATAGTTCTCTCTAAATGCTTTCAGGACAGGGGTCATCATGATTTCCATGCTAGAAAAGATCTGGAGCTGAAATGCTTTGTCTCTGTCCCATCTGTACTCCTGTCTTCTTGTGGACCTCTCAGCTGACCATTTAAGCCTACAGTTCCACAAACCACTGAAAGGTTGGTCTACCCAACACCAAACCCCATGACTTGATTTTAAAAGATGCTGTAGTGCCATCCTCACTAAGGCTAAGGGTGTTGCAGGGTTGATTTCATCCACTGCCAAACCATGTGTCTCAGGGCAGGGGTTCAGGTCACAGTTAATTTAGACATTTGTATTTCTGCACTTTCGTGTTTTCATCTGTAAAATGGGGATGATTGGCTTCCTCCTCAATGGTGCTCTGTGTCAAATGGACTTGGTCAACAACACCTCCTTTGGGTTTCTGAGATGAAGGGCACCAGCCAAGCACCAGGCATGAATTTTTATTCTTGTGTTTTGACTGTGAATTCTTGTCCACCCTTAAACTTTCCTCCTGAGTCGTGTTTTCTTGCCCTTTCTCAATCCTTATTTTCTTGATGTCTCTCTACAGCTGAGTTTCTGGAAGTATGCATATGTCCTGTATCCACCTTGGGTTTCCTCTGGATTAAAGACATGTTTTTTCAGGAGGCCTTGTATAACACTTTGTCCTGCAAAATGGTACTTTGTATAGTGCAACCCACTTCTATATGCAAGTAGATTAAGACTGGGGTAGGAGTCTGGTTTGTACTGTATGTTGTTTAGCAGCAATCTAACAATGGCTATCTTCTCGAAACAAATATCTGCTGGTTCCTGCAAATGAAAGTCGATACACCTTCAGAAGGAAATTTGTCCCGATGGGGTCTTTTGTATTGAAAGCCCTGTTGGTAGATTTATTCATTGTGCGGGTTCCTTCCCTTAACAAGTCAGTTATTCATTGGCCATTGCTTGAGGGTTTGTGGAATTTATGGTCATAGTCCTGTAATCAGATATTTTGTTATAGAGGGCTTTGCCACTTTGGAAGGTTTGAATAAATCAGTATGCAGCAAAAATTGATCCTCTCACAATCTATTTCTGGACTCAGCTCCTGCTTTAAGAGTATTTTCCCCCTTCTTGAGCCATAATACTAAAGCTTTTGCATGTTTGTGTCCTGGTCAGTTCTACCAAAGCTATGCATCATTGCACATGCACAGACATATGTATACACTTATGCATGCTTTCTGGGCATGATTTTTGTTCTGACCATGCTTGAGATATATGCTGGTGCCATTTCCCAGGCAGGAAAAAAAAAAAAAAAAAAAAAAGGAGTTTTTCTATATGACCTGACTTAAGCATCTGGATGTTGGAAAGAACTGCTTGAAAAGGCTTTAATCAAATGCCAGTGAAGAAAGGGAAATCTGATTTTGAGTAGCTGCGCTGATGCCTTAAGTACTAAAGAGCTTGGCCTGCTAATCTCCACTTCTCAAATGTTGTTCTACAATCTGATCAGCCCTATTGAGCTGAAACAAGGGTTAATTGCTGACAAAAAGCTCTTCACCTTTGTGTACACAAAGAAAGGGGCAAGGGTGAGCACCTTGCTTTTTGGAGCTTAGGGCAAGCTTGCCACAGGCAGGCAATGGTAAGGGAATTTGATTCTCCTATGCACCCCAAGAATATCTCTCTGTGAAAGTAAAATTACAGCAGAGCCTATGATTTCTATGGCAGAAATCAGGGATGGGAGGAGAGAAAAATCTCTGTAACCTAGCAGCCTGTACAGCTGCTGCCTGTTAGGTCGTCAGTGATGTTAAATGTGTTAACGGCAGTGAACCTCTTCCCTGCGAGCAGGGCTGAACTCTCTTGGCACTTACGCTTGGGATGGAGTTTGGCAGTGATATGGTTAGTCAATGGTCTGACATGCTGCCTGCCTTTCAAGTGTTCCCCGAGGCAGAGCATCTTTCTAGGGAAACTCTGATGGCTCTAGGGGTGGATTTTGATTTAGGAAGAGTGCATGACAAAGGACATTTAGTGCCTGGTCTGCTCTGGTGAGTGCAGCCAGCCAGAATGTGTGTGACTTTGTGAAAAGGACCATGTGGATTATGTCCATAGAGCATGTGGGTAGACAAACACATGGGTCCTGATGGGAGAGGGGGTCTCTGAGATGCCCACATCTCAGCAGAGGCAGCAGATGTAACACAGCACTGCATTTCCAATCACCCATCTTAGCAGTTGCAGATCAGCCATGAGGGCAAGTGAAGGAATAAATAAATAGTGAATGTACATTTGCTGCTTATTCTGAATGCTTAGAAAAATAACATGAGCAATGTTAAATATTGTCTGTCCTGTGTGACTTGTTGGCTTCTGCCAGCTTGGGGTTTTTAGATATGTTAATAGGGATAGCAATGCTGTCAGGACTTCCAGATTCTCCAGATGGAGACGATTCTGCTACCAGCAGGAGGGATGGTGACAGTTAGAAGAGCAGCCAGTCTGGGAGGGCAAAGGGGAAGCCAGGAGACATCCCAGCAAAATGCCAGTTAGCTGCGGGACCCAGTTAAGTAGGATGCATGGAAATATCAGGAAGGCATCCTTTGCTGTGAGAGTTAACATGTTTGTAGATGTACCCAGGGCATCCCTCAGGGACTAGGTGACTGCCTGTCTGTGGGCAGTGCCTGCAGGCATGGAAATGCTACTGAAAGTGGAAGTTCTGGTAGCAAGCCCCCAGATGGGGTAATCTCAGTCCAGAGCCTGACCCTCTACCAAGACTGAGGAAGACGGTGGTGTGGGTTTGAGCAGGTGATTTCCAGACGTCCCTTCTAACCTCAAGCATCTGTGATTCTGTGAAGATGGGACATGAGTGCTGCAGACTTTGGTGCTCCCACTAGACACAGCTGCCCTCAGGAGCTGTTCTTTGTCCTGTATATGGTGAGCAGAAGTCTTGTAGGGTATTTAAGGTGTCTTGGGAAAAGCACTGAAGGCTGTCTTGCAGGACAAACTCCAGGGTGGGACTGTATGACAGCACCCTTTGGGCTTAGCATCTCAGAAGGAAGGAAATCTGTTGGAGACTGAGGTCTAGGGGCTGAAATCTAAAGGTGCTGAGGTGTTTTAAGTGAGAGCAAAACCTTTTTTTACTGTGTGAGACAGTCTCAAGAAGTGGAGACTGTTCTTGCCCTGTACTGGGACAAAGCCCTGGTCTGATGTCTAGTGACTTAATCCCATTTTTCTAGACCAAGGACCCTCTTGGTAAATCCATACCCCTTCACCTCTCTTGAGTCTTACACCATTTTTTTGGCTGGGCTGTGTCCAGTGGCAATGCTACAGCATCTTTGGTCAGAAATGTGCATACACCTTGCCCTAAGATGTGGTACTTAGCTTCTCTTACTTTTGCCACTGAAGCCTTGTTGTGAACAGCTTCCTCTATTGCTCTGGGAAAAGCCAAGCATTCAGGCTTGCTCTGCAGCTGAGGGGAGTTTTCTGAGATGTGCAAAGGGGAGATCCTCCACCACAAGCTGCAACAGCTCCTTCTTCCTGGTTCTGTGGGACAGATGGGTGGTGGGTCCCTCCCTTGTTTGGTCTGGCTTTTGACTTCTAATTAGTAGCAAATATCTTCACAAAAGACCATCCTAGAATGCCCGTGAGGATAGCACAAGAGTACAAGCAGCATCACATACAATGTGGGATCTAGTGCTGGGGACAAGGAGGAATATGGCTGGTAAAGCTGGGTGTGATTCCTACCAGCTCCCAGCATGTATGAGTATTATTTCTTCAGCTGGAGCTCATCCTAAAAGGTTTAGGGAACCGAAACACCTTTCTTCTCCCTTTCTTGAATAGGTCTCAAGTGTGTTTACAGAGGAACTCACCACAATGGTTTCCATTTTGTGTGGTGAGAGGAATGTGGGACAAAGCAGTGATTTTTCTCACCTCCCTCCCCTTGCCCAAAAGGGTGATTGAATTTAAATAGGACACAAATCTTCCCAGTCCTGGAGCTGGGTCACCAGGCTTTGCTTGTGTGCATGTGACAGTGCTGGGGAGTGATAGGAACGCTGGTGCTAAATACAATTACCGTGCACAACTAAACACGTTGGATGCTCCACAACGGACATGGCTGCCTTTCACGTGAAAATTCTTCCTGTTACTTCCTGTACTTGTAAATGCAGTTGATGAACCACAAGGTGCACAGCATGCCGTAGCGATACGGTTATTAAAACCCCAGCCTCCCACCTCAAATTACAACCCAAATGCTGTGTTTGTTTCCCACTTAACGCTGGCCCTCTGAGGTTTTCTTTTAGCGCTAAGCCCTTTTGAAGTTGCCGTTGATTACAGAGCAGACAGCATAATCTCCCTGTGGAAGTTATTTGTAGCTGGGGAGGAGGAGGGGGAAAAAAGAAATCAATCACCCTAGTGTAAATGCCAGAAATGGGGTGGAGAATTAATGATGCTGCTCAGCCATACTTTCCACTCAGTGGTCCATCCTGCCATTCAGATGTCCTTTTCTGAAAGGGTCGGTCTGATTGCTACAACTCCTTAGACAGTCAGAGAAGGAGTAATTGGAAGGGGGGTTTAGCTGTGCAAATTGGCTTCTAGTCTAGAAGGTGACTTCGGTGGTGTAATTGTTCTGTCCAACTGCCAAGCCCTCATCAAATACTGGCAGCTGGGGCTCTGCCTATACCCCTATTTTCTCTGTTCTTGTGGAAACTAGTCTGGCTGTTTCCTGGGTCATCAACAAGATGAAACGTTTAAAGTCATTGTGCTTTATTCCTTCCCAAATTTTTGACCAATACTGCTGTCTCTGAGCTTTTCTTGATGAGCTCTTTTAGGCTTACATCACTTGATCACCATGGGTTGTACAGCATTGAATATGAGCATGGCCAGTGTAGAGCTCCTGAACACAGAGACTACTGCTTGGTCTGTGGCTTGAATTATGTGGAAAGTGAACCACTGGCAGAGATGAGATCAATGTCAGGTGGTCTTGGGATTTTGCTTCACCTCCACCTCAGCCCTGTCCCTCTGTGAAGCTCCTGGAGAGCTGTTGATATCTCTAGACTACTGAGTTTCTTCACACCCTTTCCTAGGTACCTTCAGCC
Organism: Strix aluco; assembly: GCF_031877795.1. Lineage (NCBI taxonomy): Eukaryota > Metazoa > Chordata > Aves > Strigiformes > Strigidae > Strix > Strix aluco. The sequence continues at coordinate 2,437,519 of NC_133931.1, read as the reverse complement.
TGAGGAAAATTTGGATTGGGGGTTGATGAATTTATGAAAGTTGGTCCTCTTTGCTACAATGGGGTCCAACTCTTAGTTGGTGCCTCCTGGTATTACTGTGGCAGAAACAGTGAGGGTGGGAGAGGTCTAGGCTGACAAAAAGCTGGTAGTAAGCAACTGAATTTTCTCTGTGGAAATTCAACTGCAGTTTCAAAGCTTGAAATTGTTTGGAATTTATTTTTTGTTTTCTTTGGAGACAAGGACACTTGTAGGTGAGTCTTGTGTTCAAGATGTTCTTGACTTGATCCTTTGCAGGTCCTGGATGGATGAAGTATTTGAGTTTTGCCAAACATTAACCATAACTTTGAAATGGTAACAGCACAAAGCCTGCATTTTTGCACTGGTGTGATAAGTAGGCAGAACTGGGAGGTGGAGGACATCAGCCCAGACCAGCCCAGTGCAGCAGCTGCTGATTAATGGTTGTTTCCCTTTATGTCATAGAATCCATAGCAGAGACTCCAAAAGTGGTTGAGACTCAATAAAACATTAACTGTTCTTCCCCTTGAAGAAGAAAAGTTCTAACATTGGTAAATCGTAGTATCATAGAATTGTTTGGGTTGGAAGGGACCTTTAAAGATCACTTAGTTTCACCCCCCCTGCCACAGGCAGGGACACCTTCCACTAGACCAGGTTGCCCAAAGCCCCGTCCAACCTGGCCTTGAACCCTTCCAGGGAGGGGGCAGCCACAGCTTCTCTGGGCAACCTGTTCCACCCTCACAGGGAAGAATTCTTTCCTTACATCTAATCTAAATCTACCTTCTTTCAGTTTACAACCATTACCCCTTGTCCTCTCACTACACTCCTCATCTTTTATGTAGCCCCTTTAAGTACTAGAAGGCTGCTCTAAGATGTCCCTGGAGCCTTCTCCTCTCCAGGCTGAACACCCCCAACTCTCTCAGCCTGTCCTCATAAGGGAGGTGCTCCAGCCCCCTGAGCATCTTTGTGGCCTCTCTGGACCTCTTTGAGCAGGTCTGTGTCCTTCTGATGTTGGGGACCCCAGAGGTAGACTGCAGGGGGGGTCTCATGAGAGAGGAGCAGAGGGAAAGAATCCCCTCCCTCAACCTGCTGGCCACACTGCTCTTGATGCAGCCCAGGATACAGTCGACTTTCTGGGCTGCGAGTGCACGTTGCTGGCTCATAGTCAGTTTTCCATCCAATATTCAGGGTGAGAAAATAGTGAGGAAGCCAGGGTAAATATGATGGTGGTGTTAGCACCATGGTGACTAGTAAAGGCTCTGACTGCGGCTGAGCATTGTTGTGCTCTGTAAAATCAACTTTTGTAAGATCTCTTTCCTTTTTATTCCAGGAATTGAGTTGTGTGTCACCTGGGCACCATCAGACTTTCTTTTCCTTCTAGTTAATCCTTGCAAGTACTTTGCTGTGTCAGCATCTCTAGTGCAGGGGTCTGAATCCCTGCAGATATGCAATCAATAAAATATCACATCAAAAGTTAATGAACAATACACGCCAGGGCTTCTTCTTTGACTAAGTAGCATGGTGCAACTTGTTGCCACAGGACTAAGTTATCTCCCCACCTGTGGCTTAGTCTTGATCAATGTGGTTTATTAGTATTAGTTCCTGGCCCATGCTGTCCCCTGGACAGTGCTCAGCATTACCTTGGTAAAGATTATTTAGTGTGGATGGTTGTCAGACAGTTCTTGAGCCCGGTCTCTGTCTTGTGAGGTTCAACAGTGTGGTTGCAAACAAAAATGCCACTATCAAGGCAAATGATAATAAATAATGGGTGACCAGGAGAAAAAGAAAGACCAAAATGAGAAGGGAGCCATTGGCACCAGTGTCCAGGCTTACAGGGAGGTGGTTCTCACAAATCACGTCTCAGGGCACTTTGTATATAGCCTGGGATGTGCCAAAGAGTAACCAAAGAGCTTGGCCCACAACTAGTTGAGGTCAACGTGTTGAACACTGGAGTGTGACATCTCAGATGAGCCCCCAACATAACGCTGGCCCGTCTGGGCTGCACTCCTGAATCCACTATAGCCATTTGATGGAGACTCGCGGCTCACAGGACATCACCAGTCCAGTTCATGTGTAGAAGAGACAGACAGACCTGGCAGCACTTTTTTGTCTGAGCTTCAGTGACTTTCAATAGCTGGGAAGGATCTTGGCTCCTCCTTTGCACCACTTCGCAGTAGTAATGAGGAAACACACCACCGACTTCCCTGAGCATCTGTTTCATCCGTGGCATGGGGGAATTGATTTTCTTCACTGCTGTACTGATTGGAAGTCGAACAGCCTTCAATCCTGTGTTGATTATGTTCCTTGGAGCATTGAGTCTCCTGCAGGCTCTGAGAGCCTATACGCATGAATGCCAACCTGTAACCCAGCAGTCTTCAAAACCATATTTTCTTGTGAGACAAAGCCTGGTAATTTCTGGCCATTCAAAAGCATTCAGGAACATCCTAAATTGTGTCCTCTGGGCTGGATTCCAATGTCAAGTCTTTGTATTTCAGACCCTCCTGTAGGAGCAGGGGAATGGAGTCACTGTATGAGCAATCAAGGACCTTCCACCCCGCTTTTGTCACCACCATGGCATTTTGCTGAACCCCAGGGTACTTTCTAATCCTCTCCCCCTCTTGTGCTGTAGTTAGGGCTCAGTAAACTAAACATGGATAGGACAGAGATCCAAAAACTGCCCTGCATTTGTGCAGACAGTTCAATTTCTAGAAGACACCCTGATGTGTTTTCAGCCCTGCTCAGGCAGCACTCTCCCATCCTGAGGCTGGCCACAGTTTGGAGGGCAGTTTGGCCAGGGAATGTTCCCAGCAGGGACATGGGTCACCCTCTTCTGTCAGGGAGAGGGGTAAAATCCCCAGTTGTGCAGTTGCCCTGCGTTATCTGTAAACCAAGCAGCAGCACATGGGCTGAGCTGTGTGGAGATGCCTATCTGGGGGCTCCTCTCTGTACTGTAACATCTCACTGCAACAATCAGCCACTTTTACAGCTCCATAGATCACTGGATAAAAAACACATTTAATTCTATGGTAAGGTCACTTTTTAGTTAAAAGGGACAGAATGGATTTAATTTATAAGCCTCTCCAACTTTATAGCTTGCATTTAGAGTTATATCTATTATGTAGTGCCAAACACGTATTATAAAAATTGATTCCCCCTTTCTCCTCCCTAGATTTGCTGTGTCAGGCAGATTCTGATTACCCTCCTGTTTGCTTCAAGCCAACAGATAGACTGAGGTAGATCTAAACATCGGGGATGACATCTGTGACTGCAAAGTGCATGTTTATAGGCAATGAAACTGGCCCAGATCTATTCCTGGGTGGGTGGGAATGAACATGATTTCTACCAACCTACCACAATACAGGATAAGACGACAGGGCTGTGGTCTGCAGGGGAAAGTGCAAGTTAAAGTTATTGCAAGGTGCAAGGGGTCAATGGATTAGCTGATGTTACTGTCTGTGTGGGTCCTTTCATGGTAATGTGATGTAGACACAGCCTCTAAATCCAACAGCAAATTTCAGGCAAGAGAAATAAAGTCCAGAGGAGGTCGGCGAGAAGAATATTTTTTTTTTTTTTTCCAGGAAAGCTTTTAAATATTTCCAAGGGTCTTAACAGTGGTGAGAATGAGGATTAGAGAGAGCCCATTGATGGGAAGAGAGGGAATGGTGTGACAGCAAGAGGAAGTAGACCAAATTTGTTACCTGATCATCACTCCCAGCATCTCAAGAGCTGGTGCTGTAGCCACACCTTGGCCTTATTTATTAAGTGGTCTCTTTGCAGAACACTGAACATCAGAGAGCAGGAGACAAGGAAAGTCAGTACTTACAAGGCCAGAAGGATCATTATAATCTTGTGTCTGAGCTCCAGTGGACAGGGATGATAGGTTCATCCCACGATGACTGCACGGATGCTGTGACTTGTGGTAAGAATCAAGAGAACTTGTTAGAGAGATGCCTTGATTTAGAGGTTTCCAAGCAGTGATGAATGGAGCATGTTACACATGTGAGGAAGACTTGGGACAGGGGTCTGAAAGGAATAGGGAGCCTGGCTTCTCCTTGGAGCATCTCTATATCATAGTCCACCCCACAGGAGGGCAGTGAGGAGGGAATCTGCCTCCCTCTCTTGCAGCTGTGTTTCTTAAGCAACTGTTTTCTATCTCTGTGATTAAGTTGTGCTCATAAAATTCATGGCAAGCACTCTGGACAAGCTGTTAGGTGCCCTTTAATGTTGAGAAGGGGAGAAGTGAACTGCATTTGCCTATATATACAGTCCTGGCCATGCTTGACTGAGCGACTGCAGTAAAACTAGAGCTATAAATAAGACACATGTGCCCGTGCCCACTGTGGTAATCTCCTGAGAAGGTATCATTTGCTTCAGGACTTCAGTGAAATATCCATATTTTCAGCCTCCATTTATATTAATTAGGGTTTTTTTGATTGAGGTTTTTTTGGTGTTGCTTTTTGTTTGGGGTGGTTTGGTTTTTACTTTAGTGCAATGAGAACAAGGTAGTACAGGACATCCAGTCTAAAATAGCAACATGAACAAGGTGTGAAGGAACACTTGGACCTAAATAACAGGCAGTGGTGAGGAACAAACGTGGTGCCAGGCAGGGGTGAGTAGGGACTGCACGGTCCTTGAACAGGGTCACACTGGGACAGTAGTGGCTGTTCCTCCCCTGGGCTGGAGATACTCTTCTCCGAAAGCTGGGTTTCAGAGTCCAGGCTAGGTTTAACTGTGAATTGCACAATCTTGTTTGAGCATTGCATGGGCCTGAATGGAGAGATCTGTGGCCTGTGCTGTTCATCTTTGCTCACCTAGTTATGAAACATAGCCAAAATAAAAAAAAAAAAAAAAAAAAAAAAAGGAAACTGTGAAACCCTTCAAATCTTGAATTGTTTAGAATTTTTTTTTTTTTTAAATCTAGAATTTGAACTGTGGTCAGCCTTTCCAGCTTGTTTCAGAAATGACAGCTGGGATTTTTTTTTTTTTTTTTTAAATTGCTACTTGCACTTATTTTCTTAACGTTATCTGTCTTTTATAATTGCATAACTTGAGGAATTCTGATTTCACAGAAGAATACCAGGTATTACGAGAGCTGCCACAAAGGTATCAGAATCTGAGGACAGAGGTATGTCTGAAAGGACCAAGAGATTACTAAACCATAATAAGGACAGAATACAGTCTCCATGGGGAGTGAAGTATTTGCCTCTGCATCTTTTCTTTCGGTCTCCAAGGAGCTCTGTCTCTCTAACAGCAGCATCTTAGAAACTGAAAGGAGCAGTTCACGGGGAATGAAGGTCTCTTTGGCAATGTAGCCACATTTATCAGCATCCTGGCTGGAAAGGGCATGTCCTTTAAGTTCATTGTGTATGTGGAGATTGAGAATCTTATTTTTAGAAGCCTAAACATAAATTTGCCTAAAATTAGACAACTGAAATGCACCAACAGGAACTTTGGGCTTGAAGGTGAGATTTAAACATGGGATAGAGGCTGAGAGTCACATCTACGTGGAGAAAGATAAAAGAACCTTGCCCATCTGCTGCAAATATTCGTGTGGTACCTGTGCTGCAGAGGGTAATGACTGCAGGAGGCATGTGAAGGTGTGATTGAGGGGAAGAGGCATCATGGGATAATGCAGATGAGAGAGGATTAAGGGTCACTGCATTCAGAGTGACTATTTCTCTGGATGCAGATTTGCTCATGTGCAGACATTCCTGCCATGTTAAACGAGGGCAGGAGATAGTTCAACAGGTTTCTTCCATCTCTCCCGACTACCTTCACCTTGACATCAAGCAGAAATTAAGGCAGGAGGGAAGTAAGTGCATGAACAAAATGTTTCTGCCTCCTGTACAATGGTGTTCAGCAACCCCCAGACGATTACCAGGAGTCTGAGTCTCAGAGAAGGAGGAAGGGGACTCCAAGATAGCTTGGTAAGGATAGAGTAGAGCTGCTGTGCTTGGATCCGCTGGTTCCTGGCTTGTGACCTGGCTTGTTAACATCATGTTATATCTTATCGGGATGATGTTACTCTCTGTAATTTGCCCTGGACCCCTAAAATATCTGTAAGCTTGAGGATAAGGCCTTAGAGATGGGAGGACCTTGAAGTAAAAATGGGTACACAAGTGAAAGGAGTCTCTCCTGCCTGCAGAAGCTAGATGTCAGGTCTGTAGGCTGTCACATGAATCCTTGAGCTATTGGGGACTTTAGTGTAAGGTTTCACCTTGTTGCTGATGACTCACCCAATGCCTGAGAGAAAACAGAAAAAGAGGCATCTCACGGGATAAATACATTGAGGCAAAGGCTCCCTGTTGTGCTCAGCTCTATGGGTGGAAGCTATAGAGGTGTGAAGATGTTTCCATCTCTCTGCATTAAATATAGGAGGACAGAACTAGAAGGCCACTTCCCGAAGCCAGCTGCCTTCCTAGTGATCTCCAGCTCAGTGGTAGGAAGGAGATGGCCTTGTTACTCATACATGATTGACTGTCCAGGACAATAGTTTTTCTGGTGGCTAGAAGCCTCAACCTGGGTATATTTTTTTTGCCAGATCAAGCCTGTTTATTCTCATGCCATCACTGCTCTTTAGTTTAAAGAGTCTTTCTTCCCCTGGTGCTTCCTTTTCATCATTTAACTATTGCATTTTAATTTTCTGTTCACCTTTCTTTTTCAAGGCCAAATATACCTGTATCTTCTGATAAGTCTTATGTTCTCCTAGTCATCATAATGCTCTTTCTGTGTAACTCTGTCTCATTGTGAATTCATCTTTCTTGAACCTGAGCACAAAAAAATGGATACAATATTTAGATATGGCTGAAGATAGTGTCTTTGCTATGTTTGGAAATCTGGAAATATCTCCCACAATGCATCCGAGATTGACATATTGCCTTTTTCACAGCTGTGTTGTTTGTTTGTACCCAACCTGTATCTTAATCTTCTGCTTTTTTCTGCTCTATAGGAATCAGTTTACTCTTTTATAGCTTTTAGCTTAGGAATGTCCCCATTATCTAAATGTGACAGTATGATGTTACACCTGGGGAAACAGAGGCAGAGGCAAAAAAAGTTACTTGGTCTTCATGAAGAAGGTTGTAAACCTTGCCAAAAACATTACTAATGAGAGAGGATCCTCCAATGCCAGGCTGCTGTGGGCATCAAGGCTTTGTCCTGCTGTGACTTCCCTCCGAAGCTGATGAAGTCTGGGTTCAAATGCCTCCCCGTGGTCAGAGGCTGCCTCTACCAGGCGGGCATTTTTATAAGGACACTGGTTGTTTTTCCTGCTCCTCAGCCTACATCCCCCCCTCCCTTCTTCGCCGAGCCAGGGATGAATGGGAAGAGAGAGGCTCTGAGTGGACTCTGTTCTCCAATGCCAGTTGCTGCTGAATTTCAAATAACTCCCCAAACAAAACCCAAACAAGCAGGCCCTTGTGTTCTTCTATCTCCTCTCTCTTTGGCCTTAGTCACCAGGCTTGGCAGCACTGCTGCTCTTCTGTGGCTTGTCACATGCTAGGCGGGGAGGATGGGCTGCTTTTTCATTCTTTTCCCTCGGGTGTCCGAAACAACAGAGCCCTTTGCCTTGTTTGCTTTGCTGGGGCAAGAGCGAGGATGGGCTAGAGGAGGAGAAAGGATGGTGTAAGACCCCTTGGCAGGGTTTTTGGTCAACAACAAGGTGAAGGTTGGTATTCTTAGAAGAGCAGCTACCAGCACCCATCCTTGTCTCCCAACTCCCTTGTGCTGGTGGTGTCTGGTCTTCTCTCAGATGGTGATGGGAAGGTGTTGGCTGCTCAGAGATGGAGGGCAAGGCGAAGTTATTGTCTGATGTCCAGGGAGAGTGTCTTCCTTGCATCCTGGGGTGATTCACCAGCTAGTTGGGGTGTCCCAACTGCAGAAAGTGGTCAATGCATCTAGATCAGCATTTGTCCTAAATACAGCTAGAGGTGAAAGGGAACAGCAGGACAAACCCAGCCAGGAGCCACAGTTTGGCTAGAGAGCTCATCTTGAGATGCCTGGGGCACACACCATTCTCCTGGCACTGGTGTGCATGGTGGACTGAGGAGAAGATGGGAGGAGAGAAGGAGAACACACAGCTCCTCTATCATGTCTGCACCACTGCTCTCCAAGGTGGTCCGAGGCGTGGCAGGCATGGGGAGAAGGCCGGGCTAATTCACGTGTTTTGAGCAGAAGGTCTCAGGACCCCTAAACACACTCCATTCATGATGCAAGACAGGACACGAACTCCTTTGACCTGCAGGGAGAAAGATCTCTCCAGACAGCATGGTGGGGTCAAAGCTATTGCAGACTGGGGAGGTTCCTTACGACCTATTAATTTTCAGTAAGCCAAGCCTGATAGACTGGGACAATGTAGCCTGTTTTCTGGGAAAAAAAAAAAAAAAAAAAAGGGATTTAGCATCATTTCTTTATCTTGTGTCTTAGACCAGAAAAGCCCTCTGTGCAAAACTCACTCAAGATGCACTGTGAGTATTTGGCAGCATATTGCGGTGTTGTTGACTCTGCTGTGCTCAGGCACAGGTCTCAATTCAGCCCAGATTTAACTGGATGAGAGGGGCTGCTCATTCTGGCAACCTGCTTGACATGTGCTGACTTTAAATGGCAGGACATGACCCCTCCCTTGTGATAAGGGATATTAACTCCTGACCTACATAGGGCAAAAAAGACCCAAAGTTTATGGAAAACCTGTTCCACTGGTCTGAATAAAAGCCAGGCAGCTTCTGCTTGTGATCTATTGACCAGAAAGAGAAAATCATTAATAACCTTCCTGATTGTCCACGTAGAAGAGTTTAAGTGATAACTGATGCCTTTGCAAACTCATGGGATGGGCCAGGACAAAGGAAGGTGACTCTGTCTTGTGGATAAATACAAGTCTTCCTTCTGCAAGGCTCATCACCACTGTTTTTCTATGGGGAAAACAACATCCAAGGTACTGTTGTTGCTAGTCACCACTGCTGGATGGCTCATGGGGTTGTCAGAAAATACAAAAAAGTAAGGTGTAATTATGGGGTTTGTGCTAAACCCAGGTTTCTGGGCTAAGCACAGGAATTCTGGGGAGAAATTCAATGGCCTCATTCTGCCTGAGGACAAACTACATGAACATAAATGTCTCTTCTGGCATTATATATATATATGTCTATATATATATATAAAAATATAATATATGCACACACAGACATGCACACATATATATATATATATGAAAAAAACCTCAAGATGTTTAATGAAGAGTGACCTAAACTTAGTACCATCCCAGTGTTTCCCTCAAGCTGAAGAAGTGATCCTGAAAATCTCCTTGAGAACAGTGCTTCATACCAGTTGATTTTTGCATCTGTTGCTATGTATCCAACACTGATTTGCTGGGCTGAGCTGCTGTCTCTAACTGTGATGCTCCACAGCTTTTGAAAGGGTTTGGCTTTTTCCAGTTACACTCAATACTCTGATTTTGAGAGAGTGCTCCTATTAATATATCCTCTTATATATTCTTACATATGATCTTTATAGCTAACTATATATATGAAATAGGGAACACCTCCAACTGGGAGTGGTATGTAAGGAGTCTTTTACTGCTAGGCAACCACTTCAAATCCAAGAGTGAAAATTGTTACTCAGTGTATGACAGCTCTCTTAACCCCTGAGCTCTTCTGCTGAATCTGGGAAACAAGAAACATTTAGAAATGAAGGTGAATCTAACTTGTTCCAGAAACAAGTTCAAATCTTTTCAGTGTGGATGTTTTCCAATCTGATTGGGGAAAAATAACAGATAGGAGTAGTCAGAATTACTTATTCTTCTTCATTATTATTATTATTATTATTATTAACAATAATAATGGTGGTAATAATAATAATAATTAAAGGAGACTAACCTAACTGTTGTTGCTGCTATTATTATTATTATTATTATTAATAATAATAATAATAATTTCTCCTAAGTCCCTTGGGAAAAGATTTTGAATTTTTGTGAACAAATTTGTTTGTTCATAACGACTTATCTCAAAACTAATTTTTAACCAGTGATTTTTGTCAAACTCTCTTTGACTGATATATATTTACAATCCTTTCAGTTGAATTCTATATTAGATTTTATTTGATAAAATATAAATAATGACTCATGGTCCTTTCCCCCATAGAGTGGTTTAAGTGAGTCCATATATAACATGTACGGGCAGTTTTCCAAGCTTTTTTTTTAAAAAAAAGAAGTGAGTTGATCATATACTAACACTTCCAGATACAGATGTTGGGATTTCTGAAATCTTACTTCAGCCTTGGGTGCATGTGTCTGTATGTGTCTCCACTATGTGCTATACACATATATATAAATTTAATTCTGTTCCTTTTGTGAGTAGCTGATTAGAACAGAAAGATGACAAGTGCTGAAGAGCTGATAACAAGGCATTTTTTCACAATGTCGCAGGCCCAATGGTCTGGGAGAAGTTCTCTATGGAGAACTAAATCTTTGACTGCTGTCTTTGGGGGTCTTGCTCCTCCATCATGACCTCCTGAGCTCCCGAGAGGTTAAGATCCCTCAGCCTTTATCCAAGTCCTTGTCCCTGGAGGAGGCAAATGGACACCTTGTGAAATGAAATACTTGACCTACAGCTCTTTTGATGATGAACATTTTTCCTAATGTTTCACTAATCATCAAATTATTAATGAGTAATCAACAATATAAGCTACCAACAGCAAAGAAGGAAAACAAGAGACAGAATATTACTCTTATAGCTGCAAATTTGTTGCCAGCTCCTCCTATCCCCAACCAAGGCTCACCAGATTTATGAAATCTGGAGATTCTCCATCTGTAGAAAGAGATTGATAAGAAAAAATATCAGATGGTGGTCAGATGTGAATGCCTGGGATAATAAGGAGTTTGGAAGATTTACAAAACATGTTTTTGAAAGGCTGCATGAGAATCAATTTCTGAAAATGGGTAATGAAAAAAACTTCTTGGATATAAAAAAAAAAAGATAAAAATAAAGGTGTAACAAGGCACAAGCTGCAGAGATGCTGGAATGGCGACAACATTTACCATGCAAATCACTGCTCTTGTGATTTTTCCTTTACCTGAAAAAGGAGATTCTCTTTCACTATAGTGACTTTTCCATTGCTTAAAGCTCGAAGATTAAAAACTAGATGCTTTTATCCTAAATAGCCCTATTGCTGCCCTAAACAGCTTTCCTGCTAAAGCTGAATGAGTGATGATTAAAAGCACTGCTTAAAGGTTACTTACATTACTAATCACTATTTGTCATTAATGGCCAATCAGAGTGTGAAGAATGACTTTGTATCTTTTCCTCCCATGACCTGTACTAGTGAGTCCCACTGGCTTCTTACTCTTATGAAGGATTTTCCTTCTATTCATCTTAAATAACTACCCTTCTAATTTCCTGGAGTATCAGCCAGAGAGGTTGAAGTTCTGTGCATTCCTTTTCTTCTTGATGTGCATTTGTGATACTTAGCATGTATCTGATGGGTTAGGAAAACCAGATAAACATAAAAAATCTTGTTAGACTTTGATCTTGTTCACTTGGATGGTGAGGCACCATTTCTTCCCTGCTCACATAAATAGAGGTTTCCACACTCCACATACGCAGAATAACAAGAATTCCATTTAAAGCATCTGTGGTCAGGAAAAAAATCCAAATGGAGAAGATTAGTTACCTCATCTTTCATCAGATGATAATGTTCTCTTGCTCCAAGGCTTCCAACTCCCACACTCGTGAAAGGTGTTTTATAGCTAACATCAAAGCTGAGCCAGGGAATTCAAGAACCAAATTTTGATCAGTAAATTCTTTCTAAGGCAAGGCTCTCCATGAACCCAAGCTGTATGGAAGGATAACTCAAGGTTGTCACTGGCCAACTCTAATTTTATCTGTTTGTCTCTCTTTATGAACAGTGTTGACCTCTGGCTGAAAGCCTGATGAGAAGAGCTGATGATGGGAATTTATAACAACTTATTATTGTCCATTTGCACATCTGTCTGCACTTCTGCTTTCACATAATCATTTCCCTACAGGTGGCCAAAATGAGCTAAAAGCCACAGCTGGAGTTCCAATATCCCTGAGCTGCTGTTAATGTTGGTGGTCTCAGTTGTTTTAAGCACCCAGGTAATTCTGGAGAAGAAGTATAGGCCACACTTTCTCCACCTGTTATGTGAAAGTGGACTAATACAGCCTCTCCATGGAGTTACAGACTGATGGCCTGTTATCTAGGCTTGAACATAGCTCAACAGATATCTGAGTAAAGCACTGGTAAGCACTTAGTCACAGGTCCTCCCCAAAAGTCTCATAAACATGTGGATGCCTTGGAAACCTTGCAGCTTAAATACCAAAGCCACCAAGGACTTGTCCAATATAGAAACCAGCAAGTTAGTGTCACTGAGTTTGTCTACCAGTAGGAAGTCCTTGATCTTTTCTTTAGGACGTACCAGGTCTTCTCATTTTCTGCACAGAGAGGGGATCCCTTTTATGCTGACATATGTCTTGATCTCCAAAAGCAGCTCCAAAACTCTTGTGTCTGCTGTCACAGTAATTTCCATGCTTTAAGGCCTCCAAGGATGCTGAGGATCCTTCAAAAAGTTAAAAGCAATTTATTCAGTATTGACCACTTGCAAGAAATAGGTGTCCTGGATGAAGAATATAAAAAGGTGCCAGACTGGATGGAGAACAAGGGGTGACACAGATAAAAGATCTAATACTTCTTTTTTTGCGTATGACTCTTTGAAGGTTTGAGTCCCTCATGTAAATTCTGGACAGGGAATGAAGAAGAGAGCTTTTTTAGGTCCCAGTGGTGACAAGGGGAAGAGATGCTCTTGAAGGTTGCCAGAATGCTGACATTTGATAAGCAGCAGTAATGGAAAATTACAGATCTTGACCTCCTCTGACACAGCAGAGGACGTACCAGCACGTAACCATCCTGAGGGAGAAGAGTTGTGACTGCACCTGCCTCCAAAGGGCAAGGAGAGGACAAACGTCACAGAGGGCTGGAATTCCTAACGCTGCCAGGCCAAACAGTGTCCCTTTGTCCTCATCTGGGGGTCACTGGGATGTTCTGCACTATAGCCTGAATAGTTTGTCCCTTCAGCGGTAAATCCTTTTTTGTGATGACTGTCTGTTGTGGACCTTCCTGCCCAGCACGTGCATGTTAAATGCTATTTATCTTCTCTCATTTATTTTTTTAGTCCTCCCCAGTCACTTTAGAATGAGTTTGGTGTTTAACCTGGCTCTACTTCATGCTCAGAGAAGTGGAGAATCAAAACTGACTGTCTCTTCTGTCCTAATGCAGGTGGTAGGGCTTTTCCAATGCTTTAAACAATCGGTGTGAAGAGAAAAACTTTCTTACTGCATTTAGGAGAGTGTCTCATTCCTGAATTGCCATGCAGAAACAACTTTCATTGCATAGCATCTCTATCCACTTTTATCACTAATAATATTTATTTTTGCCTCTAAAATCTCACCACACATCCTTATGTTGGTATAGCTTTACATTTATGCAATTACTGCATGTGGCCATTGAGTTAAATGAACCTGGCCCACTCCTTCGCACTTTGTGGGCTCTTCTCTGATCTGTGCTTTTTCCTGTGATTGCACTCCTCAGTGGCCTTTTGTGACTGTGAAGACAAAAGATATGCAATAACAAGCCTGGGAAGACAGAAGTAAGCTGCTCTATTCCTCCTAAGCCCCATGCTCATTGCTGAGCTGAAGAAACAATCAGTGGATTGCCTTCAGCTTGAGGAGGCTGAAACAGAGCATCAATGGGATTAGAAGGGTTTAGAGGTATTAGAATAATTGGTGGTGCTAATTTCCTATGCTGGAGACTTCCAGCTGAGTGAAGATACTGCAAGATGTTGGTCTCTGCAGAGAGAGATGTACTTTAGAAAAAAAGAGACATAGCTGGATGATGCTTAGAAGAAATAAAGAGATGCAGAAGTTAAAGTGGCAATATAAAAGTATCCCAGTGCAGCAGGATTGGTAGTTTTGGTATTAGGTGAAAAAAATACCCTAGAAAATACCATGCATAAAGTTTGATGGAAAGTGGCAACCCAGGGTGGTGGAGGAGGGAAGAGCAAAAGACTGAAGACTTTATTTGGAACTTGGATTGGAGAGGGGAAGAGGAGGTACCATTGCATTTTCTTGATACCTGGGGAAAAAACCTCTGCCTTGTCCTGTCTGTGAGGAAGCTGTGTACTTTGCTCAGACTATCTGATATCCTGTGTGCACCTTGATCTCAGCCATAGCCTGAGAACAGGATACGCAAGTACCTGCCTATCTCTATACTGGGGCCACCAGACATCAGAGCTTGAACAAATCTGGGACTGTTAAGAGAAAACATGCTGGGACTGGGAAGCAAGAGTAAGGATGAAATAATTGAGGGAAAGAGTTTCTAATGTCCAAGGACAGGATGGATCTGTAAACTTCGTTAGGAGATTGAAGGCATTATGTTGCTGACAGTGAAAAATAAGGGAGAATGCAATGGACTTTTTAAGGATGGCCCATGACCTGAATTTAGACAGGATGAAGTAAAACTTTCCCTGGATTAGAAGCACATCTTAAATGGGACCTGCAAGTCCTTTCCCACTTCAGTGTTCCTGACTCCTGGGCTAATGCTTTCCCCTCCTGTTATGTTCAAAGATGACCCTGCACAAAAGGAAGCTCTTTGCCACTTGCTTGTCTTTCCACTGGGTTCACATCCATCTGGTCTCTAAGTCACTCCCTCCATCACTACATTCAAAAGTCTCTGCTGTGATTAAAAATTAATGAACTGGAGCTTTGGAGATTGGCTATAGTCTGGGTTGCTGGTTCTCAAAGTGATATCAGAAGCTTTCCAGGTGCCTGCTTGGTCAGTCTTGGCCTTGTATAGACAAACACTGTCCATCAAGTCATGTTTTCCTTAGTACTGTTAAATGTGGTCCATGTAGGACAATCAAAGCATTTTCAGTCCAGCCTTAAGGTTTTTAAACATCCCATCATTTCTCCTGCTCTCTTAATGTGGTGCATCGTGGTTTTGTATCTTGTAGGGTGTTTCTTCAGAGAAAACCGCAGTTTTTGAAGGATTCCTCTGGTAGATAGAGCAAATTGGTTTTAGACTTCCCATAGCTACATAATGCCAGCTATAGGGGAGGCCATGAAGGCCCATGAAGGGGAGCTCTTTGGGTGTGTTTTTCCTTTTAGTACTAAGGATAGTGGAAGATTCCTTGCTAGACTTTGTCACTTGGTCCCCAAGAACACTCCTATGAGTTCCTCACATTTACTGCCTGAAGAGTTCAAAAAGTAACTGGTTAAATACTGTGCAGGCATGGAAAATCGTCTTCAAGGAGAACCATGAAAGTTGAAACTGTGAGCAAGACTTCTCCGCTTCCATCTTCAGGAAAGTGAGAAGCGATAGCATATAATTAACTTATGAAGTGCTCACAGAGGTAACGTCATTAATTCAAACAAGCCCTTGTGAAAATGGGAACTGCCAGAATATGAATTTTTAATGCCTGGGCGGCATTAAGATCTAAACGTGATGGAGACTAAACTTAGAGCCTGAACTCAGAGAACGGTCCTGCTATTTGTGGCAGAAGGCAGAGATGGGTTTAGGGGAAAAATAGCTGAGTATTTTTTAAAGCTATCTTGTGTTGGAGGAAGCTCCATCAGTTTTGGGCAAGTGTCAGTATAAATTAGACTAGTTTCTAGGTGATGAGAACACCTCTGTCTGCCTGGGGTCTCCACCAAGCTAATTCTGTTTCTGCCTTAAATGTTTGGTTTCCATCTGTCCATTCACCTTCACGCCTGATGGTGTGTCCTCACCCGCTCTCATGCAATCCTTCCTTCTCCCAGGCCACCTCTTCCCATCCTGTGCTGAATGCTGGTTCCTCCTCTTCACTGCTTTGCACACGCACTCCCTCCCTGCCATACCCAGTAGGAAAACTCCTCTGCTCTGAAACCAGGAGCTGGCACTGGAGGGAAACAGCAGTGTGCAACTCGAGTGATGTGGGAGATGGCCAGCTAGAGGCTGCCATGGCAACAGCTGTATTGCCTTCATCCCCCCCTGCTTCCCCCGAGATTATATTAAAATGACAGAAAAAAATAACAGCTAAGGGGGAACAATAGAACGTTCTTCCCTAACAAAATGACCTGGCCTTTTTATTTATTTCCCAATGCAAATCACTTCCAACCCTGTTGCTAGTAAAACAATCTTGTGATTGTTGCTTGTACATGGTAAGCAGAAAAGGGGGTTGGTTTGCTTCCCCTTGGTGGGGAAGACCTTGCTCTGTACTTCTTGTTCTGTGATCTTTGAGCTGAGT